>NC_092340.1:33440000-34758333 GCF_046630445.1 Rutidosis leptorrhynchoides
TTTCAGAATTTAAGGAATTTAGAGATAATCTTCGAAATCTATAAAAGATTTAATTTTTCAGTAATTAAGGAAATTAGTATCCTATAAAATTAAATGCGGTAATCTGTCTCGATTACTATGTCTGACATTTTGCTATATATTAGCTTCTTCTTTTTCATTATTCTCCCGTGTCTTTATATTGCTATACGTATTGATATACATGGTTTGTAATTCATGTGTTGTTGTTGGATTTTATATTTTCCCTTATTTAGAAGTTCCATGCTTTTGTTTTCTCTTCCCGACTTCAAGTCAAGCGAATAATGATCCAGAATTCGTAGGTATGGAGTTTTGAATGATTATAATATATTAAGCAGAAAGGAACGGTAATAGCACGAATTGTTTTGTCAAATTACCAGAATATCCGGGAAAGATAGAACTATCAAGAAAATATGTTCTTGATATGTTTAGAGGTTAAATAGAATGAAAGAGTTGTGTAACATGGCACATGATGAGGGTATGATCTGTGAACCATCATCACGTTCCATTAGAAACTCAACATGACTTACTGTAATATAATCACGTTGGTCTGGCGTCATTATATTATACTAACTCATGCTTCAATTCCCAACACTACTCCAGAATTCATTCATAATTTATACTTAAGTTATACAGAAGTTTCCAATATAATGTAATACAGATAGCATGAAGAGGTATATAATTTCGGACGAGAATATTTATGAAAATATCTTCAGAAATATCGAAGATATTTATGATGATATTTTGAAATTTCTAAGTTTGAAAGTTGATGAAGAAAAATTTTTCGCAAGATTTTAACATGCCTTCGGAGCAAGATATTATCTAGAGATTTCATCGGATCCAGAATTTCCTGGATACTTTGATTATAGGGTTTGGTACTTGTATTTGTCCTTGGTCTCCTTCCTAGTTAGCTCAATCCATTTTTCAGTACTAAATTTTCTATCAAGCGTTCCCAATATTCCATTCTTTATTATCAAACTTTTGGCCATTTAGACCATCTACAATTTTACTGTTTCCTCTGCATTTAATGCTACCATATCTGAATCATCGGTTATCAATTCGAGGTGGTTTCAAGAGAATTGTGTTTTTAGATGATTAAACGCTGATTGTAATTGTAAAGATACAAAGGATGTTTAAGATGAAATCAAGTGGCAACTTGAAGAAATGTTTAGTTTCATATGTTATAATCAATATTTTAATACGTTGTAATTGTCCAATGTTAGTAATCCAATGTTAGTAGTCCAACAGTCCGATATATAATCTTAAAATTTTAAATATTTAAGATTAGAAGATGATGAAGAAATTTTAAGTAATTAATTAATTTGTTACTAATAAATTTTATTTTGTCCATTATTTTCTTCATTATGCCACTTGTCAAATCTTGACTTGGATTCTGATCAGTTAAAATCCGAATGAAATTGAATTTGAATGATAATAGTTGTTCTTTTGGTGAACGGATATGTATATGTGTGGTTATGTGTATGATAGTAAATGGCTGTTGAATCGGATTTGAAGAATGTACAGTATAACATGTTAATGTGAAATCTAAATATTCCTCGGGAATTACCTACCCGTTAAAATATTTTCACCATTAACAGTTTGTACACAAGAATCTTTGATGTAGAACAATACCTAGAACGAATATAGTCCATGTAGAACGAATATGTAGAACGTCATGTAGAACAAGATTATACTTGAGGTACAGATTTTGAGGTTGAGGCTTGTGATGCGGATGTTGAGGCTTGTGTTGTTGGTGGTATTGGTGCTGTTGGTGCTGATGCTGGTGGTGCTGTTGATGTCGGTGATGTTGCTGAAGCTGGTAATTTTTGCACCATAATTTCCAAAGCCACTACTCGAGCGCGAAGCTCGTTGACTTCTTCTATTACTCCGGGATGATTGGAGGTTGGAACAAACAGATGAATAAGGTTTAGAATTGTAGATAATATATAATCATTGCGAGATATCCTGAAAATGAGAGTGAAAATGGTGTTTCGGACTGGTTCGCCGGTAATTGCTTCAGGTTCTTCGTCAAGAGGTGAATTCGGTTGGTAGATAGGATCGACTTATTCTCGTCTTCATTGATTAAGTCTACTATGAACTCATCCCCAATTCATCCAGAATTGATGATGGCTGATTGGTTAATCCATTCCGGTTACACTGCTTTCGGAGCTCGAGTGGAAATCTATATCGGAATAGCTGTCGAAATCCGAGGAACTTGAACTGGTTACAGAATTCATCTTGCACGGTTAGATAAAGGATTTTCGATATGAGATGATTTTCGGATATCAGATGATATTCTAGTTACATAGAATATCTATATATAGTTTAGAAGATCCCGTAGATTACGGAGGGAATCAGGGAAACGTGTCAGACAAAGTTTAATGTGATGGGATATGAATTTGTCTGTACACCATCTATGCAATAATTGCAATAAAATGTGTCAAGACTGAAGATGATAAGTAGATATTTTTCGACAAAGAATGATAAGCAAACTTTTGACATGCAGACCAGGTTCAAGTCCAGACTTATTAATATATCCTAACAACTACTAGGTCGAAGTCCAGACTCATTAATGCATCCTAACAACTACTAATTAGACACACTAATGCAAGACCTGATTCGCTAAGACCACCGCTTTGATACCATATTTCATAACCCGTCCAAATCCACCTGAACGAATACAATAACATCTGGTACCATCGCGATGAACTGACGCATATATGCCATGAACGACTCCATGTAATATCTTTAAAATGAGCAAATGCACAGCAGAAAATTTCTTTCATACCTGAGAATAAACACGTTTTAAAAGTGTCAACCAAAAGGTTTGTGAGTTCATAGGTTTATCATAAACAATAAAATTCATAATTTTTTATAGACCACAAGATTTAAATACTGCATGGTACAAATGGGCTCGAATCCTATACCCACCTGTAATGTACATGCGAATTCTTTTAAATATAGTACACATATCTCGTGTACGAAATCATTTTTCAAAATGCTTAATAACCATACACATATCTCGTGTACAAAATATCATACACATAACCTGTGTATAAAATCATTCTCTCGATATATAACATTCACTTTGCTTTCATTGCTTGGCTTGGTAACCGACCTTAACATATAATGCGCATCAATAATATCCCCAAAATAAACAGAACTTTCAGTCTGTAATCAATATATAAACCTCGAAGTACTAAACACCACGCCCACTAGCTCTTCCGTCTAGTGAACATTCTGGGTGAGGGTGTTAAACCCGGTAGCTACCTTTAGGATTCGCGTGAATTAGGAGCCATACCCGTTTCCTAATTCTTAGGTTACCAAGCTATAATAATCAAGGGGAAATATTCACATCAATTGGTGGCAATCATCACGTCCTCCTAATTCAATAATAATCAACAGAACTTCTGTCTGTATAATAATTCATTCGAGGAATGTTTTGCTTGTGTCTATCTCGTCAAACATTTATAAAAGCATTTCATGTATTCTCAGTCCAAAAATATAGATTGCAAAAGTATTTAATAAAACAATTATAAAAACAGCGCATGTATTCTCAGTCCCAAAAATGTAAAGAGTAAAAGGGAATCAAATGAACTCACGATACGATATTTTGTAGTAAAAATATGCATACGACGGAACTGAATAATGCAAGGTTAGCCTCGGTTTCACGAACCTATAACATTTATATATATATATATATATATATATATATATATATATATATATATATATATATATATATATATATATATATATATATATATATATATATTAACACATATAATCGAACAATTTTATATTTATTTTGTTATGTATAACAATTAATATTCCTATATGTATTTTATTAATACTTATAATATGTTATAATACTTATTTGATATATAATTCAACTATCGTTATAATATTGTATTAGTTAAAACATAATATTATGTACTATTATTATACTTATGTAATAAATATATTTTCTATAAATTTCTCTTGTTTGAAAAATGTTAATTATAATAATACTTAACATAAGGATAGAAATAATAATAATAATAATAATAATAATAATAATAATAATAATAATAATAATAATAATAATAATAATAATAATAATAATAATAATAATAATAATAATAATAATAATAATAATAATAATAATAATAATAATAATAATAATATTAATGATAAAATAAAAATGATAATACTAATAAGAATGATAATAATGATAATAATAATAATAATAATAATACTAGAATGATAGTTTTTATAGAAGATGATAGTTTTACTAAAAGTGATAATTTTAATAATAATGATACTACTAATAATATTCTTAATGATAATACTAATACTAATATTAATAATAATAATCAAAATATGAAAATCGTGTTAAAACTAATGATAATAATAATAATAATAACTATGATAATAATAATCTTACTACTAATGATAATAATATTAATTGTATTAATGTAGTACTAGTAACAATTAACTTAATCAATAATAATAATAATAATAATAATAATAATAATAATAATAATAATAATAATAATAATAATAATAATAATAATAATAATAGAAATAATTTTAGAGTACAACCTTTGAAGAAAACAAGCTTCTAAAAAAATATGTCCTTGCCCAGGCTCGAACCCCCGAACTCCCACTCATCTATCAACACTCTTAACCACTGCACTGTTTTTCATTTTTTCGAGTTATAACCTCGAATTAATCATATAACCTATAACATTTCGGCCCAACTACACAACCCATATTGGGCCCAACAGCTCAATCTCATTTGCAATCCACAAATTAAAACGGCCCAACAATCATAACTGCCCATATATCGAAATAAGGATTCGAATTAAAAAAACAATGATAGGAAAAGGCGGTTTGTAGCAGCCATAAAGCAAGGTCGATTCCTTTTATTCATTTATTTATTATTATATTTTTTATCAACGAACAAGTGGGAGCAAAATAATTCGATGGTCAAGCAAGTGGGGAGCACCACAATTATATAAAAAAAATCGATGGTGATAATTGTGTATTGGATTTGAGTATATAACCAACAGCTGTAGTATCACTTCCTCTTCATCATTATTAAAGCATCATCATTCATCATTATGACCTTTATTATCATATTAATCATCATCAAAAAAACTTGATGTAACATCATTAAATATCTCCATCACTAACAACTTATCGGCTCAATACAGCAATTAGAATTCGGCCCAATCCAAAAAGCTAGAATTCGGCCCAAGGGAGTTGGATGTTATAGCCTGTAACAATCGACTAATAGTGGAAAGGTATAGCAAGTTGCAACGTGATTTTTGATCTTAAAATATTGTGATTAAACTTTGATTTGTTAGCTTTAAAGTCATTTGGATGGATTACAAGTGGCGCACTCAAGAATCCCCACCGAAAGTTGTTTTGTCTTGTGTCTTTTTCAAATATAAAGAGAACTAATATTACGGTTACAATAAAAATTCTCTAATCGAAGCAATATTATTTAATAATTGCAGTTGTGGTTCTCGATTAAGCAGGAAGTATGCATCAGCGTGGAAGTTGAATCAGGTGGGTTGATCGAATAAATCATGAGTGGTAACGTGATGGTTTTAGGTTTATTAAAAAAAATAACGACTAGAAGAAGAAGGTTGGAACGAGCAATAGTAAGGAGGAAAACATAAAATATAAACGGCAGCAGGAGAGAAAAAAAATGAAGAGAAATATGAAGAAAAAAAATATATAGTGTTCGGTTTTGGGTCTGATCGAGCTTAAAGAAAACAGTAAGCATGCAGATGGTTTTATTGAAGGTGGTAAGCAAGAAAAATGAATGAGATGATAGGGGTGGTGGTTCGAAATAAAGACGTGTGATGTGGGTCTCGAACAGAAACATATTCAACCATAGTTTGATGGTGGATGGTGGTGGAGGAAGGTGATACTTCTCGTGGTTTTAGTTAAAGATGATGGTGATTCTCGGTTGTGTTGGAGACGATTTATGATGGTGGTTTGCAAGGTTTAACACAGAAAACAATCTGGTGACTCGATGGTTGCCAAGGTGTTGGTGAGTGTTATGGTGATTCAACGGAGAAGAACTCGAGCAAGGTGGTTCGATGGTGATTGTGTGTGTTGGTTTCGAAAACAGAAAAATAACAAACTGCATGGTTTAGTGATGTGAGTGTTATTCTATAACTCTCTCCCTCTATGTGAGTGTAATTACTATATATATATATATATATATATATATATATATATATATATATATATATATATATATATATATATATATATATATAGTGAGTGATATCGTAACAATAATTGATAAAATTTTGTTTTGTAGGGTTGATGGTGGTCGACAGAAATATTCGAGGCCAGAAGGAGAAAATAAGAAAAATATAAAGCAAATAGTGAAGTGTAACAGATTAGTACGATTATTTGATATTTATTTCTGACAAATTTTCTTATATATTTTAGATGCAGTCGACCAGAAGAATCAATCAAGAAGAAAGAAAATAGAAATTAGAAAGGGATGGCTAACAGAATTTGATTGAGGTTGTTTTGTAGTGAATTGGAGTTGACAGATTACAGAATCGTGAGCAGGATATGGAAAAATATGAATTCTGATAGTGATATGAAACAGAATTCGATTCCTTTATCTTATTAATATCTAACAATTTTGTATCTATCTGTTTGATTTTTCTTAATGAATTGCCGAAGGAATAAAGATTGACCCTGAAGTGAAACAAATTAAACTGGTGATCCTCTATAACTCTATGTATACGTATATATTATTTACAGAGTGATATAGAAGCAATTTACTATATACTCTTTACAGCTCACCAAATTGCTTGTCAACAAGTTATATCAATCAGACAGATAATATTCGATTCAGGAAGCAGAAGAATCATATAAAAATTGATTTTGATTTGTACTAAGTTTGTTTGTTAGTGTGATAAATTGGAATCAATCTGTACTGATTGCAGACAGAAAACAAAGATTATATACAGTTTGATGTAGATATGAAACAGATTTTGATTCTGTAATTAAAGCTGATCTTGTAATCTATTTTTAATTAATCTAAATACAATAATACTTATTCATATAATGTATCTCTATATATCAGTATATATATGTATATATATATATATATATATATCTATTTTTTATATATCTGTATATACATATATCTGTATTTATATTTCATTACTATATATAATTTGTATTAACAAATAATTAGGTATATTAATAATAATAATATTAACAATACCCAAGTAATACTAATAATAATAAGAATAATGATTAAAAGTAATAGAAATAATAATAATTTTGGAATAAAAATGATAATTTTTAGTAATAATAATGATATAACAAATTACATGTGTTAACTTTCATATATTTTATATTGAAAATAATAAAATAGCTAATACTGATTTTTATATTAATAATGAAAGTAATAATAATATTAGTATAACAATTATATTTTAACTTGTAACTACATTTAATATATTCATATTACAATCTATTAATTATGTAATTATATCATTCACTATATGATAACATTATTTAAATATTTGATACTTACACATTTTATATATATTACATTTATATATATATATATATATATATATATATATATATATATATATATATATATATATATATATATATATATATATATACACATATTTATTTACAAGTACAAGTTCGTGAATCGTCGGGAAAGGTCGAAGATCAATTAAATACAAGAAAACAGTTTAGAATTTTTGAGACTCAACTTTACAGACTTTTCTTATCGTGTCAGAATCATATAAAGATCAAGTTTAAATTTGGTCGGAAATTTCCGGGTCATCACACCTAACATGTGTGCACGAAAATTATAGTGAAGAATCTATGGTTTGCGCCCGTGGAGTAAACCCTTCTCCGTGTTTTGGAGTTGGGATATAACCACGTTAAATCTCGTGTCGTTTATTTATCGTTTCATGCTTTATTTTATCATTTTTCGTTGTGGGTTTGGTGATTGGTTTAAATCACCGGTCTTCTTCGGGTCCATAATTCCTAACAAGTGGTATCAAGAGCTCATGGTTACGAGTGAGAGCGATGACGATTTGAAAGCATGGTGAACGAACGACGGGTTTTGTAATGTATCGAGATCAAAGGGCTTAGTTGAAGAGATCGCGAAGAACTCACGGGTATGTCTATGTACTCATGAGATAATCTATTAAAATTTGTCTATGATTATAATAGATTATTGTGGTGATTCGCGGTGATAACTGAGTCGGTGGTCGGATCGATAGTTTTTTGTTGTGAAAGAGATTTTTCAAAAATTCGGAATTCTGGCGCAGCTGTGGTAGAAAATTAATAGCAGTTCTGTTAACCGTTGGATCTCCATGATAGTTTAACCGTAGGTTTAACACTCATAGATCTGGTCGTGTACTAAATTTGAAAGTGATCAGACTGTTGGATTGAGAGACAAAATTTTCCGAAGTTGCAGTAACTCGGTTTGGGGTTTTATTGCAGAGTTGTGTTCGAAAATTCATAGAAGGTTCAATAACTGTCGGATCATATTGAAACATTTTTTGTATGTGTTAGACATGTAGTTATAAAACATATCCAAAATCAGTAGTGATCGGACCGTTCAATTTGGAGTTATAGTTTTTTGAATTTTGCAGCCGCCAGGAAAAACCCTTTTGGGGTTTGTTTAAGTAGCTGTGCGAGGAAATTAATTCTGGGATCGTCTACTGTTGGATTGACTTGATTTTTGGGCTGGTGATTCTACACACATAGATCCAGTGGTGGTAAAAATTAGCGGTTAATCGAACTGTTGGATTTTCCGATATGATTTTTCGAATTTGGGCAGTTTCAGGGTTAAACTTTTTCGGATTTGATGACGCGAGAGGGAGACGGTTTTTTTGTCTCGTAAAACTTTGAGCAATACGACCTGTGTTTTTCGGGGATGTGGGTTTGTTATGGGAGCTCAGGAGGTTTTTATCTCGGGTTTTAGTAGTTGGATAACTAACAAGATGCATCGAGCCGAAGTTGACAGTGGGAGTTATCGGTGGAAGTTGGTGCTTGTGTGTTATGAAACTGGGTGACCAAGCGCATGGTCAGATATTCCAAGATGATTGGGATATTATGGAACTTGAGCTTTCTATGATCGTTGAGGGTGTCGGGAACTCGGTTGAGTTTAGTAATCGACTGAAGTTATCGAGCTAGTGGGAGTTAGTCAACTAGTGTTTCTCCAAAGTTCTCAAGATTAGTGTGATGATTCCGGGTAACACTGGGGCTTCGAGTACTTGTTTTACTCTCCGATGGCAAAGAAATTTGTGACTGACTGGTGGTACGAACCAAGTTTCTTCTCGAGTAGCCGCGGTTTTATTTCTTACTCGTACAGTGGGAGCGTGCTTGGGATGAGAAGATGGGTTTGTGTAATTCATATCTATGAGGAAGTCAGTGTACCAGCGAGAACGCGGAAAGTTGAAAAGTTAGTAGATTTCGAGGTTGTGACTGTGTTCTCACTAGAGCCTTGATGAAGAGTCTACGAGGGCGTCTATTGGATTTTCTGATTTCTGGAAAGGAAAATCATAGATAGACGGTGAAATCTTGTACGAGTGTGATAACTGACATGTGTGTTCGGGATTGGACATGTCTAGAGTGATTGGTGAGGCAGTGTAGTCTCATGAAAAATCCTATAACTGAAGAGTCGCATACTTCAGTTGGTCTTCTAGTGTAAGAAGATGATCTTCGTGTTAGAAGATGGTGGCGATAGAAACCGAGATGGCTCAAGCTAGTAACTAAGAGATTTGATTATCGCTCAGCGGTGTTTTTGGTGTCGAAAGACTTCACTTGCTCATAGGATAACGAGTGAAGTGCGGCGTGATTCGGGTGTCTCATCCGGCGGTATCAAAAGGAGTTGGTAATCGGCTAATCTGGAGTTATTGTGGGTTGTTGAAGATGTGAAGACCCGTCCTAATCCATCCGGACGAAGTCCATATCGATTATAAATGATTCACAACAGTTGATTACATCGCGAGGTATTTGACCTCTATATGATACATTTTACAAACATTGCATTCAATTTTAAAAGACAATCTTTCTTTACAACGAAAATTGACGGCAGGCATACCATTTCATAATATATCTAACTATAATTGACTTAATAATAATCTTGATGAACGCAACAACTCGAATGCAACGTCTTTTAAAATATGTCATGAATGACTCCAACTAATTTCTCTAATATGAGCAAATGCACACCGGAAGATTTCTTTCATACCTGAGAATAAACATGCTTTCAAGTGTCAACCAAAAGGTTGGTGAGGTCATTAGTTTAACATAAATAATCATTTCCATCATTTTAATAGACCACAAGATTTTCATTTCTCATAAATAAACGTCCCATGCATAGAGACAAAAATATCATTCATATGTATTGAACACCTGGTAATCGACATTAACAAGATGCATATAAGAATATCCCCATCATTCTGAGATCCTCCTTCGGACATGATATAAATTTTGAAGTACTAAAGCATCCGGCACTTTGGATGGGGCTTGTTGGGCCCGATAGATCTATCTTTAGGATTCGCGTCAATTAGGGTGTCTGTTCCCTAATTCTTAGATTACCAGACTTAATAAAAAGGGGCATATTCGACTTCGATAATTCAACCATAGAATGTAGTTTCGATTACTTGTGTCTATTTCGTAAAACATTTATAAAAGCAGCGCATGTATTCTCAGTCCCAAAAATATATATTGCAAAAGCATTTAAAAAGGGAGCAAATGAAACTCACGCATATAAATATTGTAAAACAGTTATTAAAACAGTGCATGTATTCTCAGCCAAAAATGTAATGAGTAAAAGGGAAATGAAACTCACCTAATGTATTTTGTAGTAAAAATACATATGACAACATTAAACAACTGAACAAAGCAGGGTTGGCCTCGGATTCACGAACCTATATCATTCGTATATTTATTAACACATATATTCGTAATCGAACAAGCATATATTTTATTGTTAATGATATAACTTTTGTATTAATAACCTATGTATATACTTTATTATTAATTATATTTATTTTGTATATTTAAGATACATAAGAATTTTATATGATTAAGTTATGTATTTTAATTATATCTTTATCTTTATATATATATATATATATATATATATATATATATATATATATATATATATATATATATATATATATCATTTGTTTATTAAATCAGTAGTTATAATAATTCTATGATAACTTTAGTAAAATAAAAATAATAATAGTATAAATTTTATTATTAATGATTTTAATATTAGTGATAGTTTTGAATAATAGCTCCTATAATTTTAATTCTAATAATAATACTTGTAGTTTCTTAAATGAAAAATTTACTAATAATGATAATGAAAATAATCTTTTTGGTAATAATACTTCATACTTAATAATGACAATAATTATAAAAATCTTATTACAAATGATAATTTTATTAGTACTACTTTTGTTAATAATAATATTAATAATTCAAAAAAATATGATACTAATACTAATAATATACTTATGTTAATAATAAAAGTTCTAATATTTATAAAATGATAATAATAATAATCATAATCATAATAGTGGTAATAATACTTAAAATTATAAATTTATTACTAGTAATAATATCATTAATGATAATAACAATAATAATAATACTTAAGGATAATACTAATTTGATAATAATATTCATGATACATATATTAATACCAAAGATATCAATAATTATAATTCTTATAAATGTAAACTTGATAATAATATTTATATTACTAATAATAATAATAACAATAACAATAATCATAATAATTAATAATAGTAATAATAATAGAAATAAAATTTAAGAGCGTATACCCTCTAAAAGTATTTTCCAAAAAGAAATGCGCGAGTCGAGACTCGAACCCAAGACCTCTCATTAACCCACCACTCTCCCCACCACTCCTCCATTCCAGCATATCTGTTTCAGTTCCTAATTATAAATATATACCCCGTCGCCCACGGTTTCTTCTTCTTCTTTACTAACATCATGATCAATACATGATCATCATCAACATCCTCCTCTATCTAGTCGTACGGATTATTATTATGATCATAACATCCCCATTATCATCACATAAATAATATCCTCATCATTCGTTCCATTTATCATCATCTTTAGGTATCATCATCGACATCATATCATTATCATTTATTTAAAAAAAAACTCCGGCCCAATTGTGAAGCATAAATACCCACGGCCCAACTCAGATACTAGGATCTTTCGGTCCAACAGCAAATCAAGGCCCAAGTCAAATTTGTTTTTAGTTTTTAATAAATGCCACGTTCATAACAAAATAGCTGGAGGCCGGTTTAATTCATGTGGGGCTGTAGGGTTTCGCTAATGAAGTTATGAATCAATACTTCATCGTTCATTGTTATTGATATATCTCGGTATATGATGTTGGTGCTCGTAGATTTCTTGTGAAATTCACAAGGCACGAATAATGTTTTCTAGAAAGTTTTGAGTACATCAAAAATGGAAGTGTAAAATCAAACATGTATTTGAATAATACACTTGATTTATTATGAAAATGGAGTTTAGTGTGCTGAAGCAGTGATTAACGATTGTTAAGTCATTAACGAAGGATGTACATCATAGCATATTAGTGATATGAATTATCCGAGTAGTATTTACTAGTTAAGATTCACACGTAATAGCTTAGTACGAAAATATTTATTATTGTTCCAAACCATATATATATATAAAGTATACATATATAATTCTTCAAAAAGAATGAGTCAATACATCTTAACTCATTATTACTAATATTCCTTGGTATCTATGGGGCGTATGATGTTAATGTTTGAGGTACTGAGTGTGATGTTGAGGCGTGGAATGCAGATGTTGTTGTTGGTGAAGCTGATGCTGTTGGCGGTGATGCTGACGGTACTGGTGGTGCTGGTTATGCTGCTGGTGCTGCTGCTAGTGCTCGTAGGTTTTGCACCATATTTTCCAAAGCCACTACTCGAGCGTGAAGCTCGTTGACTTCTTCTATTATTCCGGGATGATTGGCAGTTCGGACAAGGGGATGAATAAGATCTGAAATTCTAGATATTATATATTCATGACGGGATATCCTGGAAATGAGGGTGAAAATAGTGTTCCGAATGGGTTCGCCGGTAAGTGCTTCAGGTTCTGCGCCAATAGGGCAATGTGGTGGGTGAAAAGGATCACCTTCTTCACTTCTCCATTGATTAAGTAGACTACGAACCCACCCCCAATTCATCCAGAAAAGGTGATGACTAATTAGTTGGTTCATTCCGGTTACGCTGCCATTAGAGCTTGAGGAGTTCAAGGAATCAAGTGAGAAATCCATATTATCTGATCGGAATAAGGGTTTTTGTTATAAGATGAGTGTTGAATATTGAATGATATATTTGTCTTCTTGATATACGTATATATAGCAAAAAGATTTCCGTAATTTACGGAGGAAATTTAGAAAAAGTGTTAGACAAAGTCTATTAAGATAGATATGATAAGATATAATAAGATATGATGTGTCTATACTCCAATAATAGCAGTATGACGTGTCAAGATAATAAAATGATAAGTATGTAATCTGATAATCTTTCGATTAAAGACTTTCAATTCGTAATGGCCTATTCAGGTCTACGGCTTGAGCTATAGGATCCTTTAAATCGATAATCCAAACCCTTCTATTCTAGAGTTTCGTAGACGCCATCAGTCAAGAAAATTCAATGATAAAAAAATAACGAGAAATCAAAGATTTAAAAGTAATGAATATGAGTAGTGATGACATTATAATGTCTTTGAGATAACTCAATGACATTTTTCGGTTCACAAACCGATGCATAAAGGCATAAAGGCACATAGATACGTAATATAACAGGGAGTTATATACGTTTGAGTATGAGTAGTAACAAACATAAAAATTTCAAAAATCATAGATAACATTTCATGTAATACATATGTAATACACAAAATCATGATAGATGACATAGGAATGTCAAGAATTTCAGAAATCATGAGTGACATCCCTTGGTTCCCTTAACCAAGGTAGGTTTATGAAGATAACTTGCGTGAGTTATAGAATATTTTGAATCACAATGGGAATTTCCTACCGGAGTTACAGAATAAGAGATATGTATATGTATAATGCAAGTAATAATATCTTAAAGCTATAGGTCAGGCTGTAGACTAGACTTTAATGCACCCTATTAATCTGGGTTATCTACATTAAGACTGCCTAGTTCCCTACAACCTGGCTCTGATACCAATCTGTCACACCCCCCAAAATGGACCAGGGGTAATTGTGACCAATCATATCATAACACAGTTGTATAAACGAGAACGACTCTATATGAGACTTTTTAAATAAAACCTTTGTTAATAAAACAGCGGAAGCAGTAATACATGTTTACATTATTATTAAAACGTAAAATAAATGTTTATGAACTAAAATATAATATGCGATGTGGACTCCATGCAAGCATCAAATCTATCATCACAAAGTTGCAAACAGCTAGCTCAATCATCACCTGAGACAAAACATGCTTAAAGTGTCAACCAAAAGGTTGAGTGAAATTCACATGTTTATAAATAATATCCAAAGTTTTAGACCACAAGATTTAGTTTAAAGTTGATTGATATAGAAATATCAATCTAAAAGTGTTGCTGTATTTTGTAATATCGCTACTAAACAAGTTTACCCTATGACACCTTGTACTGTCAGTGTCGTGGAATCATTATTATGTAACCAAAGACCAACAGTCGAATGGTTAGAGATGTTACTCTCAATAGGCCTACTCACAATAATTAAGTTTGCATTTAAACGTAGCAATTAACGATATTACGGTAGGGATTTAGCATGAATCAAAGCATGACAGCATAGTTAACAATTTAGTACTTGTGTCTAAGCGTAAATCAGTTATAAAGCAAGCATGTGTCTCACCCCAAAAGTTATAAAACAGTTATGAAACAGTAAAAAGTGGGGCTATGAAGTTCACCTTAGTAGCACAAAAGAGTATTCCACGAAAGAACTGAACGGAAGGACGTGACCGAGATCTCAACCTAGAGATAGAACGTATGATCAGACATTGCCTAACAGACAATAGTATATAGTACTATATTGATAGTAGTGGTTCACTAAAGAATTTCCATTTTCGGAAGGTTACTATTTATGGAAAGTTTCCACTTATAGTAATTTTACAATTTTAGAAAGTTCGGGTTAATCTTTAGCAAGATGTTGTACAACTCTACTCAAACTTCGTTGCTATCAAATAAGTCAGGAATGACCAGATGTAACCGGGGGCCCAGGATTCTTGACCAGAATCTAAGTCATGGCATTCGAGATCCACAAGCTTACCCATAAATGGCAACCTAGACATCATTCACTTACGACCGTGAGTAGCGATGAAGTTCACATGAATTATACATTATCTTTGATTAACCTTCACTTTAGGTGTATACACACAACGAATTATTAATGTACTTAATAATTATATATGTGATAATATAACTTAAGTTTTATTTAATATTTAGTTATTATACCTTAGTATGTCTTATATATATTAAATATAATTACCTTTAAATAAATACCTAAATTACTTCAAAAATAGTAGTGTTTTATTAATCGAACATTATTCAAAAATGTCTAAATAATAAATTAAATATCTAAAAATTACATACATAATTTTTATAGTCTTAGTTAATCATATAGATTAGTAGAAAAATTTAAGAAAATATTTTTATTATATTTTTGTATTTATTTTTGTTTTTACCCTTAATGTATTCACAAAACAATTTTAATTCTACATAATTACTAAATAAACCCAAATAATTATTTTTATAATTTTTATAAGTTTCTATCAGTCTAATAACCTGTAGAAAAATATATAAAAAAATATTTTTTATTATTTTATATTTATTTTTTTATAAGCTAAAAATATATATAATGATTAAACTAACTTATCATTTAATTAATAATTATGTTACATATAGTTTTAAATATAATACGCATTAATATTAATATTAACTAAAGTTATTTTATATAATTAGTGTAAACTTTAGTTAACAAAAAGTGTCGACTAAAAATAAATATTTGATCAACTTCGAATTTAATTATATATTACGTATGGATAACAACCCTATAGTCAAATTAGTCAATTCAGGCATGGAAATATGAGGGTTGTTATACCATCGAGTAAGAATAGGAAATAAATGAAGTGGTATCTTCATGGGTTTCGATAGTTGAAGATGTAGATGACGGTTGTGGTGGTTTTGGTTACCGATGGTTGTGGTTGTGGGTTTTGATATATTGAAATATGAACACAAATAAGCAATAATAGTTATAGTAACAGAAATAAATGATGATGATGGACTCTGTAAAAACGTGAGCAAGTTTGGTGGTGGTTCTTCATCCAAAATTGACAACCCATAACTGTAGCGGCAGTGAGGTTGTTGGTTGCCGGTGGTGACAGCCGGTGTCGGAGGTAATGGGTGGCATGTGATGATGGTAGTCGTGTTTACGGTTGCAGCAACAATTGTGTGACGGACCACGATGGTTCTTGTGGGTTTTGAGGTGATACTTGTGGTCACGGTGGATTTGGGTTAGAAGCAGAAACATAACATCATCATTTATTATCATCATATATCATATCTTTATTTTCATATTGTTCTACAATTTTTGCAGGTGATGGTGTGGTTGGTTAGCTTTTGGACAGAACTAGAATCAATCGTAAACAAAACAAATTTTGGGGTGTTGTGGTATGGTTGAGAGTTAGGATCAAAGTAGCCGTGGTATTTCTTGAGTTGTAAACAATAATAGCAACCGAAGGTATTAACAATAACGATTTTAAATGAGGTGTTTGTGATCAAGCTTTTGTAATGGTGGTTCAAGGTGATGTCGAGCAAGAGAAAGAAGTAGAAGCCGGATGGTTAGCAGTAGTAGTACACAAGTGAAATGTTTGAGGAATGAAGATGTGTTTCATATGAATATGTATTTGTCTAAAAATATCAAGTTGTATATTATGATAAAGTAACAAACATATGCCATAATACTAGTGATGATTGGTATTATAAAGAGAGAATGAAAACATAAATGGGGATTAGACATGAAACGGATTAGTACCAATCAAGGAGTAAAACAAAATTTGAGTGGGGATTGATTGGAATGAGAAGAAAGTGGTTCTCAGTTCGTTGGAATGAAAGTTGATCGAGTAATTGATGGGACAAATTGTCCTCTATATATGAACATGTAAATATAGAATATAGAATTTAAGTAAAAAAAATCTAACACAGTTTCATAATATCACTCATATACTGTGACTAAATAGTTATCGAATATTGTTCTCAATTAAGTGCAGTAATATGAATATAGATTGATAGTGACCTATATATATATATATATATATATATATATATATATATATATATATATATATATATATATATATATATATATATATATATATATATATATATATATATATATATATATATAATAGGATAATAATCATAATCTAATAACAAACACTCAGTGACACAAAATTTAATAATTAAAGTATTACAGGATGTCAGTATGCAGTTTGTTTTTTTTAGTGTCGACATCCACTCGTACAGATATTATTTGCTCGTTTGTTAATTAGCGGCGGATAAAGGTCAAAAATTTATATAACTTATTTTCGAATCATCAATTATTTTAAAATCACATAAGTTCGAATTAAACTTCTCTAACTAACAATCGAAACGCCCAACGAGTATTACAATCATTCAATATTTATTTTTAATATACTTATTTATACATAGATATGTTTTAAATAATAATTATTATAATATCCTATTTTTATTTTATTTTACATAATTAAACTTTTATATCAATACATATAATATTTTCAAAATATATTTCCAATTAACATTTATATATATACACACATATCTATTTACAATTAATTATTCGTGAATCGTCGAAAACAGTTGAATGTCAATTGAATGTATGAACACATTTTAAGATTTTTGAGATTCAACTTAACAAACTTTGCTTATCGTGTCGGAATAATACAAAGATAAAGTTTAAATTTGGTCGGAAATTTCCGGGTCATCACAGAAGAAACATAGTGACGGGTTGGCGAAGGTTGTATTTAGATCATCCTTCAAGTGGGAGATTTTTGGATGTGTGAAGGATATCGAAACAACGAGAAAAAAAAGGCTGATTTGGATTTTACCGTGGAGGCGCGGCGCGACTAGGGCCTGACGGGCTGAAAATTCTATAATCAAGTTTTCTTGTTCCCTAAGTTGTTTCCTTGCCTATATAAACATCTCATTGTAACCCTAACATGTGTGCACGAAAATTATAGTGAAGAATCTCTGGTTTTCGCCCGTGGAGTAAACCCTTCTCCGTGTTTTGGAGTTGGGATATAACCACGTTAAATCTCGTGTCGTTTATTTATTGTTTCATGTTTTATTTTATCGTTTGTTGTTGTGGGTTTGGTGATTGGTTTAAATCACCGGTCTTGTTTGGGTCCATAATTCCTAACATATACAACATACATACATACATACATACATACATACATACATACATACATACATACATACATACATACATACATACATACATACATACATACATACATACATACATACATACATACATACTAACTATAATGAAACCTTAACTAAAGTATAATGGACTTTAATGCTGCAATTAAACGTGAGTCAAATCTAATCCAATCCATTATCTGATAGTAATAACATTTAATTATTATTTGAGAGTAAGCTTGATTCTTAAGATACAATAGGACCAAGCATGTTGAGATGTAATAAAATACAAAACCAAGCTCAAATGGATGCGTGATTAACGTGAATCGACAGGAAACAGATAGGCGGGTGTGTGAAAAGGGAAGGCCGGAGGAAAAATATATACAAGTTTAAATAACATGTCATTTGACCCATTACGATCAACGTATTTAATTAGAGATGTTAACCTATTTGGATTTTAGGCCCATTAGTAGACTTTTATGAACAAGTACAACATGTATGTGTGTCTGTGTGTTTGTCAGAACACTAACCCAATCTAGTCATCTAGAAGAAAAAAATAGAAGCAACTAAAGAAGGGTGACTGTTGTTACTCAGACTCGGATCTTGATTGAACAAACGACCTAAAGGCGGAAAACAATGGATCGTATTGAATCGAATACTTTATCACCTTCGGATCACTAAAACCTATGGGAAAACCTAGATTTCGGTGTACTAGGGTTTGGTATTCGGTTGGGGGTGTGGAGGAACGACTCTGGAACTGATAGAATGCGATTTGGGTTGTGGGAGTGCGTGACCTGAATCTGTAACCCGTAACACGTATTTATACTGATTCCAGTGTCCTTCGGTCGAAGGTCTATGACCTTCGGCCGAAGGTCGTCGTCCCTCGCCCGAGGGTCTCTTCCCTCGGTCGATGGTCAGAACTGTCCAACCAACAGTTCGAACATCGTATCGTCTTGGTTCATAATATATGTCAAACAAAGTATAACCAATAAAGTAAACAGTAAAGTCCAAATGTTAATGTCCATTACAATCATTAAAGAACTAGGGATTATGCACCAACAAACTCCCCCTAAGACCTAGTTCGCAGTAAAAACCAAAACAAAATAAAAGGTCTTTAGTTCTTCAGTCATCTTCTTTCGGAAACGGATCCACCACTGCATTTCTCAAATAGCACAACTTAGCTACCCTAACAAACTGTTCAGCTTGGACTCGATTCTCATGGCGGTATAACATCGTGTTGCAGTAAAGTGTAAATATATCAGCTTCGCAACAATTCCTTAACCAGACTGGATCCAATACCCGAATATAGTCATTGTCATCACTGTTTACCCTTTCCAAAACAATCACAGCCTCTTCTGACCTTTCATCATAATACCACCAACGAAACCTTTGGCTCCAGTTCTGTGGCATTCTCTTGACGGGAACTTTCCTCATGTAGTTTACCGGTTCATACTTAACAACCTTGCGTCTAACGCCCGTCTTTTTGTTTCGGCGATACGTGATCTTTGGAAATTGTGGTCTCCACGGACCAGAGAAATTCTTTGCCTTAAACGACCTTCTAACAAAGTTGGCGACCATACTTGCTGTTGAGTCCAGTTCTTGATATAACATCTTTAGTCGGCCAATCTGCATAAATTCAAAGTACGGAAGTGACTTAAAGTGCCATCCTCGTTTGATATAGTCCACTCCGTATTCCTTCTTCACAGCGTAAATGTCAAAATCTTGAATGTACGCCCAGGCTAAAATCTTTCCCTTACTCAAATGTTCATCCTTTTTCTTAATGAAGTTCAACCAATTCGGCTCTATTTCCGGTTTCTTAAAGTATTTTCTAACTCGTGAGCTTTCCTTCCATTCCTTTGCTAGACCCTTAACCTGTTCAGCACTCAACTTTACCGATCCTTCAGGAATATCCCCGGTCTTCTCCTTTTCTTTGCATTGACGATTCAGAAGATCATCATTCATCTTAAAATAATCTGAGAAAGTTGGAAGTTCGTCAGCTCCATCATATACCGGATACGCCTCTGTTGGCTCATTCTCTATAACAATCTCATCAAACTCATTATCATTCTCGCCTATCGCCTCAGTTTCACTAAACTCATCTTCAGACTCAGTCCTTCTCGAAGAGGACTCTGCTGGTATGGCGTCAGCGGGTATTTCAGATTCTTGCTCTTGACGCACCAGCCAATCCAGCTCCTCTCTAGTCAGATCGTGAGGGATCTCTCCCTCTTCTAATTCATCATACACAGTACACAAGTTTAATTGATCCTGCATCTGCAAATATTCAAACATATTAAAGGATCTGAGAGGAATAGCATACAGTGGTTTGTCAGCTAGGGCCAACGCCTTCGAATTCTCATCTTCTTCCTCTTCAGAATCTATCTGTTCTGCAATCCTTATCCTTTCATCCCAATCATTCACTCGACCTTCCAACAACTTAACCTTTCCCTCAGCAACAATAGCTCTCTCTTTCGCATCGGCAATAACCAATCCCTGATTACTCACCGTCTTTTCAAGATTAGTCACCTTATCAGTCAGACGGTTAACCTCTTCAGTCTTTAAGCGGTTCTCCTCCCTCAACTTTCTCATCTCTTCTTGCACCTCTTGCTTGTATTTCAACGAGTTGGCCATCGAGTCAAGTACCAACATACGAAGAGATGTAATCTCCGAAGATTCCGACCTAGAACCCTCACCTACATTCGGAGGTACAAACGGTTCTGACGTATCAACACGTTCTTGAAAGATAGGTTGTTGAATTGGAGGCGGTTGTGTCTGTTGTTGAGTAGGTGGTGGTTCAGTGGGTGTAATCTGAGGTCTTTGTTGTGAACCCGACCCCTTATCCTTCAACAAAATAAGCTTCTTCTTCTTCTTTCGTTTTGGTTTGGTGGACACATAATGCAAGTCAGCATCTACTTGTTTCCTTTTCAATCCAGCGACGCTCGTATCTTCTTCATCCTGATCCACCAAACGATTTCCACTTTCAACTGACGGGTTTTGACTCTGTACACTCTGAGTCTGACCCGTTTGATCTGCTTGACGTATCGGTTGGGTAACCTCATCGTCACTGTTAACCACTTCGAAATCTGGCTCGTTACCCGAAGTGCTGTTTTCATTCCTCCACTTCTTCTCCGGAGGACAGACATAATCTTCCCGAACTAAGTGACACACAAGCTTGCCCTTGTTCGTTGTTTTGTTCTGGTTCAAACGATTAAAGGTGATATCCTTCATATGAACCTGCTTAATCACATCCTTTCTTGTTTTCTCTAACGTTGGGATCCTCTTGTCTAACAAAATCTGTAAAAACCTAGGAAACACAAGATGACTCTGAGTAGCCACATTCTCAACCATCTGATCAAAAATAATCCCTGAAAAGTTGAAATCAGCTCGTAAAACCAAAGCAGCAAACATGCTCTGGTAAGTGTCATTCAGCTCATCAAAACCTCCTTGCAGATTACTCAAACATTTCAAAATCACCGCTGTCAAGTATCGGTAAGGATGCGAGAAACCACTACGCTTTATTGTCTTAGAGATATCCCCATCATAACTACATCGCAGCATACAACCAGTAACCTTTGTCTTTGACAACCGCTTTGGCATATCACTCGAATCACCAAAATCAAACTCGTCACGTATCAGTTGCTCGGTAATCTTAACCTCAGTACCCGAAACCTTGCTGATTATTACCGTTATCCCATCCTCAAACTCAACCTTTGCGTTTCTCCAGAATTCTCGTTGATGAGAATAGTACGCAGTGCATTCAACAGAAATAGCCGTCACAATCCTTGATCTGATAAGAAACCGGATCATCTCTTTGTATTCTTTTGCATTACGTCCATGCTCATCCAAACAAGCCACTACATTAGCCATTGAGTTGGCCTTCAACCCTGGAAGTGTAGATGAAAACGGAGTCCCACTAGATGCTGACTCAGTCTCTGAGCCAGAATTGTGTTGTTGTTCTGTTTGTTCTGCTTGAGATCCTGACATGGCTAAAACAATCTAACAAACACAAAATTCAGTCAGAACAAAAACGCGTCAAAACATTTTGAAATCAATAAATCTGCAACAGTTGACCTTCGGGTCAAAAGGTTGACCCTCGGTCAGAATAAGATGACCTTCGGTCGAAGGTTAATGTCCTTTGGTCGAAGGACCTGACCCTCGATCGACCAGTCATCGAAGCACAACAATTGGACCATCGGCCGAAGGAGGAGTCCTTCGGCCCAAAATAGATACACCTTCGGTCGAAGGTCAACGTCCTTCGGCCGAAGGTAGTTCATCAGATCTGGAAAAAATCCCAAATCCAAAACCTTCGAATATTGATGATTTTGGTCTAAAACCTGTTGGGCTTTGCCCTAAGACCACCGATAAACAACATCACGTAATCAATTTCATCAAACATCAACCATAAATCCTTTAATTTAGCCATAATAAACCGGACCCTAAAACTGCAAAAATCAAGAGATTGGATGCGTGTTATGGTACCTGTTATACGGTGCTAGAATCACAATCAAAAAATGAATAAAAACGTCCGATTGAAAACTCTGTTGGCAACAATCAAATTCGAGAGAAAAATCGTCCAAAAACACCAAGTAAACTGTCCCGAATGACAGAACATCCTATATATACCCTTCAGTTACCTTCGGTCGAAGGTCTATACCTTCGGTCCGAAAGTCTCTGACCATCGGCCGATGGTAACTGTCCTTCGGTCGAAGGTAAAGTCCCTTCGGCCGAATGTCAGGCAGTTTAATCCAAGGTCAATTTTCTTCGATTCCCTTCAGTCGCTTCACATTTTTGCCACACTCGTGCGAGTGAGTTCTCACTCGTTCGAGTGAACACCTCATTCGTACGAGTGTAAAGCAGTCACTAATCCCAAAAATTTCAGCTTCAGTCGTTCGACTGTAACTTCAAAAATCAAAAATTCAACTTTTTCTTTAAAACTTCACTTTCCCAAACCGTTTGCTTCAAACTCCCCCTGGGACTGATCTTTCACATTAAAATTCATCACGTTTAGTCCAATTAGGATTCCAACCATAATTAAGTTCCATTTCGACAAAGAGACATCATTTAAAACAACTCTTATCAGTCTAGCTACACTAACAGATAAAATAAACGAAAATCTTTTTGTATTTTTCTGAATGAAACACAGCTGAAGAACAATTAAACACAAATGAAACAAATCTACATATGAAACCAGCAAACATTAAGGAACATATTCTTGTGAGTTAGATAACTTTGATAATTCAGGGATCAGAACTGTCATAAGTTGTAGTTTATAAACGTTCATTTCATAAAGTTTAAGTACCTATAAGCTTTATCGCGGGCTCTTGGTATTAGCACACGACTAGACTTACTGACTGTCACCCCAGACATTTTGATGATCACGTTAATTAATTACTTTGACATATTACTATGTTTGCTTAGATCATAGAGTCAGTCCTCATTTCAGATCGCACGATGTTTACGGTAGTCAATTGAGCACGAAAATCCCGACGCTGTCCGTTACCACGAGTGCATACTTTGGATCTAATTGTGAAGGAAGGTTCTCATAGTAATTTTGGAATATCCCTGTCGACCATGAGTCTCTACCTTGACTTATCACTTTGAAACAATTAGCTCGGATGGATCTCACAGAACCAGTAACCTGTACACATGCGTCATGTATTTGACCACTATCGCTAGAAACCCCTTATGCCGTATTCTAATTATTATTAAAGTTGCTTGGGAAACGGAATAATCATCGCATATGATGGCCTATCCTAATACGTCAGAGATTTTTGAGATATCTCCTTGATTGCCTAAACTTAAGAATACACCTCGGTATCTTCGTGAAATGATCTGAAACATGAACATTCTTCGCGTGTAGAATTCATCTCAATCTCGTTCTTGACGATTGATCATGATTTGAATCCTTATCTTCTTCAGAACTGTTGACTTCAAATGTCTTCTAGACCAACCAGTTGTCTCAAAGCTTTTCTAATTTTTTTCATTTTTTTTTTCGAAACAACGGTTGTCTTTGTATATCTTGAATATGATGTCTTCAATAAGTATATCTTCAATTGCTTTTCAACAGTCCATGATAAACTGAAAATCTGAAATATCTTTACCTCGGTGTACGCTCAAGTATCTACTATTTTGAGTGCATATTTGAGTTTAATTTCGATTCTCCTAATCTTGGCATGTAAGGTAACTAGAAACAGTGTGCACGCATAACAGAATACATCGCCTTGTATTGATTTTCTGGGTATAGTATTGTGAGTACTTGAAATACCCAGAGCTAACTGTCTCGCAGAGAAAGTCTCAATAGGGGATACCCTCACCTTTTGTTGATTTCCCCAACAATTATTTCTTTCATACGCACCTGTGGTAGTTAAGTGACTACCATCAACCGCTATAAACCTTTCCACGATTTCCTTGTCAAGATATTTACTTGATTGTTCGTGTGATCACCTCATTCCAAGATTAGGGCAGTAAGACTTACCAATACACCTTTGATAACAACCTATATTACATACGCGCTTAGAACGTTAAACATACATGATCAGTAAAATTTCCTCATCTCCCAACAAGGTTAAATAACTCTTTTTCCATTTTCTAATTTTTTTGTATTTTCTGATGTTGCAGTTTTCTCCCCCTAAAATACTAAAACCGAAAATATTTTTGGCCTTTTGGATTTTATCTATACAAACAGAAAATAAAGAAACACACAAAAATAAAAAGCAGTAATGTTACAGAAAAGACTATGACTCGAGTTATTTTTCAGTCTCTTTGTCGGGAACCATGTCTTTTAAAAGCTTTAGTCCAATTTCAGTTAATAAAAATTCAAAACGTGGTCTATCAAAAGCTTTTGGGAACAGATCAGCCCTCTGTTCAGTAGTCCCAATTTGAACTACATCAATTAAACGTTTTTCATAACAATCCCTTATAAAGTGGTACTTAATCCCGATGTGTTTAGTTTTGGAATGGTTTACGGGATTCTTAGTGACCGCTATGGCGGCAGTATTATCAACAAAAATAGGGGTATTAGAAATTTGCAAACCGTAGTCACGCAGCTGTTGTTGGATCCAGATAACTTGAGATGTACAGCTTGATGCAGCAATGTATTCAGCTTCACAGGTAGATTGAGCTACCGCAGTCTGCTTCTTACACTGCCATGTGACCAACCGCTTTCCTAAAAACTGACAACCCCCAGAAGTTGACTTGAAATCCTTTTTGCATCCACCATAATCCGAATCACTATACGCTGTTAACTCAAACCCATCCGCACACGGATACCACAAACCCAAACTCGGCGTTTCTTTCAAGTAGCGCATTATCTTCTTTACGACCAACATGTGATGAACATTTGGATTCGCCTGATAACGAGCACACAGGCAAACCGCAAACATTATGTCCGGCCGAGACGCCGTCAAGTACATAAGGGACCCAATCATGGCCCGGTACAAAGTCTGATCCACCTTTGCACCGTCCATATCCGGCGAAATGCCGTGATTAACCGAAAGAGGAGTCTTAGCAGGTCTCTCAGCCTCCATTTGAAAACGAGTAAGTATATCGGCAACATATTTCGTCTGGTGCAAGAAAATGCCTTTATCTGTTTGTGCAACCTGGAGACCGAGGAAAAACTTGATTGTCCCTAAAGAACTCATCTTAAACTTGCTCTGCATGACCTCCTCGA
Source organism: Rutidosis leptorrhynchoides (assembly GCF_046630445.1). Classification (NCBI taxonomy): domain Eukaryota; kingdom Viridiplantae; phylum Streptophyta; class Magnoliopsida; order Asterales; family Asteraceae; genus Rutidosis; species Rutidosis leptorrhynchoides. The sequence continues at coordinate 33,466,234 of NC_092340.1, forward strand.
ATTCATCAACCATACCTTTGTCTGTAGACCCGAAAATAATATCATCGACATAAACCTGTACCAACATCAAATGCTTCCCCTTTTCTTTAATGAAGAGCGTCTGGTCAATAACACCCCTCCTAAAACCATTTTCAATCATGTAATTGGACAAGGTTGCGTACCATGCCCGCGGAGCCTGATGTAAACCATACAAGGCTTTGTCTAACTTGTAAACCTTTTCTGGAAAATGCGGATCCTCAAACCCAGGTGGTTGCTCGACATACACAGTCTCATTAATCTTTCCATACAAAAACGCGCTCTTGACATCCATTTGATAAACCTTGAAACCTTTGTAAGAAGCGAATGCCAAGAAAATTCGAATCGCCTCCAGTCTCGCCACTGGAGCAAAAACTTCATCGTAATCAATGTCAGGTATCTGAAGATATCCCTTGACAACTAACCTTGCCTTATTCCGTACCACTATACCCTGTTCATCCTTTTTGTTCTTCAAAACCCATTTCAAACCCAGCGGCTTACAGCCGTGAGGTGGATTAACAAGCTTCCACACCTCTAAGTGTCTAAATTGCAACAGCTCTTCTTGCATTGCCAAAGCCCAATCATCATACTGTAAGGCTTCGTACACATCTTTCGGTTCGATCTGACACACAAAACAAGAATGGGCATGTCTGAAGATCCTCCCCGATCGATTCAGTTTGGAGTAAAATGCTGTCACAACATTAGCACTTAATGATTCAGTAGGTTCCGAAGTTGAGGCATCGGTAGGAGGTTTACCCGGAACACCAGTATCATCCACAAAATAATCATTCAATCGACACGGTCGTATAATATTCCTATTCGATCTACGTACTCTCCCTACATCACTGCGGGGCGCTTCATCTGATTCGGACCCTGAAGATTGTTCATGAAGACCCGAATGAAAATCAACTAACGGTGGAACCGGCTGTACTTCTTCCTCTTCTGACTCACTACCATTAACAGATTGCTCAGCCTCATAATCACTTGTATTTTCCAACTCAGGAACCGAATTGGAAGTAGACGGAATATCAGCATTCGGAACAGGAGTAGGAACACTAGTAACAGGAACATTCGCTGCAGAAGATCGAGTCTCCCACAAAAACTGTGCAGCTAAATCTTCATCAGTAACTTCTGGAGGAAGATTAAACGAGTCGAAGAGATCATTGTAGTCAAAATGCCAAGCAAAACCCTTGACTGTAATAGCTTTTGGATCCGTCTTAGGCACCTCAACCTCATAGTGAACTTCAACACGTTTCGTCTCTGTATTATACACCCTTTTGTTCGGATTCCCATAACCTAAGAATATACCAGTAACAGCTTTCGGGTTAAATTTACCACCGGTATCTTTGATCATTATGGTGCACGGCGCACCAAACGGTTCTAGATGCTTAATGTTAGGTTTCCGCTTTTGTAACAATTCGTAACAAGTCTTCCCGTGCCTCTTAACAACGAGCACACGGTTCATGATATAGCAAGCAGTATTCACGGCCTCACCCCAAAAGTTAATAGGAAGGCCCGAGTCCGCTAACATGGTTCTAGCAGTCTCAATCAACGTACGATTCTTTCGCTCAGCTACACCATTAGACTGTGGGGTGTATGCAGGACTAAACTGTTGTTGTATCCCTTTCTCTTTGCAAAAGTGGTCCATGAACTGATTTTTGAATTCAGTACCGTTATCAGTCCTTATCTTCCTTACCTTTAAGTTATACAAACTTTCAAGCTTCAAAATTAACAGTCGGATTTGCTCAAACGTTTCCGACTTCTGTTTCAACAACACAACCCACGAGAATCGTGAGTACTCATCCGTTACCACAAGACAATAAACTTCCCCTGTAAGTGTTTTCTTCTTAATTGGACCGAAAAGATCCATATGTAATAACTCTAGAGGAATGTTAATCGAATGAAACTTTTTCGCAGGATGAGATTTCTTCGTCTGTTTCCCTTTCTTACACGGAACACAACCATCCGGAATATGAAAACTCTTTACATTCAGCCCCTCAACCAAACCTTTGTGGGCCAGATGATTCATCTTTCTCAAGCTTAAGTGACCCATACGCTTGTGCCATAACACTGACTCTTGTTCAGAAGCTTTCGAGACAAAAGCTTGTTGACCACCAACAGAAGCAATGGCCTTCTTCATATCAAGAATATATAAGTCTTTGTGTCGCGGCGCAATCATAAGGATCATATCTTTAGGAATCTCAAACTCTTTCTTCAGAATGTAGCTGTTCTTATCATCAAATAACACTTTGTAATTCTTTTCAGCCACTTGGGAAACAGACAGCAGATTGTGAGACATCTGCTCCACATAATTCACCTTATCAAAACTAACAGAGCCATTTGACAGAATGCCCTGAGCAGTAATATTACCCCCTTCAGCTCCAGTAAAAGAAACTGGTCCACCGTCTATTGGTTTAACATTAGAAAGCAAAGCCAGATTCCCTGTCATGTGCCTGGACGCTCCACTGTCAACTATCCACGTGCTGGTACGTGGATTGTAAGCGACCTGCACAAAACAGTAAATGATTAGTTCACAATGGGCACCCATGCCCGAATGGCAGTGGGTTTCCCATCAACACCAACAACCGGCAACTCAACCCATTTCCCTTGAGATACAGACGGACCTTTAGAGTTGCCCTCTCGTTTCACTTCACTTTTCGGTTTCCAGACCTTTTGAACAATAGGTTTTCTATAATAATCGGCAGTCTGGAAATCATTTCGGTCACGGTCTGACATTGGAGAGACTGACCTCTGCCAGTAAACTGGCCTTGGATTGAGGTCAACCTTCCTTTTTGGGGTCTGTTTAAATGGACAAATTCCCGCCCTATGACCTGAAGTCGCACACGTATAACAAGTAGTTTCGGCAGCTCGGTAGCTGTCATCAGAATTCACGGAAGGCGGTCCTCGATATCGGGATCTATGGACCTGAATTTTGGTAGGTGTGGACTGTCGTTTTGGTGAAACAGGTTTGGTCGGTGTTTTGGTTTGGGGTTTTGCCTGCTGTCTACGACCTGGTGGTATATATTTGGGTACACTACCATCAGTTACTCTCTTGCCAGAAGCATATTCATGCTCATGGTTTAGTCCCTGTTGGAACTTCACAACTGGTGGTGGCGTACTTTTCTTGTTTGAGGGCTTAGGTCTATCAGCAGGTTTTACGGGTCTCGGTCTCGGTTTCTGCTCAGTCACCTTCTTAGCATTTGAAGGATTCTTAAGGATGGTGACTGGCTTAGTAACGGGGGTTGGTTTCTTCACTTCGACAGTCTCACTTTCACTCTCAGAGTCAGTTTGACTGTCTTCCACAATACCCTCAACGAGGATCTGGTCCTTTAGTTCACTTTTCAAAACCTCGGCTTTTGTGGGTTTGCCAGATTTCTCTCCACTTCTCTCCTGTGGGGTACTGGAATAGTCACCCATTAGAGGTGGAGGAATCCCGTCATACCCAAGCCCGGTCTTTCCTACGTTCTTATGCGAGTGAAACTCATGCACATACGACATTCTCTGGTAATTATCAAGCCTAGCCTTTTCACATTCGTACTTATTCTTATAGGATTCTCTCTCAGTCTTAAGTACTTCCATTTCAGTAAGGTTCATATCTAAAATTCTCTTATTCAAAAGAGCATCAGCAGTTAAGCCATCTACCTTAGTTTCTAGGTTCTTGATCTTATCTACATACTCTTGCTGCTTATTCAAGTAAAACAGGGCATCCTCATAATCCTTCTTATTTACAGCTACTTCCTTTCTAAGGCTATCAACTACACTAGCATACTTAGGGCATTCACTACATGTAGTGGGAATCTTATTCAAGGTATCTACAATGGATTCTAACCTAGCTACTTCTAGTTCATAAGCATGGCATTTTAAACAAGTAGAAGTAGAATCATTTGGTACCTTAGGTGTCTCAGAAGCATTTTCCATGAAGGCGCAGTTATCTTTCAGTTCACCAGATTCCTGATACTCCGATTCCGATTCCAGCTCAGACTCTGAACTGGTACCATCCGAGTACTCATCAACCTTATCAGCCGCATTATCTTCACTACCCTTACCCTTAGCAGCAACATTACCATCAACTATCTTTTCAAACCAATTACCCTCAGCAAAATCCAACCCAATAAGCTCATCATCCGACGAATCAGAAGACACATCAGACAACACAGCTTTAAACTTCTCAGCAAGACCCTTTTCTACTCTCTTTCTCAAACACATTTTCACTATCTCATCAGCCCGTTTAACTCGAGCTTCGCACTTGCAGACATAACAAACACAATCACAATTACCCAAACAACCAGCTTTCACTCTTTCTAACCGTTCAGCTTCCTTCTCAGATTCTGACTTACCCATAAACACTACATTGGCATGTTCAGCATCACCCAATCCAATTGACCATTCAAATCCCTCATCAGCATAGGTTGTATTCATTGCAGAAGATGATGTTTCACACACAGTCTCCCTAGGTCCGTCAGTAATTGTAACTACTTTCCTGTCAACATTCCCACTATTAGGAGCAAACGGATTCTGAAACCCTGGTTTGTGTGGTCTAGTGCAAGTTCTCTTAAAATGTCCGTACTCACCACAATTGAAGCACCTAACCTTATTCTTATCAAAACCTAACTTTGAATCTTTGTTACCATTCAAACTCGTCTGACCAGTCCGTTTCAGATACTTCTTCGCCCTTCTGATAACAATTCCCATAGCACAGATAATGTCCATCCGCTCAAGTTCATCTTCATCGATTTGTTCTAAATCCTCAGCACTCAAATGGCTATTAACCGCACTACCTGCCATCATCTCATTGCAACAGTTTACCACAACAGCCGCTAGTTGCATTTCCTCCTTAATCACCTCAGGCGCTTTGCCTTTGTAATTGTCTAGATGCATCAAAGGTAACTGAAGTTCCTCTGAGGCCTTTCTTTTCTCTCCACTTTGAGGCGATGGTTGTTGAACACAAGATTGCTGTACTGGTGGCAATGGACAAGATGTACCATACGAACTCGCAGACATGTAAGCAGTTTGGAGTGGGGCATGTTGCACCGGAATCGAGGAGATACCGGTGGTTGCTCTGTATAACTTTGGATTTTGAGCACCGTTAAGTCTTGCTTCCCTAGTCTGCATTTCTAATTCTTTCTCCATCAACTTCGATGTGAAACCATACAAAGTCATTATCCCACCTGGACCTTCTCCAGTAGTTGTACTAATTTGAGAGACTATGTAGTCCCACTTCAACGGTAACCCAAGCTTGAACTGTTTTATTGCTTTCTGTTCATCCACTGTAAGTCCATAACTTTTTAATTCACTAATCAGATGCCTATATCTTGTAACAGTCTGTTCTAAGGTTTCATCTGGTAAAGCTGCAAACCTTTTCCACTCCGCTTTTAACAACTGACCCTTGGTTTTTCTGTACCCCTCGGAACCCTCTGTTGCAGCTACAAGAGCATCCCAAAGAGTTTTGGATGTCGAGTACTGCTTGAACTGATGAAAGATTTCAGGAGACAAGGCTTGCGTAAGATGGGCATATGCCTTACATTCTTGTGCATACGCAGCCTTCTCTTCGGCTTGAAATTCCGATCTGTTCTTTTCATGTAAGTCATTTCCCACAACCACGGTTGGCCATACGTAGCCAATCAAAATATAATCCCAGAGAGTTGCATCGATACCATTCAAGTAGATTTGGAAGCGACCCTTCCAATCTAAGAAATCATTTAAGTTCTCGAGTTTCGGACTACGGTTAGCCGAACCTGTTAAACTCTCGGACAAAATCAGTTTCTGTAATCCAGGATTAATTGCTAAGGCGTACTGTTGTGCAAGTTGTTCATTAGTGTCAGACATGTTTAATTGGTTTAAGTGGTTAAGTTTAAGTTCAAATTGTCCAAAATCTGTGTTCTGATCAGTTCTACGTTCGGCCGAAGGTAAGGGTCGTTCGGTCGAAGGTGTTGTCGTTCGGCCGAAGGTCACGTGACGATCGGTCGAGGGACGATACAAAGTGAGGTGTTCGAAAAATTTAACTCGTTCGGTCGAAGGTAGACCCTCGGCTCAGAAAATATGACACTCGGTCGAAGGTTAGGTTACGTTCGGTCGATGGTAAGGTTACGTTCGGTCGAAGGAAATACTTAAGACACACGGCTCAAACTTTGTCCTTTGGGAGTAGGACTATGATCTTCGACCGATGGAGGTATTCGTTCGGCCGAAGGTAAATGACGTTCGGCCGAAGGTAGTTCGTCAGTAGGTTTTCCAGAAAAACGTGGGTTTCGAAGGAAAATCGACTGTAGGCTCTAATTTTTGACCAAAATCGACAAACTAAACCGATAGAAACCTTTTAATACTAAAAACGACCTCAACTATACTCAAAAACGCCAAACTATATCGTGGAAAAAGAGACTTTTGATCCTAAACACCAAACGAAAACCCTAACACCTTTTAACACAAAAATTCGACTCAAAAACGTTCAATCGGTAACCCAAAAGCTCTGATACCAATTTGTTGTTACTCAGACTCGGATCTTGATTGAACAAACGACCTAAAGGCGGAAAACAATGGATCGTATTGAATCGAATACTTTATCACCTTCGGATCACTAAAACCTATGGGAAAACCTAGATTTCGGTGTACTAGGGTTTGGTATTCGGTTGGGGGTGTGGAGGAACGACTCTGGAACTGATAGAATGCGATTAGGGTTGTGGGAGTGCGTGACCTGAATCTGTAACCCGTAACACGTATTTATACTGATTCCAGTGTCCTTCGGTCGAAGGTCTATGACCTTCGGCCGAAGGTCGTCGTCCCTCGCCCGAGGGTCTCTTCCCTCGGTCGATGGTCAGAACTGTCCAACCAACAGTTCGAACATCGTATCGTCTTGGTTCATAATATATGTCAAACAAAGTATAACCAATAAAGTAAACAGTAAAGTCCAAATGTTAATGTCCATTACAATCATTAAAGAACTAGGGATTATGCACCAACAGTGACGAAAATTAGTTCAGCATTTCATTCAGTATGTTTATATTTAACATTTAAATGAAATAATGTCGAACCATTCAACAACGCTAAATCATTCGGTGTTAAATTACTTTCTTAAACAATTAGCACACATTTGTTTCATTTACTATCTTCTTATATCATATAAAAGACACTCATCAAACAATTTTTAATTATTCATTTAAAAAGTTAATACATCAATTTTATATCATTCATAAAGTTAATCCGGGAATAATCATTAAATAAATTATTGACGTTGAGAATCAAATTCATTCATAATTTTTGAGTTACTTAAAGTTGAACCATCAAACGTTTAATCATTCTAATTTATCAGACTCGACATACCAAAATTTAAGATATTAAAGGGGTTTAAACCTAAGTCTTGCTTTTACTTAACTTTCAGATCTATTGGGCCTTCCAGAAAATAGACATATTAGATTACATCTTGTTCGTATATATTGTGAAACCCAAGTTTTGATCTCTTCATTTGAAGAGCATGCTGCGCAGTTTGCTCGTTTCGTTTGGATTGAAATTAGGGGAATCCCGGCCAAGTTTGTATCGGATGAGAATATACATAAAGTGGTCAGAATGTTTGGTGATGTCTTATACGTGGCTAAATCATCCACATACCTTGGCAACTTTGGTTCGCTTTATGCGTTTCTAAAATCAGGTCGGGTGAAACACATACATGAGTTAGTTGAGACTAATTTGGAGGGCGAAAGGTTAACATCGAAGAATTTTTGGGTTAACGAAGTTGGACAGTCAGTTGATCATAAGCTGTTAATCGACGATTATTTTTCGGCGGAGGTGACTTCGAGTGTTAATCGATCCATTAGGTTGGGGTCATTTCCGGAATCGGTCAATGTTGATCCTACGGTCACAGGTTTAGTGAATGGAACGGGTGATGTTATGGGTGTTCATAGTGGGGTTAACAGTGTGGAGGATGGTATAGATGTGGTGGACGCGGTTGTAAAGGCTTCGGGTTGTTTCGATGCAACAGAAGGTTTTGATGATTTGCTTCAGAGGAAGAAGATGGATGGTGCATGCACAAAGGGATCAGAGGGTAGTGTTAGTGCGGTAGATAAGGGTAAAATCACTTGTGGGGTTGATGGGAATTTGGGTTCACCATATTCGGTTCATATGGTCGAGATTGATAATGCTCTTAGTGATGCAGGTTTTGGTCCTAAGTCTAAAAAAGGAGATTCGAGGAGGTTTTGACACCAACGATGTGTAACGCATCTACTAGTGCTATTCTTGATAACTTGGCTGACGTTGCTACCGGTAATATTGCGGGTCGTAAGTTTTGTATTTGTGCGGATTCGAATTGTAAGGGTTTTTGTAGGGGATGGCATGTGCATACTAGCAAATTTCGAGGTGATGCGGCGAAGAAGACCGGGATTAATAAAGCTAAGGTAAAGAAGAAGAACGAGAGGGTTGATTCATTTTCTTTGAAGGATTTTAGTGATGATGAAGAGGAGAGGAATGAGCTTAATAAAAAAAATCCCAAGGACTCTCAAAAGGATGGAGCTTGCAAGTGGACTCGCATAGGAACGGGATCGGGTTGTGTAGGAGGACAAGGGGGTTTTTTCGATCAATTTAGGAATGGTGGTTTGAATTCTCCGGGGAGTGACACCGATGAGGGGATTGGAATTGAGTCGACTTTTACGTTCAAAGTTAATGTGGATGGCGGCGGCGACAACAACGTAGGTCGTTGATTGTTTTTTGTATTGATGTGTTTTTATTTGTAGGTGTTTGATTCGTTCCTTTGTTTGCATGTTAGGTGTTTGTTATGTTTTCGGCGATGCTCGGGGTTAGTTTCGTTAGGTCCGTGTCTTTGTTAGTTCTTGTTTTCTGTCTTCGAGCCTCGTGAGCGGTTTATTTTGTATCTTTGTTTCTCGTCTCTTTACGAGACAAAGATTCGTTATATAAGTTTTCGTTTTTTTGGCAACAAAAAAAAAGGTGGAAACAAAGGTGACTTTTTTCTACAACAAACAAAATTTACAGACAGACAGTAAAAAATCCATGGAAAACAAATGTTAAACATATAATTTTTGACATCCTTATGAAACAAAAAACACTTTTCTTCCCTTAAAATGGCTTTACAATTTATCAATGCAGCCTCCATCATCCCAAGTGTTTGATACATCAATCAAATATACACCACTCTATTCTTTTTTGCCTCCAGCTGCATCAGATTAATTTAATATATAGTTAGAAATACAGATAAAATCTTAATCTTATGATTATTAGAACACGAAAATGAAATGTTACAGTAAAAGGCTAACCAAAGAAAGATCCACTTTCAATAGCATCCTTGTTAGCATCTCCAAGAGCTGCAGATGCCAAATAGGTGTCAGCCAATTGGACTCTCTTAACATTCTCTTGTTCTTGAACAAGCATGTTTCCGTATTCTAGAAGCTTCTCGATAGTCATCTTTGGTTGCTCGAATGTCGGGGGCCCATCCCTCGAGTTCACAAGCTTCTTTCCAATCGTTTCAACTCCAACGTCTCCAATCCACTTCCTCACTTCATCATCGTACACTCTCGCCCTCAATGCACCAAAGAAATCTACGTTTTGTAAATGAGAAAACGACGGTTACAATTTAGTCATGTTGTAATGTGTTAGCGAGTCACGCATTCGGCTATAACAAAACGTGTTAATAATTTAGTTTCAAATTCTTATGGATTTTGCTAACGACAATACTAAGGGTTGTCGTTAACGTGCATCAAGAAGTTGTATAATTGAACAACTGTCACGTCACTATAAAGTTGTAACTGTCATGTACCAATCTTTTATGCATCTTAACAACAGCCTTTAAGGATTGTCAATAGCAAAAATCCAATTTTTTTTAAGATACTTACCGATGGATTGTCCTGGGAAAGTATCGACAAGTCTAACAATGGCCTCATCAGCGATATTATCAGTCTTGAAAATACCGATACACACTCCAATACGGTCTTCTCTCGTGGGGGCCCAGTAAAACTTCTCCATACGTCCATCACGGATAAGGGGAGCATACAACGTCGAGAAATCGTTTCCTGTAACGATGATCGGGACACGTGGGTTCTCTTCCTTGTTGTACATACCAGGGAGTTGTACATTAGTTGGGTTATCAGCAATGTTCATGAGTGTAGCGTTGACCATCTGGTTGTTGACCGTGTATTGTGTCGTTCCACCCATTCTTCCTGCACCTGCATCGAGATCGTTGATGAACAAACAACACATTTTCCCCTTCTTGATGATGTCAGCAGCCTCACGGTACCGTTGTCTGATGAGCTTAGCTGGCTCTCCGGCGTTTCCACTTTCTAATTCTCCGGCACTCATCATGATAGGTCTGGCAATACACTCCCACAAGTCAGAACTATTCTATTTGACTTTGAAAGTCAAAGTTTGACTTAAAAGTCAAAGTTTTTTTAAAACAAAACTTACGTGATTCCCATCTTGGCAAACACAAGTTCACATTGGAAAGACTTTCCTTGACCTTTTCCTCCCCAGACACCAAGAATTAGAGGAACCTAATCAAACAAATAATAAATAGTTATGAATTTTTTATTTTATTTATGGATCTTTCTAACGACAACCCTTAGGGGTGCTTAAAAGCCTTGTACAATTTCATTACCACCATTTTAAATTGAATAAATAACCATTACGTACAAGACTTTTATGCACCTTACAACCCTTAGAGTTGTCATTAGAAAACTCTACTACAACTAAGCTTGTAGTTTTTGACACTTTTTAAATAAGTTTTTCACGCTTAAAAGTGTGTATATAAGTTAAAAGTGCGGAAAAAGTTGACGTCAAAAATTTTGATGCGTGAAAAAATATGGCATCAAAAATTTTAAGTGTTTTTCGGGTTTTCCTTTTTGACGCTTTTAGGTGTCAAAAATTTTGTGACAGTTATAGGTGTCAAAAACATGTCAAGTTATTCAAGCTTTATAGTGTCAAAAATAATGAAATCGTCAAAAAAATGAATTTTTTTTGTAGCCATCCTTCATGTATTAAAATTCTAGTAACAGAAGTTAGATTTTGCATATTTAGAAACCTTGATGTTAGGCAAAGTCATGAAGTTCTTGGTGATGTGTACAACAAGTTTGTCCATGAAAGCAGGTGCAATGTAGAATCCACCCATGGTGTTGTCCAAGTTATATCTACACAAATACAATCTCACAATTAATATCAAATCAAATCATAATAAATAATAAGTTTCACAATAAGTGAGGGTTAGTTAATTACGTGCGAAGCCCAGTACTGATGTACTCGTACGAACTCATAACAGCGAAGTGGGTCCCGACATCTTGTGGGGCCTGGAAGAGTGAATCAACCATACCCTTACCTCTGGTGATATCTTGTTGATCATCAGACATATCGTACGCGAGTCCCTTCCATCTGTCTTTGTCGGTTTGTTGGGTTTCTTCGATCTCTTTATCGGCTGCCATGATTTTGAAGTTCGGGAATTTGTTGTTGTTGATTGTGAGTCTTGAGTTCACAATCTTTTTCAAACTGGTGCCCAGGAAATTTGAGCTTGGCACACCTGCAACACCACTGCTTCCATTCAAGCTCAACTGTATGTCATGACAATAAATAGATATTAGTTAGTAGTTATTAATTAACCCATAATACAGATTAATTGTTTGAAGTTGCAGATTAAATGATACTCCGTATTAGATACTAAACTTACAAATAGATTATGTAGTTGCATTTTGTTACCTGTTACTACAATCTTAACATAGTATTTTTTTATCAATCATACAACACATACTTGAACAAAGTTTACTAATCGCGGAAGATTATTTAAATTAATTTTTTTTTTTTTTTGAACGGTGATTCGGAGTCACTGACGGGGCCCAAACGAGATGTCAGAACCCACTCACCCGATCATTTCCTTTGTCGAACTATTACAGTCCTACTACCCCTCCCTCATGAGGAAACCCCACGACAAATCCATACGGGCATCGCTTGTGGCAAAACCCCCTCGGGTGATATTTGAACGCAAGACTTCCGCAACCTCCGAGGCCCATGGAATGGACGGGTAACAACAAGGGAAATTTTGCAGCGAGTAGTAGTCAAACCCTGATCTCCTATATGGGAATACAGCAAGTCAGGTCACCACTACACCAACGCCTTGTTGTTAACATAGTATTTTTTTGAACAATCATACAACATATACTTTTTTTTGGGTAAGAGAGGAAAACCCTCCTGAACGAGCACATTGGCTCCCTCATAGAAGGTAAAACCTCGGATAATCAAGCCCCCCGAGCGCGAGACCTGGTACCGGGTAAATTGCGCATTATGCGCACCCTCTAGTCACACTCACTTTTTGATCAATTTGGCATAGCCAAGAATTGAATCCGGTTGGTGTGCTTCATTGGGCAACTCAATGGTACCGGGTGTACTTTAACCAGTCATACACTCATACGACATATACCCTTCGCCACGTACATAACGATCTGATTTTGTGTGTTTGTAATTGTGAGTGTAGTGCAATTCTGTAAAGTTGTTATGGTAGGTAATATTTAGTTATGAGTCAGTTATGGGTTAGTGGTAGAGGATAGTGCTGAAGTGGAAGCTAATAAGTTCAGTTATGTTAGTTATGATAAGGAGGCACAATGAAACTCTAGTACTAAAATTATTTCGTATCTTGTTATTGTGCACTTCACCCAAAAAAGAATATACCATTTAGGATATGTATGAAAAATCCAAGAAAGATCTATCTATCATCCTATGATGATACAGTAATAATTATAACTAACTAAAGTTATAAAGATGAAGCAAGAAAGGAGTACCGGGGCACGGTTGATGGTGGCTCCGACGGTCGAGACGGTGGTTGCCATGGTGGATCTCCGGCAGAAGGATTATTGTATTGGTGAAATGAGTTACTGAAAGAGTGAGGTGGGATGGGTTTTGATGACTTATACTAGTAATGAGTGTACCAGAATTATTACAAGGAGGGAGAGGATTGGCTTTTAACACATAACGGCCACATAATCAAGATTGAAATACTTGCCACGTGGCATTCAAATAGTGATTGTTGGTTTATAGACTTATTACTATTGAATTATTGATATTGAATTGAATGGGAAGACGAATTTTTTGAGGGTAGCCTTTGATCTTACTGTCACCACACACTCTTGATTTGGCTTTAGTTGTTTCCATTGCTAACTTCCAATTAATTTTTTATTAATTCTATACATATATTATCCACAATCTCTATTTTTCTTCTTCATATTTAGTTAACAGAAACAAACAGAATATATTCTTACATTAATTACATATATATTATTACATATACATACATACTTATTTTAAAAGATACCTAATCCGAACACTTGACCAATTTTTATGTTGGTATATTCTGAATCCTTCAAGTGAGTCAAATAGAGCTGCATCTGTCAATTGGGCCTGGATGGGTTTAGAAAGGGTCAGAATGGGTTTGGGTCAAAACAGGTTTGGGTCTAAATGGGTCATGTCTTTTAGACATATCTAACGGGTCGGATCTTTTAGTGAAAACTGGACTGAAACAATATTTGAAACAGATTGCAGCTGCAACAACCTTTAACTTATCATCGATTTAAACAAATCAGAAGCTCATTGGTGAAACCCATGGAAATTTGATTTAACCATTTTCATGGCGTTTCAATTTTATTTTATTTATATAGATATTTTTTTAAATTTTCCTACTTATTGGTCAGAGGTCCACTCGGAAGCAATCTCTCTATCCGTCGAATAGAGAGAGGGATGACTTTCTCTACTTTTGAGAGTGTTTTCACTCTGGGCGAAGAAATGAGTTGTCTTTATTCTCGGATAGGGGAAGGATTGTCTACATCTCACCTCCCCATACACCACTTATGTGGTATTGGGTTTTGTTGTTGTTGTTGTAGAAGCTCATTGGTGAAATCAATGAAGCAATTACAGCATTAATTGAACTAATCAAAACCAGAACTAGTGGCAAAAAGACTTCAATAGCCGTTTTATCGTGGATTCAAGACTCTTCAAACATCGCCTTCATGAGCTGCCAAATAGTAATTTTGTTTCGATCTCGTTGGCTTTATGCAACAACTCGGGTAACAAAGCGATTGCGGTTTTAGCGAATAACACTAATTTTTTAAATAGTTTCTTGTACACATTATCGATTGCAAGCAAGAATGCTCAAACATTGATACGAATCATGCATATGTACCACAAAACGAGCAGTTCGGATTTAGGGTTAATCGGGATTCATCAAGAACTGTAACAAATCATTCTTCACATATTACCTAACAGAAATACAGATAAAAACAAGTTAAATTTACAGCAAACCAAATGAAAGTTTATAGTAAATCTAACTGAAAACATTAACTGTTAGCGTATAACAGTGACGAAAAAACAACATAGTTCCATTACCATCAACATACAACCAACGATAACTCGAGTTTTAATTACATTTTATTGGAAAATATCTAGTATGCTATGAATTATAACCTCATGCTTACACTAAAGAAGGAACAAAATTGTGTTCTTAAATAGTTCTGAGTGCATAGTTTGACTAGTTGTCACTTATCAATTTTGATTGCATGTTCTTAAACAGGCCCGACCCAGAGCAGGTGCTAAGTGTGCAACTGCTCAGGGCCCATTAATTTTAAGGGCCCAATATACTATATCGAATCCAGTAATTCTAAACGGGTGAATAGGAACATTAATTTTAAGGGCCCAATATACTATACCGAATATCTAGTAATTCTAAACGGGTGAATAGGAAATTAAAATATTCATGTTGTAGGATCCTAGATCTCATGAATACCATGAATGTGAACAATTAACCACATGAATGTAGAGAGTATTAGTCAAACTAGTCAACTATATTCCACGGCTCTCTTGAATACATTACAAATCGGTGGCTAATGTTAGTGATTAAGGGAGGCTTGGTGTTCTATATATAGCCCTCATCTATAGAACACCTCCCTTACAATCTAAGGGATATAGTTAGCTCTTTCTAGAGACCTAACAATCTCCCCCTAAGAGATAACTATGTCTCGAAGATTGCTCACTAGGTAAAATGCATACAAAATTACAATGAGGAAGAATTAACTATTTCTAACTAACTCCCCCTCGAATCTTGCATGGCCGTTGAAGTAGATCTTTGAAACTTGGAGTTCTTCTACATTTAATGGTCTTTAAATTTGCACAGCGGAATGTGCATAATCTTGACATTCATCGAAGCATCACTTTATGTTGATGAAGAACTCAACTCCCCCTCAACATTTGCCTTGATTAGTAAGCTCGAAAAACTTTGAGAAACTCCCCCTTCAAAGTATATGGGGCACGGCCGATCAAGTTTGATTTCAATCAAACACAAGATCGTCACATAAAGCATATAGATCGTTGGCTCCTTCGAAGTTCCTAACGTCTCACGTACTCCCCCAAGGATATGGAAATTTCTTTCGGTTTCGCGTGCTCACTCGTCAAAGAAGTAACGCTTTAACTTTGTCACTTTGAAGTACAAGTCCAATACTGTACGCGTATTGAAGTCACACGCACATCAACCATATACATATCTCTCCCACAATGATGCTCGCATGAATATCGTATGAAATAAGAGCGTCATTGTATAAAATGGTTGACGTGCTCTTCAAATCTCCAAAATATCATAAAGAACGTGCATGAGAAAAGCCATGTGAATCCGTGCCTCGAAAATAGTGAAAAAATACGCTTTGGAGGTCTAGATTCGGTAAAGGACCACTCTTGAAAATTCTGATAAAAGTCAGGGGCCAAAACTATCAAAATCGTTATTAGATTCGGTATAGGGACTGCCCTTGCAAAATCATTAAAGCTGTCAGGGACTAATCTTGTAATTTTCCTGAAATCAGGCCAAAAAGGTGTCCATATTAGATTTGTTGGGCCTTGTCACAGATTCGGTAGCCTATTGGGCTTAATACTAGATTCAGTAGGCCTAAAGCCCAATGTGAATAGTAACTGGATTCTGTGACGATCGCTTCAAATCCATATGGACGAACACGTCATTCATCGATTTCATTGCGAGGTATTTGACCTCTATATGATACATTTTGTAAATATTGCATTCTTTTGAAAAGGTACACCATAAATGAATATTTAAATCAAAGGTTTTCGACATCTGATAATTTCTACATATAGACAATCACCGTAATATAATAGTTTACAATAGTACTTCCGTTGACAATGCAGTCAAAATAAGATACATGGTGATGATTTGGTGAATGCAACGTTTCTTTGAAAAATATGCCATGTAAGACTCCATGCACATAGCTTGTCTAACATATAAGCAAACAACGGAAGACTTCTAGGGAACCTGAGAATAAACATGCTTAAAAGTGTCAACACAAAGGTTGGTGAGTTCATAGTTTTAATGTTGCGCATAATCTGTATATAAAGGTGAATCACAAGTTTTCAGTTGTTTCATCCAGAAACGTTTATCAAAATATTCTAGAAATTGAGCACCCTGGTAACTTAACTTAACGTATATATATTTTATACACTTTGTATAATCATCTTAATAATACACGAAAACCAACGTGTACGCTTCTCAAATAGCATACGTCCGTTAAAAGGCTAGCGCTCTAGCTCGGACGGGGATATCAAGCCTATGGATCCATATACTACTACTCGCGCCCACCAGTTCTTATAACTGGCAGTTACTAGTTACCAAAGCTAAGGGATTTTTGGTTCAAACTCAGTGTAGAATTTAGTATGTACTTGTATCCATTGTGTTTAAAATAAAGTGCATGTATTCTCAGCCCAAAAATAT
Organism: Rutidosis leptorrhynchoides; assembly: GCF_046630445.1. Classification (NCBI taxonomy): domain Eukaryota; kingdom Viridiplantae; phylum Streptophyta; class Magnoliopsida; order Asterales; family Asteraceae; genus Rutidosis; species Rutidosis leptorrhynchoides. The sequence continues at coordinate 33,482,978 of NC_092340.1, forward strand.
ATATTGCAAAAGCAATTAAAAAGGGAGCAAATGAAACTCACCTTAGCAGCACATAAGGTCATTCATCAAAAAGTGACCGTAACTCGAAATGCAAGATTAACCGTAGATCTCAATCTAGAGAACATATGTTGGTCAATACATGTCTAATAAACTAGGTTGGGTTATAGTGTATCACAATCCTAATGCTCGAGATCGACATACAAAAGTTATCAAAAGTCATTTCAAAAAGTCAATTTTGACAATTGTTCAACAAAACGAGACGTGCCTTATATAAGGATTCATTTACTTGGCTAGTAGTATTTTATCAATCTCATAAACAGGTTGTTTAAATATTAATTGCAGATTCAAAAGCAATTACAATTAACGTCAATTATAATTCAGTTGACCATATCTTTTGATTCGTTCATCGAAATTACGCGATTTCTAAATGAAAAGTTATTGATTTTTTTGCCAGCTTTCCGAAAACATGTATATCATATACATTTTACCAGTAATATATGTATTTAATTCGTGATCCATTATAAACTGTTTAACGATGAAATTTAGCATACAAGCATGTATAAATATATACTAGAGCACTAGACATGTATACACTATTAATATATAAAAGATAAGATATGAATGCTCACGTATCAATATTGAGATTCAATATTGCAGGAAAGTACGTAGACGCAACAGAGATGATAAATACTAGGTTTGACTTGCGAACAATACCCATGAACATTACCCATAACCTCCATAGCTATAACCCATAATTTCCTTAGTTCTATCCCGTTTGAAGCTTGTTTTGAAAGTGACACGTTCATGACCTCGTCGTAATATTTTATGTATAATATTACTAAAAATATTAAGATTAATAATAATAATAATCTTAATAATAATAATAATAATAATAATAATAATAATAATAATAATAATAATAATAATAATAATAATAATAATAATAATAATAATAATAATAATAATTATTATTATTATTATTATAAATAAATACTTAGGGAGTAATATAAGTGTAAAAAAAACTCGAGCAGAAACCTAGTATTTATAGCCATAATTCCTGATTCAGATGCCCATGCGATCGCATGGATTTTATGCCTATTTCTCATGCGATCGCATGGCCGTCAGATCCAACTCACATATTTTTGTTTTCTTGTTTGTCTACATAATTAAATATAATATATATAATATATATATAATTTAAATAATTAATTATATATTATATTAAATTCATGTACATAGTTGACTTGTAATTTTTGTTCCGATGACTCGTACGTTGTCACTCGACTTATGTCCCGATTCCGGTTTCTCGAACGCATTTTCGTACGCTTAGAAAACTCGCAATTTACGTTTTGTGACTCGTACCTTTGTCAAAATATAGTCTTAAATTATCAATAAACTATATCATTCAAAGTGTATCTTAAACTTTCGAGTATTTTGGTCATTTACTTCCATAAATCATTGTCTCGCTATTTGTTGATATATATATAATAACAAATCGTTTTATGACCAAGTTAATATATATTTTCAACATTCATAAACACGTTTTAAATATACGTCGCAAGTTATTCATACAATTAATATTCCAACTTATCATATATATTCAAATAAATATTTAAACCAATAAGTTTAATGTACGGTATTAAACAATTAATACATTGTTACGTTTTCAAGTTATAGTATATATATATATATATGTATCTATATACATATAATTGTTCGCGAATCGTCGAGAACAACCGAAAGGTATTTGAATAGTTCAAAAATTTTGAGATTCAGTTTTACAGACTTTGCTTATCATGTCGAAAATGTTAATCATACAAATATTAAGTTTAAATTTGGTCAGAAATTTCCGGGTTATCACAGTACCTACCCGTTAAAGAAATTTCATCCCGAAATTTGAGTGAGGTCGTCATGACTAACAATAAAAATGTTTTCATGACGTATATGTGTTGATAAATAGAGTTTTATCACCGTTGAATAATATGGATAAAACAATCCGATTATTCGAAGCGTATGAGAGAAGTTATCGTAAAAGAGTGAAATGAAAAATAGAGATTCATCTTAACTCTTGACGTATTAACGATTGATTTTCTTAATTTAAGGAATAGAAAATCTTCATAATCTAAATAAGATTTGATTCTTCGGAATTTAAGGAAATTAAGATTTCTTTTGATTAAATGCGTAATTTGCCTCGATTGCTATGTTTGATATTTCGCTATAAATTGACCTCTTCCGTTTCATTATTTTCATCACTCTTACATCTTCTTCCTCATTTTCTATTTTCAAAAGATTGTGAAAAAAGCTTCATCCAGTTCTGATTCTTGATATACTACTAACTTTCATATCTGTCATTCTTCTTTTTCATCTACCACCAGAGGAATCTGCTTACTTCTACTTTGCCCTTGGGGTTATAGTGCTTTTAATTCTCCCGTGTCTTTATGTTGCGATAAACATTGATATACACGGTTTGTAATTTATGTGTTGTTATCGGGCTTTATATTCTCCCTTATATTTCAAAGTTCCTGCTTCTGTCTTCTATAATTATTGTCATCCCCAGTTAATGCTTTCTTTTATTTGCTGCGATTTATACCCCAATTTCTATTTCGGAGTTTTGTCCCTTTGTGTCTTCTTCTTGTGACTAAGCATTGCTTGTAATGGTCCAGAATTCGCAGATATGAATTTCGGAATGGACATTGTTAATGTTCTAAGAAGAAAATGGTAATGGCACGATCTTGATTTGTTAAATTACCAGAATACCCTGGAAAAGACAGAATCATCAAGAAATATTTTCTTGATATTTTAGAGATTAACTAGAATACAAGAGTCGTATGACATAGCACATGATGACGTTATGATCTGTGAATCATAACGTTCTATTTAGAAACTCAGCATGACTTACTGTAATATAATCACGTTGATCAAGTGTCATTATATTATACTAACTCATGCTTCAGCTCCCAACACCACTTCAAAAATATTCATATTTTAAACTTGAAGGTTTCAGAATTTAGAAACTAAAATAGTTTCTTTTATGATGTAACACAGATATCATAAGGAGAAAATTGATTTCCGATAAGAATGATTATGGAATTATCTCCAGAAATATGGAGGATATTTATAATGAAAGATACGATGATATCTTAGAATTTCTAATATATCAGAGGATGATGAAGAATATTGTCCGCAAGGGTTTAGATTCGGAAGCAAGGTATTCGTTAATGGCTTCAGCAGATACTGAATCATTTGGATTCTTTGAAGGCAGGTTTCGTCCTTGTGATTTATCCACAGCCTCCTTCATACTTTGCTCAATCCGTTTTCCAGATCCAAACTTTCTCTTTTTCTGAGCTTTGCTAGCACACTATCCTTTATCATCAAACTTTTTACTGTTAAGGTCGTTTACAGTTTTTGCTGCTTCATCAGCATTCAAAGTTATCATAACCGAATCGTTGGTTATCAATCCGAGGTGTTTTCAAAAGTTTGAAGGGTTTGCATGAAGATTGTAATTGTCAAGATACATATGATGTTCTAGAATTTTAAACGATACAAATTTTTTCTTCTTCTGGGTTTATGAATAGAAGTGATGTTCTAGCACAGTTTTGAAGTCAAAGTATAGCATTTGAAAGATGTAAGAATCTAAGAGTGATGTTTTCTGTTAAATCTTGGCCTGGATTCTGATTTTTCAAAATCAGAATATGTAATTGAATTTGTATGGAAACGATTGTATATCGCTGTGAGCATAGTTAATAATTTTTGAATCAAAGTTGAAGAATGTACAGTATAACATATTAATTGTGAACTTATATATTTCTTGAGTATTACCTACCCGTTAAAGATTTCACAATTAATACTTTGTACAAAAGAATTTTTTTTATTACCGTCTTTATGAAAATATATGTATGTATATCTTCTTCAGATGTAATACAGATTTGATGAGTTAATATCATATTAAGCTCATTTGATTTTTGAATTGAATGAATAATCTCTAAAACATTAAGGATTACATAATCTTCGCGGAGTATTTCACTAATGAAATCAATACTTCATTATTTATTCTTATTCCTCGGTGAAGGATGTTGATGCTCGTGGAATTCTTATGAACTTCATAAGATATAAATGATGTTTTCTAGAAAGTTTCGAGTACATCGAAGATAAAAGTGTAAAATCAAACATGTAATTAATTAATACACTAAGTTCATTATGAAATGGAATTCATTGAGTTGAAACATATATTTGTAGTTAACGATGGTTAAGTTGTTAACGAAGGATGTACATCATAGCATATTAGTAATATGAATTAAGCGAGTAGTATCTACCCCTTAGAATTCACACGTAATAGCTTAGTACGAAAAGATTCATGATGGTTTTAAAATTTATATATATAAGATATACATATAAATTCTTTAGATGAATAGAGTTATTACTTCATAACTCATTGATACAATATACTCGTTGTTGACTCGTAATGATGTCCACGGTGCTTTCTTGAACTGACGGAGCTTGTGATGTTAGAGGTGCTGCTGATTCTGACGATGTTGACAGCACTGACTGTGCTGGTGAGGCTAAGGGTACTGTTGATGCTGTTGGTAAAACAAGTCTAGCTTGTATCTTACACCATTCGGATAAGGGTTTCTACTCTATCTGATTTAGGGTTAAGGCTAGAATAGATAATCTCTAAACTTTAGAAATTACATAATCGTCGTTGAATGTTTCTCCGATGAAGTTATGAATCCATACTTCATCGTTTGTCGTTGCTGGTACTTCTTGGTACCTATGGTGCGTATGATGTTGATATTCGAGGTACAGATTGTAATGTTGAGGCGTGTGATACGGATGTGGTTGTTGGTGGTGGTAATGATCCTGTTGGTGTGGATTATGGTGGTACCGGTTATGCTGCGGGTGCCGCTAATGGTGTTCGTAACCCTTGCACCATATTCTCCAAAGCCACTACCCGAGCACGAAGCTCGTTGACTTCTTCTATTATACCGGGATGATCGGTGGTTCGGACGATCGGATAAATAAGATTTATAATATGGGATAGTATATAATCATGATGAGATACTCTGGAAATGAGAGAGAAAATAGTATTACGAATAGGTTCGCCAGTAAGTGCTTCAGGTTCTTCGCCAAGAGGTGAATGTGGTGGATGGAAGGGATCACCTTCTTCTTGTCTCCAATGATTAAGTAGGCTACGAACCCATCCCCAATTCATCCAGAATAGGTGATGGCTGATTGGTTGATCCATTCCGGTTACACTGTCTTCGGAATTCAGGTGAATATCCATATCGGAATAGCTGTCGGAGTTTAAGGAATTTGAACTAGATACGGGATCCATCTTGTATAATCAGGGAGATGATTTTTGATATGAATTAGATTATAGAATTTAGTTTGGTATTCTTCAATACATAATTTACATATGTATATATAATACCAAATTCCATAAATCACGGAGAAATTTTCGGAAGGTGTCAGGAAAAGTTTACAGTAACAGATACGCTAAGATATGAATTTTTGTCTATACACTATTTATGCAATAAATGCAGGAAAACATGTTTAGACTTAAGAATGATAAGCATGTAATTTCCGAAAAGAAATGATAAGCAAAACTTTTAACATGCAGACACGGTCGAAGTCCAGACTTACTAATGCATCTTAACAACTATCAGTTAGACACACTCATGCAAGACCTGGTTCGCTAGGACCAACGCTCTGATACCAACTGTGACGATCGCTCCAAATACATATGGACGAACACGTTATTCATCGATTTCATTGCGAGGTATTTGACCTCTATATGATACATTTTGTAAATATTGCATTCTTTTGAAAAGGTACACCATAAATGAATATTTAAATCAAAGGTTTTCGACATCTGATAATTTCTACATATAGACAATCACCATAATATAATAGTTTACAATAGTACTTCCGTTGACAATGCAGTCAAAATAAGATACATGGTGATGATTTGGTGAATGCAACGTTTCCTTGAAAAATATGCCATGTAAAACTCCATGAACATAGCTTGTCTAACATATAAGCAAATAGCGGAAGACTTCTAGGGAACCTGAGAATAAACATGCTTAAAAGTGTCAACACAAAGGTTGGTGAGTTCATAGTTTTAATGTTGCGCATAATCTGTATATAAAGGTGAATCACAAGTTTTCAGTTGTTTCATCCAGAAACGTTTATCAAAACATTCTACGAAATTGAGCACCCTGGTAACTAAACTTAACGTATATATATTTTATACCCATTGTATAATCATCTTAATAATACACGCAAACCAACGTGTACGCTTCTCAAATAGCATACATCCGTTAAAAGGCTAGCGCTCTAGCTCGGACGGGGATATCATGCCCTATGGATCCATATACTACTACTCGCGCCCACCAGTTCTTATAACTGGCAGTTACTAGTTACCAAAGCTAAGGGATTTTTGGTTCAAACTCAGTGTAGAATTTAGTATGTACTTGTATCCATTGTATTTAAAATAAAGTGCATGTATTCTCAGCCCAAAAATATATATTGCAAAAGCAATTAAAAAGGGAGCAAATGAAACTCATCTTAGCAGCACATAAGGTCATTCATCAAAAAGTGACTGTAACTCGGAATGCAAGATTAACCGTAGATCTCAACCTAGATAACATATGTTGGTCAATACATGTCTAATAAACTAGGTTGGGTTATAGTGTATCACAATCCTAATGCTCGAGATCGACATACAAAAGTTATCAAAAGTCATTTCAAAAAGTCAATTTTGACAATTGTTCAACAAAACGAGACGTGCCTTATATAAGGATTCATTTACTTGGCTAGTAGTATTTTATCAATCTCATAAACAGGTTGTTTAAATATTAATTGCAGATTCAAAAGCAATTCCAATTAACGTCAATTATAATTCAGTTGACCATATCTTTTGATTCGTTCATCGAAATTACGCGATTTCTAAATGAAAAGTTATTGATTTTTTGCCAGCTTTCCGAAAACATGTAAATCATATACCTTTTACTAGTAATATATGTATTTAATTCGTGATTCATTATAAACTGTTTAACGACGAAATTTAGCATACAAGCATGTATAAATATATACTAGAGTATTAGACATGTATACACTATTAATATATAAAAGATAAGATATGAATGCTCACGTATCAATATTGAGATTCAATATTGCAGGAAAGTACGTAGACGCAACAGAGATGATAAATACTAGGTTTGACTTGCGAACAATACCCATGAACATTACCCATAACCTCCATAGCTATAACCCATAATTTCCTTAGTTCTATCCCGTTTGAAGCTTGTTTTGAAAGTGACACGCTCATGACCTCGTCGTAATATTTTATGTATAATATTACTAAAAATATTAAGATTAATAATAATAATAATAATCTTAATAATAATAATAATAATAATAATAATAATAATAATAATAATAATAATAATAATCTTTATGTAATTTTCGTTTCGATGACTCGTACGTTGTCACTCGACTTATATCCCGGTTCCGGTTTCTCGAACGCATTTTCGTACGCTCAGAAAACTCGCAATTTACGTTTTGTGACTCGTACCTTTGTCAAAATATAGTCTTAAATTATCAATAAACTATATCATTCAAAGTGTATCTTAAACTTTCGAGTGTTTTGGTCATTTACTTCTATAAATCATTGTCTCGCTATTTGTTGATATATATATAATAACAAATCGTTTTATGACCAATTTAATATATATTTTCAACATTCATAAACACGTTTTAAATATACGTCACAAGTTATTCATACAATTAATATTCCAACTTATCATATATATTCAAATAAATATTTAAACCAATAAGTTTAATGTACGGTATTAAACAATTAATACATTGTTACTTTTTCAAGTTATAGTATATATATATGTATCTATATACATATAATTGTTCGCGAATCGTCGAAAACAACCGAAAGGTATTTGAATAGTTCAAAAACTTTGAGATTCAATTTTACAGACTTTGCTTATCATGTCAGAAATGTTAATCATACGAAGATTAAGTTTAAATTTGGTCAGAAATTTCCGGATCATCACAGATTCCTTCCCCATATCTGATGTGTAAAAGAACCACCAAAACTCATGAACCGAATCATATACAGAATCTCCATACCGAATGTGATTCAACTGCCATACCGAATTAGATTCAAAAACATATACCGAATCAATTACTGACTCAACATCAAATCAGACGGTGTACGGAATCCAGTAATAACCTTTGCAACATACCGAATTGTGATGACCCAGAAAATTTCATATTAATAAATTAATTACAGGATAAATGTGTCCGACACGATAAGCGAACCTATTATGTTGAGTCTTAAAACTTTTTGAACTAGTTTACACATTCATGTACCTTTCGATTTTGTTCAACGATTCACGAACGTCATAACCTGTGATAATTATAAAAATCACTTTGCTACAATAAAACACTATTTGCTACAACACTATTTGCTACAGTGAAAACGACTTTGCTACAGTAAACACTATTTGCTACAGTACGCTATTGCTACAGTAAATATTATGTCGACGAACTAGCACACAAAAGCAGATCAGGCGGCCATGCGATCGCATGGCAAAACACTACAAACCCATGCGATCGCATGGGCTACAGGAAATGGAAAAGTACTATAAATACGCCAGTTTGCTCGACGAATTCTTCACACTCTTTCTTTTCTTTCTTCTGTAATTTAAATTTATATTTATAATTATAATTATAATTATAATTTAAGTTTAATAATAATAAAGTATATACGTGGGTGTTTTAATTCGGGTTTCAAACCGTTTTAAGCTAAGGAAATATTAGGTATTGTTCGGGGTATTGTTCTTGAATCCAAGGCCAACCATACAGTCGTCTACCATCATTACGTCTACGCAATTTGCCTACAATATTGAATCTCAATATTGAACCGTGAGTTTATAGTCTCCCTTTTTAAATACGTTAAATATTTTTGGGCTGAGAATACATACAATTTAATTTAAACGCAATAAGACACAAGTACATTCTAAATTCTACACTGAGTTAAACCGAAAATCCCTTAGCTTTGGTAACTAGTAGCTGCCAGTACATAGGATATGGACTGGTGGGCGCGAATAATTGTATATGGATCCATAAGGCTTGACATCCCCGTTCGAGCTAGAGCGCTAGCCTTTTAAAGGACGTATGTTATTTAAGTTTATGACACGTTGGTTTGCGTGTATGAAAACGAATAGGTTAATTATCATTATAGCGTTAAGTTTAGTTACCAGGGTGCTCTGTTACATAGAATCTATTGATAAACTTTTGATGAAATCTTGTGGTCTATCTTTATATATATTTATGACTCGAGCAATTAAACCGATAACTCACCAACATTCGTGTTGACTTTTAGCATGTTTTATTCTCAGGTCCTTAGATTTCTTCCACTGTGATGTGCTTGTTACCTGCATGGAGTCTCTCATGCTTTGTATAAAGTTTAATGCATTCGAAATAAAACTGCGTTGTGTAATAAATAATTTGACTGTGATGTCAAACTGTATGATAAAAACTTATGTATTTTGGGGATTTGCTTATACCTAAGCACTCACCCACATGTTTATAACTTTCTATATTTAGAAAGTCACTTATTTTAATGAATGCAATATTCTATCAAAACGTATCATATAGAGGTCAAAACCTCACTGTGGAATCAATGATTAACGTGCCGCGTCAATAGCGATTTTGACGGGTCGTTACAGTTGGTATCAGAGCTTGAGGTTATAGGGAACCAGAATTTTCATTAATGTGTTTAACTTGTAATTGTTAAGATGCATTAGTGAGTCTGGACTATGACCATATCTATTTTTACCGAATTTTTTTTTTTGCTTATCATCTTATCAAAAATACTATATATGATATATTTCTATGCTAACGTAATTGTTGTTTCAATTAGGTGATAGATGACTTCTTCTAATCCTATCATTTTGTACAACTCGAAATCGGACACTGAATCCATTCTCTCCATAACTAAAAAGGACGTTACAATACCTATTAAAGAAGAAATTGTGTTAGCCGGGAAATCTCAACTCCAGGTAAACCCAGAGGAGGTCCCAGCTCCGCCCATCCCTGGTTTTTCGGAGCCACAATATCGTTTCGATGGTACCGTGATCCCTGGAATAAACGAGGATCGTCCATTTCTAAACGAACATGGACATTGGGCTAGATACACCGCCGATGGGCGGGTTGTGCCGATTACGCCTGGCAGATATCGGTTCATGACCACTGGTACATATTCTCCTATACATGACTCAGACAGTTCATTAGGTGAGATCAGTGAGGAGGAGGAGGAAGTAAAGGAGATTACAGAAAAAGAAGTTAACAAAGAAAAGGAACCTATAGTCACCAACCCAGAATTTCCAAATCCAAAAATTAATAAAGCAATTGTTACTCCTAATATTTCTACCCCTAGTCACCCTTCTCTTACCAACTCTATTGAGGTGTCAAGTACCTCAGAACCCCGACCAAAATATAAACTTACCGCTCGAATAAGCGATATTCCAGTACCTGATAACAAGAAGTCTCGCCACTTTTAAAAACCATTTCTGCTACGACATCACTTCACGCATTGTATAATATTAATTAGTGTGCTTTACTTTATTCTATGTATGTTTTATGTAAAATAAACTTATGTGAATAATTGGTATTGTATCGTTGTACCATAATGCATTGGAGAATAAAGCGTGAAATAAAAATGCATTAGTTTTTCATAATAGAATATCATTTGAATGATAGTAGTTAACTGTTGTACTAAGCTATTAAATATGAACTTTAACGGGTAGGTAATTCCCTAGAAATAATTATAAAACGCTAATAAGAAGAAAAGTCTTTTATAATAATTGGTTCATATTATTAATATTCTACGATTAACTATTGACAACTCATTTTACTTATAATATTCTATATGATTAATTTATCTCTGTTGTGTTTATTGAAGAAACATGTCTCAAATGTCGGATGCTAAGTTTGAGGAACTAGTCGAAAAAACGTGTGAATGAAAGAATTGCTACAGCTGAGGTAGCAAAAGCAGCAGTCGAAGCAGCAGCCAAAGCAGCAGCCGTAAACACAAACTCACGAAACGGATGCTCATACAAAACTTTTCAAGGATGCAAACCACAGACGTTTAGTGGAACTGAGGGACCAGTCGGTCTAACCCGATGGTTTGAAAAGATGGAGTCCTTTTTCAAAATCAGTAATTATGCAGACGGAGACAAGTCAAAGTATGATTCGTGCACGTTGCAAGACGGTGCACTTACTTGGTGGAACAATTATGCTAAAGCAGAAGGAGTAGATACGGCATATGATATCTCTTGGGAAGAACTGAAAAAGATGCTAATCGAGGAGTACTGTCCTCGAAACGAGATTAGAAAAATGGAATCTGAGTTACGTAATCTGAAGGTTTTTGGCGTGAATCTCAATAACTATGAAAAGCGTTTCATGGAACTAGCCTTGTTGTGTCCCGAATTGGTGCCAAACGAGAAACGAAAGATATAGATGTATATTGACGGTTTGTCGATCAATATCAAAGGAAATGTTACATCATCCAAACCAAATACGATGCAGGAGGCCATGACAATGGCACACCAACTCATGAACCAGATCATGGAGAGTTCGATTAAGGCACCAATTACCGAAGTCAAGACAACTGAAGGAAAGAGGAAATGTGAAGACTATGAGGGCAAAAGTACTCACCTGAAGAAGTGAGAAACTTTTAAAGGTAAACAAGATGGGGCAACTGCTAGTCCAAACTATAAGGGACCCCATCCGTTCTGCAAAATATGTTACACAGATCATGCAGGTTATTGCCAAGTGGTCTGTGATAAGTGCAACAAGAAAGGATATATGGCGAAAGATTGTTATGCCACCGTTTCTGAAGTAAAGACAAAATCGACCGATGTCAAGAAATGTTTTGGATACGGGAAGTCTGGTCACTTTATAAATCAATACCCTGATAAGGAGAAGAACAAAGAACCCGCACGTGGGAGGGCATTTAATGTTAATGCCAGTGAAGTACGTGAGGATCCTAATCTTGTCACGGGTACGTTTACCGTTAATAATCAACTAGCTTCTATTATGTTTGATACGGGTGCTGATAGAAGTTATATGTGTAAAGACTTTAGTTCTAAACTAAAATGTGCATCGTTACCTCTAGACGATAAATATACTATTGAATTAGCTAATGGTAAACTGATAAAAGCTGATAAAATTTGCCATGGTTGCGAAATAAATCTCGCTGGTGAAACCTTCAAAATCGATTTGATACCCGTAGAATTAGGAAGTTTTAACGTAATCGTTGGCATAGACTGGATGTCCAAAACAAGAGCGAAAGTTGTTTGCGCTGAGAAAGCAATCCGCATCCCTCGTAAGGATGAAACGTCATTAATGATTTATGAGGAGAAGAGCAACTCAAAGCTGAACCTTATCAGCTGTATGAAGGCCCAGAAACTTTAAGAAAAGGTTGTTATGCTATTCTGGCACACGTAAAGAAGATCGATACTGAAGAAAGAAGCATTGATGACATGCCGGTTGTAAGAGAATATCCCGGAGTATTTCCATAAGAATTACCGGGGCTACCTCCACACAGATGTGTAGAATTCCAGATTGATCTCGTACCAGGAGCCGCACCTGTAGCCCGATCCCCATATAGACTTGCACATTCAGAAATGCAAGAATTACAAAACCAGTTGCAAGAATTATCGGACCATAGATTTATTCGTCCCAGTTTTTCACCTTGGGATGCTCCTATTCTGTTCGTCAAGAAGAAGGATGGATCTATGAGAATGTGCATAGATTACCGAGAATTAAACAAATTAACAATCAAGAATCGGTACCCATTACCGAGGATTGATGATTTGTTTGATCAATTGCAAGGATCAAGTGTTTATTCTAAGATTGATCTATACTCCGGATATCATCAGCTGAGAGTGAAGGAAGAAGATGTTCCTAAAACCGCGTTCAGAACTCGTTACGGTCACTATGAATTTTTAGTCATGCCTTTTGGATTGACTAATGCTCCAGTAGTATTCATGGATCTAATGAATCGCATCTGTAGACCGTATTTAGACAAATTTGTCATTGTTTTTATCGACGACATATTGATTTACTCGAAGAACAAGGAAGAACATGAGCAATACTTAAGACTGGTACTGGAGGTACTCAAGAAAGAAGAACTGTACGCAAAATTTTTTAAGTGTGATTTCTGGTTACAAGAAGTACAGTTTTTGGGCCATGTTGTCAGTAAACATGGAATTAAAGTTGACCCTGCTAAGATCGAAGCCATTAGTAAATGGGAAACCCCGAAGACTCCAACACAAATCCGCCAATTTTTAGGTCTTGCTGGTCACTACCGAAGATTCATTCAAGACTTCTCTAAAATCGCCAAACCCTTAACTGCATTGACTCAAAAGGGAAAGAAGTATGATTGGTTCACGGAACAGGAATCTTCATTCCAGTTATTAAATAAAAAGTTAACGTCTGCACCCATTTTGTCATTACCAGAAGGAAATGATGATTTCGAGATCTATTGTGACGCTTCACGCCAAGGTTTAGGATGTGTATTGATGCAATGCACAAAATTTATCGCATACGCTTCACGCCAACTAAAAATTCACGAAAGGAACTATACGACACACGATTTGGAACTTGGAGCAGTAGTTTTTGCACTCAAAATATGGAGACACTATCTATATGGAACCAAGTGTACAGTGTACACCGACCATAAGAGTCTTCAGCATATTTTTGATCAAAAACAACTAAATATGAGGCAACGTCGCTGGGTAGAGTTGTTAAACGATTACGATTGTGAAATCCGTTACCACCCCGGAAAGGCTAATGTTGTAGCTGACGCCCTAAGTCGGAAAGAGAGAGTAAAACCTCTTAGGGTCCGAGCTTTGAATATTACAATTCGTACTCATCTCACAAAGCAAATTCAAGCAGCACAGTTAGAGGCTTTAAAAGAAGAAAATGAAAAAGGCGAAATGAGCAGAGGGTTAGAAAAATAGCTTGAAGTAAAAACCGATGGAACCCTGTATGTTGCTGGTAGGATATGGGTACCAAGACATGGTAACCTAAGGCAACTAGTACTAGATGAAGCACACAAAACGAGGTACTAAATTCACTCAGGAAACGGGAAAATGTACCATGATCTTAAGAAGTTCTATTGGTGGCCTAATATGAAGACAGAAATTGCTACTTATGTAAGCAAATGTTTGACATGTGCCAAGGTCAAAGCTGAACACCGAAAGCCGTCAGGGTTACTACAGCAACCGGAAATTCCTCAGTGGATATGGGAAAGAATAACTATGAATTTTATTACGAAATTGCCAAGGACTGCAAGTAGTCATGATACTATTTGGGTGATAGTTGATCGTCTAACTAAATCAGCTCACTTTCTACCAATAAAGGAGACAGACAGTATGGAGAAATTAGCACGCCTATATTTGAAGAAAGTAGTTTCCAGGCATGGTGTACCTATCTCTATCATATCTGATCGCGACACCCGATTCACATCACGTTTTTGGCAGCCATTACAAAAAGCATTGGGAACTCGATTAGATATAAGCACCGCTTATCATCCACAGACAGATGGTCAAAGTGAAAGAATAATACAAACATTAGAAGACATGTTACGGGCATGCGTGATTGACTTTGGAACCAGTTGGGATCGACACTTACTGAAATGTCCCGTTCTTATTGATTAAAAACGTTCCATATTAATTGATTTCGTTACGAGGTTTTGACCTCTATATGAGATGTTTTTCAAAGACTGCATTCATTTTTAAAACAAACCATAACCTTTATTTCATAAATAAAGGTTTAAAAAGCTTTACGTAGATTATTAAATAATGATAATCTAAAATATCCTGTTTACACACGACCATTACATAATGGTTTACAATACAAATATGTTACATCGAAATCATTTTCTTGAATGCAGTTTTTACACAGTATCATACAAACATGGACTCCAAATCTTATCCTTATTTTAGTATGCAACAGCGGAAGCTCTTAGTATTCACCTGAGAATAAACATGCTTTAAACGTCAACAAAAATGTTGGTGAGTTATAGGTTTAACCTAAATATATCAAATTGTAACAATAGACCACAAGATTTCATATTTCAATACACATCCCATACATAGAGATAAAAATCATTCATATGGTGAACACCTGGTAACCGACATTAACAAGATGCATATATAAGAATATCCCCATCATTCCGGGACACCCTTTGGATATGATATACATTTTGAAGTACTAAAGCATCCGGTACTTTGGATGGGGTTTGTTAGGCCCAATAGATCTATCTTTAGGATTCGCGTCAATTAGGGTGTCTGTTCCCTAATTCTTAGATTACCAAACTTAATAAAAAGGGGCATATTCGATTTCGATAATTCAACCATAGAATGTAGTTTCACGTACTTGTGTCTATTTTGTAAATCATTTATAAAACCTGCATGTATTCTCATCCCAAAAATATTAGATTTTAAAAGTGGGACTATAACTCACTTTCACAGATTTTTACTTCGTCGGGAAGTAAGACTTGGCCACTGGTTGATTCACAAACCTATAACAATATATACATATATATCAAAGTATGTTCAAAATATATTTACAAAACTTTTAATACATTTTGATGTTTTAAGTTTATTAAGTCAGATGTCCTCGTTAGTAACCTACAACTAGTTGTCCACAGTTAGATGTACAGAAATAAATCGATAAATATTATCTTGAATCAATCCACGACCCAGTGTATACGTATCTCAGTATTGATCACAACTCAAACTATATATATTTTGGAATCAACCTCAACCCTGTATAGCTAACTCCAACATTCACATATAGAGTGTCTTTGGTTGTTCCGAAATATATATAGATGTGTCGACATGATAGGTCGAAACATTGTATACGTGTCTATGGTATCTCAAGATTACATAATATACAATACAAGTTGATTAAGTTATGGTTGGACTAGATTTGTTACCAATTTTCACGTAGCTAAAATGAGTAGTTTTTACCAATTTTGTTTTGCTCGCCATTTATTCGTTTCTAATCCGTTTTGAGTGATTTAAGCGGTCACAGTTTCGTATTGAACTTGACTTTATGAAACTAAACAGAAAAGGTATAGGTTTATGGTCGGAAATACAAGTTACAAGTCGTTTTTGAAAGAGGTAGTCATTTCCATCGAAAGAACGACATCTTGATGACTGTTTTGAAAAACATACTTTCACTTTGAGTTTAACCATGATTTTTGGATATGGTTTCATGTTCATAAGAAAAATCATTTTTCCAGAAGTATAGCTTTTAAATCAAAGTTTTTCATAGTTTTAATTATCCAAACCAAAACAGCCCCCGGTTGTAACTACGACGGCTTAAATCCGGTTTTATGGTGTTTATCGTGTTTTCGGGTTTTAAATCATTAAGTTAGCATATAATATAGATATAGATCATGTGTATAGTTGATTTTAAAAGTTTAGTTAGAAGGATTAACTTTATTTGCGAACAAGTTTAGAATTAACTAAACTATGTTCTAGTGATTACTAGTTTACCACTTCGAATATGATAGCTTTTTATGTATGAATCGAATGATGTAATGAACATTATTACTACCTTAAGTTCCTTGGATAAATCTACTGGAAAAGAGAAAAGTGGATCTAGCTTCAACGGATCCTTGGATGGCTCGAAGTTCTTGAAGCAGAATCATGACACGAAAACAAGTTCAAGTAAGATCATCACTTGAAATAAGATTGTTATAGTTATAGAAATTGAACCAAAGTTTGAATATGATTATTACCTTGTATTAGAATGATAACCTAATGTAAGAAACAAAGATTTCTTGAGGTTGGATGATCACCTTACAAGATTGGAAGTGAGCTAGCAAACTTGAAAGTATTCTTGATTTTATGAAAATAGAACTTTTGGAATTTATGAAGAACACTTAGAACTTGAAGATAGAACTTGAGAGAGATCAATTAGATGAAGAAAATTGAAGAATTAAAGTGTTTTTAGGTGTTTTTGGTCGTTGGTGTATGGATTAGATATAAAGGATATGTAATTTTGTTTTCATGTAAATAAGTCATGAATGATTACTCATATTTTTATAATTTTATGAGATATTTCATGCTAGTTGCCAAATGATGGTTCCCACATGTGTTAGGTGACTCACATGGGCTGCTAAGAGCTGATCATTGGAGTGTATATACCAATAGTACATACATCTAAAAGCTGTGTATTGTACGAGTACGAATACGGATGCATACGAGTAGAATTGTTGATGAAACTGAACGAGGATGTAATTGTAAGCATTTTTGTTAAGTAGAAGTATTTTGATAAGTGTATTGAAGTCTTTCAAAAGTGTATGAATACATATTAAAACACTACATGTATATACATTTTAACTGAGTCGTTAAGTCATCGTTAGCCGTTACATGTAAGTGTTGTTTTGAAACCTTTAGGTTAACGATCTTGTTAAATGTTGTTAACCCAATGTTTATAATATCAAATGAGATTTTAAATTATTATATTATCATGATATTATGATGTACGAATATCTCTTAATATGATATATATATATATATATATATATATATTAAATGTCGTTACAACGATAATCGTTATATATATGTCTCGTTTCATAATCATTAAGTTAGTAGTCTTGTTTTTACATATGTAGTTCATTATTAATATACTTAATGATATGTTTACTTATCATAATATCATGTTAACTATATATATAACCATATATATGTCATCATATAGTTTTTACAAGTTTTAACGTTCGTGAATCACCGGTCAACTTGGGTGGTCAATTGTCTATATGAAACCTATTTCAATTAATGAAGTCTTAACAAGTTTGATTGCTTAATATGTTGGAAACACTTAATCATGTAAATAACAATTTCATTTAATATATATATATATATATATATATATATATATATATATATATATATATATATATATATATATATATATAAACATGGAAAAGTTCGGGTCACTACAGTACCTACCAGTTAAATAAATTTCGTCCCGAAATTTTAAGCAGTTGGAGGTGTTGACGTATCTTCTGGAAATAAATGCGGGTATTTCTTCTTCATCTGATCTTCTCATTCCCAGGTGAACTCGGGTCCTCTACGAGCATTTCATCGAACCTTAACAATTGGTATCTTGTTTTGCTTAAGTCTTTTAACCTCACGATCCATTATTTCGACGGGTTCTTCGATGAATTGAAGTTTTTCGTTGATTTGGATTTCATCTAACGGAATAGTGAGATCTTCTTTAGCAAAACATTTCTTCAAATTCGAGACGTGGAAAGTGTTATGTACAGCCGCGAGTTGTTGAGGTAACTCAAGTCGGTAAGCTACTGGTCCGACATGATCAATAATCTTGAATGGTCCAATATACCTTGGATTTAATTTCCCTCGCTTACCAAATCGAACAACACCTTTCCAAGGTGCAACTTTAAACATGACCATCTCTCCAATTTCAAATTCTATATCTTTTCTTTTAATGTCAGCGTAGCTCTTTTGTCGACTTTGGGCGGTTTTCAACCGTTGTTGAATTTGGATGATCTTCTCGGTAGTTTCTTGTATTATCTCCGGACCCGTAATCTGTCTATCCCCCACTTCACTCCAACAAATCGGAGACCTGGACTTTCTACCATAAAGTGCTTCAAACGGCGCCATCTCAATGCTTGAATGGTAGCTGTTGTTGTAGAAAAATTCTGCTAACGGTAGATGTCGATCCCAACTGTTTCCGAAATCAATAACACATGCTCGTAGCATGTCTTCAAGCGTTTGTATCGTCCTTTCGCTCTGCCCATCAGTTTGTGGATGATAGGCAGTACTCATGTCTAGACGAGTTCCTAATGCTTGCTGTAATGTCTGCCAGAATCTTGAAATAATTCTGCCATCCCTATCAGAGATAATAGAGATTGGTATTCCATGTCTGGAGATGACTTCCTTCAAATACAGTCATGCTAACTTCTCCATCTTGTCATCTTCTCTTATTGGTAGGAAGTGTGCTGATTTGGTGAGACGATCAACTATTACCCAAATAGTATCAAAGCCACTTGCAGTCCTTGGCAATTTAGTGATGAAATCCATGGTAATGTTTTCCCATTTCCATTCTGGGATTTCGGGTTGTTGAAGTAGACCTGATGGTTTCTGATGCTCAGCTTTGACCTTAGAACACGTCAAACATTCTCCTACGTATTTAGCAACATCAGCTTTCATACCCGGCCACCAAAAATGTTTCTTGAGATCCTTGTACATCTTCCCCGTTCCAGGATGTATTGAGTACCTGGTTTTATGAGCTTCTCTAAGTACCATTTCTCTCATATCTCCAAATTTTGGTACCCAAATCCTTTCAGCCCTATACCGGGTTCCGTCTTCCCGAATATTAAGATGCTTCTCCGATCCTTTAGGTATTTCATCCTTTAAATTTCCCTCTTTTAAAACTCTTTGTTGCGCCTCCTTTATTTGAGTAGTAAGGTTATTATGAATCATTATATTCATAGATTTTACTCGAATGGGCTCTCTGTCCTTCCTGCTCAAGGCATCGGCTACCACATTTGCCTTCCCCGGGTGGTAACGAATCTCAAAGTCGTAATCATTCAACAATTCAATCCACCTACGCTGCCTCATATTCAGTTGTTTCTGATTAAATATGTGTTGAATACTTTTGTGGTCGGTATATATAATACTTTTGACCCCATATAAGTAGTGCCTCCAAGTATTTAATGCAAAAACAACCGCGCCTAATTCCAAATCATGCGTCGTATAATTTTGTTCTTGAATCTTCAATTGTCTAGACGCATAAGCAATCACCTTCGTTCGTTGCATTAATACACAACCGAGACCTTGCTTTGATGCGTCACAATAAATCACAAAATCATCATTCCCTTCAGGCAATGACAATATAGGTGCCGTAGTTAGCTTTTTCTTCAATAACTGAAACGCTTTCTCTTGTTCATCATTCCATTCAAATTTCTTCCCTTTATGCGTTAATGCAGTCAAGGGTTTTGCTATTCTGGAAAAGTCTTGGATGAACCTTCTGTAGTAACCAGCTAGTCCTAAAAACTAGCGTATGTGTTTCGGAGTTTTTGGGGTTTCCCACTTTTCAACAGTTTCGATCTTTGCCGGATCCACCTTAATACCTTCTTTGTTCACTATGTGACCGAGGAATTGAACTTCTTCCAACCAAAATGCACACTTTGAAAACTTAGCGTACAATTCTTCCTTCCTCAATACTTCTAACACCTTTCTCAAATGTTCACCGTGTTCTTGGTCATTCTTTGAGTAAATAAGTATGTCATCAATGAAAACAATGACAAACTTGTCAAGGTATGGTCCACACACTCGGTTCATAAGGTCCATGAACACAGCTGGTGCATTAGTTAAACCAAACGGCATGACCATAAACTCGTAATGATCGTAACGTGTTCTGAAAGCAGTCTTTGGAATATCATCTTCTTTCACCCGTATTTGATGATACCCGGAACGTAAGTCAATCTTTGAATAAATAGACGAGCCTTGTAGTTGATCAAATAAGTCGTCGATTCTCGGTAGTGGGTAGCGGTTCTTGATGGTAAGTTTGTTCAACTCTCGGTAGTCGATACACAACCTGAATGTACCATCTTTCTTCTTGACAAACAAAACAGGAGCTCCCCACGGTGATGTGCTTGGTCGAATGAAACCACGCTCTAAAAGTTCTTGTAATTGGCTTTGCAGTTCTTTCATCTCGCTGGGTGCGAGTCTGTAAGGAGCACGAGCTATTGGTGCAGCTCCTGGTACAAGATCTATTTGAAATTCAACGGATCGATGTGGGGGTAATCCCGGTAATTCTTTCGGAAATACATCGGGGAATTCTTTTGCAATAGGAACATCATTGATGCTCTTTTCTTCAGTTTGTACTTTCTCGACGTGTGCTAGAACAGCATAGCAACCTTTTCTTATTAGTTTTTGTGCCTTCAAATTACTAATAAGATGTAGTTTCGTGTTGCCCTTTTCTCCGTACACCATTAAGGGTTTTCCTTTTTCTCGTATAATGCAAATTGCATTTTTGTAATAAACGATCTCTGCTTTCACTTCTTTCAACCAGTCCATACCGATTATCACATCAAAACTCCCTAACTCTACTGGTATCAAAACAATCTTAAATGTTGTAACGACCCGACCAAAACCGTTATTGACGGCGTCGTTAACTTAGGTCCCGTTGCGTGGTCGTAGTCCCTATATGAGACTCGTTTGACCAAAATTATGTCGCGTTCATTTGAAAGGTACAAAGTTTAGTTTAACAAACGGATCGATAATAAGTTTAAGTTTACAAAGTTATAAAGTATGAATGAAATAACTTGCGACATAATTAGTTTGAAACCACAGTTGCTATAAATAGCGTAAGTAAGTAGACAAAAGTTTGAATCCAAAAATGCTATCCCTAGCGTATGCATGCATGGTAGACTCCAATCAAGTAATCAAAGAGTGCGGAAGCGTGTAACAAATAGCCATGTGAAAACCTGAGAAAACATAGAAGAATCTGTCAACGCAAAAACGTTGGTGAAATCATAGGTTTGAGTAAGTGAGTAAAAGTAAAGTAAGTCGAACCACAAGATTTGCAAAGTTGAAATAATAGTAGTACATTCTAAAAGTTAATATTCACGAGCACCCAATTATCAAAGCTTAACATTCCGTCCATTGAATACCCCATCAATTAGTGCTAGAACAACACTGTTCCCGAAAATATATTTCATCCGTAGACGGTAGCGAACCGTCAAGGATGAGGGTTGTCAACCCATATGGCCATATAACATAAGTTCTCGCTTACACAATCTGATGTAACTAATGATAATCGGATTGAGGATTTTTGTTCTAAACTCGTATGTAGAATGTTTGTTTTCCCGTTCTTGTGTTCACTTAGTTCAAAAGAATCGTTTATGTTTTCTCATCCCAAAAGTAAGTTTAAAAGAGTAAAAGTGGGACTATGATCTCACCTCGAGTGCACGAGTATAAAGGTACTTCAACAAGTAAACGTGTGCATGAAAGTTGCTTAGCCTTGACCTAAACAAGTAAGTTATATCAATTAACCGGTTACGACACAAGGTCGGGTGAAATGTGTTCAATTAGTCCTATGGCTCGTTACGACTCGATTAAGTATAGCATGTGAATCACGTTGTCAAGTTTCATACAAGAAACAAGTATAAAAGCATGTTAGAATGATTGTATAAAAGTTTGGTTAAGTTTGACTAAAAGTCAAACTTGGTCAAAGTCAACGAAAAAGTCAACATGTTCGGGTCGGGCCCCGGACTATTTTTATATGCTAATTATTCATATACAAGTATATTAAAACAAGTTTCATGTGAATCGGAGGTCGATAGCTAGTCAAACATTTCGCGTGAAATGCGCCAAACAAAGCAGAATCTGGCCAGGCCAATCCGCGCGCCGCGCGGGGATGGGGCGCGCCGCGCCACCATCTGGGCAGACACTTTTCTGTTTTTCAAAGTATGCACGAACCAAAACATTTTCCAACCCAACTCTTGACCCGCAAACACTTATAATGCCTATCATATATCGTCGAAAAGGTATTTTGACGAGGAATACAACTAACCACATATCATCAATCAAAAACATCATTTTCAACAACCGATTTCTCGTCAAGTGATCAATAAAAGTCTATTTTCAAATTTTCAAGTTCCTCAAATGCATTTTGAGTTTCGGGAATCCAATTCTCACATATGATATGCCGTTTTGAAGGTAATGAAGCATACATTACAACTAAACACTAACAATTAACATTCCATGGCATTCAAGCATCCAAAAATTCATGTCAAGAACTATCAAACCCTAGTCAAACATCTCAAAATCAATAATCATGCTTTTGAAGTTTTCTTAATCAACCTACACATCAAATTGAAGCTAATGATGCTAGTAACACATTTAATACATGAACTTTAACAATTAAACAACATTTAATCATCCAAAATCAAAGATTAAGCACACCCATTTCAAAGTTCATACTAGTTACTCCCAATCAACAAATCGAGCAAACAAAACATATATTCATGTTATACACGAGCCATAGACACTAACTAACACAATTTCAAGTCAAAAACACGAATTTAAAGAAAATTAGTGATTTTAGAAAGTTACCCAAATGAGATGAAATTGGTATCAAAATGTAGAGGATGAAGAGAGGATCACGAAAATGTAATTTGTTTTGATGTTTGCTCCATGATTCGGTTTTAGATGATGAATTTGTGTTTGAGGGTTTTGTGTTCATAAAAGGGAAGTAGAGAGAAAAAGGGAGGAAGAAGGTGAAAGTGTTGGTGAAAATGAATGGATGAGATGGGGTTTGACTAGTTGACCTAGTCACTAGTTAGGCCCCTTTGCAAGTTTGGTCCCTCGAGTTTCAAAGCGGGTGCGGGAATTAACCAAACGAATATTTTTAAAACGCTCGAGTAAACGGGTGATGTCAAAATTAAATAGCGGGAATATAATGAACGTTACTCACGGAAACTATTAATTTAAATACGAAAGATTATGTTTTTAAAAAAAAAAGACGGTGTTAAAATTAAATTTAACGGAAAAACGCGGGATGTTACATTATCCACGCCTCAAAAGAAATTTCGTCCCGAAATTTAGTTGGAAGTAGTAGTTGTTGAATCTTCCTCGAGATCTTGCGTTGCCAATTCTACGAGTGAGGGAGAAGTACGTCCTAGGGTATTTCAACGAATTTTGACGGTCGGGATCATATGTTGTTTTAAGGTTTGGCTTCACGATTTATGGTTTCAACCGGTCCTCCTAGGAAGTGAGGGTTATCGTCGATAGTGAGTTCATCAAAGGAGATAACAAGTTCTCGTTTCGCAAAACACGTCTTTGAGTTTATACATCGAATGTAGGATAACGGAGACCCAAAATGAGTCGGAAAAGTCTAAACGGCTAGCGACGGGTCCAAAACGCCCCAAGAATTTAAAGGATCAAAATATCGCGGATTTAGCTTCCTACGTTTTCCCGAAACGGATTGCACCTTTCCAAGGTGCGACTCTTAACGTGACGCGGTTTCCCACGTGGAATTTGAAATGTTTACGTCTAAATCGGCGTAGCTCATTTGGCGACAACGAGTCGTGTTGGGTCTTTCTTGGATATGGATAAGTTTTCTCGGTCGCTCATGCATACTCCCGGTCCCGGTGAATTGGTCATCGTTTACTTGGTTCGACAAAAGGAGAATGACGTTTCCGGTCATATAAGGTTTCGAAGGCGTGGCGTCAATACTCGAATGAAAATTTTGTAGTAAGAGAGTTTGATTAAAGGCAAAGACGTTTCTCAAGAAAATTTGAAGTTGGTAATACAAACTTGTATTATGGTTTCCAAGGTTTAAATCGCATGTTTGTTCGGTCCGTCGGGTTGTGGATGGTACGCGGTACTCATGTCTAAACGCGGTCCCGAGGCTTTTTGTAAGGTACTCCAAAATCTAGAAGTGAAACGAGGATCTCGATCCGAAACGGGGTACATTTCCCTAAGGCATATTGAACAAGTTTGCTAGGAATTGAAAACGTTAGCTAGGACAAATTTCTCAAGAAAATTCGCGTCGCGGAAGATTTATCGGTTTCCAAAAACGTTCGTCGGGGCAAGTTCTTATCGGGTTTTGAAAACGATTGTTAGGACTATCCACCCTCGCGGCGAATACTTGTATGACGTGAAGAGTCGCTCTCCATTGAGAATTTAGAATAAGGACCTCCTGAACCGGAAGTACAAGGGTGATGCAAGAGAAGTTTCCGCCCCGATGTGAGCATAACGAGTAAATTGTAGTTAGTCAATAAGACTGCGCGAGGACGAGCTAGTATACCCGTGTGACATACGGTTGAAGTCGAATGGAATCGGTAATTCATTCGGAAGCATAAATATAATTTGACAATAATTGAAGGTGTGTCCCCGGTATGGTTGTTATAAATATTCTCGGAGTTTTCGGATGTCCAAACATGAATAGATGAAGTCATGTACATGGCACATGGTGGTGTTTAGGTTGATCGAGTCTAACCACCATCACGTGTCACTAGAACTTTGGTATGTCTTACCGTAATATAACCACGTTGATCGAGTGTCGTTATATTACGCTAACTCATACCTCCATTCCCACATCACTCTATAGATTCAAGTTCGTGTAATCGTGAAGTTTAAAATAAACAAAGTGTAACGACGTCTCTAACGTGACTCGTATTGAATCGAAAGAATTAGTGCAACTATAAAGAAGCGTTCCCTGAGGGAAGTGTATAAATGATTATTCACGTCAATGTGGTTCGAGTCAGACAATAAGGTATTCAGGTATGAAAAGAGTAACGAGTCATGATAACGAGTAGCACGCAACCGTAGTGATAAATGTTGATGACGATACTCACCTAGAGTAGTGATCGTAGTAACACCAAAAAGTAGATAGTAAGAAACACCAGTGGGAAACCGATAGTAAGTTGAAACGGTGGCAATTAACAATCCGGGAGACAGAGTTCCCGAACAAAATGGCAGAATACGAGTTCGTATGATGAAGGTTGGGTACCATTAAAAAGTTTTCCTAAGAATGATTCAAGTATATATGCACAAGTAGTCATGTAAGTGCTATCTATAGCAAATGTATGTCAGAATGCAATGGCTAACTATCCGGTTGTAGTCTAGACTCACTAATGCGTCCTAACGACTCTGTTAGACACACTAATGCACGTCCTAGTTCCCTACAACCAACGCTCTGATACCACTTGTAACGACCCGACCAAAACC
This sequence comes from Rutidosis leptorrhynchoides, assembly GCF_046630445.1. Classification (NCBI taxonomy): domain Eukaryota; kingdom Viridiplantae; phylum Streptophyta; class Magnoliopsida; order Asterales; family Asteraceae; genus Rutidosis; species Rutidosis leptorrhynchoides. The sequence goes on from NC_092340.1 coordinate 33,508,786, forward strand.
GTTATTGACGGCGTCGTTAACTTAGGTCCCGTTGCGTGGTCGTAGTCCCTATATGAGACTCGTTTGACCAAAATTATGTCGCGTTCATTTGAAAGGTACAAAGTTTAGTTTAACAAACGGATCGACAATAAGTTTAAGTTTACAAAGTTATAAAGTATGAATGAAATAACTTGCGACATAATTAGTTTGAAACCATAGTTGCTATAAATAGCGTAAGTAAGTAGACAAAAGTTTGAATCCAAAAATGCTATCCCTAGCGTATGCATGCATGGTAGACTCCAATCAAGTAATCAAAGAGTGCGGAAGCGTGTAACAAATAGCCATGTGAAAACCTGAGAAAACATAGAAGAATCTGTCAACGCAAAAACGTTGGTGAAATCATAGGTTTGAGTAAGTGAGTAAAAGTAAAGTAAGTCGAACCACAAGATTTGCAAAGTTGAAATAATAGTAGTACATTCTAAAAGTTAATATTCACGAGCACCCAATTATCAAAGCTTAACATTCTGTCCGTTGAATACCCCATCAATTAGTGCTAGAACAACACTGTTCCCGAAAATATATTTCATCCGTAGACGGTAGCGAACCGTCAAGGATGAGGGTTGTCAACCCATATGGCCATATAACATAAGTTCTCGCTTACACCATCTGATGTAACTAATGATAATCGGATTGAGGATTTTCGTTCTAAACTCGTATGTAGAATGTTTGTTTTCCCGTTCTTGTGTTCACTTAGTTCAAAAGAATCGTTTATGTTTTCTCATCCCAAAAGTAAGTTTAAAAGAGTAAAAGTGGGACTATGATCTCACCTCGAGTGCACGAGTATAAAGGTACTTCAACAAGTAAACGTGTGCATGAAAGTTGCTTAGCCTTGACCTAAACAAGTAAGTTATATCAATTAACCGGTTACGACACAAGGTCGGGTGAAATGTGTTCAATTAGTCCTATGGCTCGTTACGACTCGATTAAGTATAGCATGTGAATCACGTTGTCAAGTTTCATACAAGAAACAAGTATAAAAGCATGTTAGAATGATTGTATAAAAGTTTGGTTAAGTTTGACTAAAAGTCAAACTTGGTCAAAGTCAACGATAAAGTCAACATGTTCGGGTCGGGCCCCGGACTATTTTTCTATGCTAATTATTCATATACAAGTATATTAAAACAAGTTTCATGTGAATCGGAGGTCGATAGCTAGTCAAACATTTCGCGTGAAATGCGCCAAACAATGCAGAATCTGGCCAGGCCAATCCGCGCGCCGCGCGGGGATGGGGCGCGCCGCGCCACCATCTGGGCAGACACTTTTCTGTTTTTCAAAGTATGCACGAACCAAAACATTTTCCAACCCAACTCTTGACCCGCAAACACTTATAATGCCTATCATATATCGTCGAAAAGGTATTTTGACGAGGAATACAACTAACCACATATCATCAATCAAAAACATCATTTTCAACAACCGATTTCTCGTCAAGTGATCAATAAAAGTCTATTTTCCAATTTTCAAGTTCCTCAAATGCATTTTGAGTTTCGGGAATCCAATTCTCACATATGATATGCCGTTTTGAAGGTAATGAAGCATACATTACAACTAAACACTAACAATTAACATTCCATGGCATTCAAGCATCCAAAAATTCATGTCAAGAACTATCAAACCCTAGTCAAACATCTCAAAATCAATAATCATGCTTTTGAAGTTTTCTTAATCAACCTACACATCAAATTGAAGCTAATGATGCTAGTAACACATTTAATACATGAACTTTAACAATTAAACAACATTTAATCATCCAAAATCAAAGATTAAGCACACCCATTTCAAAGTTCATACTAGTTACTCCCAATCAACAAATCGAGCAAACAAAACATATATTCATGTTATACACGAGCCATAGACACTAACTAACACAATTTCAAGTCAAAAACACGAATTTAAAGAAAATTAGTGATTTTAGAAAGTTACCCAAATGAGATGAAATTGGTATCAAAATGTAGAGGATGAAGAGAGGATCACGAAAATGTAATTTGTTTTGATGTTTGCTCCATGATTCGGTTTTAGATGATGAATTTGTGTTTGAGGGTTTTGTGTTCATAAAAGGGAAGTAGAGAGAAAAAGGGAGGAAGAAGGTGAAAGTGTTGGTGAAAATGAATGGATGAGATGGGGTTTGACTAGTTGACCTAGTCACTAGTTAGGCCCCTTTGCAAGTTTGGTCCCTCGAGTTTCAAAGCGGGTGCGGGAATTAACCAAACGAATATTTTTAAAACGCTCGAGTAAACGGGTGATGTCAAAATTAAATAGCGGGAATATAATGAACGTTACTCACGGAAACTATTAATTTAAATACGAAAGATTATGTTTTTTAAAAAAAAAGACGGTGTTAAAATTAAATTTAACGGAAAAACGCGGGATGTTACAAATGTTTCGCTAACCAGTTTAATTTCTCGATTCCGACATATATTATCTGCTGAAATTAATTTATCATTTGCTAATTCGAGTAAAAATTTACTATCCAAAGGCGTCAGTGGACAACTTAATTTAGCACAAAAATCTCTACTCATATAGCTTCTATCCGCACCCGAATCAAATAAAACGTAAGCAGATTTATTATCAATAAGAAACGTACCCGTAACAAGCTCCGGGTCTTCCTGTGCCTCTACCGCATTAATATTGAAAACTCTTCCGCAGCCTTGTCCATTTGTGTTCTCCTGGTTCGGGCAATTTCTAATAATGTGGCCCGGTTTTCCACATTTATATCAAACTACATTGGCATAACTGGCTCCGACACTACTTGCTCCGCCATTACTCGTTCCGACACTATTTGTTCCTTTCGTTCTATTAACCCCTGGTCCGTAGACCTCACACTTTGCCGCGCTATGACCATTTCTTTTACACTTGTTGCAAAATTTGGTGCAGAACCCCGAGTGATACTTTTCACACCTTTGGCATAGTTGCTTCTGATTGTTGTTTTTGTTGCGGTTATTATTGTTGTTGGGATGATTGTTGTAGTTGCTGTTGTTATTGTTGTTGTTGTTGTTGTTGTTGTTGTTGTTGTTGTTGTTGTTGTTGTTGTTGTTGTTGTTGTTGTTGTTGTTGTTGTTGTTGTTGTTGTTGTTGTTGTTGTTGTTGTTGTTGTTGTTGGGCCGTTTGTTGTAGTTGCGATTGATTTTACGATTGTTGGGATAATTGTTGCGATTATTGTTGTAATTGTTGTTGTTGTTGTATTGGTGATTCTTATCACCGTTTTCCTCCCACTTTCTTTTGACTTGCTTCACATTGGCCTCTTCAGCAGTCTGTTCTTTAATTCTTTCTTCAATCTGGTTCACTAGTTTGTGAGCCATTCTACATGCCTGTTGTATGGAGGCGGGCTCGTGTGAACTTATATCTTCTTGGATTCTTTCCGGTAATCCTTTCACAAACGCGTCGATCTTCTCTTCCTCATCTTCGAACGCTCCCGGGCACAATAGGCACAATTCTGTGAATCATCTTTCGTACGTGGTAATATCAAATCCTTGGGTTCGTAACCCTCTAAGTTCTGTCTTGAGCTTATTGACCTCGGTTCTGGGACGGTACTTCTCGTTCATCAAGTGCTTGAATGCTGACCACGATAGTGCGTACGCATCGTCTTGTCCCACTTGCTCTAGATAGGTATTCCACCACGTTAACGCAGAACCTGTGAAGGTATGCGTAGCGTACTTCACTTTGTCCTCTTCAGTACACTTACTTATGGCAAACACTGATTCGACCTTCTCGGTCCACCGTTTCAATCCGATCGGTCCTTCGGTTCCATCAAATTCCAAAGGTTTGCAGGCAGTGAATTCTTTGTAGGTGCATCCTACACGATTTCCTGTACTGCTAGATCCAAGGTTATTGTTGGTATGTAGCGCAGCCTGTACTGCGGCTATGTTTGAAGCTAGAAAAGTACGGAATTCCTCTTCATTCATATTCACGGTGTGTCGAGTAGTCGGTGCCATTTCCTTCAAAATAGTCAAATGGAACAAGTTAATCATACAGAATATTAAGAGTAGTTAATAGTATTTCGTAGCATAATATGAACTCATTTATAAAAGCTTTTTCTTCATATTAGTGTTTTATAAGTTTAAATTCGGGTAGTACCTACCCGTTAAGTTCATACTTAGTAGCTAATATACAATTCAACTACTACAATTCTATATGAAAAACTGATTATAATAATATTTCGCGTTCAAAATTTTACATAATATTTTACAAACTTACAATACCGCTTATTTTACATATAGCATGAAATATAGCACACAATAAATTTGATACAAGATGGTTGTGAAGATAATTCTAGCTAGTACACAAGTCGTTCAGCAAAGGCAATAAAGACACGTAATTCATACGTCCAGAAACAAGTCATGCATTCTGGTTTTACTAGGACTACTTCCCATCCTTGGTCTTGTGGAACATAACCGTTATGGCCGTTGATAAGACAGCGTGTTGTAACGTCGTGAAAGGGACGAGGGTTACGTAATGTCCAACAGTCCCGTAACAATCTAAAAACCTCATTTCTTACCCCAATTACCGACTCTGTCACTTGTGGGAACGTTTTGTTTAATAGTTGTAGTCCGATGTTCTTGTTCTCACTTTGGTGAGAAGCGAACATTACTAATCCGTAAGCATAACATGCTTCTTTATGTTGCATGTTAGTCGCTTTTTCTAAATCACGAAGTCCAATATTCGGATATATTGAGTCAAAATAATTTCTTAACCCATTGCGTAAAATAGCATTTGGGTTCCCCGCAATATATGCGTCAAAGTAAAAACATCGTAACTTATGGATTTCCCATGGAAATATCCCCCATCTTTCGAACGAAAGCCTTTTATAAACCAAGGCATTCTTGGAACGTTCTTCGAATGTCTTACAAACTGATCTCGCCTTAAATAGTTATGCCGAAGAATTCTGACCGACTCTAGACAAGATTTCATCAATCATGTCTCCGGGTAGGTCTCTTAAAATATTGGGTTGTCTATCCATTTTGTGTTTTTATATTGTAAAATAGACAAGAGTTAGATTTATAAAAAAAAAATACTTATTAATACAAGCAATTTTTTTACATATATCATAAAGCATAAGCACACTATATTACATATATTACACCACACGAATACAACTATCTTATTCCGACTCACTCGTTTCTTCTTCTTCGGTTTTGGTTCGTTTTTCCAAGTTTCTAGGGATACATGATGTTCCCCTAATACGAGCCGTCGTTTTCCACATTGGTTTAGAAAAACCTGGTGGTTTAGAGGTTCCCGGGTCATTGTTACAACTTAAGGACTTCGGGTGTTGACGATACATATAAAGTTCATCGGGTTTGGAATCAAATTTCTCTATTTTTATGCCCTTTCCCTTATTGTTCTCTTTTGTCTTATTAAATTGTGTTGGGGTAATTTCTATAACATCATCGGAATCCTTGTCGGGATCCGATTCATCGGAGAATTGGTAATCCTCCCAATACTTTGCTTCCTTGGCGGAAACACCATTGACCATAACTAACTTTGGTCGGTTGGTTGAGGATTTTCTTCTACTTAACCGTTTTATTATTTCCCCCACTGGTTCTATTTCTTCGTCCGGTTCCGATTCTTCTTCCGGTTCCGACTCTTCTTCCGGTTCCGACTCTTCCTCCGGTTCCTCTTCGGGAACTTGTGAATCAGTCCACGAATCATTTCAATTTACATTTGACTCTTCATTATTATTAGGTGAGTCAATGGGACTTGTTCTAGAGGTAGACATCTATCACATAATATCAAACACGTTAAGAGATTAATATATCACATAATATTCACATGTTAAAAATATATAGTTTCCAACAAAATTTGTTAAGCAATCATTTTTCAAGTAAACATGGTCGAAGTCCAGACTCACTAATGCATCCTAACAAATTCGATAAGACACACTAATACAAAATTCTGGTTCTCTAAGACCAACGCTCGGATACCAACTGAAATGTCCCGTTCTTATTGATTAAAAACGTTCCATATTAATTGATTTCGTTACGAGGTTTTGACCTCTATATGAGACGTTTTTCAAAGACTGCATTCATTTTTAAAACAAACCATAACCTTTATTTCATAAATAAAGGTTTAAAAAGCTTAACGTAGAAGATCAAATAATGATAATCTAAAATATCCTGTTTACACACGACCATTACATAATGTTTTACAATACAAATATGTTACATCGAAATCATTTTCTTGAATGCAGTTTTTACACAGTATCATACAAACATGGACTCCAAATCTTGTCCTTATTTTAGTATGCAACAGCGGAAGCTCTTAGTATTCACCTGAGAATAAACATGCTTTAAACGTCAACAAAAATGTTGGTGAGTTATAGGTTTAACCTATATATATCAAATTGTAACAATAGACCACAAGATTTCATATTTCAATACACATCCCATACATAGAGATAAAAATCATTCATATGGTGAACACCTGGTAACCGACATTAACAAGATGCATATATAAGAATATCCCCATCATTCCGGGACACCCTTCGGATATGATATAAATTTCGAAGTACTAAAGCATCCGGTACTTTGGATGGGGTTTGTTAGGCCCAATAGATCTATCTTTAGGATTCACGTCAATTAGGGTGTCTGTTCCCTAATTCTTAGATTACCAGACTTAATAAAAAGGGGCATATTCGATTTCGATAATTCAACCATAGAATGTAGTTTCACGTACTTGTGTCTATTTTGTAAATCATTTATAAAACTTGCATGTATTCTCATCCCAAAAATATTAGATTTTAAAAGTGGGACTATAACTCACTTTCACAGATTTTTACTTCGTCGGGAAGTAAGACTTGGCCACTGGTTGATTCACAAATCTATAACAATATATACATATATATAAAAGTATGTTCAAAATATATTTACAAAACTTTTAACACATTTTGATGTTTTAAGTTTATTAAGTCAGATGTCCTCGTTAGTAACCTACAACTAGTTGTTCACAGTTAGATGTACAGAAATAAATCGATAAATATTATCTTGAATCAATCCACGACCCAGTGTATACGTATCTCAGTATTGATCACAACTCAAACTATATATATTTTGGAATCAACCTCAACCCTATATAGCTAACTCCAACATTCACATATAGAGTGTCTATGGTTGTTCCGAAATATATATAGATGTGTCGACATGATAGGTCAAAACATTGTATACGTGTCTATGGTATCTCAAGATTACATAATATACAATACAAGTTGATTAAGTTATGGTTGGAATAGATTTGTTACCAATTTTCACGTAGCTAAAATGAGTAGTTTTTACCAATTTTGTTTTGCTCGCCATTTATTCGTTTCTAATCCGTTTTGAGTGATTTAAGCGGCCACGGTTTCGTATTGAACTTGACTTTATGAAACTAAATAGAAAAGGTATAGGTTTATAGTTGTAAATACAAGTTACAAGTCATTTTTGAAAGAGGTAGTCATTTCCGTCGAAAGAACGACATCTTGATGACTGTTTTAAAAAACATACTTTTACTTTGAGTTTAACCATGATTTTTGGATATGGTTTCATGTTCATAAGAAAAATTATTTTCCCAGAATTATAGCTTTTAAATCAAAGTTTTTCATAGTTTTAATTATCCAAACCAAAATAGCCCCCGGTTGTAACTACGACAGCGTAAATCCGGTTTTATGGTGTTTATCGTGTTTCCGGGTTTTAAATCATTAAGTTAGCATATCATATAGATATAGATCATGTGTATAGTTGATTTTAAAAGTTTAGTTAGAAGGATTAACTTTATTTGCGAACAAGTTTAGAATTAACTAAACTATGTTCTAGTGATTACTAGTTTACCACTTCGAATATGATAGCTTTTTATGTATGAATCGAATGATGTTATGAACATCATTACTACCTTAAGTTCCTTGGATAAATCTACTGGAAAAGAGAAAAGTGGATCTAGCTTCAACGGATCCTTGGATGGCTCGAAGTTCTTGAAGCAGAATCATGACACGAAAACAAGTTCAAGTAAGATCATCACTTGAAATAAGATTGTTATAGTTATAGAAATTGAACCAAAGTTTGAATATGATTATTACCTTGTATTAGAATGATAACCTACTGTAAGAAACAAAGATTTCTTGAGGTTGGATGATCACCTTACAAGATTGGAAGTGAGCTAGCAAACTTGAAAGTATTCTTGATTTTATGAAACTAGAACTTTTGGAATTTATGAAGAACACTTAGAACTTGAAGATAGAACTTGAGAGAGATCAATTAGATGAAGAAAATTGAAGAATGAAAGTGTTTGTAGGTGTTTTTGGTCGTTGGTGTATGGATTAGATATAAAGGATATGTAATTTTGTTTTCATGTAAATAAGTCATGAATGATTACTCATATTTTTTGTAATTTTATGAGATATTTCATGCTAGTTGCCAAATGATGGTTCCCACATGTGTTAGGTGACTCACATGGGCTGCTAAGAGCTGATCATTGGAGTGTATATACTAATAGTACATACATCTAAAAGCTGTGTATTGTACGAGTACGAATACGGATGCATACGAGTAGAATTGTTGATGAAACTGAACGAGGATGTAATTGTAAGCATTTTTGTTAAGTAGAAGTATTTTGATAAGTGTCTTGAAGTCTTTCAAAAGTGTATGAATACATATTAAAACACTACATGTATATACATTTTAACTGAGTCGTTAAGTCATCGTTAGCCGTTACATGTAAGTGTTGTTTTGAAACCTTTAGGTTAACGATCTTGTTAAATGTTGTTAACCCAATGTTTATAATATCAAATGAGATTTTAAATTATTATATTATCATGATATTATGATGTACGAATATCTCTTAATATGATATATATACATTAAATGTCGTTACAACGATAATCGTTACATATATGTCTCGTTTCAAAATCACTAAGTTAGTAGTCTTGTTTTTACATATGTAGTTCATTATTAATATACTTAATGATATGTTTACTTATCATAATATCATGTTAACTATATATATATAACCATATATATGTCATCATATAGTTTTTACAAGTTTTAACGTTCGTGAATCACCGGTCAACTTGGGTGGTCAATTGTCTATATGAAACCTATTTCAATTAATCAAGTCTTAACAAGTTTGATTGCTTAATATGTTGGAAACACTTAATCACGTAAATAACAATTTCATTTAATATATATAAATAAACATGGAAAAGTTCGGGTCACTACACTTACCGTTGGCAGAATTTTCATACAATAACATCTATCATACGCGCATCAACGCAGCGCCATTTGAAGCACTTTACGGTAGAAAGTATAGATCTCCTATCTGTTGGAGTGAAGTAGGAGAAAGACAACTTACTGGAACAGAAATTATTCATGAAACCACCGAAAAGATCATTCAAATACAACAACGATTGAAAACGGCGATGAGTCGCCAAAAGAGTTATGCTGATGTAAGAAGAAAATCGCTAGAATTTCAAGTGAGCGACAAAGTCATGTTGAAAGTATCACCCTGGAAAGGCATTGTACGATTCGGTAAACGAGGAAAGCTAAGTCCTAGGTACGTAGGACCCTTTGAAATCACCGAAAGAATTGGAGCAGTTGCTTATCGATTAAAGCTACCACAAGAACTTAGTAGTGTTCATGACACATTTCACGTGTCAAATTTGAAGAAATGTTTAGCTGAAGAAGATATCGTAATTCCTCTTGAAGAAATACGAATCAATGATAAACTCCATTTTATTGAAGAACCTGTTGAAATCATGGACCGTGAAGTCAAACAATTAAAACAAAGAAAAATACCGATAGTTAGAGTTTGTTGGAACGCTAGACGAGGACTCGAGTTTACTTGAGAATGTGAAGATCAAATGAAGCAAAAATATCCACATTTGTTCACTGATATCGCATATAAAACAGGTACTACTCAAAATTTCGGGACGAAATTTTCTTTAACGGGGAGGTACTGTGATGACCCAAAAAATTTCATATTATTAATTAATTACAGGATAAATGTGTCCGACACGATAAGCGAACCTATTATGCTGAGTCTTAAAACTTTTTGAACTAGTTTACACATTCATGTACCTTTCGATTTTTTTCAACGATTCACGAATGTCATAACCTGTGATAATTATAAAAATCACTTTGCTACAGTAAAACACTATTTGCTACAGTGAAAACGACTTTGCTACAGTAAAACACTATTTGCTACAGTGAAAATGACTTTGCTACAGTAAAACACTTTTTGCTACAGTGAAAACGACTTTGCTACAGCAAACATTATTTGCTACAGTAAACACTATTGCTACAGTAATATATTATGTTGGCGAACTAGCAAACAAAAGCGGGTCAGGCGGCCATGCGATCGCATGACAAATACACTACAAACCCATGCGATCGCATGGGCTACAGGAAATGGAAAAGTACTATAAATACGCCAGTTTGCTCGACAAATTCTTCACACTCTTTCTCTTCTTTCTTCTGTAATTTAAATTTATATTTATAATTTTAATTTAAGTTTAATAATAATAAAGTATATACGTGGGTGTTTTAATTCGGGTTTCAAACCGTTTTAAGCTAAGGAAATATTGGGTATTGTTCGGGGTATTGTTCTTGAATCCAAGGCCAACCATACAGTCGTCTACCATCATTACGTCTACGCAATTTGCCTACAATATTGAATCTCAATATTGAACCGTGAGTTTATAGTCTCCCTTTTTAAATACTTTAAATATTTTTGGGCTGAGAATACATACAATTTATTTTAAACGCAATAAGACATAAGTACATACTAAATTCTACACTGAGTTAAACCGAAAATCCCTTAGCTTTGGTAACTAGTAGCTGCCAGCACATAGGATATGGACTGGTGGGCGCGAATAATTGTATATAGATCCATAGGGCTTGACATCCCCGTCCGAGCTAGAGCGCTACCCTTTTAACGGACGTATGTTATTTGAGTTTATGATACGTTGGTTTGCGTGTATTAAAACGAATAGGGTAATTATCATTATAGCGTTAAGTTTAGTTACCATGGTGCTCTGTTACGTAGAATCTGTTGATAAACTTTTGATGAAATCTTGTGGTCTATCTTTATATATATTTATGACTCGAGCAATTAAACCTATAACTCACCAACATTCTTGTTGACTTTTTAGCATGTTTTATTCTCAGGTTCTTAGACTGCTTCTGCTGTGATGTGCTTGTTGCCTGCATGGAGTCTCTCATGCTTTGTATAAAGTTTATTGCATTCGAAATAAAACTGCGTTGTGTAATAAATAATTTGACTGTGATGTCAAACTGTATGATAAAAACTTATGTATTTTGGGGATTTGCTTATACCTAAGCACTCACCCACATGTTTATAACTTTCTATGTTTAGAAATTCACTTATTTTAATGAATGCAATATTTTATCAACACGTATCATATAGAGGTCAAAACCTCACTGTGGAATCAATGATTAACATGCCGCGTCAATAGCGATTTTGACGGGTCGTTACACGAATGAAATACCGAGTATAATCATATGAATAGAATCATAAACGAATTAGGTGCAGGAACTGAATCATCATCAAATCAGTAACAATAACCGCCATCAATCATCATAGCAGGATTTACCGAATCCAGAAGTTTCTTGAATCAGCGTTTTCCAGATTTTGTGAAGAATCTTAGAGGAAAACAACAACTGATATCAAAATCGATCATGAACAGTGGCGGTTTTTGAAGATGAACTCGAAAATTAAAAATCGATTTGCAGATCTAATACCAATTGTAGGATCCTAGATCTCATGAATACCATGAATGTGAACAATAAACCACATGAATGTAGAGAATATTAGTCAAACTAGTCAACTATATTCCACGGCTCTCTTGAATACATTACAAATCGGTGGCTAATGTTAGTGATTAAGGGAGGCTTGTTGTTCTATATATAGCCCTCATCTATAGAACACCTCCCACCTCCCTTAAAATCTAAGGGATATAGTTAGCTCTTTCTAGAGACCTAACACATGTAAATATTCCATGGCCCAATATGGATCAATATTAAGTGTGTGAGTATCATCACCCATTGCAAATAGTTCATCCATGACCAAATTGCAATTAGTACATTAACAGCTAGTAATATGGCTGAATTTTTAATTCAAGTTAATTTAAATGGTAAGGATCTTCTGTTGCTCTTCAATGTGGGATAAATCTATCTATATTTTATGCAAATCATGGTTGTATATGAACGCAATAAAAAATGACTCCTTTGTACAATCCCACTAGCATATATATGTATATTTATATGTACAACTTCAAATAATAATTTGATTCACTTGTTTCATGGAATGGTAGGAACAAACAATATTTTATTTATTTATTCTTATTTTTTTATTTTAAAAAAATATATTTAATTCTTATGTATACTAGCTTCAATATTTTATTAAAATATTACCTACGATCCACATGTCTCAACAAAGACCGAGTGAATTGGTGATGATAATTATTGATTTTGAAATCTTAGAGAGTATATACGGTGAAGAGGTAAGTAATAATTTACTACCAAAAATACGAAAAGGGCTTCAAGAATCATTTGTTAGCTATTACGCTATGTAAGTCTAAATTTATATTCTTTATGTTTATTGTGATGACGTTAGTTGTAGTATTTTTAAAGAGATTAGATTGTTCGGTAGGGCGTAGGGGCCCTTTTTTTCCCTCTCGCATTAGGCCTTTAAATTCTCAGGACCGACCTTGTTCTTAAATAGTTCATAGTTGTCATTTGCAGTTGCTAAAAGTGGAAATGCTATATAAATAGGAAGTAACAAAAAGTTAGCATACAAAAAAAAATCAGAAAAATTGGATTGGATGCATGAAATTGCTCATAAATTCATAACCCTACGTTGGATATGCTTTTACAGAAGACCGTTTTTAATTAAAAAATTTCATTTAGAGTGTAAAGATTAGTTATTATGAATAACGAAACGTACCTTTTAGTTATGAGACTATGAACCCTAATTTTCTTAATTTGGGCGATTTTAGATTTGTTTCGGTAATACAGACGAACTTCGGCTTTTGAGTTTGAGTTTTGGGTTTTGCCTACTGAACCCGACCCGTTTACAGACATGCTGGACCTGTATTTATTTATTTATTAGGCTTTATAAACGTTTAAATAAATAAATAATTATAAAAAAAATTGCTAACCGGCAGTCCTTATAGCTATCATTAAGGTGCATAAGAAGCTTATACAATTCAATAAACGTCACAGCAAATTCGCGCCTTGAAAACGCGCCTCAAAATCGCGAGTTGAAAATGTGCCTCCAGATCGTTGGTCGGAAACTCTTGTAAAAAACGTACTTCGAAAACGCGCCTCAAAAAACGCGCATCGAAAATGCATGTCGGAACTGCATGTTGAAAACGTGTGTCGAAAACGTGCGTCGAAATCGCGAATTGAAAATGTTGATCGATATAGGACTTGACATGTTATGCGAAGTTGACACTTAACTGAGAAAGTTAACAAAAGTTAACGACACCCCTATTTTTTATTAACTTTTGAAAAAAGACTCATTTTTTTATATCTGATAAAATAGATTACCTAGAATAGGAAAATAGAGAAATTACGTCACCTTTTTTTTGTAATTTGCTCTTATACAAATATTAAAATTAGAATAAGGATAGAAAATGAATGTTTTGGTGTGTAAAAATGAGAAGTGATAAGAGGTTTAAATAGATAAGATAATTAAGTTTTAAAAAAATGGGTCAAACAGCTATAAAGCCGTTTTCAAACGTTATAATACATGCACTAATCAGATCGCGCCACCCCACCTTGACCTTTTTTCTTGTCAATTCCTTGACTGATCCCCGAGTTCTTCATCTTTGACGCCCAGTTAACAGCATCACAGGTAGGAATGACAATGGATCGGATATGGATCGGGTGCGCCTATATCCATATCCATTTTATTTTTAAAATTCATATCAATATCCATATTCATTTAAATATAATTCGTCCATCCAAAACCATATTCGTTGGATTAAGTGTGTTATCAAGTATCCGTTGGATGTTAAGTTTTTCAAAAAAAAAAATTCTAACATGAAATGAAATCATCGAAATGTTTTTAACAACGATGCGTAATATATGTAAGATATATGATTTTAGTACTATTCACATAGTTGTATCATAATAATATATATTTTTGGTAACATTTTAAAAGTTTATAGTATACACCTATAAGGATATTTAAATATATATTCATATAAGTAAATATGTATATATGATTTAGGATGTTAAATGGATATATTCATGGATGATAAATTGTCATCCATATCTGATCCATTAGTTTTCCACATCAACCATATCCATATACATATCCATTTAGATCATTCATATACATCTAAATGAATCGGATCGGATTGATATCCGATGGATCGGACATCGATTGTCATCCCTAGTTAGGGCGTCAAAATTCGCCACCTCATCTAACGATTTGTAATTTGTTCCTGACATCGACTTAGACATGGTCTAAAGGGACCGCGACGAGTTTGGAATTTTGATACATCATCCACACATTGTCTCAATTATTGTTCGACTTTAATGGACTAATATCCTTACCCTTTTTTATCTTTTTTCATTAATTATTTTAATTTTGATTTTATATATGAATATAAATATAAATATATGATATGAAGTATGGAGTATATTGAAATGTCCTGTTCATATCGATTATAAACGTTTCATATTAATTGATTTCCTTGCGAGGTATTGACCTCTATATGAGACGTTTTTCAAAGACTGCATTCGTTTTTAAAACAAACCATAACCTTTATTTTATCGTTAAAGGTTTTAAAATCATAACGTAGATTATCCAGTAATGATAATCTAAAAGATAACATTTTTCACACGGCCATTACATAATGATTTACAATAATATTACACATCGATTTAAATCTCCGAATGCAGATTTTAAACAATATATTACAAGCATGCTGACTCCAATTCTTGTCCTTAATTAGCATGCAATAGCGGAAGCTCTTAATAATCACCTGAAAATAAACATGCTTAAAAATGTCAACAAAAATGTTGGTGAGTTATAAGTTTAACCTATATATATCAAATTGTAATAATAGACCACAAGATTTTATTTTTCATAAACATCCATATCATATCAGGCATTTCGCATAAACTGCATAGAGATAAAAATCATTCATATGGTGAACACCTGGTAACCGACATTAACAGAACGCGTCTAGAATATCCCCATCATTTCGGGACTCTCATCGAACATGATAAAATCGAAGTACTAAAGCATCCGTAACCCGAATGGGGTTTGTTAGGCCCAATAGATCTATCTTTAGGATTCGCGTCAATTAGGTTTTCTGTTCCCTAATTCTTAGATTACCAGACTAAAAAGGGTGATATTCGGTAATAATAATTCAACCATAGAATGTAGTTTCGCATACTTGTGTCTATTTTGTAAAACATTTATAAAACTGCATGTATTCTCATCCCAAAATATTAGATTTTAAAAGTGGGGCTATAACTCACTTTCACAGATTCTTAATTCGTTGAGAATTAGACTTGGCCACTGATCGATTCACGAACCTATAACAAATATATACATATATATCAAAGTATGATCGAAATATATTCACAATATGTTTTATTACGTTTTAACGATTTAAGTTTGTTAAGTTAGCAGTCCAACGTTAGTAATCTACAACTAGTTGTCCACAGTTAGATGTACAGAATTAAATCAATATATATTATCTCGAATCAATCCACGACCCAGTGTATACAAGTCTCAGGCTAGATCACAACTTAAAGTATATATATTATTTTGGAATCAACCTCAACCATGTATAGTTAACTCGAACATTACTGCATATAGAGTGTCTATGGTTGTTCCCAAATAATATATATAGATGGGTCGATATGATATGTCAAAACATTGTATACGTGTCTATGGTATCCCAAGATTACATAATATATGTTAGAATACATGTATAATACAATATAAGTTAGTTAAGTTATGATTTGTATAGATTTGTTACAAATTTCACGTAGCTACAACAAGTAAAAATATCCAATTTTGTTTTACCCATAACTTCTTCGTTTTAAATCCGTTTTGAGTGATTCAAGTTGCTATGGTTTCATATTGAACTGAAATTTATGAATTTAAACAGAAAAAGTATAAGTTTATAATCAGAAATATAAGTTACAAGTCGTTTTTTTAAGAGGTAATCATTTCAGTCGAAAGAACGACGTCTTGATGACCATTTTGAAAAAAAAAAAAATACTTCCACTTTGAGTTTAACCATAATTTTTGGATATAGTTTCATGTTCATAAGAAAAATCATTTTCTCAGAATTACAACTTTTAAATCAAATTTTATCATAGTTTTTAATTATCTAACTCAAAACAGCCCCCGGTTTCACTACGATGGCGTATGTCCGGCTTTACGGTGTAATTCGTGTTTCCATTTTTTAAATCATTAAGTTAGCATATCATATAGATATAGAACATGTGTTTAGTTGATTTTAAAAGTCAAGTTAGAAGGATTAACTTTGTTTGCGAATAAGTTTAGAATTAACTAAACTATGTTCTAGTGATTACAAGTTATAATCATCAAATAAGATAGTTATATATATATGAATCGAATGATGTTATGAACATCATTACTGTGACAACCCGAAAATTTCCAACCAAATTTAAACTTTATCTTTATATTATTCCGACTCGATAAGCAAAGTTTGTTAAGTTAAATCTCAAGAATTTTAAACTGTGTTCGTACATTCATTATAACCTTGATCAAATTCCGACGATTCACGAACCGTTATATATAAATAGATATATATATATATATATATATATATATATATATATATATATATATATATATATATATATATATATATATATATATATATATATATATATATATATATATATATATATATATGTATATATATACATATATATTACAACTTGAGAATATTAATAAAGTATTAAACGTATAATACTTTACACAAACGTATTTGTTTCAATATGTTTATTGACGGAATTAGAAGATAATATCAAATGACTGATTTATCAGATACATTGTGATATGATTACGGGTCCATGTTATGAGGTCCACTGTGATTTAAGAAATCTATTCTTTTTAACGATATTCGGAATAAATGGTAAAGTGATTTACATGTAAGAACAAAGGTGTCAACTAACGATAACTGGACAAAAGTTAGTGAAGGAATAAATTTCATAATATCTCATTGATTTAGTTTCAAACGTACGAAAACATTTTTCGATATAATAGAATTCGATTAATAAAAATGTCTTTGTTTAAATAACGTAATTTGAATATATAATAAGTGGTAATATTAATTATTAGAATTAAATATATAAATAACTTGCAACATGTATTTAAAACGTGATGATATTAAATACATATATATATATATATATATATATATATATATATATATATATATATATATATATATATATATATATATATATATATATATATATATATATATATATATATATATATATATATATATATATATATATATATATATATTGTAAACAATAATAGCACTCGTCGATTGATATTTATGTAAGCTAATCTGAATGTTCGAGAAATTTAAAAATATAGTTGTTATGATAGTATTATTACTTTCATTATTATTATTAAAATAAGTATTAGTATTATCAATATGATGATATAAATATGAAAATTGACATATATAAATTATTATATTATTATTATTAATATCATTAATAATATTAGTATTATTATAAATAGTATTATTATTAGTGTTATGAATAATATTATGAATACTATTTTTATAGTTAATATCATTATTATTATCTAATATTAATATAATTATTATTAAAATAATTATTATTAGTGTTTTGATTATTTCTAATATTATTAAATGTATTATTATTAATATATTTATATTTATTATTAATATTAAATATAAAATATATATATATAATATATATAAACTCGTGTAATAGCTGATATAGATATATATATTTATCAGTATCTATCTGATTGGAATAAAATTAGATTTCTTTTTAACTCTTCTTCTTTTCCTGACTACCCGTGACTACCTGTCAATTCCTTCTGTCTGTTATAGATTGATTGGGGTAGGTTTAGAAGATGAATTACTCGACTTCATCATCAGTCACTCAAATACACACTTTAAATCATATACTGAAATTTCAAAGAACTTCAAACAGAAATAAAAACCATTCATTACTCTGTTCGTGATTTTATATTTATCAAAAACTCAATTTGATTTCAATTTCAAAAAGTAAAAATGCGGTTTTGTTAGGAATTCTCTTGTCTAACTATCTGAAAAATTTCGTCTTCTAATTCCTCAAATTGATTTCAAATTTGGAAGTCAAAATTCTAATTTCAAAAAGTCAACAAAAGTTCTTTGAACAAATTCGTGAAATCTGTTATGATTTAAGATAAATTGATGATGCTTAAAGTTTCTATGAACAATTTAGAGCATATCTTATGTTGTAATTACAAGCCAACTCAATCTAGAAATCAAAATCAATATTGAGTTTAGAGTTCTTCGCGACAGAGCTGTAACAGGTTTTATTTATTTTTTTTTCTTTTTCCGACAATTAAAATATTACATGGACGAATATTTTGTTTCGTTTATATAATTTGAAACAAACCAATTATAGTTTTGTTTCAAATTCCAAACTCCCCTGGTCGATTAATTTTTTTTATAAAAAGGAAGATGAAGAAGGAGATAACATGAAGGATAGTCAAATAAATTTAGGATGGGAGTACTTCAGGAAAAATAGAAGTAGCTGAGTGGTTTGTGCGTATGTTTGGGCTGATCGAGAGGTCACGAGTTCGATACTGGTTCAGAGCGTTTATTATTTAGAAAACCTTTTTGAGGTAGCTTCATTATCAATATTATTATTATTATTATTATTATTATTATTATTATTATTATTATTATTATTATTATTATTATTATTATTATTATTATTATTATTATTATTATTATTATTATTATTATTATTATTATTATTTTCATTATTATAAATTATGTTATTATTATGATGTTAATTTTAATTATGGTGATCACTAATAATAATATTATGAATGATACTATCATTATTATTATAAAGTATTATTATTAAAAAAAATTTGAATTACATAAGTGTTATTATTATTACCATGATTAAGATTATTACTATTATTGTTATTATGAAAATAATACAAAATATTATTATTATCATTAATATTAATATTGGTATCATCTTATAATTATTAGTAAATTAATATCATTGTTAACAAAAGTATCATTATTAATATCATTATTAGTAAGCTTATCAAAAATTTTAAAATTATTATTATTATTATTATTACTATCATTATTGTTATCATTAGTATTATAATTAACATTATAAGTATAATAATCATAATTATTATTATCATGATAAGTATTATTATTTGTATTATGATGGGTATTATTATTATGTAACTACAAAAATCATTAACATTATCAAAACTATCATTTTAAATCGATAAATATTTTGTACATAAAATATACTTATTACATATACTATAATTATATTAAAATTTCGCATAACTATATATATATATATATATATATATATATATATATATATATATATATATATATATATATATATATATATATATATATATATATATATATATATATATATATATATATATATCAAACCTATCAATATTATTTATATAAATACATACAAATAACAAACTATCTATTTTTAAATATAACATTTAAACAATTATGTATATAAATATGGATATATTAATATAACTATATAAATATTAACCATTATGAAAATATACACAAATTAAATATACATAATATATAAATTAAAGATATAATAAATAAATTTGTTCAGTTACGATTATATGTTTTAATATATATACAAATGATATATGTTCATGAATCTGAGGCCAACCCTGCATTGTTCAATGTCATCATGTGTATTTTACTACAAAATACAGTATTGTGAGTTTCATTTGCTCCATTTTAAATGCTTTTGCAATATATATTTTTGGGACTGAGAATACATGCACTGCTTTTATAACTGTTTTACGAAATAGACACAAGTAATCGAAACTACATTCTATGCTTGAATTATTAAACCGAATATGCCCCTTTTAGCTTGGTAGCCTAAGAATTAGGGAACATCACTAATTTTGAGAATTAGTGCACCCCTAATTGACGCGACTCCTAAAGGTAGATCTATCGAGCCCAACAAGCCCCATTCTGGAATTTGGAATGCTTTAGTACTTCGAAATTATCATGTCCGATGGGTGTTCCGGAATGATGGGGATATTCTATATGCATCTTGTTAATGTTGGTTACCAGGTGTTCACCATATGAATGATTTTTATCTCTATGAAGCTTGCGAAATGCCTGATATGAGATGTATATTTATGAGTAATGAAAATGAAAATCTTGTGGTGATAATGCTAAAAACGAACATATATTTCATAGCATTATCCCTCAAGAAAGACAAGCTTTTAGTTGCAATTGTTCTATTTACAAGTGATATTCGTTTAAATAATAAAAGGTGAAGATAAAAGACAGATTCGACGATTTGAAGACGCAAATGACCAAAAAGCTAAAAAGAACAAAGTACAATCAAAGTGGTTCAAATTATTGATGAAAAACGTCTAAAAGTTACAAGAGTACGAGCCACAAAACGCAAAGTATAAGATATTAAATAGTACTAAAGGATGTTCGAAAATCCAGAACCGGGACCAGAGTCAACTCTCAACGCTCGACGCAACGGACTAAAAATCACAAGTCAACTATGCACATGAATATAATATAATATATAATTAATTCTTAAAATTATATATATATATTATATATAAAACCGTCGGCAAATAAACAAACAAAAGTATGTGAGCTGGATTCCTGCTCTATGCGATCGCATGGCCTGAGGCCTAAATCCCATTCGATCGCATGGCTTACTTTTTCTGGCCACACTCCTATAAAAAGCAGTTTGGTGCTCGAGTAAAACACACCATTCATCAATCTATCTCTCACTCTTACGATATATATATATATATATATATATATATATATATATATATATATATATATATATATATATATATATATATATATTATAATTTTAATTTTAATTTTAATTTAATAATAATAAGGGTATGTTAACGAATGTTGTAAGGGTGTAAGTCGAAATTCTGTCCGTGTAACGCTACGCTATTATTATTCATTGTAAGTTATGTTCAACCTTTTTAAATTAATGTCTCGTAGCTAAGTTATTATTATGCTTATTTAAGCCGAAGTAATCGTGATGTTGGGATAAAATATTAAGATTGGGTAATTGGGCTTTGTACCATAATTGGGGTTTGGACAAAAGAACGACACTTGTGAAAATTAGACTATGGGCTATTGATGGGCTTTATATTTGTTTAATTGAATGATAGTTCATTAATTTAATATAAATATTTACAATTAGACGTACCTATAAATAACCACATACACTCGATCGGACACGATGGGCGGGATATTTATAAGTACTAATAATCGTTCATTTAACCGGACACGGGAATGGATTAATAGTTAATGGACTTATTAAAACAGGGGTGAATTACATACAAGGAAAATTGGTGTAATTATAGTTTAAGTCCCCAATTAGTTGGAATATTTGACTTCGGATATAAGAATAATTTGACGAGGATACTCGCACTTTATATTTATGACTGATGGACTGTTATGGACAAAAACCAGATGGACATATCGAATAACCCAGGACAAAGGACAATTAACCCATGGTAATAAACTAAAATCAACATGTCGAACATCATGATTACGGAAGTTTAAATAAGCATAATTCCTTTATTTCATATTTCATCGCACTTTTATTTACTGTCATTATATTTAATTGCACTTTTAATTATCGTACTTTTTAATTATCGCAATTTTATTTATTGTCATTTCATTTATCGCACTTTTATTTATCGCACTTTAATTATTGTCATTTACTTTACGCTTTAAATTAAGTTTTATTTTTAATATTTTACATTAGGCTTTAACTGCGACTAAAGTTTTAAAATCGATAAACCGGTCATTAAACGGTAAAAACCCCCTTTTATAATAATAATAATAATACTACTTATATATAAATTTATATATTTACAAATATAGTTTTAAAAATATAGCGTTAAATTTGGCTAGCTCCCTGTGGAACGAACCGGAATTACTAAAAACTACACTACTGTACGATTAGGTACACTGCCTATAAGTGTTGTAACAAGGTTTAGGTATATCCACTCTGTAAATAAATAAATAACTTGTGTATAATTGTATCGTATTTAAGAGTATTTCCTTGTAAAAATTAATAGTATTTTGTACCCCTTCGCTTTAACATCAAGTATTTATGGCGCCGCTGCCGGGCAAAGCTTAAACGCCGAAAGCGAAAGGCTATAAAAAAAAGATTTTTAATTTACTTTTGTAAAAATACGTTTTAATTTTAAAAAAAAATACAAAAATATAAAAAAAATATATATATATTTTTAAGAGTTTGTTTAAAATATATAAAATTATAAAGTTTTTATTTTTATTTAAAAATTAAGTTTTTATTTAATTTTTATATATATTTTGTATAAATATAAAACAGAAAACAGAAAAAAAAAAAATTAATCGTGCCAAGGTACTGTAGCAGCCCAACTTCTGGCCTGGATCCACGGTCCATGCTGAAATGTCCCGTTCTTTTGATTAAAAACGTTCCATATTAATTGATTTCGTTGCGAGGTTTTGACCTCTATATGAGACGTTTTTCAAAGACTGCATTCATTTTAAAACAAACCATAACCTTTATTTCATCAATAAACGTTTAAAAAGCTTTACGTAGATTATCAAATAATGATAATCTAAAATATCCTGTTTACACACGACCATTACATAATGGTTTACAATACAAATATGTTACAACAAAATAAGTTTCTTGAATGCAGTTTTTACACAATATCATACAAGCATGGACTCCAATTCTCGTCCTTATTTAAGTATGCGACAGCGGAAGCTCTTAATAATCACCTGAGAATAAACATGCTTAAAACGTCAACAAAAATGTTGGTGAGTTATAGGTTTAACCTATATATATCAAATCATAATAATAGACCACAAGATTTCATATTTCAATACACATCCCATACATAGAGATAAAAATCATTCATATGGTGAACACCTGGTAACCGACAATGACAAGATGCATATATAAGAATATCCCCATCATTCCGGGACACCCTTCGGATATGATATAAATTTCGAAGTACTAAAGCATCCGGTACTTTGGATGGGGTTTGTTAGGCCCAATAGATCTATCTTTAGGATTCGCGTCAATTAGGGTGTCTGTTCCCTAATTCTTAGATTACCAGACTTAATAAAAAGGGGCATATTCGATTTCGATAATTCAACCATAGAATGTAGTTTCACGTACTTGAGTCTATTTTGTAAATCATTTATAAAACCTGCATGTATTCTCATCCCAAAAATATTAGATTTTAAAAGTGGGACTATAACTCACTTTCACAGATTTTTACTTCGTCGGGAAGTAAGACTTGGCCACTGGTTGATTCACGAACCTATAACAATATATACATATATATCAAAGTATGTTCAAAATATATTTACAACACTTTTAATATATTTTGATGTTTTAAGTTTATTAAGTCAGCTGTCCTCGTTAGTAACCTACAACTAGTTGTCCACAGTTAGATGTACAGAAATAAATCGATAAATATTATCTTGAATCAATCCACGACCCAGTGTATACGTATCTCAGTATTGATCACAACTCAAACTATATATATTTTGGAATCAACCTCAACCCTGTATAGCTAACTCCAACATTCACATATAGAGTGTCTATGGTTGTTCCGAAATATATATAGATGTGTCGACATGATAGGTCGAAACATTGTATACGTGTCTATGGTATCTCAAGATTACATAATATACAATACAAGTTGATTAAGTTATGGTTGGAATAGATTTGTTACCAATTTTCACGTAGCTAAAATGAGAAAAATTATCCAATCTTGTTTTACCCATAACTTCTTCATTTTAAATCCGTTTTGAGTGAATAAAATTGCTATGGTTTCATATTGAACTCTATTTTATGAATCTAAACAGAAAAGTATAGGTTTATAGTCGGAAAAATAAGTTACAAGTCGTTTTTGTAAAGGTAGTCATTTCAGTCGAAAGAACGACGTCTAGATGACCATTTTAGAAAACATATACTTCCACTTTGAGTTTAATCATAATTTTTGGATATAGTTTCATGTTCATAATAAAAATCATTTTCTCAGAATAACAACTTTAAAATCAAAGTTTATCATAGTTTTTAATTAACTAACCCAAAACAGCCCGCAGTGTTACTACGACGGCGTAAATCCGGTTTTACGGTGTTTTTCGTGTTTCCAGGTTTTAAATCATTAAGTTAGCATATCATATAGATATAGAACATGTGTTTAGTTGATTTTAAAAGTCAAGTTAGAAGGATTAACTTTTGTTTGCGAACAAGTTTAGAATTAACTAAACTATGTTCTAGTGATTACAAGTTTAAACCTTCGAATAAGATAGCTTTATATGTATGAATCGAATGATGTTATGAACATCATTACTACCTTAAGTTCCTTGGATAAACCTACTGGAAAAGAGAAAAATGGATCTAGCTTCAATGGATCCTTGGATGGCTCGAAGTTCTTGAAGCAGAATCATGACACGAAAACAAGTTCAAGTAAGATCATCACTTGAAATAAGATTGTTATAGTTATAGAAATTGAACCAAAGTTTGAATATGATTATTACCTTATATTAGAATGATAACCTACTGTAAGAAACAAAGATTTCTTGAGGTTGGATGATCACCTTACAAGATTGGAAGTGAGCTAGCAAACTTGAAAGTATTCTTGATTTTATGAAACTAGAACTTTTGGAATTTATGAAGAACACTTAGAACTTGAAGATAGAACTTGAGAGAGATCAATTAGATGAAGAAAATTGAAGAATGAAAGTGTTTGTAGGTGTTTTTGGTCGTTGGTGTATGGATTAGATATAAAGGATATGTAATTTTGTTTTCATGTAAATAAGTCATGAATGATTACTCATATTTTTGTAATTTTATGAGATATTTCATGCTAGTTGCCAAATGATGGTTCCCACATGTGTTAGGTGACTCACATGGGCTACTAAGAGCTGATCATTGGAGTGTATATACCAATAGTACATACATCTAAAAGCTGTGTATTGTACGAGTACGAATACGGGTGCATACGAGTAGAATTGTTGATGAAACTGAACGAGGATGTAATTGTAAGCATTTTTGTTAAGTAGAAGTATTTTGATAAGTGTATTGAAGTCTTTCAAAAGTGTATAAATACATATTAAAACACTACATGTATATACATTTTAACTGAGTCGTTAAGTCATCGTTAGTCGTTACATGTAAGTGTTGTTTTGAAACCTTTAGGTTAACGATCTTGTTAAATGTTGTTAACCCAATGTTTATAATATCAAATTAGATTTTAAATTATTATATTATCATGATATTATCATGTATGAATATCTCTTAATATGATATATATACATTAAATGTCTTTACAACGATAATCGTTACATATATGTCTCGTTTAAAAATCATTAAGTTAGTAGTCTTGTTTTTACATATGTAGTTCATTGTTAATATACTTAATGATATGTTTACTTATCATAGTATCATGTTAACTATATATATATATCCATATATATGTCATCATATAGTTTTTACAAGTTTTAACGTTCGTGAATCACCGGTCAACTTGGGTGGTCAATTGTCTATATGAAACATATTTCAATTAATCAAGTCTTAACAAGTTTGATTGCTTAATATGTTGGAAACATTTAATCATGCAAATATCAATCTCAATTAATATATATAAACATGGAAAAGTTCGGGTCACTACAGTACCTACCCGTTAAATAAATTTCGTCCCGAAATTTTAAGCTGTTGAAGGTGTTGACGAATCTTCTGGAAATAGATGTGGGTATTTCTTCTTCATCTGATCTTCACGCTCCCAGGTGAACTCGGGTCCTCTACGAGAATTCCATCGAACCTTAACAATTGGTATCTTGTTTTGCTTAAGTCTTTTAACCTCACGATCCATTATTTCGACGGGTTCTTCGATGAATTGAAGTTTTTCGTTGATTTGGATTTCATCTAATGGAATAGTGAGATCTTCCTTAGCAAAACATTTCTTTAAATTCGAGACGTGGAAAGTGTTATGTACAGCCGCGAGTTGTTGAGGTAACTCTAGTCGGTAAGCTACTGGTCCGATACGATCAATAATCTTGAATGGTCCAATATACCTTGGATTTAATTTCCCTCGTTTACCAAATCGAACAACGCCTTTCCAAGGTGCAACTTTAAGCATGACCATCTCTCCAATTTCAAATTCTATATCTTTTCTTTTAATGTCAGCGTAGCTCTTTTGTCGACTTTGGGCGGTTTTCAACTGTTGTTGAATTTGGATGATCTTCTCGGTAGTTTCTTGTATAATCTCCGGACCCGTAATCTGTCTATCCCCCACTTCACTCCAACAAATCGGAGACCTGCACTTTCTACCATAAAGTGCTTCAAACGGCGCCATCTCAATGCTTGAATGGTAGCTGTTGTTGTAGGAAAATTCTGCTAACGGTAGATGTCGATCCCAACTGTTTCCGAAATCAATAACACATGCTCGTAGCATGTCTTCAAGCGTTTGTATCGTCCTTTCGCTCTGCCCATCAGTTTGTGGATGATAGGCAGTACTCATGTCTAGACGAGTTCCTAATGCTTGCTGTAATGTCTGCCAGAATCTTGAAATAAATCTGCCATCCCTATCATAGATAATAGAGATTGGTATTCCATGTTTGGAGATGACTTCCTTCAAATACAGTCGTGCTAACTTCTCCATCTTGTCATCTTCTTTTATTGGCAAGAAGTGTGCTGATTTGGTGAGACGGTCAACTATTACCCAAATAGTATCAAAACCACTTGCAGTCCTTGGCAATTTAGTGATGAAATCCATGGTAATGTTTTCCCATTTCCATTCCGGGATTTCGGGTTGTTGAAGTAGACCTGATGGTTTCTGATGCTCAGCTTTGACCTTAGAACACGTCAAACATTCTCCTACGTATTTAGCAACATCGGCTTTCATACCCGGCCACCAAAAATGTTTCTTGAGATCCTTGTACATCTTCCCCGTTCCAGGATGTATTGAGTATCTGGTTTTATGAGCTTCTCTAAGTACCATTTCTCTCATATCTCCAAATTTTGGTACCCAAATCCTTTCAGCCCTATACCGGGTTCCGTCTTCCCGAATATTAAGATGCTTCTCCGATCCTTTGGGTATTTCATCCTTTAAATTTCCCTCTTTTAAAACTCCTTGTTGCGCCTCCTTTATTTGAGTAGTAATGCTATTATGAATCATTATATTCATAGATTTTACTCGAATGGGTTCTCTGTCCTTCCTGCTCAAGGCATCAGCTACCACATTTGCCTTCCCCGGGTGGTAACGAATCTCAAAGTCGTAATCATTCAACAATTCAATCCACCTACGCTGCCTCATATTCAGTTGTTTCTGATTAAATATGTGTTGAAGACTTTTGTGGTCGGTATATATAATACTTTTGACCCCATATAAGTAGTGCCTCCAAGTCTTTAATGCAAAAACAACCGCGCCTAATTCCAAATCATGCGTCGTATAATTTTGTTCGTGAATCTTCAATTGTCTAGACGCATAAGCAATCACCTTCGTTCGTTGCATTAATACACAACCGAGACCTTGCTTTGATGCATCACAATAAATCACAAAATCATCATTCCCTTCAGGCAATGACAATATAGGTGCCGTAGTTAGCTTTTTCTTCAATAACTGAAACGCTTTCTCTTGTTCATCATTCCATTCAAATTTCTTCCCTTTATGCGTTAATGCAGTCAAGGGTTTTGCTATTCTGGAAAAGTCTTGGATGAACCTTCTGTAGTAACCAGCTAGTCCTAAAAACTGGCGTATGTGTTTCGGAGTATTCGGGGTTTCCCACTTTTCAACAGTTTCTATCTTTGCCGGATCCACCTTAATACCTTCTTTGTTCACTATGTGACCGAGGAATTGAACTTCTTCCAACCAAAATGCACACTTTGAAAACTTAGCGTACAATTCTTCCTTCCTCAATACTTCTAACACCTTTCTCAAATGTTCACCGTGTTCTTGGTCATTCTTTGAGTAAATAAGTATGTCATCAATGAAAACAATGATAAACTTGTCAAGGTATGGTCCACACACTCGGTTCATAAGGTCCATGAACACAGCTGGTGCATTAGTTAAACCAAACGGCATGACCATAAACTCGTAATGACCGTAACGTGTTCTGAAAGCAGTCTTTGGAATATCATCTTCTTTCACCCGCATTTGATGATACCCGGAACGTAAGTCAATCTTTGAATAAACAGACGAGCCTTGTAGTTGATCAAATAAGTCATCGATTCTCGGTAGTGGGTAGCGGTTCTTGATGGTAAGTTTGTTCAACTCTCGGTAGTCGATACACAACCTGAATGTACCATCTTTCTTCTTGACAAACAAAACAGGAGCTCCCCACGGTGATGTGCTTGGTCGAATGAAACCACGCTCTAAAAGTTCTTGTAATTGGCTTTGTAGTTCTTTCATCTCGCTGGGTGCGAGTCTGTAAGGAGCACGAGCTATTGGTGCAGCTCCTGGTACAAGATCTATTTGAAATTCAACGGATCGATGTGGGGGTAATCCCGGTAATTCTTTCGAAAATACATCAGGAAATTCTTTTGCGACGGGAACATCATTGATGCTCTTTTCTTTAGTTTGTACTTTCTCGACGTGTGCTAGAACAGCATAGCAACCTTTTCTTATTAGTTTTTGTGCCTTCAAATTACTAATAAGATGTAGCTTCGTGTTGCCCTTTTCTCCGTACACCATTAAGGGTTTTCCTTTTTCTCGTATAATGCGAATTGCATTTTTGTAACAAACGATCTCCGCTTTCACTTCTTTCAACCAGTCCATACCGATTATCACATCAAAACTCCCTAACTCTACTGGTATCAAATCAATCTTAAATGTTTCGCTAACCAGTTTAATTTCTCGATTCCGACATATATTATCTGCTGAAATTAATTTACCATTTGCTAATTCGAGTAAAAATTTACTATCCAAAGGCATCAATGGACAACTTAATTTAGCACAAAAATCTCTACTCATATAGCTTCTATCCGCACCCGAATCAAATAAAACGTAAGCAGATTTATTGTCAATAAGAAATGTACCCGTAACAAGCTCCGGGTCTTCCTGTGCCTCTGCCGCATTAATATTGAAAACTCTTCCACGGCCTTGTCCATTCGTGTTCTCCTGGTTCGGGCAATTTCTAATAATGTGGCCCGGTTTTCCACATTTTTAACAAACTACATTGGCATAACTTGCTCCGACACTACTTGCTCCTCCATTACTCGTTCCGACACCATTTGTTCCTTTCGTTCTATTAACCCCTGGTCCGTAGACCTCACACTTCGCCGCGCTATGACCATTTCTTTTACACTTGTTGCAAAATTTGGTGCAGAACCCCGAGTGATTCTTTTCACACCTTTGGCATAGCTGCTTCTGATTGTTGTTGTTGTTGCGGTTATTATTGTTGTTGGGATGATTGTTGTAGTTGCTGTTGTTGTTGTTGTTGGGCCGTTTGTTGTAGTTGCGATTGATGTTGCGATTGTTGGGATAATTGTTGCGATTATTGTTGTAATTGCTGTTGTTGTTGTATTGGTGATTCTTATCACCGTTTTCCTCCCACTTTCTTTTGACTTGCTTCACATTGGCCTCTTCAGCAGTCTGTTCTTTAATTCTTTCTTCAATCTGGTTCACGAGTTTGTGAGCCATTCTACATGCCTGTTGTATGGAGGCGGGCTCGTGTGAACTTATATCTTCTTGGATTCTTTCCGGTAATCCTTTCACAAACGCGTCGATCTTCTCTTCCTCATCTTCGAATGCTCCCGGACACAATAGGCACAATTCTGTGAATCGTCTTTCGTACGTGGTAATATCAAATCCTTGGGTTCGTAACCCTCTAAGTTCTGTCTTGAGCTTATTGACCTCGGTTCTGGGACGGTACTTCTCGTTCATCAAGTGCTTGAATGCTGACCACGGTAGTGCGTACGCATCGTCTTGTCCCACTTGCTCTAGATAGGTATTCCACCATGTTAACGCAGAACCTGTGAAGGTATGCGTAGCGTACTTTACTTTGTCCTCTTCAGTACACATACTTATGGCAAACACCGATTCGACCTTCTCGGTCCACCGTTTCAATCCGATCGGTCCTTCGGTTCCATCAAATTCCAAAGGTTTGCAGGCAGTGAATTCTTTGTAGGTGCATCCTACACGATTTCCTGTACTGCTAGATCCAAGGTTATTGTTGGTATGTAGCGCAGCCTGTACTGCGGCGATGTTTGAAGCTAGAAAAGTACGGAATTCCTCTTCATTCATATTCACGGTGTGTCGAGTAGTCGGTGCCATTTCCTTCAAAATAGTTAAATGGAACAAGTTAATCATACAGAATATTAAGAGTAGTTAATAGTATTTCGTAGCATAATATGAACTCATTTATAAAAGCTTTTTCTTCATATTAGCGTTTTATAAGTTTAAATTCGGGTAGTACCTACCCGTTAAGTTCATACTTAGTAGCTAATATACAATTCAACTACTACAATTCTATATGAAAAACTGATTATAATAATATTTCGCGTTCAAACTTTTATACAATATTTTACAAACTTACAATACCGCTTATTTTACATAATGCATGAAATATAGCACACAATAACTTTGATACAAGATAGTTGTGAAGATAATTCTAGCTAGTACACAAGTCGTTCAGCAAAGGCAATAAAGACACGTAATTCATACGTCCAGAAACAAGTCATGCATTCTGGTTTTACTAGGACTACTTCCCATCCTTGGTCTTGTGCAACATAACCGTTATGGCCGTTGATAAGACAGCGTGTTGTAACGTTGTCAAAGGGACGAGGGTTACGTAATGTCCAACAGTCCCGTAATAATCTAAAAACCTCATTTCTTACCCCAATTACTGACTCCGTCACTTGTGGAAACGTTTTGTTTAATAGTTGTAGCCCGATGTTCTTGTTCTCACTTTGGTGAGAAGCGAACATTACTAATCCGTAAGCAAAACATGCTTCTTTATGTTGCATGTTAGCCGCTTTTTCTAAATCACGAAGTCCAATATTCGGATATATTGAGTCAAAATAATTTCTTAACCCGTTGCATAAAATAGCATTTGGGTTCCCCGCAATATATGCGTCAAAGTAAACACATCGTAACTTATGGGTTTCCCAATGTGATATCCCCCATCTTTCAAACGAAAGTCTCTTATAAACCAAGACATTCTTGGAACGTTCTTCGAATGTCTTACAAACTGATCTCGCCTTAAATAGTTGTGCCGAGGAATTCTGGCCGCCTCTAGACAAGATTTCATCAATCATGTCTCCGGGTAGGTCTCTTAAAATATTGGGTTGTCTATCCATTTTGTGTTTTTAAACTGTAAAATAGACAAGAGTTAGATTCATAAAAAAAATACTTATTAATACAAGCAATTTTTACATATATCATAAAGCATAAGAACACTATATTACATATATTACACCACACGAATACAACTATCTTATTCCGACTCGCTCGTTTCTTCTTCTTCGGTTTGGTTCGTTTTGCCAAGTTTCTAGGGATATATGATGTTCCCCTAATACGAGCCGTCATTGTCCACATTGGTTTAGAAAAACCTGGTGGTTTAGAGGTTCCCG
The DNA here is from genome assembly GCF_046630445.1 of Rutidosis leptorrhynchoides. Taxonomy (NCBI): domain Eukaryota; kingdom Viridiplantae; phylum Streptophyta; class Magnoliopsida; order Asterales; family Asteraceae; genus Rutidosis; species Rutidosis leptorrhynchoides. The sequence continues at coordinate 33,540,675 of NC_092340.1, forward strand.
GGTCATTGTTACAACTTAAGGACTTCGGGCGTTGACGATACATATAAAGTTCATCGGGGTTGGAATTAGATTTCTCTATTTTTATGCCCTTTCCCTTATTATTTTCTTTTGCCTTTTTAAATTCAGTTGGGGTAATTTCTATAACATCATCGGAATTATCGTCGGAATCCGATTCATCGGAGAATTGGTAATCCTCCCAATATTTTGCTTCCTTGGCGGAAACACCATTGACCATAATTAACCTTGGTCGGTTGGTTGAGGATTTTCTTTTACTTAACCGTTTTATTATTTCCCCCACCGGTTCTATTTCTTCATCCGGTTCCGATTCTTCTTCCGGTTCCGATTCTTCTTCCGGTTCCGACTCTTCTTCTAGTTCCTCTTCGGGAACTTGTGAATCAGTCCACGAATCATTCCAATTTACATTTGACTCTTCATTATTATTAGGTGAGTCAATGGGACTTGTTCTAGAGGTAGACATCTATCACATAATATCAAACGCGTTAAGAGATTAATATATCACATAATATTCACATGTTAAAAATATATAGTTTCCAACAAAATTTGTTAAGCAATCATTTTTCAAGTAAACACGGTCGAAGTCCAGACTCACTAATGCATCCTAACAAACTCGATAAGACACACTAATGAAAAATTCTGGTTCTCTAAGACCAACGCTCTGATACCAACTGAAATGTCCCGTTCTTATTGATTAAAAACGTTCCATATTAATTGATTTCGTTGCGAGGTTTTGACCTCTATATGAGACGTTTTTCAAAGACTGCATTCATTTTAAAACAAACCATAACCTTTATTTCATCAATAAACGTTTAAAAAGCTTTACGTAGATTATCAAATAATGATAATCTAAAATATCCTGTTTACACACGACCATTACATAATGGTTTACAATACAAATATGTTACAACAAAATAAGTTTCTTGAATGCAGTTTTTACACAATATCATACAAGCATGGACTCCAATTCTCGTCCTTATTTAAGTATGCGACAGCGGAAGCTCTTAATAATTACCTGAGAATAAACATGCTTAAAACGTCAACAAAAATGTTGGTGAGTTATAGGTTTAACCTATATATATCAAATCATAATAATAGACCACAAGATTTCATATTTCAATACACATCCCATACATAGAGATAAAAATCATTCATATGGTGAACACCTGGTAACCGACAATGACAAGATGCATATATAAGAATATCCCCATCATTCCGGGACACCCTTCGGATATGATATAAATTTCGAAGTACTAAAGCATCCGGTACTTTGGATGGGGTTTGTTAGGCCCAATAGATCTATCTTTAGGATTCGCGTCAATTAGGGTGTCTGTTCCCTAATTCTTAGATTACCAGACTGAATAAAAAGGGGCATATTCGATTTCGATAATTCAACCATAGAATGTAGTTTCACGTACTTGTGTCTATTTTGTAAATCATTTATAAAACCTGCATGTATTCTCATCCCAAAAATATTAGATTTTAAAAGTGGGACTATAACTCACTTTCACAGATTTTTACTTCGTCGGGAAGTAAGACTTGGCCACTGGTTGATTCACGAACCTATAACAATATATACATATATATCAAAGTATGTTCAAAATATATTTACAACCCTTTTAATATATTTTGATGTTTTAAGTTTATTAAGTCAGCTGTCCTCGTTAGTAACCTACAACTAGTTGTCCACAGTTAGATGTACAGAAATAAATCGATAAATATTATCTTGAATCAATCCACGACCCAGTGTATTCGTATCTCAGTATTGATCACAACTCAAACTATATATATTTTGGAATCAACCTCAACCCTGTATAGCTAACTCCAACATTCACATATAGAGTGTCTATGGTTGTTCCGAAATATATATAGATGTGTCGACATGATAGGTCGAAACATTGTATACGTGTCTATGGTATCTCAAGATTACATAATATACAATACAAGTTGATTAAGGTATGGTTGGAATAGATTTGTTACCAATTTTCACGTAGCTAAAATGAGAAAAATTATCCAATCTTGTTTTACCCATAACTTCTTCATTTTAAATCCGTTTTGAGTGAATCAAATTGCTATGGTTTCATATTGAACTCTATTTTATGAATATAAACAGAAAAGTATAGGTTTATAGTCGGAAAAATAAGTTACAAGTCGTTTTTGTAAAGGTAGTCATTTCAGTCGAAAGAACGACGTCTAGATGACCATTTTAGAAAACATACTTCCACTTTGAGTTTAATCATAATTTTTGGATATAGTTTCATGTTCATAATAAAAATCATTTTCTCAGAATAACAACTTTAAAATCAAAGTTTATCATAGTTTTTAATTAACTAACCCAAAACAGCCCGCGGTGTTACTACGACGGCGTAAATCCGGTTTTACGGTGTTTTTCGTGTTTCCAGGTTTTAAATCATTAAGTTAGCATATCATATAGATATAGAACATGTGTTTAGTTGATTTTAAAAGTCAAGTTAGAAGGATTAACTTTTGTTTGCGAACAAGTTTAGAATTAACTAAACTATGTTCTAGTGATTACAAGTTTAAACCTTCGAATAAGATAGCTTTATATGTATGAATCGAATGATGTTATGAACATCATTACTACCTTAAGTTCCTTGGATAAACCTACTGGAAAAGAGAAAAATGGATCTAGCTTCAATGGATCCTTGGATGGCTCGAAGTTCTTGAAGCAGAATCATCACACGAAAACAAGTTCAAGTAAGATCATCACTTGAAATAAGATTGTTATAGTTATAGAAATTGAACCAAAGTTTGAATATGATTATTACCTTGTATTAGAATGATAACCTACTGTAAGAAACAAAGATTTCTTGAGGTTGGATGATCACCTTACAAGATTGGAAGTGAGCTAGCAAACTTGAAAGTATTCTTGATTTTATGAAACTAGAACTTTTGGAATTTATGAAGAACACTTAGAACTTGAAGATAGAACTTGAGAGAGATCAATTAGATGAAGAAAATTGAAGAATGAAAGTGTTTGTAGGTGTTTTTGGTCATTGGTGTATGGATTAGATATAAAGGATATGTAATTTTGTTTTCATGTAAATAAGTCATGAATGATTACTCATATTTTTGTAATTTTATGAGATATTTCATGCTAGTTGCCAAATGATGGTTCCCACATGTGTTAGGTGACTCACATGGGCTACTAAGAGCTGATCATTGGAGTGTATATACCAATAGTACATACATCTAAAAGCTGTGTATTGTACGAGTACGAATACGGGTGCATACGAGTAGAATTGTTGATGAAACTGAACGAGGATGTAATTGTAAGCATTTTTGTTAAGTAGAAGTATTTTGATAAGTGTATTGAAGTCTTTCAAAAGTGTATAAATACATATTAAAACACTACATGTATATACATTTTAACTGAGTCGTTAAGTCATCGTTAGTCGTTACATGTAAGTGTTGTTTTGAAACCTTTAGGTTAACGATCTTGTTAAATGTTGTTAACCCAATGTTTATAATATCAAATGAGATTTTAAATTATTATATTATCATGATATTATCATGTATGAATATCTCTTAATATGATATATATACATTAAATGTCTTTACAACGATAATCGTTACATATATGTCTCGTTTAAAAATCATTAAGTTAGTAGTCTTGTTTTTACATATGTAGTTCATTGTTAATATACTTAATGATATGTTTACTTATCATAGTATCATGTTAACTATATATATATCCATATATATGTCATCATATAGGTTTTACAAGTTTTAACGTTCGTGAATCACCGGTCAACTTGGGTGGTCAATTGTCTATATGAAACATATTTCAATTAATCAAGTCTTAACAAGTTTGATTGCTTAATATGTTGGAAACATTTAATCATGTAAATATCAATCTCAATTAATATATATAAACATGGAAAAGTTCGGGTCACTACACATGCGACCGCATAGATATATAACACAGATTTCATGCGACCGTATGATGCGAAAATACAGGTCTGAAACATAAGCTGAACGAAATTAGGGTTTTAATTAATAATAATTATTAATATAAACCTAATTAGGGTTTTAATTATATATTAATTAGTTTTAGTTTTTTAATTTGTATTATTTAGTTTAATTAATTTTATTAATATATAAAAATTAATACCTTTATAAATAAATAATATAAAAATAATATTTTTATAAAAATTGTACTTTTTACAACTTTAAGTTTATTTTTATATTTTGTATCTTTTTATTTGTTTTAGCGTAATTTTTCGTTCGTATTTAGTTTTAAGTCATAGTTTTTGCCATAGTTATTTTTATTTCTAGATTTTTAGGCTTTGCCGTAAAATCCCTTAAGTACTTTTTCTTTAGACTAAGATTTAGGTGCTTTAGAATTTTGCGACGCCTTTTTATAAATTTTAGAACTTTTTATGTTATTGCCGTTTTGGATATAGAATTTCTCTAAGCTTTAATACCTTTAGACGCAACTTTTAATTCCTAGTTTTTAGACTTTTAAGTTTCGACGCACTACGTTCTTTTTATTATTTTTCGACCTTTTATTTTTCGACGTTTTTTGACGCACTTTTTCTTTTTTCTCGACGCTTTAGTTTTTAGGACATAGAATTTTCTACTTCTTCGCTAAAATTTCTTTAAAACTTCGATGAAAAATTATTTTAAGTGGTTAAATTGATAGACATCTAAAATTTTCTGGTTCGTAGTAATAGTTGGATTTGTTAGTGGCGAGTTGTGGGCTTCCGATTTAAAGGGTACTGGCTACCTGCTGCATCTATTGGCTATTCGAAACGTTGGCAAAATCAGAAAAGTCTATTAATTTGATAACTTTAATAATTTTTATTTTTATTACTAATAGGATATTCAGTGAATGCACCAAGCAAAACGTTCACCACCTTTTATACGTTCACCACCTGTAACTCGATCAAGACATCTAGCCAATATTGTTGCCGTTGATTTTTCTTTAGAATCATCATCCAGTCGACCAAGTACTCCAATTCAAATTTCCGATAATCCATTTTTTGAACCCGATCTCACAATTGAGAATCCGGAGGATATTCAGGGATAATTCAGAGATCCTGAACCATTAATTTTTCCTCCGGAACCACCAATCATTCAAACAGAGATTGTCAAGGAACAACCCATTAAATCAGAATCCTCTAGTGATTCAGATTCAACAAATTCAATCATGGAAAATCTGAAACCTCTAAGTATGGAAGACCGAATGAGAGCTAAACGCACTGGCCAAGGTCACGCAATTACTCAACCTGACATTAATGCGCCAGATTATGAAATCAAAGGACAAATCCTACACATGGTAACTAATCAATGCCAATTTAGTGGTGCGCCGAAGGAAGATCCAAACGAACATCTTCGTACCTTTAATATGATTTGTACTTTATTCAAAATAAGAGAAGTGGAGGATGAACAGATATATCTCATGTTATTTCCCTGAACTTTAAAGGGAGAAGCCAATGATTGGTTGGAATCATTACCTGAAGGGGCGATTGATACATGGGACGTTTTAGTTGAAAAATTCCTTAAACAATTTTTTCCAGCATATAAAGCCGTGAGATTTCAAGGAGAAATTGTTACAAGGAGAAATTGTTACGTTCACACAGAAGCCAAATGAAACTCTATATGAAGCATGGACAAGATTTGGAAAGTTGTTGAGAGGATGTCCGCAACATGGTTTAGATACTTATCAAATAGTACAAATATTCTACCAAGGATGCGACATCACTACAAGAAAAGACATCGATATAGCAGCTGGTGGTTCCATTATGAAGAAAACCGCAACTGAAGCTTATAAAATTATTGATAACACTGCCTCCCACTCACATGAGTGGCATCAAGAAAAAGATATCATTAGATCATCTAAAGCAGCTAGAGCCGATTCTAGCCATGACTTTGATTCCATTTCCGCAAAGATAGATGATGTCGAGAGATGAATGGAAAAGATGACTAAAGATATTCACTCAATACGAATTAGTTGTGAGCAGTGTGGAGGACCACATTTGACAAAAGATTGTCTCAGTATTGAACAAATAGTGGAACAAAGAGAGAATGTTTCATACATGAACCAAAGGCCTGAAAATAATTATCAGAATAATTATCAACCGCCAAGACCAATCTACAATCAAAACCAGAATTATAACCGAAATGTTCCATATAACAACCAACAAGGTCCTAGCAATCAACAAGTATCCAACAATACTTACAATCAGCAAAGACCTATTTTTCAAAATAAACAGCCACAACCCGATGATAAAAAGTCAAATTTAGAAGATATGATGTCAAAGCTAGTTGAATCTCAAACTCAATTTTTTCACATCTCAGAAACAAACCAATGAAAAAAATGCTCAAGCATTTAGAAATCAACAAGCTTCTATTCAAAATTTGGAACAAGAAGTAAGCAACCTAGCACGGTTGATAGGTGAAAGAAAACCGGGAAGTCTACCTAGTGATACAAATGCTAACCCCCGAAATGAAACAGCTAAAGCCATTACCACAAGAAGTGGTATTACACTTAAACCACCTGAAATGCCTGTAATTTCTGATGACTCTATTTCTACTCCACAAGAACCACAATCTGAGCAAGATAAGGAAACAGAACCGGTAGTTGAAAAGGTTAATGAAGATAACACAATTAAGGCTAAACCTTATGTTAAACCATACCAACCACCACTTCCTTACCCGAGTAAAATGAGAAAAGAGAGACTTGAAGCCGAGCAATCCAAATTCTTGGATATGTTTAAACAAATAAATGTAAATCTTCCTTTCATTGATGTGATTTCTGGAATGCCTAGATATGCTAAATTCTTGAAAGATCTAATCACAAATAGAAAGAAAATGGAAGAACTCTCGGCTGTTACTATGAATGCTAATTGTTCTGCAGTACTGTTGAATAAGATACCAGAAAAATTATCAGATCCAGGAAGTTTCACAATTCCATGTTTTCTGGGTAGTCTTAGTTCAATAGAAGCATTGGCAGACTTAGGTGCTAGTATAAATTTAATGCCATATTCACTATACGCTAAACTAGACCTTGAAGAATTGAAACCAACACGAATAAGCATACAACTAGCCGATCGATCAGTAAAATATCCTAGAGAGATAATGGAAAACATGCTAGTTAAAGTTGGTACTTTAGTATTTCCAGTAGATTTTGTTATTCTGGACATGGAAGAAGATTCTCGAGTTCCTCTCATATTAGGAAGACCATTCTTAAACACGGCTAAAGCAATAATAGACGTGTTCGGTAAGAAACTGACCCTAAGTATAGAGGACGAGAGTGTTACCTTTTCAGTTGATAGAGCCATGCAACAACCGTAATCTGCAGATGATACATGTTATTATATCCAAACTATAGATTCACATGCAGAATTGTTAGAAGAATTTCCAGAATTACAAGGAACAGAAGAATGTTCTTTAGGAGAAGGAACTGAACCAATTGATGAAACTGAAATGTTAGCTACACTTATGGCTAATGGATATGAACCAACAACAGAAGAAATTCAAATGCTAAAAGAAGAAGATAGATATCGATACAAATCATCGATAGAAGCACCACCGACATTAGAGTTAAAGCCACTTCTAAACCATTTGGAATATGCTTATTTACATGGTGAATCTGAATTACCTGTAATAATATCGTCTTCTCTTACTAAAATTGAAAAATTTCAACTCATTTCTGTGCTAAAAGCTCATAAACCAGCTATTGCATGGAAGATTCATGACATTAAAGGCATAAGTCCTTCGTATTGCACACATAAAATCCTTATGGAAGAAGGTCATAAAACGTATGTGCAACGCCAACGAAGACTAAATCCTAATATGCAAGATGTTGTTAAGAAAGAAATTATTAAACTGCTTGATGCAGGTTTAATTTATCCAATCTCTGATAGTCTATGGGTAAGCCCAGTTCAATGCGTACCTAAGAAGAGTGGCATGACTGTCATCACAAATGAAAAAAACGAGCTTATTCCTACTAGGACTGTAACAGGATGGCATGTTTGTATTGATTATAGAAAATTAAATAACGCCACCAGAAAAGATCACTTTCCCTTACCTTTCATTGATCAAATATTGAAAAGATTAGCCGGAAATAGTTACTATTGTTTTCTTGATGATTTTTTCGGATACTTTCAAATTCCAATAGCACCCGAGGACCAAGAGAAAACCACGTTCACGTGCCCTTATGGTACTTTTTCTTACAAACGCATGCCATTTGGACATTGCAACACCCCTGCAACCTTTCAAAGGTGCATGATGGCGATTTTTCACGATATGATAGAAGAATGCATGGAAGTTTTCATGGATGACTTTTCAATCTTCGGTGATACTTTTGAAACATGTCTAATTAATCTTGAACGAATGCTTATTAGATGCGAACAACCAAATCTAGTACCTAATTGGGAGAAATGTCATTTCATGGTTAAAGAAGGCATCGTTCTCGGTCATAAAATTTCAACGGAAGGAATTGAAGTGGATAGAGCTAAAGTAGATGTAATTGCTAAACTTCCACATCCCACCAATGTTAGAGGAGTTAGGAGTTTTCTAGGGCATGCTGGTTTTTACCGACGGTTCATAAAAGATTTTTCTAAAATTGCCACTCCTATGAATAAACTCTTAGAAAAGGATGCTCCATTCATCTTTTCAGATGAATGCATCAAATTTTTTAATATTCTTAAAGAAAAACTCACTAATGCGCCGATCATGATAACTCCAAATTGGAATCTACCGTTTGAACTCATGTGCGATGCAAGTGATTTTGCAATGGGATCCGTTTTAGGACAAAGGATTGAAAAATGATTTCAAACTATTTATTACGCTAGTAAGACGTTACAAGGAGCACAAATGAATTACACAACTACTGAAAAAGAACTCCTTGCTATTGTCTTTGCTTTTGACAAATTTCGTTCATATCTCGTTCTAGCAAAAACGGTGGTCTATACTGACCATTCTGTTCTTAGATACCTATTTTCGAAACAAGATGCCAAATCAAGATTAATGCGTTGGATCTTACTCTTACAAGAGTTCGATATTGAGATCCGAGATAAAAAGGGAGCAGAAAATCTCGCCGCTGATCATCTTTCTCGTCTTGAAAATCCTGAATTAGAAGTTCTAAATGAATCGGCTATACAAGATAACTTTCCTGATGAATATCTATTGAAGATAGATTATAATGAAATTCCATGGTTTGCAGACTATGCAAACTACTTAGTATGTGGATTCCTTGAAAAAGGGTTGTCGTACCAAAAATGAAAGAAATTCTTTAGTGATATAAAACACTATTTCAGGGAAGATCCACATTTGTTTAAAATTTGTCCCGATGGAATAATACGCCGATGCGTATTCGGGGATGAAGCCAGTCAAATCTTAAACCATTGTCACACAGGACCAACAGGAGGGCATTATGGGCCTCAACTCACAGCAAGAAAAGTCTACGATGCTGGATTCTATTGGCCTACAATTTTCAAAGACGCACACCTTCTTTGCAAATCCTGTGATGCTTGTCAAAGGGCCGGAAAAATAAGTCAACGTGATGAAATGCCACAAAATGTCATTCAAGTATGTGAAGTATTTGACGTTTGGGGTATTGACTTTATGGGTCCATTTCCAAAATCTCATAATAATCTCTACATTCTCGTTGCCATTGATTATGTATCTAAATGGGCGGAAGCACAAGCTCTACCGACTAACGATGCACGAGTTGTAGTCAACTTCTTAAAATGTCTTTTTGCAAGGTTTGGAACACCGAAAGCTTTAATAAGTGATCGGGGTACTCATTTTTGTAATAATCAACTTGAAAAAGTTCTCAAAAGATATCGAGTAACTCATAAAATCTCAACCGCTTATCATCCACAAACAAGTGGACAAGTTGAAAATACCAATCGAGCATTAAAACGTATTCTAGAGAAAACCGTAGGATAAAATCCGAAGGAATGGTCCATGAAATTAGAGGATGCACTCTGGCCTTTTAGAACAACCAACAAAACTCCAATTGGAACCACACCTTTTAGACTCGTTTATGGAAAAGCATGTCACCTTCCAGTAGAAATTGAACACAAAGCATTTTGGGCTTTGGAGACATGTAATCTTGATTTACATGAAGCTGGACTTCTACGGTTAAGTCAGCTAAACGAATTAGAAGAATTAAGACATGAAGCATACGAAAATTCGTTAATCTATAAAGAAAGAATGAAGAAATGGCATGATAAAAGAATCAGAAGTTCAAAAGAATTTAAACAAGGAGACATAGTTCTTCTTTTCAATTCACGATTCAAGCTATTTCCTGGAAAATTGAAATCAAGATGGTCTGGACCATTCATAGTCAAAAGAGTTTTCCCGTATGAAACAGTAGAGTTAATAAATTTAAATGGGATTGAATTTAAAGTTAATGGTCACAGAGTTAAACATTACATAGATAATCCAATGGAAGTTGAAGATGAAGTTAATCATAATTTCGACACCACAGCTAACTAAGTGTGGGAAGGTTCGAATCTTTTTAGGGTAATATATATTTCTGTTAGAGTTAGTTATTCTGTTTTCGTGTAGTTTCCAAGAATGGAATCCGAATGGTCTTTCCCTAGCAGACCCTAAAGAACTAGTCTCCTCCCCCCATTCTGATTTTTTTATTTTTTTAGGTTTTACGAGATGAATAATTCCTTTGATCTGAACCATGGTCTAATGCTACACGCTATGATTACTAAACGTAATAATGATACACTTCCAAGTGAACTGGTATCATTCATAAGAGCCAAAATTGACGGAGTAAGAAAAGAACTCAGAAAAGATCATCATAAGATACATTTTGGTAAAGGAAAATCAAAATCCGCAACGAAAAGAAGAGTACGACACCTTGAAAGATGTTATAAATGCGGAAAATGGTCACACGAAGGTAAATGTTCAAATAATCAAACATATTCAAATACCGAATTTGTTACTCTATGCAGAGAAGGACCGTTCATATGTTTAGAAGAAAAGACATTGAAGATTCGATGTTATGCTTACGTAGCTATGGAGAACCAAATCACACGACTCTCCTATGAGTCGGCTAAAGCAGGTCTCTGAGAATTCTTTCTCACAGGTAAGTATGTACAGTTTTTATTTTTATTTTTATTTTTATTGCTTTTAACCTTTTGATAATAAACGATGAATCGTTCGCTATAAAGTATTAAATTGGTATTCAATAAAATTAGGTATGCGTAACCGAAATTATTGATATCATACAAAAATTTATTACATCACTGCGAAATTTACCGTTTATTCTTAAGGTATAAATATCTTTAATCAATCAACCCAAAATATTTCAAAAATTTGTCAGGAGTAAAACTAGGTCGTTGAACCGAAATTACTTTACCGAAAAGAGGGGCGTATATTTTTGATAATACTTGATTGATTAAAGTGGGATAAAAGACCAAAAAGATTTTTAATTTTATTTTTACCATGTTTTTAAAATTAATATATAAATATTAAATTATTATTGTAAATTTTTTAAAATCAATATATTTAAGTTTGTACCTATTTAAAAAATTAATATTTTTAATATAAGTTTGTATGTATAAAAACAAAAATATAATATAAGTTTGGTGTGAATTTTTAAATTATTAATAATATGAATATTTAATTTTATGCATTTTAAATTAAAGTTTGGTGAGAATTTAAAAAACAAAAATTTACTTTATTTCACTAAGTTAAAATTATGATTTTTAAAATTCGTCGTGAGTTGAAAACTAGGTCGTTGAACCGAAATTGCTTTACCCAAGGGAGGGACGAGAACTTTTATTATCTTTATTTTTAATCTTATTGAATTAAAGTATGCCAAAAACATTTAAAAAACCCAAAAATCTTTGCTTTTAAAACCGCGCTTAAAAGTGACAAAATTTTAAAACTTTGTTGAGAGACGGACTAGGACAACGATCCGAAACGCCCTCATTCTAAAAAGAAACAAATTTTTAAATTTATTGATTTATGTTTTAAAAGTATAAGGTTTTTATAAAAAAAAAAAAAAAATTATACCCCATGCGATCGCATGGGGTTTGGCCTTCATTTCCATGCGGTCGCATGGAGACCAATTTTAGGTCAGGAATAAAAGTTCCAGCGGGTCTGCTGCTGCATCACAAACACACACACAAAACACACGAACCTACTCCCAAACTCTCTAAATTTTCATCAATTTTTCACCAAAATCAACCAAATTTCTTGCTATAATCCGCTCTAATCATGAATTTGATAAGAAGTTTATCAAGAAGGGTAACAATTACACCCCTAAATCTCTTTAAATTTGATTTTTAATGTTCTTGAGCTATAATTTACCTAATTTGATTTTGTTAATTTCTAGTGTAATTAGAGTTAAATTGTTAGTATTTTATGCATGTATAACCTAGATTGATGCTATTTAACATGATTTGAAGCCAAAAACTTCAAATTTTTTAGAAATCTAGGGTTTGTGTTCTTGAGTAATTTGGGGCTTCTTGATATAAACAGGTTATGACCGATTTTTTTCATGAATTATTGCTAAATTAAGTAGTGTAACATGTTTAGGTAGCTAAATGATCCAAACTTTGATCCTAAACATGATTTTTGAGAATTAAAGTAGACTATTTAGGTCTAAAATTCATGAACTTGATTAAATTGATGTAAATGTCATTTGAAACTTGTTTAATTGCTAGTAATGGTTGTTTTAAAATGTTATTTGAGTTGAATGCTTATGAACTTTGTAAACATTTTCATATATGCTTATTTGAAAAAGTGTAGAATTGTTAAAATTGTGAAAATGTGTATAAGTTTAATTTTGATTGAACATGTTATTGTAATTGTTTCAAGTTATTATTTTTCTAACACTAATGCATATTTGGATGCACAAAATTTGTGTTTAATGTGTTTTGCAGAGATTTACTAATGCTGATGGTGCATCATCATCATCTAGACAACCTGCTCTAGAACCTGAACCAGAAATGCAATATGAACCTGAACAGTAGCAACAACAGGAACAACAACAACAACCTGATCAACACGTACCTTATTATGATCCGCAACAAGAATATGTTGATGCCTATGTAGTATTTTTGATGCATCCGATAGTACAACACCCAACGATTCATGAAGAACAGTTGCATCCCAATTTGAGAATTGATCGGAGTTGGAGAGATTACCCGACATATCAAAGTAACAAATTCAAACTGGTAACGAAAAATGTAGAAGTGCCAAGGGTAATCGATTGGGAGCCTTTGGAAAGGGTCCAACTAGCTAACTCAGTTAGACAGCATTTGATCCAAAGGTATGGCAGCTTTTCTTTTCTCGATTGGGAACGTTTATTCACCATTCGTAGGCCTGTATATAAGGAATGGTGCGTTGAGCTTATGAGTACTATAGCATTAAATGCGGATGTAGTTAGATTAGATGATAGAAGTTTTCTTAGATTTATACTTGGCCGTAGGATGTATAGGATGTCCATGCTGGACATGGCCAGGGCTTTACAGATATATACGTTCGCTGAATTACTGTTACCCGATTGTACAAATTTGATTTATCATGGTGAAAGGGTAGATATGAATTTTGATGCTAACGCCGTCTGGAGGTGTATGTCAGATTATAATGTTTTTGGGCGGGCAGGAACACACTCCTACTTACATTTTCACAGAGCCGAGCTTCGTATAATTCATAGATTTCTGGCTAACTCGATTACACAGAGAGGTCACAACAAGGAGAAAATGACCTTACATGATTTATTTTACCTTAAGCGTATTCGAGACCCAAGAGGCTTTGTTAATATCCCCTAATGTGTTGGTTTTTATTTGTCTAAGATAGTGGAAGGAATACAGGAAGGGGGAATAATAGGAAGAGGTATTTTTGTTACTCTCATTGGAGAGTATTTGGGTGTAGATAGGGATCAAGGGGGTCCACTTATGGTATGTAGGGAACATGATGATACTTTAGGCTTGAAGGTCTATCAGGGTGCTAAGGTATTGAAGAGCAGACGCAATCAGGCAGTACCATATGTTGGTCATCATCCATAGGTAGAGAGATGTTCAGATGAGGAAATGGAGGAAGCAGATGACATTAGTGATGTCATTAGGGAGGCTATGACTGACGTCTACCAGCGTATAGATGAGGTAGAAATGACAAACCAGGATAGACATAATCGATATGAGCAGTGGCAAGCCCGGAATGAGTACGAGCATTCCAGGCAACGACAGCATGATAGATGGCACTATCATCAGCATCAGATCATGAGCCGGCTATCACCTCAGGATCACTACGTACTGACCCGACCTGCTTACTATCCTCCACAACAGCCCAATAGGAGACCACCATTTACTCTCTACGACCCTAACCAAGCCTATCAGTACACCTATCACCAACCATGGAACCCGACCGAAGACATGAACTGGAACCCCTATCCAGATTGATATAGTTCCCGTTGGTGATTTCTATGATTTTTTTATTATTTCTATTTATTTATGTTTAAACATATAATATTATGCTACTTTTATTGTAATGTTTAATATTTTTATTATGTTGTACTAATATTTCATATTTAATTTGAAAGTAGGATTTTAAGTCCCATTTCAAATTACCATGCATGTTTATATGTGTATTGTATGTATTTTATTTCATATACACAACAGGGTAAAACAGCGCATTTTCAAAGACTGGCATTAAGTTCAGTAAAAGCTACTAATTTTGACGACAAAACGAAAAACAAATGTGATGTAACAACAAGACGGAATGAACAAATGATGTGCACCATTTATCATTCAGCAAACAAACGCCAATATGTTTGGAAACTTTGGTAAAATTTAATCATTTTTCTACGCTAATCACCCTCAATAATTTAAATTGTTACTGATTTCTTGCATATGAGGGCATTGCAAGATCTTAAGTGTGAGAAGGGATTAAATTCTTTCGGATTTTTAAAATTTTAACTTATACACTTGGTTACCATTAAAAATACTAGTAACGCAGTAGTTGTATTAGAATCTAGTGCTCTCTGATAATAAAGAACAACCCTAGTCTTATATACTGACTACCCAATTCTAGTAAATTTTTTCAAAATTTTCAATTAAATGAATTCAAAATCATGTTTATACATATTTATGAACGATAAAACTAGGTGTTAACATCGAAATTATTGTTACCTCGGAAAGAACATAAATTGAGAAACAACCCAAAATGTTAGAATTCATTTAAAATGGAATAGAGGACAATAAAAAGGCAAAGAAAGGAAAATAAAAGGCAAAGAAAGGAAAAATTTACCAAGTTATTTAAAACGTAGCTCACATATTTTTGTACAAATAACTGAAGATACTTTTGTTTTGGACAATTTTATCAGTTTTACCCAATTTCTTATAATATATTTGAAAGAAAAGATGGATCTACACAATGAATCAATTACATCATTAAAAGGAAGTAAAGTCTTCCGAAAAAGAAACGCGCTTCTTGATTTAGGTCAGGAACTTTTCGTCTAGACCAGTTGTAGAGTCTACGAAAAATCTTGAAAAGTTTTCTCGAAAATCAGCTGGAAATCCACGGACCTCAGCATCAAACAGGGTCGCCAAGTGGTCAGACTTATCCTAACCATGAAAGGATCTGTCTCGTACAATGGGGAGGCACCATGCAAATTAGCTTATAAGACTAATGAATCAGATCCCCAGAAAGGATAATCTCCTTAAAGATCAAAAATCAGCTTTTAAGACTGATATTACTCAATCCTTGAGATTGACTTTTAAAGATTGAGAATTACAAACTCATGGAATTCGATGATATCTAAACTCGAGCTTGAACGAGAAAATATTTTGATCAAATTACAAACCGATTTGTTTTCTGAAAACCCATTTTCAACGCATTCATTACCATTGAATGTAAAATCCTAGGAATTCACCTGGAATTCATTAGGTCACTTGAACCAAATTGGGTGTCAACCGTAAGAACGGTGGTTGCATATCATGGTCAAAGACAGGACCTTGTGCCAGAACGAAAAACTATAGGGTGATCTTTACTATTGCTCATACAAAGGATAGTAATTGCATCCGACACGTTATAGACAATAATTAAAAGCATGTCACGGGACATTGCCTTAACAGTTGCTTGTTCAACGCTTTTCTTTACAACCGGACGGTAGTTTACCGAAAGGTAATATATGGAGCAAGTATACTGGACGTGTTTCTTTCCTAATACAAGGTTAGCAAGTGGGTGACACAAAACCGCAAGTTTTGAGCTAAAATTTTCAAATCTGAAACCCACAAAACCCACAAAAACAATTTGTAAACACCTGTGAAGGGTTATTCCGGAAAACTTATCTAGGGTAAAAGCAAGATTTAATTTTCAAAAGATCAAATGTTTTCATAAAGATCCAATTTCTTTAAGGATCTAAATTTTCATAGTCATGTGGGACTGTAAAACACAACGTTACTATCATTGTTCATACCGCCGTATAGAAATCACTGATGTACAAAGTGTGAAGAATAAAGAAGTGATTCTAGTATGTTTTTATTTCAAGACTATATTGCTTGAGGACAAGCAACGCGCAAGTGTGGGAATATTTGATAATGCTAAAAACGAACATATATTTCATATCATTATCCCTCAAGAAAGACAAGCTTTTAGTTGCAATTGTTCTATTTACAAGTGATATTCGTTTAAATAATAAAAGGTGAATACAAAAGACAGATTTGACGATTTGAAGACGCAAATGACCAAAAAGCTAAAAAGAACAAAGTACAATCAAAGTGGTTCAAATTATTGATGAAAAATGTCTAAAAGTTACAAGAGTACGAGCCGCAAAATGCAAAGTACAAGATATTAAATAGTACGAAAGGACGTTCGAAAATCCAGAACCGGGACCAGAGTCAACTCTCAACGCTCGATGCACCGGACTAAAATTTACAAGTCAACTATGCACATGAATATAATATAATATATAATTAATTCTTAAAATTATATATATATTATATTATATATAAAACCGTCGGCAAATAAACAAACAAAAGTATGTGAGCTGGATTCCTGCTCCATGCGATCGCATGGCCTGGAGGCCTAAATCCCATGCGATTGCATGGCTTATTTTTTCTGGCCACACTCCTATAAAAAGCAGTTTGGTGCTCGAGTAAAACACACCATTCATCAATCTATCTCTCACTCTTACGATATATATATATATATATATATATATATATATATATATATATATATATATATATATATATATATATATATATATATATATATATATTATAATTTTAATTTTTTTTAATTTTAATTTAATAATAATAAGGGCATGTTAGCGAATGTTGTAAGGGTGTAAGTCGAAATTCTGTCCGTGTAACGCTACGCTATTATTAATCATTGTAAGTTATGTTCAACCTTTTTAAATTAATCTCTCGTAGCTAAGTTATTATTATGCTTATTTAAGCCGAAGTAATCGTGATGTTGGGCTAAAATATTAAGATTGGGTAATTGGGCTTTGTACCATAATTGGGGTTTGGACAAAAGAACGACACTTGTGAAAATTAGACTATGGGCTATTAATGGACTTTATATTTGTTTAATTGAATGATAGTTCATTAATTTAATATAAAGATTTACAATTAGACGTACCTATTAATAACCACATACACTCGATCGGACACGATGGACGGATATTTATAAGTACTAATAATCGTTCATTTAACCGGACACGGGAATGGATTAATAGTTAATGGACTTATTAAAACAGGGGTGAATTACATACAAGGAAAATTGGTGTAATTATAGTTTAAGTCCCCAATTAGTTGGAATATTTGACTTCGGATATAAGGATAATTTGACGAGGATACTCGCACTTTATATTTATGACTGATGGACTGTTATGGATAAAAACCAGATGGACATATCGAATAATCCAGGACAAAGGACAATTAACCCATGGTAATAAACTAAAATCAACATGTCGAACATCATGATTACGGAAGTTTAAATAAGCATAATTCCTTTATTTCATATTTCATCGCACTTTTATTTACTGTCATTATATTTAATTGCACTTTTAATTATCGTACTTTTTAATTATCGCAATTTTATTTATTGTCATTTTATTTATCGCACTTTTATTTATTGCACTTTAATTATTATCATTAACTTTACACTTTAAATTAATTTTTATTTTTAATATTTTACATTAGGTTTTAACTGCGACTAAAGTTTTAAAATCGACAAACCGATCATTAAACGGTAAAAACCCCCTTTTATAATAATACTACTACTTATATATATATTTATATATTTACAAATATAGTTTTAAAAATATAGAGTTAAACTTGGCTAGCTCCCCGTGGAACGAACCGGACTTACTAAAAACTACACTATTGTACGATTAGGTACACTGCCTATAAGTGTTGTAGCAAGGTTTAGGTATATCCACTTTATAAATAAATAAATAACTTGTGTATAATTGTATCGTATTTAATAGTATTTCGTAGTAAAATATAAGCTATTTCGTATACACCTCTACGCACACCATGTGGTCTATTAAAATTATGAAAATGATCGATTATGATAAACTAATGAACTCACCAACCTTTTGGTTGACACTTGAAAGCATGTTTATTCCCAGGTATGAAAGAAATCTTCCGCTGTGCATTTACTCATATTAGAGATATTACTTGGAGTCATTCACGATATATTTCAATAGACGTTGCATTCGAGTCGTTGAGTTCATCAAGATTATTATTAAGTCAATTATAGTTGGATATATTATGAAATGGTATGCATGCTGTCAACTTTTGATGTAATGAAAGTTTGTCTTTTTAAAAACGAATGCAAAATTTGTAAAATGTATCATATAGAGGTCAAATACCTTACGATGTAACCAAATGTAATGTATTCATCCAAATGGATTAGGACGGTCATTAGAGTTGGTATCAGAGCGGTGGTGTTAGCGAACCAGGTCTTGCATTAGTGTGTCTAACTGATAGTTGTTTAGATGCATTAGTGAGTCTGGACTTCGACCGTGTCTGCATGTCAAAAGTTTTGCTTATCATTTCGTGTCATAAATTACCTGCTTATCATTCTTAGGGAATTATTTGCTTATCATTTTTAGTCTAGACACATCTTACTGTATTGATTGCATGAATAGTGTATAAACAAAATCAATATCTTAACGCATCTGTTACTGTAAACTTTGCCTGACATATCCCGTAAATTCCTCCGTAATCTACGAAATCTTTTACGCTATATATATATATATATATATATATATATATTCTATGTAATTAGAATACCACCCGATAGCCGGAAAATCATTTCATATCGAAATATCCTTTATTCAATCGAACGAAATGGAATTCGTCATTAGTTCATGTCCCTCGAATTCCGATATGGAATCCCACTCAAGCTCCGAAAGCAGTGTGACTGGAATGGATCAACCAATCAGCCATCATCTATTTTGGATGAATTGGGGATGGGTTCGTAGCCTCCTTAATCATTGGAGATAAGAAGAAGGTGATCCCTTCCATCCACCATATTGCCCTCTTGGCGAAGAACCTGAAGCACTTACCGGCGAACCTATTCGAGACACCATTTTCTCTCTCATTTCCAGAGTATCTCGGCATGATTATATACTCTCACATTCTAGATCTTATTCACCCGCTCGTCCGAACCACCGATCATCCCGGTGTAATAGAAGAAGTCAACGAGCTTCGCGCTCGGGTAGTGGCTTTGGAGAATATGGTGCAAAGGTTACAAGCACCAGCAGCAGCACCAGCAGTATAACCAGTACCACCATCATCAACGCCAACAGTACCATTACCAATCCCAGCCACAACCGCGTCGTAAACCTCAACTTTACAATCTGTACCTTGAGCCTCAACGTCATACACATCATAGAGTACCAACAACAATAACCGATGAAGTATTAATCCATTACTTCATTGGAGAAACCTTCTACGGCGAATACGTAATCTCTAAAGTCTTAGAGATTATCTATTCTAGCCTTAAACATAAATCAGATGAGTGGACCGAGATGATAAAAGGAAGAGTAAAAACCCTGACAAGGATGGTGCGTGATTTACAAGCTAGACTCGTTTTACCAATAACATCAACATTATCGTCAACATCACCAACACCGTCAGTACCAACAGCATCTATAACATCACAAGCTCCGACAGTTCAAGGATCACCGTGGACATCATTACGAATCAACAACGAGTATATTACGAGTTATGAAGTACTAACTCAATTCCTCTGAAGAATTTATATGTATATCTTATATATAAATTTTGAAATCATCATACATCTTTTCGTACCAAGCTATTATGTATGAATAGAAAAAGGGTAGATACTACCCAGCTAAATTCATATTACTAATATGCTATAATCCTTCGATTAACGACTTAACTATCGTTAACCACAATCTCTGTTTCAACTCAATGAATTCCGTTTCATAATAATCCAAGTGTATTATTCAATTACATGTTTGATTTTACACTTTCGATGTACCCGAAACTTTCTACGAAACCATAATTTGTACTCTACAAAGTTCATAAGAATTCCATGAACACCAACTGTTGGGATTTAACAAGTTTCATTATACTTAAAACCTTTTAAGAATCATTCAAAGCGGAAGCATGTAAATAACCATTTATAGACTTGTTAATATTTAACCAATTAAAGTTAAAATCCCAATTAGGATCAAGTTATGAAATATGCTTACAAACTACAAGCAAGTAAGGAGTTTATACCTTCTCCAAGCTAGGTAGTGAGTGATGAAGATGATGATGAAGAATAGAGCTCCAAATGGATGAAACCTCAAGTAGATATACCCCAAACTTGTGCACCAACACCTAGCTTTTGGTTAGGATTTTTCTAACACTTGAATGTAGCTTAAAAAAAATAAAATGGACTCTCTCCTTCCCTCAAAAGCTCACGGCAGTAGCTGAATAAAATTGGGAGAGTGCAGTTTTTTTTTCAAGTTCTTTTGATGTGTTGATGCATGTATGTCTTGGTCTTGCAAAATGTATTGGTTAAAATGCACATGGAATGCAAGTAACAAGGTAAAAGCAAGTCAAAAGAGCATGCCTTCTCCATACTCCCATGTCACTTCCAATTATTTTATAAACTTATTTTATAAGGCTAGATTTTATAAAACTAGTTTTTATAAAACTAGTTTTTATAAAACTAGAGTTTATAAAATACATTTTTTATAAATTTGCACATTATATATTTTACAAAACCAACTTTACAAAATGTAACATAACTTAATTAATTATTTAACCTATAAATAATTAAATCCATATTATAAGTTATGTTTACATTATTTTATAAAACCAATTTTATAAAATGTAATTAAACTTTATTAATTATTTAACCTATAAATAATTAAATTTTTGTTATATAAATTATACCATAATTTATATACACATCAAATAATATTATTTAAGAAAACCTTTTTTCTTAAATCTCAAGTGTTGTGTAATTCAATCAATGATCCAATCGTTAAGATCAAAATACGATTAAGGTGTCGGTAAGCTTGTTATTGGGTATGACCCGACTTGGATCAAAACATATTAGCCACATTAATTTAATATGTCTCTCGGGCATACGAAATACCTTCAATCTCCCACTTGCACGAGAAACATAAGAAATTAATGCAAGTGATGGATACCACCTAACGACCGTCCATCACCCCCAATATGCTATGACTTTGTGCCATTCAATAACATCATCCCTTTCGAGTTCCCATCTCGAATATGAACAGGTGAATCTTTCATTATTTCCTTTCGTCCTAGATGTCATGTTAAATCCAAGAGACACGGAGTGATCACTCCCTTTTAGATTTAACTTTATCAAGCCTTAGACATCTGACTCTCAACGAATAAGAGGGACAAATTCCATCTTGACTACATACGTCCTAAATATATACCTTACATTATACCTGAGCTCTTCCTTATGAACTACCATATTTCAGAATAGTGAAGGAAAGAATCAAGGTACAATACTTAGTGAATATCCGAACCCAATATGCATCTCAGGTCAGAGGATACAATGATATTTGCCTTTACTCAAGATTACATGTGATCAACCACGAAGGCTCCATTTAGTAAATCTTGAGGGCGGGTCTTCCAATATTTGTATCCCACAAATATCTATGAACCTTGGTTGCAACCTTGCCCCACATTCAACCCATGAACGTATACCAATCAGAGTTCATAATAGTCTAAACCTCACACTTGTTCCCACAAATGTGATCGACTACGGAATTTAGAATAATTACTTATTCACAGATAAAATATGCAAAATGGGAACATGACTCAAGATTAAAATAACACCATAATTATATTAATGAGTTTGAACAATTTCATTCCGTTACAATACTTAAAACAGATCATGACCAATCACTAGAATATCGAAGCCCTAATGCACAAACATGTCCTGTATGTTTTGATCCATGTAAGAGCTTCGTGAGAGGATCCGCTATATTAAGATCTGTGTGAACTTTGCGAATACATATCTTTCCCTTTTCAACTTCATCCCATATGTAGTTGAATCTCCGCTCAATGTGACGGGTCTTTTGGTGAGCACGAGGTTCCTTGATTTGAGCAATCGCACCTTCGTTGTCACAAAAGATTTCAAGAGGGTCCTGAATGGAAGGGACTACTCCTAAGTCATCGATGAATTTCTTCATCCATGCAGCTTCCTGAGCTGCCAATGAGGCAGCAATGTACTCCGATTCTGTAGTGGATAAGGCAACAACATCCTGTTTTGAACTCTTCCAAGAGACCGCACCTCCATTTAATGTAAAGACATAACCAGATTGTGATCGAGAATCATCTCGATCAGTTTGGAAACTCGCGTCCACGTAACCTTTTACAACGAGTTCCTCCTCACCAGACCCATATATTAGAAACATATCCTTAGTCCTCCTAAGGTATTTTAATATACTTTTAACAGCAATCCAATGACTGTTTCCTGGGTTATTCTGGTACCTACTTGTCAGGCTAAGAGCGCATGACACATCCGGTCTAGTGCATATCATTGCATACATGATTGACTCAATAGCAGATGCGTACGGGACTTTCTTCATTCTCTCTTGTTCATCTTTTGTGGTAGGACACTGAGATGAACTGAGAAGTGTTCCTCTTTGAATAGGTACCAAACCTTTCTTAGAGTTGTCCATCTTGAACCTTTTCAAGATCTTTTCAATGTATGCACTTTGATTCAAACCTATCAGTTTCTTGGATCTATCCCTGTAGATCCCAATCCCCAAAACGTATTGTGCTTCTCCAAGATCCTTAATGGAGAAGCATTTACTTTGCCAAGTTTTAACTCCTTGCATTGCCGAGATATCATTTCCAAATAACAATATATCATCCACATATAGTACAAGGAACATGATAGTGCTCCCACTAGCTTTCTTATATACAAAAGCTTCATCATAATTTTTAATGAAGCCAAATTTCTCGGCTTCCTCATTAAAACGATGATTCCACATTCTAGATGCTTGTTTCAATCCGTAGATTGACTTCTTTAACTTGCATACCTTTTTAGGATATTTCGGATTAACAAAACCTTCAGGCTGAACCATATAGACATCTTCCACAAGATATCCATTTAGGAAAGCGGTCTTGACATCCATTTGCCATATTTCATAATTATAATGAGCAGCAATGGCAAATAATATCCTAATAGACTTTAGCATTGCCACAGGCGAAAAAGTTTCATCGTAGTCAACCCCTTGAGTTTGAGTGAAACCTTTTGCTACAAGTCTAGCTTTATATGTATCCAAGTTTCCATGTATGTCGGTTTTCATTTTGAAAAGCCATTTACAATCAACTAGCCTTGAGCCAGCATGTTGTGCAACAAGTTCCCAAACTTGGTTGTCATACATGGATTGCATCTCAGCGTCCATGGCTTCCTGCCATTTATCCTTATCAATCCTTGATAAAGCATCTTGGTAGTTTGTTGGTTCATCCAAATCAACTACATAGCAACCATCCATGAGAAACCCATATCTCTCAGGAGGATTACTAATCCTACCAGATCTGCGAACGTCTTGTGTATTTTGATCATCCATTTGATCATTCTCAACATTTTCATTTTGAGTGCCAGTGTCAACCAATTGTGTATCATCTACTCGATCTTGAACCTCTTCAAGATCTATCTTCCTTTCACTATTTCCTTCCATTAGGAACTTAGTTTCAAGGAATTCAGCTTTTCTAGCAACAAATACATTTTGCTCGGTTGGATCATAGAAATAATATCCCATATCATCCTTGGGGTATCCTATGAAGATACACTTCGTGGATCGAGCATTCAACTTATTAGGAACGTAACGCTTAGGATAAGCTTCACATCCCCATACCTTTAAGTATGATAGAGATGGAGGTTTTCCAAACCACATCTCATGAGGAGTTCGTTCCACTTTCTTGGTTGGGGCCATATTTAAAATACGAGCCGCGTACATAGACAATAACCCCAAAATGATAGAGGTAACGAGCTTCTAGCCATCATAGATAGAACCATATCCATTAGGGTTCGGTTCCTCCTTTCAGAAACTCCATTTAGTTGGGGTGTTCCAGGAGGAGTGAGCTGCGAGATAATCCCACAACATTTAAGATGATCTTGGAAAGCATCGCTTAGGTATTCACCTCCTCTATCGGTATGAAGTACTTTGATTGTCTTATTGAGTTGATTTTGTACTTCATTTTGATACTCTTTGAATGCTTCAAAAGTTTCGTCCTTATGTCTTAACAAGTAGACATATCCGAAACGACTGAAGTCATCAATGAAAGTAACGAAGTATCTTTCACCATTCTGAGTTATGGGCTTAAAGGGTCCACATACATCCGAATGTATTTATCCCAATAAGTCCTTGGCCCTTTCGTAGGTCCCTTTGAAAGGTGCTTTAGTTATTTTGCCTTGTAAACAAGATTCACATACATCAAACGAGTCTTGTTCATTTGATTTCAAAAGGCCATTCTTTTGAAGTGTATACATTCGATTCTTGTTTATGTGACCAAGGCGACAATGCCATAAGTAGGAATCACTCAAATCCCTTTTGAGTTTCTTGGTGCTAGTATGGTATATTGAGCTACTAGATGATGTGTCATCATGAATCAATTCATAAATTCCATTTGAAGGCGAAGCCTTAAAATAGAATACATTATCTAAATAAACGTGGATATCATCATTAACAAAATTAAGATAAAAACCACATTGTTTTAAACGGGAAACTGAAATAATGTTTCGACATAAATCCGGTGCATACAAAACATTGTTCAAAATAAGTTCCAAACCACTTGGAAGCTTTAATACAAAGTCTCCTTGAGCCTTCACTTGCACTTTGGCTCCATTACCCATAAAGAGACTTGATGTTCCCGTTTGCTTGCTACTTCTTTTGAACCCCTGCAAAGAATTGCAAATGTGAGTTCCACATCCAGTGTCTAATACCCATGTATTAGAAGAAGTAATACTAAGCTTTATATATACCATATATATATTACCCGAGGTTTGCCCCGCATCCCTCTTCTCCTTCAAATCCTTAAGGTAGACCGGGCAGTTGCGTTTCCAGTAACCCATTTCACCACAACCGAAGCACGGGTCTTCCTTGGGGTTTTCTTGTCCGGTAACCTTTTGCTTCTTGTTCTTGTTTTTGGTTGGGGTAACCATTCTCCCCTTTCCCTTGCCTTGATGGGCGGGACCTTTCCTCTTAGCCGCCTTTGGCTTAGAGGTGTTGTTACCTTTGGACCCACCATCATTGATCATTAGCACGGGTGAAGCCCTCTTACCCATGCTAGTTTCTGCCGTCCTAAGCATGCCATGAAGTTCGCCAATGGTCTTATCCATCCCATTCATATTGTAATTAATTACAAATTGGTCAAACTTCTTTGACAAGGAGTTTAGGATAAGATCCGTGGCTAGCTCATTAGATATGTTGAGATTAAGACAGTTTGCGCGATCAATGAGGCTTTTCATCTTAAGGACATAAGATGAAACGGATTGGGAGTCGTCCATACGACATGCATGAAGCGCTCGAACGGTCTCAAAGCGCTCGACACGTGCTTGTTGAAGGAACATCTCCTTCAATTGCGTGATCATGTCGTATGTAGTATGATGCTCGAAATCCTTTTGGAGTTCGGGTATCATAGTCCCAAGCATTGGGCAAGCGACTTGCACCGAATCGGCACAATACTTATCCCAATAAGCCATGCCTTCCGTATCATCCTCGTCGAGTTGATCGGGAATGGGGTCTTCCAACACATACGCCTTATCCTCAAGTTTGAGGACAATTCTAAGATTGCGAAACCAATCCATAAAGTTCGTATGGTTGAGTTTGTCTTTCTCGAGGAGAGACCTTAACGATAGGTTGTTCAAGTTAATAGGTGCGTTTTGCATGTTGTTGTTATAGGCGGCCATCTACAAAATTTAACAAAGTTCATTTAAGTATTGATTTTAAATTTAATAAACAATACCCTTTTAAATTTTAATTGACTTATTAAATATTAGAATCCAACGGTAAATCAAATTTCGGTTAGGTGACCTTTATCCCGTTATTTGATTTAGCTAGGTAGTCATTTATATGACAATTGCAATCCTTTTGCAACTTCCAAATTATGGGATCATGCAATCATTTTGCATGGCATATTTATCCCATCAACGCCTATTTGTTCCTCATGCTTCGGTGACCCTAAGTTCATGATTCCCAAATCAAGTTGTCCTACTTGTGTAAACTTGTAAAATTAACATACAAGTGGTTAGGTGACCTTTATCCCACAAGCATGTGAATTTTACCTTAACCATATTAGTTAGCTCATAACGGTTAGGTGACCTTTATCCCATTATGAGTTTCCTACTATGTTTAAGTGTCCCACAAAAAGATGGCGTTAAACTTGTTTACCTTGTCGATTAAGGGATTTTAAGTTTTCGTTAATTCTAGTTTGAGAAAACTTTTACACCATACACCAACATGCATTTAGTGTATGGTTTGTATGAAATCCATTTTCAAGTCTTGTAATTTTAGCCAATTACATGATATAATCCATTATATATATATATGATCCTTATCATGTTGTTAATAACCGTTTATTAATGTCCTTTTAGCCGTTTTTAATTTAACCATTTAAATTGACGTTTTGCATGTCGTTTTTAATGTTTAATTTAACCAATTAAATGTCATTTTTCTTGTTGTTAACCTGTGTGATTAACTTGTAGCATACAAACATACAATCCACAATCATACAATAAACAACCAAGCATGCAAAACAATATGTTCACAATCTAGCCTTTTGGTGGACATTTGTTTAGCCGAAAATAAATGTCACCGGTAAATGGGTTATAATACAAAGTAGGAGATTTAACATCTCCCACTAAATCTTGCATCCAAATGCATGTGTTCTTCTTTTGCTCCATCTTTTGCATCTTCATACTCTTTACAAAAAATATATCCTAATACATTTTTCTCTAGAAAATAAAAATACAACCTAATCTATTTTACATACCAAATATAAAATAAATTACATAACCAAATGAATAAATAAATTATATGCCAAAAGAATAATTATTATTATATACCAAATGAATGAATAATCAACCAAACAAGCATGCAACCAAACACAAGGTCAAGGCTAAGATTGTGAACTTTAACATACAACCAAGTATGAACCAAATGGAAGAACCAAAACCCATTTTTGGAACTCCATAAATTCGGCCATATAATAAACCCACCCAAAACCATAAATTTTTTGCATTTTACAATCATGCATGTACATAAAATGCAAAATATATAGTGAGTTTAATAATCATCTCGAAGCATATTTCAACAACTTCGGCTCTAGATACCATTGTTGGGATTTAACAAGTTTCATTATACTTAAAACCTTTTAAGAATCATTCAAAGCGGAAGCATGTAAAAAACCATTTATAGACTTGTTAATATTTAACCAATTAAAGTTAAAATCCCAATTAGGATCAAGTTATGAAATATGCTTACAAACTACAAGCAAGTAAGGAGTTTATACCTTCTCCAAGCTAGGTAGTGAGTGATGAAGATGATGATGAAGAATAGAGCTCCAAATGGATGAAATCTCAAGTAGATATACCCCAAACTTGTGCACCAACACCTAGCTTTTGGTTAGGATTTTTCTAACACTTGAATGTAGCTTAAAAAAAAATAAAATGGACTCTCTCCTTCCCTCAAAAGCTCACGACATCAGCTGAATAAAATTGGGAGAGTGCAGTTTTTTTTTCAAGTTCTTTTGATGTGTTGATGCATGTATGTCTTGGTCTTGCAAAATGTATTGGTTAAAATGCACATGGAATGCAAGTAACAAGGTAAAAGCAAGTCAAAAAAGCATGCCTTCTCCATACTCCCATGTCACTTCCAATTATTTTATAAACTTATTTTATAAGGCTAGATTTTATAAAACTAGTTTTTATAAAACTAGTTTTTATAAAACTAGAGTTTATAAAATACATTTTTATAAATTTGCACATTATATATTTTACAAAACCAACTTTACAAAATGTAACATAACTTAATTAATTATTTAACCTATAAATAATTAAATCCATATTATAAGTTATGTTTACATTATTTTATAAAACCAATTTTATAAAATGTAATTAAACTTTATTAATTATTTAACCTATAAATAATTAAATTCTTGTTATATAAATTATACCATAATTTATATACACATCAAATAATATTATTTAAGAAAACCTTTTTTCTTAAATCTCAAGTGTTGTGTAATTCAATCAACGATCCAATCGTTAAGATCAAAATACGATTAAGGTGTCGGTAAGCTTGTTATTGGGTATGACCCGACTTGGATCAAAACATATTAGCCACATTAATTTAATATGTCTCTCGGGCATACGAAATACCTTCACCAACATCATGCATTAACAAATAACGAAGTATTGATTCATAATTTCAATTTCATTGAAGAAATATTTCTTAAAAGTTATGTAATTTTAGGAATTATTCAATTCTAGTGTCAACCGTATATCAAATAAGTTTAAATTAATATTAACTCATTAAATCTATACTACATCTGAAGAAAATATACATACATATATATTTTCATAGGGACTGTAATAAAATTCTTTTGTACAAAATATTAATTGTGAAAATTTTTAACTGGTAGGTAATACCCGAGAGATATATAAATTCACAATTAATATGTTACATACTTCGATTCCGATTCAACAAATCATCCACTATACTCCCTACTTTCACAACTATATACATTTGTTTATAGAAATCAAAACAACCATACTCATTCAAACCCAATTACATATTCTGATTTTGAAACCTCAAAATTCAATTCGATATATAACCGGTATCACCACTCTTAGATTTTTACATATTTCAAAGCTATACTTTGACTTCAAAACTGTGATAGAACAACATTTCTATTCATAAAAATACTTGTATCATTCAAAACTCCTAAAACATCGTATGATTACAAACTGTGTTTAAACCCTTCGAAATTCCTGAAGACACTTCAAAATAATCGAGATGATGATCCAACCACATATTAACCATAGTATTGCACCTGAAAAGCTCTCGAAACCAGAGTCATATTTTAACACATATCCATGTCAGATCCTTTAGCATTTATTAGCAAAAATAACTTTGCGATTCCTTCTCAAATTAGTCAGTTTTGTCACAAACTCCAACAAGTCAACTTCGACTTTTCAGTTGAAACAGTCTTATTATAACCTTGATATAGACGTTGCCCTTTCGTCATTGTTACCAGAGAACCTTTTATGTCTCACCACATTAGCAATAAACTTACCAACAACTTCACTGATCTTTGACTTTCCAAAAAATCATTATATTTATCAAAACCCCATCATTTACTCATCCGCATCTCGTAACAAGAATTGTCATGCCAATTTCTGGGAATCAGCAATCAGTATTTTGAAATCTTGCAGCATGTCTGCGCCAACAGTTATAGGTGTATATATAACGTCTATCTCCTAGATTTATATACTTCGAATATGAAGTTTCTGAAAAATACCCTAAACTGTGAACTAGGTTTCCGAAGTTTGGAAAATGCTGATGAAGCAGCAAAAACTGTAAACGACCTTAACAATCAAAAGTTTGATGATAAAGAATAGTATGTTGGAAAAGCTCAGAAAAGGAGAAGGTTTGGAACTGAAAAACGGATTAAGCAAACCATGAAGGAGGCTGTGGACAAATCACAAAGATTAAACCTGCCTTCAAAGAATCCAAATGATTCAGTGTCTGCTAAAGTTATTATTGAATACCTTGCTCCTGACTCTAAACCCTTGCGGAGAATATTATTCACCATCCTCTGATATTGGAAATTCTAAGATATCATCATATCTTTCATTATAAATATCCTCTATATTTCTGAAGATATTTCCATAATTATTGTTATCCAAAATTATTTACCTCTTCGCGCTATCTGTAAAGAAACTATTTTAGTTTCTAAATTCTGAAACCTTCAAGTTTAAAAATATGAATGCTTTTGAAGTAGTGTTGGGAACTGAAGCATGAGTTAGTATAATATAATGACATTTGATCAACGTGATTATATTACATTAAGTCATGCTGAGTTTCTAATGGAACGTGATGATTCACAGACCAAAACGTCATCATGTGCCATGTTACACGACTCTTATATTCTACTTAACCTCTAAACATATCAAGAAAATATTTTTCTTGATGACTCGGTCTTTTCCGAGGTATTCTGGTAATTTGACAAATCAAGATCGTGCTATTACCGTTCCTTTCTTAGAACATTAACTATGTTCATTTCGAAATCCATACCTGATAATGCTAAAAACGAACATATATTTCATAGCATTATCCCTCAAGAAAGACAAGCTTTTAGTTGCAATTGTTCTATTTACAAGTGATATTCGTTTAAATAATAAAAGGTGAAGACAAAAGACAGATTCGATGAATTGAAGACGCAAACGACCAAAAAGCTCAAAAGTACAAAATTCAATCAAAGAGGTTCCAATTATTGATGAGAAACGTCTCAAAATTACAAGAGTACAAGATTCAAAACGCAAAGTACAAGATATTAAATTGTACGCAAGGACGTTCGAAAATTCGAAATCGGGACCAGAGTCAACTCTCAACGCTCGACGCAACGGACTAAAAATTACAAGTCAACTATGCACATGAATATAATATAATATATAATTAATTCTTAAAATTAATATATATATTATATTATATTTAAAAACCGTCGGCATAAGAAAACAAGCTCATGTGAGCTGGAAATAGAGGCCATGCGATCGCATGGCCTTGAAGAGTAATTCCCATGCGATCGCATGGCCAACAGTATCTGGCCACAGCCCTATAAATTCGCGTGTTTGGTTCAGTGTAAAACATATATCAATATCTTTCTCTCTATCTCACATACGATATATATATATTTATATTATAATTTTAATTTTAATTTTAATTTCTAATAATAAGGGTATGTTAGCGAATGTTGTAAGGGTGTAAGTCGAAATTCTGTCCGTGTAACGCTACGCTATTTTTAATCATTGTAAGTTATGTTCAACCTTTTTAATTTAATGTCTCGTAGCTAAGTTATTATTATGCTTATTTAAAACGAAGTAATTATGATGTTGGGCTAATTACTAAAAATGGGTAATTGGGCTTTGTACCATAATTGGGGTTTAGACAAAAGAACGACACTTGTGGAAATTAGACTATGGGCTATTAATGGGCTTTATATTTGTTTAACTAAATGATAGTTTGTTAATTTTAATATAAAGATTTACAATTGGACATACCTATAAATAACCATATACACTCGATCGGACACGATGGGCGGGGTATTTATATGTACGAATAATCGTTCATTTAACCGGACACGGGAATGGATTAATAGTCTATGGAATTATTAAAACAGGGGTGAAATTATGTACAAGGACACTTGGCATAATTGATAACAAAGTATTAAAACCTTGGGTTACACGCAGTCGATAACCTGGTGTAATTATTAAACAAAGTATTAAAATCTTGTTACAGTTTAAGTCCCCAATTAGTTGGAATATTTGACTTCGGGTATAAGGATAATTTGACGAGGACACTCGCACTTTATATTTATGACTGATGGACTGTTATGGACAAAAACCAGACGGACATATTAAATAATCCAGGACAAAGAACAATTAACCCATGAGCATAAAACTAAAATCAACGCGTCAAACATCATGATTACGGAAGTTTAAATAAGCATAATTCCTTTATTTTCATATTTAATTGCACTTCTAATTATCGCACTTTTATTTATTGTCATTGTATTTAATTGCACTTTTAATTATCGTACTTTTAATTATCGCAAGTTTATTTTATCGCACTTTTATTATTCGCAATTTCATTATCGTTATTTACTTTACGCTTTAAATTAAGTTGTATTTATTTTTAATATTTTACATTCGGTTTTAACTGCGACTAAAGTTTTAAAAATCGACAAACCGGTCATTAAACGGTAAAAACCCCCCTTTATAATAATAATATTACTTATATATATATATTTGTATTTTTATAAAGTAAATCTAATATAGCATTAAGCTTTGTTTAAAAGATTTCCCTGTGGAACGAACCGGACTTACTAAAAACTACACTACTGTACGATTAGGTACACTGCCTATAAGTGTTGTAGCAAGGTTTAAGTATATCCATTCTATAAATAAATAAATATCTTGTGTAAAATTGTATCGTATTTAATAGTTTTTCATTGTAAAAATAAAGTTATTTCATATACACCTCGCATAACATCAATACCTACAAATTCTGGACCGTTATTCGCTTGACTTGAAGTCGGGAAGAGGAGACAAAAGTATGGAACCCTTGAATATAAAAGAAAATATAAAGCTCGCCAACAACACGTAAATTACAAACCGTGCATATCAATACGTATTGCAACGTAAAGGCACGGGAGAATTAAAAATACTATAACCCCAAGGTAATAGTAGAAGTAAATAGATTCTTCCGGAGATAGATGAAAAAGAAGAACGACAGATATGAAAGTGAGGAGTATATCGAGAATCAGCACTGGATGTAGCATATTGACAAATAAATTTTAAAATATGAGTTGAGGGAGAAAGAATAGAAGGGGTGAGTTGAAAGGAAATGAAGGAGGTGGATATATAGTAAAATATTCGACAGAGCAATCAAAACAGATTATCGCATTTAATCAAAGCGGATCCTAACTTCCTTAATTACCGAAGAACCAAATCTTATTATGAAGAATTTCTCTAAATTCCTTGAATTCTGGAAATCAACCGTGACTATGTCATTGGTTAAAAAGAACGTGCATTTACTCATTTCATTCTTTTGTAATAACTTCACTCGTACTCTTCACAAAAATCAAATTGCTTTATCTATATTACTTGATGATAATAAAACTCTAATTTCCAACTCGTATACATCATGAAAACATACTTATTATCAGCCATGACCATCTCATTCAAATTTCGGGATGAAATTTCTTTAACGGGTAGGTACTGTGACAACCCAGAAATTTCCAACCAAATTTAAACTTTATCTTTATATTATTCCGACACGATAAGCAAAGTTTGTTAAGTTAAATCTCAAGAATTTTAAACTGTGTTCATACATTCATTATAACCTCGACCAAATTCCGGCGATTCACGATCCGTTATATATAAATAGATATGTATATATATGTATAAATAGATATGTATATATATGTATATGTATATATATATATATATATATATATATATATATATATATATATATATATATATATATATATTATAACTTGAGAATATTAATAAAGTATTAAACGTATAATACTTTACACAAACGTATTTGTTTCAATATGTTTATTGATGGAATTAGAAGATAATATCAAATGATTGATTTATCAGATACATTGTGATATGATTACGGGTCCATGTTATGAGGTCCACTGTGATTTAAGAAATCTATTCTTTTTAATGATATTCGAAATAAATGGTAAAGTGATTTACAAGTAAGAACAAATGTGTCAACTAACGATAACTGGAAAAAAGTTAGAGAAGGAATAAATTTCATAATATCTCATTGATTTAGTTTCAAACATACGAAAACATTTTTCGATATAATAGAATTAGATTAATAAAAATGTCTTTGTTTAAATAACGTAATTTGAATATATAATAAGTGGTAATATTAATTATTAGAATTAAATATATAAATAACTTGCAACATGAATTTAAAACGTGATGATATTATATATATATATATATATATATATATATATATATATATATATATATATATATATATATATATATATATATATATATATATATATATATATATATATGTATGTATGTATGTATGTATTTTGTAAACAATAATAGCACTCGTCGATTGATTCGATTGATATTTATGTAAGCTAATCTGAATGTTCAAGAAATTTAAAAATATAGTTGTTATGATAGTATTATTACTTTCATTATTATTATTAAAATAAAAATTAGTATTATCAATATAATGATATAAATATGAAAATTAACATATATAAATTATTATATTATTATTATTATTAATATCATTATTATCATTAATAATATTAGTATTATTACAAATAGTATTATTATTAGTGTTATGAATAATATTATGAATACTATTTTTATAGTTAATATCATTATTATTATCTAATATTAATATAATTATTATTAAAATAATTATTATTAGTGTTTTGATTATTTCTAACATTATTAAATGTATTATTATTAATATATTTATATTTATTATTAATATTAAATATAAATTATATATATAAAATATATATAAACGCGTGTAATAGCTTATATAGATATATATTTATCAGTATCTATCTGATTGGAATAAAATTAGATTTCTTTTTAACTCTTCTTCTTTTCCTGACTACCCGTGACTATTTGTCAATTCCTTCTGTCAGTTATAGATCGATTGGGGTAGGTTTAGGAGATGAATTACTCGTCTCCATCATCAGTCACTCAAATACACACTTTAAATCATATACTGAAATTTCAAAAAACTTCAAACAGAAATAAAAACCATTCATTACTCTGTTTGTGATTTTATATTTATCAAAAACTCAATTTGATTTCAATTTCAAAAAGTAAAAATGCGGTTTTGTTAGGAATTCTCTTGTCTAACTATCTGAAAAATTTCATCTTCTAATTCCTCAAATTAATTTCAAATTTGGAAGTTAAAATTCTAATTTCAAAAAGTCAACAAAAGTTCTTTGAACAAATTATCTGTTATGATTTAAGATAAATTGATGATGCTTAAAGTTTCTATGAACAATTTAGAGCATATCTTATGTTGTAATTACAAGCTAACTCGATCTAGAAATCAAAATCAATATTGAGTTTAGAGTTCTTCGCGACAGAGCTGTAACAGGTTTTATTTATTTATTTTTTCTTTTTCTGACAATTAAAACCAGACGGACATATTAAATAATCCAGGACAAAGAACAATTAACCCATGGGCATAAAACTAAAATCAACGCGTCAAACATCATGATTACGGAAGTTTAAATAAGCATAATTCCTTTATTTTCATATTTAATTGCACTTCTAATTATCGCACTTTTATTTATTGTCATTGTATTTAATTGCACTTTTAATTATCGTACTCTTTAATTATCGCAAGTTTATTTTATCGCACTTTTATTATTCGCAATTTCATTATCGTTATTTACTTTACGCTTTAAATTAAGTTGTATTTATTTTTAATATTTTACATTAGGTTTTAACTGCGACTAAAGTTTTAAAAATCGACAAACCGGTCATTAAACGGTAAAAACCCCCCTTTATAATAATAATATTACTTATATATATATTTGTATTTTTATAAAGTAAATCTAATATAGCGTTAAGCTTTGTTTAAAAGATTTCCCTGTGGA
This sequence comes from Rutidosis leptorrhynchoides, assembly GCF_046630445.1. Taxonomy (NCBI): domain Eukaryota; kingdom Viridiplantae; phylum Streptophyta; class Magnoliopsida; order Asterales; family Asteraceae; genus Rutidosis; species Rutidosis leptorrhynchoides. The sequence goes on from NC_092340.1 coordinate 33,576,563, forward strand.
ACGAACCGGACTTACTAAAAACTACACTACTGTACGATTAGGTACACTGCCTATAACGGTTGTAGCAAGGTTTAAGTATATCCATTCTATAAATAAATAAATATCTTGTGTAAAATTGTATCGTATTTAATAGTTTTTCGTTGTAAAAATAAAGCTATTTCATATACACCTCGCATAATATCAAGTATTTTTGGCACCGCTGCCGGGGACAATCTAGCTTAAAAGCCGGAAGCACAACGCTATATATAAAAAAAAAAGATTTTTATTTTTAGTTACTTTTATAAAAAATACGCTTTTATAAAAATACGTTTTAAATATTCGAAAATATAAAAAGAAAAAAAAAATATAAATATTTTTAAGAGTTTGTTAAATTTATAAGTTCTATAAAAGTTTCTTTATCTTTATTTTATAAAAATATAAATTTTATTTAATTTATATATATATATATATTATATAATTATATAAAACAGCAAAACAGAAGAAAAAAAATTAAATAAAACTCTCGGCCTGGTACTGTAGCAGCCCAGACCGTGGCCCAAAATCTTAGCTCATGCGATTGCATGAGTCCGAAGGCATATTCTCATGCGATCGCATGAGAATACCAGACACGCCAGAGTTGACTGAGTACAGCAATCATTACGGAGTATAATTATTAATTATAATTAATTATAACCCTAATTAGGGTTTAGGTTATTTTATTATTTAGTTTAGTTTTAATTAATTTGTATTTAAAGTTTTGATTAGTTTTTATAAATTACAAAATTAATAGTTTTATAAAATAAAAAATATATAAATAATATTTTTATAAAAATTGTACTTTTTACAACTTTTAGTATATTTTTATATTTTGTACTCTTTTTATTTGTTTTTAGCGTAATCTTTGTATTTTTCATTCGTATTTAGTTTTAAGTATAGTTTTTTTGCCATAGTTATTTTTACTTCTAGATTTTTAGGCTTTGCCGTAAAATTCCTTAAGTGCTTTTTCTTTAGACTAAGATCTAGGTGCTTTAGAATTTTGCGACGCCTTTTTAAGTTTTAGTACTTTTTAAGATATTGCCATTTGGGATATAGTTTTACTTGTAAGTTTTAATATTTTTAGATGCAACTTTTAATTTTTTAATTTTTAGTGCCTTTTAAGTATCGACGCACTACTTTCTTATTTTTATTTTTCGACGCCTATTATTTTTCTACCCTTTTATTTTTTTTGACGTTTTTCGACGCGCTCTTTTTCTCTCTTATTTCTCGCCATTCTAGTTTTTAGGACATAGAATTTTTCTATTTCTTATCTAATATTTCTTTAAATTACGAAAATTTATTTTAAGTGGTTAAATTGATAGACATCAAAATTTTCTGGTTCGTAGTAATAGTTGGATTTGTACGTGGACCGGGTTATTAGAGCCAAACAGTACTCAATTATATTGAGACCAAACGAATCCTGCCCCTCTGCTGCATCTTTTGGCTATTCGAAACGTGGGCAAAATCAGAAAAGTCTATTAATTGGATAACTTATATAATTTTTCTTTCTTTTTAAAAACTAATAGGATATTCAGTGAATGCACCTAGCAAAACGTTCACCACCTTTTGTACGTTCACCACCTGTAACTCGATCAAGACATTTAGCAAATATTGTCGCTGTTGATTTTTCTTTAGAATCGTCATCCAGTCAACCAAGTACTCCAATTCAAATTTCCGATAATCCATTTTTTGAACCCGACCTCACAATTGAGAATCCGGAGAATATTCAGGGACGATTTCGAGATCCTGAACCATTAATTTTTCCTCGAAACCACCAATCATTCAAACAGAGATTGTTGAGGAACGAACCATTAAATCAGAATCCTCTAGTGATTCAGATTCAACAAATTCAATTATGGAAAATCTGGAACCTTTAAGTATGGAAGACCGAATGAGAGCTAAACGCACTGGTCAAGGTCACGCAATTACTCATCCAGACATTAAAGCGCCAGATTATGAAATCAAAGGACAAATTCTACACATGGTGACTAATCAATGCCAATTTAGTGGTGCGCTGAAGGAAGATCCAAATGAACATCTTCGTACCTTTAATAGGATCTGTACACTATTTAAAATTCGAGAAGTTGAAGTTGAAGATGAACAGATATATCTCATGTTATTTCCCTGGACTTTAAAGGGAGAAGCCAAAGATTGGTTGGAATCGTTACCTGAAGGGGCGATTGATACATGGGACGTTTTAGTTGAAAATTTTCTTAAACAATTCTTTCCGGCATCTAAAGCCGTAAGACTTCAAGGAGAAATTGTTACGTTCACACAGAAACCAAATGAAACTCTATATGAGGCATGGACAAGATTTGGAAAGTTATTAAGAGGATGTCCGCAACATGGTTTAGACACTTGTCAAATAGTACAAATATTCTACCAAGGATGCGACATCACTACAAGAAAAGACATAGACATAGCAGCTGGTGGTTCCATTATGAAGAAAACAGAAACTGATGCTTATAAAATTATTGATAACACTGCTTCCCACTCACATGAGTGGCACCAAGAAAAAGATATCGTTAGATCATTTAAAGCAGCTAGAGCTGATTCTAGCCATGACTTAGATTCCATTTCTGCAAAGATAGATGCTGTTGAGAGACGAATGGAAAAGATGACTAAGGATATTCACTCAATACGAATTAGTTGTGAGCAGTGTGGAGGACCACATTTGACAAAAGATTGTCTCAGTATTGAACTAACAATGGAACAAAGAGAGAATGTTTCATACATAAACCAAAGGCCTGGAAATAATTATCAGAATAATTATCAACCGCCAAGACCGATCTACAATCAAAACCAGAATTATAATCGAAATGTCCCATACAACAACCAACAAGGTCCTAGTAATCAACAAGTATCCAATAATACTTACAACCAGCAAAGACATAATTTTCAAAACAAACCACCACAAACCGATGATAAAAAGCCGAATTTAGAAGATATGATGACAAAGCTAGTTGAATCTCAAACTCAATTTTTCACATCTCATAAACAAACCAATGAACAAAATACTCAAGCATTTAGAAATCAACAAACTTCTATTCAAAATCTGTAACAAGAAGTAAGTAACCTAGCAAGGTTAATAGGTGAAAGAAAACCGGGAAGTCTACCAAGTGATACAAATGCTAACCCCCGGAATGAAACAGCTAAAGCCATTACCACAAGAAGTGGTATTACACTTAAACCACATGAAATACCTGTAATTTCTAATGAAGATATTCCTACTCCACAAGAACCACAATCTGATCAAGATAAGGAAAAAGAACCGGTAATTGAAAAGGTTAATGAAGATAACACAGTTAAGGCTAAACTTTATGTTAAACCATACCAACCACCACTTCCTTACCCGAATAAAATGAGAAAAGAGAGACTTGAAGCCGAACAATCCAAATTCTTGGATATGTTTAAACAGATAAATGTAAATCTTCCTTTTATTGATGTGATTTCAGGAATGCCTAGATATGCTAAATTTCTGAAAGATCTGATCACTAATAGAAAGAAAATGGAAGAACTCTCGGCTGTTACTATGAATGCTAATTGTTCTGCAGTGCTGTTGAATAAGATACCAGAAAAATTATCTGATCCAGGAAGTTTCACAATTCCATGTTTTCTGGGTAGTCTTAGTTCAATAGAAGCATTGGCAGATTTAGGTGCTAGTATAAATCTGATGCCGTATTCACTATACACTAAACTAGACCTTGGAGAATTGAAATCAACACGAATAAGCATACAACTAGCCGATAGATCAATAAGATATCCTAGAGGGATAATGGAGAACATGCTAGTTAAAGTTGGTACTTTAGTATTTTCAGTAGATTTTGTTGTTCTAGACATGGAAGAAGATTCTCAAGTTCCTCTCATATTAGGAAGACCATTCTTAAACACGGCTAAAGCAATGATAGACGTGTTCGGTAAGAAACTGACCCTAAGTATAGAGGATGAGAGTGTTACCTTTTCAGTTGATAGAGCAATGCAACAACCGCAATCTGCAGATGATACATGTTATTATATTCAAACTATAGAATCACATGCAGAATTGTTAGAAGAATTTCCAGAATTACAAGGAACAGGAGAATGTTCTTTAGGAGAAGGTACTTAACCAATTGATGAAACTAAAATGTTAGCTACATTAATGGCTAATGGATATGAACCAACAACAGAAGAAATTCAAATGCTAAAAGAAGAAGACAAATATCGATATAAATCATCGATAGAAGAACCTCCGAAATTAGAGTTAAAGCCACTTCCAAACCATTTGGAATACGCTTATTTACATGGTGAATATGAATTACCTGTAATAATATCGTCTTCTCTTACTGAAAATGAAAAATCTCAACTCATTTCTGTGTTAAAAGCTCATAAACCAGCCATTGCATGGAAGATTCATGATATTAAAGGAATAAGTCCTTCGTATTGCACACATAAAATGAAATGACCCAACCCAATCCATAGGGACGAATACAATAACATATGATTACATCGCGACGCATTTGACCTCTATATGATACGTTTTATAAACATTGCATTCTTTTGAAAAGATATACCATAAATGAATATTTAAAATTCAATGTTTTCAACATCTGATGATTTCTACATGTAGACAATCCCCGTAAATAACAGTTTACAAGAATACTTCCGTTGACAATGCAGTCAAAATAAATACACGGTGATGATTTTGTGAATGCAATGCTTCCTCGAATAAAACATGTATGACTCCATGCACATGGTTTCTCTAACATATATTCAAACAGCGGAAGACTTCTAGGAACCTGAGAATAAACATGTTTTAAACGTCAACATAAAGTTGGTGAGATATAGGTTTAATGCTAGCAGCGTTATAAATATAGACCACAAGATTTCATATACATAAACGTTTTAATAAAAATATTCTAAGTGGTTGAGCACTTGATAACCATACTTAACATTTAATCAACGTCGCATATTCCCTTTATTATGAAATCTCACTACACTGTACTAAGTGTAGTCACCAAAACGAAGTACTGTGCAACCGTTGAATACTGGTCGTCCAGTCCGGTTGGGGTTGTCAGGCCCGATAGATCTATCAACAGGATTCGCGTTTACAATACCACATGTATATAGTAGTTACCAAGCTAAAGGGAAGTATGCCAGTGGTACAACTCAACGTAGAATATATTTTTTTATCACTTGTGTCCATAACGTAAATCATAAAATGCATGTATTCTCATCCCGAAATATTTAGAGTTTAAAAGTGGGACTATATACTCACTTTTGCCTTGAATGTATTTAACTCGACTTGGTCTCCGATAGATATCACGAACCTAACCATATATATATAATATATCAACATATTTTCTTTTCGAGTAATCGTTACATATATATATATATACTTATAATACTTTTAATATTTTCTTAGTCCGTAGTTAGCAGTCCGATGTTAGTGGTCCACAATTAGTTGCTCAATAAAATAAATAAAGACCCCATCGTATTCGTATTGATCAGAATTAATCTCGACCCATGGTACCATGTTGTCAAATGACGTGTTGCGTACATAAAGTACCGTGTTGTCAAATGACGTGTTGCGTACAATCACGAGGTCTTATGATTAATCTTCTCGTGTTGTTTATGGGTGGTCCTGAAATATATAAAATCAAATCATAAGTAATTATATATAAAATATCATATTAATTAGAAAAGATATGATTAATTTACTTTATCTCCAAATATTTTCGTAGCTAAACTAGCTTCGGATACCCAATCTTGTTTTAGTCGTAGTTTCTTCATTACAACTCCGTTTTTGTTGGTTCAACTTGCCACTTCCTTGGATCGAGTCAAATTTTAAGAATATGAACTGAAAATACCTTAGTTTGTATTAGAAATCACAGGTTATAGGTCAAACATTGGTAAAACTTATGAAAGTGATCATTTTCCATCATAAAAACAACATTTAATGATCATTTTTCTAAAAATACTTACACTTTGAGTTAAACCATGAAATTTTTATGTGTTAACATATTCATAATAAATATCATTTTTCCAGAACATGAACTTCCAATTCAAAGTTCAAGATGGTTTTTAATTATCCAACCCAAAACAGCCCCCGGCTGCACTACGACGACGTAGATTCAGTTTTTAAGGTGTTCTTTGTAAAACCAAGTTATATCTTGTTAAGTTAGCATATCATTATGATATATTACAGGTCTTGAAGTATTTTAAAAGTTAAGTTATAAGGATCTATTTAGTTTGCAAACAAGTTTAAAATCATTCAAACTATGTTCTTGTTGTTAAAATTTTACAACATAAAATAAGATAGCTATATAATTATGAATCGAACAAGATTATGAACAAGGTTACTACCTCAAGTTACTTGGACAAAGTTACTGTAAGAGATAAGAAAAAATCTTGGAATCAAAGAGTGGTGGAGTTAGATCAAAAGGTTGGAAGTATACTTCTTCAAATGGGTGGTTATTTTGATATGTTCTTGAAAGAGTTTTCTTATGGTGTTTAAGGCTTGTAATTGAAGCTAAATGATGGGGAAAATGCTTGGAGATGATCAAGTATGAAGTTAGGAGTATTTTGAGAGAGAAATTAGGGTGTAGGTATGAGAAAACGGAGTGAAGAAATGGTGTTCATTCATAAAAACGTTTTTAGTTTATAAAGAAAGAAAATGATTCCTAATTTTGTTTTCTTACTAATAATTCATGCTACTTGACAAATCCTAGTTACCTCATATCTAGGGCAGTAATAATGTTGATTAGGATAGGATGTTGATTTGATGTGTATATACCAATAGTAAATACATATAGAAGCTGGGTATGATACGGGTACATATACCCTAGATATACGTATAGAAATCTTGAGGAAACAGAATGAGAATTTAAATATAGCAATCTTTTGTGAATATACTTATATTATTTTATGTATTTAAGTCCTTAAAAAGTGATTAAATACATTATATATACGATACATGTATAAGCATTATAGGTTATAAGTATATATATCAAAGAATGTTACGTATAGTTATCGTTTTGAAAACTTAAGTTAGTAGTTTCAAAATATACTTATAACTCATTGTCATCAGTACACAATGAGATGTTAAACCATCCTTAGATCATGTTAAATATATATAAATACATATATATACACAAACGTATAATTATCATATGTTATATAGTTCGTGATATCATCGGTTAAATTGGACGGTCAAACGTTGTGTAAAACTCTTTTCAAAAACACAAGTCTCAAAAATTTGGATTGCTTATCATGTTGGTAAGGTTTAATTTATGTAAATATTAATCTCATAAGTATAAAACGATTGGAAAAATCCGGGTCGTTACATAAAATCCTTATGGAAGAAGGTCATAAAATGTATGTGCAATGCCAACGAAGACTAAATCCTAATATGCAAGATGTTGTTAAGAAAGAAATCATTAAACTGCTTGATGCAGGTTTAATTTATCTAATTTCTGATAGTCCATGGGTAAGCCCAGTTCAATGCGTACCTAAGAAGGGTGGCATGACTGTCATTACAAATGAGAAAAATGAGCTTATTCCTACTAGGACTGTAACATGATGGCGTGTTTGTATTGATTATAGAAAATTAAATGACGCCACCAGAAAAGATCACTTTCCCTTACCTTTTATTGATCAAATGTTGGAAAGATTAGCCGAAAATAGTTATTATTGTTTTCTTGATGATTTTTCCGGATATTTTCAAATTCCAATAGCACCGGAGGATCAAGAGAAAACCACGTTCACGTGCCCTTATGGTACTTTTGCTTACAAACGCATGCCATTTGCACTTTGCAACGCCCCTGCAACCTTTCAAAGGTGCATGATGGCGATTTTTCACGACATGATAGAAGAATGCATGGAAGTTTTCATGGATGACTTTTCAGTCTTCGATGATACATTTGAATCATGTTTAGTTAATCTTGAACGAATGCTTATTAGATGCAAACAATCAAATCTAGTACTTAATTAGGAGAAATGCCATTTCATGGTTAAAGAAGGCATCGTTCTTGGTCATAAAATTTCAAAGGAAGGAATTGAAGTGGATAGAGCTAAAGTCAAATCTTAGAGGAGTTAGGAGTTTTCTAGGGCATGCCAGTTTTTACCGACGTTTCATAAAAGATTTTTCTAAAATTGCCACTCCTATGAATAAACTCCTAGAAAAGGATGCTCCATTCATCTTTTCAGATGAACGTATCAAATCTTTTAATATACTTAAAGAAAAACTCACTAATGCGCCGATCATGATAACTCCAAATTGGAATCTACCATTTGAACTTATGTGCGATGCAAGTGATTTTGCAATGGGAGCCGTTTTAGGACAAAGGATTGAAAAACGATTTCAACCTATATATTATGCTAGTAAGACGTTACAAGGAGCACAAACAAATTAAACAACTACTGAAAAAGAACTCCTTGCTATTGTCTTTGCTTTTGACAAATTTCGATCATATCTCGTTCTAGCTAAAACGATGGTCTATACCGATCATTCTGCTCTTAGATACCTATTTTCGAAACAAGATGCTAAACCAAGATTAATCCGTTGGATCTTACTCTTACAATAGTTCGATATTGAAATCCGAGATAAAAGGGGAGCAGAAAATCTCGCCGCTGATCTTCTTTCTCGTCTTGAAAATCCCGAATTAGAAGTTCTAAATGAATCGGCCATACAAGACAACTTTCCTGATGAATATCTATTGAAGATAGATTATAATGAAATTCCTTGGTTTGCAGACTATGCAAACTACTTAGTATGTGGATTCCTTGAAAAAGGATTATCGTACCAAAAACGAAAGAAATTCTTTAGTGATATAAAACACTATTTCTGGGAAGATCCACATTTGTTTAAAAGTTGTCCCGATGGAATAATACACCGATGTGTATTCGGAGATGAAGCTAGTAAAATTTTAAACCATTGTCACACAGGACCAACAGGAAGGCATTATGGGCCTCAACTAACAGCAAGAAAAGTTTACGATGCTGAATTCTATTGGCCTACAATTTACAAAGACGCACACCTTCTTTGCAAATCCTGTGATGCTTGTCAAAGGGCCGGAAAAATAAGTCAACGTGATGAAATGCCACAAAATGTCATTCAAGTATGTGAAGTATTTGACATTTGGGGTATTGACTTTATGGGTCCATTTCCAAAATCTCATAATAATCTCTACATTCTCGTAGCAATTGATTATGTATCTAAATGGGCGGAAGCACAAGCTCTCCCAACTAACGATGCACGAGTTGTAGTAAGCTTTTTAAAACGTCTTTTTGCAAGGTTTGGAACACCGAAAGCTTTAATAAGTGATCGGGGAACTCATTTCTGTAATAATCAACTTGAGAAAGTTCTTAAAAGATATGGAGTAACTCATAAAATCTTCACCGCTTATCATCCACAGACAAGTGGACAACTTGAAAATACCAACCGAGCTTTAAAATATATTTTAGAGAAAGCCGTAGGATCAAATATGAAGGAATGGTCCATTAAATTGGAGGATGCACTCTGGGCTTTTAGAACAGCCTACAAAACTCCAATTGGAACCACACCTTTTAAACTCGTTTACGGAAAAGCATGTCATCTTCCAGTAGAAATTGAACACAAAGCATTTTGGGCTTTGAAGACATGTAATCTTGATTTACATGAAGCCGGACGTCTACGATTAAGTCAACTAAACAAATTAGAAGAATTAAGACATGAAGCATACGAAAATTCGTTAATCTATAAAGAAAGAACCAAGAAATGGCATGATAAAAGAATCAGAAGTTCAAAAGAATTTAAAGAAGGAGGCAGAGTTCTTCTTTTCAATTCATGATTCAAGGTATTTCCTGGAAAATTGAAATCAAGATGGTCTGGACCATTCATAGTCAAAAGAGTTTTCTCGTACGGAACAGTAGAATTGATAAATTCAAATGGGATTGAATTTAAGGTTAATGGTCACAGAGTTAAACATTACATAGATAGTCCGATGGAAGTTGACAATGAAGTTAATCACAATTTCAACACCACAGCTAACTAAGTGTGGGGAGAATCAAGTCTTTTAAAGGATAATATGTATTTCTATTAGAGTTAGATTTTCTGTTTTCGTGTAGTTCTCGAAAATGGAACCCGAATGGTCTTTCCCTAGCAGACCCTAAAGAACTAGTCTTCTCCCCCCATTCTGAATTTTTTTTTTTTTAGGTTTTACGAAATGAAGACTTCCTGTGAATTAAACCATGGTCTAATGCTACACGCTTTGATCACTAAACGTAATAATGACACCCTTTGATGTCAAAGCTAAGGGGTATAAAATACTATTAAATTTTTGCAGGAAATACTATTAAATACGATACAATTTTACACAAGATATTTATTTATTTATAGAATGGATATACCTAAACCTTGCTACAACACTTATAGGCAGTGTACCTAATCGTACAGTAGTGTAGTTTTTAGTAAGTCCGGTTCGTTCCACAGGGAAATCTTTAAACAAAGCTCAACGCTATATAAAAATACAAATATATATATAAGTAATATTATTATTATAAAGGGGGGTTTTTACCGTTTAATGACCGGTTCGTCGATTTTAAAACTTTAGTCGCAGTTAAAACCTAATGTAAAATAAATAAATAAAAGACTTAATTTAAAGCGTAAAGTAAATAACGATAATGAAATTGCGAATAATAAAAGTGCTATAAAATAAAATTGCGATAATTAAAAAGTATGATAATTAAAAATGCAATTAAATATAATAACAATAAAAAATGCGATAATTAGAAGTGCAATTAAATATAAAATAAAGGAAATTAAATATGAAATAAAAGAATTATGCTTATTTAAACTTCCGTAATCATAATGTTTGACGTGTTGATTTTAGTTTTATGCCCATGGGTTAATTGTCCTTTGTCCTGGATTATTTAATATGTTCGTCTGGTTTTTGTCCATAACAGTCCATCAGTCATAAATATAAAGTGCGAGTGTCCTCATCAAATTATTCTTATACCCGAAGTTAAATATTCCAACTAATTGGGGATTCGAATTGTAACAAGGTTTTAATACTTTGTTTAATGAATACACCAGGTTATCGACTGCGTGTAAACCAAGGTTTTACAACTTTGTTAACAATTACACCAATTACCCTTGAATGTAATTTCACCCCTGTTTTAATTATTCTAGTGGCTATTAATCCATTCCCGTGTCCGGTTAAATGAACGATTATTCGTACATATAAATACCCCGCCCATCGTGTCCGATCGAGTGTATATGGTAATTTATAGGGACGCCCAATTGTAAATCTTTATATTAACATTAACAAACTATCATTTAGTTAAACAAATATAAAGCCCATTAATAGCCCATAGTCTAATTTCCACAAGTGTCGTTCTTTTGTCCAAACCCCAATTATGGTACAAAGCCCAATTACCCAATTTTAGTAATTAGCCCAACATCATGATTACTTCGTTTTAAATAAGCATAATAATAACTTAGCTACGAGACATTAATATAAAAAGGTTGAACATAACTTACAATGATTAAAAATAGCGTAGCGTTACACGGACAGAATTTCGACTTACACCCTTACAACATTCGCTAACATACCCTTATTATTAGAATTATAATTAAAATTAAAATATAAATTATATATATATATATATCGTTTACGTATGATAAGAGAAGAAAAAGATTATGAATTGTGATCAGAATTCGGTTGGCTTTATAGGGATTTTCGATTTTTGGGGCTCCGCGACTCGCGGTAAAATCCTCTTCAAACTCCGCGAGTCGCGGAGAATGAATTTACAGCTCAGTCCTTGGAGTCTTTCTCTGCCGACGGCTTTATAATATATATATAATATATATATAATTAATTATATATTATATTATATTTATATACATAGTTAACTTGTAATTTTTAATCCGTTGCGTCGAGCGTTAAGAGTTGACTCTAGTCCCGGTTCCGGATTTTCGAACGTCCTTGCGTACAATTTAATATCTTGTACTTTACGTTTTTAATCTTGTACTCTTGTAATTTCGAGACGTTTCTTATCAATAATTGGAACCTCTTTGATTGTCTTTTGTTCTTTTGAGCTTTTTGGTCGTTTGCGTCTTCAATTCGTCGAATCTGTCTTTTGTCTTCACCTTTTATTATTTAAACGAATATCACTTGTAAATAGAACAATTGCAACTAAAAGCTTGTCTTTCTTGAGGAATAATGCTATGAAATATATGTTCGTTTTTAGCATTATCAAATATTCCCACACTTGAGCGTTGCTTGTCCTCAAGCAATATCGTCTTGAAATACTAGAATCACTTCTTTATTCTTCACACTTTGTACATCAGTGATTTCTATACGGCGGTATAAACAATGGTAGTAACGATATGGTTTACAGTCCCACATGACTATAAAAATTTAGATCCATTAAGGAAATTGGATCTTTATGAAAACATTTGATCTTTTGAAATCTAGTTTTTACCATAGATAAGTTTTCCGGAATAACCCTTTACCGGTGTTTGCAAAATATTTTTGTGGGTTTGGTGGGTTTTAGATTTGAAAATTTTAGCTCAAAACTTGCGGTTTTGTGTCACCCACTTGCTAACCTTGTATTTGGAAAGCAACAAGTCCAGTTTACTTGTCCCGTATATTACCTTTCGGTAAACTACCGTCCGGTTGAAAGGAAAGCGTTGAACAAGCAACTGTTAAGGCAATGTCCCCTGACATGCTTTTAATTATGGTCTATAACGTGTCGGACGCAATTACTATCCTTGGTAGGAGCAATAGTAAAGCTCACCCTTATAATTTTTCGGTATGGCACAAGGTCCTGTCTTTGACCACTATGCAACCACCGTTCTTACGGTTGACACCCGATTTAGTTCAGGTGACCTAATGAATTCCAGGTGAATTCCTAGGATTTTACGTTCAATGGTAATGAACGTATTGAAAATAGGGTTTTCAGAAAACAAATCGGTTTGTAATTTTGATCAAAATATTTTCTCGTTCAAGCTCGAGTTTAGATATCATTGAATTCCATGAGTTTGTAATTCTCAATCTTTAAGGTCAATCTCTAGGATTGAGTAATATCAGTCTTAAAAGCTGATTTTTAATCTTTAAGGAGATTATCCTTTCTGGGGATCTGATTCATTAGTCTTATCCAGCTAATTTGCATGGTGCCCCCCGTTTGTACGAGATAAATCCTTCTCATGGTTAGGATAAATCTGACCACTTGGCGACCCTGTTTAATGCTGAGGTCCGTGGATTTCCAACCGATTTTAGTGATGACTTTTCTAGATTTTTTGTCAACCTACAGCTGGTCTGGACGACAACTTCATGACCTAAATCAAGAAGCGCGTGTCTTTTTCGGAAGACTTTACTTCCTTTTAATGATGAAATTGATTCATCGTGTAGATCCATATCTTCTTTTCTTTCATCGGGTAAAACAGTTTATTTTAGTCCAAAGCAAAAGTATTTTCAGTTATTTGTTACAGATATATGTGACATATGTTTAAGATAACTTGGTAAATTTTCCCACACTTGGCTTTTATTTTCCTTTTTATCGTCCTCTATTCCATTTTAAATGAATTTTAACATTGTGGTTTGTTTCTCAATTTATGTCCTTTCCGAGGTAACAATAATTTCGGTGTTAAAACCTAGTTTTATCGTTCATAAATATGTATAAACATGATTTTGAATTCATTTAATTGAAAATTTTAAAAAATTTTACTAGAATTGGGTAGTCAGTATATAAGACTAGGGCTGTTCTTTTTTTATCAGAGAGCACTAGATTCTAATACAACTACTGCTTTACTAGTATTTTTAATGGTAACCAAGTGTATAAAGTAAAAATTTTTAAAATCCGAAAGAATTTAACCCCTTCCCACACTTAAGATCTTGCAATGCCCTCATTTGCAAGAAATTAGTAACAATTTAAATTATTGAGGGTGATTTGTGTGAAAATGATTAAATTTTTACCAAAGTTTCCAAATATATTGGCGTTTGTTTGCTGAATGATAAATGGTGCACATCATTTGTTCATTCCGTCTTGTTGTTATTTCACATATATTTTGCATCTTGTCGTCAAAATTAGTTGCTTTTGCTGAACTTAATGCCAGTCTTTGAAAATGCGTTGTTTTACCCTGTTGTGTACATAAGATAAACTGCAAACATATATACATATTTTTGAAGTTTGGTATATTACCCCACATTCAAAAAATTATTAAAATCTAAGAATAAAAGTTAGATAATTATAAAAATGATTACAATATTAACAAAAGTATTAAACGTATCAATAATTACAAATTACAAAATAAAAAAATAATAATAAGTAAACTAAGGATGATATTGGTACCAATAGGGGTTCCAGGCATAACCATAAGTGCTATAGAATGCTTCGGCAGGGTCATACGTAGGATATGGTGGCTGCATCTCTATAGACCAAGGAGGGAAGATGGGTTTCGGTGTAGGAATATAGTTTCTACCTATATGTTGGCAATGAGCTATGATCTGGTTCTGATGAACTTGCCAATCTTCAAATGCTCTCTGTCTAGCATTTTCGTATTCCTGAGAAGCTATAAACCTATGCATTTCTTGCATCTCATTCCCCCCTCCTACATTACCTTGCTGCTGGTTTCTCTCCACCTGTGGATGTCTACCATGGTATCATACTGCGGCGTTATTTCGCCTCTTCAAAACTTTCGCACCATGGTATACATTTAAACCTATAGTATCGCGGGGTTCCGGTTCTTCTACTAATAATCCCCCCCGACTTATATCCACACCGAGATATTCACCAATCAAAGTAATAAAAATACCACCTCCTATTATGCTATGCGGTCGCATCCCCCGAACCATAGCTGATAAATAATAACCCACACAATATGGTATACTTACAGCGCTTTGTGGGTCTCGAATACACATATGGTAAAACAAATCCTGTTCATTTACTTTTTCCTTGTTCTTACCCCTTTGTGTAATCGAATTAGCTAAAAACCTATGTATCACTCTTAATTCGGCTCTATCTATATCCAAATAAGATTAATTTCCCCCTTTGAAACGATGATGGCTTGTCATTTGACTCCACACACTGTGTGTATCAAAATTTTCATCTATCTTTCTACCGTTTAGTATCAATCCTCTACAATCGGCAGACGCTAACTCCTCAGGCGTATATATACGTAAAGCCTGAGCCATGTCCAGTAAAGACATGTGGCGCATCGAACCGCCTAACAAAAATCTAATAAAAGAACGATCGGTTAAACTAGCTACCCGATCATTCAACTATATACTACATAACAATTCTTCACACCATACTTTATATACAGGTCTACGTATGGTGAATAAACATACCCAGTCATTAAAAGAAGAATTACCATACCTCTGTACAAGTAATTCCCTAATTGGCCCGGCCAATTCTACAGCTTCTAAGGGTCCCCATTCTATGACCCTCGGTACCTCAACAACCTTAGAATGAAGAGTATGCAAACCCCTTTGATATTTTGGATAATCTATCCAAAGTCTGTCAAATCTCAGGTTCGGGTGCAACTCTTCCAAGTGCATATCGGAAAAGGTCATGACTGGATGAGGTATATCCTGCTTGTAGTAGTTATCCACCTCCTGTTGTTCCAAATTCTCAGCAGGAGCATTGCGGGCTTGGGATGAAGATTCACCCCTTTCATTCTGCAAAACACATCAAACACAATTTTTGTGTATCCAAATATGCATTAGTGTCAGCAAAATCATCAATCAAAATAATTACAATGACATTATCAATTTATATCAAACATAAGCTCATTTTCACATTTTTATCAAATCTACACTTTTTCAAATAAGCATATACGAAAATGTTCGCCAAGTTCATAAACATTCAACTCAAATAACATGTCAAAATAATCATTACTAGCAATTAAACAAGTCTCAAATGGCATTATCTTTCAAAAATCAAGTTCATGAATTTTAGACTTGAAAAAGTCCACTTTAATTCTCAAAATCATGTTTAGGCTCAAAGTTTGGATCATTTAACTACCTAAACATGTTACACTACTTAATTTAGCAACAATTCATGACAAAAATCGGCCATAACCTGTTTATATCAAAAAGCCCTAAATTTGCTCAAGAACACAAACCCTAGATTATTCAAAATTTGAAGTTTAAGGCTTCTAATCATGTTAAACAGCATCAATCTAGGTTATACAAGCATAATACATAAACAATTTAAGTCTAATTACACTAAAAAGCATCAAAATCAATTTGGGGAAAAAATAGCTCAAGAACACCAAATTTCGGATTAAATGGTGTTTAGGTGTAGAAATTTACCGTTTTTCTTGAGTAATTCTTAGATAGCATCCTTCTCAACATGATTTTAGCAAAAAATTTGGTGATTAACGGTTAAAAATTGGGATTTTTGTGGTGTTTTCGGGTGTATTTTCGGAGCTATTTTCGCAGCAGTTTTTTGAGTTTTGGGTTGGGGACTGAAACTGATCGTTCAGCTCTTTTTATTTTTTTTTTTTGTAATCCTGCCCCTCCGCGAGTCGCGGCGAAATGCACTTCAAACTCCGCGACTCGCGGAGTTTGTTTTTTTTTTTTTTTTTTTTTTTTTTTTTATAATCATTAGCTTTTTAAAACAATTAAGAAATTAATTTTAAAATTTTGTTTCCCTTATTATTTAGGACGAGGTCATTTCGAATCGATGTCCTAGTCCGTCCTTCGACAAAATTTTAAAATTTGTCTTTTTGTAGCGATTGTTTTAAAAGCTAAGATTTTTGGGGTTTTTTTTTTTTTTTTTATGTTTTTGGCATACTTTAATTCAATAAGATTAAAAATAATGATAATAAAAGTTCTCGTCCCTCCCTCGGGTAAAGCAATTTCGGTTCAAAGACCTAGTCTTCAACTTACGACGAATTTTAAAAATCATATTCTTAACTTAATGAGATAAAGTAAATTTTTGTTTTTAAATTCACACAACTTAAATATAAAATTCAAAATTAAAAATTAAAAATTAAAAATTAAAAATTCACACCAAACTTAAAATTTGAAATGCATAAAATTAAAAATTCATATTTTAAAAATTAAAAATTCACACCAAACTTAATTTAAAAATTCATATTATAAATTCATACCAAACTTATATTAATTTTTCAAATATTTACAATTTTAAATATATTGTTTTTACAAAGTTTACAATATTAATTTAAGATTTAAATATTAATTTTAAAAACATGGTAAAAAAAAAATCTTTTTGTCTTTTTATCCCACTTTAATCAATCAAATATTATCAAAAATATGCGCCCCTCTTTTCGGTAAAGTAATTTCGGTTCCAAGACCTAATTTAACTCATGACGAATTTTTGAAATATTTTGGGTTGATTGTTTAAAGATATTTATACCTTAAGAATAAACGTTAAATTTCGCAGTGATGTAATAAATTTTTGAATGATATCAATAATTTCGGTCGCCAAACCTAATTTTATTCAATACCAATTTAATACTTTTTAGCGAACAAATTAGCGTTTATTATCAAAAGGTTAAAAATAAAAATAAAAATAAAAACTGTACAGACATACCTGTGAGATAAATTTCTTAGTTATATGATCTATCCCATTCATAAGATAGTCGGTTTAATTGGTTTTCCATGGCTACATAGGCGTAACCTCGAGCATTCAGTGTCTTTTCTTCTAAACATATGAACGGTCCGTCTCTGCATAAAGTAACAAATTCGGTATTTGAATAGGTTTGATTATTGGAACATTTACCTCCATGTGACCATTTTCCGCATTTGTGACATCGTTCTAGGTGTCGTGCTCCTCTTTTCGCTGCGGATTTTGATTTTCCTTTACCAAATTGTAACTTATTATCTTCGCATCTGGATTCTTTTCTAACTCCGTCCATTCTTTCTCTGATTACTGATACTAATTCACTCGGTAGTATGTCATTATTACGTTTAGTGATCAAAGCGTGTAGCATTAGACCATGGTTTAGTTCACAGGCAGTCTTCATTTTGTAAAAACCTAAAAAAAATAAAAATTCAGAATGGGGGGAGAAGACTAGTTCTTTAGGGTCTGCTAGGGAAAGACCATTCGGGTTCCATTTTCGAGAACTACACGAAAACAGACAATCTAACTCTAACAGAAATACATATTATCCTTTAAAGACTTGATTCTCCCCACACTTAGTTAGCTGTGGTGTCGAAATTGTGATTAACTTAGTTCTCGACTTCCATCGGACCATGTATGTAATGTTTAACTCTGTGACCATTAACTTTAAATTCAATCCCATTTGAATTTATTAATTCTATCGTTCCGTATGGGAAAACTCTTTTGACTATGAATGGTCCAGACCATCTTGATTTCAATTTTCCAGGAAATAGCTTGAATCGTGAATTGAAAAGAAGAACTCTGTCTCCTTCTTTAAATTCTTTTGAACTTCTGATTCTTTTATCATGCCATTTCTTCGTTCTTTCTTTATAGATTAACGAATTTTCGTATGCTTCATGTCTTAATTCTTCTAATTCATTTAGTTGACTTAATCGTAGACGTCCGGCTTCATGTAAATCAAGATTACATGTCTTCAAAGCCCAAAATGCTTTGTGTTCAATTTCTACTGGAAGATGACATGCTTTTCCATAAACAAGTCTAAAAGGTGTGGTTCCAATTGGAGTTTTGTAGGCTGTTCTAAAAGCCCAGAGTGCATCCTCCAATTTAATGGACCATTCCTTCGGATTTGATCCTACGGTTTTCTCTAGAATACGTTTTAAAGCTCGGTTGGTATTTTCAACTTGTCCACTTGTTTGTGGATGATATGCGGTGGAGATTTTATGAGTTACTCCATATCTTTTAAGAACTTTCTCAAGTTGATTATTACAGAAATGAGTACCCCGATCACTTATTAAAGCTTTCGGTGTTCCAAACCTTGCAAAAAGACGTTTTAAAAAGTTGACTACAACTCGTGCATCGTTAGTTGGGAGAGCTTGTGCTTCCGCCCATTTAGATACATAATCAATGGCTACGAGTATATATAGATTATTATGAGATTTTGGAAATGGACCCATAAAGTCAATACCCCAAATGTCAAATACTTCACATACTTGGATGACATTTTGTGGCATTTCATCACGTTGACTTATTTTTCCGGCCCTTTGACATGCATCACAAGATTTGTAAAGAAGGTCTGCGTCTTTGTAAATTGTAGGCCAATAGAATCCAGCTTCATAAACTTTTCTTGCTGTTAGTTGAGGCCCATAATGCCCTCCTGTTAGTCCTGTGTGACAATGGTTTAAAATTTTACTAGCTTCATCTCCAAATACACATCGGCATATTATTCCATCGGGACAACTTTTAAACAGATGTGGATCTTCCCAGAAATAGTGTTTTATATCACTGAAGAATTTCTTTCGTCTTTGGTACGATAATCCTTTTTCAAGGAATCCACAAACTAAGTAGTTTGCATAGTCTGCAAACCATGGGATTTCTTTATAATCTATCTTCAATAGATATTCATCAGGAAAGTTGTCTTGTATGGCTGATTCATTTAGAACTTCTAATTCGGGATTTTCAAGACGAGAAAGATGATCAGCGGCGAGATTTGCTGCTCCTCTTTTATCTCGGATTTCAATATCAAACTCTTGTAAGAGTAAGATCCAACGGATTAATCTTGGTTTAACATCTTGTTTTGAAAATAGGTATCTAAGAGCAGAATGGTCGGTATAGACCACCGTTTTTGCTAGAACGAGATATGAACGAAATTTGTCAAAAGCAAAGACAATAGCAAGGAGTTCTTTTTCAGTAGTTGTATAGTTTGTTTGTGCTCCTTGTAACGTCTTACTAGCATAATATATAGGTTGAAATCGTTTTTCAATCCTTTGTCCTAAAACGGCTCCCATTGCAAAATCACTTGCATCGCACATTAGTTCAAATGGTAGATTCCAATTTGGTGTTATCATGATCGGCGCATTAGTGAGTTTCTCTTTAAGAATATTAAAAGATTTGATACAATCATCTGAAAAGATGAATGGCGCATCCTTTTCTAGGAGTTTATTCATAGGAGTGGCAATTTTAGAAAAATCTTTTATGAAACGTCGGTAAAAACCGGCATGCCCTAGAAAACTCCTAACTCCTCTAACATTTGTGGGATGTGGAAGTTTAGCAATTACATCTACTTTAGCTCTATCCACTTCAATTCCTTCTTTTGAAATTTTATGTCCAAGAACGATGCCTTCTTTAACCATGAAATGGCATTTCTCCCAATTAAGTACTAGATTTGATTTTTCGCATCTAATTAGCATTCGTTCCAGATTAACTAGACATGATTTAAATGTATCACCGAAGACTGAAAAGTCATCCATGAAAACTTCCATGCATTCTTCTATCATGTCGTGAAAAATCGCCATCATACACCTTTGAAAGGTTGCAGGGGCGTTACAAAGTCCAAATGGCATGCGTTTGTAAGCAAAAGTACCATAAGGGCACGTGAATGTGGTTTTCTCTTGGTCTTCGGGTGCTATTGGAATTTGAAAATATCCGGAAAATCCATCTAGAAAACAATAGTAACTATTTCCGGCTAATCTTTCCAACATTTGATCTATGAAAGGTAAGGGAAAGTGATCTTTTTTGGTGGCGTCATTTAATTTTCTATAATCAATACATACACGCCATCATGTTACAGTCCTAGTAGGAATAAGCTCATTTTTCTCATTTGTAATGACAGTCATGCCACCCTTCTTAGGTACGCATTGAACTGGGCTTACCCATGGGCTATCAGAAATTGGATATATCAAACCTGCATCAAGCAGTTTAATAATCTCTTTCTTAACTACATCTTGCATATTAGGATTTAGTCTTCGTTGGCGTTGCACATACGTTTTATGACCTTCTTCCATAAGGATTTTATGTGTGCAATACGAAGGACTTATTCCTTTAATATCATGAATCTTCCATGCAATGGCTGGTTTATGAGCTTTCAACACAGAAATGAGTTGTGATTTCTCATTTTCAGTAAGAGAAGACGATATTATTACAGGTAATTCAGATTCACCATGTAAATAAGCGTATTCCAAATGGTTTGGAAGTGGCTTTAACTCTAATTTCGGAGGTTCTTCTATCGATGATTTGTATCGATATCTGTCTTCTTCTTTTAGCATTTGAATTTCTTCTGTTGTTGGTTCATATCCATTAGCTATAAGTGTAGCTAACATTTCAGCTTCATCAATTGGTTCATTACCTTCTCCTAAAGAACATTCTCCTGTTCCTTGTAATTCTGGAAATTCTTCTAATAATTCTGCATGTGCATCTATAGTTTGAATATAATAACATGTATCATCTGCAGATTGTGGTTGTTGCATTGCTCTATCAACTAAAAAGGTAACACTCTCATCCTCTATACTTAGGGTCAATTTCTTACCGAACACGTCTATCATTGCTTTAGCCGTGTTTAAGAATGGTCTTCCTAATATGAGAGGAACTTGAGAATCTTCTTCCATGTCCAAAACAACAAAATCTACTGGAAATACTAAAGTACCAACTTTAACTAGCATGTTCTCCATTATCCCTCTAGGATATTTTATTGATCTATCGGCTAGTTGTATGCTTATTCTGGTTGGTTTCAATTCTCCAAGGTCTAGTTTAGCGTATAGTGAATAAGGCATTAGATTTATACTAGCACCTAAGTCTGCCAATGCTTCTATTGAACTAAGACTACCCAGAAAACATGGAATTGTGAAACTTCCTGGATCAGATAGTTTTTCTGGTATCTTATTCAACAGCACTGCTGAACAATTAGCATTCATAGTAACAGCCGAGAGTTCTTCCATTTTCTTTCTATTTGAGATTAGATCTTTCAAGAATTTAGCATATCTTGGCATTCCTGAAATCACATCAATGAAAGGAAGATTTACATTTATCTGTTTAAACATATCCAAGAATTTGTATTGCTCGGCTTCAAGTTTTTCTTTCTTCATTTTACTCGGGTAAGGAAGTGGTGGTTGGTATGGTTTAACATAAGGTTTATCCTTAACTGTGTTATCTTCATTAATCTTTTCAACTACCGGTTCTTTTTCCTTATCTTGATCAGGTTGTGGTTCTTGTGGAGTAGGAATGGTTTCATCAGAAGTTACAGGTATTTCAGGTGGTTTAAGTGTTGTACCACTTCTTGTGGTAATGGCTTTAGCTGTTTCATTTCGGGGGTTAGCATTTGTATCACTAGGTAGACTTCCCGGTTTTCTTTCACCTATTAACCTTGCTAGGTTACTTACTTCTTGTTCCAGATTTTGAATAGAAGCTTGTTGATTTCTAAATGCTTGAGCATTTTGTTCATTTGTTTGTTTCTGAGATGTGAAAAACTGCGTTTGAGTTTCAACTAGCTTCGTCATCATATCTTCTAAATTCGGCTTTTTATCATCGGTTTGTTGTGGTGGTTTGTTTTGAAAATTAGGTCTTTGCTGATTGTAAGTATTATTGGATACTTGTTGATTGCTAGGACCTTGTTGGTTGTTGTATGGAATATTTCGGTTATAATTCTGGTTTTGATTGTAAATCGGTCTTGGCGGTTGATAATTATTCTGATAATTATTTCCAGGCCTTTGGTTTATGTATGAAATATTCTCTCTTTGTTCCATTGTTAATTCAATACTGAGACAATCTTTTGTCAAATGTGGTCCTCCACACTGCTCACAACTAATTCGTATTGAGTGAATATCCTTAGTCATCTTTTCCATTCGTCTCTCCACAGCATCTATCTTTGCGGAAATGGAATCTAAGTCATGGCTAGAATCGGCTCTAGCTGCTTTAGATGATCTAACGATATCTTTTTCTTGGTGCCACTCATGTGAGTGGGAAGCAGTGTTATCAATAATTTTGTAAGCATCAGTTTCGGTTTTCTTCATAATAGAACCACCAGCTGCTATATCTATGTCTTTCCTTGTAGTGATGTCGCATCCTTGGTAGAATATTTGTACTATTTGACAGGTGTCTAAACCATGTTGCGGACATCCTCTTAACAACTTTCCATATCTTGTCCACGCCTCATATAGAGTTTCATTTGGTTTCTGTGTAAACGTAACAATTTCTGCTTGAAGTCTTACGGCTTTAGATGCAGGAAAGAATTGTTTAAGAAATTTGTCAACTAAAACGTCCCATGTATCGATCGCCCCTTCAGGTAATGATTCTAACCAATCTTTGGCTTCTCCCTTTAAAGTCCAGGGAAATAACATGAGATATATCTGTTCATCCTCCACTTCTCGGATTTTAAATAGTGTGCAGATCCTATTAAAGGTACGTAGATGTTCATTTGGATCTTCCTTCGGCGCACCACTAAATTGGCATTGATTAGTCACCATGTGTAGAATTTGTCCTTTGATTTCATAATCTGGCGCGTTAATGTCTGGATGAGTAATTGCGTGACCTTGGCCAGTGCGTTTAGCTCTCATTCGGTCTTCCATACTTAAAGGTTCCAGATTCTCCATAATTGAATTTGTTGAATCGGTATCACTAGATGATTCTGATTTAATGGTTCGTTCCTCAACAATCTCTGTTTGAATGATTGGTGGCTCCGGAGGAAAGTTTAATGGTTCAGGATCTTCGAACCGTTCCTGAATATTCTCCGGATTCTCAATTGTGAGGTCGGGTTCAAAAAATGGATTATCGGAAATTTGAACTGAAGTACTTGGTCTACTGGATGACGATTCTAAAGAAAAATCAACGGCGGTTATATTTGCTAAATGTCTTGATCTAGTTACAGGTGGTGAACGTACAAAAGGTGGTGAACGTCTTGCTCGGTGCATTCACTGAATATCCTATTAGTTTTTAAAAAGAAAGAAAAATTATAATAAGTTATCCAACCAATAGACTTTTCTGATTTTGCCCACGTTTCGAATAGCCAAAAGATGCAGCAGAGGGGCAGGATTCGTTTGGTCTCAATATAATTGAGGACTGTTTGGCTCCAATAACCCGGTCCACGTACAAATCCAACTATTACTACGAACCAGAAAATTTTGATGTCTATTAATTTAACCACTTAAAATAAATTTTCGTAATTTTAAGAAATTTAGATAAGAAGTAGAATAAAAATCTATGTCCTAAAAACTAGAATAGCGAGAAATAAGAGAGAAAAAGAGTTCGTCGAAAAAGGTCGAAAAACGAAAAATGGTTGAAAAATAAAAGGTGACGGAAAAATAAAAGAAACTTATCAAAACTTAAAAATACTTAACTAACCTAACCTTATTACTACAACTAACTTAAAATTATAATCGCAAATTGATATTACTAATTGGAATGATAATTGGTACATAGTAAAAGTCTAAAAATATTAAAGCTTACAGGAAAAACTAAATCCCAAATGGAAATAACTTAAAAAGAAACTAAAACTTAAAAAGGCGTCGCAAAATTTTAAAGTACCTAAATCTTAGTCTAAAGAAAAAGCACTTAAGGAATTCTACGGCAAAGCCTAAAAATCTAGGAGTAAAAATAACTATAGCAAAAACTAAGTTTAAAATTAAATATGAGCTAAAAATACAAATATTACGCTACAACGATTAAAAAGGGACAAAATATAAAAATATACAAAAAGTTGTAAAAAGTACAATTTTTATAAAAATATTATTTTTATATTATTTATTTAATAAAACTACTAATTTTACAATTTAATAAAACTAATTTAACTAAAGTATATAAATTAAATAAAACTTAAATAAAGTTAATTATAATAATAATAATAATTAGGGTTAATAATAATAATACTTAATAATAATCCGTAATTAATGCTGAATTAGGGCTTCCTGTTCGCGTGTCAGAAAGTCTCCGCGAGTCGCGGTAATTAATGAAGAAAACCCCGCGAGTCGCGGGGTTCCAGAATTCAGATGACAGCTTTAAATTCGACGCGTTTTTTCTTTATTTATTATTTTTTTTTTTCTGTTTTCTGTTTTTTCTATATATAAAAGATATTTAATAAAACTTATATTTTTATAAATTAAAATAAGAATAAAGAAACTTATAAAACTTAAATATTTAAATAAAATACTTATATTTTTGTTTTTCTTTTTATATTTTTGAATAATTAAAACGTATTTTTACAAAAACGAATTTTAATAAAAGTTAACTAAAATTTTTTTTTTTTTTTTTATTAGCGTTCCGCTTCCGGCTTTTAAGAGTGTTCCCCGGCAGCGGCGCCAAAAATACTTGATGTCAAAGCTAAGGGGTATAAAATACTATTAAATTTTTGCAGGAAATACTATTAAATACGATACAATTTTACACAAGATATTTATTTATTTGTAGAATGGATATACCTAAACCTTGCTACAACACTTATAGGCAGTGTACCTAATCGTACAGTAGTGTAGTTTTTAGTAAGTCTGGTTCGTTCCACAGGGAAATCTTTAAACAAAGCTCAACGCTATATAAAAATACAAATATATATATAAGTAATATTATTATTATAAAGGGGGGTTTTTACCGTTTAATGACCGGTTCGTCGATTTTAAAACTTTAGTCGCAGTTAAAACCTAATGTAAAATAAATAAATAAAAGACTTAATTTAAAGCGTAAAGTAAATAACGATAATGAAATTGCGAATAATAAAAGTGCTATAAAATAAAATTGCGATAATTAAAAAGTACGATAATTAAAAATGCAATTAAATATAATAACAATAAAAAATGCGATAATTAGAAGTGCAATTAAATATAAAATAAAGGAAATTAAATATGAAATAAAAGAATTATGCTTATTTAAACTTCCGTAATCATAATGTTTGACGTGTTGATTTTAGTTTTATGCCCATGGGTTAATTGTCCTTTGTCCTGGATTATTTAATATGTCCGTCTGGTTTTTGTCCATAACAGTCCATCAGTCATAAATATAAAGTGCGAGTGTCCTCATCAAATTATTCTTATACCCGAAGTTAAATATTCCAACTAATTGGGGATTCGAATTGTAACAAGGTTTTAATACTTTGTTTAATGAATACACCAGGTTATCGACTGCGTGTAAACCAAGGTTTTACTACTTTGTTAACAATTACACCAATTACCCTTGAATGTAATTTCACCCCTGTTTTAATTATTCTAGTGGCTATTAATCCATTCCCGTGTCCGGTTAAATGAACGATTATTCGTACATATAAATACCCCGCACATCGTGTCCGATCGAGTGTATATGGTAATTTATAGGGACGCCCAATTGTAAATCTTTATATTAACATTAACAAACTATCATTTAGTTAAACAAATATAAAGCCCATTAATAGCCCATAGTCTAATTTCTACAAGTGTCGTTCTTTTGTCCAAACCCCAATTATGGTACAAAGCCCAATTACCCAATTTTAGTAATTAGCCCAACATCATGATTACTTCGTTTTAAATAAGCATAATAATAACTTAGCTACGAGACATTAATATAAAAAGGTTGAACATAACTTACAATGATTAAAAATAGCGTAGCGTTACACGGACAGAATTTCGACTTACACCCTTACAACATTCGCTAACATACCCTTATTATTAGAATTATAATTAAAATTAAAATATAAATTATATATATATATATATATATATATCGTTTACGTATGATAAGAGAAGAAAAAGATTATGAATTGTAATCAGAATTCGGTTGGTTTTATAGGGATTTTCGATTTTTGGGGCTCCGCGACTCGCGGTAAAATCCTCTTCAAACTCCGCGAGTCGCGGAGAATGAATTTACAGCTCAGTCCTTGGAGTCTTTCTCTGCCGACGGTTTTATAATATATATATAATATATATATAATTAATATAATTAATTATATATTATATTATATTTATATACATAGTTAACTTGTAATTTTTAATCCGTTGCGTCGAGCGTTAAGAGTTGACTCTAGTCCCGGTTCCGGATTTTCGAACGTCCTTGCGTACAATTTAATATCTTGTACTTTACGTTTTTAATCTTGTACTCTTGTAATTTCGAGACGTTTCTTATCAATAATTGGAACCTCTTTGATTGTCTTTTGTTCTTTTGAGCTTTTTGGTCGTTTGCGTTTTCAATTCGTCGAATCTGTCTTTTGTCTTCACCTTTTATTATTTAAACGAATATCACTTGTAAATAGAACAATTGCAACTAAAAGCTTGTCTTTCTTGAGGAATAATGCTATGAAATATATGTTCGTTTTTAGCATTATCACCCTTCCAAGTGAAATAGTATCATTAATCAGAGGTAAATTGGACGGAGTAAGAAAAGAATCCAGATGCGAAGATAATAAGTCACAATTTGGTAAAGGAAAATCAAAATCCGCAGCGAAAAGAAGAGCACGACACCTTGAAAGATGTCACAAATGCGGAAAATGGTCACACGAAGGTAAATGTTCAAATAATCAAACCTATTCAAACACCGAATTTGTTACTTTATGTAGAGACGGACCGTTCATATGTTTAGAAGAAAAAACGTTGAATGCTCGAGGTTACGCCTATGTAGCCATGGAAAACCAATTAATCCGACTATCTTATGAGTGGGCTAGAGCATATCACTAAGAATACTATCTCACAGGTAAGTTTGTACAGTTTTTATTTTTATTTTTTTTAACCTTTTGATAATAAACGCTAATTTGTTCGCTATAAAGTATTAAATTGATATTCAATAAAATTAGGTCTTGCGACTGAAATTATTGATATCATACAAAAATTTATTACATCACTGCGAAATTTAACGTTTATTCTTAAGGTATAAATATCTTTAATCAATCAACCCAAAATATTTCAAAATTTCGTCATGAGTTAAATTAGGTTATGAAACCGAAATTACTTTACCGAAAAGAGGGGCGTATATTTTTGATAATATTTGATTGATTAAAGTGGGATAAAAGACCAAAAAGATTTTTAATTTTATTTTTACCTTATTTTTAAAATTAATATATAAATATTAAATTAATATTGTAAACTTCTTTAAAATTGTAAATATTTGAAAAATTAATATTTTTAATATAAGTTTGTATGTATGAAAACAAAAATATAATATAAGTTTGGTGTGAATTTTTAATTTTATACATCTTTAATTTAAGTTTGGTGTGATTATAAAAACAAAAATTTACTTTATTTCGATAAGTCAAAAATATGATTTTTAAAATTCGTCGTAAGTTGAAGACTAGGTCTTTGAACCGAAATTGCTTTACCCGAGGGAGGGACGAGAACTTTTATTATCATTATTTTTAATCTTATTGAACTAAAGTATGCCAAAATCATTAAAAAACCCAAAAATCTTTGCTTTTAAAACCGCGCTTAAAAGTGACAAATTTTAAAATTTTTGTCGAGGGACGGAGGACAACTATCCGAAACGCCCTTATCCTAAAAAGAAACAAAATTTTAATTTTTAATTAATTATATGTTTTAAAAGATTTTTATTAAAAAAAAACGCCAATATGTTTGGAAACTTTGGTAAAATTTAATCATTTCTACGCTAATCACCCTCAATAATTTAAATTGTTACTGATTTCTTGCAAATGAGGGCATTACAAGATCTTAAATGTGGGAAGGGGTTAAATTCTTTCGGATTTTTAAATTTTTACTTTATACACTTGGTTATCATTAGAAATACTAGTAACGCAGTAGTTGTATTAGAATCTAGTGCTCTCTGATAATAAAGAACAGCCCTAGTCTTATATACTGACTATCCAATTCTAGTAAAATTTTCAATTAAATGAACTCAAAATCATGTTTATACATATTTATGAACGATAAAACTAGGTGTTAACACCAAAATTATTGTTACCTCAAAAAGGACATAATTTGAGAAACAAACCAAAATTTTAGAATTCATTTAAAATGGAATAGAGGACAATAAAAAGGCAAATAAAAGAAAATAAAAGCCAAGTGTGGGAAAATTTATCAAGTTATTTAAAACATAAGTCACATATTTTTGTAACAAATAACTAAAGATACTTTTGCTTTGGATTAAAATAAATAGTTTTACCCGATTTACTGTAATTTATTTGAAATAAAGATGGATCTACACGATGAATCAATTCCATCATTTAAAGGAAGTAAAGTCTTCCAAAAAAGAAACGCGCTTCTTGATTTAGGTCATGAAGTTGTCGTCCAGACCAGCTGTGTAACGACCCGCACTTTTTCGATCATTCTATACTTATAAGATTAATATTTACATAAATTAAACCTTGCCAACTTGATAAGCAATCCAAATTGTTGAGACTTATGTTTCCGAAAAGAGTTTTACACAACGTTTGACCGTCTA
The DNA here is from genome assembly GCF_046630445.1 of Rutidosis leptorrhynchoides. Classification (NCBI taxonomy): domain Eukaryota; kingdom Viridiplantae; phylum Streptophyta; class Magnoliopsida; order Asterales; family Asteraceae; genus Rutidosis; species Rutidosis leptorrhynchoides. The sequence continues at coordinate 33,605,738 of NC_092340.1, forward strand.
GTTTGACCGATGATATCACGAACTATACAATATATGATAATTATACGTTTGTGTATATATATGTATATATACATATTTAACATGATTAAAGAATGTTTTAATATCTCATTTTGTATTAATAACAATAAGTTACAAGTATATTTTGAAACTACTAACTTAAGTTTTCAAAACGATAACTATACGTAACGTTATTTGACATAAATACTTAAGACTTATAATGTTATACATATATTGTATAAGTAATGTATTTAATCACTTTTAAAGACTTAAATACATAAAACCATGTAAGTGTATTCACAAAAGATAGCTATATTTGAATCCTCTTTCCATTTTTCACAAAATTTCTATACGTATACCTAGAGTATTTGTACTCGTATCATACCTAGCTTCTATACGTATTTACTATTGGTATATACATGTCAAATCACCACCTAACCAGCCCTTTATACTGCCCTTGGTATAAGGTAATTGAATTTGGAAGCTTATTGACTAATTACACAAGATTACAACTTGAAAATTTGTCCATGTCCCCCTCATAATCACGTTTTTAAGGAGGTCATGGGATCCTCATTTTGATTCAAGTATTACTCTCATTTTTCTAGCAAAACACACACTCTTCCATAGCCTTAAAACCCTTAATCAATTCAGCAAAGTTTCCAAGAAGATCTAGCTTCAAAAACCATACTAAAACACCATAAGAAAACCATACAAAAACACTTCAAGAAAACCTTCCAAGAACACCAACTTACTTCCAATCTTTCATCCACTTCTATCACCCTTTTGATTCTAGCTTCTTACTCCTCTTTTACAGCAATCTTATCCAAGGAACTTGAGGTAGAATTTATGTTCATAACCTTATTCGATTCATATATATATAGCTATCATATTTTGTGGTATACAAGTTTAACAACAAGAACATAGTTTGAATGTTTTCAAACTTGTTTGCAAACTAAATAGATCCTTCTAACTTAACTTTTAAAATACTTCAAGACCTGTAATATAACTTATGTATATGCTAATTTAACAAGGTAAAACTTGGTTTTTCAAAGTATAAGTATTTTTAGAAAAATGGTCATTAAATGATTTTGTTGTAACAAAAATGTTTAACTTCATATGTTTCACTAATGTTTCACTTATGCCGTATGATTTTGAATACAAACCAAGGTATTTACAGTTCATAGTCTTAAAGAAGAACTCGATCCAAGAAGATGGCAATTTGAATCAACGAAAACGGATTTGTAACGAAGAAACTATGACCGAAACAAAATTGGTTATCCTAGATCATTTCAACTACGGGATCAATTGGAAAAAAATGATATAAATCACATATTTCTAAGATAACATGATATTTTATATATATGTACTTATAATTCAATTTTATATGGTTCAGGATCACCCGTAAACAACACGAGAAGATTAATCATAAGATCCCATGATTGTACGCAACACGTCATTTGACAACACCGGTACTTTATGTACGCAACACGTCATTTGACAACACCGGTACCATGGGTCAAGATTAATCTCGACCAACACATATACGATGGGGTTTTATTGATTTCGTTGGGGGTTTTATTTATTTCATTGCGGGTATATTAAACATCTAAAAATGAACCATTAAAATTGAATTACTAACATCGGACTGCTAACTACGGACTAAGGAATTATTCAAAGTATTAAAAGTATAACAAGTATATATTTATAACGTTTGTTTAAAAATGAAAACATATTGACATATTATATATGGATAGGTTCGTGATATCAACCGGAAGACCGAGTCAAATTATTTATATCATCAAGACAAGAGTGAGTATATAGTCCCACTTTTAAACTCTAAATATTTCGGGATGAGAATACATGTATTTTATGTTTTACGATATGGACACAAGTAACTGAAAAATATGTTCTACGTTGAGTTGTACCACTGGCATACTTCCCTGTAGCTTGGTAACTAATATTTACAGCGGTATCGTAAACGCGAATCCTGTTGATAGATCTATCGGGCCTGACAACCCCAACCGGACTGGACGACCAGTATTCAACGGTTGCACAGTACTTCGTTTTGTGACTACACTTGGTACGGTGTAGTAAGATTTCATATTAAAGGGAATATGCGACGTGAAAATGTTAAGTATGGTTACCAAGTGCTCAACCACTTAGAATACTTTTATTAAACTGTTTATATACGAAATCTTGTGGTCTATATATATATTGCTGCCGGCATTAAACCTATATCTCACCAACTTTATGTTGACGTTTTAAACATGTCTATTCTCAGGTGATAATTAGAAGCTTCCGTTGCATCATGTTGGATCTAACCAGGATCTTGCGTACGCATGTTTGTGTCAAAAATAAAACTGCATATCCGAGATGTTGTATTGTAAAATATGCTAGAAACCGTGTTGTTGTCATCATTTGTAAAGTTTGTAAGTCGAAGATTATCGCTAAACGTTAATCTTCTTTTTATTGTCTTAAGCTTGTAACAAAAATAATGGTTATGGTTTGTAATGTATAATATATGCAGTTTTCTTTCAAAAATGTCTCATATAGAGGTCAATACCTCGCAATGAAATCATACGTTATCTAACGCGTTCTTATGGTTAAGGACGGGTTATGACATGTGGTATCAGAGCGTTGGTCTTAGCGAACCAGGTTTGCATTAGTGTGTCTAACCAAGAAGTCGTTAGGATACATTAGTAAAGTCTGGACTTTGACCGGGTCTGATTTTAAAAAAAAAAAAAAAAACCATTGCTTATCACTGTTGGTTAAAATTTATGTGTAAATATTATGTAAGTACTAATGGGTTAGTTGTTGTGTGATAGATGTCGGGCTCGAAACTTATTATCACATTCAGCGACTCCGAATCAGAACCTTCAGATTGTGTTTCAGTCATTAACATATCCGATGACGAAAGTGGTATTTTTAGGGAAGACTCACAATTTCCGGATGAACCAACTATTGAAATATCGGAAAGTGAACCCGAGGAGGAAAGTGAACCCGAAGAGGAAAGTGAACCCGAAGAAGAAAGTGAACCCGAGGAAGAAATACTAGAAATTACGAAAGAAAAATTCGATCAAGGAAAGAAACGAAAAGCGAATGAATTAGAAAATTCAAATCCCGAACTTAGTGAGAATGACGTGGCACCAATTCCACTCAACACTACCACCCCTATTCCCGCTATTCCTATTAGTGCTATCCCGGCGTCTAGTTCTTCGGCTCCTCAGCCAAAACGTAGGCAGACAGCTAGGATAAGCGTTAGGCCATTCATTGGAACTAAACGCCCTAGAAAATAGACCGAACGATGCACTGCCGTATTAAACCATGGAATCAAATAATGTTTTGTATAATATTATTAGTGTGGTTTGCTTAAAGTTTGATGTAAGATAAGCATATGTAAAATAGCGAAGTATGAAATGCAATAATTTTCCATGGTTAAGTATTATTTAGATTGTAGTAATTGGTTCTGTACTAAGCTATTAAGTATGAACATTAACGGGTAGGTACTACCCAAGATATAATTATAAAACGCTAATAAGAAGAAAAGGCTTTTATAATAATACCTGGTTCATATTATTAACAAGCTATAATGTACTATAAATACACACTACATCTATAATAATCCATGTGAATAATTATTTTTTTTCATTAGGAAATGGCGCGATTGAATCGAATGACGGAACAAGAACTCGAGGAACTCATCAATCAACGAGTGAACGATAGAATGTTATGGGTCGAAGCTGCAAGAGCTGCTGCAGTTAATCCAAATCCTCGTGTAGGATGTACTTACAAGACTTTCCAAGCTTGCAAGCCCTCATCATTCAGTGGAACAGAAGGACCGATCGGTTTAACCCGATGGATAGAAAAAATGGAGACTGTGTTTAAAATCAGTGGTTGTGTTGAAAAGGACATGACCAAGTATGCATCATGCACTTTACAAGATAGTGCACTCACATGGTGGAAGAATTATGTGAAGGCGGTAGGAGGAGATGTAGCTTATGATACTCCATGGGAAGAATTCAAAACAATGATAATCACCGAGTATTGTCCAAGGAATGAGGTTATTAAGTTAGAAGATGAGTTACGAAGTTTGAAGGTGGTTGGTACTGAAATCACCAACTACAATCAGCGATTCATGGAATTGGTTTTACTATGTCCTGAATTGGTTCCAACCGAAGCACGGAAGATTGAAATGTACAAAGGTGGTTTGCCCAAAAAGGTCAAGGCAAACGTTACAGCATCGAAACCTAAGACAATTCATGAAGCTATAACCATGGCAAACGAGCTAATGGATCAGGTCATTTTGGACAAGAAAGCATTCAATACTGAGGTGAAGGTATTGGGGAACAAGAAAAAGTGGAATGGAGGTTATGATCGAGGTAACCCACAACAACCTTATAAGAAACAAGAAACCACGAAAGGTGCGGGTAGCGGTTCAGGCTTTGGTTACAAAGGACAAAGTCCTTTATGCAACCGTTGTCACAAACATCACTTTGGTTACTGTAGTGTGTTGTGCACCAAATGCAATCGACAGGGACATCTTGCTGAAGATTGTAAGGCTCTCGTTACAAATGCAAATGGTAACAAGACTCCTGCCACCAACGCAAATAGAACTGCTTTGGCTAACATTACTTGTTTTGGGTGTGGAAAACAAGGTCACTATAAGAGCCAGTGCCCGAATCAGAATGGTGGACCTGCACGTGGAAGAGCGTTTGTTATTAATGCTAGAGAGGCACGAGAAGACCCGGAGCTTGTTACGGGTACGTTTACCATTAATAACTTATCAGCATCTATTTTATTTGATACTGGCGCCGATAGAAGTTACGTGTGTATAAATTTTTACACTAAATTGAATTGTCCATCATTACCTCTGGATGCTAAGTACTTGATTGAGTTAGCTAATGGTAAACTAATTAAAGCCGATAAAATTTGTCGTGATTGTGAAATAAATCTAGCCGGAGAAACATTTAAAATCGACTTAATACCCGTAGAATTAGGAGGTTTTGATGTAATAGTCGGCATGGACTGGATGTCCAAAATAGGAGCGGAAGTTGTTTGTGCCAAGAAGGCAATTCGTATTCCTGGTAAGGATAAAATACCGGTGATGATTTATGGAGAGAAGGGTAATTCAAAGCTAAAACTCATTAGCTGTTTGAAAGCCAAGAAGTGTTTAGAAAAGGGATGTTACGCTATTTTAGCACATGTTAATAAAGTCGAAAAGAAAGAAAAGTGCATCAACGACGTGCCTGTGGCAAGAGATTTTCCTGAAGTTTTTCCGGAAGAATTGCCGGGATTACCTCCATTTAGATCGGTAGAATTTCAAATAGATTTAGTACCAGGAGCTGCACCAGTGGCTCGTGCTCCATATAGACTTGCACCGTCCGAGTTAAAAGAACTTCAAAGTCAGTTAAAAGAATTACTGGACCGTGGATTCATACGACCGAGTACTTCACCGTGGGGAGCTCCAATTTTGTTTGTTAAGAAGAAAGATGGATCTTTCAGGATGTGTATAGACTATCGTGAATTAAATAAGTTAACTATCAAGAATCGATATCCACTACCGAGAATTGATGACTTATTTGATCAACTGCAAGGATCATGTATTTATTCGAAAATCGATCTAAGATCGGGCTATCATCAACTACGCGTTAAAGAAGAGGACATTCCGAAAACTGCTTTTCGGACACGTTATGGTCATTACGAATTTTTGGTTATGCCGTTTGGATTGACGAATGCGCCAGCTGTATTCATGGACCTCGTGAATCGAGTTTGTAGTCCGTATTTAGATAAGTTTGTTATCGTTTTCATTGATGATATTCTTATCTATTCCAAGAGTGAGCAAGAGCATGAAGAGCATTTAAGGTTGATATTGGAGTTGTTAAGAAAAGAACAGCTATATGCTAAATTTTCTAAGTGTGCTTTTTGGTTGAAAGAAGTGCAATTTCTTGGCCATGTTGTTAATAGCGAAGGAATTCAGGTTGATCCAGCAAAAACTGAAACTATTGAAAAATGGGAGACTCCTAAGACACCAACACAGATACGCCAATTTTTGGGTTTAGCCGGTTATTATAGAAGGTTTATTCAAGATTTTTCCCGAATAGCTAAGCCATTGACAGCGTTAACGCAAAAAGGGAAGAAATATGAATGGACCTCGGAGCAGGAGAACGCATTTCAAATACTGAAGAAGAAGTTAACTACGGCGCCTATTTTATCGTTACCAGAAGGGAACGATGATTTTGAAATATATTGTGACGCTTCGCGACAAGGTTTTGGTTGTGTTCTTATGCAACGAAAGAAAGTAATTGCATTTGCATCCCGACAATTGAAGATTCACGAGCGGAATTATACGACGCACGATCTAGAACTGGGAGCAGTCGTGTTTGCATTGAAGATGTGGAGACATTACTTGTATGGGGTTAAATTCACTGTGTTTACTGATCATAAAAGCCTTCAACATATTTTTGATCAGAAACAATTGAACATGAGGCAACGTAGGTGGGTCGAGTTAATAAACGACTATGATTGTGAAATTCGTTATCATCCCGGGAAAGCGAATGTGGTGGCTGACGCACTAAGCAGAAAGGAACGAGAACCAATTCGAGTTCGAGCAATGAACATAAAAATTCGTATGAATCTCAACTCACAAATCAAAGAAGTTCAACGAGAAGCACTCAATAAAGAAAACATAAAGAATGAAATAATGAAGAAGTATGAGAAGCAACTCGTTATACGGGAAGACGGAATTAGATATTTTTCAAATCGTATTTGGGTACCGAAGTTGGGTGGATTAAGGAAGTTGATATTGAACGAGGCACATAAGACAAGATACTCGATACATCCTGGAGTTGGAAAGATGTATCAAGATCTTAAGACACGTTATTGGTGGCCTAATTTAAAGACCGACGTTGCAACATATGTTGGGGAGTGTTTAACTTGTTCCAAAGTCAAGGCAGAACACCAAAAGCCGTCAGGGTTACTTCAACAACCAGAAATTCCAGAATGGAAATGGGACGGTATTACCATGGATTTCATCACGAAGTTACCAAAGACTGCCTGGGGATACGACACCATTTGGGTAATTGTTGATCGTCTTACCAAATCTGCACATTTCTTGCCTATAAAGGAAACAGATAGAATGGAGAAATTATTACGATTATATATAAAGGAAATAGTTTCAAGGCATGGAATACCTATTTCCATTATATCCGATCGTGATAGTAGATTTACTTCAAAATTTTGGCAATCACTACAGGAGGCACTAGGAACTCGGTTGGATATGAGTACCGCATATCATCCACAAACCGATGGACAGAGTGAAAGAACGATTCAGACTCTCGAAGACATGCTCAGGGCATGTGTGATCGATTTTGGAAACGGATGGGATAAATATCTACCGTTAGCAGAATTCTCGTATAATAATAGTTATCATGCGAGCATTGGAGCTGCGCCATTCGAAGCATTGTACGGAAGGAAGTGTAGATCTCCTATCTGTTGGAATGAAGTAGGAGATCGACATTTAACTGGTCCCGAGATCATACATGAAACGACCGAGAAGATAGTACAAATCAAGGAGAGATTGAAAACAGCCCGTAGTCGCCAAAAGAGCTACGCCGATGTTCGAAGGAAACCATTAGAGTTTCAGGTCGGGGACATGGTTATGCTAAAGGTGTCACCTTGGAAAGGTGTAATACGTTTCGGCAAAAGGGGTAAACTGAACCCAAGATACGTAGGCCCGTTTAAGATCATCGAACGCATTGGACCGGTAGCTTATCGACTCGAGTTACCACAACAACTCGCCGGAGTACATAATACCTTTCACGTCTCAAACCTTAAGAAGTGTCTTGCAAAGGAAGACCTCACCATTCCTCTTGAAGAAATCCATGTCGACGAGAAACTACAATTCGTCGAAGAACCAATCGAAATCATGGACCGTGAAGTTAAACAGCTCAAACAGAGTAATATACCGATTGTTAAGGTTCGTTGGAATGCTAGAAGAGGTCCCGAGTTTACTTGGGAACGCGAGGATCAGATGAAACGAAAGTATCCGCACTTGTTTCTCGATGACGCAAAATAGGTACAATTTTAAAATTTCGGGACGAAATTTATTTAACGGGGAGGTAATGTAACGACCCGCACTTTTTCGATCATTCTATACTTATAAGATTAATATTTACATAAATTAAACCTTGCCAACTTGATAAGCAATCCAAATTGTTGAGACTTATGTTTCCGAAAAGAGTTTTACACAACGTTTGACCGTCTAGTTTGACCGATGATATCACGAACTATACAATATATGATAATTATACGTTTGTGTATATATATGTATATATACATATTTAACATGATTAAAGAATGTTTTAATATCTCATTTTGTATTAATAACAATAAGTTACAAGTATATTTTGAAACTACTAACTTAAGTTTTCAAAACGATAACTATACGTAACGTTATTTGACATAAATACTTAAGACTTATAATGTTATACATATATTGTATAAGTAATGTATTTAATCACTTTTAAAGACTTAAATACATAAAACCATGTAAGTGTATTCACAAAAGATAGCTATATTTGAATCCTCTTTCCATTTTTCACAAAATTTCTATACGTATACCTAGAGTATTTGTACTCGTATCATACCTAGCTTCTATACGTATTTACTATTGGTATATACATGTCAAATCACCACCTAACCAGCCCTTTATACTGCCCTTGGTATAAGGTAATTGAATTTGGAAGCTTATTGACTAATTACACAAGATTACAACTTGAAAATTTGTCCATGTCCCCCTCATAATCACGTTTTTAAGGAGGTCATGGGATCCTCATTTTGATTCAAGTATTACTCTCATTTTTCTAGCAAAACACACACTCTTCCATAGCCTTAAAACCCTTAATCAATTCAGCAAAGTTTCCAAGAAGATCTAGCTTCAAAAACCATACTAAAACACCATAAGAAAACCATACAAAAACACTTCAAGAAAACCTTCCAAGAACACCAACTTACTTCCAATCTTTCATCCACTTCTATCACCCTTTTGATTCTAGCTTCTTACTCCTCTTTTACAGCAATCTTATCCAAGGAACTTGAGGTAGAATTTATGTTCATAACCTTATTCGATTCATATATATATAGCTATCATATTTTGTGGTATACAAGTTTAACAACAAGAACATAGTTTGAATGTTTTCAAACTTGTTTGCAAACTAAATAGATCCTTCTAACTTAACTTTTAAAATACTTCAAGACCTGTAATATAACTTATGTATATGCTAATTTAACAAGGTAAAACTTGGTTTTTCAAAGTATAAGTATTTTTAGAAAAATGGTCATTAAATGATTTTGTTGTAACAAAAATGTTTAACTTCATATGTTTCACTAATGTTTCACTTATGCCGTATGATTTTGAATACAAACCAAGGTATTTACAGTTCATAGTCTTAAAGAAGAACTCGATCCAAGAAGATGGCAATTTGAATCAACGAAAACGGATTTGTAACGAAGAAACTATGACCGAAACAAAATTGGTTATCCTAGATCATTTCAACTACGGGATCAATTGGAAAAAAATGATATAAATCACATATTTCTAAGATAACATGATATTTTATATATATGTACTTATAATTCAATTTTATATGGTTCAGGATCACCCGTAAACAACACGAGAAGATTAATCATAAGATCCCATGATTGTACGCAACACGTCATTTGACAACACCGGTACTTTATGTACGCAACACGTCATTTGACAACACCGGTACCATGGGTCAAGATTAATCTCGACCAACACATATACGATGGGGTTTTATTGATTTCGTTGGGGGTTTTATTTATTTCATTGCGGGTATATTAAACATCTAAAAATGAACCATTAAAATTGAATTACTAACATCGGACTGCTAACTACGGACTAAGGAATTATTCAAAGTATTAAAAGTATAACAAGTATATATTTATAACGTTTGTTTAAAAATGAAAACATATTGATATATTATATATGGATAGGTTCGTGATATCAACCGGAAGACCGAGTCAAATTATTTATATCATCAAGACAAGAGTGAGTATATAGTCCCACTTTTAAACTCTAAATATTTCGGGATGAGAATACATGTATTTTATGTTTTACGATATGGACACAAGTAACTGAAAAATATGTTCTACGTTGAGTTGTACCACTGGCATACTTCCCTGTAGCTTGGTAACTAATATTTACAGCGGTATCGTAAACGCGAATCCTGTTGATAGATCTATCGGGCCTGACAACCCCAACCGGACTGGACGACCAGTATTCAACGGTTGCACAGTACTTCGTTTTGTGACTACACTTGGTACGGTGTAGTAAGATTCCATATTAAAGGGAATATGCGACGTGAAAATGTTAAGTATGGTTACCAAGTGCTCAACCACTTAGAATACTTTTATTAAACTGTTTATATACGAAATCTTGTGGTCTATATATATATTGCTGCCGGCATTAAACCTATATCTCACCAACTTTATGTTGACGTTTTAAACATGTCTATTCTCAGGTGATAATTAGAAGCTTCCGTTGCATCATGTTGGATCTAACCAGGATCTTGCGTACGCATGTTTGTGTCAAAAATAAAACTGCATATCCGAGATGTTGTATTGTAAAATATGCTAGAAACCGTGTTGTTGTCATCATTTGTAAAGTTTGTAAGTCGAAGATTATCGCTAAACGTTAATCTTCTTTTTATTGTCTTAAGCTTGTAACAAAAATAATGGTTATGGTTTGTAATGTATAATATATGCAGTTTTCTTTCAAAAATGTCTCATATAGAGGTCAATACCTCGCAATGAAATCATACGTTATCTAACGCGTTCTTATGGTTAAGGACGGGTTATGACAAGCTGTAGGTTGACGAAAAACCTAGAAAAGTCATCTCTAAAATCAGCAGGAAATCCACGGACCTCAGCATCAAACAGGGTCGCCAAGTGGTCCGACTTATCCTAACCATGAGAGGATCTGTCTTGTAAAATGGGAAGGACGCCGTGAAAATTAGCTGAAAAAGACTAATGAATCAGATCCCCAGAAAGGATAATCTCCTTTAAAGATCAAAAATCAGCTTTTTAGACTAATATTACTCAATCCTAGAGATTGACTTTAAAGATTGAGAATTACAAACTCATGGAACTCGATGATATATAAACTCGAGCTTGAACGAGAAAATATTTTGATCAAATTAAAACCGATTTGTTTTCTGAAAACCCATTTTCAATGCGTTCATTACCATTGAACGTAAAATCCTAGGAATTCACCTGGAATTCATTAGGTCACCTGAACCAAATCGGGTGTCAATCGTAAGAACGGTGGTTGCATAGCATGGTCAAAGACAGGACCTTGTGCTAGACCGGAAAATTATAAGGGTGAGCTTTACTATTGCTCCTACAAAGGATAGTAATTGCGTCCGCCACGTTATAGACCATAATTAAAAGCATGTCAGGGAACATTGCCTTAACAGTTGCTTGTTCAACGCTTTCCTTTACAACCAGACGGTAGTTTACCAAAAGGTAATATACGGAGCAAGTAAACTGGACGTGTTGCTTTCCCAATACAAGGTTAGCAAGTGGGTGACACAAAACCACAAGTTTTGAGCTAAAGTTTTCAAATCTGAAACCCACCAAACCCACAAAAACAATTTGCAAACACCGGTGAAGGGTTATTCCGGAAAACTTATCTAGGGTAAAAGCTAGATTTAATTTTCAAAAGAACAAATGTTTTCATAAAGATCCAATTTCCTTAAAGGATCTAAATTTTTATAATCATGTGGGACTGTAAACCACATCGTTACTACCATTGTTTATACCGCCGTAAAGAAATCACTGATGTATAAAGTGTGAAGAATAAAGAAGTGATTCTAGTATATTTCAAGACTATATTGCTTGAGGACAAGCAACGCTCAAGTGTGGGAATATTTGATAATGCTAAAAACAAACATATATTTCATAGCATTATCCCTCAAGAAAGACAATCTTTTAGTTGCAATTGTTCTATTTACAAGTGATATTCGTTTAAATAATAAAAGGTGAAGACAAAAGACAGATTCGACGAATTGAAGACGCAAACGACCAAAAAGCTCAAAAGTACAAAATTCAATCAAAGAGGTTCCAATTATTGATGAGAAACGTCTCAAAATTACAAGAGTACAAGATTTAAAATGAAAAGTACAAGATATTAAATTGTATGCAAGGACGTTCGAAAATCCGGAACCGGGACCAAAGTCAACTCTCAACGCTCGATGCAACGGACTAAAAATTACAAGTCAACTATGCACATGAATATAATATAATATATAATTAATTCTTAAAATTAATATATATATATATTATATTATATTTAAAAACCGTCAGCATAAGAAAACAAGCTCATGTGAGCTGGAAATAGAGGCCATGCGATCGCATGGCCTTGAAGAGTAATTCCCATGTGATCGCATGGCCAACAGTATCTGGCCACATGTAGTGACTCGAACTTTTCCAGGTTTATATATATATTAAATGAAATTGTTATTTACATGATTAAGTGTTTCCAACATGTTAAGCAATCAAACTTGTTAAGACTTGATTAATTGAAATAGGTTTCATATAGACAATTGACCACCCAAGTTGACCGGTGATTCACGAACGTTAAAACTTGTAAAAACTATACGATGACATATATATGGTTATATATATAGTTAACATGATTTTATTATAAGTATGTATCTCACTAGGTATTTTAACAATGAGTTATATACATAAAAATGAGACTATTAATTTAAGAAACTCGAAAACGATATATATAACAATTATCGTTATAACAACGTCTTACTAGGTACATATGAATCATATTAAGATATTGATACACTTGGTTAATTATGTTAAATGATAAGTAAATATATTATTAAGTGTATTAACAATGAAATACATATGTAAAAATAAGACTACTAACTTAATGATTTCGAAACGAGACATATATGTAACGATTATCTTTGTAACGACGTTTAACTGTATATATATCATACTAAGATATATTATATATCATAATATCATGATAATTTAATAATTTAACATCTCATTTGTTATAATAAACAATGGGTTAACAACATTCAACAAGATCGTTAACCTAAAGGTTTCAAAACAACATTTACATGTAACGACTAACGATGACTTAACGACTCAGTTAAAATGTATATACATGTAGTGTTTTAATATGTATTCATACACTTTTGAAAGACTTCAAGACACTTATCAAAATACTTCTACTTAACAAAAATGCTTACAATTACATCCTCGTTCAGTTTCATCAACAATTCTACTCGTATGCACCCGTATTCGTACTCGTACAATACACAGCTTTTAGATGTATGTACTATTGGTATATACACTAAAATGATCAGCTATTAGCAGCCCATGTGAGTCACCTAACACATGTGGGAACCATCATTTGGCAACTAGCATGAAATATCTCATAAAATTACAAAAATCTGAGTAATCATTCATGACTTATTTACATGAAAACAAAATTACATATCCTTTATATCTAATCCATACACCAAGGACCAAAAACACCTACAAACACTTTCATTCTTAAATTTTATTCATCTAATTGATCTCTCTCAAGTTCTATCTTCAAGTTCTAAGTGTTCTTCAAAAATTCTAAAAGTTCTAGTTTCATAAAATCAAGAATACTTCCAAGATTGCAAGTTTACTTCCAAGTTTTCTAAATCCATTCCAAGTAATCATCCAAGATCCAGAAACCTTTGTTACTTACAGTAGGTTATCTTTCTAATACAAGGTAATAATCATATTCAAACTTTAATTCAATTTCTATAACTATAACAATCTTATTTCGAGTGGAAATCTTACTTGAAATTGTTTTCGTGTCATGATTCTGCTTCAAGAACTTTCAAGCCATCCAAGGATCCTTTGAAGCTAGATCTATTTTTCTCATTTCCAGTAGGTTTATCCAAGGAACTTGAGGTAGTAATGATGTTCATAACATCATTCGGTTCATACATATAAAGCTATCTTATTCGAAGGTTTAAACTTGTAATCACTAGAACATAGTTTAGTTAATTCTAAACTTGTTCGTAAATAAAAGTTAATCCTTCTAACTTGACTTTTAAAATCAACTAAACACATGTTCTATATCTATATGATATGCTAACTTAATGATTTAAAACCTGGAAACACGAAAAACACCGTAAAACCGAATTTACGCCGTCGTAGTAACACCGCGGGCTGTTTTGGGTTAGTTAATTAAAAACTATGATAAACTTTGATTTAAAAGTTGTTTTTCTGGGAAAATGATTTTTATTATGAACATGAAACTATATCCAAAAATCATGGTTAAACTCAAAGTGGAAGTATGTTTTCTAAAATGGTCATCTAGACGTCGTTCTTTCGACTGAAATGACTACATTTAAAAAACGACTTGTAACTTATTTTTCTGACTATAAACCTATAATTTTTCTATTTAGATTCATAAAATAGAGTTCAATATGAAACCATAGCAATTTGATTCACTCAAAACGGATTTAGAATGAAGAAGTTATGGGTAAAACAAGATTGGATAATTTTTCTCATTTTAGCTACGTGAAAATTGGTAACAAATCTATTCCAACCATAACTTAATCAACTTGTATTGTATATTATGTAATCTTGAGATACCATATACACGTATACAATGTTTCGACCTATCATGTCGACACATCTATATATATTTCGGAACAACCATAGACACTCTATATGTAAATGTTGGAGTTAGCTATACATGGTTGAGGTTGATTCCAAAATATATATAGTTTGAGTTGTGATCAATACTAAGATACGTATACACTGGGTCGTGGATTGATTCAAGATAATATTTATCGATTTATTTCTGTACATCTAACTGTGGACAACTAGTTGTAGGTTACTAACGAGGACAGCTGACTTAATAAACTTAAAACATCAAAATATATTAAAAGCGTTGTAAATATATTTTGAACATACTTTGATATATATGTATATATTGTTATAAGTTCGTGAATCAACCAATGGCCAAGTCTTACTTCCCGACGAAGTAAAAATCTGTGAAAGTGAGTTATAGTCCCACTTTTAAAATCTAATATTTTTTGGATGAGAATACATGCAGGTTTTATAAATGATTTACAAAATAGACACAAGTACGTGAAACTACATTCTATGGTTGAATTATCGAAATCGAATATGCCCCTTTTTATTAAGTCTGGTAATCTAAGAATTAGGGAACAGACACCCTAATTGACTCGAATCCTAAAGATAGATCTATTGGGCTTAACAAACCCCATCCAAAGTACCGGATGCTTTAGTACTTCGAAATTTATATCATATCCGAAGGGTGTCCCGGAATGATGGGGATATTCTTATATATGCATCTTGTTAATGTCGGTTACCAGGTGTTCACCATATGAATGATTTTTATCTCTATGTATGAGATGTGTATTGAAATATGAAATCTTGTGGTCTATTGTTACGATTTGATATATATAGGTTAAACCTATAACTCACCAACATTTTTGTTGACGTTTAAAGCATGTTTATTTTCAGGTGAATACTAAGAGCTTCCGCTGTTGCATACTAAAATAAGGACAAGATTTGGAGTCCATGTTTGTATGATATTCTGTAAAAACTGCATTCAAGAAACTGATTTCGATGTAACATATTTGTATTGTAAACCATTATGTAATGGTCGTGTGTAAACATGATATTTTAGATTATCATTATTTGATAATCTACGTAAAGCTTTTTAAACCTTTATTTATGAAATAAAGGTTATGGTTTCTTTTAAAAATGAATGCAGTCTTTGAAAAACGTCTCATATAGAGGTGAAAACCTCGCAACGAAATCAATTAATATGGAACGTTTTTAATCAATAAGAACGGGACATTTCAGTTGGTATCCGAGCGTTGGTCTTAGAGAACTAGAAAATTGGCATTAGTATGTCTTATCTAGTTTGTTAGGATGCATTAGTGAGTCTGGACTTCGACCGTGTTTTCTTTAAAAATGATTACTTAACATTTTTGTTGGAAACTATATATTTTTAACATGTGAATATTATGTGATATATTAATCTCTTAACATGTTTGATATTGTGTGATAGATGTCTACCTCTAGCACAAATCCCATTGACTCACCTAATAATAACGAAGAGTCGAATATATATTGGACTGATTCACAAGTTCCCGAAGAAGAACCGGAAGAAGAATCAGAACCGGAAGAAGAATCAGAACCGGAAGAGGAGGAACCGGAGGAGGAAATAGAACCGGTGGGGGAAATAATAAAACGGTTAAATAAAAGAAAATCCTCAACCAACCCACCAAGGTTAATTATGGTCAATGGTGTTTCCTTCAAGGAAGCAAAATATTGGGAGGATTACCAATTCTCCGATGAATCGGATTCCGACGAGAATTTCGATGATGTTATAGAAATTATCCCAATTGAATTTAAAAAGGCAAAAGAAAATAATAAGGGAAAGGGCATAAAAATAGAGAAATCTAATTCCAACCCCGACGAACTTTATATGTATCGTCAACCCCCGAAGACCTTAAGTTGTAACAATGACCCGGGAACCTCTAAACCACCAGGTTTTTCTAAACCGTTGTAGAAAATGACAGCTCGTATTAGGGGAACATCATATATCCCTAGAAACTTGATAAAACGAACCAAAACCGAAGAAGAAGAAACGAGCGAGTCGGAATAAGATAGTTGTATTCGTGTGGTGTAATATATGTAATATAGTGTGCTTATGCTTTATGATATATGTAAAAATTACTTGTATTAATAAGTATTTTTTTTATGAATCTAAATCTTGTCTATTTTACAGTATAAAAAACACAAAATGGATAGACAACCCAATATTTTAAGAGATCTACCCGAAGACATGATTGATGAAATCTTGTCTAGAGTCGGTCAGAATTCTTCGGCACAACTATTTACGGCAAAATCAGTTTGTAAGACATTCGAAGAACGCTCCAAGAATGTCTTGGTTTATAAGAGACTTTCGTTTGAAAGATGGGGGATATCACATTGGGAAACCCATAAGTTACGATGTGTTTACTTTGACGCATATATTGCGGGGAACCCAAATGCTATTTTACGCAACGGGTTAAGAAATTATTTTGACTCAATGTATCCGAATATAGGACTTCATGATTTAGAAAAAGCGGCTAACATGCAACATAAAGAAGCATACTATGCTTACGGGTTAGTAATGTTCGCTTCTCACCAAAGTGAGAAAAAGAACATCGAGCTACAGCTATTAAACAAAACGTTCCCACAAGTGACGGAGTCGGTAATTGGGGTAAGAAATGAGGTTTTTAGGTTATTACGAGACTGTTAGTCATTACGTAACCCTCGTCCCTTTGACGACGTTACAACACGCTATCTTATCAACGGCCATAACGGTTATGTTCCACAAGACCAAGGATGGGAAGTAGTCCTAGTAAAACCAGAATGCATGACTTGTTTCTGGACGTATGAATTACGTGTCTTTATTGCCTTTACTGAACGACTTGTGTACTAGCTAGAATTATCTTCACAACTATCTTGTATCAAAGTTATTGTGTGCTATATTTCATGCTTTATGTAAAATAAGCGGTATTGTAAGTTTGTAAAATATTGTATAAAAGTTTGAACGCGAAATATTATTATAATCAGTTTTTCATATAGAATTGTAGTAGTTGAATTGTATATTAGCTACTAAGTATGAACTTAACGGGTAGGTACTACCCGAATTTAAACTTATAAAATGCTAATATGAAGAAAAAGCTTTTATAAATGAGTTCATATTATGCTACGAAATACTATTAACTACTCTTAATATTCTGTATGATTAACTTGTTCCATTTGACTATTTTGAAGGAAATGGCACCGACTACTCGACACACCGTGAATATGGATGAAGAGGAATTTCGTACTTTTCTAGATTCAAACATAGCCGCAGTACAGGCTGCGCTACATACCAACAATAACCTTGGATCTAGCAGCACAGGAAATCGTGTAGGATGCACCTACAAAGAATTCACTGCCTGCAAACCGTTGGAATTTGATGGAACCGAAGGACCGATCGGATTGAAACGGTGGACCGAGAAGGTCGAATCGGTGTTTGCCATAAGTAAGTGTACTGAAGAGGACAAAGTGAAGTACGCTACGCATACCTTCACAGGTTCTGCGTTAACATGGTGGAATACCTATCTAGAGGAAGTGGGACAAGATGATGCGTACGCACTACCGTGGTCAGCATTCAAGCACTTGATGAACGAGAAGTACCGTCCCAGAACCGAGGTCAATAAGCTCAAGACAGAACTTAGAGGGTTACGAACCCAAGGATTTGATATTACCACGTACGAAAGACGATTCATAGAATTGTGCCTATTGTGTCTGGAAGCGTTCGAAGATGAGGAAGAGAAGATCGACGCGTTTGTGAAAGGATTACCGGAAAGAATCCAAGAAGATATAAGTTCACATGAGCCCGCCTCCATACAACAGGCATGTAGAATGGCTCACAAACTAGTGAACCAGATTGAAGAAAGAATTAAAGAACAGACTGCTGAAGAGGCCAATGTGAAGCAAGTTAAAAGAAAGTGGGAGGAAAACGGTGATAAGAATCACCAATACAACAACAACAGCAATTACAACAATAATCGCAACAAATATCCCAATAATCGCAACATCAATCGCAACTACAACAAACGGCCCAACAATAACAACAACAACAACAACAACAACAACAACAACAACAACAACAACAACAACAACAATAACAACAACAACAACAACAACATCAACTACAATAATCATCCCAACAATAATAATAACCGCAGCAACAACAACAACAATCAGAAGCAACTATGCCAAAGGTGTGAAAAGCATCACTCGGGGTTCTGCACCAAATTTTGCAACAAGTGTAAAAGAAATGGTCATAGCGTGGCGAAGTGTGAGGTCTACGGACCAGGGGTTAACAGTACAAAAAGAACAAATGGTGTCGGAACGAGTAATGGCGGAGCAAGTAGTGTCGGAGCAAGTTATGCCAATGTAGTTTATTATAAATGTGGAAAACCGGGCCACATTATTAGAAATTGCCCGAACCAGGATAACACGAATGGACAAGGCCGCGAAAGAGTTTTCAATATTAATGCAGCAGAGGCACAGGAAGACCCGGAGCTTGTTACGGGTACGTTTCTTATTGACAATAAATCTGCGTACGTTTTATTTGATTCGGGTGCGGATAGAAGCTATATGAGTAGAGATTTTTGTGCTAAATTAAGTTGTCCATTGACGCCGTTGGGTAGTAAATTTTTACTCGAATTAGCAAACGGTAAATTAATTTCAGCAGATAATATATGTCGGAATTGAGAAATTAAACTGGGTAGCAAAATATTTAAGATTGATTTGATACCAGTAGAGTTAGGGAGTTTTGATGTAATAGTTGGCATGGACTGGCTGAAGAAGGTGAAAGCAGAGATCGTATGTTATAAAAATGCAATTCGCATTGTACGAGAAGAAGGAGAACCCTTAATGGTGTACGGAGAAAAGGGCAACATGAAGCTACATCTTATTAGTAATTTGAAGGCACAAAAACTAATAAGAAAAGGTTGCTATTCTGTTCTAGCACACGTCGAGAAAGTACAAACTGAAGAAAAGAGCATCAATGATGTTCCCGTCGCAAAAGAATTTCCCGATGTATTTTCGAAAGAATTACCTGGACTACCTCCACATCGATCTGTTGAATTTCAAATAGATCCTGTACCAGGAGCTGCACCAATAGCTCGTGCTCCTTATAGACTCGCACCCAGTGAGATGAAAGAACTATTAGCCAACTGCAAGAACTATTAGAACGTGGTTTCATTCGACCAAGCACATCACCATGGGGAGCTCCTGTTTTGTTTGTCAAGAAGAAGGATGGTACATTTAGGTTGTGTATTGACTACAGAGAGTTGAACAAACTTACCATCAAAAACCGTTATCCACTACCGAGAATTGACGACTTATTTGATCAACTACAAGGCTCGTCGGTTTATTCGAAGATCGATTTACGTTCTGGATATCATCAAATGCGAGTAAAGGAGGATGATATTCCAAAACTGCTTTTAGGACGCGTTATGGTCATTACGAGTTTATGGTTATGCCCTTTGGATTGACTAACGCACCAGCTGTGTTCATGGACCTTATGAACCGAGTGTGTGGGCTATATCTTGACAAGTTTGTCATTGTTTTCATCGATGACATACTTATTTACTCAAAGAATGATCAAGAGCACGAAGAACATTTGAGAAAAGTGCTAGAAGTATTGAGGAAAGAAAAACTGTACGCTAAGTTTTCAAAGTGTGCATTTTGGTTGGAAGAAGTTCAATTACTCGGTCACATAGTGAACAAAGAAGGTATCCAGGTGGACCCGGCAAAGATCGAAACCGTTGAAAAGTGGGAAACCCCAAAAACTCCGAAGCATATACGTCAATTTTTAGGATTGGCTGGTTACTACAGAAGATTCATCCAAGATTTCTCCAAAATAGCAAAACCCTTGACTGCATTAATGCAAAAAGGGAAGAAATTTGAATGGAAGGATGAACAAGAGAAGGCGTTTCAATTATTGAAGAAAAAGCTAACTACGGCACCTATATTGTCATTGCCTGAAGGGAATGATGATTTTGTGATTTATTGTGACGCATCAAAGCAAGGTCTTGGTTGTGTATTAATGCAATGGACGAAGGTGATTGCTTATGCGTCTAGACAATTGAAGATTCACGAGCAAAATTATACGACGCATGATTTGGAATTAGGCGCAGTTGTTTTTGCATTAAAGACTTGGAGGCACTACTTATATGGGGTCAAAAGTATTATATATACCGACCACAAAAGTCTTCAACACATATTTAATCAGAAACAACTGAATATGAGGCAGCGTAGGTGGATTGAATTGTTGAATGATTACGACTTTGAGATTCGTTACCACCCGGGGAAGGCAAATTTGGTAGCCGACGCCTTGAGCAGAAAGGACAGAGAACCCATTCGAGTAAAATCTATGAATATAATGATTCACACTAACCTTACTACTCAAATAAAGGAGGCGCAACAAGGAGTTTTAAAAGAGGGAAATTTAAAGGATGAAATACCCAAAGGATCGGAGAAGCATCTTAATATTCGGGAAGACGGAACCCGGTATAGGGCTGAAAGAATTTGGGTACCAAAATTTGGAGATATGAGAGAAATGGTACTTAGAGAAGCTCATAAAACCAGATACTCAATACATCCTGGAACGGGGAAGATGTACAAGGATCTTAAGAAACATTTTTGGTGGCCAGGTATGAAAGCCGATATTGCTAAATATGTAGGAGAATGTTTGACGTGTTCTAAGGTCAAAGCTGAACATCAGAAACCATCAGGTCTACTACAACAACCTGAAATCCCGGAATGGAAATGGGAAAACATTACCATGGATTTCATTACTAAATTGCCAAGGACTGCAAGTGGTTATGATACTATTTGGGTAATAGTTGATCGTCTCACCAAGTCAGCACACTTCCTGCCAATAAGAGAAGATGACAAGATGGGGAATTTAGCACGACTTTATTTGAAGGAAGTCGTCTCCAGACATGGAATACCAATCTCTATTATCTCTGATAGGGATGGCAGATTTATTTCAAGATTCTGGCAGACATTACAGCAAGCATTGGGAACTCGTCTAGACATGAGTACTGCCTATCATCCACAAACTGATGGTCAGAGCGAAAGGACGATACAAACGCTTGAAGACATGCTAGGAGCTTGTGTTATTGATTTCGGAAACAGTTGGGATCGACATCTACCGTTAGCAGAATTTTCCTACAACAACAGCTACCATTCAAGCATTGAGATGGCGCCGTTTGAAGCACTTTATGGTAGAAAGTGCAGGTCTCCGATTTGTTGGAGTGAAGTGGGGGATAGACAGATTACGGGTCCGGAGATAATACAAGAAACTACCGAGAAAATCATCCAAATTCAACAAAGATTGCAAACCGCCTAGAGTCGACAAAAGAGCTACGCGGACAGTAAAAGAAAAGATATAGAGTTTGAAATTGGAGAAATGGTCATGCTTAAGGTTTCACCTTGGAAAGGCGTTGTTCGATTTGGTAAACGGGGAAAACTAAATCCAAGGTACATTGGACCATTCAAGATTATAGATCGTGTCGGACCAGTAGCTTACCAACTGGAGCTACCTCAACAACTTGCGGCTGTACATAACACTTTTCACGTCTCAAATTTGAAGAAATGTTTTGCTAAAGAAGATCTCACTATTTCGTTGGACGAAATCCAAATCAATGAAAAACTTCAATTCATTGAAGAACCCGTCGAAATAATGGATCGTGAGGTTAAGAGACTTAAACAAAACAAGATACCGATTGTTAACGTTCGATGGAATACTCGTAGAGGACCCGAGTTCACCTGGGAGCGTGAAGATCAAATGAAGAAGAAATACCCGCATTTATTTCCAGAAGATACGTCAACACCTCCAACTGCTTAAAATTTCGGGACGAAAGTTATTTAACGGGTAGGTACTGTAGTGACCCGAACTTTTCCATGTTTATATATATATATATTAAATGAAATTGTTATTTACATGATTAAGTGTTTCCAACATGTTAAGCAATCAAACTTGTTAAGACTTGATTAATTGAAATAGGTTTCATATAGACAATTGACCACCCAAGTTGACCGGTGATTCACGAACGTTAAAACTTGTAAAAACTATACGATGACATATATATGGTTATATATATAGTTAACATGATTTTATTATAAGTATGTATCTCATTATGTATTTTAACAATGAGTTATATACATAAAAATGAGACTATTAATTTAAGAAACTCGAAAACGATATATATAACGATTATCGTTATAACAACGTCTTACTAGGTACATATGAATCATATTAAGATATTGATACACTTGGTTAATTATGTTAAATGATAAGTAAATATATTATTAAGTGTATTAACAATGAAATACATATGTAAAAATAAGACTACTAACTTAATGATTTCGAAACGAGACATATATGTAACGATTATCGTTGTAACGACGTTTAACTGTATATATATCATACTAAGATATATTACATATCATAATATCATGATAATATAACAATTTAACATCTCATTTGTTATAATAAACAATGGGTTAACAACATTCAACAAGATCGTTAACCTAAAGGTTTCAAAACAACATTTACATGTAACGACTAACGATGACTTAATGACTCAGTTAAAATGTATATACATGTAGTGTTTTAATATGTATTCATACACTTTTGAAAGACTTCAAGACACTTATCAAAATACTTCTACTTAAAAAAATGCTTACAATTACATCCTCGTTCAGTTTCATCAACAATTCTACTCGTATGCACCCGTATTCGTACTCGTACAATACACAGCTTTTAGATGTATGTACTATTGGTATATACACTCCAATGATCAGCTCTTAGCAGGCCATGTGAGTCACCTAACACATGTGGGAACCATCATTTGGCAACTAGCATGAAATATCTCATAAAATTACAAAAATATGAGTAATCATTCATGACTTATTTACATGAAAACAAAATTACATATCCTTTATATCTAATCCATACACCAACGACCAAAAACACCTACAAACACTTTTATTCTTCAATTTTCTTCATCTAATTGATCTCTCTCAAGTTTTATCTTCAAGTTCTAAGTGTTCTTCATAAATTCCAAAAGTTCTAGTTTCATAAAATCAAGAATACTTCCAAGATTGCAAGTTTACTTCCAAGTTTTCTAAATCCATTCTAAGTAATCATCCAAGATCAAGAAACCTTTGTTACTTACAGTAGGTTATCTTTCTAATACAAGGTAATAATCATATTCAAACTTTAATTAAATTTCTATAACTATAACAATCTTATTTCGAGTGGAAATCTTACTTGAAATTGTTTTCGTGTCATGATTCTGCTTCAAGGACTTTCAAGCCATCCAAGGATCCTTTGAAGCTAGATCTATTTTTCTAATTTCCAGTAGGTTTATCCAAGGAACTTGAGGTAGTAATGATGTTCATAACATCATTCGATTCATACATATAAAGCTATCTTATTCGAAGGTTTAAACTTGTAATCACTAGAACATAGTTTAGTTAATTCTAAACTTGTTCGTAAATAAAAGTTAATCCTTCTAACTTGAATTTTAAAATCAACTAAACACATTTTCTATATCTATATGATATGCTAACTTGATGATTTAAAACCTGGAAACACGAAAAACACCGTAAAATCGGATTTACGCCGTCGTAGTAACACCGCGGGCTATTTTGGGTTAGTTAATTAAAAACTATGATAAACTTTGATTTAAAAGTTGTTATTCTAGGAAAATGATTTTTATTATGAACATGAAACTATATCCAAAAATCATGGTTAAACTCAAAGTGGAAGTATGTTTTCTAAAATGGTCATCTAGACGTCGTTCTTTCGACTGAAATGACTACCTTTACAAAAATGACTTGTAACTTATTTTCCTGACTATAAACCTATACTTTTTCTGTTTAGATTCATAAAATAGAGTTCAATATGAAACCATAGCAATTTGATTCACTCAAAACGGATTTAGAATGAAGAAGTTATGGGTAAAACAAGATTGGATAATTTTTCTCATTTTAGCTACGTGAAAATTGGTAACAAATCTATTCCAACCATAACTTAATCAACTTGTATTGTATATTATGTAATCTTGAGAAACCATAGACACGTATACAATGTTTCGACCTATCATGTCTACACATC
The DNA here is from genome assembly GCF_046630445.1 of Rutidosis leptorrhynchoides. Lineage (NCBI taxonomy): Eukaryota > Viridiplantae > Streptophyta > Magnoliopsida > Asterales > Asteraceae > Rutidosis > Rutidosis leptorrhynchoides. The sequence goes on from NC_092340.1 coordinate 33,630,546, forward strand.
TATATATATTTCGGAACAACCATAGAAACTCTATATGTAAATGTTGGAGTTAGCTATACAGGGTTGAGGTTGATTCCAAAATATATATAGTTTGAGTTGTGATCAATACTGAGATACGTATACACTGGGTCGTGGATTGATTCAAGATAATATTTATCGATTTATTTCTGTACATCTAACTGTGGACAACTAGTTGTAGGTTACTAACGAGGACAGCTGACTTAATAAACTTAAAACATCAAAATATATTAAAAGTGTTGTAAATATATTTTGAACATACTTTGATAAATATGTATATATTGTTATAAGTTCGTGAATCAACCAGTGGCCAAGTATTACTTCCCGACGAAGTAAAAATCTGTGAAAGTGAGTTATAGTCCCACTTTTAAAATCTAATATTTTTGGGATGAGACTACATGCAGGTTTTATAAATGATTTACAAATAGACACAAGTACGTGAAACTACATTCTATGGTTGAATTATCGAAATCGAATATGCCCCTTTTTATTAAGTCTGGTAATCTAAGAATTAGGGAACAGACACCCTAATTGACGCGAATCCTAAAGATAGATCTATTGGGCTTAACAAACCCCATCCAAAGTACCGGATGCTTTAGTACTTCGAAATTTATATCATATCCGAAGGGTGTCCCGGAATGATTGGGATATTCTTATATATGCATCTTGTTAATGTCGGTTACCAGGTTTTCACCATATGAATGATTTTTATCTCTATGTATGAGATGTGTATTGAAATATGAAATCTTGTGGTCTATTGTTACGATTTGATATATATATAGGTTAAACCTATAACTCACCAACATTTTTGTTGACGTTCAAAGCATGTTTATTCTCAGGTGAATACTAAGAGCTTCCGCTGTTGCATACTAAAATAAGGACAAGATTTGGAGTCCATGTTTGTATGATATTGTGTAAAAACTGCATTCAAGAAACTGATTTCGATGTAACATATTTGTATTGTAAACCATTATGTAATGGTCGTGTGTAAACAGGATATTTTAGATTATCATTATTTGATAATCTATGTAAAGCTTTTTAAACCTTTATTTATGAAATAAAGGTTATGGTTTATTTTAAAAATGAATGCAGTCTTTGAAAAACGTCTCATATAGAGGTCAAAATCTCGCAACGAAATCAATTAATATGGAACGTTTTTAATCAATAAGAATGGGACATTTCACCACAGCCCTATAAATTCGCGTGTTTGGTTCAGTGTAAAACATATATCAATATCTTTCTCTCTATCTCACATACGATATATATATATATATATATATATATATATATATATATATATATATATATATATATATATATATATATATATATATAAATATATATATATATATATATATATATATTTATATTATAATTTTAATTTTAATTTTAATTTCTAATAATAAGGGTATGTTAGCGAATGTTGTAAGGGTGTAAGTCGAAATTCTGTCTGTGTAACGCTACGCTATTTTTAATCATTGTAAGTTATGTTCAACCTTTTTAATTTAATGTCTCGTAGCTAAGTTATTATTATGCTTATTTAAAACGAAGTAATTATGATGTTGGGCTAATTACTAAAAATGGGTAATTGGGCTTTGTACCATAATTGGGGTTTAGACAAAAGAACGACACTTGTGGAAATTAGACTATGGGCTATTAATGGACTTTATATTTGTTTAACTAAATGATAGTTTGTTAATTTTAATATAAAGATTTACAATTGGACATACCTATAAATAACCATATACACTCGATCGGACACGATGGGCGGGGTATTTATATGTACGAATAATCGTTCATTTAACCGGACACGGGAATGGATTAATAGTCTATGGAATTATTAAAACAGGGGTGAAATTATGTACAAGGACACTTGGCATAATTGATAACAAAGTATTAAAACCTTGGGTTACACGCAGTCGATAACCTGGTGTAATTATTAAACAAAGTATTAAAATTTTGTTACAGTTTAAGTCCCCAATTAGTTGGAATATTTGACTTCGGGTATAAGAATAATTTGATGAGGACACTCGCACTTTATATTTATGACTGATGGACTGTTATGGACAAAAACCAGACGGACATATTAAATAATCCAGGACAAAGAACAATTAACCCATGAGCATAAAACTAAAATCAACGCGTCAAACATCATGATTACGGAAGTTTAAATAAGCATATTTCCTTTATTTTCATATTTAATTGCACTTCTAATTATCGCACTTTTATTTATTGTCATTGTATTTAATTGCACTTTTAATTATCGTACTCTTTAATTATCGCAAGTTTATTTTATCGCACTTTTATTATTCGCAATTTCATTATCGTTATTTACTTTACGCTTTAAATTAAGTTATATTTATTTTTAATATTTTACATTCGGTTTTAACTGCGACTAAAGTTTTAAAAATCGACAAACCGGTCATTAAATGGTAAAAACCCCCCTTTATAATAATAATATTACTTATATATATATTTGTATTTTTATAAAGTAAATCTAATATAGCATTAAGCTTTGTTTAAAAGATTTCCCTGTGGAACGAACCGGACTTACTAAAAACTACACTACTGTACGATTAGGTACACTGCCTATAAGTGTTGTAGCAAGGTTTAAGTATATCCATTCTATAAATAAATAAATATCTTATGTAAAATTGTATCGTATTTAATAGTTTTTCGTTGTAAAAATAAAGTTATTTCATATACACCTCGCATAACATCAACACCTACAAATTCTGGACCATTATTCGCTTGACTTGAAGTCGGGAAGAGGAGACAAAAGTATGGAACCCTTGAATATAAAAGAAAATATAAAGCTCGACAACAACACGTAAATTACAAACCGTGCATATCAATACGTATTGCAATGTAAAGGCACGGGAGAATTAAAAATACTATAACCCCAAGGTAATATTAGAAGTAAATAGATTCTTCCGGAGGTAGATGAAAAAGAAGAACGACAGATATGAAAGTGAGGAGTATATCGAGAATCAGCACTGGATGTAGCATATTGACAAATAAATTTTAAAATATGAGTTGAGGGAGAAAGAATAGAAGGGGTGAGTTGAAAGGAAATGAAGGAGGTGGATATATAGTAAAATATCCGACAGAGCAATCAAAACAGATTGTCGCATTTAATCAAAGCGGATCCTAACTTCCTTAATTACCGAAGAACCAAATCTTATTACGAAGAATTTCTCTAAATTCCTTGAATTCTGGAAATCAACCGTGACTATGTCATTGGTTAAAAAGAACGTGCATTTACTCATTTCATTCTTTTGTAATAACTTCACTCGTACTCTTCACAAAAATCAAATTGCTTTATCTATATTACTTGATGATAATAAAACTCTAATTTCCAACTCGTATACGTCATGAAAACATACTTATTGTCAGCCATGACCATCTCATTCAAATTTCGGGATGAAATTTCTTTAACGGGTAGGTACTGTGACAACCCAGAAATTTCCAATTTAAACTTTATCTTTATATTATTCTGACACGATAAGCAAAGTTTGTTAAGTTAAATCTCAAGAATTTTAAACTGTGTTCATACATTCATTATAACCTCGACCAAATTTCGACGATTCACGAGCCATTATATATATATATATATATATATATATATATGTATATATGTATATATATATATATATATATATATATATATATATATATATATATATATATATATATATATATATATATATATATATATATATATTGATGGAATACCACATGTAAACAAGTCACAAAACCATATTTGGTATGTAAATATATTCGTGTATATATATGTAGCAAGCGGAAGCAATTTTAAGTTGCATGTGAATTTTAACCTTTTAAAAGTATTCCATTTCATAGATCTAGTCTTGTACAATATACTAAAATGTAAATAGAAGCTAGTTAGGGTTTTATACCTTCTCCTAAGATGGAGGTTGAAGAAGCAAGATGAAGATGATGAACAAGCTAGTTTCTCACTTGAAACCTCAAGCCTTTGATACCCACAAACCTTTGTATATCAACACCCTTCAAACTTGGTTAGGATTTAGACACAAATGCAAGAAAATCAATTGAAGAACACCTTGTTCTTCCTCCCTAAAATCGGCCAAGATGAGAGTTGGAAGAGAGTTTTAGATTTTGAAATTGCAAGTAAGATGTGTGTATTGGAATGTGCAAGAAAGCATGCAAAAGGTAGAGTGTAATATTTAATAAAAGGCAAGCATGGGGAGGCTATGTGGGAGTCCCCAAAACCGTCCCATTATTACCCCCCTTTTTTTTTTTTTTTTTGCTTTTATTATTTACCTCTTGATGAATGCACTCTTTATATATATAATTACATGCACATATGTATATCTTTATAAACCACTTATAAAGTTATATATATATGTTACTTGCACATTAAATATAATTTTATAAACCACTTTATAAAATTATAACACACACATGAGTTAATCATACAAATAATTAAACTTGCACTTATAATTATTCAAATAATTATTTCTTGCATTTTATCTTTAGAAAACCAAATTCTAAAGTCTAAGTGTCAAGTATTTATTTTAAAGATCCACTCATTAAAACAAATACATAAAACTGTTGAAGGCTTGTTATTGGGTATGACCCGACTTGGATCATAACATATTGGCCACATTAATTAATTATGTCTCTCGGGCACATGAAATACCTTCAATCTCCCACTTGCACGAGAAACATAAGGAATTAATGCAAGTGACGGATACCACCTAACGACCGTCCATCTCCCCCAATGTGTTATGACTTGGTGCCATTCAATAACATCATCCCTTTCGAGTTCCCATCTCGAGTATGATTTCGGTGAATCTTTCAATATATCCTTTCGTCTTAGATGTCATGTTAAATCCAAGAGACATAGAATGATCACTCTCTTATAGATCTAACTTTATCAGGCCTTAGACATCCGACTCTCAACGAATAAGAGGGACAAATTCCATCTTGACTACATACGTCCTAGACACTACACTTCGTACCATACCTGAAGCCTCCCTTATGTACTACCATATTTCAGAATAGCGAAGGAAAGAATCAAGGCACAATATTCGGTGAATATCCGAACCCAATATGTGTCTCAGGTCAGAGGATATAATGATATTCTCCTTTACTCAAGATTACATGTGATCAACCACAAAGGCTCCATATAGTAAATCTTGAGAGCGGGTCTTCCAATATTTGTGTCCCACAAATATCTATGAACCTTGGTTGCAACCTTGCCCCACATTCACCATTTGAATGTTAACCAATCCAAGTTCATAATACTCTAGACCTCACACTTGTTCCCACAAATGTGATCAACTACGGAATTTAGAATAATAGTTTATTCATGAATAAAATATGCAAAATTTGAACATGACTCATAATTAAATTAATACCATAATTATATTAATGAGTTTGAACTAATTTGTTCCGTTACAATACATAAAATAGATCATTTCCAATCACTAGAATATCGAAGCCCTAATGCACAAACATGTCCCTCATGTTTTGGCCCATGTAAAAGCTTCGTGAGTGGATCCGCAACATTTTGATCTGTGTGAACTTTGTGAATACATATCTTTCCTTTTCAACCTCATCCCTGATGTAGTTGAATCTCCGCTCAATGTGACGAGTCTTTTGATGAGCACGAGGTTCCTTGATTTGAGCAATCGCACCCTCGTTGTCACAAAAGATCTCAAGAGGGTCCTGAATGGTAGGGACCACTCCTAAGTCGTCGATGAATTTCTTCATCCATGCAGCTTCCTGAGCTGCCAGTGAGGCGGCAATGTACTCTGACTCTGTAGTGGATAACGCAACAACTTCCTGTTTTGAGCTCTTCCGAGAGACTGCACCACCATTTAACATGAAGACATAACCGGATTGTGATCGAGAGTCATCTCGATCAGTTTGGAAACTCGCGTCCACGTAACCTTTTACAGCGAGTTCCTCCTCACCAGACCCATATATTAGAAACATATCTTTAGTCCTCCTAAGGTATTTCAATATACTTTTAACAGCAATCCAATGACTGTTTCCTGGGTTATTCTGGTATCTACTTGTCAAGCTTAGAGCGCATGACACATCCGGTCTAGTACATATCATTGCATACATGATAGACCCAATAGCAGATGCGTATGGGACTTTCTTCATTCTCTCTTGTTCATCTTTCGTGGTAGGACACTGAGATGAACTGAGAATGGTTCCTCTTTGAATAGGTACCAAACCTTTCTTAGAGTTTTCCATCTTGAACCTTTTCAAGATTTTATCAATGTATGTACTTTGACTTAAACCTATCAATCTCTTGGATCTATTCCTATAGATCCCAATCCCCAATATGTATTGTGCTTCTCCAAGATCCTTAATGGAGAAACAACCTTTTAGCCATGTTTTGACCTCTTGCATTGTGGTTATATCATTCCCAAATAATAATATATCATCCACATATAGCACAAGGAACATTATAGAGCTCCCACTAGCCTTCTTGTACACACAAGCTTCATCACCATTTTTGATGAAGCCAAATTTCTTTGCCTCTTCATTAAAACGATGATTCCACATTCTAGATGCTTGTTTCAATCCGTAGATTGATTTCTTTAACTTGCATACCTTTTTAGGATTTTTCGGATCAACAAAACCTTCGGGCTGTACCATATAGACATCTTCCTCAAGATATCCATTTAAGAAAGCGGTTTTGACATCCATTTGCCATATTTCATAGTCATAGTGAGCAGCAATGGCAAACAATATCCTAATAGACTTTAGCATTGCCACTGGCGAGAAAGTTTCATCATAATCAACCCCTTGAGTTTGAGTGAAACCTTTTGCTACAAGTCTAGCTTTGTATGTATCCAAGTTTCCATGTATGTCGGTTTTCTTCTTGAAAAACCATTTGCAATCAACTAGCTTGGAGCTAGGAGGTTGCACAACAAGTTCCCAAACTTGGTTTTCATACATGGATTGCATCTCGGCGTTCATGGCTTCCTGCCATTTATCTTTATCAATCCTTGATAAAGCATCTTCGTAGTTTGTCGGTTCATCCAAATCAACCGTATAGCAACCATCCACGAGAAACCCATATCTCTCAGGAGGATTACTAATCCTACTAGATCTTCGAACGTCTTGTGTACTTTGATCATCCACTTGATCATTTTCAACATCCTCATGTTGAGTATTAGTGTCAACCAATTGTGTATCATCAACTTGATCTTGTACCTCTACAAGATCTACTTTCCTTTCACCATCACCTTCCATAAGGAATTTGGTTTCAAGGAATTCCGCCTTTCGAGCAACAAATACATTTTGCTCGGTCGGATCATAGAAATAGTATCCCATATCATCCTTGGGATATCCTATGAAGATACACTTTGTGGATCGAGCATGTAACTTATTAGCTACATGGCGCTTAGGATAAGCTTCACATCCCCATACTTTTAAGTATGAAAGAGAAGGAGGTTTTCCAAACCACATCTCATGAGGAGTTCGTTCCACCTTTTTGGTTGGGGCCATATTTAAAATACGAACCACGGAGCTTAGACAATAATCCCAAAATGATAGAGGCAACGAGCTTCTTGCCATCATAGATCGAACCATATCCATTAGGGTTCGGTTCCTCCTTTCGGAAACTCCATTAAGTTGGGGTGTTCCGGGTGGAGTAAGTTGTGAGATGATCCCACAACTCCTAAGATGATCTTGGAAGGCATCGCTTAGGTATTCACCTCCTCTATCGGTACGAAGTACCTTAATTGTCCTATTGAGTTGATTTTGTACTTCGTTTTGATATTCTTTGAATGCTTCAAACGTTTCGTCCTTGTGTCTTAATAAGTAGACATATCCGAAACGGCTAAAGTCATCAATGAAAGTAACAAAGTATCTTTCACCATTCCTAGTCATGGGTTTAAAGGGTCCACATACATCCGAATGTATTAATCCCAATAAGTCTTTAGCCCATTCATAGGTCCCTTTGAAAGGTGCTTTAGTCATCTTGCCTTGTAAACAAGATTCACATACATCAAACGAATCCATTTCATTTGATTTCAAAAGTCCATTCTTTTGAAGTGTATGCATTCGGTTCTTGTTTATGTGACCAAGGCGACAATGCCATAAGTAGGAATCACTCAAATCCCTTTTGAGTTTCTTGGTGCTAGTATGGTATATAGAGCTCGATGATGCGTCATCATGAACCAATTCATAAATTCCATTTGAAGGCGAAGCCTTGAAATAGAATACATTATCTTTAGAAACATGGATATCATCATTAATAAAATTAACATTGAAACCACATTGTTTTAAACGGGAAATAGAAATAATGTTTCGACATAAATCTAGTGCATACAAAACATTTTCTAAAATAAGTTCCAATCCACTTGGAAGCTTCAAAACAAAATCTCCTTGAGCTTTAACATGCACCTTTGCACCATTGCCCATATAGAGACTTGATGTTCCCGCCATATGATCACTTCTTTTGAACCCCTGCAAAGAATTGCAAATATGAGTTCCACATCCCGTGTCTAATACCCATTTATTAGAAGAAGTAATATTAAGCTCAATATATACCATATATATATTACCTGAGGTTTGCCCCGCATCCCTCTTGTCCTTCAACTCCTTGAGATAGACCGGGCAATTTCGCTTCCAGTGACCCATTTCACCGCAACCGAAACACGGGTCTTCTTTGGGGTTTGCCTTCTCGGCTACCTTTTGCTTCTTAGCCTTGTTGATGGTTGGGGTAACCATCTTCCCCTTCCCTTTGCCTTGATAGGTGGGTCCTTTTCTCTTAGCCACCTTTGGCTTAGAAGTGTTACCTTTGGATCCACCTTGATCGATTGCTAACACGAGTAAAGCCCTTTTACCCATGCTAGTTTCTGCCGTTCTAAGCATACCGTGAAGCTCACCTATGCTCTTATCCATCCCATTCATATTGTAATTAATTACAAATTGATCAAACCTTTTTGATAGGGAGTTAAGGATAAGATCGGTGGCTAACTCATTTGATATGTTTAGGTTAAGACGGTTAGCACGATCAATAAGGCTTTTCATCTTAAGCACATAAGATGAAACCGATTGGGTATCGTCCATACGACCAGCATGTAGCGCCCGAATGGTCTCGAAGCGCTCGACACACGCTTGTTGAAGGAACATCTCCTTCAATTGCGTTATCATGTCGTATGCACTATGATGCTCGAAATCCTTTTGGAGTTCGGGAATCATAGTCCCAAGCATTAGGCATGAGACTTGAAGGGATTCGTGGCAATACTTATCGTAAGAGGCCATTGCCTCCACATCATTCTCATTCGGTTGATCGGGAATGGGGTCCTCAAGTACATACGCTTTATCCTCTTGTTTGAGTACAATCCGAAGATTGCGGAACCAATCTATAAAGTTGGTATGGTTGAGTTTGTCTTTCTCTAAGAGAGACCTTAATGATAGGTTGTTCATGTTAAGTGGTGCGTTTTGCATGTTGTTGTTGTTATTAGCGGCCATCTACAAAATTCAACAAAGTCCTTTTCAGTATCGATTTCAAATTTAATAAACAATACCCTTTTTAATTTGTTTTATTAAATATTAGAATCCAACGGTAAATCAAATTTCAGTTAGGTGACCTTTATCCCGTCATTTGATTTAGCTAGGTAGTCATAATGACAATTGCAATCCTTTTGCAACTTCAAAATTATGGGATCATGCAATCCCTTTGCATGGCATATTTATCCCATCAACGCCAATTTGTTCCTCATGCTTCGGTGACCCTAAGTTCATGATTCCCAAATCAAGTCGTCCTACTTGTGTAGACATGTAAATTTAACAAACAAGTGGTTAGGTGACCTTTATCCCACTAGTGTGCGAAATTTACCTTATTCATATTAGTCCGCTCATGACGGTTAGGTGACCTTTATCCCATCAAGAGTTTCCTAATACGTCTAAGTGTTTCCACAAAAGGATGGCGTTTAACTTGTTTACCTTGTTATAGTTAAAGGGATTTTAAGTTTTCTACATTCTAGTTTTAGAAAACAAAATGCTATACACCAACATGCATTTGGTGTGTAGTATATTATGAAAAACCTATTTTCATGTCCTTTTAGTAAAACCAATTACTAGTTATAAACCAATTTATTACCTTTTAAATAAACCATTTTATTTAGGTCTAATAACCAATTATTAGTGTCGTTTTGATATGTTTTATTATAACCATTTATAATGTATTTTGCAAGTTGTTAACATGTGAAATGTTGTAGCAATCCAAACATACAAACATAATCATACAAGCATGCAAAATAAAACGTTCACAATCGAGAGCCATTTTGGTGGACATTTGTTTAGCCAAAAAACAAATGTCACCGGTAAGGGTTAACAAAAGAAAGTAAGAGATTTTAAACAAAATCTCCCACTTAATCTTGTAACCATCAAAAGCTCCAACTTGTAATCTTCATCTTGAATCTTCATTTTCTTTTTACAAAATTATATCCTAATACAATTTTTCTAGAAAAATGAAATAACAACCTACTCTATTTTTACAAACAAATAGAATAAATTACATGAAGAAATTACAAGATTAATTACAAATTATTGCACACCAAAATAAAAAAAAATTATTACAAATTAATACAAACCATATGAATGAATATAACAACCATGAAAAATAACCAAATCATCCAAACATTCAACCGCACGGTCTAGGGTCGATTGTGAACAATAACACAACAACAAATCTTGGCCAAACTTGAAGTCCCAAACCCACTTTTGGGACCCAAATAATTCGGCCAAGACACCAAACCCACCAAAACTCATGATTTTCACATTCTACTTTCATGCATGTTGGTAGATTGTAAAATAAATGAGTTTACTAGCCAAAAACAAGAAGCATATTAACAAGACTTTGGCTCTAGATACCATTGATGGAATACCACATGTAAACAAGTCACAAAACCATATTTGGTATGTAAATATATTCGTGTATATATATGTAGCAAGCGGAAGCAATTTTAAGTTGCATGTGAATTTTAACCTTTTAAAAGTATTCCATTTCATAGATCTAGTCTTGTACAATATACTAAAATGTAAATAGAAGCTAGTTAGGGTTTTATACCTTCTCCTAAGATGGAGGTTGAAGAAGCAAGATGAAGATGATGAACAAGCTAGTTTCTCACTTGAAACCTCAATCCTTTGATACCCACAAACCTTTGTATATCAACACCCTTCAAACTTGGTTAGGATTTAGACACAAATGCAAGAAAATCAATTGAAGAACACCTTGTTCTTCCTCCCTAAAATCGGCCAAGATGAGAGTTGGAAGAGAGTTTTAGATTTTGAAATTGCAAGTAAGATGTGTGTATTGGAATGTGCAAGAAAGCATGCAAAAGGTAGAGTGTAATATTTAATAAAAGGCAAGCATGGGGAGGCTATGTGGGAGTCCCCAAAACCGTCCCATTATTACCCCCTTTTTTTTTTTTTTTTGCTTTTATTATTTACCTCTTGATGAATGCACTCTTTATATATATAATTACATGCACATATGTATATCTTTATAAACCACTTATAAAGTTATATATATATGTTACTTGCACATTAAATATAATTTTATAAACCACTTTATAAAATTATAACACACACATGAGTTAATCATACAAATAATTAAACTTGCACTTATAATTATTCAAATAATTATTTCTTGCATTTTATCTTTAGAAAACCAAATTCTAAAGTCTAAGTGTCAAGTATTTATTTTAAAGATCCACTCATTAAAACAAATACATAAAAGTGTTGAAGGCTTGTTATTGGGTATGACCCGACTTGGATCATAACATATTGGCCACATTAATTAATTATGTCTCTCGGGCACATGAAATACCTTCATATATATATATATATATATGTATATATATATTATAACTTGAGAATATTAATAAAGTATTAAACGTATAATACTTTACACAAACGTATTTGTTTCAATATGTTTATTGATTGAATTAGAAGATAATATCAAATGATTGATTTATCAGATACATTGTGATATGATTACGGGTCCATGTTATGAGGTCCACTGTGATCTAAGAAATCTATTCTTTTTAACGATATTCGAAATAAATGGTAAAGTGATTTACAAGTAAGAACAAAGGTGTCAACTAACGATAACTGGACAAAAGTTAGAGAAGGAATAAATTTCATAATATCTCATTGATTTAGTTTCAAACATACGAAAACATTTTTCGATATAATAGAATTCGATTAATAAAAATGTCTTTGTTTAAATAACGTAATTTGAATATATAATAAGTGGTAACATTAATTATTAGAAATAAATATATAAATAACTTGCAACATGTATTTAAAACGTGATGATATTATATATATATATATATATATATATATATATATATATATATATATATATATATATATATATATATATATATATATATATATATATATTGTAAACAATAATAGCACTCGTCGATTGATTCGATTGATATTTATGTAAGCTAATCTGAATGTTCAAGAAATTTAAAAATATAGTTGTTATGATAGTATTATTACTTTCATTATTATTATTAAAATAAAAATTAGTATTATCAATATGATGATATAAATATGAAAATTGACATATATAAATTATTATATTATTATTATTATTAATATCATTATTATCATTAATAATATTAGTATTATTACAAATAGTATTATTATTAGTGTTATGAATAATATTATGAATACTATTTTTATAGTTAATATCAATATTATTATCTAATATTAATATAATTATTATTAAAATAATTATTATTAGTGTTTTGATTATTTCTAACATTATTAAATGTATTATTATTAATATATTTATATTTATTATTAATATTAAATATAAATTATATATATAAAATATATATAAACGCGTGTAATAGCTTATATAGATATATATTTATCAGTATCTATCTGATTGGAATAAAATTAGATTTCTTTTTAACTCTTCTTCTTTTCCTGACTACCCGTGACTATTTGTCAATTCCTTCTGTCGGTTATAGATCGATTGGGGTAGGTTTAGGAGATGAATTACTCGACTCCATCATCAGTCACTCAAATACACACTTTAAATCATATACTGAAATTTCAAAAAACTTCAAACAGAAATAAAAACCATTCATTACTCTGTTCGTGATTTTATATTTATCAAAAACTTAATTTGATTTCAATTTCAAAAAGTAAAAATGCGGTTTTGTTAGGAATTCTCTTGTCTAACTATCTGAAAAATTTCATCTTCTAATTCCTCAAATTAATTTCAAATTTGGAAGTCAAAATTCTAATTTCAAAAAAGTCAACAAAAGTTCTTTGAACAAATTCTTGAAATCTGTTATGATTTAAGATAAATTGATGATGCTTAAAGTTTCTATGAACCATTTAAAGCATATCTTATGTTGTAATTACAAGCTAACTCGATCTAGAAATCAAAATCAATATTGAGTTTAGAGTTCTTCGTGACAGAGCTGTAACAGGTTTTATTTATTTATTTTTTCTTTTTCTGACAATTAAAATATCACATGGACGAATATTTTGTTTCGTTTATATAATTTGAAACAAACCAATTATAGTTTTGTTACAAATTCCAAACTCCCCTGGTCGATTAATTTTTTTTTATAAAAGGGAAGATGAAGAAGGAGATAACAAGAAGGATAGTCAAATAAATTTAGGATGGGAGTACTTAAGGAAAAATAGAAGTAGCTGAGTGGTTTTTGCATATGTTTGGGCTGATCGAGAGGTCACGGGTTCGATACTGGTTCAGAGCGTTTATTATTTAGAAAAACTTTTTGAGGTAGCTTCATTATCAATATTATTATTATTATTATTATTATTATTTTCATTATTATAAATTATGTTATTATTATGATGTTAATGTTAATTATGGTGATCACTAACAATAATATTATGAATGATACTATCATTATTATTATAAAGTATTATTATTAAAAAAATTGAATTACATAAGTGTTATTATTATTACCATGATTAAGATTATTACTATTATTGTTATTATGAAAATAATACAAAATATTATTATTATCATTAATATTAATATTGGTATCATCTTATAATTATTAGTAAATTAATATCATTGTTAACAAAAGTATCATTATTAATATCATTATTAGTAAGCTTATCAAAATTTTTAAAATTATTATTATTATCATTATTACTATCATTATTGTTATCATTAGTATTATAATTAACATTATAAGTATCATAATCATAATTATTATTATCATGATAAGTATTATTATTTGTATTATGATGGGTATTATTATTATGTAACTACAAAAATCATTAACATTATCAAAACTATCGTTGTAAACCGATAAATATTTTGTACATAAAATATACTTATTACATATACTATAATTATATTAAAATTTCGCATAACTATATATATATATATATGTATATATATATATGTATATATATATATATATATAATTATATATATCAAACCTATCAATATTATTTATATAAATACATACAAATAACAAACTATCTATTTTTAAATATAACATTTAAACAATTATGTATATAAATATGGATATATTAATATAACTATATAAATATTAACCATTATGAAAATATACACAAATTAAACATACATAATATATAAATTAAAGATATAATAAATAAATTTATTCAGTTACGATTATATGTTTTAATATATATACAAATGATATAGGTTCAAGAATCTGAGGCCAACCCTGCATTGATCAATGTTGTCATGTGTATTTTTACTACAAAATACAGTATTGTGAGTTTCATTTGTTCCCTTTTAAATGCTTTTGTAATATATATTTTTGGGACTGAGAATACATGCGCTGCTTTTATAACTGTTTTATGAAATAGACACAAGTAATCGATACTACATTCTATGGTTGAATTATTAAACCGAATATGACCCTTTTAGCTTGGTAGCCTAAGAATTAGGGAACATCACTAATTTTGAGAATTAGTGCACCCCTAATTGACGTGAATCCTAAAGGTAGATCTATCGGGCCCAACAAGCCCCATTCTGGAATTTGGAATGCTTTAGTACTTCGAAATTATCATGTCCGATGGGTGTCCCGGAATGATGAGGATATTCTATATGCATCTTGTTAATGTTGGTTACCAGGTGTTCACCATATGAATGATTTTTATCTCTATGCAGTTTACGAAATGCCTGATATGAGATGTATATTTATGAGCAATGAAAATGAAAATCTTGTGGTCTATTAAAATTATGTAAATGATCGATTATGATGAACTAATGAACTCACCAACCTTTTGGTTGACACTTGAAAGCATGTTTATTCTCAGGTATGAAAGAAATCATCCGCTGTGCATTTGCTCATATTAGAGATATTACTTGGAGTCATTCATGACATATTTCAAAAGACGTTGCATTCGAGTCGTTGAGTTCATCAAGATTATTATTAAGTCAATTATAGTTGGATATATTATGAAATGGTATGCATGCAGTCAACTTTTGATGTAATGAAAGTTTGCCCTTTTAAAAACGAATGCAAAATTTGTAAAATGTATCATATAGAGGTCAAATACCTCGCGATGTAACCAAATGTAATGTATTCGTCTAGATGGATTAGGACTGGTCATTAGAATTACTACCTCAAGTTTAGTAGGTAAACCTACTGGAAGTGATAAGAAATGATCTAGCTTCAAAGGATCTTGGATGGCTTGAAAGTTTTAAAGTAGAATCATGACACGAAAACAAGTTCAATTAAGATTTCTACTCGAATTAAGATTGTTATAGTTATAGAAATTGAATCAAAGTTTGAATATGAATTATACCTTGAATTAGAATGATAACCTACTGTAAATAACAGAGGTTTCTTGATCTTAGATGATTACTTGGAATGGATTACAATGCTAGGAAGTAAACTTGTAAACTTTAAAGTGTTTATGAAGTGTTCTTGAGTAGTTGTTTTGTATGTTAATTTAGGTTAACTAGATTGAGCTAGATTGAGCTAGATTATGAAGAAAATAATGAAGAACACTTAGAACAATAAGAGAGGAATTTAGAGAGAGTAATTTGATGCATAAAAGTTGGAATGAAAATGTGTTTATGGTTGGTGAAGAAAAACGTGATCCTACCCTTGAATATAAGGTTCCATTAGTTTGTATTTTTGTTAGATATTTCATGCTAGTTGCCAAATGATGGTTCCCACATGTTTAGGTGACTCATTAAGGCTGCTAAGAGTTGATCATTGAAGTGTATATACCAATAGTATATACATTTAGAAGTTGTGTATTGTACGAGTACAAATACGGATTGAATACGAGTAAATAGTGTTACTGTAGTAAATAGTGTTTACTGTAGCAAATAGTAGTTACTGTAGCAAATAGTATTTTACTGTAGCAAATAGCGTTTTAGTTATACATCTTTGATTTAATTGTATTTCTTCTTATATATATATATATATATATATATATATATATATATATATATATATATATATATATATATATATATATAATAAAAACTTACATCATAAAAAAATAAAACGATTATATAATTATCACAAATTATGACGTTCGTGAATCATCAGGCAAACGGGGTGGTCAATTGTCTACATAAACTCATTTCAATTAATCAAGTCTTAATAAGTTTGATTGCTTAACATGTTGGAAACATTTATTCATGTAAATATTAATCTCATATAATATATAATCATGGAAAAGTTCGGGTCACTTGATATTGCTCAATTACATCATATATATCTATCGCAATATCGCTTAAAACGCTCTATAATCGAAGATAATGAAGGTGATCTACAAGTGATAAGCCAAGATGCGCGAATTTGTATCGGAAGAATGATTTGCAAAGAATTTCGATGATTTATGACATTGGTTGATCCCGATACGAGTTAGGGTCAAAATACCACTCTAAAATAATAAAACAAGGCTTCCGATATGATAGGTTTCGTCCAAATGAAATAATATTGAAAAGAAAACGAAAGAGTCAAAAATAGTACAGCAGGACGCCGTCCCACATAGCTAGACGCCGTCCTGCCCTTTGAAGAGGGACGTCGTCATGGTCATTCGAGACGCCGTCTTGATCTTTATACCGGGACGCCGTCCTGCCTTTTAGGACGACGTCCCGAAGTAGGTGTACCCGACTTTTTCTGCTTTTTACCTAATTTCTCCACTTTAAAACATCAGTTTTGGGACTGTTTCATCAGAATACGAACCAGAGAGTTTAGAGGCGATTTTCAGGAGCAAATTGGAGAACTCCAACCTCTTTGAAGAGGCTCAACATCAAGGCATCATCCATCAATACCTTCTTCATCCAAGAACTCTTGTTCTTGTAGGTTATTTACTTGTTCTCAGCAATGATTTCAGTTAATAAATTGATTGTATTGTTGTCTGTTACCATGATTGTTGGCTAGTTTCTATAATGTTTGTCTAGATTAATAACCAAGGTATTGGATGTAATCTTATTGATTGAATGTATTATGCGTGATAGATTGAAGCTTGAATTAAGAACCATGCTTATTGTTGTTAAAATCATTTGTATCTAGTTAATTGATATGTTGTTGATAAAGAGAACTCTTGTTGATGTATCATATTGATTTACAATCAACTTGTCTTAGATTGATTGTTTGCTAAACCGGACCAAGGGGGTAAACTAGATTAAAACGGTTAAACAAAATAGGAATGAATTGTGTAGAGCGAACGCAAAGACAATTGTTATTCAAGTCTTTGATCTTGTTGATCAACTAATCACAAACGAAAAGGTCTAAGTAATAGGGAACCCTCGCTTAGTAATTCTAGTTTGAGTACTTGCTAAAGAGAACTCTTGGCGAGTCGATTTAGGTGATTAGCATGCTTATAGTTATTTGATTACAAATACAAGAACCATAGTGAAAAGGGAACCCTTGATCTTGTTATTGTATTTGCGTGTTTATCCGAGAGAACTCTTAGTGAACCTATTAGATAACTACACACATAATTATTCAATCAGGACTTAATATCTAAAAATACATCCAATACCGAGGGTAAAATATCTAGATAAACATTTCATCTCTTTGATTTAATTCAAAACTATCTTACTTGCTTTATTTGCATTTATTCTCATTTCATAAACTTAAAAGACAAAAATATTGTTTTTACATTTAACCTTCTTTGATTTGGCTAAATCGTTAAATAGCCACCAAAACATAAAACTTGTACTTTTAACTTTCATTCACTTAGTTAATCATAATATAGTTTCTAATTCTAGTTTGACTGATATAACTGTCCTTGGAACGATACACGGAACTAAACCAGTTACTATACTACTACACGATCGGGTACACTGCCCGTTAGTGTGTAGCAATCTCTAAAACCGGTATTTTCCATACGATAATTCATATACCACTTTTCGCACATCAAGTTTTTGGCGCCGCTGCCGGGGACAGTTTTGTGTCAAAATAGAATTATTAACTGATTTGTGATTAAGTAGTTTCTTAATTATTTTAAATTTTTAATAATCTTTGATTTTTAAACTTATAGAATCGGTATGTTTAATAATTTTTGTTAGTTGTGTGATTGACAGTTTATAGGTCGCATATGCCACATACCCGAAGTTCAGAATCTCCATTATTTACACCATTGACAGAACCGGATAGAAAGCTTGGTAGGATTTCAAAAGAAGTACTTGAAATTTTTGAATCTTCATCAAAGCAAGAAACCTTTGATTCAGAATCAAGTACGACCAAGCCTCGATATTCAGACTTTGGTAAACCCGTTCAACCCCCAAATTTTGAAATGGAAGGAGAAAGACCGTTGGTACCACGACAATCAATGGCAGCAAATATGAAAGCAACCCGGACCGGACAAGGTAGTGCTATTACTCCACCTACTGGTGAGGTAACTTTTGAAATAAAAGGACCTATTCTTCAAATGATTAATAACAGGTGTCAATTTGGTGGTGGTCCGAATGAAGATGCAAACGAACATATTCGTCTCTTTCAAGAGATATGTCTTCTATTTAAACTTAAACCAGAAACTGACCAGGCCATATTATTAAGACTTTTCCCTTGGACACTCCAAGGGGAAGCACGAAGTTGGTTAGATTCATTGGCCGAGGCTACGATAGAAACGTGGGATGGTATGTTGGAAAAATTTCTTAAGAAATATTTTCCAGCATCCAAGTCCGCGAGACTCCAACACGAAATTACCCAATTCTGTCAAAAGCCGATGGAAACCCTGTACGAAGCATGGAATCGATTTTCCAAAATGCTAAGAGGTTGTCCAAACCATGGTTTGGATACCTTTCAAAAGGTCCAAATCTTTTACAAAGGTTGTGATGTAGCAACCCGAATTTCAATTGACCAAGCGGTCGGTGGTTCTCTTATGGACAAAACCGAGTAAGAGGCTTATGAGATAATCGAGAAACTAGCCGATTATTCTCATGAGTGGCATCAAGAATGCCCAATTACTCGAAATGCTCAAGTCCAAAGCGCCGGTGCTTATGATGACTTAAGCTCCCTAGGTGTGAAAATAGATGGTGTTGTCCGAAACATGGACAAAATCACCAAGGAAATCCATAGTATGAAAGTAGGTTGTGAATACTGTGGAGGTCTCCACTTAGGAAAAGATTGTGATGCCGGGTTAACCATGACTCAAAAAGAAGAAGTGGCTTTCATAAGCCAAAGAAATAATAACCAGTTTCAGGGAAGAGCCCAATTTAACCGGAACTTTAACAACCCCTACAACTCTCAAGGTCAAACTTCCAATTTTCAACAAGGGTCAGGTAGTGGGTTCCAACAACAAACTCCGGGTTTTTACCAAAAACCCCAACAGGAAGAGAAAAAGTCAAATTTAGAGAGTATGTTGGAAAAGTTAATTACATCACAAACTCAGCTTGTCACAAATATAAACCAAACCAACGAGAAAAACGAACATCAATTTAGAAACCAACAAGCATCAATTCAAAATTTAGAAAAACAAATGAGTGGTTTAGCCAATTTACTGAGCGAGAGGAAACCAGGTAGTTTACCGGGCGAAACCAGTAAAAACTCACGAAACGAGCACGCAAATGTTATCACCACACGGAGTGGTCTAGCATACGATGCTCCAAAAATGCCCGAAAATTCTGATTTCAGGGTTCCATTGAACCAAAATGATGAACCGGTTAAGGAGCCGGAAAAAGTGGTTGAAAAGGAAGAACGGGAAAAACCCGTAGTGAAACCATATCAACCACCGCTCCCATACCCAAGAAAACAACAACAAGAGAGGCTAGAGGTCGAAAGGTCAAAATTCCTAGATATGTTTAAACAAATTAACATAAACATGCCTTTCATTGATGTAATCTCAGGTATGCCCAAGTATGCTAAGTTTTTAAAAGACTTACTTACTAATCGGAAGAAAATGGAGGAACTTTCATCCGTCACCATGAATGCAAATTGTTCAGCAATTTTGATGAACAAAATACCGAAAAAGTTAGCTGATCCTGGAAGTTTTACCATACCATGTCTCCTGGGAGATTTGGAACGCATTAAAGCATTAGCGGATTTAGGGGCTAGCATAAATTTAATGCCTTATTCATTATATGTTAAGCTAAACCCCTGGGAACTGAAACCAACTCGAATGGCAATCCAACTAGCAGACCGCTCTGTTAAATTCCCTCGTGGAATTTTAGAGAATATGTTAGTAAAAGTCGGTACCCTAGTATTTCCGGCTGATTTTGTAATTCTAGACATGGAG
This sequence comes from Rutidosis leptorrhynchoides, assembly GCF_046630445.1. Classification (NCBI taxonomy): domain Eukaryota; kingdom Viridiplantae; phylum Streptophyta; class Magnoliopsida; order Asterales; family Asteraceae; genus Rutidosis; species Rutidosis leptorrhynchoides. The sequence continues at coordinate 33,651,276 of NC_092340.1, forward strand.
GAGGACACACGTGTGCCTCTTATATTAGGTCGACCTTTCCTCAATACCGCTAGAGCTATGATAGATGTTCATGGGCTGAAATTGACCCTTAGTATTGAGGATATGAAGGTTACCTTTTCCGTTGACCATGCCTTGCAGTACCCCGAGTCTACTGATGATCAATGTTATTATTTGCAAACCGTAGACACGTATTCGAAGTTATTGCAGGAATTTCCAGAATTGCACGGTACAGGAGAATGCATTTTTGCGGAAGGTGATGATGAAACAATGGTGGAAGAAGTGGAGATGTTGACCACTTTGATGGCTAACGGGTATGAGCCAAATGATGAAGAGTACAGAAAGTTGGATTTAGGGAATGAATACCGATGTAAAACATCGATTGAAGAACCTCCCGTTTTGGAACTAAAGCCACTTCCAAGTCACTTGGAATATGCTTACCTACAAGAAGGTTCTACTCTCCCGGTGATCATTTCATCCGAACTCTCTGTAAGTGAGAAATCTAAGCTTGTTTCCATGTTAAAAGCCCATAAAACGGCTCTAACATGGAAAATTCATGACATCAAGGGTATAAGTCCCTCTTATTGTACACATAAGATATTAATGGAAGATAACTATAAGCCGTGTGTACAAAGACAAAGGCTACTCAACCCCAATATGCAAGAAGTTGTTAAGAAGGAGATTGTAAAACTCCTAGATGCGGGTCTTATTTATCCAATTTCGGATAGTCCTTGGGTGAGCCCGGTCCAATGCGTGCCCAAAAAGGGTGGCATGACCGTTGTCACAAATGAAAACGACCAATTAATTTCTACCAGGACTATCACGGGTTGGAGGGTATGCATTGACTACAGGAAATTAAATGATGCTACCCGAAAAGACCATTTTCCCCTTCCTTACATTGATCAAATGTTGGAAAGATTAGCGGGAAAGAATTTTTATTGTTTTCTTGACGGTTTCTCGGGATATTTCCAAATCCCTATAGCACCCGAGGACCAAGAGAAAACGACCTTTACATGTCCTTATGGTACTTTCTCCTATCGGCGTATGCCTTTTGGCTTATGCAATGCTCCTGCTACCTTTCAAAGGTGTATGGTAGCTATTTTTCATGACATGATTGAAGACTTTATGGAAGTATTCATGGATGACTTCTCAGTCTTCGGTGATTCTTTTGACTCATGTCTTAAAAATCTTGAGCTTATGTTGATTAGGTGTGAAGAATCAAATCTTGTACTAAACTGGGAAAAATGTCATTTTATGGTAAAAGAGGGAATTGTATTGGGTCATAAAATTTCTTGTGCAGGTCTTGAGGTGGATCGGGCTAAAGTGGAAGTAATAGCCAAATTACCACCACCAACGAATGTGAAAGGTGTTAGAAGTTTTCTGGGGCACGCCGGTTTTTACCGGCGGTTCATTAAAGATTTTTCCAAAATTGCAACTCCCATGAACAAACTTCTTGAGAAGGACGCTCCATTTGTCTTTACGGACGAGTGTCTTACCGCCTTTAATCTTCTTAAAGCAAAGCTCACGCAGTCACCGATTCTCATATCGTCGAATTGGTCAATACCATTCGAACTTATGTGTGACGCCAGTGACTTTGCTATTGGTGCCGTCTTGGGGCAAAGAATAGAAAAACATTTCAAGCCCATTTACTATGCTAGTAAGACACTACAAGGAGCCCAACTTAATTACACTACCACCGAGAAGGAACTCCTTGCAATCGTCTTTTCGTTTGACAAATTCCGATCCTATTTAGTGCTAGCAAAGACGGTTGTCTACACAGACCACTCGGCATTAAAGTACTTGCTTTCTAAGCAAGATGCTAAACCCCGTTTAATACGTTGGGTCTTGCTTTTGCAAGAATTCGACATCGATATAAAAGATAAAAAGGGTGCCGAAAACCTAGCTGCCGATCACCTTTCTCGACTTGAGAACCCGAATCTTGGGGTTCTACATGAGACCGTTATCCAAGATAATTTTCCTGATGAAAATCTCATGAGAGTTGAGAAAATTAATGATCCATGGTTTGTAGACATTGCCAACTATCTTGCGGGTGGATTCCTAGAAACCGGTATGTCACACCAGAAAAGAAAGAAATTCTTTAGTGACTTAAAATACTATTTTTGGGAACACCCATATCTCTTTAAACAGTGTCCCGATGGGATAATCCGTCGGTGTGTTTCAGGAAAAGAATGCACCGAAATTCTACTTGACTGTCACCTTGGTCCAACAGGTGGGCACTTTGGTCCCCAAATCACGGGGAAGAAAGTTTACGAGGCCGGTTTCTATTGGCCTACAATATTCAAAGATGCCTACGCTGTCTGTAAAGCTTGTGACGCGTGCCAACGGACCGGTCAAATAACTAAACGGGATGAAATGCCTCAACAAAGCATCCAAGTATGCGAGGTGTTCGATGTTTGGGGAATTGACTTTATGGGCCCCTTTCCAAAATCTCACTCTTACCTCTACATACTTGTCGCCATAGATTATGTTTCTAAATGGGCGGAGGCAAAGCCTCTACCAACAAATGATGGCCGAGTAGTGGTAAATTTTTTGATGGAGCTTTTCTCTAGGTTTGGCACGCCAAAAGCTCTTATAAGTGACCGGGGCACCCACTTTTGCAATAAGCAAATGGAAAAGGTGTTGAAAAGATATGGAGTAATCCATAAAATTTCGACATCCTATCATCCCCAGACGAGTGGGCAAGTAGAAAACACCAACCGGTCATTAAAACGCATACTAGAAAAGACCGTTGGTGCTAATCCAAAAGAGTGGTCAAACAAGTTATATGATGCATTGTGGGCATTTCGCACGGCCTACAAAACACCGATTGGAACAACTCCTTTCCGTATGGTATACGGAAAAGCATGCCATCTCCCGTTGGAGATTGAACATAAAGCACATTGGGCGCTAAGGGCATGCAATTTGGATTACCAAGAAGCGGGTCGGTTACGTTTGACCCAACTAAATGAATTAGACGAGTTGAGGCTTGAAGCCTATGACAACTCTCTAATTTACAAGGAAAAAACTAAACAATGGCACGACAAGAGATTGAAACATCCAAAAGAATTCATGGAAGGAGATCGTGTCCTTGTTTACAACTCCCGTTTCAAGTTATCACCCGGAAAGCTTAAGTCCCGATGGACGGGACCATTTGTGGTGAGAAGGGTGTACCCTTACGGAACGATTGAAATGGTAAACTGGAAAGGTGATATTTTTAAAGTGAATGGCCACCGGGTCAAACACTACGTTGATGGTCCCCTGGAAATTGAGGATAAGGTTAGCCTCAACTTCAAGAAAAACGCCTAAATCAAAACGGGGACGAGTTTGGTGAACGACTCGTAAAAAAAAATGGTTCACATTTGTAATTAGGTTTGTATTGTGTGCGCGATAAATTTTAGTTTGGTACAAAATGATTAACGTATGACCTCGAAACGCGAACGACTCGAGAAATCAGATCAGTGAGTTTTAGTGTTACGGGACGCCGTCCCATTTAGATAGACGCCGTCCCACTTTTAAGATCAAGACGCCGTCTTAATTAGCTCGACGCCGTCCCAAAGTACTAACCGAGACGCCGTCATCCATTCCGAGACGACGTCCCGACCCCCTGAGTCAGAAAAAAAATACGTTTTAACACTTATCCCACTCATTTTTCATCCACAAAACACACTCTTCTCTATTTCTCTCTGCCCTAACCCGAACCACTCTCCAAAAACCCTAATTTCTACTTCAAATTCGCGATTTCCTCTTCAAATTCAAGCTTTAAATCATGAACTTTTGGGTATGAATACTCCATTTCTTCACTTTTCTTTATCAATTACTTGAATTATATGTTTATATCTATAAATTGGTTAAGGATAAGTGTGGGGTGTTTGATTTGCATGATTATTATTAAGATTAACATGCCTTAGATGTTTTAATTGCCCTTAATGTGTTTATTTTGCAAAGATTACATGCTTTTAAGGGTTTTGTTCATGATTCTAGGGTTTGTAGAAAATAAATCCGAATTTAGGGTGCTTAACTTATGAAGTTGAGTTTATGTATGATGTTTATGATTCTTGTGAAGTATATGATTGTGTTGGTGATGTTGATGTCAACTTGGCCGGGTCGTTTTTGAATATTAGTAAATTTCTAAGCATATGATGAATTATAATGAATTTATGAAATGTGTATGCTTGTTTTTCATTTGTAAGGTCATGTTGAATCAAATAAGGGAATGGAATGCCATAATGTATGATGTTATAAGGTCATTTGAGCTAAAAGTTGTGAAAATTGTATTATGATTTGTGATGAATATGATTAGAATGCAAAGTTAAATGTTATGACCTATGACACAACATACTTGAATCCTTTAAGTCCTAAGTTTGTGCTACTTTGTTAAGTTGTGATTTTCGTTTTTAAAAGTGTGTTAATGAATTCAAGTTGACTTTGGTTGACTCTGGTATAAACTTGTGAACATGCACTTTTGTTTAAATGAATCATAATAACTTTTTGAACTAGAAATGGAATGATTAAGTTCTCCTGCTACTCGATTTTGTTTTTAGCTAACATTAACACAACGGTTTCCATGTTCTTTTGGTTTGGTGTATAATGTTTTGCAGGGACAACCAAGCAGAGGAGGACCGGCAAAAAGAGGAAGGACAGCAGGTTTGGCTCCTCCACGACAACCACCACCACAACAACAACAACATCATTCATCATCGTCTTCCGGAGAAGAAGAGGAGGAGGATCTAAATGATCCTCGAGTTTGGTTAACACGGGTTCAGAACGAAGAAGACTACACCGAAACGTTTGAGAGAATAAACCGCAGGCCGATTAATGCCACTTGGTATTTTTTCTGGGGGCCATTGGAAGAAGCGGGCATGCGCCGACATGTTACTAATTTACTAGCCATCCCGTATAATAGAGTAGTCGCCCACGCTTGGGAACATGTTTTTAGCATCAATGAACCAATCTATCCGGTGCTGCTTAAAGAATTTTACTCTACCATGCGGTTTAACAATGTCAGCGATTATTTATCGAATGAGTTTCTACAGTTTCGTCTCGGGGGCCAAGATAGGGGTATAAGCAGTTTACAGCTTTGTAGAGTTCTGGGAATTTTTGAGGAACTCACCGATAATCAGTTAGGTGAATATTTGCGGGCTTCTGATTACGTTGGCCGGCATGTTTTTGATGACACCTCTTATTGGCGCAGAATTTGTAAGCCAAATATTGCGCCTGCACATTTTAGATCAAGCAAGCACAGGTACAACGAAATCGCAGCCCGGGATGATAGGCTGCTTCATCGACTCATCGCATGCACGTTTAATGCGAGGATTGAGGGTAATGAGAAGGTGAAAACATTAGATTTGTGGATTATGGATCAAATCAAGCGGGGTTCCTATACCGACATTCCTGGGCTAATCGGTACTTATTTTAACATTGATTTCAGTAGACACGGCTACAGAAGCCACTTCTGGGAGGCCACTACATCACCCGAATTGCCCGACATTTTAACATTGATTTCAGTAGATTACAGGAGTACACGAGCGTAATGAAACCATTAAAAAAGGTTTTTTATATTAATGCTGAAATCATTATGAAAGATAGAAATGGGCATTTGGTGCCTTTTGTGGCAGTTGGTGCAGGTGACGCAAGTGGCAGTGGTGTTCAGCAAGAGCAGCGGCAGGAAGAGGAGGCAGAAATGGAGGCACAGACTAATGTGGGTGAACAGGTTCCGTGGCATCCGTCCCAATCAAGTTGGGACAGTTTGGTTGGTAGTGTTAATAACATGAGGTTGAGCCCGAACGAACAAAGGATGCACAACGATCGAATGTGGGATAGTCAGCAGCGAATGGAGCAACAACAGATTGCTCAAGTGCACGATCAGGGATGGATGAGTTATGGTATTGATTGGAATAACCATAACTCAGAGTTGTTTTATTCCAACCCCGAGCAGTACTATGGGACGACACGTCTGACACCCCAATATTACACGGATCCTCAAAACCCACCTCCGCCTCACCCGATTTATGATAATACCGCTGCGTTGCAGGATGCTCGGAACAGATTTGAGCAGCAATATCCACAGGGACGCCCGTACAGAGATGGTTCGGGTAATTATTTTTGGCCGTTTGATAACTAGGCCTGCGTGCCTATTGGATCATTTTGTACCTTGTTTTTAGACTATTTTTTTTGTGTGATGTATTTTGATACAATTTCGGTTTGTAATAATATACTAATGTGTGGTTTGATAAACGGATGTGGTTGTAAAAACACCGTTATTTTTATATGCTTTGTGTGGTTTGTTTATTTGTGCAGCATGATTGAACTTCAAAGACTGGCATTAAGTTCAGCGACATTTGATATTATGATGTGTGTATGATGATAATCGCGGACTAGACGATGCTCTTATGCTGGCAGTAAGTTCAGCATCATCCGTCTACATGTTCCACGATTTACAGGTTCAAAATTGGAAATTTCTACAATCACCCTATCACTTTGCCCTCTAAATTTAATCCTTTTTCTGATTTCATGCAATGAGGGCCTTGCATGATCTCAAGTGTGGGGTGGGGAGTAGAAATTTATCGGGAACTCGTTTTACTAAAATTAAGGCGTTCAAGGCAACATAACTTGTAAAAGGTTAAATTTTATAAAATTGATTTTAAAATTTATCGACGGATTAAGATCAGGTTTAACAACCGAATTTCCGTTATAAATATAAATTTTTAAAAGATATTTTATAAACTTAATTGATTATAAGCTTATTTAAAAAATTTTAAAATTTTCAAGTAGCCTTAAAAACGATTAAAAGCCCAAAAACCACGTTATACACATTATGGTCTTAAAATCTAGAAAATAAATGTTGGTTTACATTTTAAATTATTAATAGTCTTTGAAGTTGCTCCATCATTTAATTATTTGAGTGAAAATCCTACTAGTTTAGTAAGCTAACTTGTAGGTCACTTGTACCAAAAACGAGTGTAAACCGTGAGAGAGCGGTGATTGTATAGCGTGGTCGGAAACCGGATCTCGCGCCAGAAAAAAAAAAAAACCCTAAGGGCGATCCTCATTGTTTCTCCTAACAAGGACAATGTTGCGTCCGACCACTTATATGACCATACAGGATGTATCCATTCCATCCTAAAGGGAGTCAAGTCTCCCGAACGACACACTTGCTGATTTATTTCAGAAGTTGTAGTCCAGACCAGTTGTAGGGTGACGAAAAATCCTGAAAAGTCATTGCTAAAATCGACTGGAAATCTACCAGGCCTCAACATCAAACAGGGAAACTGGTAGTCAAAGTTTATCTCAATGAGGGAGATTTGCTAGCCAAATGGGAAGCGCACCATGATACACAAATTGTCAGTGATTGATCAGATTCCCAGTGGATAACCTCCGGAAAGGTAATATATCAGCTTTTAAGCCTGATGAAGTTCAATCTTTATGATTGACTTAACGGATTAGATAATTACCTCATGATTGTCAATGATATCCGGACGTAATGTGTATCCTCCTAAGCACATTATTTTCTACCGACATCTCACGATGTTAGGTACCGTGGGAGGGATTGGCTTGACCAATAGCGGGAAACCCGCACTCATTTTTCAAAATTTAAAAATCCGACAAAATCGGAAAACGTGTCTAGTATTAAAAACTAGCATGATATTTTCAAAACCATAAAACGTTTTCATCAAGGTCCTGATTTCCCTAGGATCAAATTTTTCGGATACTTGGCTCAAATCTCCCAAAAATGTGTGTGTGTGTTTCCATTGTGTATAAAGCGTGCGTGTGATTTCAATAAAAGTGTACTATACTTAAAGTGTGTGTTTCCATTGTGTATATAGCGTGAGTGTGTTACTTAAAGCGTGTGTTTCATATAGTGTGTGTTGTGTTTTATATCAACATGTGTGTTTCGTGTGCTTCGAGTGATTCATGTAATGTATGTAATCTATATTGTGTGATTATGATTGATATTGTTCTACTTTGTAACGAAAGAATTGCTTGAGGACAAGCAAGGTTTAAGTGTGGGGTGTTTTGATATTGCTCAATTACATCATATATATCTATCGCAATATCGCTTAAAACGCTCTATAATCGAAGATAATGAAGGTGATCTACAAGTGATAAGCCAAGATGCGCGAATTTGTATCGGAAGAATGATTTGCAAAGAATTTCGATGATTTATGACATTGGTTGATCCCGATACGAGTTAGGGTCAAAATACCACTCTAAAATAATAAAACAAGGCTTCCGATATGATAGGTTTCGTCCAAATGAAATAATATTGAAAAGAAAACGAAAGAGTCAAAAATAGTACAGCAGGACGCCGTCCCACATAGCTAGACGCCGTCCTGCCCTTTGAAGAGGGACGCCGTCATGGTCATTCAAGACGCCGTCTTGATCTTTATACCGGGACGCCGTCCTGCCTTTTAGGACGACGTCCCGAAGTTGGTGTACCCGACTTTTTCTGCTTTTTACCTAATTTCTCCACTTTAAAACATCAGTTTTGGGACTGTTTCATCAGAATACGAACCAGAGAGTTTAGAGGCGATTTTCAGGAGCAAATTGGAGAACTCCAACCTCTTTGAAGAGGCTCAACATCAAGGCATCATCCATCAAAACCTTCTTCATCCAAGAACTCTTGTTCTTGTAGGTTATTTACTTGTTCTCAGCAATGATTTCAGTTAATAAATTGATTGTATTGTTGTCTGTTACCATGATTGTTGGCTAGTTTCTATAATGTTTGTCTAGATTAATAACCAAGGTATTGGATGTAATCTTATTGATTGAATGTATTATGCGTGATAGATTGAAGCTTGAATTAAGAACCATGCTTATTGTTGTTAAAATCATTTGTATCTAGTTAATTGATATGTTGTTGATAAAGAGAACTCTTGTTGATGTATCATATTGATTTACAATCAACTTGTCTTAGATTGATTGTTTGCTAAACCGGACCAAGGGGGTAAACTAGATTAAAATGGTTAAACAAAATAGGAATGAATTGTGTAGAGCGAACGCAAAGACAATTGTTATTCAAGTCTTTGATCTTGTTGATCAACTAATCACAAACGAAAAGGTCTAAGTAATAGGGAACCCTCGCTTAGTAATTCTAGTTTGAGTACTTGCTAAAGAGAACTCTTGGCGAGTCGATTTAGGTGATTAGCATGCTTATAGTTATTTGATTACAAATACAAGAACCATAGTGAAAAGGGAACCCTTGATCTTGTTATTGTATTTGCGTGTTTATCCGAGAGAACTCTTAGTGAACCTATTAGATAACTACACACATAATTATTCAATCAGGACTTAATATCTAAAAATACATCCAATACCGAGGGTAAAATATCTAGATAAACATTTCATCTCTTTGATTTAATTCAAAACTATCTTACTTGCTTTATTTGCATTTATTCTCATTTCATAAACTTAAAAGATAAAAATATTGTTTTTACATTTAACCTTCTTTGATTTGGCTAAATCGTTAAATAGCCACCAAAACATAAAACTTGTACTTTTAACTTTCATTCACTTAGTTAATCATAATATAGTTTCTAATTCTAGTTTGACTGATATAACTGTCCTTGGAACGATACACGGAACTAAACCAGTTACTATACTACTACACGATCGGGTACACTGCCCGTTAGTGTGTAGCAATCTCTAAAACCGGTATTTTCCATACGATAATTCATATACCACTTTTCGCACATCATCACTACATATATGATATATGATATATGATACTAGTGCAGAGACCCGTGGAATCACGGGATTTTAAAGAATTTTTTTTGAATGATACGTTATATAATTAACATGTAGATAAAATAACATAATTCATCAAGTTCTGCAAAATAGAAAACAACAATGTTTAATCGAATACTCAAAAGACATACAAAAAATTTACCAAAGAAAGATAATGAGAAAAAAGAACGTCTAATAAGAAACGAAACAACAGATTCATAACATATGGCTTCAATCTATACAATGTAGTTATTTTGCACAATAGTCTACTTATTACTTGTCCTTGATAAAACATACATTTCATAGAAATGGTATGTTTTAATCCTCCATAAAAAATGAAAGACTCAGCTTATAAACTGCACTGCTGAATAATCAATAACTTTATATTAATGGTAAAAATTAGATCAGAAGACCATAGTTAAGAAATTGTGATACCACCAACTATTTAATATCCTGATCGTGTTTATATTCTTCTTTAGTTATAGTGTACGGTCAACTTTATGGCATAGAAAAGGTGTACCAAAAATTTGACATAGAAATCATTTGTGGCACTTGTACAGTCAACTTTAAACTTATTCAGAAACAAATCAAATAGAAATTCTTGAATTTCCTTTTCTCACTAAAACTTGCATGAAAAAGTGTGTCAAACACATGGTTTGCATCAAAAAAGTGCTTATAATTTGTTTTAGTAACAAAACTTAACATTACTAATACCCTTCAGAACAGAAGATTACATAAGCATAAGTAGAGAATACATCAGAACGGAAGATTACATAAGCATAAGAAAGTTCTAATATTATATCTTTTTTTACCTATTTATTACGATAAATGACTGGTTCAATAAGCTTCAAGGGCCAAGTTTCATACACGATAAGAACACCATGTGAATTCTCAGAGGAATTTTCTATCATCTTCCTCATTGAAGCCATGTGTACTGAAACATGTTATTGGATATCTGTAAAATCACACATACAATTTTAAAGGAATAATGGGTTGGAATGAGAGGAATAGAAGATGAAATTGAAAAGCAACCTATATAAACACATTACTTTATGAAAAATTTCAGAATACGACGCAAAGGTACCTACAATTATATGATGCTAAACAAAGCTATATATACAATTGACATATAACTACTAAGCTTTTGTAAGAAAAAATCTTATTGAAACAGATTTAAAACATGTGTAAAACTCTTAACTAGTATTATTGACATTCATCTCATTAGCATTTTTATCACTCATTCAAATACCTAATACCCTTAGATGAAACCTTAGAAAGTTTGACCCATTTAGATGTAACAAATTAGACCCATGATATAAATCAATGGTTATCACAGATAAGCTAAATGGGTCAAATGTACCTGCTGGAAGTAACATCTTCAAATATATGGAGTAACATTAAACCTTGTTTCTTAGAATTTCACCAGGAATAACTCATTGTCGTATGTTTCATGAACTCGATCGAACACTTTCCTTCCTAAACCTTTCTTCTCGACTGAATGCCCATCTCCATTGAACAAAGAGACCTCATCATTATTAAAGTATATGAAAATATTTGAAAAGCTCAATTAATTTTTGCTAAGAGGAAAATTTACATGTTAAAAAGATAAGATAATTACCGTAACCACACATTACCGAAAGGTATTTTAAAGTGCACAACGGAGTCTGCTTCAAGCACTGGTTATACATGAACGTCGACCAAATTATTGCAGCCATCTGATATATTAGTTTCAGACTCATAATCACTTGTAATGTATGCATATGAGCTCCAACCATCAGAACTTTCCTCTTTGATGCTCGCGAGTTACTCACTTTCAGTTATAATACACACATCTGAGCTGCTATTGTCTGAACTTTCATCAACAACAGTTTTTTGGAGATTTGAAGCAACCTTCTTTGGCGCCATGTCTGAGTTTCTAGATGTTGCTGTCAAGAAATTTTCATATAAAATATATCAGAAATTTTGTTAGTTTTCAAACATATTTATAAAATTAAGTAGCAATGCATACAGGGTATAAAACATACAATTTAGAATACAAACATATGGTATTTAAAAAAAATTGAAATCTAAGAAAATTGGATCAAAATGGATCAAATGCAGCAAAGTAAGGTTAAATCTTTATAAAGATTCAAGTAAACCTTGTTACAATTTCAAATCATATTAGTATAATGATACACAAACTTAAACAGAAGAAGAACAAAATCCAACATACTAACCAAGTATTTGAAATGGATCAAATGCAGCACAGTAAGGTTAAAACTTTATAAAGATTCAAGTCAACCTTCACCCAATTCCTAAATCAGCAGTTATGTTTTGTTTCACAAATCCTAAATCAGCAGTTATGTTTCACAAAGGCACATGTAAAGAAACCAATTTTGTCAATTTTTCATGAAATATCAAAATAAAACGAACCTGAAGAAAATTAGGGCAACGACCGATTGGATGAAGGAAAGCTTCGATTGCTTCAAAAATATTGATAATTTTCTGAGGCAACAAAAACAAATATAAGCAAAACACTAACGATTAAGCAAAAAAAAAAAACGCTTATGAAAAAACTAACGCTTAAGCAAGAATTGAAAAACCCTAAATTGAATTTCAATTCCATGCTACAGAGTCGATATAGTTTTCAAGACATCTATAAGATTTGTGAAGGAGAAAATTGAATGAAGATACAGTTTTCTTAGAATTGGATATGTTCCAAACCCCAAGAGTTGAAATTCCCATTTCAAAACAGATAGAGGATGATCATGGTGAACTTTCATCAAACCCTAAAAATGGAAGAAAAATGTTAAAAAAATTGAAGAACCCTAAACAAAAGCATTTGATGTAAACTAAAAAATTGAAACATTATAAGCATTACCTGTTGAATTTGAAGAAAATATCGATATCGATTTACCTTGAATTTAAACTTTAAGTGTTGAAAGAGAAGATAGCAGCAGCGGCAGTGGTAAACGGTAGTGATAGCAGCAGCGGAGCGACGATGGTAGTAACAGCAACGGCAGCGGTGGTGGTGGTTGATGAATGATGAAGGATGAAGAATGAAGGATGAAGATGATGGTTGATGAAGGATGAAGATGGTGGTGGTGGTTTTTTTGATGTGGGAGATTTTTAGGAAGAAAAACGATTTCGAAAGTATATGGGAGAAGAAAGAAGCTTTTTTACTCATAGCACGCGAACAGTTTTTGTCAGGCACGCGTGGAATAAATAAATATTACACCGTTTTTTTTAAGTTCCTTTTTTTCAAATAAATAATTAAAAAGTTTATCTAATGGATGATGTAAGCAAGGTGTTTTAGATTAGTGACATGTGTCCCCTTATATTTTTTAAGCTAAGGTAAATATTATGCAATGATGTCATGTAACTACCATTTTCATAGCATGTAATAGATGATATATGATATATGATGTAGGGTTATTATCTGCTTCTAATTTCTAAGATAATTTAATTTAATTAACTAATTCACATTAATATTAAATGTGTGAAATGTAAAGCATAATTTAAATCATATTATATCAATTAGGATGTAGCGATAATTGTAAAAATAAAAAATAATATTGTCACGACGCAATGAATTTAAATGTTAAAAGGGAAAAAAATAAAAAGTTAAGGACTTAGATTTTCATTTCAAATTAGAAATGTTCAGTATTTGACTTGAAACGTTTAACACAACTACCAAATTGAATCCAAATCAATTAAAATAAAACTTGGAAAATGTTTTCGGATCAATAAAACTAAAACCAAATTCAATATATGATTTCGGTACGGATTTAAATTTTATGAATTCGATTAAACCAAAAACTCAATCTCAAAATCAATTCAACTTAATTATATTTTTTTATAAACATATTAATATATGTGTGATTTTTCGAATTTGATTGAAAAAATTTGAATAGTTTAGTGTTTTGAAAACCTAAAAAATTTAGCAATTATTTAATTGTGACATACATATATTTTGTTCAAACTTTAACTGAAACTGAATCGAAACGACGAAATCTAATATAAATTTGGTTTGGTTTCGGTTTAGTTTGGACATTTGATTTTGATTTTGGTATCAGAAGTTCAAAACCGAACAAACCGAATCAATTATATCAAACAATCCGGAAACTGGACCAATAAATCACTCACTTATATTCTCAAAATTTTGATTTTTACACGAAAAGAAACTATTACTTAGGCTAAACTCTGTATGTCATATCCAGTTTAGATAATTGGGCCAGGCCCATTGTACCCACACTACTACGAGTATTATATATGTGAAAAAAATGTAAAAAAGGAAACTCAAATTCTTAAAGCACTTTGTTCACGTAGATGATGACACAAACAATTCAATGTCTGATTAGTGATGTATAACAAAAAATAATAACGTTTTTTATCCTATTCTATTTCTATCCTAATTTATATTTGTAGTAAATAAGTATGATTAATACAGAGTACCATATCGGTTGGATCGGTTTGAAGGTTTCTTCCCGGGCAGTGATGAAGGCAAGGTTATTATCGCTACATCGGCATAGTCGAAACGGGAGATGATCATAATGGGTGATTTAGTCCCCCTCGGGTGATTCCAATCGTTGTCCAAAAAAAAAATTACATAGTACCATAGGCGAATTTAGAGACCTGCAACACGTGTGCTTGCACATGGCCTATAATCAGTGGCGGAAGCACATGGGGACAAGCTGGGGCAGTGGCGTCCAGTGGATTTGCAATTTTTAATGTAAAAATTTTGGGTTTTTCAATTTTGCCCCAGTAAAAAAATTTTTTTACCCTAAATCCTCCATATTTTGCCCCAAAACCTTCAAATTTGACCAAAAAACCTCCATATTTTGCCCTAAAACCTTCATATTTTACTCAAAAATCTCTATATTTTTCCAAAACTTTCATATTTTGCCCAAAAACTTCCATATTTTGTTCAAAAACTTCCATATTGTGCTCAAAAACCTCCATAGTTTACCCAAAAAAATTGCTACATTTTTTTTTAAAAAGTTTCTCCCCGGGTAAAAAGAAATTCTATTTTCGCCACTGCCTATAATCCAAAGAGGTCTATAATTCAAATATTGAGCCACGATTTGTCTAAACTATGAACCATCAACGTATAGTTTTCTGTAGTTCGGTGACTATCGGTGTGACGACCCGGAAAATTTTGACTAATTTTAAATCAAACTCTCGATACGATTTAATATTTTTGACACGATAAGCCAAGTCTGTTAAGTTGAGTCTCAAAATTTTTGAACTGTTTTCATATATTCAATTGACCTTAGACTGTTTTCGATGATTCACGAACAACTAATTGTAAATAGATATATATATATATATATATATATATATATATATATATATATATATATATATATATATATATATATATACATATATATATATATATATATATAATTTTCATTACATCGCATATTATTTTACATATTTATTTCCAATAATTAAATCATAAATTATTTCAAATAATATTTCAAATTATTATTATATATATATATATATATATACTACTCGTAAATATATAAATCTATTTGTTTAAAAATATATAATATATTTATTTTAGTAGTTAAATTGCCTATTTAAAACTGTTTTTATATACAAATAGAATATATTAAAAATAAATAATTTCGAGCTTAAATAGTAAACAATTGTAATACTCGGTTGGCATTTCGTTAGTGTTCAAATAGATCTAATACGCAATTATGAAGATTTAAAATAAAAGTTAGTCCATAAATAGTTTACAGAGATTATAGGTTTGATAGAAATATTTTTATCCTTTTAGTTTAAATTTTAGTACTCCGTACATATTAATTGGAACAAAAAACAAATAATTAACGAACTTTTTTGATCAGGTTTCAAACAGTTAATGATTGAAATAATTAAATATATTTAAGCTAAAAATTTGGGATTTTTAGGAACACTTTTATGTATTAACTGTTTAGCAATGAACACGATAGTACTCCGTGGAAAACTGTCGATAGAAACAATCCAAATTTTTCGATGGCTATACTATTTAATCACGTTTGATTATTATTTAATTATTATTAATATTATATTATTACTTTTGATTGTTAATTATATCCGTGAGTGAGAATTGTTAATCAGTGAGAATTATATCCATGCTCATTCATTGTAATTGTTCTTTTATCTCCACCACTATCTATATTCTATATATAAACATATACTTCTACATATAAGGATACACCCGATACATCAAGAACAACCACCATCCTCCGTTCAAGCACCGTGAAACCCGCCACTTTCACCTTCTTCGCCATAACAACTATGAACACCCATTTCCTATTTATGTTTCGATTTAACAAGCAAAGATGATGGACAGTGTGATGACAATAAACGTTGAAGAACTATTGTTGCTGTCATTCGCTATACTTCTGTTCTTGTTCGAGAACAACCACAAGCTGCAAATCACCACCCAAGATCACCCATTTAAACATCACAAAGCACCATCTTTACCTTCGGTTACCTTCTGTTACGTTCGACCAAACAACCAAACATCACAAACCTGTTTCTACGTCCATTCTTTCTGTTTCTTTCTATTTCGAACACCATCACAAAACCTCCACCACTACACCATCACCACCTCACAACCATCTTCTTTCTCATACCATTCACCACCACCGAAACCCTAAAACCACCATCTATCTATTCTATATATATATATATATATATATATATATATATATATATATATATACACACACACACACACATATACGCTGATAATGCTAAAAACGAACACATATTTCATAGCATTATCCTTCAAGAAAGACAAGCTTTTAGTTACAATTGTTCTAATTTCAAGTAATTATCGTTTAAATAATAAAAGGTGAAGACAAAAGACAGATTCAACGATTTGAAGACGCAAACGACCAAAAAGCTAAAAAGTACAAAGTACAATCCAAGTGGTTCAAATTATTGATGAGAAACGTCTCAAAATTACAAGAGTATAAGCCGCAAAACGCAAAGTACAAGATATTAAATCGTACGAAAGGACGTTCGAAAATCCGAAACCGAGACATGAACCAACTATCAACGCGCGACGCAACGGGCCTAAAATTACAAGTCAACATTGCACAAGAATATAATATATATATATATATATATATATATATATATATATATATATATATATATATATATATATATATATATAATTATCTAAAATTATATTATATATATTATATATATTAAATAATCGCAGCAGCCCACGTATTAAGCAAGTTTGGGAGCTGGACAGCCTGTCCATGCGATCGCATGGAGAATGCAAAGGAAAGCCATGAGATCGCATGGCTGTAACAGTGAGGCCAGGTGCTATAAAAAGGCAGTTCGCTCGACGTTTTATGGACACCTTCATCAACTCTCTGCTCTCTCTCTCAAATATATTTATATTTATATTTTAATTATAATTATAATTTTAATATTAATTTAATAATAATAAGGTTATAGTGGCGAATGTTTTAAGTATGTAAGTCGAAATTCTGTCCGTGTAACGCTACGCTATTAATAATCATTGTAAGTTATGTTCAACCTTTTTAAATTACTGTCTCGTAGCTAAGTTATTATTATGCTTATTCAAGCCGAAGTGATCGTGATGTTGGACTAAATATTAAGATTGGGTTATTGGGTTTTGGACCATAATTGGGGTTTGGAAAAAAGAACGACACTTGTGGAAATTGGACTATGGGCTATTAATGGGCTTTATATTTGTTTAACTGAATGATAGTTCATTAATTTAATATAGAGATTTACAATTTGACGTATCTATAAATAACCACATACACTCGATTGGACACGATGGGCGGGATATTTCTAAATACTAATAATCGTTCATTTAACCGGACACGGGAATGGATTAATAGTCAATGGACTCATTAAAACAGGGGTGGATTACATGCAAGGACACTTGGTGTAATTGTTAACAACGTATTAAAACCTTGGGTTACACGCAGTCGATAACCTGGTGTAATCATTAACAAGGTATTAAGACCTTGTTACAGTTTAAGTCCCCAATTAGTTGGAATATTTAACTTCGGATATAAGGGTAATTTGACGAGAACACTCGCACTTTATATTTATGACCGATGGACTATTATGGACAAAAATCAGATGGACTTATCAAATAATCCAGGACAAAGGACAATTAACCCATGGTAATAAATTAAAATCAATACGTCAAACATCATGATTACGGAAGTTTAAATAAGCATAATTCCTTTATTTTATATCTCATCGTACTTTTATTTACTGTCATTTTATTTATTGCACTTTTAATTATCGTACTTTTAATTATCACACTTTTATTTATCGTCATTTACTTTACGCTTTAAATTAAGTTATATTTATATTTAATATTTTACATTAGGTTTTAATTGTGACTTAAGTTCTAAAATCGACAAACCAGTCACTAAACGGTAAAACCCCCCTTTTATAATAATAATAATAATAATATTACTTATATATATATTTATACAAATATGGTTTAAAATAAATATAGCGTTAAACTTAGCTGACTCCATGTGGAACGAACCGGACTTACTAAAAACTACAATACTCTACGATTAGGTACACTGCCTATAAGTGTTGTAGCAAGGTTTAGGTATATCTATTCAATAAATAAATAAATAACTTGTGTAAAAATGTATCATATTTAATAGTATTTCGTAATAAAAATTAATAGTATTACGTACCTCTTCGCTTTAACATCAAGTATTTTTGGCGCCGCTGCCTGGGACGCCATAGAACGCTATAATAAAAAAAATTTAGTTTTTAAGCTATTTTTGTAAAAATATATTTACATAAGTTTTAAATATTAAAAACAAAAATATAAAAACAAGAAAAAGAAAAAAATATATATATATCTATATTTTAAAGTTTAATTAAATTAAAAAAAGTTTATATTTTTATTTATTGTTAAAAGTTATAAAAACTAATAAGTAAATTTTTTTAGTTTATATGTTTTATTTAAATTATTTTATTTCTATAAATTAAAAATCCGAAAAAAATATATATAATTAAAATAGAAATCGGGCCGATCACTGTAGCAGCCCAACAAACAGGTCTGGTATTCATATCCATGGGATCGCATGACCCAGGTGCATAAAACTCATGTGACCGCATGAGAAGCTTTGACAGGCCATCCTCGTACATCAATTAATACGGTTAGGGTTTAAATCAATTATTATTTTTATTATTAACCTAATTAGGGTTTTATTTAATTAATTAGTTTTTAAGTTTAGTTTTAATTTATATTTAGTAATATTAAGTGTTAATATTATTATTAATTATATAAATTAATACTTTTATAAAATAATAATATTAAAATAATTTTTTTATAAAATTGTAATTTTATCATTTTTTTAGTATTTTTATAAATTGTATATTTTTATTGTTTATTCGTATATTGTATATTTTTCATTCGTAACTAGTTTTAAACTTAGTTTTTGCCATAGTATTTCTAGATTTTTAGACTTTGCCGTAAAATCCCTTAAGTGCATTTTCTTTAGATTAAGATTTAGGCGCTTTAAAATTTTACGACGCCGCTTATCGCTTTAATATTTAATAGATTTTAGTGCCTTTTAAGTTATTGTCATTTTGGATTTAGAATTCCTTTAAGCTTTAATTCCTTTAGACGCAAGTTTTAAGTTTTTAGTTTTTAGACTTTTAAGTTTCGACGCTCTACTTTCTTATTATTGTTTTTCGACTTTTATTTTTCGACGTTTGTTTTTCGACTCCTTATTTTTCGACGCGCTGTTTCTTTCTCATTTCTACGCTCTAGTATTTAGGACATAGATTTTAATCTTCTTTAAATCTCGACGAAAAATTATTTTAAGCGGTTAAATTGATAGACATCCAAAACTTTCTGGTTCGTAGTAATAGTTGGATTTGTTAGTGGCGAGTTGTGGGCTTCCGATTTAAAGGGTCCTGGCTACCTGCTGCATCTATTGGCTATTCGAAACGTGGGCAAAATCAGAAAAGTCTATTAATTTGATAACTTTAATAATTTTTATCTTTATAACTAATAGGATATTCAGTGAATGCACCGAGCAAAACGTTCACCACCTTTCATACGTTCACCACTTGTAACTCGATCAAGACATCTAGCCAATATTGTCGCCGTTGATTTTTCTTTAGAATCATCATCTAGTCGACCAAGTACTCCAATTCAAATTTCCAATAATCCATTTTTTGAACCCGACCTCACAATTGAGAACTCGGAGGATATTCAAGGACAATTCAGAGATCCTGAACCACTAATCATTCCTCCTGAACCACAAATTACTCATCCATAGATTGTTGAGGAAGAACCCATTAAATCAGAATCCTGTAGTGATCCAGATTCAACAAATTCAATCATGGAAAATCAGGAACCTCTAAGTATGAAAGACCGAATGAGAGCTAAACGCACTGGCTAAGGTCACGCCATTACTCAACCAGACATTAATGAACAGATTATGAAATCAAAGGACAAATTCTACACATAGTAACTAATCAATGCCAATTTAGTGGTACGCCAAAAGAAGATCCAAACGAACATCTTCGAACCTTTAATAGGATTTGTACTCTATTCAAAATTAGAGAAGTTGAGGATGAACAGATCTATCTCATGTTATTTCCCTGGACTTTAAAGGGAGAAGCCAAAGATTGGTTACAATCGCTACCTGAAGGGGCGATTGATATATGGGATGTTTTAGTTGAGAAATTTCTTAAAAGATTCTTTCCGACATCTAAAGTCGTGAGACTTCAAGGAGAAATTGTTACGTTCACACAAAAGCCAAATGAAACATTATGTGAGGCGTGGAGAAGATTTGGAAAGTTGTTGAGAGGATGTCCTCAACATGGCTTAGACACTTGTCAAATAGTGCAAATATTCTACCAAGGATGCGATATTACTACATGAAAAGACATCGTCATAGCAGCTGGTGGTTCCATTATGAAGAAAACCGCAACTGAAGCTTACAAAATTATTGATAACACAGCCTCCCACTCACATGAGTGGCATCAAGAAAAAGACATCGTTAGATCATCTAAAGCGGCTAAAGCCGATTCTAGCCATGACTTTGACTCCATTTCCGCAAAGATATATGCTTTCGAGAGACGAATGGAAAAGATGACCAAAGATATTCACGCAATACGAATTAGTTGTGAGCAGTGTGGAGGACCACATTTGACAAAAGATTGTGTCAGTATTGAACAAACAATGGAACAAAGAGAGAATGTTTCATATATGAACCAAAGGCCTGGAAATAATTATCAGAATAATTATCAACCTCCAAGACCAAACTACAATCAAAATCAAAATTATAACCGAAATGTTCCATACAACAACCAACAAGGTCCTAGCAATCAACAAGTATCTAATAATACTTACAACCAGCAAAGACCTATTTTTCCAAATTAACCAGCACAAACCGATGATAAAAGGCCAAATTTAGAAGATATGATGACAAAGCTAGTTGAATCTCAAACTCAATTTTTCACATCTCAGAAACAAACGAATGAACAAAAAGCTCAAGCATTTAGAAATCAACAAGCTTCAATCCAAAATCTGGAACAAGAAGTGAGCAACCTAGCAAGGTTAATAGGTAAAAGAAAACTGGAGAGTCTACCTAGTGATACAAATGCTAATCCCCGAAATGAAACAGCTAAAGCCATTACCACAAGAAGTGGTATTACACTTAAACCACCTGATATGCCTGTAATTTCTGATGAAGCTATTCCTACTACACAGGCACCACAACCTGAGCAAAAGAAGGAATCGGAATTGGTAGTTGAAAAGGTTAATAAAGATAACACAGTTAAGGCAAAACCTTATGTTAAACCATACCAACCACCACTTCCTTACCCGAGTAAAATGAGAAAAGAAAGACTTGAAGCCGAGCAATCTAAATTCTTGGATATGTTTAAACAAATAAATGTCAACCTTCCTTTCATTGATGTGATTTCAGGAATGCCTAGATATGCTAAATTCTTGAAAGATCTAATCACAAATAGAAAGAAAATGGAAGAACTCTCGGCTGTTACCATGAATGCTAATTGTTCTGCAGTGCTGTTGAATAAGATACCATAAAAACTCTCTGATCTAGGAAGTTTTACAATTCCATGTTTTCTAGGTAGTCTTAATTCAATAGAAGCATTGACAGACTTATGTGCTAGTATAAATTTAATGCCGTATTCACTATACGCTAAACTAGACCTCGGAGAATTGAAACCAATAAGAATAAGCATACAACTAACTGATCGATCAGTAAAATATCCTAGAGGGATAATGGAGAACATGCTAGTTAAAGTTGGTACTTTAGTATTTCCAGTAGACTTTGTTATTCTGGACATGGAACAAGATTCTCGAGTTCCTCTCATATTAGGAAGACCATTCTTAAACACGACCAAAGAAATAATAGACGTGTTTGGTAAGAAACTGACCCTAAGTATATAGGACAAGAGTGTTACCTTTTCTGTGGACAGAGCCATGCAACAACCGCAATCTGCAGATGATACATGTTATTATATTCTAACTATAGATTCACATGCAGAATTGTTAGAAGAATTTCCAGAATTACAAGGAACAGGAGAATGTTCTTTAGGAGAAGGAACTGAACCAATTGATGAAGCTGAAATGTTAGCCTCACTTATGGCTAATGAATACGAACCAATAACAGAAGAACTTCAAATGCTAAAAGAGGAAGACAGATATCGATACAAATCATCGATAGAAGAACCACCGATATTAGAGTTAAAGACACTTCCAACCCCTTTGGAATACGCTTATTTACATGGTGAATCTGAATTACCTGTAATAATATCGTCTTTTCTTATGAAAAATGAAAAATCTCAACTCATTTCTGTGCTAAAAGCTCATAAACCAGCTATTGCATGGAAGATTCATGACATTAAAGGCATAAGTCCTTCGTATTACACACATAAAATCCTTATGGAAGAAGGTCATAAAATATATGTGCAACGCCAACGAAGACTAAATCCAAATATGCAAGATGTTGTCAAGAAAGAAATAATTAAACTGTTCGATGCAGGTTTAATTTATCCAATCTCTGACAGTCCATGGGTAATGAAAAAGATGAGCTTATTCCCACTAGGACTGTAACAGGATGGCGTGTCTGTATTGATTATAGAAAATTAAACGACGCCACCAGAAAAGATCACTTTCCCTTACCTTTCATTGATCAAATGTTAGAAAGGTTAACTGAGAACAGTTACTATTGTTTTCTTGACGGTTTCTCTGGATATTTTCAAATTCCAATCGCACCCGAAGACCAAGAGAAAACCACGTTCACGTGCCCTTATGGTACTTTTGCTTACAAACGCATGCCATTTGGACTTTGCAACGCCCCTGCAACCTTTCAAAGGTGTATGATGACGATTTTTCACTACATGATAGAAGAATGCATGGAAGTTTTCATGGCCGACTTTTCAGTCTTCGGTAATACTTTTGAAGCATGTCTAGTTAATCTTGAACGAATGCTTATTAGATGCGAACAATCAAATCTAGTTCTTAATTGGGAGAAATGCCATTTCATGGTTAGAGAAGGCATCGTTCTTGGTCATAAAATTTCAAAGGAAGGAATTGAAGTGGATAGAGCTAAAGTAGATGTAATTGCTAAACTTCCACATCCCACCAATGTTAAAGGAGTTAGGAGTTTTCTAGGGCATGCCGGTTTTTACCGACTTTTCATAAAAGATTTTTCTAAAATTGCCACTCCTATGAATAAACTCCTAGAAAAAGATGCTCCATTCATCTTTTTGGATGAATGCATCAAATCTTTTAATATTCTTAAAAAAAAACTCACTAATGCGTCGATCATGATAACTCCAAATTGGAATCTACCATTTGAACTCATGTGCGATGCAAGTGATTTTGCAATGGAAGCCGTTTTAGGTCAAAGAATTGAAAAACGATTTCAACCTATTTATTACGCTAGTAAGACATTACAAGGAGCACAAACGAATTATACAACTACTGAAAAAGAACTCCTTTCCATTGTCTTTGCTTTTGACAAATTTCGTTCATATCTCGTTCTAGCAAAAACGGTGGTCTATACCGACCATTCTGCTCTTAGATACCTATTTTCAAAACAAGATGCCAAAACCACGATTAATACGTTAGATCTTACTCTTACAAGAATTCAATATTGAAATTCGAGATAAAAAGGGAGCAGAAAATCTCGCCGCTGATCATCTTTCTCGCCTTGAAAATCCCGAATTAGAAGTTCTAAATGAATCGGCCATACAAGATAATTTTCCTGATGAATATCTTTTGAAAATCGATTATAGTGAAATTCCATGGTTTGCAGACTTTACAAACTACTTAGTATGTAGATTCCTTGAAAAAGGATTGTCGTACCAAAAATGAAAGAAATTCTTTAGTGATATAAGACACTATTTTTGGGAAGATCCACATTTATTCAAAAGTTGTCCCGATGGAATAATACGCCGATGCGTATTCGGAGATGAAGCTAGTCAAATCTTAAACTGTTGTCACACAGGACCAACAGAAGGGCATTATGGGCCTCAACTCACAGCAAGGAAAGTCTACGATGCAGGATTCTATTGGCCTACAATTTCAAAGACGCACACCTTCTCTGTAAATCCTGTGACGCATGTCAAAGGGTAGAAAAAATAAGTCAACGTGATGAAATGCCACAAAATGTCATTCAAGTATGTGAAGTATTTGACATTTGGGGTATTGACTTTATGGGTCCATTTCCAAAATCTCATAATAATCTCTACATTCTCATTGCCATTGATTATGTATCTAAATGGGTGGAAGCACAAGCTCTCCCAACTAACGATGCACAAGTTATAGTCAACTTCTTAAAACGTCTTTTTGCTAGGTTCGAAACACCGAAAACTTTAATAAGTGATCAGGGTACTCATTTTTGTAATAATCAACTTGAGAAAGTTCTCAAAAGATATGGAGTAACTCAAAATCTCAACCGCTTATCATTCACAAACAAGTGGACAAGTTGAAAATACCAACCGAGCTTTAAAACGTATTCTAGAGAAACTGTAGGATCAAATCCGAATGAATGGTCCATGAAATTGGAGGATGCACTCTGGGCTTTTAGAACAGCCTACAAAACTCCAATTGGCACCACACCTTTTAAACTCATTTACGGAAAAGCATGTCACCTTCCAGTAGAAATTGAGCACAAAGCATTTTGGACTTTGAAGACATGTAATCTTGATTTGCATGAAGCTGGACGTCTACGATTAAGTCAATTAAACGAATTAGAAGAATTAAGACATGAGGCATATGAAAATTCGTTAATCTATAAGGAAAGAACTAAGAAATTACATGA
Source organism: Rutidosis leptorrhynchoides (assembly GCF_046630445.1). Classification (NCBI taxonomy): domain Eukaryota; kingdom Viridiplantae; phylum Streptophyta; class Magnoliopsida; order Asterales; family Asteraceae; genus Rutidosis; species Rutidosis leptorrhynchoides. The sequence continues at coordinate 33,676,319 of NC_092340.1, forward strand.
CAAAAGAATCAGAAGTTCAAAAAAATTTAAGGAAGGAGACAGAGTTCTTCTTTTCAATTCACGATTCAAGCTATTTCCTGGAAAATTGAAATCAAGATGGTCTGGACCATTCATAGTCAAAAGAGTTTTCCCGTACGGAACAGTAGAGTTAATAAATTCAAATGGGATTGAATTTAAGGTTAATGGTCACAGAGTTAAACATTACATAGATAATCCAATGCAAGTTGAAGATGAAGCTAATCACAATTTCGACACCACAGCTAACTAAGTGTAGGAAGATTCGAATCTTTTAAGGGTAATATGAATTTCTGTTAGAGTTAGATGTTCTATTTTCGTGTAGTTCTTGAGTATGGAATCCGATTGGTCTTTCCCTAGCAGACCCTAAAGAACTAGTCTTCTCCCCCCATTCTGAATTTTTATTTCTTTTAGGTTTTACGAGATGAAGAATTCCTTTGATCTGAACTATGGTCTACTACTACACGCTATGATTACTAAACGTAATAATAACACTTTCCCGAGTGAACTGGTATCATTCATAAGAGGAAAAATGGACGAAGTAAGGAAAGAACTCAGGAACAATCATAATAAGATACATTTTGATAAAGAAAAATCAAAATCCGCAACAAAAAGAAGAGCACGACACCTTGAAAGATGTCATAAATGAGAAAAATGGTCACACGAAGGGAAATGTTCGAACAACCAAACACATTCCAATTCTGAATTCGTTACTTTATGCAGAGAAGGACCGTTCATATGTTTAGAAGAAAAGTTATTGAAAACTCGTGGTTACGCCTATATAGCTATGGAAAACCAAATCGAACGACTCTCCTATGAGTCGACTAAAGCAGGTCTCTGAGAATTCTATCTCACAGGTAAGTATGTACAGTTTTTATTTATTTTTATTTATTGCTTTTAACCTTTTGATAATAAACGCTGAATCGTTCGCTATAAAGTATTAAATTGATATTCAATAAAATTAGATATGCGAAACCGAAATTATTGATATCATACAAAAATATAATGTATTAATGCGAAATTTACCGTTTATTTATAAGGTATAAATATCTTTAATCAATCAATCCAAAATATTTCAAAAATTCGTCAGGAGTAAAACTAGGTAATACAGCCGAAATTACATTACCCAAAAAGAGGGACGTATATTTTTGTAAATATTAGATTGATTAAAGTGTGATAAAAGACCAAAAAGATTTTTATTTTATTTTTACCCTATTTTTAAAACCAATATATAATTATAATATTTTAAATGAAAATTTGTAAAATTAATGTATATAAATATTAATAATATTTATATGAAATTTTATGCATTTTAAAATTTAAGTTTGGTGTGAATTTAAAAACAAAAATTTACTTTATTTCATTAAGTTAAAAATTTGATATCTAAAATTCATTGTGAATTGAAGACTAGGTCGTTGAATCGAAATTGCTTTACCCGAGGGCGGGACGAGAAATTTTATTATCATTATCTCTAATCTTATTGATCTAAAGTATGCTAAAAACATAAAAAAAACCCCCCAAAATCTTTGCTTTTAAAACAAATGCTTTAAAATGACAAATTTTAAAAATTTTGTCGAGGGACGAACTAGGTAAACGTACCGAAACGCCCTTAATCTAAAAAAAAACAAAATTTTAAATTAATTAATTATTTGTTTTATAAGTTAAACCTTTTTATAAAAAACAAAAAAATATATCAGACCCCATGCGATCGCATGCAGTTTACACTCCAAAACCATGTGATCGCATGGGACCAAAAAGCTGGACAGGATTAAAAATCAGTCGAGCTGCTCTCTGTCTCACAAAATACACACACACACATACGAGCAAACACCCACAAACACTCCTCAAATCTTCAATTTTTAACCAAAATTCACGAAATTTGTTGCTACAATCCGCTATAAACATGCCTTTCTTCGGATTTGGGAGCAAAAAGGTAATGATTCGACCCCTAAAACTCTTTAAATTCGAATTATAGTGTTCTTGAACAAATTTTTACCTAATTTAATTTGATAATTTCTAGTGTAATTATAGTTAAATTGTTAATATATTATGCTTGTATAACCTAGATTGATGCTATTTAACATGATTAGAAGCTTTAAACTTCAAAATTTTAACAATCTAGGGTTTGTGCTCTTGAGTAATTTGGGGCTTTTTGATATAAACAGGTTATGGCTGATTTTTGTTATGAATTATTTCTAAATTAAGTAGTGTAACATGTTTAGGTTGCTAAATGATCCAAACCTTGATCCTAAACATGATTTTTGAACATCAAAGTGGACTTTTTAAGTCTAAAATTCATGAACTTGATTATTTTGATATAAATGCCATTTGAAACTTGTTTAATTGCTAGTAATGGTTATTTTAACATGTTATTTGAGTTGAATGCTTATGAACTTTGCACACCTTTTCATATATGCTTATTTAAAAAATTGTAGAATTGATAAAAATATGAAAATGAGTATAAGTTTAATATGGATTAAACATGTTATTGTAATTGTTTTAATTTGTTATTTTGCTAACACTAATGCATATTTAGATGCACAAATTTTGTGTTTAATGTGTTTTGCAGAGAAATACAGATACGGACGGTGCATCATCGTCTAGACAACCTGAACAAGAACCTGATCAAGAACCACAATCGGAACCACAACCTGAACAACAACAACATTATGATCAACACATGCTATATCATGAGCTAGAACCACTGTTTTACACTCATTATCGTCAATTTCATCCTCACCCAAGGATTATGCACCCACTTATCGATGACCAACAGTTACGTCCCAACCTAAGATTCGATTATTGTTGGACAGAATACCTGAAATTTCAAAAGAACATGCACATTCTTTACCACAAAAATATTGAAATGCCTCAGGTAATCGATTGGGAGCCTTTGAAAGCAGTTGGCCTAGCCGATTCGGTTAGAGGTTTACTAGTCCAGAGGTATGGTAGCTCTACATTTAATGATTGGATCCGTTTATTTACCACGCGTAGAACTATATATAGAGAATGGTGTGTTGAATTGCTTAGCACTATAGAATTAAATAATCAGGTTACTATGTTAAGAGATAAAAGTTTTATTAGATTTCTTTTAGGAGGTACAATGTACAGAATGTCCATGTTAGACATGGCTAGTGCTTTACTGATCTACACCCCCGCTGAGATTATTACACCTGATTTTAATAGTTTAATTGCAGAAGGTGAAAGAGTAGATAGGAATTTTGACGCTAACGCCATATGGAGGCGTATGTCACAATTTAGGTAGTTTACGCGGGGTGGAAGACACTCCTACTTAGATATTGATAGAGCAGAGCTCTGGGTAATACATAGATTCTTAGCGAACTCGATTACACAACGGGGTAAAAATAAACAGAAAATGACCCTAAACGATTTATTTTATCTTAAGTGTATTCGAGACCCGATGAGCTTTGTTAACATTCCTTATTGCGTAGGCCAATATTTGTCTAAAGTTGTTGAGGGTATGCAAGCAGGAAGTATTATAGGGGGAGGTATTTTTGTTACTCTCATTGGAGAGTACTTAGGTGTACATAAAGAGCATGGGGTTCCGATGGTAGAGATTGAGGAACAAATAGATACTATAGGTTTGCAGGTTTATCAAGGTGTAAAGGTATTAAAACGGAGACACAATATGCCAATACCATATCAGGGCACCCATCTACAGGTAGAGAGGGGTTCGGATGAGGAGATGGAGGAAGCAGATGACATTAGGGATGTCATTAGGGATAGTTATACTGATGTCTTCCAGCATGTAGATGAGGTGGAAATGAATAACCAGGCTAGGCAACATCAGTATGAGCAGTGGAGAGCCGTGGATGAATATGAGCAATCCAGACGACGCCAACACGATAGCTGGCAAGTTCATCAGCACCAAATCATGAGCCAGCTATCATATCAGGTACCACATAACTATATCCGACTCGACCTGCTTACTATCCACCACATCAGCCTGACTTGCGACCACCCTTTGACCTGTACGACCCCAGGCAAGCCTATCAAGACACCTATCACCAACCACGGAACCCGAGCGATGATATGAACTGGAATCCCTATCCAAATCAATAGTGTTCCATTGGTGATTTCTTATCTTTTATTATTTTTTATCTATTTATGTTAAACATTTAACATTTTGATACTTTTATGTAATGTTTAACATTTTTATTATTTTATACTAATATTTCATTTTTGTAATTTAAAAGTGGGATATTAAGTCCCATTTCAAAATACCATGCATGTTTATATTTGTATTGTATGTATTTTATCTCATGTACACAACAGGGTAAAACAGCGCATTTTCAAAGACTGGCATTAAGTTCAGCAAAAGCAACTAATTTTGACGACAAGATGTAAAATAAATGTGATATAACAACTGCAGGAATGAACAAATGGATGTGCACCATTTATCATTCAAACAAACAACAATATGTTTGGAAACTTTGGTAAAATTTATTCATTTTTCTACGCTAATCACCCTCAATAATTTAAATGGTTACTGATTTCTTGCAAATGAGGGCATTGCAAGATCTTAAGTGTGGGAAGTGATTAAATTCTTTCGGTTTTAAAAAAAAAAATTTAAGACTTATACACTTGGTTTAATAGCTAACGTTAAACTTTACTAGTAAAGCAGTAGTTATATTAGAATCTAGTGCTCTCTGATAATAAAGAACAGCCCATAGTCTTATATACTGACTACCCACTTCTAGTAAAATTTTTAAAATTTTTTCAACTAAATGAACTCAAAATCATGTTTATACATATTTATGAACGATAAAACTAGGTGTTAACACCGAAATTATTGTTACCTCGGAAAGGACATAAATTGAAAAACAACTCAAAACACTTGAATTCATTTAAAATGGAATAGAAGAGAATAAAAAGGCAAAGAAAGAAAAATAAAAGCTAAGTGTGGGAAAAATTTACCAAGTTATTTAGAACATATATCACATATTTTTGTACAAATAATTGAAGATAATTTTGTTTTGGACGATATTAATTAGTTTTACCCAGCTTATTGTAATATAAATGGAATTTAAAAGGAAGTAAAGTCTTTCGAGAAAAAGACACGTGCTTCTTGATTTAGGTCAGGAAGTTGTCGTCCAGACCAATTGTAGAGTCTACGAAAAACCTTGAAAAGTTTTCTCGAAAATCAGCTAGAAATCCACGGACCTCAACATCAAACAGGGTCGCCATGTGGTCAGACTTATCCTAACCATGAAAGGATCTGTCTCGTACAATGGGGGACACCGTGCAAATTAGCTTATAAGACTAATGAATCAGATCCCCAGAAAGGATAATCTCCTTAAAGATTAAAAATCAGCTTTTAAGCCGGATATTACTCAATCCTTGAGATTGACTTTAAAGATTGAGAATTACAAACTCATGGAATTCGATGATATCTAAACTCGAGCTTGAACGAGAAAATATTTTGATCAAATTACAAAACCGATTTGTTTTCTGAAAAACCCATTTTCAATGCGTTCATTACCATTGAACGTAAAATCCTAAGAATTCACCGGAATTCATTAGGTCACATGAACCAAATTGGGTGTCAACCGTAAGAATGGTGGTTGCATAGCATGGTCGAAGACAGGACCTTGTGCCAAACCGAAAAACTATAGGGTGATCTTTCCTATTGCTCCTACAAAGGATATTAATTGCATCCGACACGTTATGGACCATAATCAAAAGCATGTCATTAGACATTGCCTTAACAGTTTCTTTTTCACCGCTTTCCTTTACAACCGGACGGTAGTTTACCAAAAGGTAATATACGAAACAAGTAAACTGGATGTGTGCTTTCCAATACAAGGTTAGCAAGTGGGTGACACAAAACCATAAGTTTTGAGCTAAAATTTTCAAATCTGAAACTCACAATACCCACAAAAACATTTTGCAAACACCGGTGAAGGGTTATTCTGGAAAACTTATCTAGGGTAAAAGCTAGATTGAATTTTTAAAAGATCAAATATTTTCATAAAGATCCAATTTTCTTAAAGGATCTAAATTTTTATAGTCATGTGGGACTGTAAACCACAACGTTACTATCATTGTTCATACCGCCGTATCAAAATCACTGATGTACAAAGTGTGAAGAATAAAGAAGTGATTCTAGTAAAGTTATATTCAAGTTCTATATTACTTGAGGACAAGCAATGCTCAAGTGTGAGAATATTTGATAATGCTAAAAATGAACACATATTTCATAGCATTATCCTTCAAGAAAGACAAGCTTTTGGTTACAATTGTTCTAATTTCAAGTAATTATCGTTTAAATAATAAAAGGTGAAGACAAAAGACAGATTCGACGATTTGAAGACGCAAACGACCAAAAAGCTAAAAAGTACAAAGTACAATCCAAGTGGTTCAAATTATTGATGAGAAACGTCTCAAAATTATAAGAGTACAAGCCGCAAAATGTAAAGTACAAGATATTAAATCGTACGAAAGGACGTTCGAAAATCCGAAACAGAGACATGAACCAACTATCAACAAGCGACGCAACGGGCCTAAAATTACAAGTCAACATTGCATAAGAATATAATATAATATATATATAATTATCTAAAATTATATTATATTATATTATATATATTAAATAATCGCAGCAGCCCACGTTTTTAGCAAGTTTGGGAGCTGGACAGCCTGTCCATGCGATTGCATGGAGAATGCAAAGGAAAGCCATGCTATCGCATGGCTGTAACAGTGAGGCCAGGTGTTATAAAAAGGCAGTTGGCTCGACGTTTTATGGAAACCTTCATCAACTCTCTGCTCTCTCTCTCAAATATATTTATATTTATATTTTAATTATAATTTTAATTTTAATATTAAGTTAATAATAATAATAATAATAATAATAATAATAATAATAATAATAATAATAATAATAATAATAATAATAATAATAATAATAATAATAATAATAATAATAATAATAATAATAATAATAATAATAATAATAATAATAATAAGGTTATAGTGGCGAATGTTTTAAGTTTGTAAGTTGAAATTCTGTCCGTGTAACGCTACGCTATTAATAATCATTGTAAGTTATGTTCAACTTTTTTAAATTAATGTCTCGTAGCTAAGTTATTATTATGCTTATTTAAGCCGAAGTGATCGTGATGTTGGACTAAATATTAAGATTGGGTTATTGGGTTTTGGACCATAATTGGGGTTTGGACAAAAGACCGACACTTGTGGAAATTTGACTATGGGCTATTAATGGGCTTTATATTTGTTTCACTGAATGATAGTTGTTAATTTAATATAGAGATTTACAATTTGACGTATCTATAAATAACCACATACACTCGATCGGATACGATGGGCGGGATATTTATAAATACTAATAATCGTTCATTTAACCGAACACGGGAATGGATTAATAGTCAATGGACTCATTAAAATAGGGGTGGATTACATACAAGGACACTTGGTGTAATTGTTAACAACGTATTAAAACCTTGGGTTACACGCAGTCGATAACTTGGTGTAATCATTAACAAAGTATTTAGACCTTGTTACAGTTTAAGTCCCCAATTAGTTAAAATATTTGACTTCGGATATAAGGGTAATTTGACGAGGACACTCGCACTTTATATTTATGACCGATGGACTATTATGGACAAAAATCAGATGGACTTATCAAATAATCCAGGACAAAGGACAATTAACCCATGGTAATAAATTAAAATCAATACGTCAAAATCATGATTACGGAAGTTTAAATAAGCACAATTCCTTTATATTATATCTCATCGTACTTTTATTTACTGTCATTTTATTTATTTCACTTTTAATTATCGTACTTTTAATTATCACACTTTTATTTATCGTCATTTACTTTACGCTTTAAATTAAGTTATATTTATATTTAATATTTTACATTAGGTTTTAATTGTGACTTAAGTTCTAAAATCGACAAACCGGTCACTAAACGGTAAAATCCCCCTTTTATAATAATAATAATAATATTACTTATATATATATTTATACAAATATAGTTTAAAATAAATATAGCGTTAAACTTAGCTGACTCCCTGTGGAACGAACCGAACTTACTAAAAACTACACTACTCTACGATTAGGTACACTGCCTATAAGTGTTGTAGCAAGGTTTAGGTATATCTATTCAATAAATAAATAAATAACTTGTGTAAAATTGTATCGTATTTAATAGTATTTCGTAATAAAAATTAATAGTATTACGTACCCATTCGCTTTAACATCATACGCGTATAGATATATAAAAAGCTCGATCACAACCACCATATCACCTTCTCTATCTGTTTTCTGTCCACACAGCTCACCATAACCGCCAACTCCACTTCTATATTGTTACTGCTGCAACTACTAACCTGCTACTATCGAGTTGCTATTACCAATAACCCAAACAACATCACAAAACATCACACTGTAGCCGCAGCCTCTTTTTGCTACTGTTTTCTTGATAACCAAAACCAAACATCCATATCTGCAAACTGCTAGCTGTTACTTTCGCTTCTAACATAAATCCAAATCGAACACCATCATTAAATTTATGTGACAGTTGGTAAGAAACCCAGCTATTATGTGTTTTTAATCGAAGTCCAAAATCCAACTACTGCAAAACGATCTTCTGCTATTTTATCCTTTGATTTCTATTTTTTTTTCTTTCGAACCAGGCTGCTGCTCGAACTATTTATGTTTCTGTTCCATGAAGCTGTGAACGGAGGGCAGATTATTAAGATGATGATGATGAATTAAATTACAGCGAATATGATAAAAGAAAAGATGATGATTATGAATAATGAGTGATGTTGTTGTTACTTTATGTTCCTGTGAAACCGAACCCTACCCATCACTTCCTGTTGTTATAATTCGTTTACAAGCTGGACATAGATCGATTGGGCTTGAGTAATTGTTTGGGCTACTGCAGTCCCTTAAACCTTATTACCGATCCATATTTCTATTTTCTAGTGGGCCGAATGATACAACCTGCTATTGGGCCAAATCGAGTCCTTTTTGAACTAGGCAATTTGGGCAGTAAATCTTTGTGTTGTTGGGCCAAGACCCATCATGATTTTATGTTTATAACGATTAGATGATGGTGATGCCTCGCGTATATAATGATGTACGATGATATACATGAATCACTACAAAAAAGTTCTAAGTTTTTGACGATTATTTTCTCACGATTAATACAAGCTTCGAAGTTTTTATTACTTTTTGACGTTTATGAAGGTATAGAAATTGATCACACACAAATGAGATATTTTTGACACTTCACAAAGTTAAAAAGACTTCTACAGGTGTAGGTGCCAAAAACAGAAATAGTTCCTGGCATACGAAAGTGTCAAAAAATTTAAAAGAAATATATAGAATATTATTTACTTTTGACGCATACCAGATCCAAAAATCCATGGGTTTCACCGGATATTATTTGACCCGTTAAATTCTATTTTCCAGCATGATCTCTTTTTCTTTACAAGTTTAAGTTCCTGATCCTTTTTTCTATTTTTCTATTATACCTTTTTTTTCTTCATCATCCTTTATACGTCACATAAAACTCTCTCGGTTATCTACATCAATTCACAGAGACACAATTAGTTTGGCGTGTTCACCAATTGACTTAAGCATCTATCTCCTCCTTCACCGATTGACTTAAGCATTTATCTCACTCGCAGGTGAGTTAGGGTTTCACGAGTTCACTATATCGATCAATTAGTTAGGGTTTTGAATGATCTTACTGAAAATTTTGTAGTGCTTGACCTAACTGAATATGATTTATGGATTTTTTCCAGTTTAAATTAGATTTTGGCATTAAAGCAGTAGGTTGTCAATATGATTAATTTCTCGTTTGAATTTCAGGATGTAGCATGACACTTTGAGGTGCGCGAGGTATCATATTGACATAAACGTAGAAGCTAATTGATTGGAATAAATACGTAGTTGCTTGATTAAATATTGGCTTCTTCACCGATTGACTTAAGCATTTCTCTCATTTGCAGGTGAGTTTGTTCACTATATCTATCAGTTAGGGTTGTATAACTGAAAAAAAAATTGAGTCCTTGACCTAACTGAATATGATTTATTGATTTTGTTTAGTTTAGATTAGATTTTTTGTTTCCTTTTTAGTGTACTATATATTTATATTTTTATTTGTTTGACTTTTTTTTAACAGTGTGTTAGAAGTTAGTAATGGGGGACAGTTTAAAGTAGTAGGTTATCAATATGATTTATATCCTGTCTGAATTTCAGGCTGTAGCAGGACACTTTGTGGTATTCGAGTCATTGTGTTCGCATTTTGATTGAATGTCATTTGATTGCATATGTTGATTCACATTGTTCTGTGTCATTTTGTCTATATAGATTAATGTTGATATAAAGGGATCAAATATAGTACTAATTTGCTATTATGGTGATCATACATTTATAGGTAATTAAGTTAAAATAATGGACAAAAGTTGGATTCAAGCTCAAATAAAAAGCAACACTTTTAAAGATGGAGTCCAGAATTTTATTGATTTTGCTCGTGTTAAGTCTATTAGAGGATCAATTGTATGTCCATGTCGTAAATGTTGCAATTCTAAATGGCATAATGTTGATACGGTTCATGCTCACATACTTCGTTCTGGATTTTTAACGGGATATACAACATGGACGTTTCATGGGGAACATGTGGAATGTCCACCACTATCTCATTCGAGTATTGTTCAAGAAACGTCTTTAGGTCAAGATGACATAAGAGGTTTAATTCACGATATCTTAGGTGTAAGTTCTTTGCCTTCTGATTATGGACAAGAAATAGATCCAACTGTTGATGGAGATATTAGTAAACTCGACCAAAATGCTGATCACAATGTTATGGGTGATACATATAAAAAGCTGTTAGAAGAATGTGACAAAGAACTATACCCTGGTTGCAAGTATTCTAATTTGTCCTTTACATTACACTTGTACCATATCAAATGTGCGGGTGGAATATCTGACAAGGATTTTGGTATGTTACTAGAACTTTTAAGGCACACATTTCCTCATATTACTTCACTACCATCATCTGTGAACGAAGCTAAAAAATCAACCAAAGATCTAGGACTTGGTTATGAGAAAATAGATGCATGTCCTAATGATTGTATGTTGTATTGGGGAGAAAGGAAAAGTCAACAATCATGTCACGTGTGTAACACTCCATGATACAAGGGTGAAATGACTGAAAGTTCAAAATCACACAAGTCAAATAAGCCAGCTAAAGTTTTTCGTTATTTTCCCCTAATTCCAAGACTAAAAAGGTTATTTATGTTAGAGAAAACCGCAAAGGATATGAGGTGGCATAGTACAGGTCTAACTAAAGAAGGAAAGTTAAGACATCTGTTCGATGGTCTTGCGTGGAAGGCCTTCGATGCTCGGTATCTAGAATTTGCCTCAGATCCTCGTAATGTGAGGCTTGGTCTTACCAGTGACAGATTTAACCCTTATCGTACTATGAACTCGTCATATAGTACATGGCCTGTTTTGCTAATTCCTTATAATCTAACTCCTTGGATATGCATGAAAAAAGAATCTTTTATTCTTTCATCGATTATTCCAGGGGAGAAAGGTCTCGGCAATGATATAGACATTTATCTATTACCTCTAATTCAAGAGTTAAAATTGTTATGGGAAGGTGTAGATGTGTACGATTCTTTTGCTAAAGAATGGTTCAAGTTGGAGAAATAGAGGAATGAATTGGAGCATAAGATCTTGGTCAATAGTACATGGGGTCAAAATGGAGCATGCATGGGGTCAAAATGGGTCAATAGTTTCAGCCTCAACAATCTCTTATCTTTTTTCCATAAGATCTTGGTCAATAGTACATGTATGACTCATACTGAGGAACTTTCTGGCCACTTATGGGTGGTTTGTTAGGGTTCAGGAAAGGGAATTTTCAAACTTAGTATAATGGTTGCTGAAAGGGGTATATACTTATGTGTTGTGAACAATTCGGTTTAGAAGAATAATCATGTCTTGCCTTTTATTTCACATCATTGGGCAGGTCATTCTTTACTATTTAGGTATAATGGTTAATTGGTTAGTTTATAGGTGCACTTGCTTGGAGATGTTATACTGGTTATAGTTACTGTGAGACGTTTTGTTATCTGATCAATTTTTATACTTAAGACTAGCTTAAGGTTTGCTACATCACATTATCTTGGGTTTTAATTGAATCACCAGAGGGTTTCAAAGAAATGATTGGGTTGTGTAAATTGTGGGATAATTGTTCCCTGTGTGGTTTCTTTAGCTGCAGGTGAATTGGTAATGTCATCCTGCTGCCGTTAGTGGCATTGGTTTAATTGAAGTGGGCCTTGGTCCTTTATGTTTATGGGCTAAAATGGCTACTATTTGTTGGTTGTTATCATACCCCGTCCTAATCCATCTGGACGAAGTCACCAACATATGGTCCCATTGCGATGATCGACTCCAAGTAATGTCTTTAAAATGAGCAAATGCACAGCGGAAGATTTCTTTCATACCTGAGAATAAACATGCTTTCAAGTGTCAACCAAAAGGTTGGTGAGTTCATAGGTTTATCATAAAACAATAAAATTCATCATTTTAATAGACCACAAGATTTAAATGCTGCATGGTACAAATGGGCCCGAATCCTATACCCACCTGTAATGTACATGCGATATCTCTTAAATACAGTACACATTTATCGTGTACGAAATCCATTTTTCATAAATCATAGTAACCGTACACATATTCCGTGCACAAAAAATAACATACATTTAACCTGTATATAAATTCATTCTCTCGATACATAACATTCACTTTACTTTCATTACTTGGCTTGGTAACCGACCTTAATATATAATGTGCATAATAATATCCCCAAAACAGAACATATCGTCTGTATAATAATCATATCAACTTCGAAGTACTAAACACCACGCCCACTAGCCCTTCCGTCTATTGAACATTCTGGGTGGGGGTGTTAAACCCGGTAGCTACCTTTCGGATTCGCGTCAATTAGGCGTGCACTAATTCTCAAAATTAGTGATGTTCCCTAATTCTTAGGTTACCAAGCAATAATAATCAGGGAAAAAATATTCATATCAGTTGTGGCAATTATCACGTCCACATAATTCAATGGTGGCAATTATCACGTCCACATAATTCATTTGAGGAATGTTTTGCTTGTGTCTATCTCGTCAAACATTTATAAAAGCATTTCATGTATTCGTAGTTCAAAATGTATTTCAAAAGCATTTAATAAAGCAGTTGTAAAAGTAGCGCATGTATTCTCAGTCCCAAAAATGTAAAGAGTAAAAGGGAATCAAATGAACTCACGCATATAAATATTGTAAAACAGTTATTAAAACATTGCATGTATTCTCAGCCCAAAAATGTAATGAGTAAAAGGGAGCAAATGAACTCACCATACTGTATTTTGTAGTAAAAATATATATGACGATAATGAACAAGTGTAGGGTTGGCCTCGAATTCACGAACCTATATCATGTATGTATATTAACACTTTTAATAGTATTCAAATAAATATATATTTTGAATAAATACTTAGTATTAATATTTTTTAAATACTCATAATTTTTATTATGATAGAATTTTTAATAAATTCGAGTTATATTAAAACGTAAATGAACAAAAGTAGTTTATTAGTAAAAGTAGTATACTTATTATATATATACTTCTATATATCTAATATTTGTATCTAACTTATAATGTCTATTCTTTTAGTTTAAGATCATAAAAATATAGTTATACTATATATATACAAAATACATTTAAAACTAACGTTATAGTTAGTAATGTTAATAATAATAATAATAATAATAATAATAATAATAATAATAATAATAATAATAGTGATATTAGTAGTAAAAAATAATAATGATAATGATAATAATATTGATATTAGTAATAATAATACTTATTTTAATAATAATAATAATAATAATAATAATAATAATAATAATAATAATAATAATAATAATAATAATAATAATAATAATAATAATAATAATAATAATAATAATAATAATAATAATAATAATAATAATAATAATAATAATAATAATAGGAATCATAAGTATACTACCTTAAAGAAATAGCTTCAAAAAAATAATGTTGCAGCTCGGGCTAGAACCCGCGACCCCTCGTTCCCCTAACGCACTCCCATAACAATGGACCATTCGCTAGCTCTAGTTTTAACCCATTCGATAATCTAATTAATATGTATTGACCCGTATAGCTTCATGAATCATCATAACATCATGTATCATTTTCGTTTACCAATCACCATCACTATACCCATCGTACATCATCATCATCAAATTTCTTATCGCCATCAATAACAAAGCGTAATCATCATCGTCTTTATGCACATAATCGCCACGGTCACCATTTATTTTCTTAACAACATTTAATCACGTCACAATTTATTATGATCATTAACTTAACATGTATTATTACCATCATCGCTAGCGTTTTATCAGTAACAAGATCACCATTCGAGCTCAAAACGTTTGCATATCAAAATTATGAAGCCCAAATTTTTGTTGTGATCTAAAAAGAATGAATTTAATCGACCCAAGATAAAAGGAAATAAAGGCCCACAGCCTGATTTCAAAGTAACACATCCAGCGAAAATCATAGATACATCATCCTCATTATGATCTTTATTAACCTTAATAAAGTGATACCATTAATATATGTACATCATGCTAGTTGATGGGACCAGAAAAGTATTTCCCCACTTGCCGTAACCCACTACTTTAATTGATAGAATATCGGTGCCTACTTTTAGTTTTATAACACCACGTAGCATCAACTTTTTATAAAAAGGAATTGAGTGGTTACAGCAATACATATTGTTCCTTTAACTTATTTAGCAAGTGTGCCCCATCCACTAACATGTGTCGTCCTAAACTTTAATATATATATGAAGTGGTTCGATATTTTCAGCAGTTTATAAGGAATTTTAAAAGGTAACCGTTGATCGATTTGCAGAAACAAAAGTCGCAGTTCAGCCATTAGTTGATATCACACTTGTGCTGCAGCCTTGTTTATAGTAGCTCACTGAAAGAATGGTGATGGTGGGTGATAGTTTCTGGAAAAAAATAAGATAGTGAGTAGATAGAGGGAAAGAAAATGAGAGTGGTGATAGCGGGTTTATGGAGGTGAAGTGTTGGTTATAAATAGAAAGAAACGAGCAAGAAATCATGGAAGTTTGGTGATGATTTTTGGTTCTGGGTTAGAAAGACACAGAAAAATAGGGGTTGATAATGGTGGTTGATTCGGGTAACAGTTAAAGAAGAGATGGTAATGGGTTACCACAATGGTAGAGAGGTGGTGATCCTAGGTGATTCAAGGTGATGGTTTTCGGTAGTTACAGCAGTCGTGCTTGGACAGGAAATCAGAAAGGAAAATGGGTGTTTGAAAGGTATGGCTTTAGGAGAGAGAGAGATGATGGGATAGAGAGAGAGAGAGAGAGAGTGACGGGGTAGGGTTTGATGATCGGGTTAGAGATAACACAAAGGTGATGAGGTTGTTCTTAGTTCTTGCAGCAGGTTTGTGTGGTGATCGGTGGTGGTTTATGGGTTGGTGGTTTCATGGTGGACAAGAGTTTATATTCTGTGTTTTATTTTGATTTTCTTTTTACGAAGTGTAATATGAAAATATATATCATGATGGAATACTTGTTGTAGCAGTTGAGATTGATCCTATTTGATTTATGGAACTGACTGGTAATAATATTCAGGCAGAAGACAAATTAATTAAAGTTGATTGTGATTTTAAATAGAATTGATTTGTACTGGTAAAGGAATCGACGAATTACTCTATCAGACAAATGGAATCGATCAGATAGCGAGTTATAACAAACGTTGAAATTTTTCTGCTTTTAAATTGTACTTAATAGATATTATAATAAATATATTAATTAATATAAATAATAATAATAATAATAATAATAATAATAATAATAATAATAATAATAATAATAGTATTCTAATATTATAAATGATAATATATATATATAATAATATTATTTTCACAATATTTGTAGTTGTAGTGTAGTGGCTATGGTGGTCGATAGGTAGTACAATCTAATACAGGAGGAGAAGAAAAATAGAACAGAATAAATTTGATAATTGATTTCATACGTTATTTGATTTTGATATCTATTACTAACAGACAAAGAACACAATCGATTACAGTATATGATGGTGATATAAAACAAATTTTGGTTTATTGCCACTTTATACGTTCTTACCTATATCAATACATGTATATAATTGTATTTATAAAAATATATGTATATGTATTTATATAAATAACTGTATTTTATATACGTATTTGTATCTGTTTATAGTAGGTAGTTATAATATATATGTATATTAATAATAACATTAATACTAATAGTAATTATATAAATAATAATAATAATAAAATTAATAATAATGATAATACTATTAATAATTCTAATAATAATAAATATATAAATATATATTAATAATAATAATAAAGATACTAAAAAATATGATAATTTTAATAAGTTTAATAATGTTAATATAAATGATAACAATAATATAACAACTTAAACATATTAAACTTTATTTTATATTAGATATAATAATGCTAATAATACAATTTTAATATTAAAATTAACATTAATAATAATAATGAAAGTAATGATCATAATTTTAATATAACATTACACTTTAACTTATAAATACATATAATATACTAACTTTATATTTCCTACTTATTTTATATAATAAAGTATTTGAATATTTATATTTGTTACAATATACATATAATATTAATTAAACATAGTAATCATATATATTTATTTTAAATTACACCTAATTATTTTGTATCTAATTTTACATATTTAATTAAAATATTTAATTTATATTTTATAATTTCAAATTATAATATAAACTTACATTTATATATACACATATTTATTTACAAACAATTGTTCGTGAATCGTCGGTAATGGTTGAAGGTTAAAATAAATACATGGACAAAGTTCAATATTTTAAGATTCAACTATACAGACTATGTTAATCGTGTCGAACTCATATAAGAATTAAGTTTAAATTTGGTCAGAAATTTCCGGGTCGTCACAGTTGTTACCTCCCTGGTTTTGGGTGTACGAGACTAATAAACCTGGACTTCTATTTTTTGAAGTTTTAATATGGTAACATGAACCAACACGTATATATTAACATAGTAAATAGGCAAATATGGGATACATGGCTGGAAATTGACCTCACTCTTTCTTTTACAAAAGACTCATGTCCTATAGCTAATTAAGTTGCTTTTTTCTGTAAATGATAAGGGTTGTTATTTTGATACTAAATGTGGCTATGTTAGTTTTTTAGCTATCTGAACGCAAGAGATCAAAAAAATATAGAACAGTAGGTTCGATATCTAAGGACATTGCTTATCACGAGGTTAACATATTCTCGAATTTTAAATGGAAAAATCATGCATTATCATAGATGTCGTTGGACATCTATGTCATTCAGTTTTATTCATTTTTTGTCATTCAGTTTCATTTAATTATGTTAGGCTTTGCAGGTTTACTACAGACTTGATGAGCAGGGGAAGTTAGATGATGGTTAAGACACTACAGTTTGTTGTATTTCTCAACTCTGCCCATCAGCTGGCCTAATCGAGCAATAAATAAAACATAATCCAAGTAAGTTCAAAATTCACCAAAAGTATTCATCATCATCGTCTACTAGTCATTCACAATCTATACATTCTGAACCATCGACAACTTTTCATTCTGAACATTCCACGGCAACTTTACATTCTGAATCTTTCAGTCACATTTCTAGTTTTGAAGAATATGAAATCAACGATTATGAAAAGAATCTACAAAAGGAAGTTGAGATTATAGGTAAGTTAAAGCATCTAGTAGCTATTAAATAAGCGTGTTATTTTTATCTAACATTATCTCACTAATCTCATAGATGATAAAGGAAATATAATCAGGGTCGTAAAGATGAGAACAAAAGATGTGTACTTGCTTAATGTAGGGGAGAAGATTCTAGTTCATGTAAATAATTTTGATCAACCAATCAAATTTGCCGGAGGTCTATGCGGTAGGTTCATGACCTATCTTCTTCAAGAACAGAACACGAGTCTCCCTAGCGCTAGAGACTGGCGAGAATGCAAAGAAACTTGTGGTGTAAAACTTATGACAGAACTCCGGGTAAACTTTATTTTTGGTGAACTTGCTGTAGTTGTGATGATTGTTATTTTGTACTTGAAAGTTGGTCTTGTTTTTTGAAAACAACTGCAGTTGGTTTTCTTGAATGTTTAGAAAATGGATTTTGATTTTCATGCACTGATTTTGCTTGAATGTTTAGAACTTGGTTTTGTTTTTTGAAAACAACTGCAGTTGGTTTTCTTGCTAAATCTTTCATCTTTCTGACATTTGTTGAATTGAGAATATTGTTGCTAGTTACTTAGTACTTACTGTATTGTTTGACCTGAAATATTATTGTTAATATTTGATACTGTTGCAGCGAAGATTCAACTTACCTCAAAGTGAAAATATGGATAGAGTCCTTTTTGCTAATTGGGATCACGCGTTTAGGAGCGTAAAACATAATCTAAAGAAAAAGTTGTTTAAATCAGTTGCTGAAGAATTAAACAAAGCTAATTACATGGCTGATGATATTGCACATGGTAGAGTATATACAGAAGATGAGCTTTTGGAAGGACTTGACTTGATCGAAGCACCGCCTAACTTCACAGATTCTCAATGGAATTTGTATAAATTACATCTCCAATCACAAACTGCAAAGGTAAAAAATGATCTATATCAACCTAACTTTTGGGTATAATTTAATAAGTAATTACTGAATTAAAATGATTTTTGAATGTGATTATCAACCATGTGATTATCAACCACATTCAAACAATAAAGTTTAGTTGAAAGACTCACTTTTCAATTTAACTAACTTGTCTTCAATAAATGAACTTTAGAAACTATCACGTTGTGGGAAGAGAGCAAGGGCGGATCAAATCCATCATCACACTACTGGTGGTTGCAACTTCGCACGAAAGAGAGATGAGTTTGTAAGTTACTAAACACACCTTGTACCCGTATAATTTGTGTAAAATATGTTTGGCTCTTAAATTACTATTTTTAGTTATTGATTCATAAATCTCTATTGATAAAGGACGTGAATTGTGATTAAACTATGTAGTTATTTTTTTCCCAGCAAGGGCTGTCCTTTTTAAAAGAGACCGAAAGTAGACACATGACAACCTGTAACCTGTTTGAATAGCAAGAACAAGCATATATCATAAATTTAACGTACTGTTATGAATTAAGAGTTTATGGATAGATCCATGCAACCTGACCCGACCCGACCCAATTTAACCAGCATTAAATTAAATCTTTTGGCGTTTGGTATGTTACCCAACAGCCCTGGCTCATACATTGCTTCACTTGAGAAGTGCATACCCTTCCATCTATTATAAGATACTGTACTAAGTTTCAATATTGTACTATCCTGTGTTTATTGAATATTATAAGATATTGTCCTAAGTTTCAACACTCATTATTATTTTTGTTTGATTTACAGAAGTTGAAACACAATAGAGAGCCTAATGATCTTGAGTTCTATAAATTTATTTATGAAAAAGAAGATGGGACATATGTTATAGACACATCAAGAGAGCTCGTGGTATGTAAAGTACATTTATATATAGTTTTTAGCAAGGTATCATTGTACACTGAAATAAAGTTAATCTCTTGTTGTTTGAACTTTTTAAATTTTAAGGAACAAGCAAGTGCTCGAATTTCAAAAAAGGTATTGGCTCTTGAGAAATCCGAACCTATGAATCCCGAAAAGCAGTCAGATATTGCAAGAGAAGTGATGATAGAGTTGATGGGTCCTAATAAGCCTGGACGAGCTCGTCTATATGGGCCTGGGGTGACTAAAACTCAAGTTACTAAATTTGCGTTTGATTTAAGAAGAATGCGGGGTGATGTTGTAACAAGAGAAAATCGTTTTTTGTTGGATAAAGTGGAATATCAAAACAAAAAGACTGAAAATCAAAATAACCAGATAGAAATGCAAAGAAAACAGATGGAAATGCAAAGCAGACAGATAGAAATACAAAGCAGGCAGATGAAGATTATGGAAAAAAATTGATGATTGTACCGGAGAGCTTAGGGTGTTTAGAACTGCTTTTCAAGGATATGGTGCTTCTACATTGGGGGATATCTTCCATAGCTGGAAGGGAGAAATATCGAGAACACAGGTTTGGGTTTTTAACTATATATTTAATTTAATGTTTAATGCTTAACAATGTTCACTCGATATTAGGCTATATTCTAATAGGTTGAAATGGAGGTAATAAAGTATAGCCTGAATCTATATTTCAATGCTTTAGATTGAAATGTAGGTTTTAAGTTGCAAGAACTTTTGCCTTTCTTGATTATTTACTATCAACCTGCATATTCAGAATCAAAAGTTTGATAAATGATGGATAATAGAAGTGTTTCTAATTATGTAATTGATTTATTTGTGGTGATAATATTGTGTGTTTAGTCATATAACACATGAATTGAAATATATTTAATGTGAAAGATTTCGTCTAATTGGGTTAATTATATGTGTACTTGAGTACGTTTTAGGGCCCGGTCAATAGGCGAAACGGGTCAGTTTAAAATGTCAAGAGTTTTCACATCAAGTATGGATTAAAGGTAATGTGCTTTGTAGTTTAGTTGAAATTAATAACCAACTCAATAGTACTTTGTAGTTTAGTTGGCTTATGATACTTTTGACATAAAGGGTCACATAGAAATTCTAATAGATTAAAGCTAGCAATAGTGTATGCCAGATTGCATTATAGAGTTTTAAATAATAATGTGCTAATTTTCTAGAATTATTAGAGGACATGGCAAGCAAAATACTAATGTGTATAGAATAACTAACACATTCATCAGATGTACTTAATTTGACTTATCGGTCATCGAGCCTAATCTAAATCTGATGAATGTAACTTGTGTCCCTAATATTTTTATTGCGGGTCAAGACACATGCCATGTCATTTGTATTTGTTCCTTTTGAAGCTTTGCCCATCTAAAGAGTTGCTAACGATAGCCATTATCAGCCAAATTCTTGTAGTTCATTTTTTATTATATATGCTTTGTTAGACATTTCTAATAATATTTTTTTTTCTATTTGATGCAGGGTAATAAGTTTTGATGCAGTTATGTGACGATAAAGATAGAGAATGTTTGTAAAAGAGATTTGAAGACATTTGGGTTGTTTTTATTATGAGATGAAACTGGGTTGTTTTTGTAATGTGATGAAACTGAGATGTTTTTGTTAACAATGATGCAGAGTATTAGTTGAAATTGGTTGATTTTGACTTCTCTGTTTTTGTATATATGAAACTAGGTTTTGATAGATTAGTACATATTTCTGATGCTGCTACTATGATTTTAGTATATTAGACAATATATAATACATATACATATTGAATATTTTATATATATATATATATATACATATATATATATAATATATATTAAAATTATGAATTTAAGTTTTTGACGCTTTGTAAAAGTGTCAAAGTAAAATTAAAGCGCGTGATTTACTTGAGTTTCTTTGACATGTGCAACGTCAAAAATTTAGCTTTTTTGACATAGGGAAGTGTCAAAAACTGAGATGCTTTTTAACATGTGGAAGCGTTAAAAACTGATTTCACCTTAACGTACTGAAGCGTCAAAAAAGGAATTATTTTTTGATACAATTAAACGTTAGAAAATTAAAACTATTTCTGACGCTCATATTTTCCACACAGATAAGAAGCGTCAAAATTTTTGTTTCTTGCAATCATAAGCGTAAAAAATCGATGTAAAAATCGTTATAAAATGCTTACTTTTTTGTAGTGAATGATGGTGGAATGATATATCGATGATGAATGACAAGAAAATGGAAACAGAAATATAAACGGCTTATATATAATTAGATTGGGAATTTTATCAAAAAACCAAAAGCAGTTTAATAGTTTGGAGAGTTAGGGTTAAACGAGAGGTCGTGGGTTCGAGCCTGGACTGAGGCAGTTTTATTTTTTTAGAAGCTTATACTCTTAAGGTAGTATTTACTATTATTATTACTATTATTATTATTACTATTATTATTATTATTGTTATTATTAATTTAGTTATTAGTATTACTAATATTAGAAATATGATTATTAGTATAATTAACAATATTATCATTATTGTTATTACTAGTATATCATTTAAATAATATATATATATATATTATTATTATTATTATTATTATTATTATTATTATTATTATTATTATTATTATTATTATTATTATTATTTTTATTATTATTATTATTATTATTATTATTATTATTATTATTATTATTATTATTATTAATGTAGTTATTACTATTACTATTATTATTAGTATTATTATTATTAGTATTAACATGATTTTAAGATGATGATGATGATGATGATGATTATTATTATTATTATTATTATTATTATTATTATTATTATTATTATTATTATTATTATTATTATTATTATTATTATTATTATTATTATTAACTATAGTATTAGTATTATCATTAAGAATATTATTAGTAGTATCATTATTATTAAAATTATCATTTTTAGAATTATTATTATTATCATTATTATTATTATTATTAGTATTAACAATATTTTTGTTATTATTTTTAACATTATTGTTATTATTATTATTATTATCCTTATTTTAGTATTATTATAATTATTAATTTTACAAACAAAAGAGATTTATATATAAAAAGTATATTACGTACTATATTTTGATATAAAATGTTATTAACTAAAATAATAACTAAATAACATATAATGTATAAATATATTTTAATATATTATAAGTAATAATATAAACATATATATAAATACAAATACTAATTTTAATACATTAAATATACATAACTTTAAGTTATAATATATTATAATATATATATATATATATATATATATATATATATATATATATATATATATATATATATATATATATATATATATATATATATATATATATATATATATATATATATATATATATATATATATATGACATATGACATATAATTTATATCACTAAAAATTATATGTGAATTTGTTCGATTACAAATATATGTGTTAATATATATATAATTGTTATAGGTTCGTGAATCCGAGGTCAACCCCGCATTGTTCAGTTCCATCGTATGCATATTTTTACTACAAAATATCGTATCGTGAGTTTCATTTGCTCTCTTTTTAAATGCTTTTGCAATATATATTTTGGACTAAGAATACATGCGTTGTTTTATAAATGCTTGATTAAATAGACACAAGTACTCAAAACTACATTCTATGGTTGGATTATTAGACCGAATATCGCCCCTTTTAGCTTGGTAGCCTAAGAATTAGTGTTTATTATAATTGCCACTAATTGACGTGAATCCTAAAGATAGATCTATTGGGTCCAACAAGCCCCATCCGGGTTACGGATGCTTTAGTACTTCGATTTATCATATCCGATGAGAGTCCCGGAATGATGGGGATATTCTATATGCATCTTGTTAAGGTCGGTTACCAGGTGTTCACCATATGAATGATTTTTATGCAGATTGCGAAATGTCTGTATGATGTTTTTTGAATAAATGAAATCTTGTGGTCTATTAAAATTATTGAAATCAATGTTTATGACAAACCTATGAACTCACCAACCTTTTGGTTGACACTTTTAAGCATGTTTATTCTCAGGTATTAAAGAAATCTTCCGTTGTGCATTTGCTCATTTTAAAGATAATACGTGGAGTCGTTCATGGCATATTTAGGTCAGTACCTCGATGTAACACCCCGTTTTCCCCGTATATGATATATAGGTGTATCGGGTATGTATGACTAATGTATGAAGGGTTTGAGACAAGTTCGTGTGTTGGAGTTCAAGTACATGAAAATTGGACAAAAACCCACCTTAGGTCGCGGCGCGACAGGGGGAGCCGCGACGAAGCAATGAACAGGTTCCAGGATCAGATGGCTCGACACACAGGTCCCAAACCATGGGTAAACTCGCGGCGTGGAGGAGAATAGTCGCGGCGCGACCATGCTGGCAAGCTGGTACCGAAAATTGTAATTTTAAGAGGGTTCGAGGGCATTTTGGTCATTTCGCGTGTGTGCCAGATTTGTGATCTTAAATCCCATCCACTCATTTCATTTCATTTTCCTTTTCTTTCTCATTTTCCTCTCAAAACTTCAAACCCCAATTGATTCAAAGGGATTATTGGAAAGGAAGGAGCGGGTTTTGATCGAAAGCGTAAGAGGCAACTTTATTCTTCTCGTTCTTAGCTACAAGGTATTACTAGCGGTAAGCTCTAATTCCGAAATTCGTTCTTAAGCTTCATGTTCGTAATTTAGGGCTTTGATTGTATGTTCATAAATGAAACCCCATTAGTTGTTAATTGAAGATTAACACCAAGATTCGGGTTTATTGTTGATGTTGGCGGGTTTTGGGTTTGGTGATCAAGTGTAAGCTTGTAAGACTTGCAAGTGGGTGTAATCACTAGTACTTAGTGATTATTGAGGTGTTGGAAGCCTTTAGGGTTCATGTGGTTGACTAATTTTGAATAGAGTCAAAATTAGGGTTTCATGATGTTTATGCCCGATTGTCATTTTAGTTGAGTTTATAAACTTAAAATTAGTTAAGTTGAAGTATAAACTTGTGTTGGTGGTGTTTTGGTGTCCAAACTTGTTAATGATGAGATGTTGACTTCTTATGGGTCAAATTAGGGTTTATGGGTGATTTTGAGAATGATAAGTGTTTAACACTTGTGTTTGGGTTTAATTGGCATATTAAGACCATTGTCACTAGTGTTAGTGATTATTGGTTAGTTTGGGCGCTGGTTGTGGTTAGAAGTGCATTTGGGTCGAAATTGCACTAGTTGTCAATTTGGGTTGATTTGTATATCCACCCTAATTGTGTTACTCATTATGTGATGAATGGAATAGGTATTTTCCATTAGCGATTGCGGAGTTTGGTTTGGCATCCATCAAGACTTCAAGGTGAGTGTTAATATCCTATGTGCATGTGTATGTGTATGATGGGTGCGGGTTGAGTGAAGTGATTCTCGGCTATAGTTATCACTTTACATATAGGTGGAATTGATGGACTTGTGTATAGGTCCAATTGGCACGGTTGTGCGTTTTGTTTGACCACCTTTGGCGAGGTGCACACTTTTTGTGTACGTTATCACATATGCTTGTGATGTGGATTATATAACCCCAATGGCAAAGGGTTGGTATTAAGTTGCGGTTGAGTAACCCCGATGATGTGGGTTTTGATTTGGGAATTGAATCACGTGTGGATGCGGATTCACGATGACACGTGTAGTTCGGTCATCTTATTAAGGTAGTAGTCTCGTGTCGATGCGGATTTACTAAGGCTCGTGTAGTTCGGCCAACCTCGATGTTGTTGTGTTATTGAAGATAGTAGTCTCGTGTGGATGCGGATTTACTAAGGCTCGTGTAGTTCGGCCAATCTTCATTTGGTATTGGGTTAAGGGGTTAACCTTGGGCAGTTTACGCTTTATATATAAATATATATATATATATATATATATATATATATATATATATATATATATATATATATATATATATATATATATATATATATATATATATATATATATATATATATATATATATATATTGATGTAATGTTGTGGTGTAGCTAACCCTCGGGGTGTAGCTTTCTGGCGTTGTACATATCATCGTTGGTGTACTTACTTTGTTGATATTGTTAGCTTGTTGTAGAGTGATTGTACGGTATTGATAATGCTCAAAATGAACATATATTTTATAGCATTATCCTTTCAGAAAGACAAGCTTTTAGTTGCAATTGTTCTATTTACAAATGATATTCGTTTAAATAATAAAAGGTGAACACGAAAGACAGATTCGACAATTTGAAGACGCAAATGACCAAAACGCTCAAATATACAAGATACAATCCAAGTGGTTCAAATTATTGATAAGAAACGTCTAAAAATGACAAGAGTACAAGCCGTAAACCGCAAAGTACAAGATATTAAATCGTACGAAAAGGAGTTCGAAAATCCGAAACCGAGACATGAACCAACTATCAACGTACGACTCAACGGACCTGAAATTACAAGTCAACTATGCACAAGAATATAATATAATATATAATTAATTTTATATATATATATATATTATATTATAAAATATTAAGCAGCCCACGTTTAATTCATTTTGGTGAGCGAGAATCCAAATATCCGCAGTCGCGGAGCTGTGAGGAACAATATCTCCGCAGTCACGGAGCTGTACAGTTCAAAATGGGCCTATAAAAGGCCGTACATTCTGTCGAACTCATCATCCCTTTTTCTACTTCAATCTCTTAATCTATATTTATATATTTATATTTATAATTTTAATTTTAATTTTAAATTAATAATAAGTTAGTTGGGTTATTGTAACGAATGTTTTACGGGTTTTAAGTCGGAACTCTGTCCGTCTAACGCTATGAAATTAATAATCACTGTAAGCTATGTTTTTCCTTTTTAAATTAATGTCTTGTAGTTAGTTATTATTATGCTTATTTAAGCCGAAGTAATCATGATGTTGGACTAAATATTAAGACTGGGTTATTGGGCTTTGGACCATAATTGGGGTTTGAACAAAAGATCGACACTTGTGAAAATTGGACTATGGGCTATTAATGGGCTTTATATTTAATTAGCTAAATGATATCTTGTTAATATAATATAAAGGTTACAATTTGACGTATCTATGTATAACAACATATGCTTGACTGGGTACGGTGGGCGGGATATTTATAAATACTAATAATTGTTCATTTGACCGGACACGGGGATGGATTAATAGTCAATGGACTCATTAAAACAGGGGTGGATTACATTCAAGGGTAATTGGTGTAATTGTTAACAAAGTATTAAAACCTTGGATTACACGCAGTCGATAACCTCGTGTAATCATTAACAAAGTATTAAGACCTTGTTACAGTTTAAGTCCCTAATTAGTTGGAATATTTGACTTCGGGTATAATGTTAATTTGGCGAAGACTCTCGCACTTTATAATTATGACCGATGGACTATTATGGACAAAACCAGATGGACATATCAAATAATCTAGGACAAAGGACAATTAACCCTTGATAATAAATTAAAATCAACACGTCAAACATCATGATTACGGAAGTTTAAATAAGCATAATTCTTTTATTTTATATCTCATCGTACTTTTATTTACCGTCATTCTAAATTATCGTACTTTTAATTATCGTACCTTTATTTTATCGCATATTTATTTATCGTCATTTACTTTACGCTTTAAATTAAGTTCTATTTATTTTTAATATTTTGCATTAGGACTTAAAATCGACAAATCGGTCATTAAACGGTAAAACCCCCTTTTTATAATAATAATAATACTACTAATGTATATATATATATATATATATATATATATATATATATATATATATATATACAATTATAGTTGTAATAAAAATATAGTGTACGCAATAAGTGGATCCCTGTGTAACGAACCGAACTTACTAAAAACTACACTACTCTACGATTAGGTACACTGCCTATAAGTGTTGTAGCAAGGTTTAGGTATATCCATTCTATAAATAAATAAATAACTTGTGTAAATTGTATCGTATTTAATAGTATTTTGTAATAAAATATTATCTATTTCGTATACACCACTGCACACATCAAGTATTTTTGGCGCCGCTTCCGGGGAACCTGAAAGCGAAACGCTATATAAAAAAAATTTAAGTGTTTAATCTATTTTTGTAAAAATATAATAAGTTTTAAACATAAAAATACAAAAATATATAATAAATAATAATAAATTTCTATACTTTTAAGTGTTTAAATTAAAAAGTTTATTTTTTTAAGTTATAAAAACTAATAAGTAATTTTTTTTAAAATATAAGATTTAGTTAAATTATATAATATTTTCTATAAATTAATATATATATATATATATATATATATATATATATATATATATATATATATATATATATATATATATATATATATATATATATATATATATATATATATATATATATATATATCAAAAACTGAAACTGCATTTTTGAACCAGCAAGCATTCTGAGCCTGCATTACTCCGCAGTCGCGGAGGCTCTCTGGCACAAAAAAAACTGCAGTCGCGGAGCCTGTTTGACAGGTTGAACCTTGGACTGCATTAATTACGAATTTAGTGTTTTAATTAATTATAATTATTATTATTAAACCTAATTAGGGTGTTTAATTAATTAACATATATTTATATCTAGTTTTAATTTATAATTTGTAATATTAAGTTTAAATATTATTATTAAATATATAGAATAATATTTTTATAAAATAAAAATAATATTTTTATAAAATTGTATTTTTATAACTTTAGTTTTATTTTTATATTTTGCATCTTTTTTATCATTTAATTCGTAATTTGTACATTTATCGTTCGTATTTAGTTTTAAACTTAGTATGTTGCCATAGTATCTCTAGATTTTTAGGCTTTGCCGTAAAATCCCTCTAAGTGCTTTTTCTTTAAATTAAGATTTAGGCGCTTTAGAATTTTGCGACACAGTTTTTAAATTTTAGTGCCTTTTTAAGTAATTGTCGTTTTCCGTTTAGAATTCCTTTTAAGCTTTAATACATTTAGACACAAGTTTTAATATTTAGTTTTTAGACTTTTAAGTTTCGATGCTTTACTTTCTTATTTTTATTTTTCGACTTTTGTTTTTCGACGTTTGTTTTTCGACTCTTATTTTTCGACGCGCTTTCTCTTTTCTACGTTCTAGTTTTTAGGACATAGACTTTTTATTTTCTTTAAATTTCGACGAAAAATTATTTTAAGCGGTTAAATTGATAGACATCCAAAATTTTCTGCTTCGTAGTAATAGTTGGATTTGTTAGTGGCTGAGTTGTGGATTTTCCGATTTAAAGGATCCTGGCTCCCTGCTGCATCTTTTGGCTATTCGAAACGTGGGCAAAAGCAGAGAAGTCTATTAATTTGATAACTTATATAATTTCTAATAGGATATTCAGTGAATTCACCGAGCAAAACGTTCACCACCGTTCATACGTTCACCACCTGTAACTCGATCAAGACATCTAGCCAATATTGTCGCCGTTGATTTTTCTTTATAATCATCATCTAGTCGAACGAGTACTCCAATTCAAATTTTCATTAATCCATTTTTTGAACCCGACTTCACAATTGAGAACCCGGAGGATATTCAAGGACAATTCAGAGATCCTGAACCACTAATCATTCCTCCTGAACCACAAATTATTCATCCGGAGATTATCGAGGAAGAAACCATTAAATCAGAATCCTCTAGTGATTCAGATTCAACAAATTCAATCATGGAAAATCCGGAACCTCTAAGTATGGAAGATCGAATGAGAGCCACACCCACGGGCCAAGGTCATGCCATTACTCAACCAGACATTAATGTGCCAGATTATGAAATCAAAGGACAAATCCTACACATGGTAACTAATCAATGGCAATTTAGTGGTACACCAAAAGAAGATCCAAATGAACATCTTCGTACCTTTAATAGGATCTGTACTCTATTTAAAATCAGAGAAGTTGAGGATGAACAGATCTATCTCATGTTTGATGATGTAGCGTGGGGGTACGAAATAGTTATATATTTATTACTAAATACTATTAAAAATTAAACAAGTTTTATTTATTTATTTACAGATGGGATATACCTAAACCTTGCTATAACACTATAGGCAGTGTACCTAATCGTAGAGTAGTATAATTTTTAGTAAGTCCGGTTCGTTCCACACGGAGACGACTTATTTTACACTATATTTTTAAACAATTATATTTGTACAAAATATATTATACAAAGTAATAATATATAAAAGGGGGTTTACCGTTTAATGACCGGTTTGTCGATTTTATATTTTAAGCGATGCATAAAGTAAATGACGATATTTAACTAACGATAAAATAAATAACAATAATTAAAATGACAATAAATAAAAGTACGAGGAAATATAAAATAAAATATATTATGCTTATTTAAACTTCCATAATCATGATGTTTGACTTTTTGATTTAATTTATTACCCTGGGTTAATTTTCCTTTGTCCTGGATTATTCGATAAGTCCATCTGGTTTTGTCCATAATAGTCCATCGGTCATAATTATAAAGTGCGAGAGACTTCGCCAAATTAACCTTATACCCGAAGTCAAATATTCCAACTAATTGGGGATTCGAACTGTAACAAGGTCTTAAAACTTTGTTTAATGATTACACCAGGTTATCGACTGTGTGTAATCCAAGGTCTTTATACTTTATTAACAATTACACCAATTACCCTTGAATGTAATCTACACCTGTTTTAACGAGTCCATTAACTAATAATCCATCCCCGTGTCCGGTCAAATGAACAATCATTAGTACTTATAAATATCCCGCCCATCGTATCCGATTAAGCGTATGTGGTTATATATAGATACGTCAAATTGTAACCTTTATATTAAATTAATGAGGTTTCGTTAATTTAATATAAAGCCCATTAGTAGCCCATAGTCCAATTTCCACAAGTGTCGGTCTTTTATCCAAACCCCAATTATGGTACAAAGTCCAATTACCCAATCTTAATATTTAGCCTAACATCATGATTACTTCGATTTAAATAAGCATAATAATAACTTAGTTACGAGACATTAATTTAAAAGGGAGAACATAACTTACATTGATTATTTATCGCGTAGTGTTACACGGACAGAATTTCGACTTTAGAACCCGTAAATTAACCGTTACATAGCCCAAACTAACTAATATAAAACTAAACTAATTTATATTATATATATAAATATTATATATATATATATATATATATATATATATATATATATATATATATATATATATATATATATATATATATATATATATTACAGAGATAGAGAGTTTGATATGGTGCAAAGAACTCTGCAGATTTCGTGGCCTTTTATAGGCATTTTCTGAAATGACTGCCCCGAGATCGCGAAGCATTTGTGCCTTCCAGCTCCGAGATCGCGAAGTGACGCACTCCAGCTCACCAACTTTTGGCCATTTGCTTGCCGACGTTTTTATTATATAATATAATATATATATAATTTTATATAATTATTTATATATTATATTATATTCTTGTGCATAGTTGACTTGTAATTTTTGGTCCGTTGCGTCGGGCGTTGATAGTCGGTTCATGTCTCGGTTCCGGATTTTCGAACGCCTTTTCGTTCAATTTAATATCTTGTACTTTGCGTTTCACAACTTGTATTCTTGTCATTTTAGACGTTTCTTATCAATAAATTGAACCACTTGAATTGTATCTTGTACATTTGAGCTTTTTGGACGTTTGCGTCTTCAAATCTTCGTTTTCGCCTTTTGTCTTCGCACTTATTTATTTAAACGAATATTACTTGAAAATAGAACAATTGCAACTGAAAACTTACATATTGGAAGGATATTGCTACTAAATATATGTTCATTTGGAGCACTATCAAATATCTCCACACTTGAACGTTGCTTGTCCTCAAGCAATACAAAACTTGAAATTAAATCACACGAATCACTTCTTTATTCTTCACACTTTATACATCAGTGATTTTGATACGGCGGTATAAACAATGATAGTAACGATGTGGTTTACAGTCCCACATGACTATAAAAATTTAGATCCTTAAGGAAATTGGATCTTTATGAAAACATTTGATCTTTTAAAAATTCATTCTAGCTTTTACCTTAGATAAGTTTTCCTGAATAACCCTTCACCGATGTTTGCAAAATGTTTTTGTGGGTTTGGTGGGTTTCAGATTTGAAAATTTTAGTTCAAAACTTATGGTTTTGTGTCACCCACTTGCTATCCTTGTATTGGAAAAGCAACACGTCCAGTATACTTGCTCCGTGTATTACCTTTCGGCAAACTACCGTCCGGTTGTAAAGGAAAGCGTTGAACAAGCAACTGTTAAGGCAATGTCTAATGACATGCATTTGATTATGGTCCCAAAACGTGTCGGATGCTAGTACTATCCTTTGTAGGAGCAATAGTAAAGATCATCCTATGATTTTTTCGGTCTGGCACAAGGTGACCATGCTATGTAACCACCGTTCTTACGGTTGACACCTGATTTGGTTCAGGTGACCTAATGAATTCTTGTGAATTCTCAGGATTTTACGTTCAATGGTAATGAACGCATTGAAAATGGGTTTTCAGAAAACAAATCGGTTTTATTTTTGATCAAAATATTTTCTCGTTCAAGCTCGAGTTTAGATATCATTGAATTCCATGAGTTTGTAATTCTCAATCTTTAAGGTCAATCTCAAGGATTGAGTAATATCAGGCTTAAAGCTGATTTTTAATCTTTAAGGAGATTATCCTTTCTGGGGGTCTGATTCATTAGTCTTATCAAGCTAATTTGCACGACACCCTCCTCATTTTACAA
The DNA here is from genome assembly GCF_046630445.1 of Rutidosis leptorrhynchoides. Classification (NCBI taxonomy): domain Eukaryota; kingdom Viridiplantae; phylum Streptophyta; class Magnoliopsida; order Asterales; family Asteraceae; genus Rutidosis; species Rutidosis leptorrhynchoides. The sequence goes on from NC_092340.1 coordinate 33,708,919, forward strand.
GACAGATCCTCTCATGGTTAGGATAAGTCTGACCACATGGCGACCCTGTTTGATGTTGAGGTCCGTGGATTTCCTGCTTATTTTAGAGATGACTTTTCTAGATTTTTCGTCAACCTACAGCTGGTCTGGACGACAACTTCTTGACCTAAATCAAGAAGCGCGTGTCTTTTTCGGAAGACTTTACTTCCTTTTAATGATGAAATTGATTCATCGTGTAGATCCATCTCTCTTAAATATATTACAGTAAACCGGGTAAAACAGTTAATTTAGTCCAAAATAAAAACACCTGCAATAACTTTACAGAAACATGTGATAGATAGTTTTTAATTGAATAACTTGGTACATTCTCTCCACACTTGGCTTTTTTTCATACATCTTTTTATATCTTAATAAATAAATTCAAGCATTTTAGTTGTTTCTCAATTTATGTCCTTTTCGAGGTAACGATAATTTCGGCATTAACACCTAGTTTTATCGTTCATAAATATGTATAAACATGATTTTGAATTCATTTAGTTGAAAAATTTTCATTAATTTTAGAAAATAAGACAAGTATAAACCCGAGAGAATTTATAACCCTTCCCCACACTTGAGATCATGCAATGCCCTCATTTGCATGAAGTCAGACTATAATTATAAATTCATGAGGGTGATTAGTGTAGAAAAGTAGTTAAAGATACCATAGAATTGCAGGATGATAGATGGTGCACCTCATCGTTCATTCCTTCTTGTATTATCACACATGTTTTTTTTCTTCAAAAATGGTTGCTTTTCTGAACTGTTTGCTAATATTTGAAAATGCGTCTTTTACCCTTACTTATTATGCATATTTATTAACGAGTTATGCACTAACCCGAACCCCGAATTTAACTTTAAGTGGGGTTAGACTTCCCCACACTTAGCTGACGACATGTGAAGTCGGTAGAATAAGTTCCACGAATTAGAATAGTGAGCCAGTTATTTACATCTCGGGTGGTGTATAATATATCAATGGGTTTAAAGTTTAGACCCACCCGATCGTCACTACTTAATTCTTTTTTAAGTGTAGCTTTTAGTAAATGTATATGTCTCTTTTCTGGTTCTTGGTCAAATGGATCGATATACACCGACATACATACTATAGGGTGGACAATTCCTAACATTTCCTTTCATTTATTCTCGGGATCAAAGTTTTCACCTCTATTAATCAATTGGGTGAAATCCGAGGTGTCATTATCTATTACAGCTCGTAGTTCATCTTCGGTAGATGACTCGTCTATTGAGAATATTGGGTTGGAAGGTTGTGGAATGGTGAATTTCGGGATCGAAGCAAATTCTTCTTCACTAACGGTACTTATTGGTCCCACTACTTTGGTCTCGGGGGTAAAGTTTTCAACGTTATCGTTTTCCCAAGAGTACCAATTTGTCACCCTTATTTCTTCTTCATCCATTGATGGATTGATGATTTCGTCGGTAGTGGATAATGTGTCGATATGTTGTGAAATTGGTAAGACTGAATAAAAAGTATCATCGGGATAATTGGTGATTTCGGAGCTCTCGAATTCATCAAAATTCGATGATATGAGATTTTCTTGCACACGACTCCTCAGATCAACAGGTGTGTAATCTGATAGAGTTTCAGCTTGCCTATTTACAAACTCTCTCATTTTTTCATTTTGAGCATCAAGTTCTTCGAGTTTGATTTTCATATAATCTAAAGAATTTTTAGGCACATAATTTTCCTCGTTATCTGGTTGTTGAGTTTGGATATATTCTTGGGAATAATCCTAATTTGAATTGTATTCTTCATAATCATTCCATTCAGGTTCTGTGGGTGAGTAGTTTTCCATAGGAACGTAATAATAACATTTCCATGTTGAGTGATAATCTCCACAGATTTCACAACCAGTTATTGTTTCGTCATTGGTGATCCAAGATTGACCGAATGAATTGTCATCAACACCCGTTTGAGAGTTTTGATTTAATTGATTTTGGAGTTCAAAAGGAGTTTCCAAGGCCTTGTTTTCAAAATTTTCCATTTTATTGCGATGGCCAAATTTTAGCTACAATGTGGTGCATTCACTAATTATCCTATTAGTTATAAAAAGATAAAAATTATTTAAAGTTAACAAATTAATAGACTTTTCTGCTTTTGCCCACGTTTCGAATAGCCAAAAGATGTAGCAGGGAGCCAGAACCCTTTAAATCGGAAGCTCACAACTCAGCCACTAACAAATCAAACTATTACTACGAAGCAGAAAATTTGGATGTCTATCAATTTAACCGCTTAAAATAATTTTTCGTTTTGAATTATTAGAGAAGAAGTAGAGAAAATTTCTAAGTCCTTAAAAAAAATTAGAGCGTCGAAAAGAAAAAGAAAAAGTGCGTCGAAAAACAAGGAGTCGAAAAATAAAAATAGAGTAGCGCGTCGAAACTTAAAAGGAACTAAAATTTATAAACAGCGTCGCAAAACTCTAAAGCACCTAAATCTTAGTCTAAAGAAAAAGCACTTAAGGGATTTTACGGCAAAGCCTAAAAATCTAAAAATAAAAATTACTACGGCAAAATACTAGTCTTAAAACTAATTACGAACGATAAAAATACAAATATTACGAATAAACAATTAAAAAGATACAAAATATGAAAATAAAATTAATGTTATAAAAATACAATTTTATAAAAATATTATTTTTATATTATTAGTATATAAAAATATTCATAGCATTTAATTAATCTTAAAATTACAAATTATATATTAAAACTAAAAACTAATTATATTAATATATAAATTAAACCCTAAATAATAAATAATATATAAAAATAAACCCTAAATTCGCATTAAATGCACTGGTTGACCTGTCAGGTACAGATACGCGATCGCATAGAATGAAGGGGTACATCTCCGCGATCTCGGAGTATGCAGGTTCAACTTAAACTCGTTTTTTTTTTAATTTTATATTGTTTTTCTAAAAATTATATACAAATATATTTATACAAATATAGATTAAAAAAATAGCGTTTCGCCGAGTCCCCGGCAGCGGCGCCAAAAACTTGATGATGTAGCATGGGGGTACGAAATAGTTATATATTTATTACTAAATACTATTAAAAATTAAACAAGTTTTATTTATTTATTTACAGATGGGATATACCTAAACCTTGCTATAACACTATAGGCAGTGTACCTAATCATAGAGTAGTATAGTTTTTAGTAAGTCCAGTTCGTTTCACAGGGAGACGACTTATTTTACACTATATTTTTAAACAATTATATTTGTACAAAATATATTATACATAGTAATAATATATAAAAGGGGGTTTACCGTTTAATGACCGGTTTGTCAATTTTATATTTTAAGCAAAGCGTAAAGTAAATGATGATATTTAACTAACGATAAAATAAATAACAATAATTAAAATGACAATAAATAAAAGTACGAGGAAATATAAAATAAAATATATTATGCTTATTTAAACTTCCGTAATCATGATGTTTGACTTTTTGATTTAATTTATTACCCTGGTTTAATTGTCATTTGTCCTGGATTATTCAATAAGTCCATCTGGTTTTATCCATAATAGTCCATCGGTCATAATTATAAAGTGCGAGGGTCTTCGCCAAATTAACCTTATACCCGAAGTCAAATATTCCAACTAATTGGGGATTCGAACTGTAACAAGGTCTTAAAACTTTGTTTAATGATTACACCAGGTTATCGACTGTGTGTAATCCAAGGTCTTAATACTTTATTAACAATTACACCAATTACCCTTGAATGTAATCTACCCCTGTTTTAACGAGTCCATTAACTAATAATCCATCCCCGTGTCCGGTCAAATGAACAATCATTAGTACTTATAAATATCCCGCCCATCGTATCCGATTAAGCGTATGTAGTTATATATAGATACGTCAAATTGTAACCTTTATATTAAATTAATGAGGTATCGTTATTTTAATATAAAGCCCATTAATAGCCCATAGTCCAATTTCCACAAGTGTCGGTCTTTTATCCAAACCCCAATTATGGTACAAAGCCCAATTACCCAATCTTAATATTTAGCCTAACATCATGATTACTTCGATTTAAAAAAGCATAATAATAACTTAGTTACGAGACATTAATTTAAAAAGGAGAACATAACTTACATTGATTATTTATCGTGTAGTGTTACACGGACAGAATTTCGACTTTAGAACCCGTAAATTAACCGTTACATAGCCCAAACTAACTAATATAAAACTAAACTAATTTATATTATATATATAAATATTATATATATATATATATATATATATATATATATATATATATATTACAGAGATAGAGAGTTTGATATGGTGCAAAGAACTCGGCAGATTTCGTGGCCTTTTATAGGCATTTTCTGAAATGACTGCTCCGAGATCGCGAAGCATTTGTGCCTTCCAGCTCCGAGATCGCGAAGTGACGCACTCCAGCTCACCAACTTTTGGCCATTTGCTTGCCGACATTTTTATTATATAATATAATATAATATATATATATATATATATATATATATATATATATATATATATATATATATATATATATATATATATATATATATATATATATAATTTTATATAATTATTTATATATTATATTATATTCTTGTGCATAGTTGACTTGTAATTTTTGGTCCGTTGCGTCGGGCGTTGATAGTTGGTTCATGTCTCGGTTCCGGATTTTCGAACACCTTTTCGTACAATTTAATATCTTGTACTTTGAGTTTCACAACTTGTACTCTTGTCATTTTTAGACGTTTCTTATTAATAAATTGAACCACTTGAATTGTATCTTGTACATTTGAGCTTTTTGGACGTTTGCGTCTTCAAATCTTCATTTTCGCCTTTTGTCTTCGCACTTATTTATTTAAACGAATATTACTTGAAAATAGAACAATTGCAACTGAAAACTTTACATATTGGAAGGATATTGCTACTAAATATATGTTCATTTGGAGCACTATCAATGTTGTTTCCCTGGACTTTAAAGGGAGAAGCCAAAGATTGGTTAGAATCATTACCTGAAGGAGCGATTGATACATGGGATGTTTTAGTTGAAAAATTTCTTAAAAGATTCTTTCCGGCATCTAAAGCCGTTAGACTTCAAGGAGAAATTGTTACGTTCGCGCAAAAGCCAAATGAAACATTATATGAAGCGTGGACAAGATTCGGAAAGTTGTTGAGAGTATGTCCTCAACACGGTTTAGACACTTATCAAATAGTACAAATATTCTACCAAGGTATCGATGTTGCCACACGAAAAGACATCGACACAGCAGCTGGTGGTTCCATTATGAAGAAAACCTCAACCGAAACTCATAAAATTATTGATAACACAGCCTCCCACTCACATGAGTGGCACCAGAAAAAAGATATTTTTCGTTCATCTAAAGCGGCTAGAGCCGATTCTAGCCATGACTTTGATTCCATTTCCGCAAAGTTAGATGCTTTCGAAAGATGAATGGAAAAGATGACTAAAGATATTCACGCAATACGCATTAGTTGTGAGCAATGTGGAGGACCACATTTGACAAAAGATTGTCTCAGTGTTGAACAAACTATGGAACAAAGAGAGAATGTTTCATACATGTACCAAACGCCAGGAAATAATTATCAAAATAATTATCAACCACCAAGGCCAAACTACAATCAAAATCAGAATTATAACCGAAATGTTCCATATAATAACCAACAAGGTCCTAGCAATCAACAAGTATCTAATAATACTTACAACCAGCAAAGACCTATTTTTCCAAATAAACCACCACAAATCGATGATAAAAAGCCAAATTTAGAAGATATGATGTCGAAGCTAGTTGAATCTCAAACGCAGTTTTTCACATCTCAGAAACAAACTAATGAACAAAATGCTCAAGCATTTAGAAATCAACAAGCTTCAATCCAAAATCTGGAACAAGAAATGAGTAACCTAGCAAGGTTAATTGGTGAAAGAAAACCGGGGAGTCTACCTAGCAATACAAATGCTAACCCCCGAAATGAAACAGCTAAAGCCATTACCACAAGAAGTGGTATTACACTTAAACCACCTAAAATACCTGTAATTTCTGATGACTCTATTCCTACTACACAGGTACCATAGCCTGAGTAAGAGAAGGAATCAGAACCGGTAGTTGAAAAGGTTAATGAAGATAACACAGTTAAGGCTAAACCTTATGTTAAACCATATCAACCACCGCTTCCTTACCCGAGTAAAATGAGAAAAGAAAGACTTAAAGCCGAGCAATCTAAATTCTTGGATATGTTTAAACAAATAAATGTCAACCTTCCTTTCATTGATGTGATTTCGGGAATGCCAAGGTATGCTAAATTCCTGAAAGATCTAATCACAAATAGAAAGAAAATGGAAGAACTCTCGGCTGTTACAATGAATGCTAATTGTTCTGCAGTGCTGTTGAATAAGATACCAGAAAAATTATCAGATCAAGGAAGTTTCACAATTCCATGTTTTCTGGGTAGTCTTAGTTCAATAGAAGCATTGGCAGACTTAGGTGCTAGTATAAATTTAATCCCGTATTCACTATACGCTAAACTAGACCTTGGAGAATTGAAACCAACACGAATAAGCATACAACTAGCTGATCGATCAATAAAATATCCTAGAGGGATAATGGAGAACATGCTAGTTAAAGTTGGTACTTTAGTATTTCCAGTAGACTTTGTTATTCTGGACATGGAAGAAGATTCTCGAGTTCCTCTTATATTCGGAAGACCATTCTTAAACACGGCTAAAGCAATAATAGACGTGTTTGGTAAGAAACTGACCCTAAGTATAGAGGACGAGAGTGTTACCTTTTCTATTGATAGAGCCATGCAACAATCGCAATATGCAGATGATACATGTTATTATATTCAAACTATAGATTCACATGCAGAATTGTTACAAGAATTTCCAGAATTACAAGGAACAGAAGAACTTCAAATGCTAAAAGAGGAAGACAGATATCGATAAAAATCATCAATAGAAGAACCACCGATATTAGAATTAAAGCCACTTCCAAACCATTTGGAATACGCTTATTTACATGGTGAATCTGAATTACCTGTAATAATATCGTCTTCTCTTACGGAAAATGAAAAATCTCAACTCATTTCTGTGCTAAAAGCTCATAAACCAGGTATTGCATGGAAGATTCATGACATTAAAGGCATAAGTCCTTCGTATTGCACACATAAAATCCTTATGGAAGAAGGTCATAAAACATATGTGCAACGCCAACGAAGACTAAATCCAAATATGTAAGATGTTGTTAAAAAAGAAATTATTAAACTGCTCGATGCAAGTTTAATTTATCCAATCTCTGATAGTCTATGGGTAAGCCCAGTTCAATGCATACGCAAGAAGGGTGGCATTACTGTTATCACAAATGAAAAAGATGAGCTTATTCCTACTAGGACTGTAACAGGATGGCGTGTTTGTATTGATTATAGAAAATTAAATGACGCCACCAGAAAAGATCACTTTCCCTTACCTTTCATTGATCAAATGTTGAAAAGGTTAGCTGGGAATATTTACTATTGTTTTCTTGACGGTTTCTCTGGATACTTTCAAATTTCAATAGCACCCGAGGACCAAGAGAAAACCACCTTCGCATGCCCTTATGGTACCTTTGCTTACAAATGCATGCCATTTGGACTTTGCAACGCCCCTACAACTTTTCAAAGGTGCATGATGGCGATTTTTCACGACATGATAGAAGAATGCACGGAAGTTTTCATGGATGACTTTTCAGTCTTCGGTGATACTTTTGAAACATGTCTAATTAATCTTGAACGAATGCTTATTAGATGCGAAAAATCAAATCTAGTTCTTAATTGGGAGAAATGTCATTTCATGGTTAAAGAAGTCATCGTTCTTGGTCATAAAATTTCAAGAGAAGGAATTGAAGTGGATAGAGCTAAAGTAGATGTAATTGCTAAACTTCCACATCCCACCAATGTTAGAGGAGTTAGGAGTTTTCTAGGGCATGCCGGTTTTTACCGACGTTTCATAAAAGATTTTTCTAATTGCCACTCCAATGAACAAACTCCTTGAAAAAGATGCTCCATTCATCTCTTCAGATGAATGCATCAAATCTTTTAATATTCTTAAAGAGAAACTCACTAATGCGCCGATCATGATAACTCCAAATTGGAATCTACCATTTGAACTCATGTGCGATGCAAGTGATTTTACAATGGGAGCCATTTTAGGACAAATGATTGAAAAAAAATTTCAACCTATCTATCACGCTAGTAAGACGTTACAAGGAGCACAAACAAATTACACAACTACTGAAAAAGAACTCCTTGCTATTGTCTTTGCTTTTGACAAATTTCGTTCACATCTCATTCTAGCTAAAATGGTGGTCTATACTGATCATTCTGCTCTTAGATACCTATTCTCAAAACAAGATGCCAAACCACGATTAATCTGTTAGATCTTACTCTTACAAGAGTTCGATATTGAAATCCGAGACAAAAAGGGAGCAGAAAATCTCGCAGCTGATCATCTTTCTCGCCTTGAAAATCCTGAATTAGAAGTTCTAAATGAATCGGCCATACAAGATAACTTTCCTGATGAATATCTATTGAAGATCGATTATAATGAAATTCCATGGTTTGCAGACTTTTCAAACTACTTAGTATGTGGATTCCTTGAAAAAGGGTTGTCGTACCAAAAACGAAAGAAATTCTTTAGTGATATAAAAAACTATTTTTGGGAAGATTCACATCTGTTTAAAAGTTGTCTCGATGGAATAATATGCCGATGCGTATTCGAAGATGAAGCTAGTTAAATCTTAAACCATTGTCACACAGGACCAACAGGAGGGCATTATGGGCTCAACTCACAGCAAGGAAAGTCTACGATGCTGGATTCTATTGTCCTTCAATTTTCAAAGACGCACACCTTATTTGTAAATCCTGTGATGCATGTCAAAGGGCCGAAAAAATAAGTCAATGTGATGAAATGCCACAAAATGTCATTCAAGTATGTGAAGTATTTGACGTTTGGGGTATTGACTTTATGGGTCCATTTCCAAAATCTCATAATAATCTCTACATTCTCGTTGCCATTGATTATGTATCTAAATGGGCGGAAGCACAAGCTCTCCCAACTAACGATGCACGAGTTGTAGTCAACTTCTTAAAACGTCTTTTTGCTAGGTTCGGAACACCGAAAGCTTTAATAAGTGATCGGGGTACTCATTTCTGTAATAATCAACTTGAGAAAGTTCTCAAAAGATATGGAGTAACTCATAAAATCTCAATCACTTATCATCCACAAACAAGTGGACAAGTTGAAAATATTAACCAAACTTTAAAACGTATTCTAGAGAATACTGTAGGATCAATTCCTAAGGAATGGTCCATGAAATTAGAGGATGCACTTTGGGCTTTTAGAACAGCCTACAAAACTCCAATTGGAACCACACCTTTTAAACTCGTTTATGGAAAAGCATGTCACCTTCTAGTAAAAATTGAGCACAAAGCATTTTGGGCTTTGAAGACATGTATTATTGATTTGCATGAAGCCGGTCGTCTACGGTTAAGTCAACTAAACGAATTAGAAGAATTAAGACATGATGCATATGAAAATTCGTTAATCTATAAGGAAAGAACGAAGAAATGGCATGATAAAAGAATCAGAAGTTCAAAAGAATTTAAGGAAGGAGACAGAGTTCTTCTTTTCAATTCACGATTCAAGCTATTTCCTGGAAAATTGAAATCGAGATGGTCTGGACCATTTATAGTCAAAAGAGTTTTCCCATACGGAACAATAGAGCTAATAAATTCAAACGGGATTGAATTTAAAGTTAATGGTCACAGAGTTAAACACTATATTCATGGTCCGATGGAAGTTGACAATGAAGTTAATCACAATTTCACCACTAAAGAAAACCCTCAGAATGAAAACATAAATATGTTTTCAACATGTGAAAAACTAAAAGTCGAAGATGTAGAGATTTCAAATTGGAGTGATGAAGAAGAATTTCTATATAAACCTCCCATTCTAAGAAACGAAGAAAAATATAAACAAGAAGTTCAAGTAGAAGTGAAAGAACCAAGAAAAGAGCACCCGAAAAAGGTTACCAAACCAACTCCACCTACTAAAGTGGGAGACCAGGTGAATTTATCATTTCTTGTTTGCTTAATAATGGTGCTATGTATAATGGGCTCGCAGATTTAGGGTCAAGTGCGAATATTATGCCTCTTTCGTTATACAAAAGATTAGGTGTTGGTAAATTAAAACCAACCAGGTTGGAATAGCCAACAATTTACTTGTTAAAGTGGGAAGTTTGACCTTTGTTGCAGATTTCATAGTTATTAATATGGAGGAAGACCTTGATATTCCTCTGATTTTAGGTCGCCCATTTTTAGCAACCACCGAAGCGTTCTTTGATGTAAGAGAAGGTAGAATGACACTTAGGGATGGTGACAAATCGGTCACCTTTGTGAATCGAAAGTTTAAATCTTCACCAACCAAAACTGTTGAACCAATAAAAATGCCTAAGTGTGGGGAAGATGAAGTAACACCCAATGATGACCTGATAACAAAGAACCCCGTTGTTGATACGAAATTAGATGACCCTGTTTTTAACAGTTCAACGAAGAAACTTTATAAACGGATTCAAGATGCTAGGATTAAGGGGAACTTTAAGTTATGCAACCGATTAGTATCCAATTTTTCGCATAAAGAAAAGGCGATGTTAGTTAAATTTGTGAATGTTACAGAGGAAATCAACAAATGGCTTGAAGCAAAAGTCAGAGATATGCAAGTTGTTGATAGTCCAATTGAAATTAACAATGAAGTCAATCACAAGTTCGACACCACAACTAACTAAGTGTGGGGAGATTTAAATGTTCTAAGAAATAATATAATGTTGTCTAGAGTTAGATTTTCTGTTTTCGTGTAGTTCTCGAGAATGGAATCCGAATGGTCTTTCCCTAGCAGACCCTAAAGAACTAGTCTTCTCCCCCCATTCTGAATCTTTTGTTTTTTAAGTTTTACGAGATAAAGAATTCCTTTGATTTGAACCATGGTCTACTACTACATTCTATGATTACTAAATGTAATAATAACACCTTCCCGAGTGAACTGGTATCATTCATAAGAGGCAAAATAGACGAAGTAAGGAAACAACTCAGGAAAGATCATAATAAGATACATTTTGGTAAAGGAAAATCAAAATACGCAACAAAAAGAAGAGCACGACACCTTGAAATATGTCATAAATGCGGAAAATGGTCACACAAAGGGAAATGTTTGAACAATCAAACACATTCCAATTCTGAATTCGTTAATTTATGCAGAGAAGGACCGTTCATATGTTTAGAAGAAAAGTTATTGAAAACTCGAGGTTACGCTTATGTAGCTATGGAAAACCAAATCGAACGACTCTCCTATGAGTCGACTAAAGCAGGTCTCTGAGAATTCTATCTCACAGGTAAGTATGTACAGTTTTTATTTTTATTTATTGCTTTGAACCTTTTGATAATAAACGCTGAATCGTTCGCTATAAATTATTAAATTAATATTCAATAAAATTAGGTATAATAAACCGAAATTATTGATATCATACAAAAATTAAATTCTTCATTGCGAAATTTACTGTTTATTTATAAGGTATAAATTTCTTTAATCAATCATAACGCTGCAGTACCATATGATGGCACGCATCCACAGGTAGAACGAGATCAGGAGCAAGGTAATGCAGGTGGAGGAAACCAAATGACAGATATACAAAGAATAATGGCCCAAAATGCATACAATCAGGCTATGCAACATGAGTTTCAGGCTTGGCAATATCATCAAAAATATATCAAACCCTATTTAGCCTCTCAAGGTAGGAACTACATTCCTACTGAACCGGCCTATTTTCCTCCATGGATCGACGATATACGACCACCTTTTCCTACTTATGACCCATTCCAAAGGTATCAAAACATATACCACGAACCTTGAAACCCCTACTAGTACACTCAGGATCAACCCTAATTTCCTTAGTCTTATTTATTTTATTATTTGTAATATTACTACTTTTAATACTTATTTCGGTATTGTAATAGTTTTCTAACATTTTAAATATTAGATTTTATATATTTTGAACGTGGTGGGGGGGGGGGGATACACCGAACTTCAAAAATAGGTATATATATATACACATATACATATACATATATATATATATATATATATATATATATATACATACATATATATATATATACATATATATATATGTATATATGTTTGTAGTTTATCTCATGTGCAAAACAGGGCAAAACAGCGCAGTTTCAAAGACTGACATTAAGTTCAGCAAAAGCTACTAATTTTGACGATATGATGCAAAATATATGTGAAATAACAACTGCATGAATGAACAAAGGATGTGCACCATTTATCATTCAAACAAACAACAATATATTTGGAAACTTTGGTAAATCTTAATCATCTTTTTACACTAATCGCCCTCATGAATTTAAATTTTTACTGATTTCTTGCAAATGAGGGCATTGCAAGATCTTAAGTGTGAGAAGAGATTAAATTCTTTCGGGTTTTAAACATTTGACTTATACACTTGGTTTAATAGCAACCGTAAAATTTTACTAGTAAAGCAGTAGTTGTATTAGAATCTAGTGCTCTCTGATAATAAAAACAGTCCTAGTCTTATATACTGACTACCCACTTCTAGTAAAATTTATAAAAAATTTTCAACTAAATAAACTCAAAATCATGTTTATACATATTTATGAACGATAAAACTAGATGTTAACGCCGAAATTATTGTTACCTCGGAAAGGACATAAATTGAGAAACAACCCAAAACGCTTGAATTCATTTAAAATGGAATAGAAGAGAATAAAAAGGCAAAGAAAGAAAAATAAAAGGCAAGTGTGGGAAAAATTTACCAAGTTATTTAGAACATATATCACATATTTTTGTACAAATAATTGAAGATATTTTTGTTTTGGACGATATTAATCTGTTTTACCCAGTTTATTTTAATATAAATGGAATTTAAAAGGAAGTAAAGACTTTCGAGAAAAAGACACGCGCTTCATGATTTAGGTCAAGAAGTTGTCATTCAGACCAGCTGTAGGTTGGCAAAAAATCTAGAAATGTCATCTCTAAAATCAGCAGGAAATCCACGGACCTTAGCATTAAATAGGGTCGCCATGTGATCAGACTTATCCTAATCATGAGAGGATCTGTCTCCTAAAATGGGGAGGGCGCCGTACAAATTAGCTTGATAAGACTAATGAATCAGACCCCCAGAAAGGATAATCTCCTTAAAGATTAAAAATCAGCATTTAAGCCTGATATTACTCAATCCTTGAGATTGACTTTAAAGATTGAGAATTACAAACTCATGAAATTCGATGATATCTAAACTCGAGCTTGAACGATAAAATATTTTGATCAAATTACAAACCGATTTGTTTTTTAAAAACCTATTTTCAATGCGTTCATTACCAATGAACGTAAAACCCTAAGAATTCACCGAAATTTATTAGGTCACCTGAACCAAATCGGGTGTCAACCATAAGAACGGTGGTTGCATAGCATGGTCAAAGACAGGACCTTGTGCCAGATTAAAAAATTATAGGGTGATCTTTGCTATTGCTCCTACAAAGGATAGTAATTGCATCCGACACGTTGTGGACCATAATCAAAAGCATGTCATTAGACATTGCCTTAACAGTTGCTTGTTCAACGCTTTCCTTTACAACAGGACGGTAGTTTACCGAAAGATAATATACGGAGCAAGTATACTGGACGTGTGCTTTCCTAATACAAGGTTAGCAAGTGGGTGACACAAAACCATAAGTTTTGAGCTAAAATTTTAAAATCAGAAACCCACAAAACCCATAAAAATATTTTGCAAACACCGGTGAAGGGTTATTCCGGAAAACTTGTCTAGAGTAAGATCTAGCTTGAATTTTTAAAAGATCAAATGTTTTCATAAAGATCCAAATTCCTAAAGGAACTAAATTTTTATAGTCATGTGGGACTGTAAACCACATTGTTACTATCATTGTTCATACCGCCGTATAAAAATTACTGATGTACAAAGTGTGAAGAATAAAGAAGTGATTCTAGTAAAGTTTTATTCAAGTTCTATATTGCTTGAGGACAAGCAACGCTCAAGTGTGAGAATATTTGATAATGCTAAAAACGAACATATATTTCATAGCATTATCCTTCCAGAAAGACAAGCTTTTAGTTGCAATTGTTCTATTTACAAGTGATATTCGTTTAAATAATAAAAGGTGAAGACAAAAGACAGATTCGAAAATTTGAAGACGCAAATGACCAAAACGCTCAAATATACAAGAGACAATCCAAGTGGTTCAAATTATTGATAAGAAATGTCTAAAAATGACAAGAGTACAAGCCGCAAAATACAAAGTACAAGATATTAAATCGTATGAAAAAGTGTTCGAAAATCTGGAACCGAGACATGAACCTACTATCAACGGACCTGAAATTACAAGTCAAATATGCACAAGAATATAATATAATATATAATTAATTATATATATATATATATATATATATATATATATATATATATATATATATATATATATATATATATATATATATATATATATATATATTATAAAATATTAAGCAGCCCATGTTTAATTCATTTTGGTGAGCTGAAATCCAAAGCTCCGCAGTCGCGGAGCTGTGAGGAACAATATCCCGCAGTCACGGAGCTGTACAGTTCAAAATGGGCCTATAAAATGCCGCGCATTCTGCCGAACTCATCATCCCTTTTTCTACTTCAATCTCTTAATCTATATTTATATATTTATATTTATAATTTTAATTTTAATTTAAGTTAATAATAAGTTAGTTGGGTTATTGAAATGAATGTTATACGGGTTTTAAGTCGAAGCTCTGTCCGTGTAACGCTACGAAATTAATAATCACTGTAAGCTATATTTTTCCTTTTTAAATTAATGTCTTGTAGCTAAGTTATTATTATGCTTATTTAAGCCGAAGTAATCATGATGTTGGACTAAATATTAAGACTGGTTATTGGACTTTGGATCATAATTGGGCTCTGAACAAAAGACTGACACTTGTGGAAATTGGACGATGGGTTATTAATGGGCTTTATATTTAATTAGCTAAATGATATCTTGTTAATTTAATATAAAGGTTACACTTTGACGTATCTATGTATAACTACTGACGCTTGACTGGGTACGGTGGGCGGGATATTTATAAATACTAATAATTGTTCACTTGACCGGACACGGAGTTGGATTAATAGTCAATGGACTCATTAAAACAGGGGTGGATTACATTCAAGGGTAATTGGTGTAATTGTTAATAAAGTATTAAAACCTTAGATTACACGTAGTCGATAACCTGGTGTAATCATTAACAAAGTATTAAGACCTTGTGACAGTTTAAGTCCCCAGTTAGTTGGAATATTTGACTTCGGGTATAAGGTTAATTTGGCGAAGACTCTCGCACTTTATAATTATGACCGATGGACTATTATGGACAAAACCAGATGGACATATCAAATAATCTAGGACAAAGGACAATTAACCCTTGGTAATAAATTAAAATCAACACGTCAAACATCATGATTATGGAAGTTTAAATAAGCATAATTCTTTTATTTTATATCTCATCGTACTTTTATTTACCGTCATTCTAAATTATCGTACTTTTAATTATCGTACTTTTATTTTATCGCACTTTTATTTATCATCATTTACTTTACACTTTAAATTAAGTTCTATTTATTTTTAATATTTTGCATTAGGACTTAAAATCGACAAACCGGTTATTAAACGGTAAAACCCCCTTTTTTATAATAATAATAATAATAATAATACTAATATATATACATATATATTTATAAAATTATAGTTGTAATAAAAATATAGTGTACGCAATAAGTGGATCCCTGTGGAACGAACCGGACTTACTAAAAACTACACTACTCTACGATAAGGTACACTGCCTATAAGTGTTGTAGTAAGGTTTAGGTATATCCATTCTATAAATAAATAAATGACTTGTGTAAATTGTATCGTATTTAATAGTATTTTGTAATAAAATATAATCTATTTTGTATACACCGCTGCACACATCAAGTATGCTTAGATTAGCTTGCCTTTATGCTTGGATGCTCTGGTATGTACTATTTGTTTATTATCGTGTGGCGTGTCCATTTTATGCATACATATGTATGTAGTATACTTTCACTCACTAAGTGTTAGCTTACCCTCTCGTTGTTTACATTTTTATAGGTTCGTGAGGTGACAGCTTGGGTAAGCGTGGGGACTAGTGCTTGCAGGTTGTTTTAGAGGATTGTGCTCTAGAATTTTGATTAGGATTGGGTAGCGCTCCCAATCACCATGCTCGGTCTTTTGTTGGAAAACTTATTAGTATGTTTTGGTGATGTCAAACGGGTCTCGGGTTGTATACCCGTATGTGTTTCAACTTATGTATTAAATGTTTTAAAGTTTATTAAACTACTATTGTATTAAAGATGTTTTTGGAAACATAATTGGGACCTAAATGTTAACAATATTAATGTATTATAAAGAAAAAAATATGGCCGGTTTAAATACGGATTGGGTCGTTTCAAGTGATATCAGAGCATGGTCTAAGGGATTTAGGTGACTTGAGATAGGTGCCTAGACTTAGACTTTTTTTTGTGTGCTTATTTGCTGTGGGACTTGTAGGAGAATGGGTCGGACGGGGACTTGGTTAGTGCCTTAGTGTGTAGGTGAACTAACTAGCATTGTGACTTGTGTTGTGATATAATTCTTGCATATGTTTATATCCTGTAGAATATTTGTTTGTGTTGGTTTATATCATCGAGCGAGGCGGTCGTTGTACTAACAAGTTGATACGGTGTGTGCACGTACTAAGGACTTCCAAACCTTATTACGGGTGCAAATCGTGTCAACAAGTGATGTAAGGCGATTGTTGAGCAAGATGGGGCGATGTTGCGTGTGTGGGTTTATACGTTCGCGGTTTAATCGTTTGCATTCCTTAGAATGAAGATGGAAGATGGTTACGGAACGGACGACCCTATTCATGCGGGGAAGGATGATTTAACTTTAAAGATTGAGGCTTCGTTCGAACGATATGCCTCGGTTTTCGCCGACAAGGTTAAGCAAGAACTCCAAGAGGCAATCAAAGGACAAGTGACCGAAATGGTCCGAGACCAGGTGACTAAATTCGTAAGGGAAGAGTTTGAGAAGAGTTTTTCCGAACCTCGAGGCAGTGATGATGGAAAAGTACTTGCAATGTTAGAGTTGCGTGGTGCTCCTGATAAGAGGACGAGAAGTACGCCTGATGGCGACGGGAATGTGAAGAAGAAGAGTAAGGGAGGTTACGTGCCTACGTGTTATAACTGTTCACGGCGGGGTCATTTGTCGCATGATTGCACAGATGCGCCTTCTAACAATGACGCAAGTTTTAAGTGCTGAAAGGAAGGACACCGAAAGTCAGAGTGTCCCGAGTTGATTGCTGAGCAGACCAAAAAGTTGGGAGGTCACGGGCCTATGTGTTTTAAGTGTGCAGAACAAGGTCACTTGGCACGAGATTGTACGGGTGTACCTTCAAGCACGATCAGGTGCTTTGTTTTTCGGAAGGAGGGACACCGAAAGTCAGAGTGTTCCGAATCATTTGACGATCGGGATAAAGGTTAGAGCACGACTACATGATGGCAAGTGGGGCTCGGAAGCCCAACAATGCTGCATCAGGTACTTTTAGTGTGATATTGTATGTTGTTCGTTTGTAATAATATGCGGTGTGGACGTAAGTCTTAATTAGACTTCATTCTCTGCTAGAGATAATCCGTAGCGAGCGAGCGATTTACGTTTATGGTATCGGGTTGTTAAGCTCGTTCGAGTGAGACCCTTAAGATTGCGATTGTGTTGTTCGTATTATTGTTATAGGTGACGTTCCTAATGGAATTACCCTATGGTGATGTTTTGATTGACGGACGAAGGGCGTAAGACTTGGTGCAACCAAGCATTCCTTAGTGTTGGGAAATGTTTCTACCAAGCCATGGGTATAAGCTTTGGTGTTCGGTTGTTAGCGCGTGTTTGCTTTCGTGTTGAAGTTGATGAACTATGAGGTTCGACGGGTGAATGGAACCCTTGAGATCTAGTTTTATGGATCTTGATGTATGTTGGTAATGGAGTCTACGTGACGCGATGTTAGGTGCCTCTTTCATACCTACTAGCGTGGTATTCGAATCCGATGGTGTTGCGGTTACATTGTACTTAGGGTACCCTATAAAAACCCTTAGGTACATGAGTGACAAAACGGAATTTAACAAGCCATAGCAATCGGACGATTGCAAGGTTGAGGTTTTGTGTTCGTGTTAGTGAACGATTTGAATGAAGTGGAGAAGGACGATCCAAACTCCTTCGTTTGCTCAAGGTTGGAGCAAGGTATCGTGATGAGTATGTTATGGAATACAAGACGGATGGATCTTGTTTTTCTTTAGCATGATGGTTGTATGAGTCTCGGTGAAACGGAGACGGACTCGACGTTGACTAAATCAACAATGAGTGAGTAGTGGATTCGCGGGATATGTGCGATATAGGTGTTTCCTGCTCGATTGTGGTGGCATTGTGTACACGTACGTGTAATGCGTGTGCAAAGATTTTCGATGTGAGTGAAATGTTTCGAAGTATGTATATATGCTTGTTGTTTGGGCTGGATGGTTAGTGTATTCCGTTAGGACTCCAAGTAATATGCCATGAATGACTCCAAGTAATATCTCTAATATGAGCAAATGCACAGCGGAATATTTCTTTCATACCTGAGAATAAACATTCTTTAAAGTGTCAACCAAAAGGTTGGTGAGTTCATTAGTTTATCATAATCGATCATTTTCATCATTTTAATAGACCCTAATAATTTCATTTCCAGTTCTCATAAATATACGTCCCATGCATAGAGACAAAAATATCATTCATATGGTGAACACCTGTTAACCGACATTAACAAGATGCATATAAGAATATCCCCTATCATTCCGGGAAATCCTTCGGACATGATAAAAAAACATCGAAGTACTAAAGCATCCGGTACTTTGGATGGGGTTCGTTAGGCCTAATAGATCTATCTTTAGGATTCGCGTCAATTAGTAGATCGGTTTACTAATTCTTAGGTTACCAAGCAAAAGGGGCATATTCGGCTTCGATCATTCAACCATATAATGTAGTTTCGATTACTTGTGTCTATTTCGTAAAATAGTTATAAAAACAGCGCATGTATTCTCAGTCCCAAAAATATATATTGCAAAAACATTTAAAAATGGAGTAATGAAACTCACAATACTGTATTTTGTAGTAAAAATACATATGACGACATTGAACAACTGAACAATGCAGGGTTGGCCTCAGATTCACGAACCTTAAGGGTTTGTTCACAAAAAAATGGCATGAACCGGGTTCAATCCCGAGACCTTTTGCTCACCTAAACACCCACATAACCATTCCTCCATCGCTATATTTCTGCTTTTATTATCATTCTAATTCCTATTATTTGTTTAACCGTATTCATCTTCTTCATTACCCATCACAAATCGGCTGTGACTCTAATAATCATAAACGTACAATAGTTTGTTGGGTTTGGTATGTTAATTGAAACTTATACGACGCTTGATCATTTCCAAATTAATAGCAAACTAAAAAAATAAAAAATTAAACCAAATAACAGTCGCTGTTAACAAAATTAAAATAATGAAGAACATGAAATTCGATTTCGACATTAAGATCGTTTTAGATGAAAATTTCTACATGAAAAAGCTTTTAAATCATTCCTATAAACTTTTGCAATCATCAATTGAACTTGAAACACTAAAACGAATTCGAATTTGATCTTTGTTCTTGCGTTTAACTTTTAAATTTGAAACTTTGACTCCACAATTCTTGATCGATATAAAGAATTGAGACACAAAATTTTGCAGAAAGATCAATTGGAATATTCCTAACAAAATCTCATTAACACAATTTGAAATATATTTTGAATTCTAGTTGTTTAATAAATGGAACAGTAACAGAGTATATTTCTGCTGTTCTTCCCCTTTTTGATTAAAATCGATTATTTGAAAGATGTAAGATTTATTGGGATTGATATTCGATAATGTATGTTTATTGGTAACACTAATCACTGAATTGTATCAATTATAAAGCCAAAAGGATCGACATAAAATATTCTCAAGGACAGGAAATATAAATAAAATAAAATAAAAAAAAGATTACAAGTGATAACTAGTTTTGGATTTTTGTTGTGAGTTGTATTCGACTGGAATCACAGTTAGAGACAGGAAATCAATATTTGATGGTGAGGTTGAACTGAATTCGCATAATTTTATCTTTATATATATTATATTAGTAATAATTAAATATATTATTAATAATAATAATTAAATAATAATGATAATAATAATAATTATTTATAATAATATTAATAATGATACTCATAATAATAATAATGATAAAGATAATAACAATAATAATTTTTAAGAATATTGATAATAATAATATGATAATATTAATAATATTAATAATATTAATAATAGTTGATAATTTTAATAAAAATGAAAGGTTTAGTAAAAACAAATCTTTAGTTTGATAAATAATAATAATACTAGTAAGACTAATATTGATAAAGTAGTATTAATAATATCAATGTTAATTTCTGTTGATACATTCGAATGATTAAACGTTTCACAATTAGTAAGCTGGATTTATTGTCATAACCTGAATTTTCCAACAAAATTGATCTATTTAAACCATAATCATGCGCAAGTACATAAATATAGATCCTTTACCCATAGAATAAAATAGCTAGGCATATCTATTTCTTCATATTTCAAAGGATCTATGCGCGTTCAAAGGCGTAAAATAGTTATTTGGGGACCGTCGCAAGGAAATCCCCATTCCCCGCTTTTTTCTATATTTTTATCTTTCAATTTAATTTACTATTTACTATTACATGTTAGAATATATAATGATTATATCATATATATTATATTTTGGCACATATTGAATATTTAAAAATTTTACTCTTTTAGTATATTACAATATTTATATAATCAATAATCGTGTATATACATTACATACTTCAATCTACTATTTTTAATATATAATTATTCATTATTAAATTCGTTGAGAAAAAAATTTAGTATTTCTAAATACTATGTTCAAAGTTTTTAATATAAAATTGAAATATTATATACATATTTATTACTTAACAAGTTTTTATTTTAAAATTATAAACTATATACATTTATAATTTCAACAACTAAACCACATATCATTGTATTATTATATATCAGATTATAATATATATACATATTTAGATATATATATAATTACATTTCTATTTACAATCAGTTGTTCGTGAATCATAGGGAATAGTCAAAGGACAAATGAATTTATGTAAGCAGTTCCAAAAATTTTGAGACTCAACTTTACAGACTTTGCTTATCGTGTCGAAATCATATAAAGATTAAGTTTAAATTTGGTCAAAAATTCCTGGGTCGTCACACTTCATGTGGTTAGTGTGGAGATCTATTGGTTGTTTTATACATCAATGGTGGGGTCGTGAGGACCATGTTGTGTGATTAGTGATGCGATAGCCGTATTTCGCTCACATGTTGTTACGGGGGTGACAATAGTTGATTTTGTACACCTTGGGATTAGCGTTGCCATAGTCGTTTTGGGCGCTACCGGTTTTAGCCGTTTGCTTATGAGGTTGCGGTAGTTGCGTAATAGCCATGTTTGCGCACTACAAGGATTGTTAAGTGGTAAATGTTATCTGTAAGGATTCGCTTCTTTTCGGTCTTCATCGGTTAGATGGTTGGCTTTATTTTGGTATGTGGTTGTTACTATCGATGTACTTGGTATGGTACGCTAGGAGTTGATATCTTGGTACGAGATTTGTTGAGTTTGTCCCGACGTGAGGGATTGAGCAAGTTCTTGTGCTCGGATTTGTGGATTTTAATAAATCGCGGGAGACAATTTAGTGGTTAAGGTGACTCTTTGATAAGAATTGCCTAGAGAAGTCGGAAGAATACGTGGTGATTTCGCGTATTCTAAGTGATCGTTATGGATTTCGGATGTTGCGCGTATTGCATGGCTTGGAATGCGTGTGTATTTAGTTAATGGAGTAATATTCGGGTTAATGGGAAATGTGTTGGAAGTCGGATTGAAACGTTTAGTTGAGAACCATAGCGTGTAGGTTCGCATTGGTTGAGTGACAAGGATCACGAGGACGTAATCGAATCTAAGTGAGGGAGAGTTGTAACACCATGTTTTCCCTGTATATGATATATAGGTGTATCGTGTATGTACGACTAATGTATGAAGGGTTTAAGATGAGTTCGTGTGTTGGAGTTCAAGTACACGAAAATTGGACAAAAACCCAACTTAGGTCGCGGCGCGACAGGGGGAGCCGCGGCGCGGCAATGAACAGGTTCCAGGATCAGATGGCTCGAAAACAGGTCCCAGACCATGGGTAAACTCGCAGCACGGAAGAGAATGGTCGCTGCGCGACCATACTGGCAAACTGGTACCGAAATTTGTAATTTTAAGAGGGTTCAAGGGCATTTTGGTCATTTCGCGTGTGTGCCAGATTTTGGATCTTAAATCCCATCCACTCATTTCATTTCTTTCATTTCTTTTTCCTTTTCTTTCTCATTTCCCTCTCAAAACTTCAAACCCCAATTGATTCAAAGGGATTTTTGAAAAGGAAGAAGCGGGTTTTGATCGAAAGTGTAAGATGAGATGACCCGTCCTAATCCATAAGGACGAATACAATAACATATGATTACATTGCAAGGTACTTGACCTCTACATGATACATTTTACAAACACTGCATTCGTTTTTAAAAGACAAACTTTCGTTACATCGAAAATTGACATGCATGCATACCATTTCATAATATCCAACTATAAATGACCTAATCTGTCATTTACTTAATAATAATCTCTATTGAACTCAACGACTTGAATACAATGTCTTTTGAAATATGCCATGAATGACTCCAAGTAATATCTCTAAAATGAGCGAATGCACAGCGGAAGATTTCTTTAATACCTGAGAATAAACATGCTTTAAAGTGTCAACCAAAAGATTGGTGAGTTCATTAGTATATCATAATCCATCAATTCCATATTTTTAATAGACCACAAGATTTAAATTCCATCTTTCATAAACATAATCTCGTATCAGGCATTTCGCACGGCATATAGATAAAAGTCATTCATATGGTGAACACCTGGTAACCGACATTAACAAGATGCATATAGAATATCCCCAAAACAGAATCCTCTCATCTGTATAATAATAAATCGAAGTATTAAAGCATCCGTACCTCGGATGAGGTTTGTTAGGCCCATAGATCTATTTTTAGGATTCGCGTCAATTAGGGGTACTGTTCCCTAATTCTTAGGCTACCAAGCTAAAAAGGGGCATATTCGATTCGATAATCCAACCATAGAATGTAGTTTCGATTACTTGTGTCTATTTCGTAAAACATTTATAAAAGCAGCGCATATATTCTCAGTCCCAAAATATATATTGCAAAAGCATTTAAAAAGGGAACAAATGAAACTCACTGTATTGTATTTTGTAGTACTTAAGCATATGATGGCATTGAACAAGTGCAAGGTTGGCCTCGAATTCACGAACCTATATTAATTTTATATATTTATATGTTGGTCAATATTTGTCTAACAAATTAGGTCAAGTTATAGTATACCACAATCCTAATGCTCGAGACTACTATGCAAAAGTCAACAAAAGTCAATTTGACTTAAAATGATTTCCAAAATCTATACATGATTATTATATAGTTTAAATATAGTCGTTTTATATTTTTAAATATTTTTAACAAATTTATTATAGTAAATAATATAATTCATTTATTAATAAATAAAATTTTATATTAAAATAAAAATATATACTTTTATATATCTTAAGTAATAAAATTTATAAAGTTCGTTTAATATCATAAAAATAAAATGATAGGTATTATTAATGTAATTATTTTACACGTAGAAAAATATCTTTATATCACATATTTATTTGATAAAATAATATCGATAATAATAATAGTAAGTAAAAGTTGTATTATTTTGTACTAATAATTATTATTATTCTAATAATAAAAATAACCATATTTATATTTATGAAAAATGATATTATGATAAAATGATAATTCTTATTAATAATAATAATGAAATTTTATAATAACAGTGATATTCTTATTAAAATAATAATTTTTGTAAAAATGATAGTTTTAATATTAATAATAATTTTAATAATAGTAATGATAAAAATAATGAAAACGATATTCTTATCTAAATCAATACCTTTAAATTTTAATCTCATTATGATACATATACTCATTATTTCCTAATCAATTTGTTAATGGCTTTTAGTCATCTTTTATATCGCGTTCATATTAATGATAATAATAGTGATCATAATAATTAGGTGTTACTAATATTAGTTTTAATTATAATAATACTAATAATAATAAATATTATGATAATATTAATGATAATACTAATAACTATTTTAATGATAATAATAATAATAATAATAATAATAATAATAATAATAATAATAATAATAATAATAATAATAATATTAATAATAATAATAATAATTAATAATAATAATAATAATAATAATAATAATTAAATAAAAACTATAACGACGATAATAACGACGATAATAATAATTATTTTTAATAATAATACAAAAATTCAATTTCTATAACTTCTAATCCGTTCATCGAAACTATTCGATATCTAAATGAAAAGTACTTCATTTTTCGCAGCTTTCTAACGACATGCATATCTTATACCTTATCTCAAAATCATATGTAACTAATTCAGGATTCAACATAACCTATCTAACGATAATATCAAAAATACAAGCATGCATAATCCTATATACTCGAGCACTAGTCAGGAATACAATATTAATATATAAAAGTTAAGTTATGAGTGCTCAAGTATCAATATTGATATTCAATATCGCAGGAAAGTACGTAGACGCAACGGAGATGATAAACACATGTTTGACCTCATGAGCTATACCCCCGAACCATACCCATATCCTCTGTAGCTATAACCCATAATTTCCTTAGCTCTATCCCGCTTGAAAAACTCGTTTGAAATAACTAGCTCATAACTTCGTCGTAGTATTTTATGTATAGTACTAATATTACTCCTAACTATAAGATTAATAATAATATTAATCTTAATAATAATAATAATAATAATAATAATAATAATAATAACAATAATAATAATAATAATAATAATAATAATAATAATAATAATAATAATAATAATAATAATAATAATAATAATAATAATAATAATAATAATAATAATAATAATAATAGATATGAGAGAAAGAAAAAAAATTGATCGAATATATGTGTGTGACCAGTGTACGAAACTGATTCAATTTATAGATGTGCCCAGACATCGACCCCCATGCGATCGCATGGGGTCTAAGGCTTCAAGTCATGCGCTCGCGTGAACTAGGCAACCAGCTCACAATCATTCAAATTCTTCTGCCGACACTCTATTATGAGTAATATATATATTATTTAATGAATAATATATTTAATCTTTAGAATTAATTAAATATTATATTATATTCTCGTGCATAGTTGATTTGTAATTTTTACACCGATGTATTGTACGTTGACCCTTGACTTAAGTATCGGTTTCGGTTTTTCGAACGCATTTTCGTTCGCTTAGAAAAATGGTACTTTACGTTTCGTCTAATGTACCCTTATCAATAACAAGACTCAAGTCAAAGAAAATTTATTCCACTCAAAGTGTAACTTATTCATTTGAGTGTTTTGGTCATTTGCTTCTATAAATCAATGTCTCGTTGGTTATCAAAATATGTTATTTTTAAATCAACGTTTTATAGTAAAGTTATATTTTATTATTTGGAATATATATATATATATATATATATATATATATATATATATATATATATATATATATATATATATATATATATATATATATATATTCATTTAGAAATATAAGTTTATATATATATTACAAATATTTATTTACTAATATAATATTTAGTTTTTCAAATACTAATTATATTTCAAAGTGTAACTTAAGATCGTTTACATAATAGGAGTTATTATATTATATGCTGTTTTCATTTTTAAAAGTTAACTAAGTATAGTTCGTTTATGTACTAGTGTTGTTTTAGCCTCTTAATGTTCTAATTGACAAATCTAAATATCAATCGAATCAATAAGTGAGCGTTACAATTGTTTGCTTAACTAATTTGAAATCAAAATATATCTGATATACGTAAACACGTTTTAAATACACGTTGCAAGTTATCAACCAATATACGTTATTTAATCAAAGACATTTTAAATAATCAAGTTCTATTATATCAAAAAGCGTTTTGACACTAATTGATTATTATGTAATTTAGTCTTCCACTAACTTTTGTCCAACACTTTTGTTCTTACTTGTAAATCACATTACCATTTATTCCGAATACCGTTAAAAATGAAATGATCTCTTTAATCACAGTGGACCTCAAAACAGAGACCCGTACTCATAACACAATGTAACAGATAACTCAATCATTTGATATTATCTTTTAATTCCATCGATAACTATATCAAAACAAATACGTTCATGTAAAGTATTATACATCCAATACTCTGTTAACGTTTTCAATTCATATAATAGATTTCATAACTTATTTTCATATTAACCAAACCGTTAATTGTTATATTAATATTTCTCAATTTAATATTCACACACACACACACACACACACACACACACACACACATATATATATATATATATATATATATATATATATATATATATATATATATATATATATATATATATATATATATATATATATATATTCATATATATTCATATATATCTATTTACACATAATCGTTCGTGAATCATCGAGAGTAGTCGAAAGGTAAATGAATACATGAACACAATTCAAAGTTTTTGAGATTTCAACATTACAGACTTTGTTTATCGTGTCAGAAATATATAAAGATTAAGTTTAAATTTGATCAAAAATTTCCGGGTTGTCGCAGTACCTACCCGTTAAAGAAATTTCGTCCCGAAATTTGAGTGGAAAGGTCGTGAATGATAATAAGTATGTTTTCATGATGCATTCGGGCTGAAAATTAGAGTTTTATCATCAGCGAATAATTTGGATAAACAATCCATTTATATGAAGAGTACGAATGAAGTTAACATAGAAGAGTGAAATGAGTAAGTGTAGATTCGTAATATCATTTGACGTAGATATGATTGATTTCCATAGTTCAAGGGATGTGGAGAAAATCTTCGTAATAAGATTTGATTCATCGGTAATCAAGGAAATTAGGATCCGCTTTAAATGCGATCATCTGTTTTGATTTCTCTGTCGGATATTTTACTATAAATCTACCTCCTCCGTTTCCTTACAATTCACACCTTCTATTCTTTCTTCTTTAATTTATACTTTGAATCATTCATCAATATGCTCCATCTGGTTCTAATCCTTGATATACTTCTAAATTTCATATCTGTCATTCTTCTTTTTCACCTACCGCCGGAAGAATCTATTTACTTCTACTATACTCTGGGTTTTATAGTGTTCTTAGTTCTTCCATGTCTTTATATCGCTATATGTATCGATATATACGGTTTGTAATTTCTGGGTTGTTATTGGGCTTTATATCTTCCTTTATATTTCAAAGTTCCTGCTTCTGTCTTCTATAATCATTATCATCCTCAGTTAATGCTTTCTCCTATTTGCTGCGATTTATACTCCAATTTCTATTTCGGGGCTTTGTCCTTTCATTTCTTCTTCTTGTGATTAAGCATTGTTTGTAATGGTCCAGAATTCGAAGATATAAATTCTGGAATGAACATTGTTAATGTTCTAAGAAGGGAATGGTAATGGCACGATCTTGATTTGTTAAATTACCAGAATACCCTGTAAAAGACCGAATCATCAAGAAATATTTTCTTGATATTTTAGAGGTTAAATAGAATACAAGAGTCGTGTAACATAGCACATGATCACGTTATGATCTGTGAATCATCACGTTCCATTTAGAAACTCAGCAAGAATTACTGTAATATAATCACGTTGATCAAGTGTCATTATATTATACTAACTCATGCTTCAGTTCCCAACACTACTTCAAAAACATTCTTATTTTTAAACTCGAAAGTTTGAGAATTTAGAAACTAAAATTGTTTCTTTTATGATGTAACACAGATAGCGCGAAGAGGTAAATTATTTCAGATAAGAATAATTATGAAAATATCTTCAGAAATATGGAGGATATTTATAATGAAAGGTACGATGATATCTTAGAATTTCTAATATCAGAGGATGATGAAGGATATTATCCGCAGGAGTTTAGAGTCAGGAGCAAAGTATTCGTTAATGACTTCAGCAGATACTGAATCATTTGGATTCTTTGAAGGCAGATTCAGTCTTTGTGATTTATCCACAGCCTCCTTCATACTTTACTCAATTCATTTTCCAGTTCCAAACCTTCTATTTTTCTGAGCTTTGCCAGCACACTATTCTTTATCATCAATTTACTTTTAAGGTCATTTACAGTTTTTGCTGCTTCATTAGCATTTTTCCAAATTTCGAAAACTAGTTCGCAGTTTAGGGTGTTTTTCAGAAACGTCACACTCGAAATATGTAAGTCCAGAAGATAGACGTTATATGTATATATAACTGTTGATGTAGACATGCTGCGAGATTTCAAAATACTGATTGCTGATTCTCAATAATTGGTATGGCAATTCTTGTTACAAGGTGTGGATGAGTAAATGATGGGGTTTTGATAAATATAATGATTTTTCAGAAATTCAAAGATCAGTGAAGTTATTGGTAAGTTTATTGCTAATGTGATGGACATAAACGGTTTCCCGGTAACGTTGGCGAAAAAGCAGCGTATATATCAAGGTTATAATAAGGCTGTTTCGACTGAAAAGTCGAAGTTGACTTGCTGGAGCTGTGACAAAACTGACTACTTTGGAGAGGAATTGAAAAGTTATTTTAGCTAATAAATGCCAAAGAGTCTGACACCGATATGTGTCGAATTACGACTTTGGTTTCGAGAGTTTTTCAGGTACATAACTGTGGGTAATATGTGGTTGGATCATCATCTCGATTGCTCATTATTGGAAGTGTCTTCAGGAATTTTGAAGGGTTTGAACACAGATTGTAATCGTTAATATGCATATGATGTTCTAACACAGATTTGAAGTCAAAGTATACCTTTTGAAGGATGTAGGAATCTAAGAGTGATGTCTTCTGTTAAATCATGACTTGGATTTTGATTTGTCAAAATCTGGATGCGTAATCAAATTTGGGTGAGAATGGTTGTTTTGATTTCTATACAAGAATGTATATTGTTGTGAGATTATGGAGTATAGTTGATGATTTGCTTAATCTGATTCGAAGAATGTACCATAATTGTGAATTTATATATCTCTCGGGTATTACCTACCCGTTAAAAAAAAATTCACAATTAATATTTTGTACAAAAGAATGTTATTACAGTCTTTATGAAAATATATATATGTAAATATTTTCTTTAGATGTAACATAGATTTAATGAGTTAATATTAAATTAAACTCATTTGATTTACGGCTGAAACTAGAATTGAATAATCCCTAAAGACTTTAGAATTTACATATCTTTTACGGAGTATTTATTTAATGAAATTTGAATTATGAATCAATACTTTGTTATTTGTTGATGCATGATGTTGGTGTTCGTGGAATTCTTGTGAACTTCGCAAGGTACGATTGATGTTATCTGAAAAGTTTCGAGTATATCGATGATGAAAGTGTAAAATCAAACATATATTTGAATAATACACTTAGTTTATTATGAGTTAGAATTTATTGAATTTGAACAGAAATTGTAGTTAACGATGGTTAAGTTGCGGACTGGGGACGTACATCATCGTATATTTATAATATGAATTAACCGAGTAGTTAAAATTCACACATAATAGCTTAGTAAGTAAAGATTTATTTTGATCTCAATATATATATATATATATATATATATATATATATATATATATATATATATATATATATATATATATATATATATATATATATATATATATATATATATATATATATAAAATATTCATATAATTTCTTCAGAGGGAATGAGTTAATACTTCATAACTCGTTGATACAATATACGCGTTATTGATTCGTAATGATATCCACGGTGATTCTTGAACTGACGGAGCTTGTGATGTTATAGGTGCTGCTAGTGCTGATGATGCTGACAGTACTGACGGTGCTGGTGATGCTAACGATATTGTTGATGCTGCTGATAAAACAAGTCTAGCTTGTAAGTCTCGCACTATTCTTACCAGGATTTCTATTCTTCCTCCTATCATTTTGGTTCATTCATCTGATTTATGGTTAGGGCTAGAACAGATAATCTCTAAGACCTTGGAGATTACATAATTGCCGCGGAGTGTTTTTCCAATGAAGTTATGAATCAATACTTCATCGTTTGTTGTTTTTGGTATTCTTTGGTATCTACAGCGCGTATGACATTGGTGCTCGTGGGACAGATTATAAAGTTGAGGTTTAGGACGCGGTTGTGGTTGGGGGTGGTAATGGTACTATTGGCGTTGATGTTGGTGGTACTGGTTATGCAGCTGGTGCTGCTGCTGGTTTTTGTAACCTTTGCACCATATTCTCCAAAGTCACTACCCAAGCGCGAAGCTCGTTGACTTCTTCTATTACACTGGGGTGATTGTTGGTTCGGACGAGTGGATAAATAAAATCTAGAATTTGATGTAGTATATAATCGTGACAAGATACTCTGGAAATGAGAGACAAAATGGTGTTTCGTACAGGTTCGCTGGTAAGTGCTTCAGGTTCTTTGCCAAGAGGACAATGTGGTGGATGGAAAGGATCACCTTCTTCTTGTCTCCAATGATTGAGGAGACTACGAACCCATCCCCAATTCATCTAAAATAGATGATGGCTGATTGGTTGATCCATTCCGATCACACTGCTTTCGGAGCTTGAGTGAGACTCCATATCGGAATTCGAGGGACTTGAACTAATGATGAATTCCATTTCGTACGATTGAATAAAGGATTTTTTGATACGGAAAGATTTTTGGCTATCGGATGGTATTCTACTTACATAGAATATCTATATATATAGAGTGAAAGATTTCTTAGATTACGGAGGAATTTACGGGATATGTCAGGTAAAGTTTACAGTAACAGATACGATAATATATGATTTAGCAGATACGCTAAGACATGAATTTTTGTCTATACACTATTCATGCAATCAATGCTGCAAGACGTGTCTAGACTAAGAATGATAGGAAGGTAATTTCCTACGGATGATAAGTAGGTAATTTTCGACACAAAATGATAAGCAAAACTTTTGACATGCAGACACGGTCGAAGTCCAGACTCACTAATGCATCCTAACGATTGTCAGTTAAACACACTAATGCAGACATGGTTCGCTAAGACCACTGCTCTGATACCACATGAGATTACCCGTCCTAATCCATAAGGACGAATACAATAACATACGATTACATTGCGAGGTATTTGACCTCTACATGAGACATTTTACAAACATTGCATTCGTTTTTAAAAGACAAACTTTCGTTACATCGAAAATTGACAGACATGCATACCATTTCATAATATCTAACTATAAATGACCAAATCTGTCATTTACTTAATAATAATCTCTATTGCACTCAACAACTTGAATACAACGTCTTTTGAAATATGGCATGAATGACTCCAAGTAATATCTCTAAAATGAGCAAATGCACAGCGAAAGATTTCTTTAATACCTGAGAATAAACATGCTTTAAAGTGTCAACCAAAAGGTTGGTGAGTTCATTAGTATATCATAATCCATCAATTCCATATTTTTAATAGACCACAAGATTTAAATTCCATCTTTCATAAACATAATCTCGTATCAGGCATTTCACACGGCATAGAGATAAAAGTCATTCATATAGTGAACACCTGGTAACCGACATTAACAAGATGCATATAGAATATCTCCAAAACAGAATCCTCTCGTCTGTATAATAATAAATCGAAGTACTAAAGCATCTGTACCTCAGATGGGGTTTGTTAGGCCCATAGATCTATCTTTAGGATTCGAGTCAATTAGGGGTACCTTTCCCTAATTCTTAGGCTACCAAGCTAAAAAGGGGCATATTTGATTCGATAATCCAACCATAGAATGTAGTTTCGATTACTTGTGTCTATTTCGTAAAATATTTATAAAAGCAGTGCATGTATTCTCAGTCCCAAAATATATATTGCAAAAGCATTTAAAAAGGGAACAAATGAAACTCAATATATTGTATTTTGTAGTACTTAAGCATATGATGGCATTGAACAAGTGCAAGGTTGGCCTCGGATTCACGAACCTATATTAATTTTATATATTTATATGTTGGTCAATATTTGTCTAACAAATTAGGTCAAGTCATAGTATACCACAATCCTAATGCTCGAGACTACTATGCAAAAGTCAACAAAAGTCAATTTGACTTAAAATGATTTCTAAAATCTATACATGATTATTATATAGTTTAAATATAGTCGTTTTATATTTTTAAATATTTTTAACAGATTTATTAGAGTAAATAATATAATTCATTTATTAATAAATAAAATTTTATATTAAAATTAAAAAAATATACTTTTATATATCTTAAGTAATAAAATTTATAAAGTTCGTTTAATATCATAAAAATAATATGATAGGTATTATTAATGTAATTATTTTACACGTAGAAAAATATCTTTATATCACATATTTATTTGATAAAATAATATCGATAATAATAATAGTAAGTAAAAGTTGTATTATTTTGTACTAATAATTATTATTATTCTAATAATAATAATAACCATATTTATATTTACGAAAAATGATATTATGATAAAATGATAATTCTTATTAATAATAATAATGAAATTTTATATTAACATTGATATTCTTATTAAATTAATAATTTTTGTAAAAATGATAGTTTTAATATTAATAATACTTTTAATACTAGTAATGATAAAAATAATGAAAACGATATTCTTATCTAAATCAATACCTTTAAATTTTAATCTCATTATGATACATATACTCATTATTTCCTAATCATTTTGTTAATAGATTTTAGTCGTCTTTTATATCGCGTTCATATTAATGATAATAATAGTGATCATAATAATTAGGTGTTACTAATATTAGTTCTAATTATAATAATACTAATAATAATAAATATTATGATAATATTAATGATAATACTAATAATTATTTTAATGATAATAATAATAATAATAATAATAATAATAATAATAATAATAATAATAATAATAATTAAATAAAAATAATAACGACGATAATAATAATCATTTTTAATAATAATATAAAAATTCAATTGACTATAACTTCTAATCCGTTCATCGAAACTATTCGATATCTAAATGAAAAGTTCTTAATTTTTCGCTAGCTTTCTAACGACATGCATATCTTATACCTTATCTCAACCGCATATGTAACTAATTCAGGATTCAACATAACCTATCTAACGATAACATCAAAAATACAAGCATGCATAATCCTATATACTCGAGCACTAGTGAGGGATACACTATTAATATATAAAAGTTAAGTTATGATTGCTCACGTATCAATATTGAGATTCAATATTGCAGGAAAGTACGTAGACGCAACGGAGATGATAAACACATGTTTGACCTCACGAGCTATACCCCTGAACCATACCCATATCCTCTATAGTTATAACCCATAATTTTCTTAGCTCTATCCCGCTTGAAAAACACGTTTGAAATAACTAGCTCATAACTTCGTCGTAGTATTTTATGTATAGTACTAATATTACTCCTAACCATAAGATTAATAATAATATTAAACTTAATAATAATAATAATAATAATAATAATAATAATAATAATAATAATAATAATAATAATAATAATAATAATAATAATAATAATAATAATAATAATATAAGTATATATGAGAGAAAGAAAAAAAATTGATCGAAAATATGTGTGTAACCAGTGTATGAAACTGACTGTAACCAGTGTATGAAACTGACTCGATTTATAGATGTGCCCAGCCATCGACCCCCATGCGATCGCATGGGGTTTAAGGCTTTAAGTCATGCGCTCGCATGAACTAGGCAACCAGCTCACAATCATTCAAATTCTTCTGCCGACACTCTATTATGAGTAATATATATATTATTTAATGAATAATATATTTAATCTTTAGAATTAATTAAATATTATATTATATTCTCGTGCATAGTTGATTTGTAATTTTTACACTGATGTGTTGTACGTTGACCCTCGACTTAAGTACCGGTTCCGGTTTTTCGAACGCATTTTCGTACGCTTAGAAAACTGGTACTTTACGTTTCGTGTAATGTACCTTTATCAATAACATGACTCAAATCAAAGAAAATTTATCTCACTCAAAGTGTAACTTATTCATTTGAGTGTTTTGTTCATTTGCTTCTAAAAATCAATGTCTCGTTGGTTATCAAAATATGTTATTTTTAAATCAACGTTTTATAGTAAAGTTATATTTTATTATGTGGAAATATATATATATATATATATATATATATATATATATATATATATATATATATATATATATATATATATATATATATATATATATATATATATATTCATTTAGAATTATAAGTTTATATATATATTACAAATATTTATTTACTAATATAATATTTAGTTTTTCAAATACTAATTATATTTCAAAGTGTAACTTAAGATCGTTTACATAATAGGAGTTATTATATTATATGTTGTTTTCATTTTTAAAACTTAACTAAGTATAGTTCGTTTATGTACTAGGGTTGTTTTAGCCTCCTAATGTTCTAATTGACAAATCTAAATATCAATCGAATCAATAAGCGAGCGTTACAATTGTTTGCTTAACAAATTTGAAATCAATATATATCTGATATACGTAAACACGTTTTAATTACACGTTGCAAGTTATCAACCAATATACATTATTTAATCAAAGACATTTTAGAAAATCAAGTTCTATTATATCGAAAAGCGTTTTGACACTAATTTATTATTATATAATTTAGTCTTCCACTAACTTTTGTCCAATTCTCATTATTTGACACTTTTGTTCTTACTTGTAAATCACATTACCATTTATTCCGAATACCGTTAAAAATGAAATGATCTCTTTAATCACAGTGGACCTCACAACAGAGACCCGTACTCATAACACAATGTAATAGATAACTAAATCATTTGATATTATCTTTTAATTATGTCGATAACTATATCGAAACAAATACGTTCATGTAAAGTATTATACATCCAATACTCTGTTAACGTTTTCAATTCATATAATAGATTTCATAACTTATTTTCATATTAACCAAACCATTAATTGTTTTATTAATATTTCTCAATTTAATATTCACACACACACACACACACACACACACACACACACATATATATATATATATATATATATATATATATATATATATATATATATATATATATATATATATATTCATACATATCTATTTACACATAATCGTTCGTGAATCATCGATATCAGTCGAAAGGTAAATGAATACATGAATACAGTTCAAAGTTTTTAAGATTTCAACATTATAGACTTTGCTTATCGTATCGGAAATATATAAAGATTAAGTTTAAATTTGATCGGAAATTTCCGAGTTGTCACATAAGAGGCAACTTTGTTCTCCTCGTTCTTAGCTACAAGGTGATACTAGCGGTAAGCTCTAACTCCGAAATTCGTTGTTAAGCTTCATGTTCGTAATTTAGGGCTTTGATTGTATGTTCATAAATGAAACCCCATTAGTTGTTAATTGAAGATTAACACCAAGATTCAGGTTTATTGTTGATGTTGGCGGGTTTTGGGTTTGGTGAGCAAGTGTAAGCTTGTAAGACTTGAAAATGGGTGTAATCACTAGTTGATGTGCGTAGAGGTGTATACGAAATAGTTATATATTTATTATGAAAAACTATTAAATACGATACAATTTTACACAAGTTATTTATTTATTTATAGAGTGGATATACCTAAACCTTGCTACAACACGTATAGGCAGTGTACCTATTCGTATAGTAGTGTAGTTTTTAGTAAGTCCGGTTCGTTCCACAGGGAGCTAGCCAAGTTTAACGCTATATTTTTAAAACTATATTTGTATAAATATAAATATATGTATATAAATATTTTTATTATTATTATAAAAGGGGGTTTTTACCGTTTAATGACCGGTTTGTCGATTTTAAAACTTTAGTCGCCGTTAAAACCTAATGTAAAATATTATATATATAAAAGACTTAATTTAAAGAGTAAAGTAAATGACAATAATTAAAGTGCGATAAATTAAAATGCGAAAGATAAAATGACAATAAATAAAGTTGTGATAATTAAAAAGTACGATAATTAAAAGTGCAATTAAATAAAATGACAGTAAATAAATGTGCGATAATTAAAAGTGCAATTAAATATGAAATAAAGAAATTATGCTTATTTAAACTTCCATAATCATGATGTTTGACGTGCTGATTTTAGTTTATTACCATGGGTTAATTGTCCTTTGTCCTGGATTATTCAATATGTCCATCTGGTTTTTGTCCATAACAGTCCATCAGTCATAAATATAAAGTGCGAGTGTCCTCGTCAAATTATCCTTATATCCGAAGTCAAATATTCCAACTAATTGGGGACTTAAACTATAATTACACCAATTTTCCTTGTATATAATTCACCCCTATTTTAATAAGTCCATTGGCTATTAATCCATCCCCGTGTCCGGTTAAATGAACGATTATTAGTACTTATAAATATCCCGTCCATCGTGTCTGATCGAGTGTATATGGTTATTTATAGGTACGTCCAATTGTAAATCTTTATATTAAATTAACAAACTATCATTTAATTAAACAAATATAAAGCTCATTAATAGCTCATAGTCTAATTTCCACAAGTGTCGTTCTTTTGTCCAAACCCCAATTATGGTACAAAGCCCAATTACCCCGTCTTAATATTTAGTCAAACATCACGATTACTTCGACTTAAATAAGCAAAATAATAACTTAGTTACGAGACATTAATTTAAAAAGGAAGAACATAGCTTACAGTGATTATCTTCGCGTAGCGTTACACGGACAGAGTTCCGACTTTAAAACCCGTAAAACATTTCTTACAACAACCCAACTAAACCATAATTTATTATTATTCTTAAATTAAAATTAAAATTATAAATATATATATTATATATAGAGAGAAAGAATTAATATGGTGTGTTGAAAGATGTTGGATGTCAGTGCCTTTTATAGGCCATATAATTGTATACTATACCAAAGTTGAAGGTTCATTGATGTAATATTATTCAACCAACTTGCAAATTATGTCGATGGCTATTGATTTCAATCAGTAGATTGAATTATTATTATATATTATTATATTATTATTATTATTATTATTATTATTATTATTATGAATTATTTAAATATTATATTATATTCTTGAGCATAGTTGACTTGTAATTTTAGCTTCGTTGAGTCGTACGATGATAGTTGGTTCATGTCTCGGTTCCGAATTTTCGAACGCCTTTTTGTATGCTTAGATATCTTGTACTTTATGTTTCGCGGCTTGTACTCTTGTCATTTTTAGACATTATTCATCAATAACTTGAACCACTTGGATTGTATCTTGTACTTTTTAGCGTTTTGGACCTTTGCGTCTTCAAATAGTCGAATCTGTCTTTTGTCTTCACCTTTTATTATTTAAACGAATATCACTTGTAAATATAACAATTGCAACCAAAAGCTTGTCTTTCTTGAAGGATAATGCTATGAAATATATGTTCGTTTTTAGTATTATCACTAGTATTTAGTGATTATTGAGGTGTTGGAAGCCTTTAGGGTTCATGTAGTTGACTAATTTTGAATAGAGTCAAAATTAGGGTTTTATGATGTTTATGCCTGATTATCATTTTAGTTGAGTTTATAAACTTAAAATGAGTTAAGTTGAAGTATAAACTTGTGTTGGTGGTGTTTTGGTGTCAAAACTTGTTAATGATGAGATGTTGACTTCTTATGGGTCAAATTAGGGTTTATGGGCGATTTTGAGAATGATAAGTGTTTAACACTTGTGTTTGGGTTTAATTGAAATATTAGGACCATTGTCACTAGTGTTAGTGATTATTGGTTAGTTTGGGCGTGGATTGTGCTTAGAAGTGCATTTGAGTCGAAATTGCACTAGTTGTCGATTTGGGTTGATTTGTATATCCACCCTAATTGTGTTACTCGTTATGTGATGAATGGAATAGGTATTTTCCATTGGCGATTGCGGAGTTTGGTTCGGCATCCATCAAGACTTCTAGGTGAGTGTTAATATCCTATGTGCATGTGTATGTGTAGGATGGGTGCGGGTTGAGTGAAGTGCTTCTCGGCTATAGAGCTCACTTCACATATAGGTGGAATTGATGGACTTGTGTATAGGTCCAATTAGCACGGTTGTGCATTTTGGTTGACCACCTTTGGCAAGGTGCACACTTTGTGTGTACGTTATCACATGTGCTTGTGATGTGGATTATATAACCCCAACGGCGAAGGGTTGGTATTGAGTTGCGGTTGAGTAACCCCGATGATGTGGGTTTTTGATTTGGGAAGTGAATCACGTGTGGATGCGGATTCATTATGACGCGTGTAGTTCGGTCATCTTATTGAGGTAGTAGTCTCGTGTGGATGCGGATTTACTAAGGCTCGTGTAGTTCGGCCAACCTCGATATTGTTGTGTTATTGAAGATAGTAGTCTCGTGTGGATGCGGATTTACTAAGTGTAGTGACCCGAACTTTTCCATGATTATTCCATAATTATATATTAAATTAAAACTATATTTGCATGATTAAATGTTTCCAACATGTTAAGCAATCAAACTTGTTAAGACTTGATTATTTGAAATGAGTTTCATGTAGACAATTGACCACCCAAGTTGACCGGCGATTCACGAACGTTAAAACTTGTAAAAACGACATGATATATATATATATATATATATATATATATATATATATATATATATATATATATATATATATATATATATATATATATGAACATATATATGGTTAACATGAGATTATGATAAGTAAGTATCTCACTAAGTATATTAACAATGTGTGATATACATAAAAAATGAGAATATTGAATTATGAAGCTCGAAACGATATACATAACGATTATCGTTATAACAACTTACTAAATACATATATATATATATTGTATTAAGATATTGATATACTATATTTAACATGATAAAATGATAATTAAGTATATCATTGAGTGTATTAACAATGAACTATACAAGTAAGATGAGACTACTAACTTAAGGATTTCGAAACAATATATATATGTAACGATTATCGTTGTAATAGTATTTTAACATATATATATTATGTTAAGATATAATCATACACCATGTTATCATGTTAACATAACAATTTAACATCTCATTTAAGTATAATAACATTGAATTAATTACATTTAACAAGATCGTTAACTTAAAGGTTTCAAAACAACACTTACATGTAACGACTAACGATGACTTAACGACTCAGTTAAAATGTATATACATGTAGTGTATTTAGATGTATTAGTACACTTTTAAAAGACTTCAACACATATATCAAAGTACATCTACTTAACAAAAATGCTTACAATTACATCCTCATTCATTTTCATCAACAATTCTACTCGTATGCACCCGTATTTGTACTCGTACAATACACAGCTTCTAGATGTATTTACTATTGGTATATACACTTCAATGATCAGCTCTTAGCACCTCTTATGAGTCACCTAAACATGTGGGAACCATCATTTGGCAACTAGCATGAAATATCTCACAAAATTACAAAAAATATTATAAATCATTCATGAATTATTTACAAAAAAACAAAATTACACATCCTTTATATCTAATCCATATACCAACGACCAAAAACACCTACAAACACTTTCATTCTTTAATTTTCTTCATCTAATTGATCTCTCCCAAGTTATATCTTCAAGTTCTAAATGTTCTTCATAAATTCTATAAGTTATAGTTTCATAAAATCAAAAATACTTTCAAGTTTACAAGTCTACTTCCAAGCTTTCTAATCCATTCCAAGTAATCATCTAAGATCAAGAAACCTCTGTTATTTACAGTAGGTTATCATTCTAATTCAAGGTAATATTCATATTCAAACTTTGATTCGATTTCTATAACTATAAACTATCTTAATACGAGTAAAAATCTTACTTGAACTTGTTCTTGTGTCATGATTCTACTTCAAGAACTTTCAAGCCATCCAA
Source organism: Rutidosis leptorrhynchoides (assembly GCF_046630445.1). NCBI lineage: Eukaryota > Viridiplantae > Streptophyta > Magnoliopsida > Asterales > Asteraceae > Rutidosis > Rutidosis leptorrhynchoides. The sequence goes on from NC_092340.1 coordinate 33,749,466, forward strand.
GATCCTTTGAAGCTAGATCAAATTTTGTCACTTCCAGTAGCTTTACCTACTAAACTTAAGGTAGTAATGATGTTCATAACATCATTCGATTCATATATATATATATATATATATATATATATATATATATATATATATATATATATATATATATATATAACTATCTTATTCGAAGATTTAAACTTGTAATCACTAGAACATAGTTTAGTTAATTCTAAACTTGTTCGCAAACAAAGTTAATCCTTCTAACATAACTTTTAAAATAAATTAAACACATGTTCTATATCTATATGATATGCTAACTTAATGATTTAAAACATGGAAACACGAAGAACACCGTAAAACCGGACATACGCCGTCGTAGTGAAACTGGGGCTGTTTTGGGTTAGAAAAATAAAAACTATCTTAATCTTTGAATTGGAAGTTTATTTTCTGGAAAATGATATTTCATATGAATATGATACTATATCCAAAAATCATGGTTAAACACAAAGTTGAAGTATGTTTTTCAAAATGGTCATCAAGATGTCGTTTTTTCGACTGAAATGACTACCTCTTTAAAAAATGACTTGTAACCTGTATTTTCGACTATAAACTTATACTTTTTCTGTTTAGTTTCATAAATTTCAGTTCATTATGAAACCATAGCAACTTGAATTACTCAAAACGGATTTGAAACGAAGAAAGGACGGGTAAAACAAAATTGGATATATTTGCTAGTTTTAGCTATGAAAATTTTGTAACAAATCTTGACTAACCATAACTTAACTAACTTATATTGTATTATATATGTATTCTAACATATATTATGTAATCTTGGGATACCATAGACACGTATACAATGTTTTGACATATCATATCGACCCATCTATATATATTATTTGGAACAACCATAGACACTCTATATGCGGTAATGCTTGAGTTAGCTATACAGGGTTGAGGTTGATTCCAAAATAATATATACTTTGAGTTGTGATCTAGCCTGAGACTTGTATACACTGGGTCGTGGATTGATTTGAGATAATATATATTGATTTATTTCTGTACATCTAACTGTGGACAACTAGTTGTAGATTACTAACGTTGGACCGCTAACTTAATAAACTTAAATCATTAAAACGTAATAAAAAATGTTGTGAATATATTTCGATCATACTTTGATATATATGTATATATTTGTTATAGGTTCGTGAATCGATCCGTGGCCAAGTCTTAAATTTTCGACGAAGGAAAAAATCTGTGAAAATGAGTTATAGTCCCACTTTTTAAATCTAATATTTTTGGGATGAGAATACATGCAGTTTTATAAATGTTTTACAAAATAGACACAAGTACGTGAAACTACATTCTATGGTTGAATTATTAAACCGAATAGGCCCCTTTTTAGTCTAGTAATCTAAGAATTAGGGAACAGACACCCTAATTAACGCGAATCCTAAAGATAGATCTATTGGGCTCAACAAACCCCATCCAAAGTACCGGATTCTTTAGTACTTCAAATTTATCATGTCCGAAGGGAGTCCCGGAATGATAGGGTATATTCTATATGCATCTTGTTAAGGTCGGTTACCAGGTGTTCAACATATGAATGATTTTTATCTCTATGCAGTTTGCGAAATGCCTGATACGAGATGTGTATTTACGAGAAATGAAATCTTGTGGTCTATTATTACAATTTGATAAATATATAGGTTAAACCTATAACTCACCAACATTTTTTGTTGATGTTTTAAGCATGTTTATTCTTAGGTGATTGTTAAGAGCTTCCGCTATTGCATACTAAATTAAGGACAAGATTTGGAGTCCATGCTTGTATAATATTGTTTAAAAACTGCATTCGAAGGCATATATTGATGTGTAATATTATTTTAAATCATTAGGTAATGATCGTGTGAAAACACTATATCTTAGATTATCATTATTTGATAATCGTTGTAATATTTTAAAAGTTATGGTTTGTTTTAAAATTGAATGCAGCCTTTGAAAAACGTCTCATAAAGAGGTTGCGACAACCCGAAAATTTCTGACCAAATTTAAACTTTATCTTTATATTATTCCGACACGATAAGCAACGTTTGTTAAGTTAAATCTCAAGAATTTTAAACTGTGTTTATACATTCATTTAACCTTAACCATATTCCGACGATTTACGAACCATTATTTAATTGAATATGAATATGTATATGTATATATTATAACTTGAGAATATTAACAAAGTATTAAACGTATAATAATTTACATGAACGTATTTGTTTTAATATCATTATTGATGGAATTAGAAGATAATATCAAATGATTGATTTATCAGATACATTGTATGATTACGAGTCTCTGTTGAGAGGTCCACTTAGATTTAAGAAACCTTTCCTTTTTAACAGTATTCGGAATACATGGTAAAGTAATTTACATGTAAAAACAAATATGTCAATTATCGAGAGTTAGACAAAAGTTAGTGGAGATTCTTGATTAACTTTTAACGTTTGGTTTACACTATATTTCCTCGTGTCTGTTGATAGGTTAATAATTTAATTTTCATAATATTTGATCGTGTAGAAGAAATAATTGGGATAAAGTTCGTCGACTAGATAAACCCATTTGACATGTTACATTAGGATGATTTCATACGTTTGAGTATCCTTTAGATTTGACCCTACGATTCATGAATAAATTGTAGGTTAGAAACTTGAAACCTGTTATGATTCATATATGATTTTACTTTCTTAAACGAAATAGTTTTTCGATATAATAGACTTTTATTATTAAAAATATTTTACGATATATCAACTACTACTATAATCTTTTTAGTTAAATGATTTTGAATATAATATATTGTGATTATTAAAATGTTTTTATAAACGGTTGGGCATAAATTAGTTATATCAATTTTAAGCTTTGAAATGCAAACGTCACTAGATAATACTTTCTATTATTTAAACGATTTCAAAATACATATAAGCTTCGAATATATTTAGTTTTGATAGATTATATATCGTATTATTTAATTAAATATTTAAAATTATTACTTAGAAATGAAAGTATATATATATCTTACAATGAAGTAAAATTCAATATTTATTTAGTCATAAAACGTTGATTTAAAAATAATATATTTTGATAACCAACGAGACTTTGATTTATAGAAGCAAATGACCACAACAATCAAATGTAAAGGTTATACCTTGAGTAATATAGTCTATAGATGATTAAGTCCAAATATTGATAAAGGTACACGTCACGGAACGTAAAGTGCTAGTTTTCTAAGCGTACAAAAAGGCGTTCGAAAAACCGAAACCGGTACGTAAGTCGAGCGTCAACGTACAAGTCAATGGAGCAAAAATTACAAGTCAACTAGGCACGAGAATATAATATAATATTTAATTAATTCTAAAGATTTTATATATATATATATATATATATATATATATATATATATATATATATATATATATATATATATATATATATATATATATATATATATAATATAAGTATCAATATGTTAATTGATGGTGTGCTATAAATGAGGGGTAGGTAGGAAAAGTTCTATATAACACCCGAATTCTGGTTCCAGCTGAATCCATTCTCCAATCTCTCTCATTCTCTAATATTACTCCGTATTATATATTTAATTTATTCTATTATTATTATTATTATTATTATTATTATTATTATTATTATTATTATTATTAATCTTATTATTATTAGTAGTAGTATTAGTATTGTTATTATTAGTATTTATACATAAAATACTACGACGAGGTTATGAGCGAGTAATATCAAATGAGTTTTTCAAGCGGGATAGAGCTAAGGAAATTATGGGTTATAGCTATGGAGGTTATGGGTATGGTTCATGGGAGTTGTTCATGAGCTCTAGTAACTTTCCTGCAATATTGAATCACAATATTGATACGTGAGCATTCACATCTAAACTTTTATATATTAATAGTGTATCCCTAACTAGTGCTCGAGTATATAGGATTATGCATGCTTAGATAGTTTTTATGAATCTTGTGTTTGATACATATGCTACTAGGATAAGTTATATGATATGCATGTCGTTGGAAAGGTGGCGAAAAATTAATAACTTTTCATTTACAAAGCGTATGGTTTCGATGAACGGATTAAAAGATATAGCCAATTAAATTATTATTCATTTTAGTATTATTATTGTTAAAATGATTATTATTACTATCGCCGTTATTATCGTCATTATAATTATTATCTAATAATAATAATAATTATTATTATTATTATTATTATTATTATTATTATTATAATTAATATTATCATTAATATTATTATAATATTTATTATTATCAGTATTATTTATCATTAAAACTAATATTAGTATCATCTAACTATTATGATTATTACTATTATCATTATTATAAATGCGATATAAAAGGGGACTAAAAGCTATTAAACAAATTGATTAGGAATTAATGAGTATGAGTATCATGATGAAATTAAAATATTGTAAGACATTGATGTAAGAGAAAAATATCGTTTTCAATATTATTATTACTATTAAAAATATAGTAATATTAAAACTATCATTTTTATTGAAATTATTATGGTTATTATAAAATATCATTATTATTATCACTTTAATATTATTATTAATTACCGTTTTAAAAAGAATTATTATTTTTGTAAAACATTGTTATTATTAATGTTAACATTAAAAAGTATCTGTATCATTAAAATTATCATAATTAGGATTATCTTTTTATGAACATCATCATTGATAAAAAAAATAAATATTGTTGTTATCATTATTAGTAGAATAAAAATAATTATTATATTACAAAATAATACAACTTTTAATTATTATTATTATTATTATAAATATTATTTTGAATATGTGATACAAAGATATTTTTATCACATGTAATATAATTACATTAATAATACATACAACTATATTTTTATGATATTAAGTGAACTTCATAAATTTTACTACTTAAAGTATATTTTTATCATATAAATTTTTTTTATATAAATTTTATTAATAAACGACTTGTATTATTTACTTTAATAAAATATGATAAATATATTTAAATATATAAAACGACTATATTTGAAGTTATATAATAAACATATATAGACTTTGAAAGTTATTTTTGAATGAGATGACTGTTGTAAACTTTTGTATGACGAATCTCGAGCATTAGGATAGTGATACACTATGACCTGACCTAAGTTGTTAGACAGATATTGACCAACATATGAATATATATATATATATATATATATATATATATATATATATATATATATATATATATATATATATAGATTCGTGAATCCGAGGCCAACCTTGCACATGTTCAATGACGTCATATGTATTGTACTACGAAATACAGTATAGTGAGTTTCATTTGCTCCCATTTTAAATGCTTTTGCAATATATATTTTTGGGACTGAGAATACATGCGCTGCTTTTATAAATGTTTTACGAAATCGACACAAGTAATCGAAACTACATTCTATGGTTGGATTATCGAATCGAATATCACCCTTTTTAGTCTGGTAATCTAAGAATTAGGGAACAGACATCCTAATTGACGCGAATCCTAAAGATACATCTATTGGGCCCAACAAACCCCATCCGGGTTACGGATGCTTTAGTACTTCGATTTTCTCATGTCCGATGAGAGTCCCGGAATGATGGGGATATTCTAGACGCATTTTTTTAACGTCGATTACCAGGTGTTCACCATATGAATGATTTTTATCTCTATGCAGTTTGTGCGAAATGCCTGATATGATATGATGTTTATGAAAAATGGAAATGAAAATCTTGTGGTCTATTAAAATTATGGAAATGATCAATTACGATAAACTAATGAACTCACCAACCTTTTGGTTGATACTTTAAAGCATGTTTATTCTCAGGCATTAAAGAAATCTTCCGCTGTGCATTCACTCATTTTAAAGATATTACTTGGAGTCATTAATGGCATATTTTAAAAGACGTTGTATTCAAGTCGTTGAGTTCAATAATGATTATTATTAAGTAAATGACAGATTAGGTCATTTATAGTTGGATATTATGAGATGGTATGCATGCCTGTTAACTTTCAATGAAATGAAAGTTTGTCTTTTAAAAGCGAATGCAATGTTTGTAAAATGTATCATTTAGAGGTCAAATGCCTCGCAATGTAATCATATGTTATTGTATTTGTCCTTATGGATTAGGACGGGTCATCGCATGTGGTATCAGAGCGGTGGTCTTAGCAAACCAGGTCTTGTATTAGTGTGTTTAACTGATAGATATTAAGATGCATTAATGAGTCTGGACTTCGACCGTGTCTGCATGTCAAAAGTTTTGCTTATCATTTTTATCGGAAATTAACTGCTTATCATCTTAAGTCTAAACACGTCTTACTGCATTCATTGCATAGATAGTGTATAGACAAAAATTCATATCTTAGCGTATCTGCTAATTCGTATGATAACGTATCTGTTACTATAAACTTTGCCTGGCATATTTTGAAAATTACTCCGTAATCTACGAAATCTTTTATTCTATATATATATATATATATATATATATATATATATATATATATATATATATATATATATATATATATATATATATATATATATATATATTCTAGGTAATTAGAATATCATCTGATAGCCGAAAATCATTTCATATCGAAAAATCCTTTATTCAATCGTACGAAATGGAACTCTCCACTAGTTCAAGTCCCTCGAATTCCAATATGGAGTTTCACTCAAGCTCGGAAAGCAGTGTGACCGGAATGGATCAACCAATTAGCCATCATCTATTCTGGATGAATTGGAGATGGGTTCGTAGTCTACTTAATCATTGGAGACAAGAAGAAGGTGATCCCTTTCATCCACCACATTGCCCTCTTGGCAAAGAATCTGAAGCACTTACCGGCGAACCTGTTCGTAACACCATTTTCTCTCTCATTTCCAGAGTGTCTCGTCAAGATTATATATTATCTCAAATTCTAGATCTTATTCACCCGCTTGTTCGAACCACCGATCTTCCCGAAGTAATAGAAGAGGTCAACGAGCTTCGCGCTCGAGTATTGGCTTTAGAGAATATGGTGCAAAGATTACAAGCACCATCAACAACACCAGTACCACCATCATCATCACCAACAGTATCATTATCACCACCAACAACAACATCCGCACCCCACACCTCAACATCACAATATGTACCTCGAGCACCAATGTCATACACACCATAGATACCAAGGAGTAACAACAACAATAACTGATGAAGTATTGATTCATAACTTCATTGGAGAAACATTCTGCGGCGATTATGTAATCTCTAAAGTCTTAGAGATTATCTATTCTAGCCTTAATCATAAATCAGACGAGTGAACCAAAATGATAGAAGGAAAAGTAGAAACCCTGACAAGAATGGTGCGTGATTTACAAGTTAGACTTGTTTTACCAGCAGCATCAACAGTAACGTTAGCATCACCAGCACAGTCAGTGCCGTTAGCATCGTCAGAATCAGTACCACTTATAACATCGCAAACCCCGCCAGTTCAAGAATCACCTTGGACATCATTACGAATCAATAACGCATATATTGTATCAACGAGTTATGAAGTATCAACTTATTCCTTCTGAAGAATTTATATGTATATCTTATATATATATATATATATATATATATATATATATATATATATATATATATATATATATATATATATATATATATAATTTTGAAATCATAATATATCCTTTTCGTACTAAGCTACTATGTGTGAATCTTAACTACTCGGTTAATTCATATTACTAATATGCAATGATGTACATCCTTCGTCAGCAACTTAACTATCGGTAACTACAATCTCTGTCTCAATTCAATGAATTCCGTTTCATAATAAATCAAGTGTATTATTCAAATATATGTTTGATTTTACACTTTCATCATCGATGTACTCGAAACTTTTCAGATAACATCAATTGTACCTTGCGAAGTTCACAAGAATTCCACGAACACCAACATCATGCATCAACAAATAACGAAGTATTGATTTATAATTTCAATTACATTGAAGAAATACTCCATAAAAGTTATGTAATTTCTAAAGTTTTAGGGATTATTCAATTCTAGTTTCAACCGTAAATCAAATGATTTTAATTTAATATTAACTCATTAAATCTATGTTACATCTGAAGAAAATATACACATATATATTTTCATAAAGACTGTAATAAAATTCTTTTGTACAAAATATTAATTGTGAAATTTTTTTTAATGGGTAGGTAATACCCGAGAGATATATAAATTCACAATTAATATGTTACATTCATCGAATCTGATTCAGCAATCACCAACTATACTCACTACTTTCACAGCAATATACATTCTTTTATAGAAATCAAAACAGTCATTCTCATCCAAATTTGATTACGTATTCTGATTTTGACAAATCAAAATCCAAGTCAAGATTTAACAGAAGACATCACTCTTAGATTATTACATCTTTCAAAGCTATACTTTGACTTCAAAACTGTGCTAAACCATCAATTCTATTCATAGAACCCAGAAAAATTGTTGTATCATTTCAAAATCCTAGAACCTCATAGGTATATTAACAATTACAAACTGTGTTCAAACCCTTCGAAATCCCTGAAGACACTTTAAATAATGAACAATCGAGATGATGATCCAACCACATTGTAACAGACTGAAACCCGGGCTAGTTGTAAGTTGTCTATTTTTTCCCTTAGGGTTTGTGCTTAGTTTTAAGTGCTTTTATTTTAATTATTTTATTAGTGTTTTATTATATTTGTGTTGTGTCCAGTTTGTGACGAGAGTCCCAAAACAGGTTTGTTTATTTTAATTGGACCTCGTTTGGGTTACCTAATCTTGTGCGAAAGATGTCAGATAACTGGTAAATACACGTGTGTTGAACAGTGTGGGAATTAAACCCAATTAAGTGACTAGTGTAATGTGTTTTCTTCCCATTTCTAGAAAATTCTCTAAAACACCGTACCTTCATCCCTCCCACCTAACCAAACCCTAATTCCCCATTGTTGATCTTGAGCTCAAATTGGTCTTGAAATCACGTTCTTTACACGCTATTGATTCTTTTAAGGTATGAATCATGAGCTTTCATGATCAATTTATTGTTAAAATGGTGTTTTTAAGTGTATTTGTGGAAAAGCTTGATTTTGTGTCAAAATCCATGGATTTGATGTTGTTATGGTCAAAACTTTGTGGGTTTATAGTCTATAACATGTAGTAATTGAGTTGTGGTAAGTTTTGGTGTCGAAAACGAGCTCTAGATCGAGTTTTGGTGAATTTAGCTTGAATTCCGTAGGTTGTGTTCAGAATCTGCAGATGATGAACACAGTCGGCCGACTGTCGGTCGACAGTCGACCGACTGGCGAGTGAACCGACCGACTGTGTTTGACTTTCGACCGATTGTGGAAATGCCAAATAAGTTGACCGATTGGGAAAGTCAGTCGACCGGTTGTGTCAATAGTCGACCGACTGTTTACGTCAGTCGACCAATTGAGGAGACAGTCGACCGACTGTGTGTCCAGGGCAGAATGCTTTACCAAAGTGCCTTTTTCTAGCCGTTATGCTACCCGTTTGTATTTTGGTGTTCAGGATGTAAATTTATTTTGAAAGTGCACAAGTGTTAAGCATGAAAATTTTAGCGGACGCATTTTTTTACTAATTTGCTATAATTCGCTGTTAGTGTGTCTAATCTTGATGGGAACACTATTCTAACTTGGTTTTTGCTGTTCTCAGGAGGTAAGGACAAGGAGGAAGCTCAGAAATAATAACTGAGCAGTTGCTGGTAATTGGTGAGTGGGTCTATCTACGGATAGAGTTTAAGTAGCATATCATGCTACAGTGGTTGACTCTTTTACCATGCATAGTGTAGGAATTGCCATGATAGAATAATATCGTTTTCCTGATGTTGTATGTGAATTATGTGTACACTGTGTGAATGGCACCAGTCAGGCCTAGGGAGACTGGGGACTCGAGACCGTGCTTAGGAGAGGTTAGAGTCCGTATGAGGTCAACCGTGCCTAGGGGAGGTTGGGTCTATAGGCTACTGATTGTGGAGTATAGTGTGAATGATGCATCCCCTGCATCTGGATAACTATACTGTGAATTGAGTAGCAGGGACTATCGGTAGACTCAGGCCCGATCAGCTGGGAGTCGTGTGCTCATACAAGCCGCCGATCCTCGTATTGTCTTATTGTATGCTAGTTGGTAGTTAGCAGGTACTGTTGATGTATATAGCTTGTGTGTGGCTTAAGCTATATCTGTTAGATAGATTCCATTCACTTAGCGGTGCGCTAATCCCCCACATATTCTCCTCTTGCAGGTTTAGGTACTGCTAGTCGGGATGGGTGCGGATGCAGAAGACATGTTTAACAACCCTACTCTGATGTGGACTTTTGTTTAAATCATGTTTTGTAATAACGTAACACCGTTGTGTAAACTTAAACTTAATTACTCAGATTAATGTAATGACGTGACCTATACTGTGTTTATTAATAAAGTCTTCCGCTGTGTTTTAAAAAAAAAATGGCCGGTGTTTCACACATGTTACCCACAGTCATGTACCTGAAAAACTCTCGAAACCAAAGTAAAAGTTTAACACATACCTGTGTCAGACCCTTTGGCATTTATTAGCAAAAATAACTTTGCGATTCCTTTCCAAAGTAGTCAGTTTTGTCACAGGTCCAGCAAGTCAACCTCGACTTTTCAGTTGAAACAGTCTTATTATAACCTCTATATATACGTTGCCCTTTCGCCATCGTTACCGGGGAGCCGTTTATGTTCCACCACATTAGCAATAAACTTACCAACAACTTCACTGATATTTGACATTCCGAAAAATCATTATATTTATCGAAACTTCATCATTTACTCAAGAATTGTCATGCCAATTACTGGGAATCAGCAATCAGTATTTTGAAATCTCGCAGCATGTCTACGCCGACAATTATATGTGTACATATAACGTCTATCTCCTAGATTTACATACTTCGAATGTGAAGTTTCTGAAAAACACCCCAATCTACGAATTAGTTCTCCGAATTTTCAGAAAAGCTGAATGAAGCAGCAAAAACTGTAAACGACCTTAACAGTCAAAAGTTTGATGATAAAGAATAGTGTGTTGGCAAAGCTCGGAAAAAGAGAAGGTTTAGAACTGGAAAGCGAATTGAGCAAACCATGAAGGAGGCTGTGGACAAATCACAAGGACTAAACCTGCCTTCAAAGAATCCAAATGATTCAGTGTCTGCTGAAGTTATTATCGAATACCTTGCTCCTAACTCTAAATCTTTACAGACAAATCTTCATTATCATCCATCGTTATTAGAAATTCTAAGATATCATCGTATCATCCATTATAAATATCCTCCATATTTCTGAAGATATCTTCATAACCATTCTTATCTGAAATCATTTATTCCCTCACGTTATCTGTATCACATCATAAAAGAAACTATTTTAGTTTCTAAATTCTGAAACTTTCGAGTTTAAAATATGAATGTTTTGAAGTAGTGTTGGGAACTGAAGCATGAGTTAGTATAATATAATGACACTTGATCAACGTGATTATATTACAGTAAGTCATGCTGAGTTTCTAAATGGAATGTGATGATTCACAGATCATAACGTCATCATGTGCTATGTTACACGACCCTTGTATTCTACTCAAACTCTAAACATATCAAGAAAATATTTTTCTTGATGATTCGGTCTTTTCCAGGATATTTTGGTAATTTGACAAATCAAGATCGTGCCATTACAATTTTCTTCTTAGAACATTAATTATGTTCATTCCGAAATTCATACCTATGAATTCTGGACCATTATTCGCTTGATTTAAAGTCGGGAAGAGACAACAAAAGAATAAAGTTCCGAAATGGGGGTATAAATCGCAGCAAATAAGAGAGAGCATTAACTGTGGATGTCGATGATTATAGAAAGACAAAAGCAGGGACTTTGAAATATAAGGGAAGATATAAAGCCCGACAGCAACACATAAATTAAAAACCGTGTATATCAATACGTACTGCAACGTAAAGACACGGGATAATTAAAAACACTATAACCCCAAGGTAATAGTAAAAATAAATAAAATCCTCCGGTGGTAGATGAAAAAGAAGAATGACAGATATGAAGGTTAAGAATATATCAAGAATTAGAACTGGATGGAGCATATTGATGAATGCTTTAAAAGTATGAACTGAGGGAGAAAGAATAGAAGGTATGAGTTGTGGAAATAAGGAAACGAATAGGGTGGATTTATAGTGAAATATCGGACAGGGCAATCAAGACAGATCCTCGCATTTAACCAAAGAGGATCCTAATTCCCTTAATTATTGAAAAATCAAATCTTATATAGATTTCAAAGATCTTCTTTAATTTCCTTGAATTTCGGAAATCAATTGTGACTACGCCACCGGCTAAGTCGAATATGCATTTACTCATTTTCAATCTTTTGTGATAGCTTCACATATACTCTTCACGAAATCGAATTGTTTTATCCATATTACTCAATGATGATAAAACTCTATTTATCAACTCATAATCATCATGAAAACATTCTTATTGTTATCCATGACGACCTCGATCAAATTTCGGGGACGAAATTTCTTTAACGGGTAGGTACTATGACAACCCGGAAATTTCCGACCAAATTTAAACTTTATCTTTATATTATTCCGACACGATAAGCAAAGTTTGTTAAGTTAAATCTCAAGAATTTTAAACTGTGTTCATAAATTCATTTAACCGTGACCAGATTACAACGATTCACGAACCATTATTTAATTGAATATGAATATGTATATGTATATATTATAACTTGAGAATATTAACAAAGTATTAAACGTAAAATACTTTACATGAACGTATTTGTTTCAATATGATTATTGATGGAATTAGAAGATAATATCAAATGATTGATTTATCAGTTACATTGTATGATTACGAGTCTCTGTTGAGAGGTCCACTTTGATTTAAGAAACTTTTCCTTTTTAACAGTATTCGAAATACATGGTAAAGTAATTTACATGTAAAAACAAATATGTCAACTATCGAGAGTTAGACAAAAGTTAGTGGAGATTCTTGATTAACTTTTAACGTGTGCTTTACACTATATTTCCTCGTGTCTGTTGATAGGTTAATAATTTAAATTTCATAATATTTGATCGTGTAGAAGAAATAATTGGGATAAAGTTCGTCGACTAGATAAACCCATTTGACATGTTACATTAGGATGATATCATACTTTTGAGTATCCTTTAGATTTGACGCTACGATTCATGAATAAATTGTAGGTTAGAAACTTGAAACCTGTTATGATTCATATATGATTTTACTTTCTTAAACGACATGGTTTTTCGATATAATAGACTTTTATTATTAAAAATATTTTATGATATCTCAACTACTACTACTATAATCTTTTTAGTTAAATGATTTTGAATAAAATATATTGTGATTATTAAAATGTTTTTATAAACGGTTGGGCATAAATTAGTTATATCAATTTTAAGCTTTGACATGCAAACGTCACAAGATAATACTTTCTATTATTTAAACGATTTCAAAATATATATGAGCTTCGAATATATTTAGTTTTGATAGATTATATATCGTATTATTTAATTAAATATTTAAAATTATTACTTAGAAATGAAAGTGTATATATATATATATATATATCTTACAATGAAGTAAAATTCAATATTTACTTAGTCATAAAACATTGATTTAAAAAAATATATTTTGATAACCAACGAGATTTTGATTTATAGAAGTAAATGACCACAACACTCAAATGTAAAGGTTATACCTTGAGTAATATAGTCTATAGATGATTAAGTCCAAATATTGATAAAGGTACACGTCACGTAACGTAAAGTGCTAGTTTTCTAAGCGTACGAAAAGGCGTTCGAAAAACTGGAACCGGTACGTAAGTCGAGCGTCAACGCACAAGTCAATGGAGCACAAATTACAAGTCAACTAGGCACGAGAATATAATATAATATTTAATTAATTCTAAAGATTTTATATATATATATATATATATATATATATATATATATATATATATAATATAAGTATCAATATGTTAATTGATGGTGCGCTGTAAATGAGGGGTAGGTAGGAAAAGTTCTATATAACACCCGAATTCTGATTCCAGCTGAATCCATTCTCCAATCTCTCTCATTCTCTAATATTACTCCGTATTATATATTTAATTTATTCTATTATTATTATTATTATTATTAATCATATTATTATTAGTAGTCGTATTAGTATTTTTATTATTAGTATTTATATATAAAATACTACGACGAGGTTATGAGCGAGTAATTTCAAATGAATTTTTCGAGCGGGATAGAGCTAAGAAAATTATGGGTTATAGCTATGGAGGTTATGGGTATGGTTCATGGGAGTTGTTCATGAGGTCAACCTAGTGTTTATCATCTCCGTTGTGTCTACGAACTTTCCTGCAATATTGAATCACAATATTGATACGTGAGCATTCACATCTTAACTTTTATATATTAATAGTGTATCCCTGACTAGTGCTCGAGTATATAGGATTATGCTTGCTTGTATGCTTATTTTTTTCGTTAGATAGTTTTGATGAATCTTGAGTTTGATACACATTCCACTAGGATAAGGTATATGATATGCATGTCGTTGAAAAGGTGGCAAAAAATTAATAACTTTTCATTTACAAAGCGTATGGTTTTGATAAACGGATTAAAAGATATAGCCAATTGAATTGTTATTCATTTTAGTATTATTATTGTTAAAATGATTATTATTACTATCGTCGTTATTATCTTCATTATTATTATTATCTAATAATAATAATAATTATTATTATTATTATTATTATTATTATTATTATAATTAATATTATCATTAATATTATTATAATATTTATTATTATCAGTATTATTTATCATTAAAACTAATATTAGTATCATCTAACTATTATGATTATTGCTATTATCATTATTATAAACGCGATATAAAATGGGACTAAAAGCTATTAAACAAATTGATTAGGAATTAATAAGTATGAGTATCATGATGAAATTAAAATATTGTAAGACATTAATGTAAGAGAAAAATATCGTTTTCAATATTATTATTACTATTAAAAATATAGTAATATTAAAACTATCATTTTTATTGAAATTATTATTGTTATTATAAAATATCGTTATTATTGTCGCTTTAATATTATTATTAATTACCATTTTAAAATGAATTATTATTTTTGTAAAACATTGTTATTATTACTGTTAACATTAAAAAGTATCTGTATCATTAAAATTATCATAATTAGGATTATCTTTTTATTAACATCATCATTGATAAAAAAAAATATTGTTGTTATCATTATTAGTAGAATAATAATAATTATTATATTACAAAATAATACAACTTTTAATTATTATTATTATTATTATTATTATTATTATTATTATTATTATTATTATTATTATTATAAATATTATTTTGAATATGTGATACAAAGATATTTTTATCACATGTAATATAATTACATTAATAATACATACAACTATATTTTTATGATATTAAGTGAACTTCATAAATTTTACAACTTAAAGTATATTTTAATCATATAAAAAAAATTTTATAGAAATTTTATTAATAAACGACTTGTATTATTTACTTTAATAAAATATGATAAATATATTTAAATATATAAAATGACTATATTTGAAGTTATATAATAAACATATATAGACTTTGAAAGTTATTTTTGAATTAGATGACTGTTGTAAACTTTTGTATGACGAATCTCGAGCATTAGGATGGTGATACACTATGACCTGACCTAAGTTGTTAGACAGATATTGACCAACATATGAATATATATATATATATATATATATATATATATATATATATATATATATATATATATATATATATATATATACTTAATATAGATACGTGAATCCGAGGCCAACCTTGCACTTGTTCAATGATGTTATATGTATTTTACTATGAAATACAGTATAGTGAGTTTCATTTGCTCCCTTTTTAAATGCTATTGCAATATATATTTTTGGGACTGAGAATACATGCGCTGCTTTTATAAATGTTTTACGAAATAGACACAAGTAATCGAAACTACATTCTATGGTTGGATTATCGAATCGAATATCACCCTTTTTAGTCTGGTAATCTAAGAATTAGGGAACAGACACCCTAATTGACGCGAATCCTAAAGATAGATCTATTGGGCATAACAAACCCCATCCGGGTTACGGATGCTTTAGTACTTCGATTTTATCATGTCCGATGAGAGTCCCGGAATGATGGGAATATTCTAGATGCGTTTTGTTAACGTCGATTACTAGGTGTTCACCATATGAATGATTTTTATCTCTATGCAGTTTGTGCGAAATGCCTGATATGAGATGATGTTTATGAAAAATGGAAATGAAAATCTTGTGGTCTATTAAAATTATAGAAATGATCGATTACAATAAACTAATGAACTCACCAACTTTTTGGTTGACACTTTAAAGCATGTTTATTCTCAGGTATTAAAGAAATCTTCCGCTGTGCATTCGCTTATTTTAAAGATATTACTTGGAGTCATTCATGGCATATTTCAAAAGTCGTTGCATTCAAGTCGTTGAGTTCAATAAAGATTATTATTAACTAAATGACAGATTAGGTCATTTATAGTTGGATATTATGAGATGGTATGCATGCCTGTTAACTTTCGATGAAATGAAAGTTTGTCTTTTAAAAACGAATGCAATGTTTGTAAAATGTTTCATTTAGAGGTCAAATGCCTCGCAATGTAATCATATGTTATTGTATTCACCTTATGGATTAGAACGGGTCATCGCAGAGGTCAAAACCTCGCAACGAAATCAATTAAAATGGAACATTTATAATCAATATGAACGGGACATTTCAGTTGGTATCGTGTAGTTCGGCCAATCTTCATTTGGTATTTGGTTAAGGGGTTAACCTTGGGCGGTTTACGCTTTATATATATATATATATATATATATATATATATATATATATATATATATATATATATATATATATATATATATATATATATATATATATATATTGATGTAATGTTGTGGTGTAGCTAACCCTCCGGGTGTAGCTTTTTGGCGTTGTACATATCGTCGTTGGTGTACTTACTTTGTTGATATTGTTAGCTTGTTGTATAGCGATTTTATGGTATGCTTAGATTAGCTTGCCTTTATGCTTGGATGCTCCGGTATGTACTATTTGTTTGTTATCGTGTGGCGTGTCCATTTTATGCATATATATGTATGTAGTATACTTTCACTCACTAAGCGTTAGCTTACCCTCTCGTTGTTTACATTTTTATAGGTTCGCGAGGTGACAGCTTGGGTAAGCGTGGGGACTAGTGCTTGCGGGTTGTTTTAGAGGATTGTGCTCTAGACTTTTGATTAGGATTGGGTTGCGTTCCCAATCACTATGCTCGGTCTTTTGTTGGAAAACTTATTAGTATCTTTTGGTGATGTCAAACGGATCTCAGGTTGTATGCCCGTATGTGTTTCAACTTATGTATTAAATGTTTTAAAGTTTATTAAACTACTATTGTATTAACGATGTTTTTGGAAACATAATTGGGACCAAAATGTTAACGATATTAATGTATTATAAAGAAAAAAATATGGCCGGTTTAAATACGGGTTGGGTCGTTACACTCGCAATGGGACCAGATGTTGATGCATTCATCCAGGTGGATTATGACGGGCTATCACAATCGGTGCATTTATTAAAAGATAAATACAATATGTGTAATTTCATTAAAATTTATAGGGACGATTGATAATGCTAAAAACGAACATATATTTCATAGCATTATCCCTCAAGAAAGACAAGCTTTTAGTTGCAATTGTTCTATTTACAAGTGATATTCGTTTAAATAATAAAAGGTGAAGACAAAAGACAGATTCGATGATTTGAAGATGCAAACGACCAAAAAGCTAAAAAGTACAAAGTACAATCCAAGTGGTTCAATTTATTGATGAGAAACGTCTTAAAATTACAAGAGTACGAGCCGCAAAATGCAAAGTACAAGATATTAAATAGTACGCAAGGACGTTCGAAAATCCAGAACCGGGACCAGAGTCAACTCTCAACGCGTGACGCAACGGAGCTAAAATGACAAGTCAACTATGCACATAAATATAATATAATATATAAATAATTTTTAAAATTATATATATATATTATATTATATATTAAAAACCATCTGCAAACTAGCAAACAAGTGAATGTGAGCTGTCCAAGGGGGCCATGCGATCGCATGGCCAGGCAGTGTTAAATCCATGCGATCGCATGGCAGGAGAATGCTGGCCACATCTATAAATTGAAGTGTTTTTCGGACGAATGATACACAATATAATTCAATCTCTCTCACTCTCATATATATATATATATTTATATTTATATTTTAATTATAATTTTAATATTAAAGTTTAATAATAATAAGGTTATAGTGGCGAATGTTGTAAGTGTGTAAGTCGAAATTCTGTCCATGTAATGCAACGCTATTATTAATCATTGTAAGTTATGTTCAACCTTTTTAAATTAATGTGTCGTAGCTAAGTTATTATTATGCTTATTTAAATCGAAGTAATCGTGATGTTGGACTAAATATTAAGACGGGGTTATTGGGCTTTGTACCATAATTGGGATTTGAACAAAAGACCGACACTTGTGGAAATTGGACTATGGGCTATTAATGGACTTTATATTTGTTTAACTGAATGATAGTTCGTTAATTTAATATAGAGATTTACAATTTGAAGTATCTATAAATAACCATATACACTCGATCGAACACGATGGGCGGGATATTTATAAGTACTAATAATCGTTCATTTAACCGAACACGGGAATGGATTAATAGTCAATGGACTCATTAAAACAGGGGTGGATTACATACAAGGACACTTGGTATAATTGTTAATAAAGTATTAAAACCTTGGGTTACACGCAGTCGATATCCTGGTGTAATTATTAAACAAAGTATTAAGACCTTGTTACAGTTTAAGTCCCCAATTAGTTGGAATATTTGACTTCGGGTATAAGGATAATTTGACGAGGACACTCGCACTTTATATTTATGACTGATGGACTGTTATGGACAAAAACCAGATGGACATATTGAATAATCCAGGACAAAGGACAATTAACCCATGGTAATAAATTAAAATCAACACGTCAAACATCATGATTACGGAAGTTTAAATAAGCATAATTCCTTTATTTTTTCATCGCACTTTTATTTACTGTCATTTTATTTATTGCACTTTTAATTATCGTACTTTTTAATTATCGCAATTTTATTTATTGTCATTTTATTTATCGTACTTTAAATTATCGCACTTTAATTATCGTTATTTACTTTACGCTTTAAATTAAGTTATATTTATTTTTAATATTTTACATTAGGTTTTAATTGTGACTTAAGTTTTAAAATCGACAAACCGGTCATTAAACGGTAAACCCCCCCTCCTTTATAATAATAATAATAATAATACTGCTTATATACATATACATATATATATAAATATATATATATATATATATATATATATATATATATATATATATATATATATATATATATATATACATACAAATATAGTTTTAAAAATATAGCGTTAAACTTGGCTAGTTCCCTGTGGACGAACCGGACTTACTAAAAACTACACTACTGTACGATTAGGTACACTGCCTATAGTGTTGTAGCAAGGTTTAGGTATATCCACTCTAATAATAAATAAATAACTTGTGTAAAATTATATCGTATTTAATAGTATTTCGTAATAAAAATATAACTATTTCGTACCCCTCTGCTTTAACATCAACGATCGGTGTAACTTGCAAAAGATAAGGTCAATTGAAACGGACACTTTTTAAAAATGAAAATAAGCACGTTCGAAACGGACACTTTTTAAAAAACGCTAAACACAACGACAGCCCGTATCTTCCTGCTCACCGGGAATTAATTTTTTCCAACTGCACCGTTAGACTCGAAAAATTTTTATCAACAAAATGAAACTAATTACGTTCGAAACCGAATAATTTTTAAAAAATACTAAAGACGACGACACCTACAACAGCGCTTACCAAATGGGTCGTTTTCCCTTCTTTAAATACATAAAGCTACGTTAAATATGAATATGCAGTTCGAAAGCCCCCGCCGCATCGCGCGGGCCGAACCCGAACTAGTTTACTCTAACTATCGGTTAACATATACAGTAATAACGATTGAGGGAGAAATAATTTTTTCCATTTTAATACCTATCATCATTAACCCTTATATTTATATACTAAATGTGGTGGGAATGTTTGTAGTTTTAGTTATATCAGATTGTAGTTTTGAGTTTGCGTTCACATTACAAACGGATCCTCAACTTCGGCTATATTTACACAATGACCCCTTAAGTTTACACTTTCTCAGGGGTTAAAAGTGTAAATATATAATTTTATTAAAATAAAAGAAACTAATTCCACCCGAATTTATAACGGGCCCTATTTCTCGCTCTGTGCGAGTTAAATTTTTTCGAGACCACCGTTTAATTACAAAGAATCTTACGAACTCAACGGGACTAACTATACGCGAAACGGACAATTTTTAAAAAACGCTAAACACAACGACAACCCGTATCTTCCCGCTCGCCACGAGTTAAATTTTTTCGACGGCAGCGTCAGACTCGAAATAATTTTATGAACAAAACGAAACTAACCACGTTCAAAACGGACACTTTTTAAAAACGCTTAACACAACGACATCCCGTATCTTTCTGCTCGCCGCGAGTTAAATTTTTCCGACAGCACCGTTACACTCGAAAAACTTTATTGAACAAAATAAAAATAACTACGTTCGAAACAGATACTTTTTAAAAAACGCTTAACACAACGACATCTAAAACAGCGCTTAACACATGGCTCGTTTTGCCCTCTGTAAATACACAACGCTACGTTAAATATGAATATGCAGTCTGAAAGCCCCCGCCGCAACACGCGGGCCGTTTCGGACTAGTTTATTATCTATCATGGCCAGTATTGATTTTTGAGATAAAAATCGAGTTTCATATCCTGATCAGGTATAGAATAATCGGGTCGGGTTCGGTCCATGCTTGACATCAATAAGGGGGGATTTAAGGGTCAATTGAGTTTAACTCTCCGGTCCGGAGTATCGTGAATAACCCCTGGCGAGATGATGATCTCAACAGGGGTGGTTAAACGTTAGACCCACCATCAGCGGGTAGTTCGGTCCTTGATGGCTCGCGCAATAGGGTAGGATTTATGTTCGAGGAACGTTACCTGTATATCAAGGATGTCTAGTGAAGTGCTATAAGTCCGGTAGTGTGACGACCCAGAAATTTCCGACCAAATTTAAACTTAACCTTTATATGTTTTTGACACGATAAGAAGAATTTGTAATGTTAAATCTCAAAAAGTTTGGAACTACATTCATGTAATCAATTACCCTTTGACCGTGTTCGACGATTCACGAACAATTATGAGTATATAGATATGTATATATAATATATAATATTAACTGAAAACATTAACAAAGTATTAGATATATGATTCTTTACATGAACGTATTTGTTTCGATATATTTATCTACAGAATTAAGAGATAATATCAAATGATTGAATTATCAGATACGTTATGATATGATTACGGGCCTATGTTATGAGGTCCACTGTGATTTAAGAAATCTATTCTTTTTGACAACATTCGGAAAATGGTAAAGTGATTTATAAATAAGAACAAATGTGTCAATTAACAGGAACTAGACAAGGGTTAGTGGAAATTCCTGTTTAATTTCCAAGGCATGTTTTATAATATTTTCCTCGTGACCTTGATAATATAACTATCTTAACTTTCATTTTATTTAATATGAAAATAAGAACGTGGAGTGTAAATAACTTAGATGTTGGATATCGACAAGTTAAGTAACTCGACATTTTTCATTAAGATGATTTCATACGTTTATTTAACCTTTGGACTTTATCCCATGCTTCACCAACAGACTGTAATTTAAAAACTTGAAACCTATTATGAATATATATAATTCTACTTTTCTAAAATGTTTTATGATATAACGATTTCTATTATTTTAACCTTTTAACAAAATGATTCTTAAATATATTTAGTTTTGGAAAACAAAATTATCATATTTATTTGATTTAGTTTCAAAAGTATAAAAAAAACGTTTTCAGTTTAAAAAGAACTTTATTATTAAAACGTATATATCTTTTATAAATATCTAGACTTTTGACAACTCATTACTTAACCAATATAATAAAGATAACGATATTTATATTTTATTTTATTAAATATATATAACGATTTAAATTAATATTATATATTTATACGCGTATTATATGTATATAGTTTTATACTTTTACTATACTTTAACTTTACCTTTACTTTACTTTTACCTTACTTTAACTTTAATAATTCACTTTAATAATTCATACTTTAATAATTCACTTAAATAATTCACTTTAATAATTCATACTTTAATAATTCACTTTAATAATTCACTTTAATAATTCATACTTTAATAATTCACTTTAATAATTCACTTTAATAATTCATACTTTAATAGTTCACTTTAATAATTCATACTTTAATAATTCACTTTAATAATTCAAAAATCTATTATAAATAGAATTGAATATGTTTCATTATTTCATAGAAACTTGAAAATATATTTCTCTAAACTCTCTCAATCGAATTACATATATATATTTTCTTTGTATTATTTCAAGATATTATTAGTATACATAAAATACTACGACGGAGTTATACTCAGACGAATTCAAAATAAGTTTTCAAACGGGATAGAGCTAAGGAAATTATGGGTTATAGCTTTGGAGGTTATGGGTATTGATCGAGGGTATTGCTCGTGAGGTCAACCTAACGTTTATCATTTTCGTTGCGTCTACGTACTTTCCTGCAATATTGAATCACAATATTGATACGTTCGTGAATCCGAGACAAACCCTGCACTTGTTCAGTGCCGTCATATACATAATTGCTACGAAATACAGTATTGTGAGTTTCATTTGCTCCCTTTTTAAATGCATTTGCATTATATATTTTTGGGCTGAGAATACATGCACTGTTTTATAAATGCTTTACGAAATTGGCACAAGTACTAAAACTAATTCTACGTGGGTTTAAACTAGAAATATACCCTTAGCTTGGTAACATTAAACTACTTGTCTATGTACGGTAGGTGCGAATCCTAAAGATAGATCTATTGGGACTGACAAACCCCATCCTGACTATGGGATGCTTTAGTACTTCGAGGTTATTTTAAACACACCTGATCTGGTGTACTTCAGAGGGTAAAACATGAATGTTAAGGCTTGTTACCGGGTGCCTACAACTTATAGAATACTTTTAAACACTTGCGAGTGTACGAATATTTATGGAAAATGAAATCTTGTGGTCTATTACTATTACAGAAATGATTGATTATGATAAACTAATGAACTCACCAACCTTTTGGTTGACACTTTAAAGCATGTTTATTCTCAGGTATTAAAGAAATCTTCCGCTATGCATTAGCTCATTTTAAGGATATTACCTGGAGTCATTCATGACATACTTTGAAAGACGTTGCATTCAATTCGTTGAGTTCATCAAGATTAATATTAAGTCAATTATAGTTGGATGTAATATGAAATGGTATGCATGCCGTCAATTTTTGATGTAAAGAAAATTTGTCTTTTAAAAACGAATGCAATGTTTGTAAAACGTATCATATAGAGGTCAAATACCTCGCGATGTAATCAACTATTGTGAATCGTTTATAATGTATATGAACGGGTCCTTTCAGTTGGTATCGGAGCGGTGGTCTTAGCGAACCAGGTCTTGCATTAGTGTGTCTAACTGATAGTTGTTAAGATGCATTAGTGAGTCTGGACTTCGACCGTGTCTGCATGTCAAAAGTTTTGTTTATCATTTTTAGTCAGAAATCATCTACTTACCATCCTTAGGAAATTACCTGCTTATCATTCTTAGTCTAGACATGCCTTGCTGCATTGATTGCATGAATAGTGTATAGACAAAATTCATATCTTAGCGTATCTGCTAAATCATATCTTATCGTATCTATTACCGTAAACTTTGCCTGACATATTTCGTAAATTCCTCCGTAATCTTTGAAATCTTTTGATCTATATATATAGATATTCTATGTAGTTAGAATACCACCCGATAGCCGGAAAATCATTTCGTATCGAAAAATCCTTTATCAAATCGTACGAAATGGAATTCGTCATCAGTTCAATTTCCTCGGATTCCGAAATGGAATCCCACTCAAGTTTCGAAAGCAGTGTGACTGGAATGGATCAACTAATCAGCCATCATCTATTCTGGATGAATTGGGGATGGGTTCGTAGCCTCCTTAATCATTGGAGACAAGAAGAAGGCGATCCTTTCCATCCACCACATTGCCCTCTTGGCAATGAACTTGAAGCACTTACCGGCGAACCTGTCCAAAACACCATTTTCTCTCTCATTTCCAGAGTATCTCGTCATGATTATATACTACACCAAATTCTAGATCTTATTTATCTGCTTGTTTGAACCGACAATCACCCCGGTGTAATAGAAGAAGTCAAAGAGCTTCGCGCTCGGGTAGTGGCTTTGGAGAATATGGTGCAAAGGTTACAAACACCAGCAGCAGCACCAGCAACATAACCAGTACCACCATCAACAACATCAACAGTACCATTACCACCACCAACAACAACCGCATCACAAACCTCAACTTCACAATTTGTCCCATGAGCATCGACGTCATACACCCTGTAGATACTAAGGAATACCACAACGATGAAGTATTAATTCATAACTTCATTGGGAAAACATTCTACAACGATTATGTAATTTCTAAAGTTTAGAAATTGTCTATCCTAGCCTTAACCATAAATCAAGTGAGTTTAATTTAATATTAACTCATTAAATCTATATTACATCTGAAGAAATATACACATATATTTCCATAAAGACTGTAATAAAATTCTTTTGTACAAAATATTAATTGTGACAATTTTTTTAACGGGTAGGTAATACCCGAGAGATATATAAATTCACAATTAATATGTTACATTCTTCGAATCTGATTCAGCAAATCATCCATTATACTCCCTACTTTCACAACAATATACATTTCTTTTATAGAAATCAAAACAACCATACTCATTCAAAAATCTAATTACGTATTCTGATTTTGAAATCGCTGAATTCAATTCAAGTTATAACCGGTATCATCACTCTTAGATTCTTACATCTTTCAAAGCTATACTTTAACTTCAAAACTGTGTTAGAACATCGTATGTATATTAACGATTATAATCTGTGTTCAAGCCTTTCGAAATACCTGAAGACACTTCAAATAATGAACAATCGAGATGATGATCCAACCACATGTTATCCACAGTTACGTACCTGAAAAACTCTTGAAACCAAAGTCATAATTTAACATGTATCCATGTCAGACCTTTAGGCATTTACTAGCTAAAATAACTTTTTAATCCCTTCTAAAAATAGACGGTTTTGTCACAGCTCCAGCAAACCAACTTCAATTGTTCATTCGAATAAGCCTTATTATAATGATTACCCCTTCATCATTATTACCGGGGAACCTTTCATATCTCGCTACATTAGCAGTAAACTTATTAACAACTTCATTGATCTTTGACTTTCCGAAAAATCTTTATATTTATCAAAACCCCATCATTTACTCATCTGCATCTTGTAACGAGAATTGCCATACGAATCATCGAAAATTAGCAATCAGTATTTTGAAATCTCACAGCATGTCTACTCCAACAATTATATGTGTCTATCTTCTGGACTTATATACTTTGAATGTGAAGTTTCTGAAAAACACCCTAAACTGCGAACTAGTTCTCAAAATACTGATGAAGCAGCAAAAACTATAAACGACCTTAACAGTAAAAAGTTCGATGATAAAGAGTAGTGTGTTGGCAAAGCTCAGAAAAAGAGAAGATTTGGTACTGAAAAATACGGATTGAGCAAACTATGAAGAAGGCTGTGGATAAATCACAAGGACGAAATCTACCTTCAAAGAATCCAAATGATTCCGTGTCTGCTGAAGTCATTATCAAATACCTTGCTCCTGACTCTAAACCCTTACGGACAATATTCTTCATCATCCTCTGATATTAGAAATTTTAAGATATCATCGTAACTTTCATTATAAATATCCTCCATATTTCTGAAGATATTTCCATAATTATTCTTATCTGAAATCATTTACCTCTTCGTGCTGTCTGTATTACATCATAAAAGAAACTATTTTAGTTTCTAAATTCTGAACTTTCGAATTTAAAATAGGAATATTTTTGAAGTAGTGTTGGGAACTGAAGCATGAACTAATATAATATAATGACACTTGATCAACGTGATTATATTACAGTAAGTCATGCTGAGTTTCTAAATGGAACGTGATGATTCACAGATCATAACATCATCATGTGCTATGTTACACGACTCTTGTATTCTCTTTAACCTCTAAAATATCAAGAAAATATTTCTTGATGATTCGGCCTTTTCCGAGGTATTCTAGTAATTTGACCAGTTAAGATCGTACCATTACAATTTCCTTCTTAGAACATTAACAATGTTCATTTCGAAATTCATATATGCGAATTCTGGACCATTACAAGCGGTGCTTAATCGCAAGAAGAAGAAACGAAAGGACAAAACTCCGAAATAGAAATTGGGGTATAAATCACAGCAAATAAAAGAGAGCATTAATTGGGGATGACAATAATTATAGAAGACAGAAGCAGGGACATCGAAATATAAGGGAAGCTATAAAACCCAACAACAACCCAGAAACTATAAACCGTATATATCGATGCATATAACAATATAAAGACACGGGAGAACTAAAAACACTATAAAACTAAGAGTATAGTAGAAGTAAATAGATTCTTTTGGAGGTAGATGAAAAAGAAGAACGACAGATATGAAAGTGAGGAGTATATCGAGAATCAGCACTAGATGAAGCATATTGATGAATAATTTTAAAGTAAGAATTGAGGGAGAAAGAATAGACGGTGTGAATTAAAAGGAAACGAAGGAGGTGGATTTATAGTGAAATATCCGACAGAAAAATCGAGATGAATCATCGTATTAAATCAAAGAGGATCATAATTTCCTTAAACACCGAAGAATCAAATCCTATATAGATTACAAAGATTTTATTTAATCCGGAGATCAACCGTGATGACGTCAAAAGATAAGACGAATCCCTATTTTCTCATTTCACTCTTTTACGATAGCTTCACTCATACGTTTCGAGTAATCGAATTATTTTATCCATATTTCTCAATCATGATAAAACCCTATGAATCAATTTATATTCGTCATAATAACATTCTTATTATTAGCCATGACGACCTCGATCAAATTTCGGGACAAAATTTCTTTAACGGGTAGGTACTGTGAGGACCCGAAAATTTCCGACCAAATTTAAACTTAATCTTTATATGTTTCCGACACGATAAGCAGAATTTGTAATGTTGAATCTCAAAAAGTTTGGAACTACATTCATGTAATCAATTACCCTTTGACCGTGTTCGACAATTCATGAACAATTATGAGTATATAGATATGTATATATAATATATAATATTAACTGAAAATATTAACAAAGTATTAGATATATGATACTTTACATAAACGTATTTGTTTCGATATATTTATCGACAGAATTAAGAGATAATATCAAATGATTGAATTATCAGATACATTATGATATGATTACGGGCCTATGTTATGAGGTCCACTGTGATTTAAGAAATCTATTCTTTTTGACAACATTCGGAAAATGGTAAAGTGATTTATAAATAAGAACAAATGTGTCAATTAACGGGAACTAGACAAGGGTTAGTGGAAATTCCTGTTTAATTTCCAAGGCATGTTTTATAATATTTTCCTCGTGACCTTGATAAGATAACTATGTTAACTTTCATTTTATTTAATATGAAAATAAGAACGTGGAGTGTAAATAACTTAGATGTTGGATATCGACAAGTTAAGTAACTCGACATTTTTCATTAAGATGATTTCATACGTTTATTTAACCTTTGGACTTTATCCCATGCTTCGCCAACAGACTGTAATTTAAAAACTTGAAACCTATTATGAATATATATAATTCTACTTTTCTAAAATGTTTTATGATATAACGATTTCTATTATTTTAACCTTTTAACAAAATGATTCTTAAATATATTTAGTTTTGGAAAACAAAATTATCATATTTATTTGATTTAGTTTCAAAAGTACAAAAAAAACGTTTTCAGTTTAAAAAGAACTTTATTATTAAAACGTATATATCTTTTATAAATATCTAGAACCACTTTTGACAACTCATTACTTAACCAGTATGATAAAGATAACAATATTTATATTTTATTTTATTAAATATATATAACAATTTAAATTAATATTATATATATTTATACGCGTATTATACGTATATAGTTTTATACTTTTACTATACTTTAACTTTACCTTTACTTTACTTTTACTTTAATAATTCACTTTAATAATTCATACTTTAATAATTCACTTTAATAATTCACTTTAATAATTCACTTTAATAATTAATACTTTAATAATTCACTTTAATAATTTATACTTTAATAATTCACTTTAATAATTCATACTTTAATAATTCACTTTAATAATTCAAAAATCTATTATAAATAGAATTGAGTGGCTTTCATTATTTCATAGAAACTTGAAAATATATTTCTCTAAACTCTCTCAATCGAATTACATATATATATTTTCTTTGTATTATTTCAAGATATTATTAGTATACATAAAATACTACGACGGAGTTATACTCAGACGATTTCAAAATAAGTTTTCAAACGGGATAGAGCTAAGGAAATTATGGGTTATAGCTATGGAGGTTATGGGTATTGGTTAAGGGTATTGCTCGTGAGGTCAACCTAACGTTTATCATTTTCGTTGCGTGTACGTACTTTCCTGCAATATTTAATCACAATATTGATACGTTCGTGAATCCGAGACAAACCCTGCACTTGTTCAGTGCCGTCATATACATAATTGCTACGAAATACAGTATTGTGAGTTTCATTTGCTCCCTTTTAAATGCTTTTGCATTATATATTTTTGGGCTGAGAATACATGCGCTGTTTTATAAATGCTTTACGAAATAGGCACAAGTACTAAAACTAATTCTACGTGGGTTTAA
This sequence comes from Rutidosis leptorrhynchoides, assembly GCF_046630445.1. Classification (NCBI taxonomy): domain Eukaryota; kingdom Viridiplantae; phylum Streptophyta; class Magnoliopsida; order Asterales; family Asteraceae; genus Rutidosis; species Rutidosis leptorrhynchoides. The sequence goes on from NC_092340.1 coordinate 33,778,829, forward strand.
ACAATAAATATACCCTTCGCTTGGTAACATTAAACTACTTGTCTATGTACGGTAGGCGCGAATCCTAAAGATAGATCTATTGGGTCTGACAAACCCCATCCTGACTACGGGATGCTTTAGTACTTCAAGGTTATTTTAAACACACCTGATCTGGTGTACTTCAGAGGGTAAAACATGAATGTTAAGGCTTGTTACCGGGTGCCTACAACTTATAGAATACTTTTAAACACTTGCGAGTGTACGAATATTTATGAAAACTGAAATCTTGTGGTCTATTACTATTACGGAAATGATTGATTATGATAAACTAATGAACTCACCAACCTTTTGGTTGACACTTTAAAGCATGTTTATTCTCAGGTATTAAAGAAATCTTCCACTGTGCATTAGCTCATTTTAAAGATATTACCTGGAGTCATTCATGACATACTTTGAAAGACGTTGCATTCGAGTCGTTGAGTTCATCAAGATTAATATTAAGTCAATTATAGTTGGATGTAATATGAAATGGTATACATGCCGTCAATTTTTGATGTAAAGAAAGTTTGTCTTTTAAAAACGAATGCAATGTTTGTAAAACGTATCATATAGAGGTCAAATACCTCGCGATGTAATCAACTATTGTGAATCATTTATAATGTATATGAACGGGTCCTTTCAGGTAGCGAGGGTAAGAGTGGCGCTGTATAGACAGCGCGACTGATCCGTACGAATATACTAAAAATAGTATGTGTGTAATTTTCTGAAAGGAACCAGCCCCCTGCCTTGTGATTCGAGTCCGTTATTTATAGCTACAGTTCTGTTCGTTCATTGGAGCCACGTGTTCTACATTACTTTTTTGCCTGTACTGCCTGGTAACCTCAGGGAGGGGACCAGGGAACAGTACTACTACCTTTTTTTCCTGCCTGTCGGCCTTTCGTACAGGGGCCGTGACAAGTACAGGACACGTCATCTTCTTCCCGTGCGCTATCATCTAGTTGGCGCACATAGCGCACATTTACGTGCGCCAAAAGTGCAGAAGCGCGGAGGGTATGCGCACGGTGCAAGTGTGATGCGCAACATGAGCCAATCGGGTATGCGTATCATTAAGTCCCCTCAGTTCGATATTATGCGCAGGAATTGCGCATGGTGTCGAACTCAACTGTTATTATTTCCATGACAGGTGTGACGTGACAGCCGTCACATCACTCGTCACGTTGCATTAAATTCTCTTCTGACACGTGTACGGTCAAGATCCGTCATGGCTGTCCCTTTCCTTCTTATAAATAGAACATTCTTCATTCATTTTTCACTTTTCACTCTCCTTTCTCCCATCATGGCTTATCGCGCTGACTTTTCTAACGTCGGTTCTATTCCTTCATCCATCACCGCCGAATATGTAGCGCATATCTCCAAGCGCTAAATTCCTATGAGATCTCTATCGCCCACAGTTCCTGATCGCTTAGACCGGCCTAACTGCGCTACTAGCGGAAAGGTGGCTATTTATAGTGTGGTTTTCGAGCAGGGGAATATGCACATTCCGCCCACAAACTTCATCTTGCGTATACTTTCCCATTTCAATATTGGCGTGGGACAGATGGATCCTGACAGCGCCTGTCGTCTTGTTGTTTTTCAGATGTGGTGTAGGGCGCACGACTTTATTCCTACTGTGAATTTTTTCAAGAACATTTTTTCGTTTGAGCGGCTCGATATAGGTTGGTTCTCTTTTCGTGACAATGTTCGCTTTACCAGTGCTCCCTTGGAGGAGATTCCGCGCGACTGGAAAGAGGGCTACTTCTTTGTGGATGACACCTTCATTCCGTTGGAGTTCTCGAATGCGAGTGCTTGGCAATATAGTTTTGATGATAGTTTAAACATGGTACCGCCTTTGAGTTCAAGTGAGAGGTCGATGTTGGATAAGTGCGTAGGTCGCGTACTTCCCTTACACCGTATAGCAATAACATATTGTATGCTGGAGGGATATCCAAACATTGGCCGGATCCCAACTACTACCCTCACTTCAGTCGTCATTTGTAAGGTATACAAACTCTTTACCCTCTTTTATTCTTTATCTTCCCTAACGCTCTTATGCCTTTGTTGACAGCGATTTCTTTTGCCGAGTACCTCGAGTTCTCTTCTTCTTCCTCTGTAGTGGTAGATAGCATGCCTTTAGGAAAAGGATTTTCTGCAAATCGTCCTGTAGCCGCAGCTTCTACCTCTGGCCCTTCGCGCAAGAAAAAGAAGAAGAAGATTGCGGCTCAATATGCTGACTTGCCCAAGCGATGCCCTCGTGGGAAAGTCATTCCTCCATCTCGTGACGCGCCTGTTTCAAAGAAGCGCAAAAGACCTGTTGCTTCTTCCTTCTCAAAGCACGCTCGTACTGGTATGCTGCTCATTTCCTTCGTTACTTTATTTTGTTCGTATTTTGGCCTTACCTTAATCGTTATTATTCTGAAGCAGATGATGAGCATGGTGACAGCGCAAAGAGGAGCGCGGATAGGCCTCATCTGCCTCCCATTCAGATCGATAGTGATTCCTCTGTCGAAAGGCAACGCTCGAACTCGGCGGGTTCTTGCAAAGGCAAAGGGGTCCAAAGCCCCAGGCCGGGTAGCGAGCTTTCCGATAATAAATTCGGCGTGATGAGAGATACCATAATGCATTTATGTGCCAAGCTCGACAAGGCGCATCAAGCAAACAATAAAATTCAGCAACGACTGGATCGCGCTAGGCTTCAGAATAACGATCACGAGGAAACTATTTGCGTGCTACGCGCGCAGCGTACTGAATCAGAACAGCGAGCGAGATCAGCTGCTCATGAGTTCGAAGTGTTGAAAGCAGGTCTACCACGTATAGTGGATCATGCTTTAAATAGCGCTGCTGTGAATGATCGGTATGAGAATGCTCTGAAAGCTATACAAGATGTCGAGCGCTTGCACTTTTGGGACATCATAAAGGAACACATTCAGGTGCCCACTATTCTTCCCAAGGCTATTTGAGACTGCCTCATTCCCGGAGCGCGAAAAATTGCTAGGGAGGCTTGCAGGGCACTATATCATATCCCCATTCCTCGGCTTGAGGATTTGTCATGAAACCCGCGAGTTTCGGCGCAAGAGTTGATAGATTCTAAGTTGTAGTCTTGCTTTGTAATATAATAATGTGTTACGACGCGTGTAACATTTTGTATCATGTGTATTTTTTGCAATAAATTGAAACTGTATTATCGTATTCTTGTTTCATTACTTGTTAATTATCGTTTTTTTATACTCTCAGTGTGCCGTCGCTAACCTTCGTGTGTGTTGATGTGCACTCAACACACACTTAGGTCGCGCACCTGTAATCGCGTCGTAGAGTCCTCCAAGCGTCAGCTTGGGACTGTGGTCAAGCGCGACCAACGCTTTTTTTTAGAGTCATGACTTGCAGATCCCTAGGTCTGCTCGGGTGGAACTAGGTCAACCTAATGACCGTCGCTCTCCGGTAATAAGTCTAGTCTGTCGCCAAACAGACTTCTGCCGTGCGGGAGCTAGGGAAAGTCATCCCTTAAGTAGGCAGGAACGCGCTAGTATTTTACTGTGCGAGTGCAGTTCAAATCATAAAGCTATTCAGCTCTGAGAGGCACATGAAATCTTAACTAAAAATGACTTAATGCTTTAATATAATCGAAAAATGAGTTTACAATAGTGCAGTACACGGTCGACCTACAAAGGCGCGTTTTTTTAATAATTACATGCAAGTCTAGACAAAGTAGGTGATTGATCAAGTCTCCTATTTTCTATATTACATGTAGCATTTTTTAAGCGCGGTGGCATGCCAGGTCCGCTTAATTGGATTTCCCTTAAGCTCTGCCAGTTTGTAAGTTCCGGTGTTACTGATTCCCACGGCCCTATAGGGTCCTTCCCAATTCGGTCCTAACTTTCCAGTGTTTTGGGCCCTGCTCGCTTGGTTGTCGCGCTACACAAGGTCTCCCACCTTGTACGTTCTTGCCCTTACGCGCTTATCGTAATACTTGGTAATGCGCTGCTTGTTGGTGGCTTCTCTGATGGCCGCCATCTCTCTGCGTTCTTCTGCGTAGTTCAGGTTAGTGCGCAATCTTTCATCGTTCTCGCATTCGCTGTATGACAAGATTCTTTATGTTGGAACTGTTATTTCCGCTGGGATTACCGCCTCTGAGCCGTACACCAGACTGAATGGTGTCTCTCCTGTGCTGTTCTTATGCGTCGTTCTGTGCGCCCATAGGACTTTGGGTAACTCATCTACCTATCCGCTGCGCTTCATCCCCAATCTTGCCTTGATGGCGTGCACAATATCTCTGTTGGTGACCTCACATTGACCATTGGCCTTGAGGGTGCGCAACAGAGGTAAAGTACTGCTTGATATTTAGATCTTGGCACTAGCTACGGAAGGGATTACCTTCAAATTGTGTGCCATTATCGCTAACAATCTCGTTAGGCACGCCGAACCTGCACACAATTCTCTCCCAGAAGAAATCTCTAAATTGCCTACTGGTAATAGTGCGCAATGGCTTTGCTTCCACCCACTTGGTTAAGAAGTCGATGACTACCACCAGGTATTTGGCATTTCCTGCGCCCTTCGGGAAAGGTCCCACTATGTCAATGGCCCATTTACAAAATGGCCACGGTGATACAATAGGTATCATGGGATGTTGAGGCGCTCTGCTGACGGGCGCGTGCAACTGACATTCCTGGCAAACTCTGACCCTTTCAGCTGTGTCTGCGTACATTCGAGGCCAATAATACCCTAGCCGCTTAATACGCTTAGTTACTATCCTCCACCCGGAGTGTAACCCGTAGGATCCCTTGTGAACCTCATCAATGATCATGGCAGCCTCTTTAGGTCCCACGCAGCGTAGAGATGCACCTAAATAGGACTTTCGATATAAAATTTCCCCTCGGAACTCGTAGCTTGGTGCCTTCACCCTGATCTTCATCGCTTCCTTCTCTCCCTCAGGGCAAAGATCCAGTTCGCAGGAATTCTATGATATCTGTCATCCACTTTTTCTTCTTCAACAGATACGATCGTTGTTTTGGGTTCTGTGGACTTTGTGAAGATTTACTCTACTAATATTTTCTTTCTGAGGTGATTGAAGATGAGGGCCGCCAATTTGCTGACCACATCTGCCTGCTTGTTCTGGCTCCTTGGAATTTGGCTGATTCTGAAGTCGACAAACTCGTCGGCGAGAGAATGAACCAGAGCCAGGTATGATTGCATGGATTTGTCGTTGGCGCCAAAGGTACCGTTTATCTGATTGGCGACAAGCTGTGAATCCACATAAGCTTGCAGCTTTTTGATTCCCAGCTCTCTCGCTATGCACATTCCTGCTAGCAGCGCTTCATACTCCGCCTCATTGTTTGTCACCTTGAAATTAAATCGTAGCGCATATGTATGCTCTTCTTGATGCAGGCCGATGTGGATTAATCCTACGCCGGCACCTTCAGAACTTGCCGCGCCGTCGGTATAGAGCTCCCATAGTTCGAGTGGTTGCGCGGAAAGTTGCTCAGGGTCGTCAATTGCCGGCATGTCGGCGGCTGTTTCGGCCAAATAGTCAGCCATCACTTGCCCAATATGAGATCTCATGTTTACCTAGCTCCATGGACCATTTGGTCAGCCTACCTGTTATCTCTGGCTTGTAGAGTAACAGCCGAATAGGTTGATCAGTGAGTACCGTTATCGGATTCGCTTGGAAGTACCTGCGCAGGCGTCGAGCGGTGACGACAAGCGCGTACACAAATTTTTCGATGGGGAGATAATTCAGTTCGCTTCTTGACAGCGCTTTGCTGACGAAGTAAATTGGCATCTGGGCGTCCCCTCGTTCAGCAACTAAGACGGAACTAACAGCCTCCCTAGATACCGCAAGATAAAGTATCAGAGTTTCGCCTGCAATCGGCGCTGTTAGCATCGGGAGGTCTTTGAGGAGCGCCTTCATCTCCTGGAACGCCTTTTCTGCCTCATCAGTCCACTTAAAATCCGACTTCTTAGCGCAGTCCTTCAAAGTGTTTGATAAGGCTAAAAAGGAACATATATTTCATAGCAAAATCCCCCAAGAAAGACAAGATTTTAGTTGCAATTGTTCCATTTTCAAGTAATATTCGTTTATTTTAAATAAGTGCGAAGACAAAAGGCGAAAACGACGAATTGAAGACACAAAGGTCCAAAAAGCTCAAAAGTACAAGATACAATCAAAAAGGTTCAAATTATTGATGAGGAACGTCTAAAAATGACAAGAGTACAAGTTACAAAACGCAAAGTACAAAATATAAAATTGTACGCAAGGACGTTCGAAAATCCGGAACCGGGACCAGAGTCAACTCTCAACGCTCGACGCAACGGTGTAAAAATTACGAGTCAACTATGCACAAGAATAAAATATAGTATTTAAATAATTCATAATAAGAATAATATTAAATAATAAAAAGTTGTTAATTGAGCATAGTTCAGGGGTCATAAGTGAAAATTCAATTTCTAAATTCGCCTATAAAAGGCTTTGTAATCGTAATGTAAAAACAGACCTTTTTCTATCTTTTTCTTATTTATCAATATCAATATCTAAAAATCTCTATCATAATGTTAATGTAATAAGATATAACAATAATCTTAATTTTAATTTTAAATTATGATAATAATAAGATTTATGATAGAGATCGTTTGAGTGTGTAAGTCGAAATTCTGTCCGTGTAACGCTACGCTATTTTTAATCATTGTAAGTTATGTTCAACCTTTTTATATTAATGTCTCCTAGCTAAGTTATTATTATGCTTATTTAAAAGGAAGTAATCATGATGTTGGGCTAATTACTAAAATTGGGTAATTGGGCTTTGTACCATAATTAAGGTTTGGGCAAAAGACCGACACTTGTGGAAATTGGACTATTGACTATTAATAGATGGGGGGTATTGTCTAATTGAGTGACAACTCATTGGAGTCTGTCGAACCTATCTTCAAATTAATTATCCTAATAATTAATAATGATTATGGTTGTCCTATTTAGTGACGTTCATATGGAATCTATTATAATCATTTAATTAATTATTCGGGTTGGGTAATTGATTATTCAAACTGATCAAGTGGGTAAATTAATATTCATATCTAATCAAAACAGGGGTAGATTACATACAGTGATAACTGGTGTAATTGTTGACAGAAGTGATAACTGCGTCACAGTTTAAATCCTTAATTAGTTGGAATATTTGACTTCGGGTATAAGGGTAATTTGACGAGGACACTCGCACTTTATATTTATGACCGATGGACTATTATGAATAAAAACCAGATAGGTATCAAATAAACCATGACAAAGGACAATTAACCCGAGTAACAATTAATTAAAATCAAAACGTCAAACATCATGATTACGGAAGTTTAAATAAGCATAATCCTTTTATTTCATATTCTATCGCAATTTTATTTATTGTTATTTTATTTATCGTCATTTATTTATTTTACGAACTTTAATTATTGTCATTTATCTTTACGCTTAAAAATATAAATCGACAAACCGGTCATTAAACGGTAAAACCCCCCCTTTTATAATAATATTACTACTTATATATATATATATATATTTATATAAATATAGTTATAGTTAAAAATATAGTACGTAATCACTAGCTCCCTGTGGAACGAACCGGACTTACTAAAAACTACACTACTCTACGATTAGGTACACTGCCTATAGTGTTGTAGCAAGGTTTAGGTATATCCCATCCGTAAATTAATAAAACTTGTGTCATATTTTGTAGTATTTCCTAGTAAAAATAATACTATTTCGTACCCTCACGCTACATCATCAAGTTTTTGGCGTCGCTGCCGGGGAGCGCTAAAACGCTATATTTTTAATTATAATAATACTGAAATAAAATATAATAATATAATAATATTGAAATAGAATATAATAATATAATAATATTGAAATAGTATATAATAATATAATAATATTTTAGAATATATTTTGAATCGTAAAAGTCTTAAAAAGTCGTATTTATTAAATACTTCAGGGGTATATTATGTAAATTGTAATTAATAATTTCTATCATGTCGCTTTCATGTGAATAGTAAATTAATTAATTTCTTTTCATTTACTATTCATAAATAGTAAATGAATTAAAAAAAAGTTTTGAAAAAAAAATAATAATTATAAAAAAAAAGTATTAATTTGTAAAAAAATCATTTTTTTTAAAAAAAAAAATTGTAAAAAAAAAACGTTTTTTTTTTTAGAAAAAAAATTCGTTTTTAAAAAAAAAAACGTAAAAAAAAAAAAAAACTTAAAAAAAAACTTAAAAAAAAAAAACGTAAAAAAAAACAAAAACGTAAAAAAAAAAAAAAAAACGTAAAAAAAAAAAAAAAATTATTAAAAAAAAATATATATTTTTTAAGATTTTGTCTATAAAAAAAAATTGTTTTTTTTTAGTTTTATTACCTTTAGATTTTTAGACTATAGTCGCAACTTTTAGTATTAAGTTTAGTTTTGCCATAGTTATTTTTACTTCTAGAATTTTTAGGCTTTGCCGTAAAATCCCTTAAGTGCTTATTCCTTAGATTAAGTTTTAGGTGCTTTAGAATTTTACGACGCCGTATTTCGCACTACTTTCTTATTTTTATTTTTCGACGCCTATTTTTCGACCTTTTTATTTTTCGACCTTTTTCGACGCGCAATCTTTTTCTTTCTTATTTCTCGCCATTCTAGTTTTTAGGACTTAGATTTTTTTCTACTTCTTCTCTAAATTTCTTAAAATTACGAAAATTTATTTTAAGTGGTTAAATTGATAGACATCAAAATTTTCTGGTTCGTAGTAATAGTTGGATTTGTACGTGGACCGGGTTATTGGAGCCAAACAGTACTCAATTATATTGAGACCAAACGAATCCTGCCCCTCTGCTGCATCTTTTGGCTATTCGAAACGTGGGCAAAATCAGAAAAGTCTATTGATTGGACAACTTATATAAGTTTTTCTTATTTTTATAACTAATAGGATATTCTGTGAATGCACCGAGCAAAACGTTCACCACCTTTCATACGTTCACCACCTGTAACTCGATCAAGACATCTAGCAAATATTGTCGCCGTTGATTTTTCTTTAGAATCGTCATCTAGTCGAACAAGAACTCCAACTCAAATTTCCGATAATCCATCTTTTGAACCCGACTTCACAATTAAGAACCCGGAGCATATTCAAGGACAATTCCAAGATCCTGAACCACTAATTATTCCTCCTGAGCCACAAACCATTAAATCAGAATCCTCTAGTGATTCGTATTCAACAAATTCAATTATGGAAGTAACGGAACCTCTAAGTATGGAAGATCGAATGAGAGCCACACGCACGGGCCAAGGTCACGCCATTATTAAGCCAGAAGTTAATGCTCCAGATTATGAAATCAAAGGACAAATTCTACACATGGTAACTAACCAATGCCAATTCAGTGGTGCACCGAATGAAGATCCTAACGAACACCTTCGTACGTTTAAAAGAATTTGTACACTATTCAAAATCCGAGAAGTGGAAGATGAGTAGATCTATCTCATGTTGTTTCCCTGGACTTTAAAGGGAGAAGCCAAAGATTGGTTAGAATCGTTACCTGAAGGGGCGATTGACACATGGGATGTTTTAGTTGAAAATTTTCTTAAACAATTCTTTCCGGCATCCAAAGCCGTGAGACTTCAAGGAGAAATTGTTACGTTCGCGCAAAAGCCAAATGAAACTCTATATGAGGCGTGGACAAGATTTGGAAAGTTGTTGAGAGGATGTCCTCAACACGGTTTAGACACTTATCAAATAGTACAAATATTCTACCAAGGTGTCAACGTTGCTACACGAAAAGACATCGACATAACAGCTGGTGGTTCCATTATGAAGAAAACCGCAACTGAAGCTTACAAAATTATTGATAACACAGCCTCCCACTCTCATGAGTGGCATCAAGAAAAAGATATTTTTCGTTCATCTAAAGCGGCTAGAGCCGATTCTAGCCATGACTTTGATTCCGTTTCCGCAAAAATAGATGCTTTCGAAAGACGAATGGAAAAGATGAATAAAGATATTCACGCAATACGAATCAGTTGTGAGCAATGCGGTGGACCACACTTAATGAAAGACTGTCACATTGAACAAACGATGGAACAACGTGAGAATGTTGTCTACATGAACCAAAGGCTGGAAAATAGTTATCAGAATAATTATCAACCGCCAAGGCCAAACTTCAATCGAAATCAAAACATTCTTTACAATCCAAAAGGACCCGACAATAACTCGTATAACCAACAAGGTCCGAATAACCAACCAACTCAAAACAACACTTTCAATCAACAAAGACCTGACTTGTATAAACCACCACAACAAACCGACGAGAAGAAGTCAAATCTGGAAGAAGTGGTATTTAAGCTAGTTGAATCTCAAACACAATTTATTGAAACTCAAACCCTAACGAATGAGAGGTTTGAGCAGTCATTTAGAACTCAACAAGCTTCCATTTTGAATCTAGAAAAACAAGTAGGTACTCTTGTTAGATTGATGAGTGAAAGGGAACAAGGAAAGCTACCGAGTAATAATGAAGTAAATCCTCGGAATGAAAATGTTAACATGATATCAACAAATTCTGAAAAACCAATACCAGAAGATGGGAAAGTTTTAGATGTAAGTAACAATGAAGAAGTTACACCACCACCACCACCCGAGTATGTAAAGCCAGTGGTGGCACCATACAGACCACCCATCCCGTTTCCAAGAAAAGGAGTTGAGTATGAGCAAGTAATAGGTAATAAAGTTTTTGATACCTCTGGAAAGAAGAAGAAGAAGAATAAAAAAGTGCAAGAAACAAAAACAGTAGAAGTAAACCCGGTGAAGACAGTTCCACCAAATCCTCCACCTAGGGTAGGTGATCCGGGTGAATTTATTGTTCCTTGTCTACTTAGTGACTGTGTCATGTATGATGCACTAGCAGATTTAGGTTCAAGTGTGAGTGTTATGCCTCTTTCATTATATAAGAGATTAGGTGTAGGTGAGTTAACTCCAACGGATATGAGTGTTCGACTCCTTGATCAAACCATTAAGCACCCAGTTGGAATTGCTGACAACCTACCCGTTCAAGTAGGTAATTTAACCTTTCTAGTCGAATTCATTGTCATTGACATAGAAGAGGACTCAAACGTTCCTCTAATTTTAGGTCGACCATTCTTAGCATCCACCGGGGCGTTATTTGATGTAAGAAAGGGTAGAATGACACTTAGTAATGATGAGAAATCGATCACCTTTATGATTCGAAAGTCTAAATATCCACAAACCAAAACCGTTGAACCGACAAAAACGATTGGTAAGAACCATGTTGTTTTACCAACTCCAACGGTAATGCTTAACAATAATAGAACGCCTAAGTGTGGGGAAAATGAAGTAACACCTAATGATGACTTGATAATAAAGAACCCCATAGTTGATACGAAATTAAATAACCCCGTTATTAACAGTTCAATGAAGAAACTTTTTAAACGGGTTATTGATGCTAAAAGTAAGGGAAACTTTAGGTTATATAACCGGTTAGTATCCAATCTGTCGCCTAAAGAAAAGGCGAAGCTAGTTGAATTTGTGGATATTACGGAAAAAGCTGGTCACTGGCTTAAAGTAAAAGTCACAGATATGCAAGTTGATTATGGTCCAAGAGAAATTGACGATGAAGTTAATCACAATTTCGACACCACATCTACCTAAGTGTGAGGAGATTCAAATATTCTAAAAAGAAAATGCTGTTTGGAGTTAGTTGTTCTGTTCTCGTGTAGTTCCGAGAATGGAATTCGATTGGTCTTTTCCGCTAGCAGACACTAAAGAACTAGTTTTCTCCCCCCATTCTGAATTTTTTTTGTTTTTTAGGTTTTATATGAAATTAATATGTTTTCTTTTTAAGTTTTGTGTGAATTTAAAAACAAAAATTTACTTTATTTCATTAAGTTGAAAAAAAATGATTTCTAAAATTCGTCGTGAGTTGAAGACTAGGCCGTTGAGCCGAAATTACTTTACCCGAGGGCGGGGCGAAAAATTTTTTCATCATTATTTTTAATTTTATTGATTTAAAGTATGCCAAAAAAAAATATATTTGATTTTATAAATTTTTGAACGTGGGGTAATATACCCAACTTTAAAAATATGTATATATGTTCGTATTTTATCATGTAAACAACAGGGTAAAACAACGCACTTTCAAAGACTAACATTAAGTTCAGCAAAAGGTACTGATTTTGACGACAAGATGCAAAACAACAAATGTGATATAATAAATGAAGGAATGAACGATGAGGCGCGCCATCTATCATTCGACGAGCTTTGTAATTACAAACTGGGTATTTTTAATCACTTTTCTACACTAATCACCCTCATGAATTAATAATTATAGTCTGATTTCATGCAAATGAGGGCATTGCATGATCTCAAGTGTGGGGAAGGGTTATAAATTCTCTCGGGTTTATACTTGGCTTATTTTCTAAATATTATGAAAATTTTAAAATTTTTTAACTAAATGAATTCAAAATCATGTTTATACATATTTATGAACGATAAAACTAGGTGTTAATGCCGAAATTATCGTTACCTCGGAAAGGACATAAATTGAGAAACAACCTAAAATGCTTGAATTCATTTAAAATGGAATAAAGGAGAATAAAAAGGCAAAGAAAGAAACTAAGTGTGGGGAGAATGTACCAAGTTATTCAATTAAAAATTATCTATCACATATCTTTGTACAAGATTATTGCAGGTACTTTTGTTTTGGATGATACTAATCAGTTTTACCCGGTTTACTGTAATATATTTGAAAGAAAGATGGATCTACACGATGAATCAATTCCATCATTAAAAGGAAGTAAAGTCTTCCGAAAAAGACACGCGCTTCTTGATTTAGGTCAAGAAGTTGTCGTCCAGACCAGCTGTAGGTTGACGAAAAATCTAGAAAAGTCATCTCTAAAATCAGCAGGAAATCCACGGACCTCAGCATCAAACAGGGTCGCCAAGTGGTCAGATTTATCCTAACCATGAGAAGGATTTATCTCGTACAATGGGGAGGCACCGTGCAAATTAGCTTGATAAGACTAATGAATCAGATCCCCAGAAAGGATAATCTTCTTAAAGATTAAAAATCAGCTTTTAAGACTGATATTACTCAATCCTTGAGATTGACCTTAAAGATTGAGAATTCAAACTCATGGAATTCAATGATATCTAAACTCGAGCTTGAACGAGAAAATATTTTGATCAAAAATACAAACCGATTTGTTTTCTGAAAACCCATTTTCAATGCGTTCATTACCATTGAACGTAAAATCCTAGGAATTCACCTGGAATTCATTAGGTCACCTGAACCAAATCGGGTGTCAACCGTAAGAACGGTGGTTGCATAGCATGGTCGGAGACAGGACCTTGTGCCAGACCGAAAAATCATAGGATGATCTTTACTATCGCTCCTACCAAGGATAGTTCTAGCATCCGACACGTTAAAAGACCATAATCATCTGCATGTCACGGGACATTGCCTTAACAGTTTCTTGTTCATCGCTTTCCTTTACAACCGGACGGTAGTTTACCGAAAGATAATATACGGAACAAGTAAACTGGATGTGTACTTTCCGATACCGGGATAGCAGTGGATTACACGAACCTAAAAGTTTTAGCCAAAATATTGATCCACAAATATATTTTGCAACACCGATGATGGATCAAATCAGAAAACTTGTCTAGGGTAAAATATAGCTTGAATTTTCAAAAGATCAAATGTTTTCATAAAGATCCAATTTCCTTAAAGGATCTAAATTTTTATAGTCATGTGGGACTGTAAACCGCCTTTCAAATGTGCACTTTGCTTTGGAAACCGAAAGTAAATCGGCTATTTGATTGCAAGTGTCGTTGTCCTAAACCCAAGGCAACTGTGGATGACACACCCACCTTTAACCATATCGTTACTATCATTGTTTATACCGCTCTATCAAAATCACTGATGTACAAAGTGTGAAGAATAAAGAAGTGATTCGTGTGATGTATTATATTATTTCAAGACTGTATTGCTTGAGGACAAGCAACGCTCAAGTGTGGGGATATTGATAAGGCTAAAAAGGAACATATATTTCATAGCAAAATCCCCCAAGAAAGACAAGATTTTAGTTGCAATTTTTCCATTTTCAAGTAATATTCGTTTATTTTAAATAAGTGCGAAGACAAAAGGCGAAAATGACGAATTGAAGACACAAAGGTCCAAAAAGCTCAAAAGTACAAGATACAATCAAAAAGGTTCAAATTATTGATGAGGAACGTCTAAAAATGACAAGAGTACAAGTTACAAAACGCAAAGTACAAAATATAAAATTGTACGCAAGGACGTTCGAAAATCCGGAACCGGGACCAGAGTCAACTCTCAACGCTCGACGCAACGGTGTAAAAATTACGAGTCAACTATGCACAAGAATAAAATATAATATTTAAATAATTCATAATAAGAATAATATTAAATAATAAAAAGTTGTTAATTGAGCATAGTTCAGGGGTCATAAGTGAAAATTCAATTTCTAAATTCGCCTATAAAAGGCTTTGTAATCGTAATGTAAAAACAGACCTTTTTCTATCTTTTTCTTATTTATCAATATCAATATCTAAAAATCTCTATCATAATGTTAATGTAATAAGATATAACAATAATCTTAATTTTAATTTTAAATTATGATAATAATAAGATTTATGGTAGAGATCGTTTGAGTGTGTAAGTCGAAATTCTGTCCGTGTAACGCTACGCTATTTTTAATCATTGTAAGTTATGTTCAACCTTTTTATATTAATGTCTCCTAGCTAAGTTATTATTATGCTTATTTAAAACGAAGTAATCATGATGTTGGGCTAATTACTAAAATTGGGTAATTGGGCTTTGTACCATAATTAAGGTTTGGGCAAAAGACCGACACTTGTGGAAATTGGACTATTGACTATTAATAGATGGGGGGTATTGTCTAATTGAGTGACAACTCATTGGAGTCTGTCGAACCTATCTTCAAATTAATTTTCCTAATAATTAATAATGATTATGGTTGTCCTATTTAGTGACGTTCATATGGAATCTATTATAATCATTTAATTAATTATTCGGGTTGGGTAATTGATTATTCAAACTGATCAAGTGGGTAAATTAATATTCATATCCAATCAAAACAGGGGTAGATTACATACAGTGATAACTGGTGTAATTGTTGACAGAAGTGATAACTGCGTCACAGTTTAAATCCTTAATTATTTGGAATATTTGACTTCGGGTATAAGGGTAATTTGACGAGGACACTCGCACTTTATATTTATGACCGATGGACTATTATGGATAAAAACCAGATAGGTATCAAATAAACCATGACAAAGGACAATTAACCCGAGTAACAATTAATTAAAATCAAAACGTCAAACATCATGATTACGGAAGTTTAAATAAGCATAATCCTTTTATTTCATATTCTATCGCAATTTTATTTATTGTTATTTTATTTATCGTCATTTATTTATTTTACGCACTTTAATTATTGTCATTTATCTTTACGCTTAAAAATATAAAATCGACAAACCGGTCATTAAACGGTAAAAACCCCCCTTTTATAATAATATTACTACTTATATATATATATATTTATATAAATATAGTTATAGTTAAAAATATAGTACGTAATCACTAGCTCCCTGTGGAACGAACCGGACTTACTAAAAACTACACTACTCTACGATTAGGTACACTGCCTATAGTGTTGTAGCAAGGTTTAGGTATATCCCATCCGTAAATTAATAAAACTTGTGTCATATTTTGTAGTATTTCCTAGTAAAAATAATACTATTTCGTACCCTCACGCTACATCATCAGTGTTAAAAAACGGTAGTGATCTTTCAGCGGCCTTGGACAAGAATCGCGTTAATGCGGCTAACTTCCCTTTGAGGCTTTGAACTTGCTTCTTTGTTTTAGGGGAGGGCATTTTTTCAATCGCCTCTATCTTCTTTGGGTTGGCCTTGATTCTGCACGGAGTCACAATATGCCCCAAAAATTTCCCTTCTTCTTCTCCAAAGCTGCACTTGGCCGGCTTGAACTTCATGTTGATGCTTCGTAGTGTGTTAAACGTTTCATGTATGTCGGCCAACAACTGTTCCTCGGTGTTGCTCTTAATGACGAGGTCGTTGACATACGCCTCAAGGTTGCGCCCGATCTGCTTAGCGAATGCTGTATAGATAGTGCGTTGGTATGTAGCGCCCGCATTCTTCAATCCAAAGGGCATCTTGGTGTAACAGTAGATCCCTTGGTCCGTGTGGAACTGATAATGCTAAAAACGAACATATATTTCATAGCATTATTCCTCAAGAAAGACAAGCTTTTAGTTGCAATTGTTCTATTTACAAGTGATATTCGTTTAAATAATAAAAGGTGAAGACAAAAGACAGATTCGACGAATTGAAGACGCAAACGACCAAAAAGCTCAAAAGTACAAAAGACAATAAAAAAGGTTCCAATTATTGATAAGAAACGTCTCGAAATTACAAGAGTACAAGATTCAAAACGCAAAGTACAAGATATTAAATTGTACGCAAGGACGTTCGAAAATCCGGAACCGGGACCTGAGCCAAGAAGAAACGCCCGACGCAACGGACCAAAAATATCTAGTCTACTATGCACAAGAATATAATATAATATATATATAATTATATATAATTATATATTATATTATATATTATTATTATATTACGTCGGCAAGAAGAAAACAAAGCAATTTGGCTGGATCCAGGGTGGCCATGCGACTCGCATGGCCAGAGGCACAAAATCCATGCGAGTCGCATGGAGTGAAAATGCTGGTCAGGTCCTATATAAAGCCAGTTTTCTGCCGAGTTTTAATCATCTTTTTTCTTCCTCTTCATACGTAAAACTTATATATTTATAATTTATATTTTAATTTTAATTTTAATTCTAATAATAAGGGTATGTTAGCGAATGTTGTAAGGGTGTAAGTCGAAATTCTGTCCGTGTAACGCTACGCTATTTTTAATCATTGTAAGTTATGTTCAACCTTTTTATATTAATGTCTCGTAGCTAAGTTATTATTATGCTTATTTAAAACGAAGTAATCATGATGTTGGGCTAATTACTAAAATTGGGTAATTGGGCTTTGTACCATAATTGGGGTTTGGACAAAAGAACGACACTTGTGGAAATTAGACTATGGGCTATTAATGGGCTTTATATTTGTTTAACTAAATGAAAGTTTGTTAATGTTAATATAAAGATTTACAATTGGGCGTCCCTATAAATTACCATATACACTCGATCGGACACGATGGGCGGGGTATTTATATGTACGAATAATCGTTCATTTAACCGGACACGGGAATGGATTAATAGCCACTAGAATAATTAAAACAGGGGTGAAATTACATTCAAGGGTAATTGGTGTAATTGTTAACAAAGTAGTAAAACCTTGGTTTACACGCAGTCGATAACCTGGTGTATTCATTAAACAAAGTATTAAAACCTTGTTACAATTCGAATCCCCAATTAGTTAGAATATTTAACTTCGGGTATAATAATAATTTGACAAGGACACTTGCAATTTATATTTATGACTGATGGACTGTTATGGACACAAACCAGACGGACATATTGAATAATTCAGGACAAAGGACAATTAACCCATGGGCATAAAACTAAAATCAACACGTCAAACATCATGATTACGGAAGTTTAAATAAGCATAATTCTTTTATTTCATATTTAATTTCCTTTATTTTATATTTAATTGCACTTCTAATTATCGCATTTTTATTGTTAATTTATTTTATCGCACTTTTAATTATCGTACTCTTTAATTATCGCAAATTTATTTTATCGCACTTTTATTATTCGCAATTTCATTATCGTTATTTACTTTACGCTTTAAATTAAGTCTTTTATTTATTTAATATTTTACATTAGGTTTTAACTGCGACTAAAGTTTTAAAATCGACAAACCGGTCATTAAACGGTAAAAACCCCCCTTTATAATAATAATATTACTTATATATATGTTTGTATTTTTATAAAAGTAAACTAATATAGCGTTGAGCTTTGTTTAAAGATTTCCCTGTGGAACGAACCGGACTTACTAAAAACTACACTACTGTACGATTAGGTACACTGCCTATAAGTGTTGTAGCAAGGTTTAAGTATATCCATTCTATAAATAAATAAATATCTTGTGTAAAATTGTATCGTATTTAATAGTGTTTTCTGCTAAAATTAATAACTATTTTATATACTACCCCGCTGCACATCAAGTATTTTTGGCGCCGCTGCCGGGGACTTCGCCGAAGCAAAACGCCATATTTTTAATTTTTAAGTTATAATTAGTTTTTGTAAAATTTATATTTTTGTTTAAAAATTAAAAATATAAAAAAAAGAAAAAAAAACTTTTAAAATCGAGAAAAAAAAAACATATTTTAAAGTGTATTTTAAGTTTTTCTTTATTATTTACAAAATATTAAAGTATTTGTATTTTATTTTAGTATTTTATTAAGTTTTTATTTAAATTATATATTTATATCTTATATTATATATAAAACAGAAATTAAAAATAAATATTAAATAATTACGTGACCTGTCATTTGAACCAGTCCAATTGAACCAGTTCAGGGTGTCCATGCGACTCGCATGACCCACCCCCTTATTCCATGCGACTCGCATGAAGGGGTTGACCAGGCCACAACCGAACCCTAATTCTGCATTTATTACGGATATTATTTTATTATTATTAATTAAACCCTAATCTTATTATTATTATTATTATAATTAAGTTTTTAGTTTATTTTATTTATATTACTTTTAAACTAGTTTTATTTATTATAAACTTAATACTTTTATTATAAAATATAAAAATAATATTTTTATAAAAATTATACTTTTTACAACTTTTTGTATATTTTTATATTTTGTCCCTTTTTAATCGTTGTAGCGTAATATTTGTATTTTTAGCTCATATTTAATTTTAAACTTAGTTTTTGCTATAGTTATTTTTACTCCTAGATTTTTAGGCTTTGCCGTAGAATTCCTTAAGTGCTTTTTCTTTAGACTAAGATTTAGGTGCTTTAGAATTTTGCGACGCCTTTTTAAGTTTTAGTTTCTTTTTAAGTTATTTCCATTTGGGATTTAGTTTTTCCTGTAAGCTTTAATATTTTTAGACACCTTTTACTATGTACCAATTATCATTCCAATTAGTAATTTCAATTTGCGATTATAATTTTAAGTTAGTTATAGTAATAAGGTTAGGTTAGTAAAGTATTTTTAAGTTTTATAAGTTTCTTTTATTTTTCCGTCACCTTTTATTTTTCAACCATATTTTTTTCTTTTTCGACCTTTTTCGACGAACTCTTTTTCTCTCTTATTTCTCGCTATTCTAGTTTTAGGACTTAGAATTTTTTTTCCTACTTCTTATCTAAATTTCTTAAAATTACGAAAATTTATTTTGAGTGGTTAAATTGATAGACATCAAAATTTTCTGGTTCGTAGTAATAGTTGGATTTGTACGTGGACCGGGTTATTGGAGCCAAACAGTCCTCAATTATATTGAGACCAAACGAATCCTGCCCCTCTGCTGCATCTTTTGGCTATTCGAAACGTGGGCAAAATCAGAAAAGTCTATTGATTGGATAACTTATTATAATTTTTCTTTCCTTTTTAAAAAAAACTAATAGGATATTCAGTGAATGCACCGAGCAAGACGTTCATCACCTTTTGTACGTTCACCACCTGTAACTAGATCAAGACATCGTTTAACAAATATAACCGCCGTTGATTTTTCTTTAGAATCGTCATCCAGTCAACCAAGTACTTCAGTTCAAATTTCCGATAATCCATTTTTTGAACCCAACCTCACAATTGAGAATCCGGAAAATATTCAGAAGCGGTTCGTAGATCCTGAACCACTAAACTTTCCTCCGGAACCACCAATCATTCAAATAGAGATTGTTGAGGAACGAACCATTAAAACAGAATCATCTAGTGATACAGATTCAACAAATTCAATTATGGAGAATCTGGAACCTTTAAGTATGGAAGACCGAATGAGAGCTAAACGCACTGGCCAAGGTCACGCAATTACTCATCCAGACATTAATGCGCCAGATTATGAAATCAAAGGACAAATTCTACACATGGTGACTAATCAATGCCAATTTAGTGGTGCGCCGAAGGAAGATCCAAATGAACATCTACGTACCTTTAATAGGATCTGCACACTATTTAAAATACGAGAAGTGGAGGATGAACAGATATATCTCATGTTATTTCCCTGGACTTTAAAGGGAGAAGCCAAAGATTGGTTGGAATCGTTACCTGAAGGGGCGATTGATACATGGGACGTTTTAATTGACAAATTTCTTAAACAATTCTTTCCTGCATCTAAAGCCGTAAGACTTCAAGCAGAAATTGTTACGTTCACACAGAAGCCAAATGAAACTCTATATGAGGCGTGGACAAAATATGGAAAGTTATTAAGAGGATGTCCGCAACATGGTTTAGACACCTGTCAAATAGTACAAATATTCTACCGAGGATGCGACATCACTACAAGGAAAGACATAGATATAGCAGCTGGTGGTTCTATTATGAAGAAAACCGAAACTGATGCTTACAAAATTATTGATAATACTGCTTCCCACTCACATGAGTGGCACCAAGAAAAAGATATCATTAGATCATCTAAAGCAGCTAGAGCCGATTCTAGCCATGACTTAGATTCCATTTCCGCAAAGATAGATGCTTTCGAGAGACGAATGGAAAAGATGACTAAAGATATTCATGCTATACGAATTAGTTGTGAGCAGTGTGGAGGACCACATTTGACAAAAGATTGTCTCAGTATTGAATTAACAATGGAACAAAGAGAGAATATTTCATACATAAACCAAAGGCCTGGAAATAATTATCAGAATAATTATCAACCGCCAAGACCGATTTACAATCAAAACCAGAATTATAACCGAAATATTCCATACAACAACCAACAAGGTCCTAGCAATCAACAAGTATCCAATAATACTTACAATCAGCAAAGACCGAATTTTCAAAAAAAACCACCACAACAAACCGATGATAAAAAGCCGAATTTAGAAGATATGATGACGAAGCTAGTTGAAACTCAAACACAGTTTTTCACATCTCAGAAACAAACCAATGAACAAAATGCTCAAGCATTTAGAAATCAACAAGCTTCTATTCAAAATCTGGAACAAGAAGTAAGTAGCCTAGCAAGGTTAATAGGTGAAAGAAAACCGGGAAGTCTACCTAGTGATACAAATGCTAACCCCCGGAATGAAACAGCTAAAGCTATTACCACAAGAAGTGGTACAACACTTAAACCACCTGAAATACCTGTAACAAGGATAAACCTTATGTTAAACCATACCAACCACCACTTCCTTACCCGAGTAAAATGAAGAAAGAAAAACTTGAAGCCGAGCAATCCAAATTCTTGGATATGTTTAAATAGATAAATGTAAATCTTCCTTTCATTGATGTGATTTCAGGAATGCCAAGATATGCTAAATTCTTGAAAGATCTAATCTCAAATAGAAAGAAAATGGAAGAACTCTCGGCTGTTACTATGAATGCCAATTGTTCAGCAGTGATGTTGAATAAGATACCAAAAAAACTATCTGATCCAGGAAGTTTCACAATTCCATGTTTTCTGGGTAGTCTTAGTTCAATAGAAGCATTGGCAGACTTAGGTGCTAGTATAAATCTAATGCCGTATTCACTATACGCTAAACTAGACCTTAGAGAATTGAAACCAACCAGAATAAGCATACAACTAGCCGATAGATCAATAAAATATCCTAGAGGGATAATGGAGAACATGCTAGTTAAAGTTGGTACTTTAGTATTTCCAGTAGATTTTGTTGTTTTGGACATGGAAGAAGATTCTCAAGTTCCTCTCATATTAGGAAGACCATTCTTAAACACGGCTAAAGCAATGATAGACGTGTTCGGTAAGAAACTGACCCTAAGTATAGAGGATGAGAGTGTTACCTTTTCAGTTGATAGAGCAATGCAACAACCACAATCTGCAGATGATACATGTTATTATATTCAAACTATAGATGCACATGCAGAATTATTAGAAGAATTTCCAGAATTACAAGGAACAGGAGAATGTTCTTTAGGAGAAGGTAATGAACCAATTGATGAAGCTGAAATGTTAGCTACACTTATAGCTAATGGATATGAACCAACAACAGAAGAAATTCAAATGCTAAAAGAAGAAGACAGATATCGATATAAATCATCGATAGAAGAACCTCCGAAATTAGAGTTAAAGCCACTTCCAAACCATTTGGAATACGCTTATTTACATGGTGAATCTGAATTACCTGTAATAATATCATCTTCTCTTACTGAAAATGAGAAATCACAACTCATTTCTGTGTTGAAAGCTCATAAACCAGCCATTGCATGGAAGATTCATGATATTAAAGGAATAAGCCATTCGTATTGCACACATAAAATCCTTATGGAAGAAGGTCATAAAACGTATGTACAACGCCAACGAAGACTAAATCCTAATATGCAAGATGTAGTTAAGAAAGAGATTATTAAACTGCTAGATGCAGGTTTGATATATCCAATCTCTGATAGTCCATGGGTAAGCCCAGTTCAATGCGTACCTAAGAAGGGTGGCATGACTGTCATTACAAATGAGAAAAATGAGCTTATTCCTACTAGGACTGTAACAGGATGGCGTGTATGTATTGATTATAGAAAATTAAATGACGCCACCAGAAAAGATCACTTTCCCTTACCTTTCATAGATCAAATGTTGGAAAGATTAGCCGGAAATAGTTACTATTGTTTTCTAGATGGATTTTCCGGATATTTTCAAATTCCAATAGCACCCGAAGACCAAGAGAAAACCACATTCACGTGCCCTTATGGTACTTTTGCTTACAAACTCATGCCATTTGGACTTTGTAACGCCCCTGCAACCTTTCAAAGGTGTATGATGGCGATTTTTCACGACATGATAGAAGAATGCATGGAAGTATTCATGGATGACTTTTCAGTCTTCGGTGATACATTTAAATCATGTCTAGTTAATCTGGAACGAATGCTAATTAGATGCGAAAAATCAAATCTAGTACTTAATTGGGAGAAATGCCATTTCATGGTTAAAGAAGGCATCGTTCTTGGACATAAAATTTCAAAAGAAGGAATTGAAGTGGATAGAGCTAAAGTAGATGTAATTGCTAAACTTCCACATCCCACCAATGTTAGAGGAGTTAGGAGTTTTCTAGGGCATGCCGGTTTTTACCGACGTTTCATAAAAGATTTTTCTAAAATTGCCACTCCTATGAATAAACTCCTAGAAAAGGATGCGCCATTCATCTTTTCAGATGAATGTATCAAATCTTTTAATATTCTTAAAGAAAAACTCACTAATGCACCGATCATGATAACACCAAATTGGAATCTACCATTTGAACTAATGTGCGATGCAAGTGATTTTGCAATGGGAGCCGTTTTAGGACAAAGGATTGAAAAACGATTTCAACCTATATATTATGCTAGTAAGACATTACAAGGAGCACAAACGAACTATACAACTACTGAAAAAGAACTCCTTGCTATTGTCTTTGCTTTTGACAAATTTCGATCATATCTCGTTCTAGCAAAAACGGTGGTCTATACCGACCATTCTGCTCTTAGATACCTATTTTCAAAACAAGATGCTAAACCAAGATTAATCCGTTGGATCTTACTCTTACAAGAGTTTGATATTGAAATCCGAGATAAAAGAGGAGCAGAAAATCTCGCCGCTGATCATCTTTCTCGTCTTGAAAATCCTGAATTAGAAGTTCTAAATGAATCAGCCATACAAGACAACTTTCCCGATGAATATCTATTGAAGATAGATTATAAAGAAATCCCATGGTTTGCAGACTATGCAAACTACTTAGTTTGTGGATTCCTTGAAAAAGGATTATCGTACCAAAGACGAAAGAAATTCTTCAGTGATATAAAACACTATTTCTGGGAAGATCCACATTTGTTTAAAAGTTGTCCCGATGGAATAATACGCCGATGTGTATTTGGAGATGAAGCTAGTAAAATTTTAAACCATTGTCACACAGGACCAACAGGAGGGCATTATGGGCCTCAACTAACAGCAAGAAAAGTTTATGAAGCTGGATTCTATTGGCCTACAATTTACAAAGACGCACACCTTCTTTGCAAATCCTGTGATGCATGTCAAAGGGCCGGAAAAATAAGTCAACGTGATGAAATGCCACAAAATGTCATCCAAGTATGTGAAGTATTTGACATTTGGGGTATTGACTTTATGGGTCCATTTCCAAAATCTCATAATAATCTATATATACTCGTAGCCATTGATTATGTATCTAAATGGGCGGAAGCACAAGCTCTCCCAACTAACGATGCACGAGTTGTAGTCAACTTTTTAAAACGTCTTTTTGCAAGGTTTGGAACACCGAAAGCTTTAATAAGTGATCGGGGTACTCATTTCTGTAATAATCAACTTGAGAAAATTCTTAAAAGATATGGAGTAACTCATAAAATCTCCACCGCATATCATCCACAAACAAGTGGACAAGTTGAAAATACCAACCGAGCTTTAAAACGTATTCTAGAGAAAAAAGTAGGATCAAATCCGAAGGAATGGTCCATTAAATTGGAGGATGCACTCTGGGCTTTTAGAACAGCCTACAAAACTCCAATTGGAACCACACCTTTTAGAGTTGTTTATGGAAA
The DNA here is from genome assembly GCF_046630445.1 of Rutidosis leptorrhynchoides. Lineage (NCBI taxonomy): Eukaryota > Viridiplantae > Streptophyta > Magnoliopsida > Asterales > Asteraceae > Rutidosis > Rutidosis leptorrhynchoides. Next base: position 33,803,603 of record NC_092340.1, read on the forward strand.
AGCATGTCATCTTCCAGTAGAAATTGAACACAAAGCATTTTGGGCTTTGAAGACATGTAATCTTGATTTACATGAAGCCGGACGTCTACGATTAAGTCAACTAAACGAATTAGAAGAATTAAGACATGAAGCATACGAAAATTCGTTAATCTATAAAGAAAGAACGAAGAAATGGCATGATAAAAGAATAAGAAGTTCAAAAGAATTTAAAGAAGGAGACAGAGTTCTTCTTTTCAATTCACGATTCAAGCTATTTCCTGGAAAATTGAAATCAAGATGGTCTGGACCATTCGTAGTCAAAAGAGTTTTCCCATACGGAACGATAGAATTAATAAATTCAAATGGGATAGAATTTAAAGTTAATGGTCACAGAGTTAAACATTACATACATGGTCCGATGGAAGTCGACAACGAAGTTAATCACAATTTCGACACCACAGCTAACTAAGTGTGGGGAGAATCAAGTCTTTAAAGGATAATATGTATTTCTGTTAGAGTTAGATTGTCTGTTTTCGTGTAGTTCTCGAAAATGGAACACGTATGGTCTTTCCCTAGCAGACCCTAAAGAACTAGTCTTCTCCCCCCATTCTGAATTTTTATTTTTTTTTAGGTTTTTACGAAATGAAGACTGCCTGTGAACTAAACCATGGTCTAATGCTACACGCTTTGATCACTAAACGTAATAATGACATACTACCGAGTGAATTAGTATCAGTAATCAGAGAAAGAATGGACGGAGTTAGAAAAGGATCCAGATGCGAAGATAATAAGTTACAATTTGGTAAAGGAAAATCAAAATCCGCAGCGAAAAGAAGAGCACGACACCTAGAACGATGTCACAAATGCGGAAAATGGTCACATGGAGGTAAATGTTCAAATAATCAAACCTATTCAAATACCGAATTTGTTACTTTATGCAGAGACGGACCGTTCATATGTTTAGAAGAAAAGACACTGAATGCTCGAGGTTACGCCTTTGGAGCCATGGAAAACCAATTAAACCGACTATCTTATGAATGGAATAGATCATATAACTAAGAAATCTATTTCACAGGTATGTCTGTACAGTTTTTATTTTTATTTTTTTTAACCTTTTGATAATAAACGCTAATTTGTTCGCTAAAAAGTATTAAATTGGTATTAAATAAAATTAGGTTTGGCGACCGAAATTATTGATATCATTCAAAAATTTATTACATCACTGAGAAATTTAACGTTTATTCTTAAGGTATAAATATCTTTAAGAAATCAACCCAAAATATTTCAAAAATTCGTCATGAGTTAAATTAGGTCTTGGAACCGAAATTACTTTACCGAAAAGAGGGGCGCATATTTTTGATAATATTTGATTGATTAAAGTGGGATAAAAAGACAAAAAGATTTTTAATTTTATTTTTACCATGTTTTTAAAATTAATATTTAAACCTTAAATTAATATTGTAAACTTTATAAAAACAATATATTTAAAATTGTAAATATTTGAAAAATTAATATAAGTTTGGTATGAATTTATAATATGAATTTTTAAATTAAGTTTGGTGTGAATTTTTAATTTTTAAAATATAAATTTTTAATTTTATGCATTTCAAATTTTAAGTTTGGTGTGAATTTTTAATTTTTAATTTTGAATTTTATATTTAAGTTGTGTGAATTTAAAAACAAAAATTTACTTTATCTCATTAAGTTAAAAATATGATTTTAAAATTCGTCGTAAGTTGAAGACTAGGTCTTTGAACCGAAATTGCTTTACCCGAGGGAGGGACGAGAACTTTTATTATCATTATTTTTAATCTTATTGATTTAAAGTATGCCAAAAACATTAAAAAAACCCAAAAATCTTAGCTTTTAAAACAATCGCTACAAAAAGACAAATTTTAAAATTTTGTCGAGAGACGGACTAGGACATCGATCCGAAACGACCTCGTCCTAAATAACAAGGGAAACAAAATTTTAAAATTAATTACTTAATTGTTTTAATAAGTTAATGATTATATAAAAAAAAAAAAAAAGAGCAAACTCCGCGACTCGCGGAGTTTGAAGTGAAAAACCTCCGCGACTCGCGGAGGGACCAAAACCCAGAAAAAAAAATAAAAGAGCTGCACGAACTGATCAGCTCCCACACACAAAAACAACTCGAAAACACTGCGATAAACCCACGAAAAAACCACCCAAAAACACCCCAAAAATACCAATTTTTAACCGTTAATCACCAAATCTTTTGCTAAAATCATGTTGAGAAGGATGCTATCTAAGAATTACTCAAGAAAAACGGTAAATTTCTACACCTAAACACCATTAATTCGAAATTAGGTGTTCTTGAGCTATTTTTTTCCAATTTGATTTTGATGCTTTTTAGTGTAATTAGACTTAAATTGTTTATGTATTATGCTTGTATAACCTAGATTGATGCTGTTTAACATGATTAGAAGCCTTAAACTTCAAATTTTGAATAATCTAGGGTTTGTGTTCTTGAGAAATTTGGGGCTTTTTGATATAAACAGGTTATGGCCGATTTTTGTCATGAATTGTTGCTAAATTAAGTAGTGTAACATGTTTAGGTAGTTAATTGATCCAAACTTTGAGCCTAAACATGTTTTTGAGAATTAAAGTGAACTTTTTAAGTCTAAAAATTCATGAACTTGGATAATTTGATATAAAGGCCATTTGAAACTTGTTTCATTGCTAGTAGTGATTATTTTGGCATGTTATTTGAGATAAATGCTTATGAAATTGATGTACATTTTTCGTATATGCTTATTTGACAAAGTGTAGACTTGACAAAAATATGAAAATGAGCACTAGTTTGATTTGAATGCCATGTAACAAGTGTTTAATTGCTATAATGATTATTGTTGACATGTTTAAGAGTTTAAATGTGATAAAACATTGTACACATTTTCGTATGTAAAAGTGTAGAATTGTTATTGTTAAGAAAATGTGTATAAAATGTGTTATGAATTGAACATGTCATCATAATTGTTTCAAGTTATTATTTTGCTAACACTAATGCATATTTGGATGCACAAATTTTATGTTTAATGTGTTTTGCAGAGAAATACAGATACGGACGGTGCATCATCGTCCAGACAACCAGAGCCCGAACCGGAAATGTTTTATGAACAAGAACAACATATGCAACAAGAAGAAGAAGAACATGAGGAGCAACATATTCCTTATCACGATCAAGATCAATTATTCATGAATCAGTTTCGTCAATTCGCTCCACATCAAATGATTCTGAGCTTAGACATTAATGAAGATCAGTTACACCCAAATCTGAGATTTGATCGATGTTGGATAGAGTATCCAGATTATCAAAAGAACATGCACATTCTCTACTTTAAGGTTGTTGAAATGCCAAGGGCAATTGACTGGGTACCTTTGGAAACAGTTGACCTTGCCGAACCGATTCGGGAATTATTGGTGCAAAGGTATGGTAATTCTCAGTTTAACGATTGGATGCGCCTATTTTCCATTCGTAGAACCATATATAGGGAATGGTGTATAGAATTACTTAGTACTATTAAGTTAAACAGTGATGTTAGGAGGATAGATGATAGAAGCTTTATTAGATTTCTGTTAGGTGGACGCATGTACAGAATGTCCATGATAGATTTAGCCAGGGCCTTACAGATTTACACCCCTGCTGAACTTTTGAGCCCCGACTGTAATAGCCTGATTGCCCAAGGAGAAAGGATAGATAGGGAATTTGATATTAACGCCGTCTGGAGGCGTATGTCCCACTTTAATGAATTTCACGCCAGTGGAAATCATACATACTTAGATATAGACAGAGCTGAACTCCGGGTGATTCATAGATTCTTAGCAAACACAATTACACAAAGGGGTAAGAATAAAGAGAAATTGACCGTAAACGATTTGTTCTACCTCAAGTGTATTAGAGACCCGAGGAGTTTCGTTAACATTCCCTATTGTGTTGGTTATTATCTCGCTAATGTAGTTTCGGGGATGAAATCGGGGAGTATTATAGGTGGTGGTATTTTCATTACTCTCATTGGAGAGTATTTAGGTGTGGATAAGCACCAAGGGGGTCCAATGAACGAAATAGAGGACGAAGGTGAAACTATAAGTTCAAACCTTTATCATGGTGCAAGGGTATTGTTGATGAGACGTGGTCGGGTATATCGATACGAGGGACCTCAGCGACAGGTAGAGAGAGGTTCGGATGACGAAATGGAAGAGGCGAACAACATTATAGGAGTTGTTCGGGAGACTGCTCTTGATTTAGGCGTTCGTATGGAGGATGAATACATGACGAACTATGATAGGCATATGCAGTACGAGGCATGGCAACGTCGGAATGACTACGAGCATTCCCGGCAACGAGAGCATGGCCGATGGGATTATCATCAGCGCCAAATTATAAGCCAGTTGCAGCCTGGCGAGATGTATTATCCGACCCGACCCGCATACTATCCCGCACATCAGCCAGAAATGAGACCACCCTATGATTCATATGATTATGACGCAGCATACCAGTTCACCTATAATCAGCCATGGAACCCGGACGCGAACATGAATTGGGATCCATATCCTAATTTTCCTCCTAACCCACCTCCTGATCAGTAGAGATAAGTTGGTAATTTATAATTTTTATTTTTATTTTAAACACTTAACATTTTATTACGTTTATGTAATGTTTGATATTCTTTTTATTATTGTGTACTAATATTTTTCTTATAGTTTGAAAGTGGGATGCCAAAGTTCCATTTCAAAATTGCATGTATGATTATATTTGTATTGTATGTATTTTATGTTATGTACACAACAGGGTAAAACAACGCGTTTTCAAAGACTGGCATTAAGTTCAGCAAAAGCAACTAATTTTGACGACAAGATACAAAATACATGTGAAATAACAACAAGACGGAATGAACAAATGACGTGCACCATTTATCATTCAGCAAACAAACGCCAATATATTTGGAAACTTTGGTAAAAATTTAATCATTTTCACACAAATCACCCTCAATAATTTAAATTGTTACTGATTTCTTGCAAATGAGGGCATTGCAAGATCTTAAGTGTGGGAAGGGGTTAAATTCTTTCGGATTTTAAATTTTTTTTACTTTATACACTTGGTTACCATTAAAAATACTAGTAAAGCAGTAGTTGTATTAGAATCTAGTGCTCTCTGATAAAAAAGAACAGCCCTAGTCTTATATACTGACTACCCAATTCTAGTAAAATTTTTCAATTAAATGAATTCAAATCATGTTTATACATATTTATGAACGATAAAACTAGGTTTTAACACCGAAATTATTGTTACCTCGGAAAGGACATAAATTGAGAAACAAACTACAATGTTAAAATTCATTTAAAATGGAATAGAGGACGATAAAAAGGAAAATAAAAGCCAAGTGTGGGAAAATTTACCAAGTTATTTTAAACATATGTCACATATATCTGTAACAAATAATTGAAAATACTTTTGCTTTGGACTAAACTAAACTGTTTTACCCGATGAAAGAAAAGAAGAGATGGATCTACACGATGAATCAATTCCATCATTAAAAGGAAGTAAAGTCTTCCGAAAAAGAAACGCGCTTCTTGATTTAGGTCATGAAGTTGTCATCCAGACCAGCTGTAGGTTGACGAAAAATCTAGAAAAGTCATCACTAAAATCGGCTGGAAATCCACGGACCTCAGCATTAAACAGGGTCGCCAAGTGGTCAGATTTATCCTAACCATGAGAAGGATTTATCTCGTACAATGGGGAGGCACCGTGCAAATTAGCTTGATAAGACTAATGAATCAGATCCCCAGAAAGGATAATCTCCTTAAAGATTAAAAATCAGCTTTTAAGACTGATATTACTCAATCCTAGAGATTGACCTTAAAGATTGAGAATTCAAACTCATGGAATTCAATGATATCTAAACTCGAGCTTAAACGAGAAAATATTTTGATAAAAATTACAAACCGATTTGTTTTCTGAAAACCCTATTTTCAATGCGTTCATTACCATTGAACGTAAAATCCTAGGAATTCACCTGGAATTCATTAGGTCACCTGAACTAAATCGGGTGTCAACCGTAAGAACGGTGGTTGCATAGTGGTCAAAGACAGGACCTTGTGCCAGACCGAAAAATTATAAGGGTGAGCTTTACTATTGCTCCTACCAAGGATAGTAATTGCGTCCGACACGTTATAGACCATAATCAAAAGCATGTCACGGGACATTGCCTTAACAGTTGCTTGTTCAACGCTTTCCTTTACAACCGGACGGTAGTTTGCCGAAAGGTAATATACGGAACAAGTAAACTGGACGTGTTGCTTTCCAAATACAAGGTTAGCAAGTGGGTGACACAAAACAGCAAGTTTTGAGCTAAAATTTTCAAATCTAAAACCCACCAAACCCACAAAAATATTTTGCAAACACCGGTAAAGGGTTATTCCGGAAAACTTATCTAGGGTAAAAACTAGATTTAATTTTCAAAAGATCAAATGTTTTCATAAAGATCCAATTTCCTTAATGGATCTAAATTTTTATAGTCATGTGGGACTGTAAACCATATCGTTACTACCATTGTTTATACCGCCGTATAGAAATCACTGATGTACAAAGTGTGAAGAATAAAGAAGTGATTCTAGTATTTCAAGACGATATTGCTTGAGGACAAGCAACGCTCAAGTGTGGGAATATTTGATAATGCTAAAAACGAACATATATTTCATAGCATTATTCCTCAAGAAAGACAAGCTTTTAGTTGCAATTGTTCTATTTACAAGTGATATTCGTTTAAATAATAAAAGGTGAAGACAAAAGACAGATTCGACGAATTGAAGACGCAAACGACCAAAAAGCTCAAAAGTACAAAAGACAATAAAAAAGGTTCCAATTATTGATAAGAAACGTCTCGAAATTACAAGAGTACAAGATTCAAAACGCAAAGTACAAGATATTAAATTGTACGCAAGGACGTTCGAAAATCCGGAACCGGGACCTGAGCCAAGAAGAAACGCCCGACGCAACGGACCAAAAATATCTAGTCTACTATGCACAAGAATATAATATAATATATATAATTATATATAATTATATATTATATTATATATTATTATTATATTACGTCGGCAAGAAGAAAACAAAGCAATTTGGCTGGATCCAGGGTGGCCATGCGACTCGCATGGCCAGAGGCACAAAATCCATGCGAGTCGCATGGAGTGAAAATGCTGGTCAGGTCCTATATAAAGCCAGTTTTCTGCCGAGTTTTAATCATCTTTTTTCTTCCTCTTCATACGTAAAACTTATATATTTATAATTTATATTTTAATTTTAATTTTAATTCTAATAATAAGGGTATGTTAGCGAATGTTGTAAGGGTGTAAGTCGAAATTCTGTCCGTGTAACGCTACGCTATTTTTAATCATTGTAAGTTATGTTCAACCTTTTTATATTAATGTCTCGTAGCTAAGTTATTATTATGCTTATTTAAAACGAAGTAATCATGATGTTGGGCTAATTACTAAAATTGGGTAATTGGGCTTTGTACCATAATTGGGGTTTGGACAAAAGAACGACACTTGTGGAAATTAGACTATGGGCTATTAATGGGCTTTATATTTGTTTAACTAAATGAAAGTTTGTTAATGTTAATATAAAGATTTACAATTGGGCGTCCCTATAAATTACCATATACACTCGATCGGACACGATGGGCGGGGTATTTATATGTACGAATAATCGTTCATTTAACCGGACACGGGAATGGATTAATAGCCACTAGAATAATTAAAACAGGGGTGAAATTACATTCAAGGGTAATTGGTGTAATTGTTAACAAAGTAGTAAAACCTTGGTTTACACGCAGTCGATAACCTGGTGTATTCATTAAACAAAGTATTAAAACCTTGTTACAATTCGAATCCCCAATTAGTTGGAATATTTAACTTCGGGTATAATAATAATTTGACAAGGACACTTGCAATTTATATTTATGACTGATGGACTGTTATGGACACAAACCAGAAGGACATATTGAATAATCCAGGACAAAGGACAATTAACCCATGGGCATAAAACTAAAATCAACACGTCAAACATCATGATTACGGAAGTTTAAATAAGCATAATTCTTTTATTTCATATTTAATTTCCTTTATTTTATATTTAATTGCACTTCTAATTATCGCATTTTTATTGTTAATTTATTTTATCGCACTTTTAATTATCGTACTCTTTAATTATCGCAAATTTATTTTATCGCACTTTTATTATTCGCAATTTCATTATCGTTATTTACTTTACGCTTTAAATTAAGTCTTTTATTTATTTAATATTTTACATTAGGTTTTAACTGCGACTAAAGTTTTAAAATCGACAAACCGGTCATTAAACGGTAAAAACCCCCCTTTATAATAATAATATTACTTATATATATGTTTGTATTTTTATAAAAGTAAACTAATATAGCGTTGAGCTTTGTTTAAAGATTTCCCTGTGGAACGAACCGGACTTACTAAAAACTACACTACTGTACGATTAGGTACACTGCCTATAAGTGTTGTAGCAAGGTTTAAGTATATCCATTCTATAAATAAATAAATATCTTGTGTAAAATTGTATCGTATTTAATAGTGTTTTCTGCTAAAATTAATAACTATTTTATATACTACCCCGCTGCACATCAGGAACGCGGTTTTCTCTTCATCCTCTTCCGCCATTTGTATTTGATGATATCCTTTGTAGGCGTTTAGGAAGCACTTAAACCTAAAACTAGCAAGCGACTCTACCTTCTAGTCAATTTCTGGCAAAGGATAGTTATCTTTAGGGCAAGCTTTGATGATGTCTTTGAAATCAATGCAAAGCCACCATGTTCCATCTGACTTGGCTACCAGCACAGGATTGGCTACCCATGTCTGATAGTTTACTTTGTGCAGTATGTTGGCTTTAACCAGCTTATCCACTTCTCTGCGTAGCCATTCGCTTCTTTCTGGGGCCATTGGCCGCTTCTTTTGTTTGATTGGGGTCAAATCAATGCTGGCACAGAGGTGATGATGCACTATCTCTCATGGTACTCCAGTCATGTCAGCATCGCGCCAACAAAACACATCGGAGTTAGCGATGAGGATATTCCTCAGCTTTTCCTTAGTCTCCTGTGTGAGGCTTCCCCCTATTTTTACCTTATGTTCCAGATACTCGGGATTGACTATAACCCACCATTCATTCGTGCCTTTTTCTTCGGGAGTAGCGCTACCCTTATCATTAACGGATGCACACAAAGCGTCCAGTGGTGTTGACTCAAGTGTGGCAACTCCTTGATCCGTCAGGAATCGGACCATCCCATGAATTGTGGATGGTATAGCGCCAAATTTCTGAATGGAAGTCCTTCCCAGTATAGCGTTGTACTTAGAGTACGAGCGTACAACGCAGAACTCTATGCTCTCAGTGTGCCTCTTTGATTTATCCCTGCTGTCTCTCAGCTCTAGCTTTAAATCCAAGATTCTAATGGGCCACGCTGACTCTCCGAAAAATCCGGACAAGGCCGTAGTCGGAGGTTTAATAGTTCGCCTCACTATTGTGGGTAGCTGTCGGAAGCAATGCTCGTACATGATATTGACACTACTGCCGTTGTTTATGTGAAGGTGCTTGACGCCATGCCCTGACTTTGGAAGATATCCCTGCACTACAATTGGTGCGCAGGAGGTGTTGAATGCCTGTATGGCGGGAAATTATATCTCCATTGTAGCCGAGCCTCCGGTGGCGCTGGCTTTGCGCTTCGTCCCTTGCTGCGGTAGGCAGTTGGCCATTGATTGCACTTATTTTTTCGCGACAGGTGCCTGTATAGAAAAAATAAATGAGAAGTGGACATATAGAAAAAAGATCAAATCAAAACCTTTTAACTTGTATGTCTCACGGATGGCGCCAAATGATCAGGCATAGAATAATTGGGTCAGGTTCGGTCCATGCATGGCATCAATAAGGGGGATTTAAGGGTCAATTGAGTTTAACTCTCCGGTCCGGAGTACCGTGAATAACCCCTTGCGAGATGATGATCTCAACAGGGGTGGTTAAACGTTAGACCCACCATCAGCGGGTAGTCCGGTCCTTGATGGCTCGTGCAATAGGGTAGGATTTATGTTCGAGGAACGTTACCTATATATCAAGGATGTCTAGTGAAGTGCTATAAGTCTGATAGCGTGGGTAAGAGTGGCGCTGTATAGACAGTGCGACTAATCCGTACGAATATACTAAAAATAGTATGTGTGTACTTTTCTGAAAGGAACCAGCCCCCTGCCTTGTGATTCGAGTCCGTTATTTATAGCTACAGTGCTGTTCGTTCATTGGAGCCACGTGTTCTATGTTACTTTTTTGCCTGTACTGCCTGGTAACCTCAGGGAGGGGACCAGGGAACAGTACTACTACCTTTTTTCCTGCCTGTCAGCCTTTCGTACAAAGGCCGTGACAAGTACAGGACACGCCATCTTCTTCCAGCGCGGCATCATCTAGTTGGCGCACATAGCGCACATTTACTTGCGCCAAGTGTCATAACCCGTCCTTAACCATAAGAACGAGTTAGTAACGTATGATTTCATTGCGAGGTATTGACCTCTATATGCGACATTTTTAAAAGAACAACTGCATTTATTTTACATTACAAACCATAACTCTTATTTTAATACAAGCTTTAGACAATAAAAAAGATGATTATCGTTTAGCGATAATCTTAGACTTACAAACTTTACATGTGATGATAACAATACGATTTCTAGCATATTTTACATTACAATTCCTCGGATATGCAGTTTTATTTTTGACACAAATATGCATACTCAAGATCTTGCTTAAATTCAACATGTTGCAGCGGAAGCTTTTAGTTATCACCTGAGAATAGACATGTTTAAAACGTCAACATAAAGTTGGTGAGATATAGGTTTAATGCCGGCAGCGATATAAATATAGACCACAAGATTTCATATGTAAACATTTTAATAAAAATATTCTAAGTGGTTGAGCACTTGGTAACCATACTTAACATTTAATCACGTCGCATATTCCCTTTATTATGAAATCTTACTACACCGTACCAAGTGTAGTCACGAAACGAAGTACTGTGCAACCGTTGAATACTGGTCGTCCAGTCCGGTTGGGGTTGTCAGGCCCGATAGATCTATCAACAGGATTCGCGTTTACAATACCGCTGTAAATAGTAGTTACCAAGCTACAGGGAAGTATGCCAGTGGTACAACTCAACGTAGAATATATTTTTCAGTTACTTGTGTCCATATCGTAAAACATAAAATACATGTATTCTCATCCCGAAATATTTAGAGTTTAAAAGTGGGACTATATACTCACTTTTGCCTTGAAGATATATATATTTTGACTTGGTCTCCGGTTGATATCACGAACCTATCCATATATAATATATCAATATATTTTCATTTTAAACAATCGTCACGTATATATACTTATAATACTTTTAATGTCTTCTTAGTCCGTAGTTAGCAATTCAATTTTAATGGTTCATATTTAGGTGTTCAATAAATAAATAAAACCCCCATCGAAATAAATAAAACCCCCATCGTATTTGTATTGGTCGGGATTAATCTTGACCCATGGTACCTATATTGTCAAGAAGACGTATTGCGTACAATCATGGAATCTTATGATTAATCTTCTCGTATAGTTTATGGGTGATCCTGAAATATATAAAATTAAATTATGAGTACATATATATAAAATATCATGTTATTTTAGAAAGATGTGATTTATTTAATTTTTCTCCAATTATTTTCGTGGCTAAACTAGTTTTGGATATCCGATCTTGTTTTAGTCATAGTTTCTTCGTTACAACTCCGTTTTCGTTGGTTCAACTTGCCACTTCCTTGGATCGAGTCCTTCTTTAAGAATATGAACTGTAAATACCTTAGTTTGTATTCGAAATCACAGGTCATAGGTCAAACTTTGGTGAAACTTATGAAGTTGATCATTTTCCATCATGTAAACAACCTTAAATGATTATTTTTCTAAAAATATTTATACTTTGAGTTAAATCATGAAATTTTTATGTGTTAACATATTCATAGTAAATATCAATTTTCCAGAAAATAAGCCTCCAATTCAAAGTTCAAGATGGTTTTTAATTATCCAACCCAAAACAGTCCCCGGTTGTACTCCGACGACGTAAATTCAGTTTTTAAGGTGTTCTTTGAAAAACCAAGTTTTACCTTGTTAAGTTAGCATATCCTTATGATATATTACAGGTCTTGAAGTATTTTAAAAGTTAAGTTAGAAGGATCTATTTAGTTTGCAAACAAGTTTGAAAACATTCAAACTATGTTCTTGTTGTTAAAATTTTATACCATAAAATAAGATAACTATATATATATGAATCGAATAAGGTTATGAACAAAGTTACTACCTCAAGTTACTTGGACAAGGTTGCTGTAAAAGAGGAGTAAAAACCTAGAACCAAAAGAGTGATGGAGTTGGATGAAAGATTGGAAGCAACTTAAGACATAAACTTGAAATGAAAGTTGTATTTTTGTAGTGTTTTTGTTTGATCTTGTTATGGTGGTGTTTAAGGTGATTCTTGGGAGGATTTTTGCTGGAGTTCTTAGAGAGACATGAGGCTAGTAAGTGTGTGTGTTTAGCTAGAGAAATGATGATAGAAGTTGAACCAAAATGAGGTGAGAATACCCCCATTAAAAACGTGAATGGGGGGGAACATGGACAAATTTCCAAGCTTGTAATCTTGTGTAATTAGTCATACAATCATACAAAGTAATTACCTTATACATAAGGCATGAACAAGGGCTGGTTGGTGATGATTTGATGTGTATATACCAATAGTAAATACGTATAGAAGTTAGGTATGATACAGGTACATATACTCTAGATATACGTATAGAATTCTTGTGAAAACGGAACGAGAATTCAAATATAGCTATCTTTTGTGAATATACTTATATGGTTTTATGTATTTAAGTCCTTAAAAAGTGATTAAATACATTATATATACGATATATGTATAAACATTATAGGTCATAAGTATTTATGTCAAATAACGTTACGTATGGTTATCGTTTTGAAAACTTAAGTTAGTAGTTTCAAAATATACTTATAACTTATTGTTATTAATACAAAATAAGATATTAAAACATCCATAAATCATGTTAAATATGTATATATACATATATATACACAAACGTATAATTATCATATATTATATAGTTCGTGATATCATCGGTCAAACTAGACGGTCAAACGTTGTGTAAAACTCTTTTCGAAAACATAAGTCTCAAAAATTTGGATTGCTTATCATGTTGGTAAGGTTTAATTTATGTAAATATTAATCTTATAAGTATAAATTGATCGAAAAAGTCCGGGTCATTACAGTACCTACCCGTTAAATAAATTTCATCCCGAAATTTTAAAATTGTACCTATTTTGCGTCATCGGGAAACAAGTGTGGATACTTTTGTTTCATCTGATCCTCTCGTTCCCAAGTAAACTCAGGACCTCTTCGAGCATTCCAACGAACCTTAACGATCGGTATGTTGCTCTGCTTGAGCCGTTTAACTTCACGGTCCATGATTTCGATTGGTTCTTCGATGAATTGTAGTTTCTCGTCGACATGGATTTCTTCAAGAGGAATGGTGAGGTCTTCCTTTGCAAGACACTTTTTAAGGTTTGAGACGTGAAAGGTATTATGTACTCCGATGAGTTGTTGCGGTAACTCGAGTCGATAAGCTACCGGTCCAATGCGTTCGATGATCTTGAACGGGCCTACATATCTTGGGTTCAGTTTACCTCTTTTACCGAAACGTATTACACCTTTCCAAGGTGACACCTTTAGCATAACCATGTCACCGATCTGAAACTCTAATGGTTTCCTTCGGACATCGGCGTAGCTCTTTTGGCGACTACGGGCTGTTTTCAATCTCTCCTTGATTTGTACTATCTTCTCAGTCGTTTCGTGTATGATCTTGGGACCAGTTAATTGTCGATCTCCTACTTCATTCCAACAAATAGGAGATCTACACTTCCTTCCGTACAATGCTTCGAATGGCACAGCTTTAATGCTCGCATGATAACTATTATTATACGAGAATTCTGCTAATGGTAGATATTTATCCCATCCGTTTCCAAAATCGATCACACATGCCCTGAGCATGTCTTCAAGAGTCTGAATTGTTCTTTCACTCTGCCCGTTGGTTTGCGGATGATATGCGGTACTCATATCCAAACGAGTTCCTAGTGCCTCCTGTAGTGATTGCCAGAACTTTGAGGTAAATCTACTATCACGATCAGATATAATGGAAATAGGTATTCCATGCCTTGAAACTATTTCCTTTATATATAATCGTAATAATTTCTCCATTCTATCCGTTTCCTTTATAGGCAAGAAATGTGCAGATTTAGTAAGACGATCAACAATTACCCAAATGGTGTCGTATCCCCAGGCAGTCTTTGGTAACTTCGTGATGAAATCCATGGTAATACCATCCCATTTCCATTCTGGGATTTCTGGTTGTTGAAGTAACCCTGACGGCTTTTGGTGTTCTGCTTTGACTTTGGAACAAGTTAAACACTCCCCAACATATGTTGCAACGTCTGTCTTTAAATTAGGCAACCAATAATGTGTCTTAAGATCTTGGTACATCTTTCCAACTCCAGGATGTATCGAGTATCTTGTCTTATGTGCCTCATTCAATATCAACTTCCTTAATCCACCCAACTTCGGTACCCAAATACGATTTGCAAAATATCGAATTCCATCTTCCCGTATAACGAGTTGCTTCTCATACTTCTTCATTATTTCATTTCCTATATTTTCTTTAGTAAGTGCTTCTCGTTGAACTTCTTTGATTTGTGAGTTGAGATTCATGCGAATTTTTATGTTCATCGCTCGTACTCGAATTGGTTCTCGTTCCTTTCTGCTTAGTGCGTCAGCCACCACATTCGCTTTCCCGGGATGATAACGAATTTCACAATCATAGTCGTTTATTAACTCGACCCACCTACGTTGCCTCATGTTCAGCTGTTTCTGATAAAAAATATGTTGAAGGCTTTTATGATCAGTAAACACAGTGCATTTAACCCCATACAAGTAGTGTCTCCATATCTTCAATGCAAACACGACTGCTCCCAGTTCTAGATCATGCGTCGTATAATTCCGCTCGTGAATCTTCAATTGTCGGGATGCGTATGCAATAACTTTCTTCCGTTGCATAAGAACGCAACCAAAACCTTGTCGCGAAGCGTCAAAATATATTTCAAAATCATCGTTCCCTTCTGGTAACGATAAAATAGGCGCCGTAGTCAACTTCTTTTTCAGTAATTGAAATGCACTCTCCTGCTCAGAGGTCCATTCATATTTCTTCCCTTTTTACGTTAACGCTGTCAACGGCTTAGCTATTCGGGAAAAATATTGAATAAACCTTCTATAATAACCGGCTAAACCCAAAAATTGGCGTATCTGCATTGGTGTCTTAGGAGTCTCCCATTTTTCAATGGCTTCAATTTTTGCTGGATCAACCTGAATTCCTTTGCTACTAACAACGTGGCCAAGAAATTGCACTTCTTTCAACCAGAAAGTACATTTAGAAAATTTAGCATATAGCTGTTCTTTTCTCAACAACTCTAATATCAACCTTAAATGCTGCTCATGCTCTTGCTCACTCTTGGAATAGATAAGAATATCATCAATGAAAACAATAACAAACTTATCTAAATACGGACTACAAACTCGATTCATGAGGTCCATGAATACAGCTGGCGCATTTGTCAACCCAAACGGCATGACCAAAAATTCGTAATGACCATAACGTGTCTGAAAAGCAGTTTTCGGAATGTCCTCTTCTTTGACACGTAATTGATGATAACCCGATCTTAGGTCGATTTTCGAATAAACACATGATCCTTGCAGTTGAGCAAATAAGTCATCAATTCTCGGTAGTGGATACCGATTCTTGATAGTTAACTTATTTAATTCACGATAATCTATACACATCCTAAAAGATCCATCTTTCTTCTTAACAAACAAAATTGGAGCTCCCCACGGTGAAGTGCTTGGTCGTATGAATCCACGGTCCAGTAATTCTTTTAACTGACTTTGAAGTTCTTTTAACTCGGACGGTGCAAGTCTATATGGAGCACGAGCCACTGGTGCAGCTCCTGGTACTAAATATATTTGAAATTCTACAGATCTAAATGGAGGTAATCCCGGCAACTCTTCCGGAAAAACTTCAGGAAAATCTCTTGCCACAGGCACGTCGTTGATACACTTCTCTTTTTCTTTCTTTTCGACTTTATTAACATGTGCTAGAATAGCATAACATCCCTTTTCTAAACACTTCTTGGCTTTCAAACAGCTAATAAGTTTTAGCTTTGAATTACCCTTCTCTCCATAAATCATCACCGGCATTTTATCCTTACCAGGAATGCGAATTGCCTTCTTGGCACACACAACTTCAGCTCCTACTTTGGACATCCAGTCCATGCCGACTATTACATCAAAACTTCCTAATTCTACGGGTATTAAGTCAATTTTAAACGTTTCTCCGGCTAAATTTATTTTACAATCACGACAAATTTTATCGGCTTTAATTAGTTTACCATTAGCTAACTCAATCATGTACTTAGCATCTAGAGGTAATGATGAACAATTCAATTTAGTGTACAAATTTCTACACACGTAACTTCTATCGGCACCAGTATCAAATTTAATAGATGCTGATAAGTTATTAATGGTAAACGTACCCGTAACAAGCTCCGGGTCTTCACATGCCTCTCTAGCATTAATAATAAATGCTCTCCCACGTGCAGGTCCGATATTCTTCTCTGGATTCGGGCACTGGCTCTTATAGTGACCTTGTTTTCCACACCCAAAACAAGTAACGGTAGCCAAAGCAGTTCTATTTGCATTGGTGGCAGGAGTCTTGGTACCATTTGTATTTGTAACGAGAGCCCTACAATCCTCAGCAAGATGACCCTTTCGATTACATTTGTTGCATACCACATTACAGTAACCAAAGTGATGTTTGTGGCATCGGTTGCATAAAGGATTTTGTCCTTTGTAACCAAAGCTTGAACCACTACCCGCACCTTGCGTGGTTTCTTGTTTCTTAAAAGATTGTTGTTGGTTACCTCGACCATAATTTCCATTCCACTTTCTTTTGTTACCTGATTCCTTCATATCAGTATTGGATACTTTCTTATCCATGATGACCTGATCCATTAGCTCGTTTGCCATGGTTATAGCTTCATGAATTGTCTTAGGTTTCGATGCTGTAACATTTGCCTTGACCTTTTTGGGCAAACCATCTTTGTACATTTCAATCTTCCGTTCTTCGGTTGGAACCAATTCAGGACATAGCAAAACTAATTCCATGAATCGCTGATTGTAGTTGGTGATTTCAGTACCAACAACCTTCAGGCTTCGTAATTCATCTTCCAACTTCCTAACCTCGTTCCTTGGACAATACTCGTTGATTAACATTATTTTGAATTCTTCCCATGGAGTATCATAAGCTACATCTCCTCCTACAGCCTTCACATAATTTTTCCACCACGTGAGTGCACTATCTTGTAAAGTGCACGATGCATACTTGGTCATGTCCTTTTCAACACAACCACTGATTTTAAACACAGTCTCCATCTTTTCTATCCACCGGGTTAAACCGATCGGTCCTTCTGTTCCACTGAATGATGAGGGCTTGCAAGCTTGAAAAGTTTTGTAGGTGCATCCTACACGAGGATTTGGGTTAACTGCAGCAGCTCTTGCAGCCTCGACCCATAACATTCTGTCGTTCACTCGCTGGTTGATGAATTCCTCGACTTCTTGTTCCGTCATTCGATTCAATCGCGCCATATTCTTCTATAAGAATGAAAAGAAAATAATTATTCACATGGAATATTATAGATGTAGTGTATATTTACAGTACATTATAGCTTATTAATAATATGAACCAGGTATTATTATAAAAGCCTTTTCTTCTTATTAGCGTTTTATAATTATATCTAGGGTAGTACCTACCCGTTAATGTCCATACTTAATAGCTTAGTACAGAACCAATTACTACCATCTAAATAATACTTAACCATGGAAAATTATTGCATTTCATACTTCACTATTTTACATATGCTTATCTTACATCGAACATTAAGCAAACCATACTAATAATATTATACAAAACATTATATGATCCCATGGTTTAATACGGCAGCGCATCGTTTGGTCTATTTTCTAGGACGTTTAGGTTCAAAGAGTCGCTTAACGCTTATCCTGGCTGTCTGCCTATATTTTGGCGGTGTCTCCCTATATTTTGGCTGTGGGGCTGAAGAACTGGATGCCGGGATAGAACGAATAGGAATAGCGGGAATAGGGGTGGTAGTGTCTAGTGGAGTTGGTGCCACATCATCCTCACTAAACTCGGGATTTGAATTTTCTAATTCATTAGCCTTTCGTTTCTTTCCTAGTTCGAACTTGTCTTTTGTAATTTCCTGTATTTCTTCCTCGGGTTCACTTTCCTCCTCGGGTTCACTTTCCTTCTCGGGTTCACTTTCCTCCTCGGGTTCACTTTCCGGGTTCTCTATAGTCGGTTCATCCGGAATTTGTGAGTCTTCCCCAAAGATATTATTTTCGTCATCGGATAGGTTAATGACTGGAACACCATCTGAAGATTCTGGTTCGGAGTCGCTGAATGTGATAACAAGTTTTGAGCCCGACATCTATCACACAACAACTAACCCATTAGTACTACATAATATTTACATATAAATTTTAACCAACAATGATAAGCAATGGTTTTTAAATCAGACCCGGTCAAAGTCCAGACTTACTAATGTATCCTAACGACTTATCAGTTAGACACACTAATGCAAACCTGGTTCGCTAAGACCACCGCTCTGATACCACATGTCATAACCCGTCCTTAACCATAAGAATGAGTTAGATAACGTATGATTTCATTGCGAGGTATTGACCTCTATATGCGACATTTTTAAAAGAACAACTGCATTTATTTTACATTACAAACCATAACTCTTATTTTAATACAAGCTTTAGACAATAAAAAAGATGATTATCATTTAGCGATAATCTTAGACTTACAAACTTTACATGTGATGATAACAATACGATTTCTAGCATATTTTACATTACAATTCCTCGGATATGCAGTTTTATTTTTGACACAAATATGCATACTCAAGATCTTGCTTAAATTCAACATGTTGCAGCGGAAGCTTTTAGTTATCACCTGAGAATAGACATGTTTAAAACGTCAACATAAAGTTGGTGAGATATAGGTTTAATGCCGGCAGCGATATAAATATAGACCACAAGATTTCATATGTAAACATTTTAATAAAAATATTCTAAGTGGTTGAGCACTTGGTAACCATACTTAACATTTAATCACGTCGCATATTCCCTTTATTATGAAATCTTACTACACCGTACCAAGTGTAGTCACGAAACGAAGTACTGTGCAACCGTTGAATACTGGTCGTCCAGTCCGGTTGGGGTTGTCAGGCCCGATAGATCTATCAACAGGATTCGCGTTTACAATACCGCTGTAAATAGTAGTTACCAAGCTACAGGGAAGTATGCCAGTGGTACAACTCAACGTAGAATATATTTTTCAGTTACTTGTGTCCATATCGTAAAACATAAAATACATGTATTCTCATCCCGAAATATTTAGAGTTTAAAAGTGGGACTATATACTCACTTTTGCCTTGAAGATATATATATTTTGACTTGGTCTCCGGTTGATATCACGAACCTATCCATATATAATATATCAATATATTTTCATTTTAAACAATCGTCACGTATATATACTTATAATACTTTTAATGTCTTCTTAGTCCGTAGTTAGCAATTCAATTTTAATGGTTCATATTTAGGTGTTCAATAAATAAATAAAACCCCCATCGAAATAAATAAAACCCCCATCGTATTTGTATTGGTCGGGATTAATCTTGACCCATGGTACCTATATTGTCAAGAAGACGTATTGCGTACAATCATGGAATCTTATGATTAATCTTCTCGTATAGTTTATGGGTGATCCTGAAATATATAAAATTAAATTATGAGTACATATATATAAAATATCATGTTATTTTAGAAAGATGTGATTTATTTAATTTTTCTCCAATTATTTTCGTGGCTAAACTAGTTTTGGATATCCGATCTTGTTTTAGTCATAGTTTCTTCGTTACAACTCCGTTTTCGTTGGTTCAACTTGCCACTTCCTTGGATCGAGTCCTTCTTTAAGAATATGAACTGTAAATACCTTAGTTTGTATTCAAAATCACAGGTCATAGGTCAAACTTTGGTGAAACTTATGAAGTTGATCATTTTCCATCATGTAAACAACCTTAAATGATTATTTTTCTAAAAATATTTATACTTTGAGTTAAATCATGAAATTTTTATGTGTTAACATATTCATAGTAAATATCAATTTTCCAGAAAATAAGCCTCCAATTCAAAGTTCAAGATGGTTTTTAATTATCCAACCCAAAACAGTCCTCGGTTGTACTCCGACGACGTAAATTCAGTTTTTAAGGTGTTCTTTGAAAAACCAAGTTTTACCTTGTTAAGTTAGCATATCCTTATGATATATTACAGGTCTTGAAGTATTTTAAAAGTTAAGTTAGAAGGATCTATTTAGTTTGCAAACAAGTTTGAAAACATTCAAACTATGTTCTTGTTGTTAAAATTTTATACCATAAAATAAGATAACTATATATATATGAATCGAATAAGGTTATGAACAAAGTTACTACCTCAAGTTACTTGGACAAGGTTGCTGTAAAAGAGGAGTAAAAACCTAGAACCAAAAGAGTGATGGAGTTGGATGAAAGATTGGAAGCAACTTAAGACATAAACTTGAAATGAAAGTTGTATTTTTGTAGTGTTTTTGTTTGATCTTGTTATGGTGGTGTTTAAGGTGATTCTTGAGAGGATTTTTGCTGGAGTTCTTAGAGAGACATGAGGCTAGTAAGTGTGTGTGTTTAGCTAGAGAAATGATGATAGAAGTTGAACCAAAATGAGGTGAGAATACCCCCATTAAAAACGTGAATGGGGGGGAACATGGACAAATTTCCAAGCTTGTAATCTTGTGTAATTAGTCATACAATCATACAAAGTAATTACCTTATACATAAGGCATGAACAAGGGCTGGTTGGTGGTGATTTGATGTGTATATACCAATAGTAAATACGTATAGAAGTTAGGTATGATACAGGTACATATACTCTAGATATACGTATAGAATTCTTGTGAAAACGGAACGAGAATTCAAATATAGCTATCTTTTGTGAATATACTTATATGGTTTTATGTATTTAAGTCCTTAAAAAGTGATTAAATACATTATATATACGATATATGTATAAACATTATAGGTCATAAGTATTTATGTCAAATAACGTTACGTATGGTTATCGTTTTGAAAACTTAAGTTAGTAGTTTCAAAATATACTTATAACTTATTGTTATTAATACAAAATAAGATATTAAAACATCCATAAATCATGTTAAATATGTATATATACATATATATACACAAACGCATAATTATCATATATTATATAGTTCGTGATATCATCGGTCAAACTAGACGGTCAAACGTTGTGTAAAACTCTTTTCGAAAACATAAGTCTCAACAATTTGGATTGCTTATCATGTTGGTAAGGTTTAATTTATGTAAATATTAATCTTATAAGTATAAATTGATCGAAAAAGTCCGGGTCATTACACCAAGAGTGCAGAAGCGCGGAGGGTATGTGCACGGTGCAAGTGTGATGCGCAACACGAGCCAATCGGGTATGCGTATCATTATATCCTCTAAGATATTTTGATTCGTCTCAGTGACTATGATTATTATTAATTTATTATTTATTAGTTTAATTAAAACAAAGCAATTTCTAAAACATATTTTTCGAAAAGGACGTACATGAATTATATGTGTTAGGCTCAAATTGCTAGAATAGACATGCTTCTTAAGATCGGTAGGAGAGATTTGAAAATATCACATTCCTTAATGAAATATCAATACTCGAGTTTTCTTTGTAAAGTTTATATTACTTAGTAATTAAAGCCCAAAAACCTATAAATTAGTACATGTTTATATTAGCCAACTAGTTTTATGAGCCTGTGCGTTGCACAGAACTTGTATAAATTAGTTTCAATAACATTAGTATTGATGCTGATCAAATGTATAATACAATAACAATGAAAAACCTTCATTAACGATAACGTAAGTATCGAATACATTATTATTGAAAACATTAGTATCTTAAACGTTAGTATCAAATACAATTACAATGCAACAATCAATTATTCCCATTCAATACCATACGATGTCTTAAACATTTATATCTTGCAAATTTCTAGAAGACTCCTCAAACTTTTGATACTACTAACACTCTTCAATATCATAACATAGTTGACACAACTTAGCATAATATTAGGTGCTTTAGATAACACAACAGCAGCAATATTGAATAACCAATACGATATCATCAACAATAATAGAATATATAGTGATACATTTATGAGCCCGAGAATATATAGTGACACATTTTTGAGTTCGTTTATTAAAATACATGACCGTAAACGTCAAAAAGTTTGATATATTTTAGTTTATTTAAATTATTTATTTTATATTTGAAGATACGTAATTGTTTACTTAAATTAATTTATATACTTTAATTATATATAGATATATATAGATATAGATATAGATTTATTGTATTACATATGTCAAAAGTATTCTTAAGTGTTACCCTGATAATCGCCAAAAAAATTGATTAATATGTCTACATGAGCTAAATTTGAATTTGGTGTATCCTCTCATAATAAAATATAAATATTAGATATCGATCACTTTTTAATTTACTAAAGACGATAGTTATTATAAAGGTATTTTTCTAATAAGTATTTAACATAATTTATACGTAGATATATTAAATATATCTTTCCATGTATAAAGAATTAGAAAAGATATAGGATTAATAATTTAATAAAAATTAGTGAAAATTTATGAAGTGATACGTGGCAGAATTTAACAAGAAGGTGACACGTCAGCATATTGACACGTGCTTTATATAATGTATAGATAGATATTTAGTCAATGAATATATTAGTTGTAGCCAATATTTAGTCAATGCATATATTAGCTGTACCATATCATCTATTTAGGGAATGTGTATATTAGATAGCCACGAGAGAATGGCATTAGCATATATACGGCTATATTGTAATCACAAAATTCATCAAATAAACATTACTTACATGGTATCATGCCAGTTTCTCCCATTCTCCTTCTAAACCCTATCAATTTTTCTTCCTGCAAACATCATTAATGATCGAAAAACAGTAATTTCATCCTGCTCTCACCATCTCTAATATCAAAAATCTCATCCCTATAACCCTGGAACTTGACAATAGTCAGTATAATTATTGGGCTCGCCTCTTCAAAATTCATTGTCAAGCTTATGACGTTCTTGACCATATCATCCCACCAACACCATCTGACTCCTCTTCATCCGATACCACAACCAACACCCCCAATCCCCTTTGGCTTAGTAATAATATGTTTATTAATTGTAATAAAACTTCTTTAGTTTCTGTTTGTCAATCTTGCGTGTTTGGAAAACAAATTAAATTACCATTCCACTCGTATGATTCTACTACTTTATTATCTTTTGACATAATACACAGTGACTTGTGGACCTCTCCCGTACCTAGTACTCATGGTAATCGTTACTATATTCTTTTTCTCGACAA
This sequence comes from Rutidosis leptorrhynchoides, assembly GCF_046630445.1. Lineage (NCBI taxonomy): Eukaryota > Viridiplantae > Streptophyta > Magnoliopsida > Asterales > Asteraceae > Rutidosis > Rutidosis leptorrhynchoides. Next base: position 33,827,387 of record NC_092340.1, read on the forward strand.
TTACTCTAGTTTCTTATGGACCTACCCTCTAAAAAATAAATCTGATGTTTATTCTACTTTTCTCACTTTTACTACTTACATCCAAACTCAATTTGTCACACCCCCAAATAGGGCCTGGGGTATTTGTGACTAATTATATCAAATCACAGTCGTATAAACGAGAACAACTCTATATGAGACATTTTATTGAGTTTTGCAGCGGAAGATAAATAGATTACATTATATTTAATAAACAATGCATTAAATGTCTTTAATTGATATGATATGTAATGAAGACTCCAAGCATAGCAAGCAATCATCATCAATTTAGCAAGTGTAAGTCTTTCAAATTATCCATGAATGACTTGTTGAAATGTTGCTTTCAATTAGCAAATACACAGCGGAAGCATTATGTAGAACCTGAGAATAAACATGCTAAAGAGTGTCAACCAAAAGGTTGGTGAGTTCATAGGTTTATCATAAATAATGATTTCAAAAATAGTGTTAGACCACAAGATTTAATAAAGTTGATATAGAAATATCAATATAAAGTGTTGATTGATATAGAAATACCAATCTAAAAGTAATGTTGAGTTTGTAATATCGCGACTAAACAAAAGTTACCCCGTGACACTTGTTGTTCGTGTCGTTGAATCATTATTATGTAGTCAAAGACCAACGGTCAACTGACTAGAGACGTCACTCTCAGTAGCGCTACTCACAATAACTAAGTTTGCATCTTATACCTCAGCAATTAACGATATTACGGTGGGGATTTAGCATGACAAAGCATGTATATAGCATAAAAGTTTGAGTACTTGTGTCTAACGTATAAAATAGTTATAAAAGTTGCGCATGTATTCTCAGCCCAAAATATATATAAAAAGGGAGCTATGAAAACTCACGATACTGTATTTCATATTTTACGAGTATGATGGCACTGAACAAGTGCAGAGTTGTCCTCGGATTTACGAACCTATATCAAGTATATATATTAACACATATACTCGTAATCGAATAAGTTTATATATTATTTCAATTGTTATATATTTCTATATATATACTTTTATATATATTCTATATATAAGTATTTGTTTGATCAAATAATATTAATAATAATAATGAATAAATAGTTGTATTATTTTGTAATAACAATAATAATGCTAGTAGTAAAAATGATAATAATCATAATAAGGTTTTAAAAATAATAATAATATAGTTTTGATGATAGCAAAAATGTTAATTTTTGTTTAAATGATAATAACGATAATAATTTTAATAATAACAATACTAATGTTAATTATAATAATAATAATGGTAATATTATATTAATTTTCATAATAGCAATGATAATAATAAATTTTAGGATGATAATAATATTATTGATAGTAATAATAATTAATACTAGTAAAATTATAGTAATAATGAAAATGATACTTTTAGTAATAAAAATAATAATTTTATTAGTAATGATGAAACTAATAACTTTAATGATAATACTAACAATATTATTTGAAATAATAATGGTAATGATAATAATAATCATATTAATGATAATGATAATTATGATATAGAGTTTAGTATTAGCATAATAGATAATAATAATAATAATAATAATAATAATAATAATAATAATAATAATAACTAATACTTATGTTAATAATTATATTAATAATAAATGAATGATAATAATAATAACAACAATAATAATAATAATAATAATACTAATAATAATAATAATAATAATAATAATAATAATAATACTAATAATAATAATACTAATAATAATAATAATAATAATAATAATAATAATAATAATAATAATAATAATAATAATAATAATAATAATAATAATAATAATAATAATAATAATAATAATAATAATAATAATAATAATAAAAGAAAGTGAGACTACCTTAGAAAGCCCTTTCTTTAAAAAAAAGAATGCCCAAGACGGGGCTCGAACCCAAGACCTCTTGCTCACACTCAAACACCTTAACCATTCTTCCATCTGTTTCTTTCTGATTTAAACTCAACTTAAATTCCATTTAACCCGTAATAAAACAAGTTCCATCTTCTTCTTCTTCTTATTAATTCAGTCGACCAGGGACAACAAATAACAACAATTTGATTTTTGTTTTGGTTTATAAATCGTAATGAAACAGACTACAACAACATTGGATTATCAGAAAATGAAGAAAAAATAAAAAAAATATATAAGAACAGCCTGCTGTTGGGAAAAAAAAATTAGAACTCAATATCCATTATTGAATTCCAGATCATTTTAGCTATAATTTATAACATAAAAGACGTCTTAAATCATCTATAAAAACTTTTCAAATCAACAATTGAACTTAAAACTTTAAATCGAACTCGAATTTAATGATGAACAAATATTTGACTTTTTGAATTCGAAACTTTGACTTCAAAATTAAGAATCGTTAAAACGAATTGGAAGCTCAACTTTTGCAGTTAGTTTACTTAGAGGATTCCTAACTACATGGCATTTAAGGATTTTGAAAAACAATAAGAAATCAGGCTTTTCAAAAAAATGAACACGAACAGAGTTATCGTGCTATTTTTCTGTTTAAATTCAGTTAAATAAAAGCTGTGAAAGGTAATGGAAGTTGATAAATGATAATGTTAAATCGACTGGTATCCTTTAATACTGAATTGGATCGAGTTTTACATCAAAAGGTCAACAGAAACAAATTAAAAGCCAGTAGGAATAAATAAAAAATATAATCAGATGAATAAATAAACAAAATAAAGCTGGATCTCTATGGATTTAAAAATTAAAAGTAGATCACATAAATCAAAAGCAGATCTTGATAACTAACAGAGTTTTTTTTATATCTGTTTATATAACCTATACCTAATTAATAATTAATATTTATAACAATAATAATGCTTTAAGAATAATATAAATAATAAAATGATATTAATAATAAAAATCTTAGTAATAAGAGTAATAATAATGTATTTTTATCATTAATGATAATAATATTAATAATGATAAAAATAATAATATTAACAATAATAATAATAATAATATTAGTAAAAATAATAATAATCCTATTAATAATATTAGTAATGATAATACTTAATAATAATGTTAGTGATATATATTATGTTAATGATAATCATATTAATCATAATAATAATCAAAATAATAAAATGATCTCAATAATAATAATTTTTGATAATAATAATGATTGTATATGTTAAAAATAATTAATGATAATATTTAATAACAATAATAATAAAGATAACACTAATAATATTGATATTGATATCAATATTAATAATGAAAGTAATAATAATTGTAAATGATAATGATGAGTGATAATAATAATAATATTAATATAACAATTTAATATTAATACATAATTATTTACAAATAATGGCTCGTGAATCGTTGGAATTAGTTGAGGTTAAATGAAATCATGTAAAGATTTTGTTTAAATTAACTCAGAAATTTCCGGGTTATCACAGTATCCCCCTGTTAATAGAAATTTTGTCCCAAAATTTAGTTGTTGCCATCAGTCGGCGTTGTTTGTAAACAGGTGAAGATATTTTCATTTTTCTTTGGTTTTCACGTTCCCAGGTATACTCGGGGCCTTTCGTGAATTCCTACGGATAGAATATTGTTTTCTTTCAAGAGTTTAAATCATACGAACCATAAATTCTATAGGTTCTTCGATGAAGTGAATTTTATTATTAATGCGGAGATCATTCAAAATGATGATGTTATAAAAGTCATTTCAGTAAATTGAATACATGAAATGTGTTATGAATAGTATTGAGCTTATTTAAAACTTTGAGTGTTTATGCCACAATATTAGGGTAGACAAAACAGAGAGTAGTTCATGAAAATTACAGTCATGAAATTTGATAGAGATCGTCCTTGTTTACAACAAGAATATTATAATGATGAATATAAGTTGAAAAATAAAGTTTTATCACTATTGAATAATGTGGATAAAACGATTCGATTATAGGAAGCGTAAAAATGAAGCTATCGTAAAAGAGTGAATGAGAAAATTAAATGTTCGCCTTAACTTTTGATGTAGTCATGATTGATTTCTGGAATTCAAGGGATTAAAGGAAATCTTCGTAATCTATAAGATTTGATTCTCCGGTATTTACGAAATTTTGAGATTTCTTTGATTAAATGCGGTGAATTTCCTCGATTGATGTGTTTGGAAATTTTGCTATAAATTAGCTTCTTCCATTTCATTATCTTCACCACTTCTATACTTTCTTCCTAAATTCTTACTTCCAAAAGATTTGTTAATATGCTCAATCCTGTATTGATACTTGTTATTATATTGTCCATATATGCAGTCATTCTTCTTTTTCTTTTACCACCAGAGGAATCTGTTTACTTCTACTATGCTCTTGGGGTTATAGTATTTTTAATTCTCCCGTGTCTTTATGTTGCTATACGCATTGATATACACGGTTTGTAATTTCCGTGTTGTTATCGGGCTTTATATTTTTCCTTATATGTCGGAGCTCTTTGCCTTTTTATTCTCCTCTCGACTCTAAGTAAAGCAAGTAATGGTCTAGAATTTGTAGGTATGAAGTTTCAAATGATCATAATGTTCTAAGTAGAAAAGAACATAATATCATGATTTGATTTGTCAAATTACCAGAATATTCGGAAAAGACCGAATCATCAAGAAAAATATTTTCTTGATATGTTTAGAGGTTAAATAGAATGTAAGAGTCGTGTAACATGGCACATGATGATTATAAAGTCTATGAATCATCATCTTCCATTAAAAATTTAGCATGACTTACTGTAATATAATCACGTTGGCCTGACGTCATTATATTATACTAACTCATGCTTCAATTCCCAACACTTCTTCAAAACATTTATAATTTAAACTTAAATTTTACAGAATATAGAAACTAAAACAGTTTCCTTTATGATGTGATAAAGATATCGCAAAGAGATAATTAATTGCGAACAAGAATTGTTATGAAGATATCTTCAGAAATATAGAGGATATTTATAACGAAAGATATGATGATATCTTAGAATTTCTAAGATCGAATGATAATGAAAAAAATTATTCTGTAAGGATTTAGAATGCGTAAGGAGATTATATGTCTTCTGTAATTTCCATCAGAAATCGAATCCTCTGGATTCCTTGAGTATAGGTTTAGACCTTGTGATTTGTCCACAGCCTCCTTCATAGTTTGCTCAATCCGTTTTCCAAATCCAAATCTGAGCTTATACCATTCTTTATTATCAAACTTTTGGCCATTAAGACCATCTATAGCTTTTGCTGCTTCGTCAGCATTCTCAAAGTTAACGAATATGAATCATTGATTATCAATCCGAGATGGTTTCAAGAAATTTTATTTTTAGGTGATTAAACGCTGATTGTAATTGTCAATGGATCTAATGGTTAACGAATAGGCGTTGTTGATTTCAAAAGTAATAAATGATAATTTCGGTGGTTTAATGTGATAATTCATCATAGAATACGAATAAATATAATTCATGAATGTAGTGATCTTTAGGAAGATAACATCTGCTAAAGCATTACTTGAATTTTGATATGTCAAAATCAGAATATGTAATTGAATTTGTATGAAGATGGTTGTTCTTTAGTGAATGGATACATATGTGGATGTAAGTAGTATAGTTACTGATTATTGAATCAGAATTGGAGAATGTATAATGTAACATAATAATGCGAGATGTAAATATTTCTCAGGTATTACCTACCTGTTAAAATATTTTCACAATTAACAGTTGTACCAAAAGGATTATCATCTTTATGAAGATATACGTTCATATATGTATTCTTCAGGTATAATATAGATTTAATGAGTTAATATAATATTAAACTCATTTGATTTGTGGTTGAAGCGAGAATAAATAATCTCCAAAACCTTAGAGATTTCATAATTGCCGCGAAATATTTCGCTAATGAAGTTATGAATCAATGCTTAATTGTTCATTGTTATTGATATACCTTGGTATATGATGTTGGTGCTCGTGAAATCCTTGTGAAATTCACAAGACACAAATAATGTTTTCTAGAAAGTTTTGAGTATGTCAAAAATGAAAGTATATAATCAAACATGTGTTTGAATAATACACTTGGTTTATTATGAAATGGAGTTTATTGTGTTGAAGCAGTGATTAACGATTGTTAAGTCATTAATAAAGGATGTACATCATAGCATATTAGTGATATGAATTAACCAAGTAGTACATACTAGTTAAGATTCACACGTAATAGCTTAGTACTAAAAGATTTATTATTGTTCCAATCCATATATATAAAGTATACATATATAGTTCTTCATTATAATATATATATATATAAAGTACACGTAATAGCTTAGTACTAAAAGATTTAATGATAATTATAATATGGATTTTAGTATTAGCATAATAGATAATAATAATAATAACTAATACTTATGTTAATAATTATATTAATAATAAATGAATGATAATAATAATAACAACAACAACAACAACAACAACAACAACAACAACAATAATAATAATAATAATAATAATAATAATAATAATAATAATAATAATAATAATAATAATAATAATAATAATAATAATAATAATAATAATAAAAGAAAGTGAGACTACCTTAGAAAGCCCTTTCTTTAAAAAAAGAATGCCCAAGACGGGGCTCGAACCCAAGACCTCTCGCTCACACTCAAACACCTTAACCATCCTTCCATCTGTTTCTTTCTGATTTAAACTCAACTTAAATTCCATTTAACCCGTAATAAAACAAGTTCCATCTTCTTCTTCTTCTTAATAATTCAGTCGACCACGGATAACAAATAACAACAATTTAATTTTTGTTTTGGTTTATAAATCGTAATGAAACAAACTACAACAACATTGGATTATCAGAAAATGAAGAAAAATTAAAAAAAATATATAAGAACATCCAGCTGTTCGGAAAAAAAAATTAGAACTCAATATCCATTATTGAATTCCAGATCGTTTTAGCTATAATTTATAACATAAAAGACGTCTTAAATCATCTATAGAAACTTTTCAAATCAACAATTGAACTTGAAACTTTAAATCGAACTCGAATTTAATGATGAACAAATATTTGACTTTTTGAATTCGATACTTTGACTTCAAAATTAAGAATCGTTAAAACGATTTGGAAGCTCAACTTTTGCAGTTAGTTTACTTAGAGGATTCCTAACTACATGGCATTTAAGGATTTTGAAAAACAATACGAAATCAGGCTTTTCAAAAAAATGAACACAAACAGAGTTATCGTGCTATTTTTCTTATTTTTCTGTTTAAATTCAGTTAAATAAAAGTTGTGAAAGGTAATGGAAGTTGATAAATGATAATGTTAAATCGACTGGTATCCTTTAATACTGAATTGGATCGAGTTTTACATCAAAAGGTTGACAGAAACAAATTAAAAGCCAGTAGGAATAAATAAAAAATATAATCAGATGAATAAATAAACAAAATAAAGCTGGATCTCTATGGATTTAAAAATTAAAAGCAGATCACATAAATCAAAAGCAGATCTTGATAACTAATAGAGTTTTGTTTATATCTGTTTATATAACCTATATCTAATTAATAATTAATATTTATAACAATAATAATACTTTAAGAATATTATAAATAATAAAATGATATTAATAATAAAAATCTTAGTAATAAGAGTAATAATAATGTTTTTTTTATCATTGATGATAATAATATTAATAATGATAAAAAATAAAAATAATAATATTAACAATTAACAATAATAATAATAATAATAATAATAATAATAATAATAATAGTAATAATAATAATAATCCTATTAATAATATTAGTAATGATAATACTTAATAATAATGTTAGTGATATATATTATGTTAATGATAATCATATTAATCAAAATAATAATCAAAATAATAAAATGATCTCAATAATAATAATTTTTGATAATAATAATGCTTGTATATGTTAAAAATAATTAATGATAATATTTAATAACAATAATAATAAAGATAACACTAATAATATTGATATTGATATCAATATTAATAATGAAAGTAATAATAATTGTAAATGATAATGATGAGTGATAATAATAATATTAATATAATAATTTAATATTAATACATAATTATTTACAAATAATGGCTCGTGAATCGTTGGAATTAGTTGAGGTTAAATGAAATCATGTAAAGATTTTGTTTAAATTAACTCGGAAATTTTTGGGTTATCACACAATTTATCAAAACATTTCAATGTGACAATGGAACCAAATATAATAATAAACAATTTCATCAGTTCTGTCAAAATAATGAATGACTTTTCGCTTCTCCTGCCCATACTCTTCTTCCCAAAATGGAAAATCCGAAAGAAAAATATGCGCCATAAACAACATCATTCGAACACTTCTCGCTCATGGTTCTCTTCCGTTATCATTTTGGCCTCATGCACTTCAAATGGCTACATATCTTTTAAATATCATACCTAGCAAACTTCTTAAATACCTCTCCCCAACTCAAATACTATATGGACGTACACCAACTTATTCTCATTTACGCACATTTGGATGCCTATGCTCTCTACTTTTTCCATCTTCAACCATTAACAAACTACAACCATGATCCATACATTGTATTTTTCTCGGGTACCCGCAAAATCATCGAGGGTACAAATACTATGATTTTATATAACAACCCGAAAATTTTCGACAAAAATTTAAACAAAATCTCTACATGATTACATTTAACTTCGAACAAATTTCGACGATTCACGAACAAACGATTATAAAAAGATATGTAAATATATATGTGTGTATATATATACATCATTTACAACCATTATTATTATCAGTATCATAATTATTATTATTAATAATTATCATTATCATTAATATAATTACTAATATATTATTAATATTATTAGTATTAATACCTAACATTAATATTAAAATAATGAAATATCATTATTATTATTATTATTAATATTGTTATTATCAAAATTATTATTATTATCATTTATCATTTATTATTATTATGATTAATATGATTATTAGTATCATTAACATAATCTATTATTATTATTATTATTATTATTATTATTATTACTACTAATATTATTATTATACTTATTATTGTTATTATTGATATTATTATTAATTATCATATCATTCTCATTATATTTGTATTATTATTATTAATATAATAATTATTATTATTATTATTATTATTATTATTATTATTATTAGTAGTAGTAGTAGTATTATATTTATTAATATATTTATAAAAAAAGGGGGGGAACTAATACCTAATTTAAGTCGCCACTTTTTAATTTTTTTATCTGCTTTTGATTTTTAAAATCAATTGTGATCTGCTTTATTATCTGTTTAATCGTGATTACTTGCTTTTTAATTTTCATCTGGATCGTGATTCCCATATCTGCATTCTATATATTTTTTCTCTGCTTTTAAATTTTTTATACATATCGTGATACATATTTTATATATCCTACTGGTTTTAGTTTTGTATTCTGTTGAATTTCCTATCTGTTTTTGTACCAGTCCACATCAATTCTTCATTAAATAACAACCTTGATCGATTATATATACTACATCCCTTATATCTGTGAATTAAAAAAAAAAGAGGAAGAAACTTATGAACACCCCTGTACGAGTTCATTTTATCAATAGCCCAAATTATTATCAAATACCAAAATGTGTAAATTGTAGTGACCCGTCCTAATCCATCCGGACGAAGTCCATATCGATTACAAATGATTCACAACAGTTGGTTACATCACGAGGTACTTAACCTCTATATGATACAATTTTACAAACATTACATTCGTTTTTAAAAGACAAACTTTCATTACATTGAAAGTTGACGGCATGCATACCATTTCATAATATAACCAACTATAATTGACTTAGTAATAATCTTGATGAACTCGACGATTTGAATGCAACGTCTTTTGAAATATGTCATGAATGACTATAAGTAATATCTCTTAATATGAGCAAATGCACAGCGGAAGATTTCTTTAATACTTGAGAATAAACATGCTTTAAAGTGTCAACCAAAAGGTTGGTGAGTTCATTAGTTTATCAATAATATTCATTTTCATCATTTTTAATAGACCACAAGAATTTCATTTCCAGTTCTCATAAATATACGTCCCATGCATAGAGACAAAAATAATCATTTATATGGTGAACACCTGGTAACCGACATTAACAAGATACATATAAGAATATCCCCTATCATTCCGAAAAATCCTTCGGACATGATAAAAACAACATCGAAGTACTAAAGCATCCGGTACTTTGGAAGGGGTTCGTTAGGCTCAATAGATCCATCTTTAGGATTCGCGTCAATTAGTAGACTGGTTTACTAATTCTTAGGTTACCAAGTAAAAGGAGCATATTCGGCTTCGATCATTCAACCATATAATATAGTTTCGATTACTTGTGTCTATTTCGTAAAACATGTATAAAAATTGCGCATGTATTCTCAGCCCAAAAATATAAAGGATAAAAAGGCAAATGAAACTCACAATCCAATATTTTGTAGTAAAAATATTCATACGACGAAACTGAACAATGCAGGGTTGGCATCAGATTCACGAACCTATATCAAGTGTGTATATATTAAAACATATAATAATATTCAAATAAACATATATTTTGATATTAGTAATATACTTGTGATATTAGATTTAATATTAATAATTACTTAAATATATTTATTTTATATATTAAATTATTGTAATAATCTATTATGTACTTTATTAAAATATTTTAGATAAGTACTTAGTTTTAATATTTTTAAATACTCATAATTTTTAATATGATAACATCTTTAATAATTTCGAGTTATATTAAAACGTAAATGAACAAAAAGTATTTTTATTAGTAAAAGTAGTATACTTATTATATATACTTCTATATATTTAAAGTTTGTATCTAATTTATAATATCTATCTTTTTAGTTTAAGATCATAAAAATATAGTTATATTTTATATACGAAATATATTTAAAACTAAAGTTATAGTTAGTAATTTTAATAATAATAATAATAATAATAATAATAATAATAATAATAATAATAATAAAAATAATAATAATGATAAAAAAATAATACTAATAATGATAATCATATTATAATAAGGATAATACTTATAATGATTTTGTTATTAATAATAATACTATTAATGTTTAATTATAATAATAATAATAATAATAATAATAATAATAATAATAATAATAATAATAATAATAATAATAATAATAATAATAATAATAATAATAATAATAATAATAATAATAATAATAATAATATGAATAATAATATGAATAATAATATGAATAATAATATGAATAATAAGTATACTACCTTAAAAATAGCTTCCTAAAAAGATGTCGCAGCCCGGGCTCGAACTCGAGACCTCTCGGTTAAACACCAACATCCCTAACCATTCCACTGTTTCGTATTTTCTGTAATAATAAGGATTTAAATCCTTTTAACCCATTTTAACCGTTTCATTTTTTTAAATTAAAAACTTCATCATCTTCTATAATCTATACTATCATCTTATATCTATTATCATCATCTATCTCATCAATATCATAATCATCATCATCACAGAACATCATCATCATCGTCACATAACCTCATCATTTATCACAAATGATCATCATTATCATTATCTTAACTATATCAGAATCTAAATCATCATCCATTTCCATCTTAATCATCATAAATTACTCTTCTATATCTTAATCATAATTATACCATCGTGATCATCTTTCTACATATCATCGGTCACCATCATCATCAATCACGGCTTTATCTTCCTTCATTATTCTCATCATCGAGTACTTCATCACCATTCAACACGTCCATCATCTTCAACATGAAATCACAATTCATCATCTTTACATTAAGATCTACATCATCACATCATCATGATCGTCATCATAATATCATAGGTTTTCATCACCATCATCTAAATCGATCATCATTCTAATTTCTAACATCATAACCACCTTCATTCATATTTCGTTCATAACATCATCAAACGATTTTATTTTGTCCATTGTTACCTTTAATATTATATGCCAACTCGTCCCTCTCAATCCTAAAAGGAAACGAAAGCTGGACCACAGTCTATCACAACAGGAATTGGCCTAACATGGTCCATTATCTAAAACATTACGCCCCAAAAATAAATAAATAAATGATAGGTTAATGGCCCAAGTTAGATAAAATAGGACCTCAAAAGATTCGGTACCCATTTCCATAAGATAAAAGTGTGTATCACTTTCTTGTCTGGCTCCACAGAGATCATAAATAATTAACAGTAATATTTAATTCACCAATTTGCTCAAGTGGTAGCCAATTTTGGAATATTTGTCGGCCAAAGGAAAGGAGAACACACCAACTTATTTCAATCCCTCATCTTCATCGTGTATCTTCTTTATCAACACAGAAAAAATGCAGCTGTGATGGTTTGTAGTGGTTTCAACGGAAATAGAAACTGATAAGCTGAAACAGTACTCGAAAATTAGTAGAAAGAATTAGGTGTATTCATGCAGGGTTGTAGGTGAGGCGACTGATCAGAAAAATAGAATGAAATAGGAATAGCAGTTGTAATTTAATGGTGGCGAGGTTATGAGGGTTGTGAGTTTGTGATTGTTCACGTAGGGTGGCGTTCAAAGAGAAAGTAGAAAAGGAAACATATGAACATCCACGTAATACTAATTATAATACGAATTGAAACAGAAAAATTTCAAGTGATGGTGACTGTTGTAGTGACCCGAACTTTTCCATGTTTATATATATTAATTGAGATTGATATTTACATGATTAAATGTTTTCAACATGTTAAGCAATCAAACTTGTTAAGACTTGATTAATTGAAATAGGTTTCATATAGACAATTGACCACCCAAGTTGACCGGTGATTCACGAACGTTAAAACTTGTAAAAACTATATGATGACATATATATGGTTATATATATAGTTAACATGATATTATGATAAGTAAACATATCATTAAGTATATTAACAATGAACTACATATGTAAAAACAAGACTACTAACTTAATGATTTTGAAACGAGACATATATGTAACGATTATCGTTGTAACGACATTTAATGTATATATATCATATTAAGAGATATTCGTACATCATAATATCATGATAATATAATAATTTAAAATCTCTTTTGATATTATAAACATTGGGTTAACAACATTTAACAAGATCGTTAACCTAAAGGTTTCAAAACAACATTTACATGTAACGACTAACGATGACTTAACGACTCAGTTAAAATGTATATACATGTAGTATTTTAATATGTATTCATACACTTTTGAAAGAATTCAAGACACTTATCAAAATACTTCTACTTAACAAAAATGCTTACAATTACATCCTCGTTCAGTTTCATCAACAATTCTACTCGTATGCACCCGAATTCGTACTCGTACAATACACAGCTTTTAGATGTATGTACTATTGGTATATATACTCCAATGATCAGCTATTAGCAGCCCATGTGAGTCACCTAACACATGTGGGAACCATCATTTGGCAACTAGCATGAAATATCTCATAAAATTACAAAAATATGAGTAATCATTCATGACTTATTTACATGAAAACAAAATTACATATCCTTTATATCTAATCCATACACCAACGACCAAAAATACCTACAAACACTTTCATTCTTCAATTTTATTCATCTAATTGATCTCTCTCAAGTTCTATCTTCAAGTTCTAAGTGTTCTTCATAAATTCCAAAAGTTCTAGTTTCATAAAATCAAGAATACTTTTAAGTTTGCTAGCTCACTTCCAATCTTGTAAGGTGATCATCCAACCTCAAGAAATCTTTGTTTCTTACAGTAGGTTATCATTCTAATACAAGGTAATAATCATATTCAAACTTTGGTTCAATTTTTATAACTATAACAATCTTATTTCAAGTGATGATCTTACTTGAACTTGTTTTCGTGTCATGATTCTGCTTCAAGAACTTCGAGCCATCCAAGGATCCATTGAAGCTAGATTCATTTTTCTCTTTTCCAGTAGGTTTATCCAAGGAACTTAAGGTAGTAATGATGTTCATAACATCATTCGATTCATACATATAAAGCTATCTTATTCGAAGGTTTAAACTTGTAATCACTAGAACATAGTTTAGTTAATTCTAAACTTGTTCGCAAACAAAAGTTAATCCTTCTAACTTGACTTTTAAAATTAACTAAACACATATTCTATATCTATATGATATGCTAACTTAATGATTTAAAACCTGGAAACACGAAAAACACCGTAAAACCGGATTTACGCCGTCGTAGTAACACCGAGGGCTGTTTTGGATTAGTTAATTAAAAACTATGATAAACTTTGATTTAAAAGTTATTATTATGAGAAAATGATTTTTATTATGAACATTAAACTATATCCAAAAATTATGGTTAAACTAAAAGTGGAAGTATGTTTTCTAAAATGGTCATCTAGACGTCGTTCTTTCGACTAAATGACTACCTTTACAAAAACGACTTGTAACTTATTTTTCCGAATATAAACCTATACTTTTTCTATTTAGATTCATAAAATAGAGTTCAATAACGGATTTAAAATGAAGAAGTTATGGGTAAAACAAGATTGGATAATTTTTCTCATTTTAGCTACGTGAAAATTGGTAACAAATCTATTCCAACCATAACTTAATCAACTTGTATTGTATATTATGTAATCTTGAGATACCATAGACACGTATACAATGTTTCGACCTATCATGTCGACACATCTATATATATTTCGGAACAGCCATAGACACTCTATATGTGAATGTTGGAGTTAGCTATACAGGGTTGAGGTTGATTCCAAAATATATATAGTTTGAGTTGTGATCAATAATGAGATACGTATACACTGAGTCGTGGATTGATTCAAGATAATATTTATCGATTTATTTCTGTACATCTAACTGTGGACAACTAGTTGTAGGTTACTAACGAGGACAGCTGACTTAATAAACTTAAAACATCAAAATATATTAAAAGTGTTGTAAATATATTTTGAACATACTTTGATATATATGTATATATTATTATAGGTTCGTGAATCAACCAGTGGCCAAGTCTTACTTCCCGACGAAGTAAAAATCTGTGAAAGTGAGTTATAGTCCCACTTTTAAAATCTAATATTTTTGGGATGAGAATACATGCAGGTTTTATAAATGATTTACAAAATAGACACAAGTACGTGAAACTACATTCTATGGTTGAATTATCGAAATCGAATATGCCCCTTTTTATTAAGTCTGGTAATCTAAGAATTAGGGAACAGACACCCTAATTGACGCGAATCCTAAAGATAGATCTATCGGGCCCAACAAGCCCCATCTAAAGTACCGGATGCTTTAGTACTTCGAAATTTATATCATATCCGAAGGGTGTCCCGGAATGATGGGGATATTCTTATATATGCATCTTGTTAATGTCGGTTACCAGGTGTTCACCATATGAATGATTTTTATCTCTATGTATGGGATGTGTATTGAAATATGAAATCTTGTGGTCTATTATTATGATTTGATATATATAGGTTAAACCTATAACTCACCAACATTTTTGTTGACGTTTTAAGCATGTTTATTCTCAGGTGAGTATTAAGAGCTTCCGCTATCGCATAGTTAAATAAGGACGAGATTTGGAGTCCATGCTTGTATGATATTGTGTAAAAACTGCATTCAAGAAACTTATTTTGTTGTAACATATTTGTATTGTAAACCATTATGTAATGGTCGTGTGTAAACAGGATATTTTAGATTATCATTATTTGATAATCTACGTAAAGCTTTTTAAAACCTTTATCTATGAAATAAAGGTTATGGTTTGTTTTAAAAATGAATGCAGTCTTTGAAAAATGTCTCATATAGAGGTCAAAACCTCGCAACGAAATCAATTAATATGGAACGTTTTTAATCAATAAGAACGGGACATTTCAGTTGGTATCCGAGCGTTGGTCTTAGAGAACCAGAATTTTGCATTAGTGTGTCTTATCGAGTTTGTTAGGATGCATTAGTGAGTCTGGACTTCGACCGTGTTTACTTGAAAAATGATTGCTTAACAAATTTTGTTGGAAACTATATATTTTTAACATGTGAATATTATGTGATATATTAATCTCTTAACGTGTTTGATATTATGTGATAGATGTCTACCTCTAGAACAAGTCCCATTGACTCACCTAATAATAATGAAGAGTCAAATGTAAATTGGAATGATTCGTGGAGTGATTCACAAGTTCCCGAAGAGGAATCGAAAGAAGAGTCGGAACCGGAAGAAGAATAGGAACCGTACGCACTACCGTGGTCAGCATTCAAGCACTTGATGAACGAGAAGTACCGTCCCAGAACCGAGGTCAATAAGCTCAAGACAGAACTTAGAGGGTTACGAACCCAAGGATTTGATATTACCACGTACGAAAGACGATTCACAGAATTGTGCCTATTGTGTCCAGGAGCGTTCGAAGATGAGGAAGAGAAGATCGACGCGTTTGTGAAAGGATTACCGAAAAGAATCCAAGAAGATATAAGTTCACACGAGCCCGCCTCCATACAACAGGCATGTAGAATGGCTCACAAACTAGTGAACCAGATTGAAGAAAGAATTAAAGAACAGACTGCTGAAGAGGCCAATGTGAAGCAAGTCAAAAGAAAGTGGGAGGAAAACGGTGATAAGAATCACCAATACAATAACAACAGCAATTACAACAATAATCGCAACAATTATCCCAACAATCGCAACATCAATCGCAACTACAACAAACGGCCCAACAACAACAACAGCAACTACAACAATCATCCCAACAACAATAATAACCGCAACAACAACAACAACAATCAGAAGCAGCTATGCCAAAGGTGTGAAAAGTATCACTCGGGGTTCTGCACCAAATTTTGCAACAAGTGTAAAAGAAATGGTCATAGCGCGGCGAAGTGTGAGGTTTACAGACCAGGGGTTAACAGAACGAAAGGAACAAATGGTGTCGGAACGAGTAATGGCGGAGCAAGTAGTGTCGGAGCAAGTTATGCCAATATAGTTTGTTATAAATGTGGAAAACCGGGCCACATTATTAGAAATTGCCCGAACCAGGAGAACACGAATGGACAAGGCCGCGGAAGAGTTTTCAATATTAATGCGGCAGAGGCACAGGAAGACCCGGAGCTTGTTATGTAGTGACCCGAACTTTTCCATGTTTATATATATTAATTGAGTTTGATATTTACATGATTAAATGTTTCCAACATGTTAAGCAATCAAACTTGTTAAGACTTGATTAATTGAAATATGTTTCATATAGACAATTGACCACCCAAGTTGACCGGTGATTCACGAACGTTAAAACTTGTAAAAACTATACGATGACATATATATGGTTATATATATAGTTAACATGTTTTTATTATAAGTATGTATCTCATTAGGTATTTTAACAATGAGTTATATACATAAAAATGAGACTATTAATTTAAGAAACTCGAAAACGATATATATAACGATTATCGTTATAACAACGTCTTACTAGGTACATATGAATCATATTAAGATATTGATACACTTGGTTAATTATGTTAAATGATAAGTAAATATATTATTAAGTGTATTAACAATGAAATACATATGTAAAAATAAGACTACTAACTTAATGATTTCGAAACGAGACATATATGTAACGATTATCGTTGTAACGACATTTAACTATATATACATCATACTGAGATATATTATATATAATAATATCATGATAATATAAAAATTTAACATCTCATTTGTTATAATAAACAATGGGTTAACAACATTCAACAAGATCATTAACCTAAAGGTTTCAAAACAACATTTACATGTAACGACTAACGATGACTTAACGACTCAGTTAAAATGTATATACATGTAGTGTTTTAATATGTATTCATACACTTTTGAAAGACTTCAATACACTTATCAAAATACTTCTACTTAACAAAAATGCTTACAATTACATCCTCGTTCAGTTTCATCAACAATTCTACTCGTATGCACCCGTATTCGTACTCGTACAATACACAGCTTTTAGATGTATGTACTATTGGTATATACACTCCAATGATCAGCTCTTAGCAGCCCATGTGAGTCACCTAACACATGTGGGAACCATCATTTGGCAACTAGCATGAAATATCTCATAAAATTACAAAAATATGAGTAATCATTCATGACTTATTTACATGAAAACAAAATTACATATCCTTTATATCTAATCCATACACCAACGACCAAAAACACCTACAAACACTTTCATTCTTCAATTTTCTTCATCTAATTGATCTCTCTCAAGTTCTATCTTCAAGTTCTAAGTGTTCTTCATATATTTTACAAGTTCTAGTTACATAAAATCAAGAATACTTTCAAGTTTGCTAGCTCACTTCCAATCTTGTAAGGTGATCATCCAACCTCAAGAAATCTTTGTTTCTTACTGTAGGTTATCATTCTAATACAAGGTAATAATCATATTCAAACTTTGGTTCAATTTCTATAACTATAACAATCTTATTTCAAGTGATGATCTTACTTGAACTTGTTTTCGTGTCATGATTCTGCTTCAAGAACTTCGAGCCATCCAAGGATCCGTTGAAGCTAGATCCATTTTTCTCTTTTCCAGTAGGTTTATCCAAGGAACTTAAGGTAGTAATGATGTTCATAACATCATTCGATTCATACATATAAAGCTATCTTATTCGAAGGTTTAAACTCGTAATCACTAGAACATAGTTTAGTTAATTCTAAACTTGTTCGCAAACAAAAGTTAATCCTTCTAACTTGACTTTTAAAATTAACTAAACACATGTTCTATATCTATATGATATGCTAACTTAATGATTTAAAACCTGGAAACACGAATTCACCGTAAAACCGGATTTACGCCGTCGTAGTAACACCGCGGGCTGTTTTGGGTTAGTTAATTAAAAACTATGATAAACTTTGATTTTAAAGTTGTTATTCTGAGAAAATGATTTTTATTATGAACATGAAACTATATCCAAAAATTATGATTAAACTCAAAGTGGAAGTATGTTTTATAAAATGGTCTTCTAGACGTCGTTCTTTCGACTGAAATGACTACCTTTACAAAAACGACTTGTAACTTATTTTTCCGACTATAAACCTATACTTTTCTGTTTAGATTCATAAAATAGAGCTCAATATGAAACCATAGCAATTTGATTCACTCAAAACGGATTTAAAATGAAGAAGTTATGGGTAAAACAAGATTGGATAATTTTTCTCATTTTAGCTACGTGAAAATTGGTAACAAATCTATTCCAACCATAACTTAATCAACTTGTATTGTATATTATGTAATCTTGAGATACCATAGACACGTATACAATGTTTCGACCTATCATGTCGACACATCTATATATATTTCGGAACAACCATAGACACTCTATATGTGAATGTTGGAGTTAGCTATACAGGGTTGAGGTTGATTCCAAAATATATATAGTTTGAGTTGTGATCAATACTGAGATACGTATACACTGGGTCGTGGATTGATTCAAGATAATATTTATCGATTTATTTCTGTACATCTAACTGTGGACAACTAGTTGTAGGTTACTAACAAGGACAGCTGACTTAATAAACTTAAAACATCAAAATATATTAAAAGTGTTGTAAATATATTTTGAACATACTTTGATATATATGTATATATTGTTATAGGTTCGTGAATCAACCAGTGGCCAAGTCTTACTTCCCGACGAAGTAAAAATCTGTGAAAGTGAGTTATAGTCCCACTTTTAAAATCTAATATTTTTGGGATGAGAATACATGCAGGTTTTATAAATGATTTACAAAATAGACACAAGTACGTGAAACTACATTCTATGGTTGAATTATCGAAATCGAATATGCCCCTTTTTATTAAGTCTGGTAATCTAAGAATTAGGGAACAGACACTCTAATTGACGCGAATCCTAAAGATAGATCTATTGGGCCTAACAAACCTCATCCAAAGTACCGGATGCTTTAGTACTTCGAAATTTATATCATATCCGAAGGGTGTCCCGGAATGATGGGGATATTCTTATATATGCATCTTATTAATGTCGATTACCAGGTGTTCACCATATGAATGATTTTTATCTCTATGTATGGGATGTGTATTGAAATATGAAATCTTGTGGTCTATTATTATGATTTGATATATATAGGTTAAACCTATAAATCACCAACATTTTTGTTGACGTTTTAAGCATGTTTATTCTCAGGTGATTATTAAGAGCTTCCGCTGTCGCATACTTAAAAAAGGACGAGATTTGGAGTCCATACTTGTATGATATTGTGTAAAAACTGCATTCAAGAAACTTATTTTGTTGTAACATATTTGTATTGTAAACCATTATGTAATGGTCGTGTGTAAACAGGATATTTTAGATTATCATTATTTGATAATCTACGTAAAGCTTTTTAAAACCTTTATCTATGAAATAAAGGTTATGGTTTGTTTTAAAAATGAATGCAGTCTTTGAAAAACGTCTCATATAGAGGTCAAAACCTCGCAACGAAATCAATTAATATGGAACGTTTTTAATCAATAAGAACGGGACATTTCAGTTGGTATCCGAGCGTTGGTCTTAGAGAACCAGAAAATTTGCATTAGTGTGTCTTATCGAGTTTGTTAGGATGCATTAGTGATTCTAGACTTCGACCGAGTTTTTTTTAAAAATGATTGCTTAACATTTTTGTTGGAAACTATATATTTTTAACATATGAATATTATGTGATATATTAATCTCTTAACGTGTTTGATATTATGTGATAGATGTCTACCTCTAGATCAAGTCCCATTGACTCACCTAATAATAATGAAGAGTCAAATGTAAATTGGAATGATTCATGGACTGATTCACAAGTTCCCGAAGAGGAACCGGAAGAAGAGTCGGAACCGGAAGAAGAATCGGAACCGGACGAAGAATCGGAACCGGAAGAAGAATCAGAACCGGTGGGGGAAATAATAAAACGGTTAAGTAAAAGAGAATCCTCAACCAACCGACCAAGGTTAATTATGGTCAATGGTGTTTCCGCCAAGGAAGCAAAATATTGGGAGGATTACCAATTCTCCGATGAATCGGATTCCGACGAGAATTCCAATGATGTTATAGAAATTACCCCAACTGAATTTAAAAAGGCAAAAGAAAATAATAAGGGAAAGGGCATAAAAATAGAGAAATCTAATTCCAACCCCGATGAACTTTATATGTATCGTCAACCCCCGAAGTTCTTAAGTTGTAACAATGACCCGGGAACCTCTAAACCACCAGGTTTTTCTAAACCAATGTGGACAACGACGGCTCGTATTAGGGGAACATCATATATCCCTAGAAACTTGGCAAAACGAACCAAAACCGAAGAAGAAGAAATGAGCGAGTCGTAATAAGATAGTTGTATTCGTGTGGTGTAATATATGTAATATAGTGTTCTTATGCTTTATGATATATGTAAAAATTGCTTGTATTAATAAGTATTTTTTTATGAATCTAACTCTTGTCTATTTTACAGTTTAAAAACACAAAATGGATAGACAACCCAATATTTTAAGAGACCTACCCGGAGACATGATTGATGAAATCTTGTCTAGAGTCGGCCAGAATTCCTTGGCACAACTATTTAAGGTGAGATCAGTTTGTAAGACATTCGAAGAACGTTCTAAGAATGTCTTGGTTTATAAGAGACTTTCGTTTGAAAGATGGGGGATATCACATTGGGAAACCCATAAGTTACGATGTGTTTACTTTGACGCATATATTGCGGGGAACCCAAATGCTATTTTACGCAATGGGTTAAGAAATTATTTTGACTCAATATATCCGAATATTGGACTTCGTGATTTAGAGAAAGCGGCTAACATGCAACATAAAGAAGCATGTTATGCTTACGGATTAGTAATGTTCACTTCTCACCAAAGTGAGAACAAGAACATAGCGCTACAACTATTAAACAAAACGTTTCCACAAGTGACGGAGTCGGTAATTGGGGTAAGAAATGAGGTTTTTAGATTATTACGGGACTGTTGGACATTACGTAACCCTCGTCCCTTTGACGACGTTACAACACGCTGTCTTATCAACGGCCATAACGGTTATGTTGCACAAGACCAAGGA
Organism: Rutidosis leptorrhynchoides; assembly: GCF_046630445.1. Classification (NCBI taxonomy): domain Eukaryota; kingdom Viridiplantae; phylum Streptophyta; class Magnoliopsida; order Asterales; family Asteraceae; genus Rutidosis; species Rutidosis leptorrhynchoides. The sequence goes on from NC_092340.1 coordinate 33,849,611, forward strand.
TGGGAAGTAGTCCTAGTAAAACCAGAATGCATGACTTGTTTCTGGACGTATGAATTACGTGTCTTTATTGCCTTTGCTGAACGACTTGTGTACTAGCTAGAATTATCTTCACAACTATCTTGTATCAAAGTTATTGTGTGCTATATTTCATGCTTTATGTAAAATAAGCGGTATTGTAAGTTTGTAAAATATTGTATAAAAGTTTGAACGCGAAATATTATTATAATCAGTTTTTCATATAGAATTGTAGTAGTTGAATTGTATATTAGCTACTAAGTATGAACTTAACGGGTAGGTACTACCCGAATTTAAACTTATAAAATGCTAATATGAAGAAAAAGCTTTTATAAATGAGTTCATATTATGCTACGAAATACTATTAACTACTCTTAATATTCTGTATGATTAACTTGTTCCATTTGACTATTTTGAAGGAAATGGCACCGACTACTCGACACACCGTGAATATGAATGAAGAGGAATTCCGTACTTTTCTAGCTTCAAACATAGCCGCAGTACAGGCTGCGCTACATACCAACAATAACCTTGGATCTAGCAGTACAGGAAATCGTGTAGGATGCACCTACAAAGAATTCACTGCCTGCAAACCTTTGGAATTTGATGGAACCGAAGGACCGATCGGATTGAAACGGTGGACCGAGAAGGTCGAATCGGTGTTTGCCATAAGTAAGTGTACTGAAGAGGACAAAGTGAAGTACGCTACGCATACCTTCACAGGTTCTGCGTTAACATGGTGGAATACCTATCTAGAGCAAGTGGGACAAGACGATGCGTACGCACTACCGTGGTCAGCATTCAAGCACTTGATGAACGAGAAGTACCGTCCCAGAACCGAGGTCAATAAGCTCAAGACAGAACTTAGAGGGTTACGAACCCAAGGATTTGATATTACCATGTACGAAATACGATTCACAGAATTGTGCCTATTGTGTCCGGGAGCATTCGAAGATGAGGAAGAGAAGATCGACGCATTTGTGAAAGGATTACCGAAAAGAATCCAAGAAGATATAAGTTCACACGAGCCCGCCTCTATACAACATGGATGTAGAATGGCTCACAAACTAGTGAACCAGATTGAAGAAAGAATTAAAGAACAGACTGCTGAAGAGGCCAATGTGAAGCAAGTCAAAAGAAAGTGGGAGGAAAACGGTGATAAGAATCACCAATACAACAACAACAGCAATTACAACAATAATCGCAACAATTATCCCAACAATCGCAACATCAATCGCAACTACAACAAACGGCCCAACAATAACAACAACAACAACAGCAACAGCAACTACAACAATCATCCCAACAACAATAATAACCGCAACAACAACAACAATCAGAAGCAGCTATGCCAAAGGTGTGAAAAGTATCACTCGGGGTTCTGCACCAAATTTTGCAACAAGTGTAAAAGAAATGGTCATAGCGCGGCGAAGTGTGAGGTCTACAGACCAGGGGTTAATAGAACGAAAGGAACAAATGGTGTCGGAACGAGTAATGGCGGAGCAAGTAGTGTCGGAGCAAGTTATGCCAATGTAGTTTGTTATAAATGTGGAAAACAGGGCCACATTATTAGAAATTGCCTGAACCAGGAGAACACGAATGGACAAGGCCGCGGAAGAGTTTTCAATATTAATGCGGCAGAGGCACAGGAAGACCCGGAGCTTGTTACGGGTACGTTTCTTATTGACAATAAATCTGCTTACGTTTTATTTGATTCGGGTGCGGATAGAAGCTATATGAGTAGAGATTTTTGTGCTAAATTAAGTTGTCCATTGACGCCTTTGGATAGTAAATTTTTACTCGAATTAGCAAATAGTAAATTAATTTCAGCAGATAATATATGTCGGAATCGAGAAATTAAACTGGTTAGCGAAACATTTAAGATTGATGTGATACCAGTAGAGTTAGGGAGTTTTGATGTGATAATCGGTATGGACTGGTTGAAAGAAGTGAAAGCAGAGATCGTCTGTTACAAAAATGCAATTCGCATTATACGAGAAAAAGGAAAACCCTTAATGGTGTAAGGAGAAAAGGGCAACACGAAGCTACATCTTATTAGTAATTTGAAGGCACAAAAACTAATAAGAAAAGGTTGCTATGCTGTTCTAGCACACGTCGAGAAAGTACAAACTGAAGAAAAGAGCATCAATGATGTTCCCATTGCAAAAGAATTTCCCGATGTATTTCCGAAAGAATTACCGGGATTACCCCCACATCGATCCGTTGAATTTCAAATAGATCTTGTACAAGGAGCTGCACCAATAGCTCGTGCTCCTTACAGACTCGCACCCAGCGAGATGAAAGAACTGCAAAGCCAATTACAAGAACTTTTAGAGCGTGGTTTCATTCGACCAAGCACATCACCATGGGGAGCTCCTGTTTTGTTTGTCAAGAAGAAAGATGGTACATTCAGGTTGTATATCGACTACCGAGAGTTGAACAAACTTACCATCAAGAACCGCTACCCACTACTGAGAATCGACGACTTATTTGATCAACTACAAGGCTCGTCTGTTTATTCAAAGATTGACTTACGTTCCGGGTACCATCAAATGCGGGTGAAAGAAGATGATATTCCAAAGACTGCTTTCAGAACACGTTACGGTCATTACGAGTTTATGGTCATGCCGTTTGGTTTAACTAATGCACCAGCTGTGTTCATGGACCTTATGAACCGAGTGTGTGGACCATACCTTGACAAGTTTGTCATTGTTTTCATTGATGACATACTTATTTACTCAAAGAATGACCAAGAACACGGTGAACATTTGAGAAAGGTGTTAGAAGTATTGAGGAAAGAAGAATTGTACGCTAAGTTTTCAAAGTGTGCATTTTGGTTGGAAGAAGTTCAATTCCTCGGTCACATAGTGAACAAAGAAGGTATTAAGGTGGATCCGGCAAAGATAGAAACTGTTGAAAAGTGGGAAACCCCGAAAACTCCGAAACACATACGCCAGTTTTTAGGACTAGCTGGTTACTACAGAAGGTTCATCCAAGACTTTTCCAGAATAGCAAAACCCTTGACTGCATTAACGCATAAAGGAAAGAAATTTGAATGGAATGATGAACAAGAGAAAGCGTTTCAGTTATTGAAGAAAAAGCTAACTACGGCACCTATATTGTCATTGCCTGAAGGGAATGATGATTTTGTGATTTATTGTGAAGCATCAAAGCAAGGTCTCAGTTGTGTATTAATGCAACGAACGAAGGTGATTGCTTATGCGTCTAGACAATTGAAGATTCACGAACAAAATTATACGACACATGATTTGGAATTAGGCGCGGTTGTTTTTGCATTAAAGACTTGGAGGCACTACTTATATGGGGTCAAAAGTATTATATATACCGACCACAAAAGTCTTCAACACATATTTAATCAGAAACAACTGAATATGAGGCAGCGTAGGTGGATTGAATTGTTGAATGATTACGACTTTGAGATTCGTTACCACCCGGGGAAGGCAAATGTGGTAGCTGATGCCTTGAGCAGGAAGGACAGAGAACCCATTCGAGTAAAATCTATGAATATAATGATTCATAATAACCTTACTACTCAAATAAAGGAGGCGCAACAAGGAGTTTTAAAAGAGGGAAATTTAAAGGATGAAATACCCAAAGGATCGAAGAAGCATCTTAATATTCGGGAAGATGGAACCCGGTATAGGGCTGAAAGGATTTGGGTACCAAAATTTGGAGATATGAGAGAAATGGTACTTAGAGAAGCTCATAAAACCAGATACTCAATACATCCTGGAACGGGGAAGATGTACAAGGATCTCAGGAAATATTTTTGGTGGCCGGGTATGAAAGCCGATGTTGCTAAATACGTAGGAGAATGTTTGACGTGTTCTAAGGTCAAAGCTGAGCATCAGAAACCATCAGGTCTACTTCAACAACCCGAAATCCCAGAATGGAAATGGGAAAACATTACCATGGATTTCATCACTAAATTGCCAAGGACTGCAAGTGGTTTTGATACTATTTGGGTAATAGTTGATCGTCTCACCAAATCAGCACACTTCCTGCCAATAAGAGAAGATGACAAGAAGGAGAAGTTAGCACGACTGTATTTGAAGGAAGTCATATCCAGACATGGAATACCAATCTATATTATCTCTGATAGGGATGGCAGATTTATTTCAAGATTTTGGCAGACATTACAGCAAGCATTAGGAACTCGTCTAGACATGAGTACTGCCTATCATCCACAAACTGATGGGCAGAGCGAAAGGACGATACAAACGCTTGAAGACATGCTACGAGCATGTGTTATTGATTTCGGAAACAGTTGGGATCGACATCTACCGTTAGCAGAATTTTCCTACAACAACAGCTACCATTCAAGCATTGAGATGGCGCCGTTTGAAGCACTTTATGGTAGAAAGTGCAGGTCTCCGATTTGTTGGAGTGAAGTGGGGGATAGACAGATTACGGGTCCGGAGATTATACAAGAAACTACCGAGAAGATCATCCAAATTCAACAACGGTTGAAAACCGCCCAAAGTCGACAAAAGAGCTACGCCGACATTAAAAGAAAAGATATAGAATTTGAAATTGGAGAGATGGTCATGCTTAAAGTTGCACCTTGGAAAGGCGTTGTTCGATTTGGTAAACGAGGGAAATTAAATCCAAGGTATATTGGACCATTCAAGATTATTGATCGTGTCGGACCAGTAGCTTACCGACTTGAGTTACCTCAACAACTCACGGCTGTACATAACACTTTCCACGTCTCGAATTTGAAGAAATGTTTTGCTAAAGAAGATCTCACTTTTCCGTTAGATGAAATCCAAATCAACGAAAAACTTCAATTCATCGAAGAATCCGTCGAAATAATGGATCGTGAGGTTAAAAGACTTAAGCAAAACAAGATACCAATTGTTAAGGTTCGATGGAATGCTCGTAGAGGACCCGAGTTCACCTGGGAGCATGAAGATTACATGAAGAAGAAATACCCGCATCTATTTCCAGAAGATTCGTCAACACCTTCAACAGCTTAAAATTTCGGGACGAAATTTATTTAACGGGTAGGTACTGTAGTGACCCGAACTTTTCCATGTTTATATATATTAATTGAGATTGATATTTACATGATTAAATGTTTCCAACATGTTAAGCAATCAAACTTGTTAAGACTTGATTAATTGAAATATGTTTCATATAGACAATTGACCACCCAAGTTGACCGGTGATTCACGAACGTTAAAACTTGTAAAAACTATACGATGACATATATATGGTTATATATATAGTTAAAATGTTTTTATTATAAGTATGTATCTCATTAGGTATTTTAACAATGAGTTATATACATAAAAATGAGACTATTAATTTAAGAAACTCGAAAACGATATATATAACGATTATCGTTATAACAACGTCTTACTAGGTACATATGAATCATATTAAGATATTGATACACTTGGTTAATTATGTTAAATGATAAGTAAATATATTATTAAGTGTATTAACAATGAAATACATATGTAAAAATATGACTACTAACTTAATGATTTCGAAACGAGACATATATGTAACGATTATCGTTGTAACAACATTTAACTGTATATACATCATACTGAGATATATTATATATAATAATATCATGATAATATAAAAATTTAACATCTCATTTGTTATAATAAACAATGGGTTAACAACATTCAACAAGATCATTAACCTAAAGGTTTCAAAACAACATTTACATGTAACGACTAACGATGACTTAACGACTCAGTTAAAATGTATATACATGTAGTGTTTTAATATGTATTCATACACTTTTGAAAGACTTCAAGACACTTATCAAAATACTTCTACTTAACAAAAATGCTTACAATTACATCCTCGTTCAGTTTCATCAACAATTCTACTCGTATGCACCCGTATTTGTACTCGTACAATACACAGCTTTTAGATGTATGTACTATTGGTATATACACTCCAATGATCAGCTCTTAGCAGCCCATGTGAGTCACCTAACACATGTGGGAACCATCATTTGGCAACTAGCATGAAATATCTCATAAAATTACAAAAATATGAGTAATCATTCATGACTTATTTACATGAAAACAAAATTACATATCCTTTATATCTAATCCATACACCAACGACCAAAAACACCTACAAACACTTTCATTATTCAATTTTCTTCATCTAATTGATCTCTCTCAAGTTCTATCTTCAAGTTCTAAGTGTTCTTCATATATTTTACAAGTTCTAGTTACATAAAATCAAGAATACTTTCAAGTTTGCTAGCTCACTTCCAATCTTGTAAGGTGATCATCCAACCTCAAGAAATCTTTGTTTCTTACTGTAGGTTATCATTCTAATACAAGGTAATAATCATATTCAAACTTTGGTTCAATTTCTATAACTATAACAATCTTATTTCAAGTGATGATCTTACTTGAACTTGTTTTCGTGTCATGATTCTGCTTCAAGAACTTCGAGCCATCCAAGGATCCGTTGAAGCTAGATCCATTTTTCTCTTTTCCAGTAGGTTTATCCAAGGAACTTAAGGTAGTAATGATGTTCATAACATCATTCGATTCATACATATAAAGCTATCTTATTCGAAGGTTTAAACTCGTAATCACTAGAACATAGTTTAGTTAATTCTAAACTTGTTCGCAAACAAAAGTTAATCCTTCTAACTTGACTTTTAAAATTAACTAAACACATGTTCTATATCTATATGATATGCTAACTTAATGATTTAAAACCTGGAAACACGAAAAACACCGTAAAACCGGATTTACGCCGTCGTAGTAACACCGCGGGCTGTTTTGGGTTAGTTAATTAAAAACTATGATAAACTTTGATTTAAAAGTTGTTATTATGAGAAAATGATTTTTATTATGAACATGAAACTATATCCAAAAATTATGATTAAACTCAAAGTGGAAGTATGTTTTATAAAATGGTCATCTAGACGTCGTTCTTTCGACTGAAATGACTACCTTTACAAAAACGACTTGTAACTTATTTTTCCGACTATAAACCTATACTTTTCTGTTTAGATTCATAAAATAGAGCTCAATATGAAACCATAGCAATTTGATTCACTCAAAACGGATTTAAAATGAAGAAGTTATGGGTAAAACAAGATTGGATAATTTTTCTCATTTTAGCTACGTGAAAATTGGTAACAAATCAATTCCAACCATAACTTAATCAACTTGTATTGTATATTATGTAATCTTGAGATACCATAGACACGTATACAATGTTTCGACCTATCATGTCGACACATCTATATATATTTCGGAACAACCATAGACACTCTATATGTGAATGTTGGAGTTAGCTATACAGGGTTGAGGTTGATTCCAAAATATATATAGTTTGAGTTGTGATCAATACTGAGATACGTATACACTGGGTCGTGGATTGATTCAAGATAATATTTATCGATTTATTTCTGTACATCTAACTGTGGACAACTAGTTGTAGGTTACTAACAAGGACAGCTGACTTAATAAACTTAAAACATCAAAATATATTAAAAGTGTTGTAAATATATTTTGAACATACTTTGATATATATGTATATATTGTTATAGGTTCGTGAATCAACCAGTGGCCAAGTCTTACTTCCCGACGAAGTAAAAATCTGTGAAAGTGAGTTATAGTCCCACTTTTAAAATCTAATATTTTTGGGATGAGAATACATGCAGGTTTTATAAATGATTTACAAAATAGACACAAGTACGTGAAACTACATTCTATGGTTGAATTATCGAAATCGAATATGCCCCTTTTTATTAAGTCTGGTAATCTAAGAATTAGGGAACAGACACCCTAATTGACGCGAATCCTAAAGATAGATCTATTGGGCCTAACAAACCCCATCCAAAGTACCGGATGCTTTAGTACTTCGAAATTTATATCATATCCGAAGGGTGTCCCGGAATGATGGGGATATTCTTATATATGCATCTTGTTAATGTCGATTACCAGGTGTTCACCATATGAATGATTTTTATCTCTATGTATGGGATGTGTATTGAAATATGAAATCTTGTGGTCTATTATTATGATTTGATATATATAGGTTAAACCTATAACTCACCAACATTTTTGTTGACGTTTTAAGCATGTTTATTCTCAGGTGATTATTAAGAGCTTCCGCTGTCGCATACTTAAATAAGGACGAGATTTAGAGTCCATACTTGTATGATATTGTGTAAAAACTGCATTCAAGAAACTTATTTTGTTGTAACATATTTGTATTGTAAACCATTATGTAATGGTCGTGTGTAAACAGGATATTTTAGATTATCATTATTTGATAATCTACGTAAAGCTTTTTAAAACCTTTATCTATGAAATAAAGGTTATGGTTTGTTTTAAAAATGAATGCAGTCTTTGAAAAACGTCTCATATAGAGGTCAAAACCTCGTAACGAAATCAATTAATATGGAACGTTTTTAATCAATAAGAACGGGACATTTCATGTTACGGGTACGTTTCTTATTGACAATAAATCTGCTTACGTTTTATTTGATTCGGGTGCGGATAAAAGCTATATGAGTAGAGATTTTTGTGCTAAATTAAGTTGTCCATTGACGCCTTTGGATAGTAAATTTTTACTCGAATTAGCAAATGGTAAATTTGATGGAATTCAACATAACAACAAGTTCTAAATGTCAACTTAATCACAAAGCCATTTTATGATAGTTAAAGAAAGCGGAAGCATGATTGTTTGTAGAAACAAGTTTATATGTTAAACCATTTTAATGAATTCCATATTGTTATCAAGTCTTGAAACACATGCTTACATACAAGAACAAAGGAAGTAAGATTAATACCTCCTCAAGTTAATTGAGGGCTGTTTTGTATGATGAAGAAGGTGATGATCAAGTGTGTAAAACCCAATCCTTTGAAGCACTAACACCACCCTTTGAGTTAGTTAAGATTTGAACACTTAACTAACTAATTAACCAAGCTTGAAACCCTTTTGATTGCACTCAAAATTCTGGACAGCAACTTATCAAAAGATGATGATGTATTGAGTCTCAAAACTATGAAACCTCAAGAGATTATACCCCAAACTTGTAACCAACACTTAGTACAATAGTTAGGATTTTAATGACACTTGATTACCACTTGAAAAACCAAAAAAATGAACCTCTTTTTCTGCTGTATAAACACGACAGAAAACAGCAAAGGAGCAGCTGCAATTGCAGTTTTTTTCTTGGTGTTTTATGTGTATTACTTGTGTACTTTGAGTCAAGGCCCTTGGTAAACTAAAAATGCATGTCCCTTGGCACTTGTGTGGTCTTAAAATAAACAAAACAAGCATGGGTGTGGCATCTTGGAGACCAAAATTCTGCACTCCACATGTGTATTTTATAACAAGTTTTATTTTATAAAACTTATATTTATTTTATAAAACTTGTATAAAATAGGCATGTATTTGTTATTTGTAATTATTTCATAAACCATTTTATAAAATACAACATAATTATTTAAACCTATAAATAATTAAATCCACAACATATATAAATTATCCAAATAATTTATCTCAAGTGATCATAATTTAGAAAACCGATTTTCTAAAGTTCAAGTGTCGCGTATTCATTTAACAATCCAATCGTTAAAATAAATACATATAAAGTGTTGATAAGCTTGTTATTGGGTATGACCCGACTTGGATCATAACATAGTGGCCACGTTAATTTAATATGTCTTTCGGGCATACGAAATACCTTCAATCTCCCACTTGCACGAGAAACATAAGAAATTAATGCAAGTGATGGATACCACCTAACTACCGTCCATCACCCCCAATATGTTATGACTTTGTGCCATTCAATAACATCATCCCTTTTGAGTTCCCATCTCGAACATGATTAGGTGAATCTTTCAATATATCCTTTAGTCCTAGATGTCATGTTAAATCCAAGAGACATAGAGTGATCACTCTCTTATAGATTTAACTTTATCAGGCCTTAGACATCTGACTCTCAACGAATAAGAGGGACAAATTCCATCTTGATTACATACGTCCTAGACACTACACCTTGTACCATACCTGAAGCCTCCCTTATGAGCTACCTTTTCAGAATAGCGAAGGAAAGAATCAAGGCACGATATTCGGTGAATATCTGAACCCAATATGTATCTCAGGTCAGAGGATACAATGATATTCTCCTTTACTCAAGATTACATGTGATCAACCACAAAGGCTCCATACAGTAAATCTTGAGAGCGGGTCCTCCAATATTTGTGTCCACAAATATCTATGAACCTTGGTTGCAACCTTGCCCCACATTCTCCATTTGAATGTTAACCAATCCAAGTTCATAATAGTCTAGACCTCACACTTGTTCCCACAAATGTGATCAACTACGGAATTTAGAATAATAGTTTATTCATGGATAAAATATGCAAAATTGGAACATGACTCATAATTAAATTAATACCATAATTATATTAATGAGTTTGAATAATTTCGTTCCGGTACAATACATAAAATAGATCATATCCAATCACTAGAATATCGAAGCCCTAATGCACAAACATGTCCCTCATGTTTTGGCCCATGTAAAAGCTTCGTGAGTGGATCCGCAACATTATGATCTGTATGAACTTTGCGAATACATATCTTTCCTTTTTCAACTTCATCCCTTATGTAGTTGAATCTCCGCTCAATGTGACGAGTCTTTTGATGGGCACGAGGTTCCTTGATTTGAGCAATCGCACCCTCGTTGTCACAAAAGATCTCAAGAGGGTCCTGAATGGAAGGGACCACTCCTAAGTCGTCGATGAATTTCTTCATCCATGCAGCTTCCTGAGCTGCCAGTGAGGCGGCAATGTACTCCGACTCTGTAGTGGATAACGCAACAACCTCCTGTTTCGAACTCTTCCAAGAGACCGCACCACCATTTAACATGAAGACATAACCAGATTGTGATCGAGAGTCATCTCGATCAGTTTGGAAACTCGCATCCACGTAACCTTTTACAGCGAGTTCCTCCTCACCAGACCCATATATTAGAAACATATCCTTAGTCCTCCTAAGGTATTTCAATATACTTTTAACAGCAATCCAATGACTGTTTCCTGGGTTGTTCTGGTATCTACTTGTCAAGCTTAGAGCGCATGACACATCCGGTCTAGTACATATCATTGCATACATGATAGACCCAATAGCAGATGCGTATGGGACCTTTTTCATTCTCTCTTGTTCATCTTTCGTGGTAGGACACTGAGATGAACTGAGAACGGTTCCTCTTTGAATAGGTACCAAACCTTTCTTAGAGTTTTCCATCTTGAACCTTTTCAAGACCTTATCAATGTATGTACTTTGACTTAAGCCTATCAATCTCTTGGATCTATTCCTATAGATTCCAATCCCCAATATATATTGTGCTTCTCCAAGATCCTTAATGGAGAAGCAACTCTTTAACCAAGTTTTGACTTCTTGCATTGTGGTTAAATCATTCCCAAATAATAATATATCATCCACATATAGCACAAGGAACATTATGGAGCTCCCACTAGCCTTCTTGTATACACAAGCTTCATCACCATTTTTAATGAAGCCAAATTTCTTTGCCTCTTCATTAAAACGATGATTCCACATTCTAGATGCTTGTTTCAATCCGTAGATCGATTTCCTTAACTTGCATACCTTTTTAGGATTTTTCGGATCGACAAAACCTTCTGGCTGTACCATATAGACATCTTCCTCAAGATACCCATTTAGGAAAGCGGTTTTGACATCCATTTGCCAAATTTCGTAATCATAATGAGCAGCGATGGCAAATAATATCCTAATAGACTTTAGCATGGCCACAGGCGAGAAGGTTTCATCATAGTCAACCCCTTGAGTTTGAGTGAAACCCTTTGCTACAAGTCTAGCTTTGTATGTATCCAAGTTTCCATGTATGTCGGTTTTCATTTTGAAAATCCACTTGCAATCAACTAGCTTAGAGCTAGGAGGTTGCTCAACAAGTTCCCAAACTTGGTTTTCATACATGGATTGCATCTCGGCGTTCATGGCTTCCTGCCATTTATCTTTATCTATCCTTGATAAAACATCTTTGTAGTTTGTCGGTTCATCCAAATCAACCGTATAGCAACCATCCACGAGAAACCCATATCTCTCGGGAGGATTACTAATCCTACTAGATCTTCGAACGTCTTGTGTACCTTGATCATCCACTTGATCATTTTCAACATCCTCATGTTGAGTGCTAGTGTCAACCAATTGTGTATCATCGGCTTGATCTTGTACCTCTACAAGATCTATTTTCCTTTCACCATCACCTTCCATAAGGAACTTGGTTTCAAGGAATTCCGCTTTCCGAGCTACAAATACCGTTTGCTCGGATGGATCATAGAAGTAATATCCCATGTCATCTTTGGGATATCCTATGAAGATACACTTTGTGGATCGAGCATGTAGCTTATTTGCTACATAACGCTTAGGATAAGCTTCACATCCCCATACTTTCAAGTATGAAAGAGAGGGAGGTTTTCCAAACCACATCTCATGAGGAGTTCGTTCCACTTTCTTGGTTGGGGCCATATTTAAAATACGAGCCGCGGAGCTTAGACAATAACCCCAAAATGATAGAGGCAACGAGCTTCTTGCCATCATAGATCGAACCATATCCATTAGGGTTCGGTTCCTCCTTTCGGAAACTCCATTAAGTTGGGGTGTTCCGGGTGGAGTAAGTTGTGAGATAATCCCACAACTCCTAAGATGATCTTGGAAGGCATCGCTTAGGTATTCACCTCCTCTATCGGTACGTAGTACCTTAATTGTCTTATTGAGTTGATTTTGTACTTCGTTTTGATATTCTTTGAATGCTTCAAACGTTTCGTCCTTGTGTCTTAATAAGTAGACATATCCGAAACGACTAAAGTCATCAATGAAAGTAACAAAGTATCTTTCACCTTTCCTAGTCATGGGTTTAAAGGGTCCACATACATCCGAATGTATTAATCCCAATAAATCTTTAGCCCTTTCATAGGTCCCTTTGAAAGGTGTTTTAGTCATCTTGCCTTGTAAACAAGATTCACATACTTCAAACGAATCCATTTCATTTGATTTCAAAAGTCCATTCTTTTGAAGTGTATGTATTCGGTTCTTGTTTATGTGACCAAGGCGACAATGCCATAAGTAGGAATCACTCAAATCCCTTTTGAGTTTCTTGGTGCTTGTATGGTACATTGAGCTACTAGATGATGTGTCATCATGAACCAATTCATAAATTCCATTTGAAGGCGAAGCCTTGAAATAGAATACATTATCTTTAGAAACATGAATATCATCATCAATAAAATTAACAACGTAACCACATTGTTTTAAGCGAGAAATAGAAATAATGTTTCGACATAAATCCGGTGCATACAAAACATTTTCTAAAATAAGCTCCAATCCACTTGGAAGCTTCAAAACAAATTCTCCTTGAGCTTTAACATGCACCTTTGCACCATTGCCCATATAGAGACTTGATGTTCCCGCTTTATGATCACTTCTTTTGAACCCCTGCAAAGAATTGCAAATATGAGTTCCACATCCCGTGTCTAATACCCATGTATTAGAAGAAGTAATACTAAGCTCTATATATACCATATATATATTACCTGAGGTTTGCCCTGCATCCCTCTTGTCCTTCAACTCTTTAAGATAGACCGGACAGTTTCGTTTCCAATGACCCATCTCACCGCAACCGAAACATGGGTCTTCCTTGGGGTTTGCCTTCTCGGCTACCTTTTGCTTCTTGGCCTTGTTGATGGTTGGGGTAACCATCTTCCCCTTCCCTTTGCCTTGATGGACGGGTCCTTTTCTCTTAGCCACCTTTGGCTTAGAGGTGTTACCTTTAGACCCACCTTGATCGATTGCTAACACGGGTAAAGCCCTTTTACCCATGCTTGTTTCCGCCGTCCTAAGCATACCATGAAGCTCACCTATGCTCTTATCCATCCCATTCATGTTGTAATTAATTACAAATTGATCAAACCTCTTTGATAGGGAGTTAAGGATAAGATCGGTGGCTAACTCATTAGATATGTTAAGGTTGAGACGGTTTGCACGATCGATAAGGCTTTTCATCTTAAGTACATAAGATGAAACCGATTGGGATTCGTCCATACGACAAGCATGAAGCGCCCGAACCGTTTTGAAACGCTCAACACGTGCTTGTTGGAGAAACATCTCCTTCAATTGTGTTATCATGTCGTAAGCGCTATGATGCTCGAAATCCTTTTGGAGTTCGGGTATCATAGTCCCAAGCATTAAGCATGAGACTTGAAGGGAGTCGTGGCAATACTTATCATAAGAGGCCATTGCCTCCACATCACTCTCATCCGGTTGGTCGGGAATGGGGTCCTCAAGCACATACATTTTATCCTCTTGTTTGAGGACAATCCGAAGATTGCGGAACCAATCCATAAAATTTGTATGGTTGAGTTTGTCTTTCTCGAGGAGAGACCGTAACGATAGGTTGTTAAAGTTAAGTGGTGCGTTGTTCATGTTGTTGTTGTTATTAGCGGCCATCTACAAAATTCAACAAAGTTCTTTTAAGTATTGATTTCAAATTTAATAAACAATACCCTTTTAATATCAATTGTTTAATTAAATCTTAGAATCCAACGGTAAATCAAATTTTGGTTAGGTGACCTTTATCCCATCATTTGATTTAGCTAGGTAGTCATTTACATGACAATTGCAATCCTTTTGCAACTTCTAAGTTATGGGATCATGCAATCCTTTTGCATGGCATATTAATCCCATCAACGCCTATTTGTTCCTCATGCTTCGGTGACCCTAAGTTCATGATTCCCAAATCAAGTCGTCCTATTTGTGCAAACATGTAAGATTAACATACAAGTGGTTAGGTGACCTTTATCCCACAAGCATGTGAATCTTACCTTAATTACATTAGTTTGCTCATGACGGTTAGGTGACCTTTATCCCATCATGAGTTCACTACTATGTTCAAGTGTTCCACAATTAGGATGGCGTTTAACTTGTTTTGCCATATTTTAGTTAAGGGATTTTAAGTTTTCCTAAATTCTAGTTTAAGAAAACAAAGTGCTATACACCAACATGCATTTGGTGTGTAGTATATTTTGAAAAACTAATTTTCATGTCCTTTTAGTAAAACCAATTACTACCTTTTAAAATAAACCATTTTATTTAGTCCTAATAACCAATTATTAGTGTCTTATGTTATGTTTTATTATAACCATTTATAATGTATTTTGCAAGTTGTAAACATGTGAAATATTTGTAGCAATCCAAACAAACAAACATAATCATACAAGCATGCAAACACACAAGTCCACAATCAAGCCAATTTGGTAGACATTTGTTTAGCCAAAACAAATGTCACCTTCTAAGGGTTAACAAAACAAGCAAGAGATTTTATACAAAATCTCCCACTTAATCTTGTAATCTTCAAAGTTCCATCTTGTAATCTTCATCTTGAATCTTCATTTTCTCTTTACAAAATTATATCCTAATACAATCTTTCTAGAAAATGAAATACAACCTATTCTATTATTACAAACCAAATAGAATAAATTACATCAAACTTAAAAGAAATAATACAACTTATTACATACCAAAATGAATAAATTTATTACAAACCATAAGAATGAATATTACAACCACAACATTCAACAAAACAACCACAAGGTCTAGGCTTGATTGTGAACCATAACATACAACAAATTTTGACCAAAACAAGTTCCAAACCCCTTTTGGAACCACCTATATTTCGGCCAAAATAACCAAACCCACCAAAACTCATTATTTTTACTTTCTACTTTCATGCATGTTGGTAGATTGTAAGATAAATGAGTTTACTAGCCAAAAACAAGAAGCATATTAACAAGACTTTGGCTCTAGATACCATTGATGGAATTCAACATAACAACAAGTTCTAAATGTCAACTTAATCACAAAGCCATTTTATGATAGTTAAAGAAAGCGGAAGCATGATTGTTTGTAGAAACAAGTTTATATGTTAAACCATTTTAATGAATTCCATATTGTTATCAAGTCTTGAAACACATGCTTACATACAAGAACAAAGGAAGTAAGATTAATACCTCCTCAAGTTAATTGAGGGCTGTTTTGTATGATGAAGAAGGTGATGATCAAGTGTGTAAAACCCAATCCTTTGAAGCACTAACACCACCCTTTGAGTTAGTTAAGATTTGAACACTTAACTAACTAATTAACCAAGCTTGAAACCCTTTTGATTGCACTCAAAATTCTGGACAGCAACTTATCAAAAGATGATGATGTATTGAGTCTCAAAACTATGAAACCTCAAGAGATTATACCCCAAACTTGTAACCAACACTTAGTACAATAGTTAGGATTTTAATGACACTTGATTACCACTTGAAAAACCAAAAAAATGAACCTCTTTTTCTGCTGTATAAACACGACAGAAAACAGCAAAGGAGCAGCTGCAATTGCAGTTTTTTTCTTGGTGTTTTATGTGTATTACTTGTGTACTTTGAGTCAAGGCCCTTGGTAAACTAAAAATGCATGTCCCTTGGCACTTGTGTGGTCTTAAAATAAACAAAACAAGCATGGGTGTGGCATCTTGGAGACCAAAATTCTGCACTCCACATGTGTATTTTATAACAAGTTTTATTTTATAAAACTTATATTTATTTTATAAAACTTGTATAAAATAGGCATGTATTTGTTATTTGTAATTATTTCATAAACCATTTTATAAAATACAACATAATTATTTAAACCTATAAATAATTAAATCCACAACATATATAAATTATCCAAATAATTTATCTCAAGTGATCATAATTTAGAAAACCGATTTTCTAAAGTTCAAGTGTCGCGTATTCATTTAACAATCCAATCGTTAAAATAAATACATATAAAGTGTTGATAAGCTTGTTATTGGGTATGACCCGACTTGGATCATAACATAGTGGCCACGTTAATTTAATATGTCTTTCGGGCATACGAAATACCTTCAAAATTAATTTCAGCAGATAATATATGTCGGAATCGAGAAATTAAACTGGTTAGCGAAACATTTAAGATTGATTTGATACCAGTAGAGTTAGGGAGTTTTGATGTGATAATCGGTATGGACTGGTTGAAAGAAGTGAAAGCAGAGATCGTTTGTTACAAAAATGCAATTCGCATTATACGAGAAAAAGGAAAACCCTTAATGGTGTACGGAGAAAAGGGCAACACGAAGCTACATCTTAATAGTAATTTGAAGGCACAAAAACTAATAAGAAAAGGTTGCTATGCTGTTCTAGCACACGTCGAGAAAGTACAAACTGAAGAAAAGAGCATCAATGATGTTCCCATTGCAAAAGAATTTCCCGATGTATTTCCGAAAGAATTACCGGGATTACCCCCACATCGATCCGTTGAATTTCAAATAGATCTTGTACCAGGAGCGGCACCAATAGCTCGTGCTCCTTACAGACTCGCACCCAGCGAGATGAAAGAACTGCAAAGCCAATTACAAGAACTTTTAGAGCGTGGTTTCATTCGACCAAGCACATCATCGTGGGGAGCTCCTGTTTTGTTTGTCAAGAAGAAAGATGGTACATTCAGGTTGTGTATCGACTACCGAGAGTTGAACAAACTTACCATCAAGAACCGCTACCCACTACCGAGAATCGATGACTTATTTGATCAACTACAAGGCTCGTCTGTTTATTCAAAGATTGACTTACGTTCCGGGTATCATCAAATGCGGGTGAAAGAAGATGATATTCCAAAGACTGCTTTCCGAACACGTTACAGTCATTACGAGTTTATGGTCATGCCGTTTGGTTTAACTAATGCACCAGCTGTGTTCATGGACCTTATGAACCGAGTGTGTGGACCATACCTTGACAAGTTTGTCATTGTTTTCATTGATGACATACTTATTTACTCAAAGAATGACCAAGAACATGGTGAACATTTGATAAAGGTGTTAGAAGTATTGAGGAAGGAAGAATTGTACGCTAAGTTTTCCAAGTGTGCATTTTGGTTGGAAGAAGTTCAATTCCTCGGTCACATAGTGAACAAAGAAGGTATTAAGGTGGATCCGGCAAAGATAGAAACTGTTGAAAAGTGGGAAACCCCGAAAACTCCGAAACACATACGCCAGTTTTTAGGACTAGCTGGTTACTACAGAAGGTTCATCCAAGACTTTTCCAGAATAGCAAAACCCTTGACTGCATTAACGCATAAAGGGAAGAAATTTGAATGGAATGATGAACAAGAGAAAGCATTTCAGTTATTGAAGAAAAAGCTAACTACGGCACCTATACTGTCATTGCCTGAAGGGAATGATGATTTTGTGATTTATTGTGATGCATCAAAGCAAGGTCTCGGTTGTGTATTAATGCAACGAACGAAGGTGATTGCTTATGCGTCTAGACAATTGAAGATTCACGAACAAAATTATACGACCCATGATTTGGAATTAGGCGCGGTTGTTTTTGCATTAAAGACTTGGAGGCACTACTTATATGGGGTCAAAAGTATTATATATACCGACCACAAAAGTCTTCAACACATATTTAACCAGAAACAACTGAATATGAGGCAGCGTAGGTGGATTGAATTATTGAATGATTACGACTTTGAGATTCGTTACCATCCGGGGAAGGCAAATGTGGTAGCCGATGCCTTGACAGGAAGGACAGAGAACCCATTCGAGTAAAATCTATGAATATAATGATTCATAATAACCTTACTACTCAAATAAAGGAGGCGCAACAAGGAGTTTTAAAAGAGGGAAATTTAAAGGATGAAATACCCAAAGGATCGGAGAAGCATCTTAATATTCGGGAAGACGGAACCCGGTTTTGGGCTGAAAGGATTTGGGTACCAAAATTTGGAGATATGAGAGAAATGGTACTTAGAGAAGCTCATAAAACCAGATACTCAATACATCCTGGAACGGGGAAGATGTACAAGGATCTCAAGAATAATTTTTGGTGGCCGGGTATGAAAGCCGATGTTGCTAAATACGTAGGAGAATGTTTGACGTGTTCTAAGGTCAAAGCTGAGCATCAGAAACCATCAGGTCTACTTCAACAACCCGAAATCCCGGAATGGAAATGGGAAAACATTACCATGGATTTCATCACTAAATTGCCAAGGACTGCAAGTGGTTTTGATACTATTTGGGTAATAGTTGATCGTCTCACCAAATCAGCACACTTCCTGCCAATAAGAGAAGATGACAAGATGGAGAAGTTAGCACGACTGTATTTGAAGGAAGTCATCTCCAGACATGGAATACCAATCTCTATTATCTCTGATAGGGATGGCAGATTTATTTCAAGATTCTGGCAGACATTACAGCAAGCATTAGGAACTCGTCTAGACATGAGTACTGCCTATCATCCACAAACTGATGGGCAGAGCGAAAGGACGATACAAATGCTTGAAGACATGCTACGAGCATGTGTTATTGATTTCGGAAACAGTTGGGATCGACATCTACCGTTAGCAGAATTTTCCTATAACAACAGCTACCATTCAGCATTGAGATGGCGCCGTTTGAAGCACTTTATGGTAGAAAGTGCAGGTCTCCGATTTGTTGGAGTGAAGTGGGGATAGACAGATTACGGGTCCGGAGATTATACAAGAAACTACCGAGAAGATCATCCAAATTCAACAACGGTTGAAAACCGCCCAAAGTCGACAAAAGAGCTACGCTGACATTAAAAGAAAAGATATAGAATTTGAAATTGGAGAGATGGTCATGCTTAAAGTTGCACCTTGGAAAGGCGTTGTTCGATTTGGTAAACGAGGGAAATTAAATCCAAGGTATATTTGACCATTCAAGATTATTGATCGTGTCGGACCAGTAGCTTACCGACTTGAGTTAACTCAACAACTCGCGGCTGTACATAACACTTTCCATGTCTCGAATTTGAAGAAATGTTTTGCTAAAGAAGATCTCACTATTCCGTTAGATGAAATCCAAATCAACGAAAAACTTCAATTCATCGAAGAACCCGTCGAAATAATGGATCGTGAGGTTAAAAGACTTAAGCAAAACAAGATACCAATTGTCAAGGTTCGATGGAATGCTCGTAGAGGACCCGAGTTCACCTGGGAGCGTGAAGATCAGATGAAGAAGAAATACCCGCATCTATTTCCAGAAGATTCGTCAACACCTTCAACAGCTTAAAATTTACGGACGAA
Organism: Rutidosis leptorrhynchoides; assembly: GCF_046630445.1. Classification (NCBI taxonomy): domain Eukaryota; kingdom Viridiplantae; phylum Streptophyta; class Magnoliopsida; order Asterales; family Asteraceae; genus Rutidosis; species Rutidosis leptorrhynchoides. The sequence continues at coordinate 33,869,804 of NC_092340.1, forward strand.
ATTTATTTAACGGGTAGGTACTGTAGTGACCCGAACTTTTCCATGTTTATATATATTAATTGAGATTGATATTTACATGATTAAATGTTTCCAACATGTTAAGCAATCAAACTTGTTAAGACTTGATTAATTGAAATAGGTTTCATATAGACAATTGACCACCCAAGTTGACCGGTGATTCACGAACGTTAAAACTTGTAAAAACTATATGATGACATATATATGGTTATATATATAGTTAACATGATATTATGATAAGTAAACATATCATTAAGTATATTAACAATGAACTACATATGTAAAAACAAGACTACTAACTTAATGATTTTGAAACGAGACATATATGTAACGATTATCGTTGTAACGACATTTAATGTATATATATCATATTAAGAGATATTCGTACATCATAATATCATGATAATATAATAATTTAAAATCTCTTTTGATATTATAAACATTGGGTTAACAACATTTAACAAGATCGTTAACCTAAAGGTTTCAAAACAACATTTACATGTAACGACTAATGATGACTTAACGACTCAGTTAAATGTATATACATGTAGTATTTTAATATGTATTCATACATTTTTGAAAGACTTTAAGACACTTATGAAAATACTTCTACTTAACAAAAATGCTTACAATTACATCCTCGTTCAGTTTCATCAACAATTCTACTCGTATGCACCCGTATTCGTAGTCGTACAATACACAGCTTTTAGATGTATGTACTATTGGTATATACACTCCAATGATCAGCTATTAGCAGCCCATGTGAGTCACCTAACACATGTGGGAACCATCATTTGGCAACTAGCATGAAATATCTCATAAAATTACAAAAATATGAGTAATCATTCATGACTTATTTACATGAAAACAAAATTACATATCCTTTATATCTAATCCATACACCAATGACCAAAAATACCTACAAACACTTTCATTCTTCAATTTTATTCATCTAATTGATCTCTCTCAAGTTCTATCTTCAAGTTCTAAGTGTTCTTCATAAATTCCAAAAGTTCTAGTTTCATAAAATCAAGAATACTTTCAAGTTTGCTAGCTCACTTCCAATCTTGTAAGGTGATCATCCAACCTCAAGAAATCTTTGTTTCTTACAGTAGGTTATCATTCTAATACAAGGTAATAATCATATTCAAACTTTGGTTCAATTTCTATAACTATAACAATCTTATTTCAAGTGATGATCTTACTTGAACTTGTTTTCGTGTCATGATTCTGCTTCAAGAACTTCGAGCCATCCAAGGATCCATTGAAGCTAGATCTATTTTTCTCTTTTCCAGTAGGTTTATCCAAGGAACTTAAGGTAGTAATGATGTTCATAACATCATTCGATTCATACATATAAAGCTATCTTATTCGAAGGTTTAAACTTGTAATCACTAGAACATAGTTTAGTTAATTCTAAACTTGTTCGCAAACAAAAGTTAATCCTTCTAACTTGACTTTTAAAATTAACTAAACTCATGTTCTATATCTATATGATATGCTAACTTAATGATTTAAAACCTGGAAACACGAAAAACACCGTAAAACCGGATTTACGCCGTCGTAGTAACACCGCGGGCTGTTTTGGGTTAGTTAATTAAAAACTATGATAAACTTTGATTTAAAAGTTGTTATTATGAGAAAATGATTTTTATTATGAACATTAAACTATATCCAAAAATTATGGTTAAACTCAAAGTGGAAGTATGTTTTCTAAAATGGTCATCTAGACGTCGTTCTTTCGACTGAAATGACTACCTTTACAAAAACGACTTGTAACTTATTTTTCCGACTATAAACCTATACTTTTTCTGTTTAGATTCATAAAATAGAGTTCAATATGAAAACATAGCAATTTGATTCACTCAAAACGGATTTAAAATGAAGAAGTTATGGGTAAAACAAGATTGGATAATTTTTCTCATTTTAGCTACGTGAAAATTGGTAACAAATCTATTCCAACCATAACTTAATCAACTTGTATTGTATATTATGTAATCTTGAGATACCATAGACACGTATACAATGTTTCGACCTATCATGTCGACACATCTATATATATTTCGGAACAACCATAGACACTCTATATGTGAATGTTGGAGTTAGCTATACAGGGTTGAGGTTGATTCCAAAATATATATAGTTTGAGTTGTGATCAATACTGAGATACGTATACACTGGGTCGTGGATTGATTCAAGATAATATTTATCGATTTATTTCTGTACATCTAACTGTGGACAACTAGTTGTAGGTTACTAACGAGGACAGCTGACTTAATAAACTTAAAACATCAAAATATATTAAAAGTGTTGTAAATATATTTTGAACATACTTTGATATATATGTATATATTATTATAGGTTCGTGAATCAACCAGTGGCCAAGTCTTACTTCCCGACGAAGTAAAAATCTGTGAAAGTGAGTTATAGTCTCACTTTTAAAATCTAATATTTTTGAAATGAGAATACATGCAGGTTTTATAAATGATTTACAAAATAGACACAAGTACGTGAAACTACATTCTATGGTTGAATTATCGAAATCGAATATGCCCCTTTTTATTAAGTCTGGTAATCTAAGAATTAGGGAACAGACACCCTAATTGACGCGAATCCTAAAGATAGATCTATCGGGCCCAACAAGCCCCATCCAAAGTACCGGATGCTTTAGTACTTCAAAATTTATATCATATCCGAAGGGTGTCCCGGAATGATGGGGATATTCTTATATATGCATCTTGTTAATGTCGGTTACCAGGTGTTCACCATATGAATGATTTTTATCTCTATGTATGGGATGTGTATTGAAATATGAAATCTTGTGGTCTATTATTATGATTTGATATATATAGGTTAAACCTATAACTCACCAACATTTTTGTTGACGTTTTAAGCATGTTTATTCTCAGGTGATTATTAAGAGCTTCCGCTGTCGCATAGTTAAATAAGGACGAGATTTGGAGTCCATGCTTGTATGATATTGTGTAAAAACTGCATTCAAGAAACTTATTTTGTTGTAACATATTTGTATTGTAAACCATTATGTAATGGTCGTGTGTAAACAGGATATTTTAGATTATCATTATTTGATAATCTACGTAAAGCTTTTTAAAACCTTTATCTATGAAATAAAGGTTATGGTTTGTTTTAAAAATGAATGCAGTCTTTGAAAAACGTCTCATATAGAGGTCAAAACCTCGCAACGAAATCAATTAATATGGAACGTTTTTAATCAATAAGAACGGGACATTTCAACTGTTGGTTTTCAAGTAGTTAGAAGAGAGATGTAGAGAGATGGAGTTGGTGGTTAGGGATGGTGTTTGACCAGATTATAACGTCAAGCAATAACAACAACAAAAATGTGGGTTTGAGGTGGTGGTGGTTCACGTTTAAACTTAAGAGAGAAGAGAGATAGCAGGTGATGGTTTTTGGTATGATTGAATAGCATGGGTGACAGTTTGTAAGTTAGTGAAGGTGGAAGAGGGTGGTGATCAAGGTGTGGGGGATGGTGAGCCGTTGGTTGTAGATGACAATGGAGGCGGTTGGCTCTCGATGGTAGAGATGGATGAAGTCATAGTATTATGTGGTGATATCTTATCTCTCTCTGTAATGTAACCTATATGCATAACTATATATATAGAGAGAAAGCGATAGAGAAAGTGATAATTATATATAATATGTATATGTGGTGTTACATGAAATGGAAAAAGAAACCAACAGTATTTAGATTGATAATCACAATTCACGGAGTGTGATTCCTAAAGTGAAAAGCATATTATATAATTAAAAAATCTTAAAACGTGCTTAGATAGAAAAGTCAACACACAGTAAACTTGAAAATGAATTTAATCACGGGAGGAAATAACTATTAGTTCTGCCGACACTTCTTTCCAGCCCGTGTATCGTGCACTATTTGAAATCAGGGGCGGATAAAAGTCTTCGAAAAAATTCTAAAATTTTAATTTAAGTATCTTTATTTATTTAGGTCATTATGGTATAAAATTCAATCATTAATTTAATAAATAAATATTACATCAACTGTCCCTCTCATTTATGGGTAAAATATAAAAAGTGTTAAAATTAAATAATTACATCCTAAATATACTTTTAATAAGTCTATAACTTATATAACTCATTTTCGGATCACCGTTTGTTTTAAAATCATATAAGTTTGAATTTAATTTGTTTAATATCAATCGGAACATCAAACGAGTATTACAATCATTAAATATTTATTTTCAACATACATTATTTATATATATAGATATATTTTAAATAATAATTATTATAATATCCTATTTTTATTTTATTAATTTTTAATGACAACAACATATAATACTTCAAACTATATTTTGAATTATTATTTATATATACATACACACATATCTATTTACAATTAATTGTTCGTGAATCGTCGAGAGTAGTCGAAGGTCAATTGAATATGTGAACATCGTTTCAAAATTTTCTAGAATCATCTTTACATAATTTGCTTATCGTATCGAAATCATATAAGGATTAAGTTTAAATTTAGTCTAAAATTCTCGGGTCGTCACAGTACCTACCCGTTAAAGAAATTTCGTCCCGAAATTTGAGTGAGGTGGTCATGGCTAACAATAAAAATGTTTTCATGACCAATATGAGTTGATAATTAGAGGTTTATCATCATTGAATAATAATGATAAAATAATTCGATTATTCTAAGAATACGAATGAAGCTATCGCAAAAGAGTGAATTGAAGAAAATAATATTTTCCTTAGCTTTTGACGTAAACAGGGTTGAATTCCGAAATTCAAGGGATTTAAAGAAAATCCTCGAAAAATAAAAGATTTGATTCTTCGGTGAATAAGGAAGTTAAGATCTCTATAATTAAATACGATGATCTGCCTTGATTTCTTTATCAGATATTTCACTATAAATTAACTTATTCCATTCCATTACTTTTATCACTCCTATACTCAATTCCCAATTTCAAAAGATTGTGAAAATGCTTAATCCAGTTCTAATCCTTGTCCTTATCCTTACTATTGCAACAATCATTCTCCTTTTCCAACTTCCACTGGAGGAATCTGTTTTCTTCTACTTCGCCTTTGGGGTTATAGTGTTTTTAATTCTCTCGTGTCTTTATGTTGCGATAAACATTGATATACACGATTTGTAATTTATGTGTTGTTATCGGGCCTTATATTCTCCCTAATATTTCGGAGCTCTTTGCCTTTTTATTCACTTCTTGACTCTAAGTCAAGCCAATAATGGTCCAGAATTCGTAAGTATGGAGTTTCGAATGAACTTAATGTTCCAAACAAGAAAGAATGTAATTGCACGATTTGATTTGTTGAATTACCTGAATCACTGAGAATAGAACTATCAAGGATATACTCTTTTGATATGTTCAGAAGTTAAGCAGAATGAAAGAGTTATGTAACATGGCACATGATGACGTTAGAATCTGTGATTCATCATGTCCCATTAGAAACTCAGCATGACTTACTGTAATATAATCACGTTGATCAAGTGTCATTATATTATACTAACTCATGCTTCAGTTCCCAACACTACTTCAATATCATTCATATTTTAACTCTAAGTTTTCAGAGATTTAGAAACTAAAACAGTTTCTTTTATGATGTATTACAGATAATGCGGAGAGACAAATGATTTCAGATAAGAATAATTATATAAATATCTTCAGAAATATCGAGGATATTTATAATGAAAGATACGATAATATCCTAGAATTTCTGAATCAAATTGTGATGAAGAAATTCATTCACGATGATTTAGAGCGATTAAGGAGCAAAGTATTCGTTAAAGATTTCATCAGAAAGAGAATCATCAGGATTCTTTTATGTACAAGTTCAGTCCTTGTTCATAGTCTCTTTCATGATTTGCTCAATTCATTTTTCAGTATCAAAATCTTTGAGCTTTTCCAGCACTCCATTCTTTATCATCAAACTTTTGACTTTTAAGGCAGTCTTCAGTTTTTACTGCTTCATCAGCTTTTTCAAAACTCAGGAAACTGATTCATAAGCTAAAGCGCTTTTCAAAAATTTAGAATTGAAATTCGTAAATCTAGGAGATAGAAGTTATATATATATATATATATATATATATATATATATATATATATATATATATATATATATATATATATATATATATATATATATATATATATATATATATATATATATATATATATATATATATATATATATATATATAAATTGTTGTCGTAGAATCGCTGAGAATTTTGAGATTATCGATTGATGTCTTCCGGTACTTGGTATGGTAATTATCGTTACAAGATACCGATGAGTTCGTGATAAGACTTCAATAGATAAATATATTGAGTTCATGATAAGACTTCAATAGATAAATATATTGATTTGTCCTACAGATTTGAGTCAAGGAGCAACGAGGTTGCTGGTACGTCTGCTGGTAATATAGTGGAATATAAAAGATTCCCTGGTAAAAATAAAAGAGCACGCATATATATCAAGGTTATAATAAGGTTAATTCGAATGAAAGTCGAAGTTGATTTGCTGAAGCTGTGACAAAATTTGCTATTTTGGAGAGAGATTGTAATGTGATTTTCTGTAATAACAACGCCAAAAGAGCTAGCACAGATACGTGTTAAACGTTTACTTAGGTTCCAAGAGTTTTTCAGGTGCATAACTATATGCATAAATCTTTCCTTTCGTAGATGAAGTGCGGTTGATTCATCCTCCCGATTGAGGTGTTTTCAAGAATCATGAAAGGTTTGAACGCAGATTGGAATCGCCAGTATACAAATGAAGTTTAAGATGAAATCAAGTGGCAAACTTGAAGAATTGTTTAGTTTCATACATTATAATTAATATTTTAATTCATTTTAATTATCCAATGTTATTAGTCTACAGTTGGTAGTCCACAGTTAACAGTCCAATAATTCATATATAGTTTAATATATAATATTCGAATTAATTAATACGTATCGTGACCCGTGTACATGTCTCAGACTCGATCACAACTCAAAGTATATATATTATTTGAGAATCAACCTCAACCCTGTATAGAGAACTCGATCATTACTGCATATAGAGTGTCTATGGTGATTCCAAATAATATATATAGATGTGTCGATATGATATGTCAAAACCTTATATACGTGTCCCGATATTTAAAGTGCGTAAAATAATTACAGAAATTAAATGACGATAAATAAAATTGAGAGAATTTAAATTGCGATAAATAAATTACGATAATTAAAATGTAATACGGAATTAACAGTTAGCTAGGAACAGTTAGCTAGGATTTCATTAGCGTGGATTCTTAACAAAATTTCTCATAGTTAATTTGTTTGTTTCTAATAAATTTTAATTTGTCCAATGTTTTCTTCATTTTGCCACTTGTTGAATTCTGATAAGTCAAAATCTAAATATGAAATTGAGTGAAAATGATTATTCTGTGGTGAACGGATACGTATATCTGTGAATGTAAGTAGAATAGTAAATGATTGTTGAATCAGGTTCGAAGAATGTACAGTGTAACTTATTAATTATGACATCTAAATATTCCTCAGGTATTACCTACCCGTTAAAATATTTTCACCATTAACAGTTTGTACAAAGGAATTTTTAATTACAATCTTTATGAAAACATATATACATATATTTTTTCTTTAATTGTAATCATGGATTTAATGAGTTAATATGATATTAAACTCATTTGATTTACCGTTAGAATAAGAATACATAATCTCTAAAACATTAGAGATTACATAATCGCCATGTCGAACGAAGATAACTGATGTAGAACATCATGTAGAACGATGATTATACTTGAGGTATAGATTGCGAGGTTGAGACGTGTGATGATGTTGTTGTTGTTGGTACTGGTTATGCTGCTGATGCTGCTGATGGTGGTACTATTGCTGTCGGTGCTACAAGTGTTGTTGGTGCTGAGGTTGGTGATGATGTTGGTGTAGTAAGTATCGCTTGTAGATCACGCACCATTCTTGTCAGGGTTTCTATCTAACCCTCTATCATTTCTATCCATCCACTCATCTGATTCGATAGATCCTGATTATCAATTCGAAGTTCCCTAACTTCTTCTAATATTCCCCTTCGATTGGTATTCGAAAGTATAGGTTGAATATTTTCTGAGATTGCAGTAATGCAACCTTCGAGGTGGAAAACTTTAGCAAGAAGGGTGAAACAGTGTTGCGCATAGGTTCACAGGTGAGTACATCATTTTCTCCGATGTTAGGAGGTAAGTTTGGTTCGCGGTAGGGCTCGCCTTCTTCATTTCTCCATCGAGTGAGTAAGTCTCGGACCCACCCCATCTCCTCCAGAAAGAAAAATAGCTAAATGGTGGAGACACTTCGGGTTCATTGACTTCGGAGTCTACTTCAATACGCATCTTGAAATTGCTTCCAGAACTAATGGAATCCAACCTAGGTGTAGGATCCATCTCTTATGATCAGTTAGAGGATTTTTGATATGAAATGATTTTCGGTTATCGGATAATATTCTAATATATAGAATATCTAATATATTACAGAAGATTCCGTAGATTACGAAGGAAATTAAGGAAACGTGTCAGATAAAGTTTACAGTAACAGATACGCTAAGATATGTATTTGTCTATACACTATTCATGCAATCAATGCAGTAAGATGTGTCTAGACTAGGAATGATAAGCAGGTAATTTCCTAAAGATGATAAGCAGATGATTTCCGACTAGAAATGATAAGCAAAACTTTTGACATGCTGACACGGTCGAAATCGAGGCTCATTAATGCATCTAAACAACTATCAGTTAAACACACTAATGCAAGACCTAGTTCGCTAAGACCACTGCTCTGATACCACCTATAATGAACCGTCCTAATCCATCCGAACTAAGTCCATATCGATTACAAACGATTCACAATAGTTGGTTACATCGCGAGGTACTTGACCTCTATATGATACAATTTTACAAACATTGCATTCGTTTTTAAAAGACAAACTTTCATTACATCGAAAGTTGACGGTATGCATACCATTTCATAATATAACCAACTATAATTGACTTAGTAATAATCTTGGTGAACTCGACGACTCGAATGCAACGTCTTTTGAAATATGTCATGAATGACTATAAGTAATATCTCTTAATATGAGCAAATGCACAGCGGAAGATTTCTTTAATACCTGAGAATAAACATGCTTTAAAGTGTCAACCAAATGGTTGGTGAGTTTATTAGTTTATCAATAATATTCATTTTCATCATTTTTAATAGACCACAAGAATTTCATTTCCAGTTCTCATAAATATACGTCCCATGCATAGAGACAAAAATAATCATTCATATAGTGAACACCTGGTAACCGACATTAACAAGATGCATATAAGAATATCCCCTATCATTCCGGGAAATCCTTCGGACATGATAAAAATAACATCGAAGTACTAAAGCATCCGGTACTTTGGATGGGTTCGTTAGGCCCAATAGATCCATCTTTAGGATTCGCGTCAATTAGTAGACTGGTTTACTAATTCTTAGGTTACCAAGTAAAAAGGGCATATTCGGCTTCGATCATTCAACCATATAATGTAGTTTCGATTACTTGTGTCTATTTCGTAAAACATTTATAAAAATTGCGCATGTATTCTCAGCCCAAAAATATAAAGGGTAAAAAGGCAAATGAAACTCACAATCCAATATTTTGTAATAAAAATATTCATACGACGAAACTGAACAATGCAGGGTTGGCCTCAGATTCACGAACCTATATCAAGTGTGTATATATTAACACATATAATAATATTTAAATAAACATATATTTTGATATTAGTAATATACTTGTGATATTAAATTTAATATTAATAATTACTTAAATATATTTATTTTATATATTAAATTATCATAATAATCTATTATGTACTTTATTAAAATATTTTAGATAAGTACTTAGTTTTAATATTTTTAAATACTCATAATTTTTAATATGATAACATCTTTAATAATTTCGAGTTATATTAAAACGTAAATGAACAAAAAGTATTTTTACTAGTAAAAGTAGTATACTTATTATATATACTTCTATGTATTTAAAGTTTGTATCTAATTTATAATATCTATCTTTTTAGTTTAAGATCATAAAAATATAGTTATATTTTATATACGAAATATATTTAAAACTAAAGTTATAGTTAGTAATTTTAATAATAATAATAATAATAATGATAAAAAAAATAATACTAATAATGATAATCATATTATAATAAGGATAATACTAATAATGATTTTGTTAGTAATAATAATACTATTAATGTTTAATTATAATACTAATACTAATAATAATAATAATAATAATAATAATAATAATAATAATAATAATAATAATAATAATAATAATAATAATAATAATAATAATAATAATAATAATAATAATAATAATAATAATAATAATAATAATAATAATATGAATAATAAGTATACTACCTTAAAAATAGCTTCCTAAAAAGATGTCGCAGCCCGGGCTCGAACTCGAGACCTCTTGGTTAAACACCAACATCCCTAACCATTCCACTGTTTTGTATTTTCTGTAATAATAAGGATTTAAATCCTTTTAACCCGGTTTAACCGTTTCATTTTTTTAAATTAAAAACTTCATCATCATCTATAATCTATACTATCATCTTATATCAATTATCATCATCTATCTCATCAATATCATAATCATCATCATCACAGAACATCATCATCATCATCACATAACCACATCATTTATCACAAATGATCATCATTATCATTATCTTAACTATATCATAAAACCACATCATTTATCACAAATGATCATCATTATCATTATCTTAACTATATCATAATCTAAATCATCATCTATTTCCATCTTAATCATCATAAATTACTCTTCTATATCTTAATCATAATCATACCATCGTGATCATCTTTCTACATATCATCGATCACCATCATCATCAATCACGGCTTCATCTTCCTTCATTATTCTCATCATCGAGTACTTCATCGCCATTCAACACGTCCGTCATGTTCAACATAAAATCACAATTCATCATCTTTACATTAAGATCTACATCATCACATTGTCATAATCGTCATCATAATATCATCGATTTTCATCACCATCATCTAAATCGATCATCATTCTAATTTCTAACATCATAACCACCTTCATTCATATTTCGTTCACAACAGGAATTGGCCTAACATGGTCCATTATCTAAAACATTACGGCCCAAAAATAAATAAATAAATGATAGGTTAACGGCCCAAGTTAGATAAAATAGGACCTCAAAAGATTCGGTACCCATTTCCATAAGATAAAAGCGTGTATCACTTTCTTGTCTGGCTCCACAGAGATCATAAATAATTAACAGTAATATTTAATTCACCAATTTGCTCAAGTGGTAGCCACTTTTGGAATATTTTTCGGCCAAAGGAAAGGAGAACGCGCCAACTTATTTCAATCCTTCATTTTCATCGTGTATCTTCTTTATCAACACAGAAAAAAATGCAGATGTGATGGTTTATAGTGGTTTCAACGGAAATAGAAACTGATAAGCTAAAACGGTACTCGAAAATTAGTAGAAAGAATTAGGTGTATTCTTGCAGGGTTGTAGGTGAGGCGACTGATCAGAAAAATAGAATGAAATAGGAATAACAGTTGTAATTTAATGGTGGCGAGGTTATGAGGGTTGTGGGTTTGTGATTGTTCACGTAGGGTGGCGTTCGAAGAGAAAGTAGAAAAGGAAACAGATGAACATCCACGTAATACTAATTATAATACGAATTGAAACAGAAAAATTTCAAGTGATGGTGACTGTTGGTTTTCAAGTAGTTAGAAGAGAGATGTAGAGAGATGGAGTTGGTGGTTAGTGGTGGTGTTTGACCAGATTATAACGTCAAGCAACAACAACAAAAAAAATGTGGGTTTGAGGTGGTGGTGGTTCACGTTTAAACTTAAGAGAGAAGAGAGATAGCAGGTGATGGTTTTTGGTATGATTGAATAGCATGGGTGACAGTTTGTAAGTTAGTGAAGGTGGAAGAGGGTGGTGATCAAGGTGTTGGGGATGGTGAGCCGTTGGTTGTAGATGACAATGGAGGCGGTTGGCTCTCGATGGTAGAGATGGATGAAGTCATAGTATTATGTGGTGATATCCTATCTCTCTATGTAATGTAACCTATATGCATAACTATATATAGAGAGAGAAAGCGATAGAGAAAGTGATAATTATATATAATATGTATATGTGGTGTTACATGAAATGGAAAAAGAAACCAACAGTATTTAGATTGATAATCGCAATTCACGGAGTGTGATTCCTAAAGTGAAAAGCATATTATATAATTAAAAAATCTTAAAACGTGCTTAGATAGAAAAGTCAACACACAGTAAACTTGAAAATGAATTTAATCACGGGAGGAAATAACTATTAGTTCTGCCGACACTTCTTCACAGCCCGTGTATCGTGCACTATTTGAAATCAGGGGCGAATAAAAGTCTTCGGAAAAATTCCAAAATTTTAATTTAAGTATCTTTATTTATTTAGGTCATTATGGTATAAAATTCAATCATTAATTTAATAAATAAATATTACATCAACTGTTCCTCTCATTTATGGGTAAAATATAAAAAGTGTTAAAATTAAATAATTACATCCTAAATATACTTTTAATAAGTCTATAACTTATATAACTCATTTTCGGATCACCGTTTGTTTTAAAATCATATAAGTTTGAATTTAATTTGTTTAATATCAATCGAAACATCAAACGAGTATTACAATCATTAAATATTTATTTTCAACATACATTATTTATATATATAGATATATTTTAAATAATAATTATTATAATATCCTATTTTTATTTTATTAATTTTTAATGACAACAACATATAATACTTCAAACTATATTTCGAATTATTATTTATATATACATACACACATATCTATTTACAATTAATTGTTCGTGAATCGTCGAGAGCAGTCGAAGGTCAATTGAATATGTGAACATCGTTTCAAAATTTTCTAGACTCATCATTACATAATTTGCTTATCGTATCGAAATTATATAAGGATTAAGTTTAAATTTAGTCGGAAATTCCCGAGTCGTCACATAAATGTAGTTCTGTCATAAATCCCTCACTCAAACTACCTGTAAAGTATCAACTCCCAATTTTTCGTATCGATTTCTAATTTTAAGGTCAAAGTTTATTTTCTAAAAAGTCAACCGAGTGTTCATCAAGAAATTTGGATTCGTTGTGATGTTTCAAGTTAAATTGACGAATCCATTAGTTTCTTGGAATCATTTAAAATCTTTTTCATGTTGGAATTACTAGATAAAAACACCTAAAAAGCAAAATCATGATTATTTTTTTTGTTCCCTTCAGCGACTGCAGTAGCAGCAAAAATATATATATATATTTTTTATGTTTCAAGTAATTCAAAGGTTATTATAGATTGAGTACATCTTGTTTAAAAGTCTAAAACGAAAATTTGTTGGTTTTATCCTGGTCGACTGAAATTGAGGAAGAAGAAGTAGAAACAGTTAAAATACGGGTTATATAAATATAGATATGGGTTAAAACAGAAAGAACAAGCAGGACGGATGGTTAAAGAGGTTGTCAGGTTTACGAGAGGTTACGAGTTCCAGTCATGGCCACGGCATAAATTCTTTTTGAAGCCTTTTTAAGGTAGTTTTTCAATTTTAATATTAATATTATGATTATTATTATTAAGAGTATTATTATTATTGTTGTTATTATTATTATCATTCATTTATTATTAATATAATTATTAACATAAGTATTAGTTATTATTATTATTTATTATGCTAATACTAAACTCCATATTATAATTATCATTATCATTAATATGATTATTATTATCATTACCATTATTATTACTAATAATATTGTTAGAATTATCATTAAAGTTATTAGTTTCATCATTACTAATAAAATTATCATTTTTATTACTAAAAGTATCATTTTTATTATTATTATCATTATTACTATCATTTTTACTAGTATTAAATATTATTACTATCAATAATATTATTATCACCCTAAAATTTATTATTATCATTGCTATTATGAAAATTAATATAATATTACCATTATTATTATTATAATTAACATTATTATTGTTATTATTAAAATTATTATCGTTATTATCATTTATACAAAAATTAACATTTTTGCTATCATCAAAACTATATTATTATTATTTTTAAAACCTTATTATGATTATTATCATTTTTACTACTAGTATTATTATTGTTATTACAAAATAATACAACTATTTATTCATTATCATTATTAATATTATTTGATCAAACAAATACTTATATATATAGAATATATATAAAAGTATATATATATATATATATAGAAATATATAACGATTGAAATAATATATATAAACTTATTCGATTACAAGTATATGTGTTAATATATATACTTGATATAGGTTCGTGAATCTGAGGACAACTCTGTACTTGTTCAGTGCTATCATACGCATATCATACAAACTATCGTATCGTGAGTTTTCATAGCTCCCTTTTTATATATATTTTTGGGCTGAGAATACATGCGCAACTTTTATAACTGTTTTACGTTTAGACACAAGTACTCAAACTTTTATGCTATATACATGCTTTGTCATGCTAAATCCCTACCGTAATATCGTTAATTGCTGAGGTATAAGATGCAAACTTAGCTATTGTGAGTAGCGCTACTGAGAGTGACGTCTCTAGTCAGTTGATCGTTGGTCTTTGACTACATAATAATGATTCAATGACACGAATAACAAGTGTCACGGGGTAACTTTTGTTTAGTCGCGATATTACAAACTCAACATTACTTTTAGATTGGTATTTCTATATCAATCAACACTTTATATTTATATTTCTATATCAACTTTATTAAATCTTGTGGTCTAACACTATTATTGAAATCATTATTTATGATAAACCTATGAACTCACCAACCTTTTAGTTGACACTCTTTAGCATGTTTATTCTCGGGTTCTACATAATGCTTCCGCTGTGTATTTGCTAATTGAAAGCAACATTTCAACAAGTCATTCATGGATAATTTGAAAGACTTACACTTGCTAAATTGATGATGATTGCTTGCTATGCTTAGAGTCTTCATTACATATCATATCAATTAAAGACATTTAATGCGTTGTTTATTAAATACAATGTAATCTATTTATCTTTCTCTGCAAAACTTAATAAAACGTCTCATATAGAGTCGTTCTCGTTTATACAACTGTGATTTGATATAATTAGTCACAAATACCCCAGGCTCTATTTGGGGGTGTGATAGATTGGTATTAGAGCAGTGTTGTTGTAGAGAACCGGGATTGCATTTTATGTGTGCCTTATACAATTAGGTACCTTAGCAATGTAGGACTACAACTTTCCTTGACCGTAGTGCCTTTAATTGTTGCCTTTAATTGTTAAATGCTACATTATACTTTAGAAACTTTACTTATCTTAGAATGCCAAGTCAATCTAAGAACTCTGTTCACTTTTCTAAGTACTATCAAATTACGCCACCGCATTTAAATGTGACACCATGATTTCTGAAATTCTCGACATTCTTTTGTCATCTATCATAGTTTTGTGTATTACATATGTACTACATGAAATATTATCCATGAATTTTGAAACTCTTATATTTGTTATTATTCATACTTAAACGTATATAACTCCCTGTTATATCACGTACTTATATGCCTTATGCCTTTATGCATCGGTTTGCGAACCGAGAAAATGTCATTAAGTTATCAAGAATCTCAAAGACATTATAATGTCATCACTATTTACATTCGTTACTTTTAAATCTTTGCTTTCTCGTTATTTTTGATCATTTGAATTTTCTTGATGGATGGCGTCTACGAAACTCTAGAATGGAAGGGTTTGGATTACCGATTTAAAGGATCCTATAGCTCAAGCCCCTAGACCTGAATAAGCCATTGCAAATTGAAAATCTTTAATCAAAAGATTATCCAATTACATAATTATCATCTAGACACGTCATACTGCCATTATTGGAGTATAGACACATCATATCTTATTATATCTTATTATATCTATCTCAATAGACTTTGTCTAACACTTTTCCTAAATTTCCTCCGTAAATTACGGAAATCCTTTTTCCATATATACTAGTCGAGGAGACGAATATATCATTCAGTATTCAACACCCACTCGTATCAAAAACCCTAATTCCAAACACATAACATGGATTTCTCACTTGATTCCTCGAGCTCCACAGACAGCGTAACCGGAACAAACGAACCAATCAGCCATCATCTATTTTGGATGAATTGGGGATGGGTTCGTAGCAAACTTAATCAATGGAGACAAGAAGAAGGTGATCCCTTCCACCAACCGAATTCACCTCTTGGTGAAGAACCTAAAGCACTTACCGGCGAACCCGTTTGGAACACTATTTTCACCCTCATTTCCAGGATATCCAGTTACGAATATATAATATCTAAAATTCTAGATCTTATTCATTCACTTGTCTGAACCGCCAATAATCCCGGAATAATAGAAGAAGTCATCGATCTTCGCGCTCGAGTGGTGGCTCTGGAGAATATGGTGCGAAATCTAAGAGCATCGGCAGCACTAGCAGCATAACCAGCACCACCAGTACCATCAGCATCACCACCAACAGCATCAGCTTCACCAACAACAACAACAACCACATCACAAGCCTTAACACCACAATATACGTGAAAGGACCCGTCCAAATCCACCTGGACGAAGTCATCAACATTTGGTCCCATTGCGATGATCGGGTCCAAGTAATGTCCTTATATTGAGCAAATGCACAGCGGAAGACTTAATTCGTACCTGAGAATAAACATGCTTTAAAGTGTCAACCAAAAGGTTGGTGAGTTCATAGGTTTATCATAACAATCATTTCAATATGTTAATAGACCACAAGATTTCATAATCATAAACATAATACACTCGCAAGTGTATGTAAAGCATTCTAAGTGGTTGAGCACTTGGTAACCATACTTAACATTTAATCAACGTCGCATATTCCCTTTATTATGAAATCTCACTACACCGTACCAAGTGTAGTCACCAAAACGAAGTACTGTGCAACCGTTGAATACTGGTCGTCCAGTCCGGTTGGGGTTGTCAGGCCCGATAGATCTATCAACAGGATTCGTGTTTACAATACCCATGTAAATAGTAGGTACCAAGCTACAGGGAAATATGCCAGTGGTACAACTCAACGTAGAATATATTTTTAAGTACTCGTGTCTATTTTGTAAACATTTATAAAAGCAGCGCATGTATTCTCAGCCCAAAAATATATATTGCAAAAGCAATTAAAAAGGGAGCAAATGAAACTCACTTTTGCCTTGAAGGTATTTAATTCGACTTGGTCTCCGATAGATATCACGAACCTAACCATATATATAATATATCAACATATTTTCTTTTTAAGTAATCGTTACATATATATATACTTTTAATACTTTTAATATTTTCTTAGTCCGTAGTTAGCAGTCCGATATTAGTGGTCCACAATTAGTTGCTTAAATAAAATAAATAAAGACCCCATCGTATTCGTATTGATTAGAATTAATCTCGACCCATGGTACCATGTTGTCAAATGACGTGTTGCGTACATAAAGTACCGTGTTGTCAAATGACGTGTTGCGTACAATCATGAGGTCTTATGATTAATCTTCTCGTGTTGTTTACGGGTGGTCCTGAAATATATAAAATCAAATCATAAGTAATTATATATAAAATATCATATTAATTAGAAAAGATATGATTAATTTACTTTTTCTCCAAATATTTTCGTAGCTAAACTAGCTTCGGATACCCAATCTTGTTTTAGTCGTAGTTTCTTCCTTACAACTCCGTTTTTGTTGGTTCAACTTGCCACTTCCTTGGATCGAGTCAAATTTTAAGAATATGAATTGAAAATACCTTAGTTTGTAATCAAAATCATAGGTTATAGGTTAAACTTTGGTGAAACTTATGAAAGTGATCATTTTCCATCATAAAAACAACATTTAATGATCATTTTTCTAAAAATACTTACACTTTGAGTTAAACCATGAAATTTTTATGTGTTAACATATTCATAAGAAATATCATTTTTCCAGAACATGAACTTCCAATTCAAAGTTCAAGATGGTTTTTATTTATCCAACCCAAAACAGCCCCCGGTTGCACTCTGACGCCGTAGATTCAGTTTTTAAGATGTTCTTTGTAAAACCAAGTTATATCTTGTTAGGTTAGCATATCATTATGATATATTACAGGTCTTGAAGTGTTTTAAAAGTCAAGTTAGAAGGATCTATTTAGTTTGCGAACAAGTTTGAAATCATTCAAACTATGTTCTTGTTGTTAAAATTTTATACCACAAAATAAGATAGCTATATGAATATGAATTGAATAAAATTATGAACAAGGTTACTACCTCAAGTTACTTGGACAAAGTTACTGCAAAAGATAAGAAATAATCTTGGAATTAAAGAGTGGTGGAGTTAGATCAACAGGTTGGAAGTAAACTTCTTCAAATGGGTGGTTATTTTGATATGTTCTTGAAAGAGTTTTCTTATGGTGTTTAAGGCTTGTAATTGAAGATAAATGATGGGGAAAATGCTTGAAGATGATCAAGTATGAAGTTAGGAGTATTTTGAGAGATAAATGAGGGTGTAGATATGAGAAAATGGAGTGAAGAAATGGTGTTCATTTATAAAAATGTTTTTAGTTTATAAAGAAAGAAAAGGATTCCTAATTTTGTTTTCTTACTAATAATTCATACTACTTGACAAATCCTAGTTACCTCATATCTAGGGCAGTAATAATATTGATTAGGATGTTGATTTGATGTGTATATACCAATAGTAAATACTTATAGAAGCTGGATATGATACGGGTACATATACCCTAGATATACGTATAGAAATCTTGAGGAAACAAAACGAGAATTCAAATATAGCTATATTTTGTGAATATACTTATATTGTTTTATGTATTTAAGTCCTTAAAAAGTGATTAAATACAGTATATATACGATACATGTATAAGCATTATAGATTATAAGTATATATATCAAAGAATGTTACGTATAGTTATCGTTTTGAAAACTTAAGTTAGTAGTTTCAAAATATACTTATAACTCATTGTCATTAGTACACAATGAGATATTAAACCATCCTTAAATCATGTTAAATATATATAAATACATATATATACACAAACGTATAATTATCGTATGTTATATAGTTCGTGATATCATCGGTCATATTGGACGGTCAAACGTTGTGGAAAACTCCTTTCAAAAACACAAGTCTCAACAATTTGGATTGCTTATCATGTTGGTATGGTTTAATTTATGTAAATATTAATCTCATAAGTATAATTTGGTCGGAAAATTCTGGGTCATTACAATACGCCCCATAGATACCAAGGAATATTAGTAATAATGAGTTAAGATGTACTGACTCATTCTTCCTGAAGAACTATATATGTATACTTTATATATATGGATTGGAACAATAATAAATCTTTTAGTACTAAGCTATTACGTGTGAATCTTAACTAGTATGTACTACTTGGTTAATTCATATCACTAATATGCTATGATGTACATCCTTTATTAATGACTTAACAATCGTTAATCACTGCTTCAACACAATAAACTCCATTTCATAATAAACCAAGTGTATTATTCAAACACATGTTTGATTATATACTTTCATTTTCGACATACTCGAAACTTTCTAGAAAACATTATTCGTGTCTTGTGAATTTCACAAGGATTTCACGAGCACCAACATCATATACCAAGGTATATCAATAACAATGAACAATTAAGCATTGATTCATAACTTCATTAGCGAAATATTTCACGGCAATTATGAAATCTCTAAGGATTTAGAGATTATTTATTCTCGCTTCAACCCCAAATCAAATGAGTTTAATATTATATTAACTCATTAAATCTATATTATACCTGAAGAATACATATATGAACGTATATCTTTATAAAGATGATAATCCTTTTGGTACAACTGTTAATTGTGAAAATATTTTAACGGGTTGGTAATACCCGAGAAATATTTACATCTCGCATTATTATGTTACATTATACATTCTCCAATTCTGATTCAATAATCAGTAACTATACTACTTACATCCACATATGTATCCATTCACTAAAGAACAACCATCTTCATACAAATTCAATTACATATTCTGATTTTGACATATCAGAATTCAAGTAAAGCTTTAGCAGATGTTATCTTCCTAAAGATCACTACATTCATGAATTATATTCATTCGTATTCTATGATGAATTATCACATTAAACCACCGAAATTATCATTCATTACTTTTGAAATCAACAACGCCTATTCATTAACCATTAGATCCATTGACGATTACAATCAGTGTTTAATCACCTAAAAATAAAATTTCTTGAAACCATCTCGGATTGATAATCAATGATTCAGATTCGTTAACCTTGAGAATGCTGACGAAGCAGCAAAAGCTATAGATGGTCTTAATGGCCAAAAGTTTGATAATAAAGAATGGTATAAGCTCAGATTTGGAACTGGAAAACGGATTGAGCAAACTATGAAGGAGGTTGTGGACAAATCACAAGGTCTAAACCTATACTCAAGGAATCCAGATGATTCGATTTCTGATGGAAATTACAGAAGACATATAATCTCCTTACGCATTCTAAATCCTTACAGAATAATTTTTTTCATTATCATTCGATCTTAGAAATTCTAAGATATCACCATATCTTTCATTATAAATATCCTCTATATTTCTGAAGATATCTTCATAACAATTCTTGTTCGCAATTAATTATCTCTTTGCGATATCTTTATCACATCATAAAGGAAACTGTTTTAGTTTCTATAATCTGTAAAATTCAAGTTTAAATTATAAATGTTTTGAAGAAGTGTTGGGAATTGAAGCATGAGTTAGTATAATATAATGACGTCAGGCCAACGTGATTATATTACAGTAAGTCATGCTAAATTTTTAATGGAAGATGATGATTCATAGACTTTATAATCATCATGTGCCATGTTACACGACTCTTACATTCTATTTAACCTCTAAACATATCAATAAAATATTTTTCTTGATGATTCGGTCTTTTTCGGATATTCTGGTAATTTGACAAATCAAATCATGATATTATGTTCCTTTCTACTTAGAAAATTATGATCATTCGAAACTTCATACCTACAAATTCTGGACCATTACTCGCTTTACTTAGAGTCGAGAGGAGAATAAAAAGGCAAAGATCTCCGACATATAAGGGAAAATATAAAGCCCGATAACGACACCAAAATTACAAACCGTGTCTATCAATGCGTATAGCAACATAAACACACGGGAGAATTAAAAACACTATAACCCCAAGGGCATAGTAGAAGTAAACAGATTCCTCTGGTGGTAAAAGAAAAAGAAGAATGACTGCATATATGGTCAATATAATAACAAGTATCAATACAGGATTGAGCATATTAACAAATCTTTTGGAAGTATGAATTTAGGAAGAAAGTATAGAAGTGGTGAAGATAATGAAACGGAAGAAGCTAATTTATAGCAAAATTTCCAAACACATCAATCGATGCAATTCACCGCATTTAATCAAAGAAATCTCAAAATTTCGTAAATACCGGAGAATCAAATCTTATAGATTACGAAGATTTTCTTTAATCCCTTGAATTCCGAAAATCAATCGTGACTACGTCAAAAGTTAAGGCGAACATTTAATTTTCTCATTCACTCTTTTACGATAGCTTCGTTTATACTCTTCCTAAAATCGAATCGTTTTATCCATATTATTCAATAGTGATATAACTTTATTTTTCAACTTATATTCATCATTACAATATTCTTGTTGTAAAAAATGATGATATCTATCAGATTTCATAACTATAATTTTCATAAACTACTCTATGTTTTGTCTGTCCTAAGATTGTGGCATAAATGCTCAAAGTTTTTAATGAGCTCAATACTATTCATAACACATTTCATGTGATCAGTTTACTGAAATGCTCGTATAGCACCATCATCCCTTTGAGGATAACCTAGTCAAACGACACTCTTGTTAATCCTTTAGATAACCTGCGCATTAATGATAAAATGCACTTAATAGAAGAACCTGTAGAAATTATGGTTCAAACGCTTGAAACAGAACAATATTATATCCGTTGGAATTCACGAAAGGCCCCGAGCATACCTGGGAACGTGAAGACCAAATAAAACATAAATATCCTCGTCTATGTACGAACAACGCCGATTGATGGCAACAACTAAATTTCGGGACGAAATTTCTTTTAACGGGTAGGTACTATAACAACCCGGAAATTTCCGACAAAAATTTAAACAAATCTCTACATGATTACATTTAACTTCGAACAAATTCCGACGATTCACGAACAAACGATTATAAAAAGATATGTAAATATATATATGTATGTATATATATACATCATTTACAACCATTATTATTATCAGTATCATAATTATTATTATTAATAATTATCATTATCATTAATATAATTACTAATATATTATTAATATTATTAGTATTAATACCTAACATTAATATTAAAATAATGAAATATCATTATTATTATTATTAATATTGTTATTATCAAAATTATTATTATTATCATTTATCATTTATTATTATTATGATTAATATGATTATTAGTATCATTAACATAATTTATTATTATTATTAGTATTATTATTACTAATATTATTATTATACTTATTATTGTTATTATTGATATTATTATTAATTATCATATCATTCTCATTATATTTGTATTATTATTATTAATATAATTATAATTATTATTATTATTATTATTATTATTATTATTATTAGTATTATTATATTTATTAATATATTTATTAAAAAAAAGGGGAACTAATACCTAATTTAAGTCGCCACTTTTTAATTTTTTTATCTGCTTTTGATTTTTAAAATCAATTGTGATCTGCTTTATTATCTGTTTAATCGTGATTACTTGCTTTTTAATTTTCATCTGGATCGTGATTCCCATATCTGCATTCTATATATTTTTTCTCTGCTTTTAAATTTTTTATACATATCGTGATACATATTTTATATATCGTACTGGTTTTAGTTTTGTATTCTGTCGAATTTCCTATCTGTTTTTGTACCAGTCCACATCAATTCTTCATTAAATAACAACCTTGATCGATTATATATACTACATCCCTTATATCTGTGAATAAAAAAAAAGGAAGAAACTTATGAACACCCCTGTACGAGTTCATTTTATCAATAGCCCAAATTATTATCAAATCCCAAAATGTGTAAATGTAGTTCTGTCATAAATCCCTCACTCAAACTACCTGTAAAGTATCAACTCCCAATTTTTTGTATTGATTTCTAATTTTAAGGTCAAAGTTTATTTTCTAAAAAATCAACCGAGTGTTCATCGAGAAATTTGGATTCGTTGTGATGTTTCAAGTTAAATTGATGAATCCATTAGTTTCTTGGAATCATTTAAAATCTTTTTCATGTTGGAATTACTAGATAAAAACACCTAAAAAGCAAAATCATGATTATTTTTTTTGTTCCCTTCAGCGACTGTAGTAGCAGCAAAAATATATATTTTTTTTTACGTTTCAAGTAATTCAAAGGTTATTATAGATTGAGTACATCTTGTTTAAAAGTCTAAAACGAAAATTTGTTGGTTTTATCCTGGTCGACTGAAATTGAGGAAGAAGAAGTAGAAACAGTTAAAATACGGGTTATATAAATATAGATATGGGTTAAAACAGAAAGAACAAGCAGCACGGATGGTTAGAGGGGTTGTCGGGTTTACGAGAGGTCACGGGTTCGAGTCATGGCCACGGCATAAATTCTTTTTGAAGCCTTTTTAAGGTAGTTTTTCAATTTTAATATTAATATTATGATTATTATTATTAAGAGTATTATTATTATTATTGTTGTTATTATTATTATCATTCATTTATTATTAATATAATTATTAACATAAGTATTAGTTATTATTATTATTATTTATTATGCTAATACTAAACTCCATATTATAATTATCATTATCATTAATATGATTATTATTATCATTACCATTATTATTACTAATAATATTGTTAGTATTATCATTAAAGTTATTAGTTTCATCATTACTAATAAAATTATCATTTTTATTACTAAAAGTATCATTTTCATTATTATTATCATTATTACTATCATTTTTACTAGTATTAAATATTATTACTATCAATAATATTATTATCATCATAAAATTTATTATTATCATTGCTATTATGAAAATTAATATAATATTACCATTATTATAATTATAATTAACATTAGTATTGTTCTTATTAAAATTATTATCGTTATTATCATTTATACAAAAATTAACATTTTTGCTATCATCAAAACTATATTATTATTATTTTTAAAACCTTATTATGATTATTATCATTTTTACTACTAGTATTATTATTGTTATTACAAAATAATACAACTATTTATTCATTATCATTTTTAATATTATTTGATCAAACAAATACTTATATATATATAATATATATAAAAGTATATATATATATATAGAAATATATAACGATTGAAATAATATATATAAACTTATTCGATTACAAGTATATGTGTTAATATATATACTTGATATAGGTTCGTGAATTCGAGGACAACTCTGTACTTGTTCAGTGCTATCATACGCATATCATACAAACTATCGTATCGTGAGTTTTCATAGCTCCCTTTTTATATATATTTTTGGTCTGAGAATACATGCGCAACTTTTATAACTGTTTTACGTTTAGACACAAGTACTCAAACTTTTATGCTATATACATGCTTTATCATGCTAAATCCCTACCGTAATATCGTTAATTGCTGAGGTATAAGATGCAAACTTAGTTATTGTGAGTAGCGCTACTGAGACTGACGTCTCTAGTCAGTTGACCGTTGGTCTTTGACTATATAATAATGATTCAACGACATGAATAACAAGTGTCACGGGGTAACTTTTGTTTAGTCGCGATATTACAAACTCAGCATTACTTTTAGATTGGTATTTTTATCAATCAACACTTTATATTGATATTTCTATATCAACTTTATTAAATCTTGTGGTCTAACACTATTATTGAAATCATTATTTATGATAAACCTATGAACTCACCAACCTTTTGGTTGATACTCTTTAGCATGTTTATTCTTAGGTTCTACATAATGCTTCCGCTGTGTATTTGCTAATTGAAAGCAACATTTCAACAAGTCATTCATGGATAATTTAAAAGACTTACACTTACTAAATTGATGATGATTGCTTGCTATGCTTGGAGTCTTCATTACATATCATATCAATTAAAGACATTTAATGCGTTGTTTATTAAATACAATGTAATCTATTTATCTTCCGCTGCAAAACTCAATAAAACGTCTCATATAGAGTCGTTCTCATTTATACAACTGTGATTTGATATAATTAGTCACAAATACCCCAGGCCCTATTTGGGGGTGTGGCATTTTAACTCTCAAAAATTCATTATCTCTAGAAATGTCATCTTTGATGAAACAAAGTTTCCGTTTGCCAATTTGCAGTCTTTTAAAAATACAAACTACAATATCCTAATTGGTTCCACTCATCCATTCTATACTCATATATTGCCCAGGCCCCACTCACATGTCCAAACTACTTCACATAGCCCAATATTAATTAGTCCACAATCCACCACCATGCCATCCAGTCTAAATTCAGACCCAAACTCCAACCCACTAGCATATAGTCCATCTCCACCATCAACTCACTCACATCCGTCCACTCTGGCCCAATCTACTACATCCACACCAAGCCCATCTCAACCCTCAGCTCACTACAATTCACCAATATCTAACGAACACTCATCTCATTCTAATACAGAAACATCCAACGAACACTCTTCCAACACACCTTCTGTTAGTAATCCTAATAACTCCAACTCACCTTCTGTTACATCTCATTCCGACAATACCACACCACCCCCTACTCGCACCATAACAACACGTAGCATGACCGGTATCCATAAACCAAAAATTCCATTTAATCTCTCCTCCTCCACAACCATATCACCCATTCCTCGCACTCCCAAAGATGCTATTTCGGACCCTCGTTGGAACTTGGCCATGATTGATGAATATAAAGCTTTAATGGATAATAATACTTGGATTCTTGTACCGCGGTCACATGAGATGCACGTTATTCGTAGCATGTGGATTTTCAGACATAAATTAAAATTTGATGGTACTCTAGAAAGTTATAAGGTGAGAATAGTAGGAGACGGTCATTCACAAACTATTGGTATTGATTGTACAGAGACATTCAGCCCGGTCGTTAAACCTGCAACCATTCGTCTGGTATTAACTATTGCACTATCAAAATCATGGAATATAAACCAATTAGATGTAAAGAATGCATTTCTTCATGGCACTATGAATGAAACAGTGTACATGCACCAACCCCATGGTTTTCATGACTCATCTCGACCGATTCATGTTTTCTTACTTAAAAAGTCACTGTACGGGTCAAAACAAGCTCTACACGCATGGTACCAACGCTTTGCAAATTTCGCTGAATCAATTGGTTTCGATCATAGCAAGTCAGACAACTCTCTTTTTGTTTATAATCATGGTCTGAAAACTGCTTACCTACTATTGTATGTCGATGACATCATATTAGTCACATCTTCGAGACAGTTTCGTACCAACTTGATGAGTTTATTTTCTCGCGAATTTGCAATGAAAGATCTTGACTCACTTAGATACTTCTTGGGCATTTCTGCTACTTCTAATGCGCACGGTTTATTGTTGAGTCAACAAACATACGCGCAAGACATTCTCACTCGAGCCGGTATGAAACATTGCAACACCGTTAAAACTCCGGTGGACACAAATGGTAAACTCAGTGCAACTAATGGACCCTCATACTCGAACCCCACTGAATATCGAAGTCTTGCAGGTGCTTTACAATACTTAACTTTCACTCGGCTCGATATTTTGTATGCCGTACAGCATGTTTTTTTACATATGCGCGACCCAAAAGATTGCCATATGCAAGCTCTTAGACGTATACTACGGTACATACGCGGTACAATCAGCCATGGTTTACAGCTCACTAAAAGTTCACTGTCTTAACTTGTCTCTTATACGGATGCAGATTGAGGTGGGTGCCCAGACACCCGACGCTCCACTTCCGGCTATGGTGTATTTTTCGGGAGCAATCTGGTTTCATGGTCCGCTAAACGTTAGCCAATCGTCTCGCGATCAAGTGCGGAAGCAGAATATCGGGATGTAGCAAATGTTGTGTCTGAATCATGCTGGATTCGTAACTTACTACTTGAACTTCGTTGTCCACTAAATAAGGTTACGATTGTTTTTTACGATAATGTCAGTGCCATCTTCTTATCGGGAAATCCAGTTCAACATCAGCGCACAAAACACATCGAAATGGATATTCATTTTGTTCGTGAAAAAATGGCTCGAGGTCAAGTTAGGGTGCTTAACATTCCTACTGGATTTCAAATTGCAGACATCTTTACCAAAGGTTTACCAAGAGTTTTATTTGAAGACTTCCGGGACAGCTTGAACGTACGTCCGCCCTCCCGTTCAAACTGAGAGGCTATATTAGCCAATATTAAGTCAATGAATATATTAGCTGTAGCCAATATTTAGTCAATGCATATATTAGCTATACCATATCATCTATTTAGAGAATGTGTATATTAGATAGCCACGAGAGAATTGTGATGACCCAGGAATTTCCGACCAAATTTAAACTTAATCTTATATGATTTCGACACGATAAGCAAAGCCTATTAAACTGAGTCTCATAATGTTTGAACTATTTTCATATATGCAATTACCCTTTGACCGTTTCCGACGATTCACGAACAATTAAATTGTAAATGAATATGTGTAAATAATTATGTGAATATATCTACA
This sequence comes from Rutidosis leptorrhynchoides, assembly GCF_046630445.1. NCBI lineage: Eukaryota > Viridiplantae > Streptophyta > Magnoliopsida > Asterales > Asteraceae > Rutidosis > Rutidosis leptorrhynchoides. The sequence goes on from NC_092340.1 coordinate 33,897,884, forward strand.
TAATAGTATATATAATAATTTAAATTAATAAGTATACATTATGCAATTAGAATTAAAAATGTAAGATAACAAACAAAATAAATAAGTTAGTATTACAATAAACATAGGTAAATAAATATATAATATTATTATGAATCTATATAAATAAATATATAGATATCTATAAAAGATTTCTATTAGTAACTAATATATTATAACATGTATAAAATATATAAATATTAAATATTCATTTATGATATTATATAATATAAGTAGTACATAATTAACAACATATTAGAACAAATCATATAAATAGTTATATTGTTATTACCTTCAATATTAATATTAATATTAGTGTTACTAAGATTATATATAAACTTTAGATACAAAGTTGTCATATATAAATGGTTGTAGTATTTATTATTACCAATATTATTAACATTGATAATACTATTATCATTTTCATTAATATTATTATCATCAGTATTATTAATATATATATCTATATATAGATAATTAGATACATTTAATTTATAATATTATTGATATCATTATTTATATCATTATTTTCAAAAGTCATTATTATTATTATTAATTAATATTAAACTTATTATTTATTTAAATTTTCATTATTTTTTTACTACTAATGTTATTATGTTATCTTCATTTTTATTATTAGTGTTTCTATCAAAAGAGTATTATAACTATTAAATATGTAAGTACTATTATTATTATGTACAATTATTATTATTATTAATATTAATTTGATATTACTTTTAGTATTATTATGTGTATTATTTATATTGATATTATAAATTGTTTTAATCATTTATTATTAATAGAATTATTATTAATATTATTTATTTAAAAGAGAAAATCGATAAATAGAAAAAGGGAATCAGTTACCTGTATCTATTCTACTATGTTAGATTGATTTCCCTGTTTCAGATTGGTACAAAGCAGAGATGAAATCTCATAACACAACAAATTCAGTTATATATCTATATCTACTTTATTTATTTTATTTATCCTTTATTGTCTTTGTCTGATTAAGAATTGTCGACTGCCTTTGCTACATAAAAAACGTTAAGTCAATTGCAGACAATACATTAATCCTTCAGCTAGTCACACCACAACTTGATACAAATTATTCACTGCAATTCGAGTTTTAAAAAAAATCAAAAACTGCAGACTGTTTTCTCTGTTCTTATTAAATTTTCCAAAATGTTGAATTCAAATGAAAATGCAAAAACTAAAAATGCAGTGTTGTTGAGAATCACATAAGGAAACTACCTGTGAAATTTGAGATCCTAAATCTCAAAATCAAATTCGAATTTGAGAGTCAAAGTTTTGTTTCAAAAAGTCAAACGAATCGTTCATAGCGAAATTCGAATTCGTGTGTGTGTTTCAAGGTAAATTGATGATTTCAATAGTTTCTATACATTATTTATAAACAATCTTATGTTGTGATCATAAGCTATTATGTCATAACCCGTCCTTAACCATAAGAACGTGTTAGATAACGTATGATTTCATTGCGAGGTATTGACCTCTATATGCGACATTTTTTAAAAAGGAAAACTGCATATATTATACATTACAAACCAAACCATTATTTTTTGTTACAAGCTTTAGACAATAAAAAGATGATTATCGTTTAACGATAATCTTCGACTTACAAACTTTACAAATGATAATAACAACACGATTTCTAGCATATTTTACAACACACGTCCTCGGATATGCAGTTTTATTTTTGACACAAATATGAGTACGCATGATCCTGCTTAGATTCAACATAATGCAGCGGAAGCTTTAATTATCACCTGAGAATAAACATGTTTAAAAACGTCAACATAAAGTTGGTGAGATATAGGTTTAGTGCGCAGCAATATATATATAGACCACAAGATTTCGTATATAAACATTTCAATAAAAATTTTCTAAGTGGTTGAGCACTTGGTAACCATACTTAACATTTTCACGTCGCATATTCCCTTTAATATGAAATCTTACTACACCGTACCAAGTGTAGTCACAAAACGAAGTACTGTGCAACCGTTGAATACTGGTCGTCCAGTCCGATTGGGGTTGTCAGGCCCGATAGATCTATCAACAGGATTCGCGTTTACAATACCGCTGTAAATAGTAGTTACCAAGCTACAGGGAAGTATGCCAGTGGTACAACTCAACGTAGAATATATTTTTCAGTTACTTGTGTCCATATCGTAAAACATAAAATACATGTATTCTCATCCCGAAATATTTAGAGTTTAAAAGTGGGACTATATACTCACTCTTGTCTTGATGATATAAATAATTTGACTCGGTCTTCCGGTTGATATCACGAACCTATCCATATATAATATATCAATATGTTTTCATTTTTAAACAAACGTTATAAATATATACTTGTTATACTTTTAATACTTTGAATAATTCCTTAGTCCGTAGTTAGCAGTCCGATGTTAGTAATTCAATTTTAATGGTTCATTTTTAGATGTTTAATATACCCGCAATGAAATAAATAAAACCCCCAATGAAATAAATAAAACCCCATCGTATATGTATTGGTCGAGATTAATCTTGACCCATGGTACCGGTGTTGTCAAATGACGTGTTGCGTACATAAAGTACCGGTGTTGTCAAATGACGTGTTGCGTACAATCATGGGATCTTATGATTAATCTTCTCGTGTTGTTTACGGGTGATCCTGAACCATATAAAATTGAATTATAAGTACATATATATAAAATATCATGTTATCTTAGAAATATGTGATTTATATCATTTTTTTCCAATTGATCCCGTAGTTGAAATGATCTAGGATAACCAATTTTGTTTCGGTCATAGTTTCTTCGTTACAAATCCGTTTTCGTTGATTCAAATTGCCATCTTCTTGGATCGAGTTCTTCTTTAAGACTATGAACTGTAAATACCTTGGTTTGTATTCAAAATCATACGGCATAAGTGAAACATTAGTGAAACATATGAAGTTAAACATTTTTGTTACAACAAAATCATTTAATGACCATTTTTCTAAAAATACTTATACTTTGAAAAACCAAGTTTTACCTTGTTAAATTAGCATATACATAAGTTATATTACAGGTCTTGAAGTATTTTAAAAGTTAAGTTAGAAGGATCTATTTAGTTTGCAAACAAGTTTGAAAACATTCAAACTATGTTCTTGTTGTTAAACTTTTGTACCACAAAATAAGATAGCTATATATATATGAATCGAATAAGGTTATGAACATAGATTCTACCTCAAGTTCCTTGGATAAGTTTGCTGTAAAAGAGGAGTAAGAAGCTAGAATCAAAAGGGTGATAGAAGTGGATGAAAGATTGGAAGTAAGTTGGTGTTCTTGGAAGGTTTTCTTGAAGTGTTTTTGTATGGTTTTCTTATGGTGTTTTAGTATGGTTTTTGAAGCTAGATCTTTATGGAACTTTGCTGGATTGTTATGGAGTTTAGAGAGTAAGAAAGAGTGTGTGTTTTTAGTTAAGAGATTGAAGTAAAAATGAATCAAAAATGATGATACATATATACTCCTAAAAATGTGATCTTTAAGGATAACATGACAAAATTCTAGTTTGTATTTTTGTAATTAGTCTTGCAATGATTCAAAAGTAATTACCTTATACATAAGGCATGAATAAGGGCTGGTTAGGTGGTGATTTGATGTGTATATACCAATAGTAAATACGTATAGAAGCTTGGTATGATACGAGTACAAATACTCTAGGTATACGTATAGAAATTTTGTGAAAAATGGAATGAGGATTCAAATATAGCTATCTTTTGTGAATACACTTATATGATTTTATGTATTTAAGTTCTTAAAAGTGATTAAATACATTACTTATACAATATATGTATAAACATTATATGTCTTAAGTATTTATGTCAAATAACGTTACGTATAGTTATCGTTTTGAAAACTTAAGTTAGTAGTTTCAAAATACACATATAACTTGTTGTTATTAATATAAAATGAGGTATTAAAACATTCCTTAATCATGTTAAATATGTATATATACATATATATACACAAACGTATAATTATCATATATTGTATGGTTCGTGATATCATCGGTCAAACTAGACGGTCAAACGTTGTGTAAAACTCTTTTCGGAAATATCAGTCTCGACAATTTGGATTGCTTATCATGTTGGCAAGGTTTAATTTATGTAAATATTAATCTTATAAGTATATAACGATCGAAAAAGTGCGGGTCGTTACATTACCTCCCCGTTAAATAAATTTCGTCCCGAAATTTTAAAATTGTACCTATTTTGCGTCATCGAGAAAAAAAATGCGGATACTTTTGCTTCATCTGATCCTCTCGTTCCCAAGTAAACTCGGGACCTCTTCTAGCATTCCAACGAACCTTAACAATCGGTATATTGCTCTGTTTGAGCTGTTTAACTTCACGGTCCATGATTTCGATTGGTTCTTCGACGAATTGTAGTTTCTCGTCGACATGGATTTCTTCGAGAGGAATGGTGAGGTCTTCCTTTGCAAGACACTTCTTAAGGTTTGAGACGTGAAAGGTATTATGTACTCCGGCGAGTTGTTGCGGTAACTCGAGTCGATAAGCTACCGGTCCAATGCGTTCGATGATCTTAAACGGGCCTACATACCTTGGGTTCAGTTTACCCCTTTTGCCGAAACGTATTACACCTTTCCAAGGCGACACCTTTAGCATAACCATGTCCCCGACCTGAAACTCTAATGGTTTCCTTCGGACATCGGCGTAGCTCTTTTGGCGACTACGGGCTGTTTTCAATCTCTCCTTGATTTGTACTATCTTCTCAGTCGTTTCATGTATGATCTCGGGACCAGTTAAATGTCGATCTCCTACTTCATTCCAACAGATAGGAGATCTACACTTCCTTCCATACAATGCTTCGAATGGTGCAGCTTTAATGCTCGCATGATAACTATTATTATACGAGAATTCTGCTAACGGTAAATACTTATCCCATCCGTTTCCAAAATCGATCACACATGCCCTGAGCATGTCTTCAAGAGTCTGAATTGTTCTTTCACTCTGCCCGTCGGTTTGCGGATGATATGCGGTGCTCATATCCAAATGAGTTCCTAGTGCCTCCTGTAGTGATTGCCAAAACTTTGAGGTAAATCTACTATCACGATCGGATATAATGGAAATAGGTATTCCATGCCTTGAAACAACTTCCTTTATATACAATCGTAATAGTTTCTCCATTCTATCCGTTTCCTTCATAGGCAAGAAATGTGCAGACTTGGTGAGACGATCAACAATCACCCAAATGGTGTCGTATCCCCAGGCAGTCTTTGGTAACTTCGTGATGAAATCCATGGTAATACCATCCCATTTCCATTCTGGGATTTCTGGTTGTTGAAGTAACCCTGACGGCTTTTGATGTTCTGCTTTGACTTTGGAACAAGTCAAACATTCCCCAACATATGTTGCAACGTCGGTCTTTAAGTTAGGCCACCAATAACGTGTCTTAAGATCTTGATACATCTTTCCAACTCCAGGATGTATCGAGTATCTTGTCTTATGTGCCTCGTTCAATATCAACTTCCTTAATCCACCCAACTTCGGTACCCAAATACGATTTGCAAAATATCTAATTCCGTCTTCCCGTATAACGAGTTGCTTCTCATACTTCTTCATTATTTCATTTCCTATATTTTCTTTAGTAAGTGCTTCTCGTTGAACTTCTTTGATTTGTGAGTTGAGATTCATGCGTATTTTTATGTTCATCGCTCGTACTCGAATTGGTTCTCGTTCCTTTCTGCTTAGAGCGTCGGCCACCACGTTCGATTTCCCGGGATGATAACGAATTTCACAATCATAGTCATTTATTAACTCAACCCACCTACGTTGCCTCATGTTCAGCTGTTTTTGATCGAAAATATGTTGAAGGCTTTTATGATCAGTAAACACAGTGCATTTAACCCCATACAAGTAGTGTCTCCATATCTTCAATGCAAACACGACTGCTCCCAGTTCTAGATCATGCGTCGTATAATTCCGCTCGTGAATCTTTAATTGTCGGGATGCATATGCAATAACTTTCTTCCGTTGCATAAGAACGCAACCAAAACCTTGTCGCGAAGCGTCACAATATATTTCAAAATCATCGTTCCCTTCTGGTAATGATAAAATAGGCGCCGTAGTCAACTTCTTTTTCAGTAATTGAAATGCACTCTCCTGCTCGGAAGTCCATTCATATTTCTTCCCTTTTTGCGTTAACGCTGTCAACGGCTTAGCTATTCGGGAAAAATCTTGAATAAACCTTCTATAATAACCGGCTAAACCCAAAAATTGGCGTATCTGTGTTGGTGTCTTAGGAGTCTCCCATTTTTCAATAGCTTCAGTTTTTGCTGGATCAACCTGAATTCCTTCGCTATTAACAACGTGACCAAGAAATTGCACTTCTTTCAACCAGAAAGCACACTTAGAAAATTTAGCATAAAGTTGTTCTTTTCTTAACAACTCTAATATCAACCTTACATGCTGCTCATGCTCTTGCTCACTCTTGGAATAGATAAGAATATCATCAATGAAAACGATAACAAACTTATCTAAATACGGACTACAAACTCGATTCATGAGGTCCATGAATACAGCTGGCGCATTCGTCAATCCAAACGGCATGACCAAAAATTCGTAATGACCATAACATGTCCGAAAAGCAGTTTTCGGAATGTCCTCTTCTTTAACACGTAGTTGATGATAGCCCGATCTTAAGTCGATTTTTGAATAAACACATGATCCTTGCAATTGATCAAATAAGTCATCAATTCTCGGTAGTGGATACCGATTCTTGATAGTTAACTTATTTAATTTACGATAGTCTATACACATCCTAAAAGATCCATCTTTCTTCTTAACAAACAAAATTGGAGCTCCCCACGGTGAAGTACTCGGTCGTATGAATCCACGGTCCAGTAATTCTTTTAACTGACTTTGAAGTTCTTTTAACTCGGACGGTGCAAGTCTATATGGAGCACGAGCCACTGGTGCAGCTCCTGGTACTAAATCTATTTGAAATTCTACCGATCTAAATGGAGGTAATCCCGGCAATTCTTCCGGAAAAACTTCAGGAAAATCTCTTGCCACAGGCACGTCGTTGATGCACTTCTCTTTTTCTTTCTTTTCAACTTTATTAACATGTGCTAAGATAGCATAGCACCCTTTCTTCAAGCACTTTTGAGCTTTCAAATAACTAATGAGTTTTAGCTTTGAGTTACCCTTCTCTCCATAAATCATCACCGGCATTCTATCCTTACAAGGAATGCGAATTGCCTTCTTGGCACACACAACTTCAGCTCCTACTTTGGACATCCAGTCCATGCCGACTATTACATCAAAACTTCCTAATTCTACTGGTATTAAGTCAATTTTAAATGTTTCTCCGGCTAAATTTATTTTACAATCACGGCAAATTTTATCGGCTTTAATTAGTTTACCATTAGCTAACTCAATCATGTACTTAGCATCTAGAGGTAATGATGAACAATTCAATTTAGCGTAAAAGCCTCTACTCACGTAACTTCTATCGGCACCGGTATCAAATATAATAGATGCGGATAAGTTATTAATGGTAAACGTACCCGTAACAAGCTCCGGGTCTTCACACGCCTCTCTAGCATTAATAACAAATGCTCTTCCACGTGCAGATCCATTATTCTTCTCTGGATTCGGACACTGGCTCTTATAGTGACCTTGTTTTCCACACCCATAACAAGTAATGGTAGCCAAAGCAGTTCTATTTGCATTGGTGGCAGGAGTCTTGGTACCATTTGTATTTGTAACGAGAGCCCTACAATCTTCAGCAAGATGACCTTGTCGATTACACTTGGTGCATAACACACTACAGTAACCAAAGTGATGTTTGTGGCAACGGTTGCATAAAGGATTTTGTCCTTTGTAACCAAAGCTTGAACCACTACCTGCACCTTGTATGGTTTCTTGTTTCTTAAAAGATTGTTGTTGGTTACCTCGATCATAATTTCCATTCCACTTTCTTTTGTTACCTGATACCTTCACATCAGTATTGGATGCTTTCTTATTCATGATGACCTGATCCATTAGCTCGTTTGCCATGGTTATAGCTTCATGAATTGTCTTAGGTTTCGATGCTGTAAAGTTTGCCTTGACCTTTTTGGGCAAACCATCTTTGTACATTTCAATCTTCCGTTCTTCGGTTGGAACCAATTCAGGACATAGCAAAACTAATTCCATGAATCGCTGGTTGTAGTTGGTGATTTCAGTACCAACCACCTTCAAACTTCGTAACTCATCTTCTAACTTAATAACCTCATTCCTTGGACAATACTCGGTGATTATCATTGCTTTGAATTCTTCCCATGGAGTATCATAAGCTACATCTCCTCCTACCGCCTTCACATAATTCTTCCACCATGTGAGTGCACTATCTTGTAAAGTGCACGATGCAAACTTGGTCATGTCTTTTTCATCACAACCGCTGATTTTGAACACCGTCTCCATCTTTTCTATCCACCGGGTTAAACCGATTGGTCCTTCTGATCCACTGAATGATGAGGGCTTGCAAGCTTGGAACGTCTTGTAGGAGCATCCTACACGAGGATTTGGATTAACTGCAGCAGCTCTTGCAGCCTCAACCCATAACATTCTGTCGTTCACTCGCTGGTTGATGAGTTCCTCGAGTTCTTGTTCCGTCATTCGATTCAATCGCGCCATTTCCTAATGAAAGAAAATAATTATTCACATGGATTATTATAGATGTAGTGTGTATTTATAGTACATTATAGCTTATTAATAATATGAACTAGGTATTATTATAAAAGCCTTTTCTTCTTATTAGCGTTTTATAATTATATCTAGGGTAGTACCTACCCGTTAATGTCCATACTTAATAGCTTAGTACAGAATCAATTACTACCATCTAAATAATACTTAACCATGGAAAATTATTGCATTTCACACTTCACTATTTTACATATGCTTATCTTACATCGAACATTAAGCAAACCACACTAATAATATTATACAAAACATTATATGATCCCATGGTTTAATACGGCAGCGCATCGTTTGGTCTATTTTCTAGGACGTTTAGGTTCAAAGAATCGCTTAACGCTTATCCTGGCTGTCTGCCTATATTTTGGCTGTGGGACTGAAGAACTGGATGCCGGGACAGAACGAATAGGAATAGCGGGGATAGGGGTGGTAGTGTTGAGTGGAATTGGTGCCACATCATTCTCATTAAACTCGGGATTTGGATTTTCTAATTCATTAGCCTTTCGTTTCTTTCCTAGTTCGAACTCGTCTTTTGTAATTTCCTGTATTTCTTCCTCGGGTTCACTTTCCTCCTCGGGTTCACTTTCCTCCTCGGGTTCACTTTCCTCCTCGGGTTCACTTTCCGGGTTCTCTATAGTTGGTTCATCCGGAATTTGTGAGTCTTCCCCAAGGATATCATTTTCGTCATCGGATAGGTTAATGACTGGAACACCATCTGAAGATTCTGGTTCGGAGTCGCTGAATGTGATGACAAGTTTTGAGCCCGACATCTATCACACAACAACTAACCCATTAGTACTACATAATATTTTCATATAAATTTTAACCAACAATGATAAGCAATGGTTTTTTTTTTGTTTTTTTTTTTTAAAATCAGACCCGGTCAAAGTCCAGACTTTACTAATGTATCCTAACGACTTCTCGGTTAGACACACTAATGCAAACCTGGTTCGCTAAGACCAACGCTCTGATACCACATGTCATAACCCGTCCTTAACCATAAGAACGTGTTAGATAACGTATGATTTCATTGCGAGGTATTGACCTCTATATGCGACATTTTTTAAAAAGGAAAACTGCATATATTATACATTACAAACCAAACCATTATTTTTGTTACAAGCTTTAGACAATAAAAAGATGATTATCGTTTAACGATAATCTTCGACTTACAAACTTTACAAATGATAATAACAACACGATTTCTAGCATATTTTACAACACACGTCCTCGGATATGCAGTTTTATTTTTGACACAAATATGAGTACGCATGATCCTGCTTAGATTCAACATAATGCAGCGGAAGCTTTAATTATCACCTGAGAATAAACATGTTTAAAAACGTCAACATAAAGTTGGTGAGATATAGGTTTAGTGCGCAGCAATATATATATAGACCACAAGATTTCGTATATAAACATTTCAATAAAAATTTTCTAAGTGGTTGAGCACTTGGTAACCATACTTAACATTTTCACGTCGCATATTCCCTTTAATATGAAATCTTACTACACCGTACCAAGTGTAGTCACAAAATGAAGTACTGTGCAACCGTTGAATACTGGTCGTCCAGTCCGATTGGGGTTGTCAGGCCCGATAGATCTATCAACAGGATTCGCGTTTACAATACCGCTGTAAATAGTAGTTACCAAGCTACAGGGAAGTATGCCAGTGGTACAACTCAACGTAGAATATATTTTTCAGTTACTTGTGTCCATATCGTAAAACATAAAATACATGTATTCTCATCCCGAAATATTTAGAGTTTAAAAGTGGGACTATATACTCACTCTTGTCTTGATGATATAAATAATTTGACTCGGTCTTCCGGTTGATATCACGAACCTATCCATATATAATATATCAATATGTTTTCATTTTTAAACAAACGTTATAAATATATACTTGTTATACTTTTAATACTTTGAATAATTCCTTAGTCCGTAGTTAGCAGTCCGATGTTAGTAATTCAATTTTAATGGTTCATTTTTAGATGTTTAATATACCCGCAATGAAATAAATAAAACCCCCAATGAAATAAATAAAACCCCATCGTATATGTATTGGTCGAGATTAATCTTGACCCATGGTACCGGTGTTGTCAAATGACGTGTTGCGTACATAAAGTACCGGTGTTGTCAAATGACGTGTTGCGTACAATCATGGGATCTTATGATTAATCTTCTCGTGTTGTTTACGGGTGATCCTGAACCATATAAAATTGAATTATAAGTACATATATATAAAATATCATGTTATCTTAGAAATATGTGATTTATATCATTTTTTTCCAATTGATCCCGTAGTTGAAATGATCTAGGATAACCAATTTTGTTTCGGTCATAGTTTCTTCGTTACAAATCCGTTTTCGTTGATTCAAATTGCCATCTTCTTGGATCGAGTTCTTCTTTAAGACTATGAACTGTAAATACCTTGGTTTGTATTCAAAATCATACGGCATAAGTGAAACATTAGTGAAACATATGAAGTTAAACATTTTTGTTACAACAAAATCATTTAATGACCATTTTTCTAAAAATACTTATACTTTGAAAAACCAAGTTTTACCTTGTTAAATTAGCATATACATAAGTTATATTACAGGTCTTGAAGTATTTTAAAAGTTAAGTTAGAAGGATCTATTTAGTTTGCAAACAAGTTTGAAAACATTCAAACTATGTTCTTGTTGTTAAACTTTTGTACCACAAAATAAGATAGCTATATATATATGAATCGAATAAGGTTATGAACATAGATTCTACCTCAAGTTCCTTGGATAAGTTTGCTGTAAAAGAGGAGTAAGAAGCTAGAATCAAAAGGGTGATAGAAGTGGATGAAAGATTGGAAGTAAGTTGGTGTTCTTGGAAGGTTTTCTTGAAGTGTTTTTGTATGGTTTTCTTATGGTGTTTTAGTATGGTTTTTGAAGCTAGATCTTTATGGAACTTTGCTGGATTGTTATGGAGTTTAGAGAGTAAGAAAGAGTGTGTGTTTTTAGTTAAGAGATTGAAGTAAAAATGAATCAAAAATGATGATACATATATACTCCTAAAAATGTGATCTTTAAGGATAACATGACAAAATTCTAGTTTGTATTTTTGTAATTAGTCTTGCAATGATTCAAAAGTAATTACCTTATACATAAGGCATGAATAAGGGCTGGTTAGGTGGTGATTTGATGTGTATATACCAATAGTAAATACGTATAGAAGCTTGGTATGATACGAGTACAAATACTCTAGGTATACGTATAGAAATTTTGTGAAAAATGGAATGAGGATTCAAATATAGCTATCTTTTGTGAATACACTTATATGATTTTATGTATTTAAGTTCTTAAAAGTGATTAAATACATTACTTATACAATATATGTATAAACATTATATGTCTTAAGTATTTATGTCAAATAACGTTACGTATAGTTATCGTTTTGAAAACTTAAGTTAGTAGTTTCAAAATACACATATAACTTGTTGTTATTAATATAAAATGAGGTATTAAAACATTCCTTAATCATGTTAAATATGTATATATACATATATATACACAAACGTATAATTATCATATATTGTATGGTTCGTGATATCATCGGTCAAACTAGACGGTCAAACGTTGTGTAAAACTCTTTTCGGAAATATCAGTCTCGACAATTTGGATTGCTTATCATGTTGGCAAGGTTTAATTTATGTAAATATTAATCTTATAAGTATATAACGATCGAAAAAGTGCGGGTCGTTACATATTACGTACCCAAATTCTAAAACTAAAATTCTTCTTTTTTTAAATACGTACCCAAATTCTAAAACTAAAATTCGTAAATACCGTAAACTAAAATTCAAGGTAAATTCTTTTTTTTTTTTTTAAATACCGTAAGCTATTACATATATATTAATAAATAAAATTATGTGGTTTCCATTATATGTTTTAATATATATACAAATGATATAGGTTCGTGAATCCGAGGCCAACCCTGCATTACTCAATGTCGTAATATGTATTTTTACTACAAAATACATTAGGTGAGTTTCATTTGCCTTTTTACCCTTTATATTTTGGGCTGAGAATACATGCGAAATTTTTATAACTGATTTACGAAATAGACACAAGTAATTGAAATTACATTATATGGTTGAATGATCGAAATCGAATATGCCCCTTTTTAGTCTGGTAATCTAAGAATTAGGGAACAGACACCCTAATTGACGCGAATCCTAAAGATAGATCTATCGAGCCCAACAAGCCCCATCCAAAGTACCGGATGCTTTAGTACTTCGAAATTTATATCATGTCCGAAGGAGGATCCCGGAATGATGGGGATATTCTTATATGCATATTGTAAATGTCGGTTACCAGGTGTTCACCATATGAATGATTATTTTTGTCTCTATGCATGGGACGTATATTTATGAGAAATGTAAATCTTGTGGTCTATTAAAATTATGGAAATGATTATTTATGTTAAACTAATGAACTCACCAACCTTTTAGTTGACACTTGAAAGCATGTTTATTCTCAGGTACGAAAGAAATCTTTCGCTGTGCATTTGCTCATTTTAGAGATATTATTTGGAGTCATTCATGGCATATTTCAAATGACGTTGCATTCGATTCATAGAGTTCATCAAGATTATTATTAAGTCAATTATAGTTGGATATATATTTTAAATAGTATGCATGCCGTCGACTTTCGATGTAAAGAAAGACTGTCTTTTAAAAATGAATGCAATGTTTGTAAAATGTATCATATAGAGGTCAAGTACCTCGCGATGTAACCAACTATTGTGAATCGTTTGTAATCGATATGGACTTCGTCCGGATGGATTAGGACGGGTCGCTTCAGTTGGTATCAGAGCTGGTATAACGCCGTCCATGTGTGGCGGGTTAGTCGTAAGGGAGGTTCTCACAGTGTTACCTGTGACGAAGCATTGGCTCTTACTCCTTGCGATCCCTTACGAGGGTTGGCAGTAGCCGAGAGGCAGGCCCTAAAATCAGTATCTGAGGTACACTCAGTGGTCACTAGGCAGTTAGCTGGGAAGGCACTAGGTGGGACAGTGGTTGTCCCCAACTGTATTTCAGTTGGTATCAGAGCGGTGGTCTTAGCGAACCAGGTCTTGTAGTAGTGTGTCTAACTTATAGTTGTTTAGATGCATTAGTGAGTCTGAACTTCGACCGTGTCTGCATGTCAAAAGTTTTGCTTATCATTTCGTGTCAAAAATTATTTACTTATCATCCTTAAAGTCTAGACATGTCTTACTGCCTCTATTGCATAGACAGTGTATAGATAAATTCATATCTTAGCGTATCTGTTATTGTTACCTTTGCCTGACAGCTTCCGTAGATTCCTCCGTAACTTATGGGATTTTAGTATTATATATGCATATGTAAATTATGTATTGCAAGGTACTAATCTACATCCTATTCTATTCCTTATCAAAAATCCTTCATCTGATCGTACGAGATGAGTCCCTCAACCAGTTCGAGTCCCTTAGATTCTGATAACTATTCCGATAGTTATTCCGACAGCTATTCCGACATAGAGTTTCACTCGAGCTCCGAAAGCAGTGTCACCGGAATGAATCAACCAATCAGCCATCCCCAATTCATCTGATGGTTTCGTAGTCGACTAAATCAATGAAGACGAGAAGAAGGCGATCCTTTTCACTCACCAACCTGCACTCTTGGTGAAGAACCTGAAGCACTTACCGGCGAACCTGTTCGTAACACCATTTTTTCTCTCATTTCCAGAGTATCTCGCCACGACTATATCACAAGTCAGATTCAAAACCTTATTCATTCGCTCGTTCATACCGACAGTCATCCCGGAGTAATAAAGTAAATGAGTTTCGCGCCCAAGTTGTAGCCTTGGAAAATATGGTGCAAAATGTACCAGCTTCAACAACATCAACGCCATCAACTGTACCACCAGCAACAACACAAACCACAACAACACACGCCTCAACATCACAATCAGTACCCCGAGCATAATCATCGTTCTACATGACGTTCTGCATCATTTATCTTCGTTCAACATGGCGAATATGTAATCTCTAATGTTTTAGAGATTATATATTCTTGTTCTAACGCAAATCAAATGAGTTTAATATCATATTAACTCATTAAATCCATGAGTGCATCTGAAGAAAATATATATACAAGTATATTTTCATAAAGATTGTAATTAAAAATTCTTTCGTACAAACTGTTAATGGTGAAAATATTCTAACGGGTAGGTAATACCCGAGGAATATTTAGATTTCACTTTAATAAGTTACACTGTACATTCGACGAAGCTGATTCAACAGTCATTTACTATCTTATTTACATTCATCGATATACGAATCCGTTCACTACAAAATAACCATTTTAATTCAATTTCATATTTGGATTTTGACCTCTCAGAATCCAACAAGTGGCATAATGAAGAAAACATTGGACAAAAAATAAAATTTGTTAGAAAAAACAATTTAACTATGAGAAGAATATTGATAAGAATCCACGCTAACTGTTCCTAGCTAACTGCTAATTCCTTATTACATTTTAATTATCACAATTTATTTTATCGCAATTTAATTCTGGCAATTTTATTTATTGTCATTTAATTTTTGTTATTTACTTTACGCACTTTATTTATCGTCATTTAATTTTTGTATTTATTTTACGCACTTTAAATATCGGGACACGTATACAAGGTTTTGACATATCATATCAATGCATATATATATTATTTGGAATAACCATAGACACTCTATATGCAGTAATGATCGAGTTCTCTATACAGGGTTGAGGTTGATTCTATAATAATATATATACTTTGAGTTGTGATCGAGTCTGAGACATGTACACGGGTCACGATACATATTAAATTAATTCGAATATTATATATTAAACTATATATGAATTATTGGACTATCAACTGTGGACTATCGACTATGGACTAATAAGATTGGACAATTAAAACGAATTAAAATATTGATTATAACATATGAAACTAAACAATTCTTCAAATTTGCCACTTGATTTCATCTTAAACCTCATTTGTATCTTGACAATTACAATCTGCATTCAAACCTTTCATGATTCTTGAAAACACCTCAATCCAGAAAATGAACCAACTGCACTTCATCTACGTAAGAAGAGATTGATGCATATAGTTATGAACTTGAAAACTCTTGGAACCTGAATAAATGTTTAACACGTATCTGTGCTAATTCCTTTAGTATTATTATTACCAAAAATAACTTGGTAATTCCTTTTAAAGTAGTAAATTTTGTCACAGTTCCAGCAAGTCAACTTCGACTTTTCATTCGAAACAACCTTATTATCACCTTAATTTATATGCATGCTCTTTTATTGTTACCAAAGAACCTTTTATATTCCACCATATTACCAGCAGATATACCAGCAACCTCGTCACTTCTTGGTTTAAATCCCTCCGACAAATCACTATATTTATCTATTGAAGTCTCATCATGTACACATCTGCATCTTGTAACAAGAATTACCATACCAATTATCGGGAATCAGAAAATCTGTATTTTGAGTCTCGCAACAATTCCACATCAACAGTTATATGTATCCATATAATATTTATCTCTTAGAACTATGATCTTCCATTCTGAAATTCTGAAAAGCACCCAGTCTGCGAATTAATGCTCTGAATTTTGAAAAGTTGAATGAAGCAACAAAAACTGTAAATGACCTCAATAGCCAAAAGATGATGATAAAGAATTATATGTTGGCATAGCTCAGAAAAAGTTTGAAACTGAAAAACTGATTGAGCAAACTACGAAGGAGTTTCTGAACAAATCACAAGGACTAAACTTGTACATTAAGAATCCTGATGATTCTGTTTTTGATGAAATCTTTAGCGAATACCTTGCTTCTGACTCCAAACTCTTGCAGACAAATTTTCTTCACCATCCTTCGATATTAGAAATTCCAAGATATCATCGTATCTTTCATTATAAATATCCTCCATATTTTTGAAGATATTTTCATAAGTATTCTTATCTAAAATCATTAATCTCTTCGTGCTATCAGTGTTACATCATATAGAAACTGTTAGTTTCTATATTCTGTAAACTTTTGAGCTTAAAATATGAATGTTATTGAAGTAATGTTGGAAATGCTCGATAGAAAAATTTGGTCCACTTGAACAGATTGAGCTAACCATGAAGGAGACCAAGGATAAATACAAGTACCAAACCCTATATTCAAAGAATCCAGAAAATTCTGGATCCAATGAAATCTTTAGAGAATATCTTGCTTCAAGGTCATGCTAAAATTTTTGCGGAAAATTTTTCCTCATCAACCTTCGAACTTAGAAATTCCAAAATATTATCATAAATATCTTTGATATTTCTGAGAATATTTCCATAAATATTCTCGTCCGAAATTATATACCTCTTCGTACTATCTGTAATACATTATATTGGAAATTTCTGCAAAATCTAAGTATAAACTATGAATGAATTTTGAAGTAGTGTTGGAAATTGATGCATGGGTTAGTATAATATAATGACACTTGATCAACGTGATTATATTACAGTAAGTCATGCTAAGTTTCTAAATGGAACGTGATGATTCACAGACTATAATGTCATCATGTGCCATGTTACACGACTCTTACATTCTATCTAATCTATAAACATATCAAGAACATATTTTCTTGATAGTCCTATCTTTTCTCAGTGATTCTGGTAATTTTACAAATCAAATCGTGCGATTTCGTTCTCTCTTGCTTAGAACATTAAGTTCACTCGAAACTCCATACTTACGAATTCTGGACCGTTACTCGCTTTACTAAAGGTCGAGAAGATAATTAGAAAAACATCAAGGATTAGAGCTGGACTAAGCATTTTCACAATCTTTTGGATGTATGAGCTAAGAAAGAAATTATAGGAATGGTGAGAATAAGGGAACGGAAAAAGTTTAATTTATAATGGGAATATCAGACAGAGTAATCGAGATAGATCACCTTATTTAATTATAAGAGCTCTTGATTTCCTTACTCGCCGAAGAATCAAATCTTATAAGATTTCAAAGATTTTCTTTAAATCCCTTGAATTCCGGAATTCAACCCTGACTCTGTCAAAAGTTAAGATGAATCTTTACTTTCCTATTTCACTTTTTGGTGATAGCTTCATTCATACTCTTCGAATAATCGAATTATTTTTATCCATATTACTCAATGATGATAAAACTCAATTTATCAACTCATATTCGTCATGAAAACATTTTTATTGTTAGCCATGACCACCTCACTCAAATTTCGGGACGAAATTTCTTTAAAGGGTAGGTACTGTGATGACCGAGGAATTTCCGACCAAATTTAAACTTAATCTTATATAATTTCGACACGATAAGCAAAGCCTATTAAACTGAGTCTCATAATGTTTGAACTATTTTCATATATGCAATTACCCTTCGACCGTTTCCGACGATTCACGAACAATTAAATTGTAAATGAATATGTGTAAATAATTATGTGAATATATCTACATAATAGTATATATAATAATTTAAATTAATAAGTATACATTATGCAATTAGAATTAAAAATATAAGATAACAAACAAAATAAATAAGTTAGTATTACAATAAACATAGGTAAATAAATATATAATATTATTATGAATCTATATAAATAAATATATAGATATCTATAAAAGATTTCTATTAGTAACTAATATATTATAACATATATAAAATATATAAATATTAAATATTCATTTATGATATTATATAATATAAGTAGTACATAATTAACAACATATTAGAACAAATCATATAAATAGTTATATTGTTATTACCTTCAATATTAATATTAATATTAGTGTTACTAAGATTATATATAAACTTTAGATACAAAGTTATCATATATAAATGGTTGTCGTATTTATTATTATCAATATTATTAACATCGATAATACTATTATCATTTTCATTAATATTATTATCATCAGCATTATTAATATATATCTTTATATAGATAATTAGATACATTTAATTTATAATATTATTGATATCATTATTTATATCATTATTTTCAAAAGTCATTATTATTATTATTAATTATTATTAAACTTATTATTTATTTAAATTTTCATTATTTTTTTACTACTAATGTTATTATGTTATCTTCATTTTTATTATTAGTGTTTCTATCAAAAGAGTATTATAATTATTAAATCTGTAAGTACTATTATTATTATCTAAAAATATTATTATTATTAATATTAATTTGATATTACTTCTAGTATTATTATGTGTATTATTTATATTGATATTATAAATTGTTTTTATCATTTATTATTAATAGAATTATTATTAATATTATTTATTTAAAAGAGAAAATCGATAAACAGAAAAAGGGAATCAGTTACATGTATCTATTCTACTATGTTAGATTGATTTCCCTGTTTCAGATTGGTACGAAGCAGAGATGAAATCTCATAACACAACAAATTCAGTTATATATCTATATCTACTTTATTTATTTTATTTATCCTTTATTGTCTTTGTCTGAGTAAGAATTATCGACTGCCTTTGCTACATAAAAAATGTTAAGTCAATTGCAGACAATACATTAATCCTTCAGCTAGTCACACCACAACTTGATACAAATTATTCACTGCAATTCGAGTTTTAAAAAAAAAATCAAAAATCGCAGACTGTTTTCTCTGTTCTTATTAAATTTTCCAAAATGTTGAATTCAAACGAAAATGCAAAAACTAAAAATGCAGTGTTGTTGAGAATCACATAAGGAAACTACCTGTGAAATTTGAGATCCTAAATCTCAAAATCAAATTCGAATTTGGGAGTCGAAGTTTTGTTTCAAAAAGTCAATCGAATCGTTTATAGCGAAATTCGAATTCGTGTGTGTGTTTCAAGGTAAATTGATGATTTCAATAGTTTCTATACATGATTTATAAACTATCTTATGTTGTGATCATAAGCTATTACGCACCCAAATTCTAAAACTAAAATTCTTTTTTTTTTTAAATACAGTAAGCTGCACAGCAGCTACTTTTTTCTTATTTTTTTTTATTAGTTTTAGATAATTCAAGGTTTATATAGGTTGTTTATATACTGATTGTTAGTCCTAAAATGAATAATTAATTCATGGTTTCGATTATGTCGTTGGTTGGTCTGAAGCAATGAAGAAGATGAAACAGGTGTTAATGGTTAAATATAAAAGAGGTTGGGATTAAAACAGATATGCGGTGATGGTTCGATGGTTATGGAATTGTGTTGAATACCTAGAGGTCTCGGGTTCGAGTGTTGTAGCTGCTATTTTTTTTTTTAAAGACTTATTGAGGTAGTTATTATCACCTTTATTATTATTATTATTATTATTATTATTATTATTATTATTATTATTATTATTGTTATTATTGTTATTGTTATTGTTATTGTTATTAATTATTAATGTCATTATTATCCAAGTATTATTGTTATTAGTATTATTATTAGAATTAGGATTAACAATATAAGTATTATTAAGTATCAAATATATATTTTTTTTTTGTTTAATATTATTATTATTACTACAATTGTTATTGATATCATAAAAGGATAATAACTCTATTAGGAATTGACTAAGTATAATTGTAACATGATGAACGAGATTGTGATAATAAAAGATTATAAGTATTACGAATTAGTTACGAATATAATTAAGACTATATGTGATGTTACAATTGATTATAAAATGTTAAGATTTAAAACATGAATGTAAAGTTAAAAGATGTATTGCGAAGATTCTTTTTATAAAAAGATGATCAATAAAATCATGAGTTATAATCTGAACTTGATCATGAATATGGTTATGAATTTTTTTAAAAAAATAAAGTATTTTAATTACTAGCATTATTACTATTATTATGATTAATATTGTATTATGAGTATTATGATAGCAAATAAATAAATATACTTACTACATATACAATAATTATATTAAGGTTCCATATAACTGTATATTAACATTATCTAGATAAATATTTACATGTAACAAACTATTGATTTTCAAACATAATAATAAATACGTATACATACATGGATATACATATTAATATAACTAAATGTATAGATATTAATCATTTTAAAAGATATATACAAAATAAATATATATAACATATAATTTGAGATATAATATAAATATATGTTTTTAAGTGGAATTTAATATATATCCTATATAACTACAATATATATATATATATATATATATATATATATATATATATATATATATATATATATATATATATATATATATATATTAATAAATAAAATTATGTGGTTTCCATTATATGTTTTAATATCTATACAAATGATATAGGTTCGTGAATCCGAGGCCAACCCTGCATTACCCAATGTCGTAATATGTATTTTTACTACAAAATACATTAGGTGAGTTTCATTTACCTTTTTACCCTTTATATTTTGGGCTGAGAATACATGCGAAATTTTTATAACTGATTTACGAAATAGACACAAGTAATTGAAATTACATTATATGGTTGAATGGTTGAATGATCGAAATCGAATATGCCCCTTTTTAGTCTGGTAATCTAAGAATTAGAGAACAGACACCCTAATTGACGCGAATCCTAAAGATAGATCTATCGGGCCCAACAAGCCCCATCCAAAGTACCGGATGCTTTAGTACTTCGAAATTTATATCATGTCTGAAGGAGGATCCCGGAATGATAGGGATATTCTTATATGCATATTGTGAATGTCGGTTACCAGGTGTTCACCATATGAATGATTATTTTTGTCTCTATGCATGGGACGTATATTTATGAGAAATGAAAATCTTGTGGTCTATTAAAATGATGGAAATGATTATTTATGTTAAACTAATGAACTCACCAACCTTTTAGTTGACACTTGAAAGCATGTTTATTCTCAGGTACGAAAGAAATCTTCCGCTGTGCATTTGCTCATTTTAGAGATATTACTTGGAGTCATTCATGTATTATTTCAAAATACGTTGCATTTGAGTCATAGAGTTCATCAAGATTATTATTAAGTCAGTTATAGTTGGATATATATTTTAAATAGTATGCATGCCGTCGACTTTCGATTTAAAGAAAGACTGTCTTTTAAAAACGAATGCAATGTTTGTAAAATGTATCATATAGAGGTCAAGTAACTCGCGATGTAACCAACTATTGTGAATCGTTTGTAATCGATATGGGCTTCATCCGGATGGATTAGGACGGGTCGCTTCAAGAATGACATTAGCATATATACGGCTGTATTGTAATCACAAAATTCATCAAATATACATTACTTCAGTTTAACAAGTTATGCAGACAAATTCCCCATCATCTTTTTTATCTCTCCCGATTTTTTTGTATAAGTATTTTAGATTTACGATGAAATTTCCGAAGACTGAGCCCATGGGTGTAACTAGTAAGGGTCAGGCGAGGACACCGGCCCCCAGTGGATTTATAATTTTTAATGCAAAAATTTTGCAATCACTGTTTATCCGTTCCTAATTTATTGTATTTTTTAAATCACTGTATAAAATTTTAAGATGAAGGGAGTAAAGTTTAACTTTTTTAAAAAAATTAATATATTCAATAAGATTATAACCGGCATTAGTTAACATTAAACGTTTTAAGATACTCTGGTTTAAATAAAGTACAAACTATATTATCATATCATAGTTTTTTCCCCAATATGATTATTACTGGAATTAATTACATTACACGTTTTAAGATACCATGTATTAAATAAGGTACAGACTATATTATGATGTCATAGGTTTTTCGCAGCAAAAAAAAAGGATTTAAGTTTAAATAGATAGACATACCAATCAAAGAACCCCAACCACCAACCAACAGTCACGATCGAAGCTCCTACAATCGAAGTCTGGCGATCTAAACATCAACAGTTGAAGAAGATAAACCAAACTTCGGTGGCCAACAGTCTTCTTCACCTATGACATCGCCGAGAGGTAATGAAGAGAAAACAAAAAATAACACATTAGAAAGTGTGAAAGTGATACTAATTAGAGAAATCTGAACAACCTACGAAACACATTGATTAAAACAGCGTGAGAAATGTGGAGAGGTTACCTTAATTGAATTCTTAGGGAATAAGCTGGGGGAGAAAATATTTATTAGCATGTCATAGATACATGTGATTAACACCATTCATTATAGTAAACACAAATCTTGTAGTGTTGTGAAGTTGTAGGGGAATTTACACTAACGTGACATTGTTGTAGGAAGATGATTTTTATGGTAATGTTGTGGGAAAGTGTTGTGGATGTGGTTAAACGTAATTAATAGTTGAGTGAAGTAATAATATATTTTATAAAGGATTATGTAATTAGTTGTGGTGTTGTGGTTTATGTGATTTACCCCTACAACGCCTTAAAAATTTTACAAATCACGCTCCCATAAAGCTCTGGCATGCGCATTGTACTTGCCACATAAGACAAGTAGAAAAAGTGGGCTTCGTTGTCTTGCACAGTGAGCAGCCTAAGGGACAAATTATATATAAATTTTAGACAAAATTGCGTCGTTGGCCCTTCATGTTTGTATCAAACGACACGGATAACCTTTAGCTAATTTTTCGACCTCGATGACCCTAAACTATCCACTTTCGACATGGTTGACACAAACACTAACACTCGTTAGTTTGAGTCCGTGAAGTTGTGTCCTATGCGTGTCACGTGAGGGCAAATCTGTCATGTCCATTTTCCTTAATTTTTCTCTGTAGTAATGTAACCCTATATATCGTTCTGTTATCCAGCAATTAGGGTTTATGGAACCTTTGGGGCCTTTCATAGTTTCATGTGCCAGTCTCTTGGGGACCTAGCCAATGATGATTGACCATTTAGGTACCCGTCGTATATGGCTCCACCAAGATGTTCTATTTTTAGTCTCTCATATAGACAATTTGATTTGTGGCTTTTGATAGTTCAATTGCTCTACCTCGTCCTAACACAGCCCAACAATCACCAGCATGTGCAACTACCATCATTCTGTAGGAGACAAAGAACATACACTAATCACAAATTCAACACAATTGAAGACTTCTTTCTAAAAGGAACAACTTTATTCGTTTGACTTAAAAATTAAATTCTGAAACAAGTTAGATACAAAAATAAAGAAACATAGTTAAAATGACATGGCATAAATGTGTTGAAACTTGAAATTCAAAATAATCCAGAAAGATTTTAGTATGCCCAGAACCTCCTATATAATAACCCATTGACAAGTTAGTACTATTAAATTGAAGCAACTCTTGTAGTTCTTATCAGCACTAAAATGTCATCCATTTTGACCTTATACATAGGGGTCCATGAAAGTTGAAACTTCTATTGACAATGTCAGAGGAATAGTGATAACCTGTCATGGTGAATTTGACACACCTTGCATTTTTGCAAAGATACGGTCTCCCTGGCTCGAACCTGTGATGGGAAGATCGCAAAGGCGTAACCACACGGGTTGCTACATGTAACGCTACATGTAACGACCCAACCCGTTATCCAACCGAATACGCAAGAATTTTTTTTATTTTTTTACAAATAATAAAACGAGTTTTACGACACCGGGCCCACATCGGCCGTTTTACGACTTTCGTACATAATACAAGTTTTCGACCACATGATTTTAACACAAAATAAAGACCGAGCATGGCGATTGGGGATATGCTGCCCAATCCTAATCAATCCAAAGCACGTCTTCTAAAGCAACCTACGCGAGTCCACTAGTTCCCACGCTTACCCGAGCCACCGCATCCATGCAAATCTATAAAAAAAATGTAAACAACGAGAGCGTAACCTAACGCTTAGTGAGTGAGAATATACTACATACATATATATACATAAAATGAATACGCATCGCCAACACACAAATAGTAAACACATACCGCAATTCGAGCATAACTAAGCAATGTTATACCTAACGTACCACCAAGTCAAATATGTAAGATTAGCAACAACATACAATAAGTATATATACGCATATACGAGAATACAACCGATAATACAACAAGGTTAACCCCTTATCCTTAAACCCATGAAGATTGGCCGAACAACCCGAGCCTTAGTGAATTCGCACAACCCGAGATTCACTTCCTTTACCACTTCAACAACCGAGGTTGGCCGAACTACCCGTGCCTTAGTGAATTCGTACTACCCGAGATTCACTACCTCATCAATAAGATGACCGAATAACCCGAGTCATCATGAATCCGCACTACCCGAGATTCGCTACCTCATCAAAACCCACATCATCGGGGTTACTCAACCGTAACTCAATACCAATCCCACTACATCGGGATTATATAACTCCATATCACAAGTCCATGTGATAACGTACACACGAAGTGTGCACCTCGCCAAAGGTGGTCAACCAACACACAACCGTGCGAATTGGACTTATTACACAAGCCCATCAAATCCACCTATATATGAAGTGAGTTCTATAACCGAGAACCACTTCACCCGACCCGCACCCATCCTACACATACATATGCACATAGGATATTAACACTCACCTTATCGTCTTGATGAATGCAATCGAAAAAATCTGCAACACGTCAATGGAAAGTACCTATTCCATTATCACAAATCAAGCAACACAATTAGGGTGGATTTACAAACTAACTCAATTCGACACTTAGTGCAATTTCGACCAATTGCTCTTCCAAGCACAAACCGCGCCCAAACTAATGAATAATCATTAACACTAGTGACAATGGTCCTAGTATGTCAATTTAACCCAATCATAAGTGTTAAACACTTATCATTCTCAAAATCACCCATAAACCCTAATTTTGACTCATTTCAAAATTAGTCTTTCAAATACACTAAAATGGATTCCAACACTTTCATAATCACCAAACCTAGTGATTAAACCCAGTTACAAGTCCTAAATCATGGCCAAATCGGTTTCCAAACCAAAACCCACCAACAACAACAATAAACCCGATTACTAGCAACACTAAACTCACTTCATGAGTTTAAATGGGTTTCTCAACAATTTAAGTTCAAACCCTAACTTGAATATCAAAATCAAACAATGAAATTCGGAGTTAGAACTTACCACAACAACCAAAACGTAGCTAGGAACGAGGTGAACAACTTTAACACTCGAGCTTTTGATCAATTCGAGCTTCTTCTTCTACAAAACCCCAATTCTCTCTCTAGAACTCTCTCTCTCTCTCTCTCTAAGATAGTTGAGAGTGTTTGTGGATGTGAAAGTGATCCAAAGTTGGATCCAAAGCAGCTGATATGGCTTCAGATCCGGCCTCAAGTGAAAAGACCAAAAAGTCCCTCATTTAAATCTAATTTGAAGACAGAAAACCATCACCAGGTGGTGTGCGCGGCGCGCGCCCATATCTATGCGCGGCGCGCACGATGCTCCGAACAGTCTGGCACCCTTTAAACTTACACCATGCTTCACACACTTTACGTACATCATTCTTACTCTATGTACAATAAATATTTGGGTCTTACAACTCTCCCCCACTTAGAATCGATCACGTCCTCGTGATCCTCGTCACTTAACCGATCGGACCCACACTCTATGGTCCTCAAACATACGTTCCAATCCGACTTATGCCACAATTATCATAAACTCGAAGATTATTCCATTTACCCGTTACACATATGCGCGCATTCCGGAACATGCAATGCACACAACATCCAAAATCTACCACAATCGCTTAACGTACGCGAAAACATCATGTTTCTTTCCAACTTCTCTAGGCAATCCTTCTCAATGAATCGCCTTTAACACTAAATCGTCATCCGTGATTTATTAAAATCCACAAATCCGAGCACTAAAACTCGCTCAATCCCTCTCACCGGGAAAAACTCAACCAATCTCGTACCGAAATATCATCCCATTAGCGTACCCTTACCAAGTACAATGCTAATAGCAACCAAGTCTCAACCTAAGGTCAACAACCCGAACGATGAAGACCGAACAAAATGAATCCTTACGGATTACACTTACCACTTAACATCCCTTGTAGTGCGCTACACGACCAATACGCAACTATCATAAAATCGTAAGCAAACGACTAAATCCGCTAGCGTCCCAAACGAATATGGCAACACTAAACCCAAGGTGTACAAAATCGGCTATTGTCACACCCGTAACAACATGTGAGCGAAATACGGCTATCGCATCACTAATCACACCAAGATGACCGAAACAACCCGAGCCTAAACATATATGGAGGATGGTCGAAACAACCCGAACCTTAGTGAATTCATAACAACCCGAAATTTCAGCAACCCAATCCATATTTCCTACAACGAAATGACCGCACAACCCGAGTCATTGTGAATACGCGCAAACTGATATTCACTACCTCCACCACATAGTATAACCGAGGATGACCGTGCAAACCGAGCCTTAGTAAATCCGAACAACCCGACATTCACTACCTAAAACTATGAGTCCAACCAAAAGGGACAATCGTACTACCCGAAATATTGTGAATACGAACAACCTGATATTCACGTCCCACAACACAACACATGAATGGTACTCTCATTCTGATAACGTAATATCATGCCGGTACAACACTACTCCCAAGGTGAAGTTAGCGGACCGAGTCAACGGCCATAACCCACCAATCACATACGCTCTTTTGGCCTCAATCAACGGGTAGTGTAACATCGCGCACTGCTACACCATAGTGAATCCTAACGGGATACACTAACCATCCATCCCAAACAACAAGTATATACACATACTTAGAAACATTCTACTCACTTGGAATCTTTGCACACGCATCATACGTACGCGTACATCACGCCATCATAATCGAGCAAGAACCACCTATATCGCACATAGGCACAAAACAATAGTTCTCTAGAAGAAAATTATTCGTTCGTTAACCGAAAAAAATCACTCCCAACAAAGTTATTTATTTAACCTCTTTTTTTCTTTCCTTTTTTCTTACCTTTATTTTTTTAATGTTTAATTTCCCGGCCGTTCATTGTTTTTTTAGACGACTGATTAAATGACTATTAAACGACCAAAATCACCACGCAGCTAAACATGAGTTTTTTATCCTTGTTAAATCCGTTTGAAAAGCGTGATAAATTATCATTATATCCATTCATTAGTTATTAGCTAGTAACAATTAAATGACACCTTTTATTATGATCTGTAAATGTAAATTTGATTGTTAGCAAATGCATAGTTTAGTACGTGGCAATCAATTTGATTTTGAATGTGTAATACGAGTAATGTGAAAAAAGGTTGACCAATTTATGGATCATAGTCACAAAAGAAAGCTGTCTTCATTGTTTACTCGGTTTGCCATTTTTAATTTGGCCTTTACTGTATTTGTTTTTGGATCATCCAATAGTAGTGGAGTAGTATCTAAAAAGGTATAACAACAAAAATCATTTATATCGTGCTTATTATTCGTGGTATCATATTAACTTATATTTTAATTTTAATTTAGTTATTTAGTTATTAGTTATAGCTTATCTTATGTCACATCAAACAATAATGTATTTTTAAAACATGCCTCAGACCATATCGTGACGGACCATTTTTCAGAGCAGACGAGACTAGTACAACTAAGTTATAATCATCCTTTTTTAACTGAAATCCAAAACTAATTGCTTGAGTCTTACTAATATTCTTCTAATTGTTCACCCAAAAACATACTGTATGAATATTGTAGGGCCAGATTGGCCCACAAAAATGAATATTTGGTCCAAAAACCTGATTGACCCACCAAAATGAAAATCGGGTCCAAAAAAGAGGCTTTGCCCTGTTACGATGTGATCATTGTAATTTTAGAAAAACTTTTAACCACGTTTAAATGCACATGGATATATACACATTATTGTACTATGTTAGGGGGGGACTCGGGACATCCACTATGGTCATGTAGTTAGGATGACGTGTCACCTATCTGTCGGTTACATTTTAAAGCAACGGTCCAAACCATCAAATTGCAATAATTGTACATTTGTAAGTGTTGTGTTGATGCCATATGAAGTTTTTTAGATGTCCATGATACTAAACATTAAATTAATTTGTTTTTTTTTCCGGCAAAAAAAGACATTTTATTAAAACAACCCAATATCTTCATCAAAATAATGAAGGCCATCGGAAAAGGTTACAAGAAATGGAAACATGAAAAGAAGAAAATACATATAACAAAGATCATATTAACAAAGTAGAAACGAGTTATGCTCCCATACGTAAGCTTGTAATCCGTGCACTATCTTGAGATTTGTCGCCCAAAGAAAAACTTTTAGCTTGATGTTCCGCACAATAATTGACCGACAAGTAACTTTGCCATTGAAAATGAAGTCGTTTCTAGCCATCCAATGGCCTAAATTGTAGCGGGCCCGATCAATTTCCAAAATTTCGAAGCCTTAATGTCCAGTCCATAGAACCAATCAAAAGAAAAATCGACAATAGACCTCAGGATAACCTAACGAATACTCCACCACCGGAATAAATCCGACCAAATAGAAGAAGACCAATTGCAATGGAGTAATAAATGATCGATGGTTTCTATCTTGACCATACACCAAACACATAACGTGGAAACATTAGAGGGCAAAATATGCCTACTAGCGAGCACGTCCTTAACGGGAATACTTTTTCTAATAGCGAGCCAATGAAAGACCATAATCTTGGATAGAACATTATTACCTCAAACAACTTTAGGCCAGCGGGAGGTGAGATGTCATTTGCTTGGACCAAAATCCTAACAGCATCGGCAACAGTGAACAAATCAGTTGGGCTGACATTAAATTAATTTGTTATAAACTAAAGTAACTATCTGTACTGTACGATTCTTTAATTTTGTACTCCAAAAGTCCAAAGTAACTTTGAAGGTATTCAGTTGTTAATGAAAGCGGCAAGTCAAACTTTACTTATTTTGGTTCATATTATTATCATTACTTTTTTAGTAAATGTTATTAGTATATTATGTCGACAAATTATATTTTACTACGAGTACTACTAAGAGTGCAATATAGAAATTTATTATATTTTTTGATCGATTTATATCAACTAATGTGAAAATTTACGTAAACGAAAGAGTTAACATTAAGTTCGAAGTGAGATATATAAACAATAAGCTAGTGTAATTTTTTAATTACTATTCATCCAATGTGCAAGGATCAAATGAACTTTTTAATTGAGAGATCTCTAGGAACTTGACATTTGAACAAAAAGGATTCACGGTCTAACAATATTAAGTGTAGTCAAACAATTTTAAAAATGCATCTGAAATCATGTTTCGTTCTTTATTTTGTTCTACACTCTGTTTTATGGATGAGATCGGTACAGGTACCATACCATACCGATACCGAAAATCCTGATACCGAAAATAAGAAAAATCGAGAACCGAATACCGTACCGAATACCGAAATCGGTACCAGTACGGTACCAGTATCGGTACCGGTATCGTACCTTATGGTCCCGAAAAATTTATTTTTTATATAATTTTCACTATTCGTATTATATGCTATTCGGTGTTCGGAATTTTTTTATATATTTTTCACTATTCGGTACTTTAGTATTATCAAATATATATGTTAAAAGTTAAAATGATAATAAGATGTAGTTTTCACCATTCGATATTGTACCTACCGGGTACAAATTAATAAATTTGGTACCCATATAATAAGCTATTACCTACAAATCAATAAATTTGGTACCAATACCGATTTCCCGAAAAAGATACCGGTACCGTACCGTACCTTACTGAAACCGAAAATGCCAAATTCAAGGAACCGAAACCGATACCAAATACCGACCGGTACCGTTTTCGGTACCTGTTCGGTTTCGGTATTTCGGTAATTTTGCTCATCCCTACTCTGTTTTACATTGTGTATTCAAACAATTTAGTGTCTGATCAAACAATTTTGTGTATGTTCGAACATGTTTCGTTCTACGTTTATGTTCTACACCTTTTATGTTTGAAAAAAAAATTAATTTGAATAAAAAACGTTGAACTCGAACAAAAAAGTTGATTCGAACAAAGTTGAATCAAACTAAAAATGTGTTAACTATTTTGTATTCTACAATTTTGTTCTACATCTCTGAATTCGAACAAAAAAACGATCAATTCGAATAAAAATTGGAATGTAGAACAAAAATGAATTCTATACATCATTTTTTGTTCGACCATAGCCGAAAATGTTCGACCGCTTCAATATTGTTCGACCGTATGAGTTCTGAGAGTTCTGTCCAAATTCCAAATTAAAGTTCTCATGAGATCTTCACTCTCCATCCAATATTATAATGATAAATAATCATTATCATTATTCATAGTTATTTTTTATTATAAATATTTAATATTATCATAGAAAGTAGAAACGTTGTTGAAAAAACATAGTAAAACTAATGGACAACATAAAATGATCGCCTAAAATAAAAGTTAGGGAGTATGAATCACTAACCAGCAACCAAATTCATGAACAAATAGAGTAATAAAACTAGAAAAAAATAATTATATTAGTTGGTTGAGTGCTAATGACTCATACATTTTACTTAAAGCTTGAGAGTTCAATTTCGTGAGGTGTAAATATTGCACACAAGAATATTTTCTTGATCTTGAAATATACTCAATGTTGCCTTTCGCATATTGTATTGCGGGGGCAGCGGGGAGGAGGGGTTTTACCGGCTATGTCTTTGGATTGGTTTAGATTTCTTTCAGAGCAGCAGTTAAATGCGGGTTATGTAATTGCAGAAGATGATCGCGTGAGAAACATAAAAAGAAAAATATCCCACCCTTCCATTGCCTAACCCCAAATAATAGAGTACATCAAAAACACTGAAACATAAAAGCACTTCACCCACCATCACTCCTTTATTCTCACTACTTTCTTCTACAACCAATTGAATAGTACACATGCTATAATTCATCTAAACACTATATAATCTACAATTCTTCATACATATTATTTTATTATGATATTATGATTTTGATATACACATACAATCTACTATATTCACTATACAAAACCATAACATGTTTGTTCTTTTAATTTTTACTACTCTCTTTACACCATCTTCATCATTCTCCTTCATCTTCAATGGATTCAAAAACTTAAACTCCGAGAACATAACCATGAACGGAGTCGCCGATATCACTTCAAACGGCATCCTCCAGCTCACCGACTACACTCCTAATATTCCTCCTAGCTTGATCGGTCACGCGTTTTACCCTGATCCAGTCCGTTTCAAGAACCCGAACACTGAACCACCCGTATCATTTTCTACCTCTTTCGTATTCGCCATTAAACCGGGAACCAAAATTCACGGTGGCCATGGCTTGGCTTTTACTATTTCACCCTCGAAAGTTCTCGCCGGAGCTCAACCCAATCAATATCTTGGATTATTCAATGTTACCAATAACGGCAAACCAACTAACCACCTGTTTGCCGTTGAGTTTGATACAGTTACAGATTTGGAATACAATGATATAAATAATAACCATGTTGGCATAGATATCAACAGCTTGATATCGATAAATTCAACCAACGCAGGCTATTACGTTGATGGGAATTCAACAAAACAGGATCTTAATTTAAAAAGTGCGAAAAAGATTCAAGCTTGGATAGACTATGATGGCCGAAAACCGGAATTAAATGTCACAATTTCAATGTTTTCAAAGAAACCAAACACCCCCATTTTGTCGGTTCCTGTGAACCTGTCATTGGTTTTTCAAGATTTCATGTATGTCGGGTTTTCGGCCTCAACGGGCGTGCTTGCCAGCTCGCATTATATCTTCAGTTGGAGCTTTAATATGAGTGGAAAGGCTCAATCTTTTGATCTTAATAAGCTTCCATCAGTACCAGGAACTAAAAAGAATCAAAAAAGAATTGTAATTGGTGTTTCAATTGGTGCATTTTTAACTGTTGCAATTGTAGGAGTAGTTGGAGTTGTTTCAGTGATCAAGAAATTCAAGAATCTTGATGATGAGATTGAAGAATGGGAGCTTGATATAGGGCCACATAGATATTCATACAAGGAGTTAAAGAAGGCTACAAAAGGTTTCAAAAAAGACGAATTACTCGGGTCTGGTGGATTCGGAAGTGTTTACAAAGGGGTTTTGCCTAATTCGAAAACGGACGTTGCAGTTAAGCGTATTTCAAATGAATCACACGAGGGTATGAGAACGTTTATATCCGAGATCTCGACTATTGGTCGACTTAGGCATAGAAACTTGGTTCAATTGTTAGGTTGGTGTAGAAAGAAAGAAGATTTATTGCTTGTGTATGATTTCATGGCTAATGGTAGCTTAGATAAGTATATATATGATGATACTAAACTTGTATTAACATGGGAACAACGGTTTAAGATTATAAAAGACGTAGCTCGCGGATTATTGTATTTACATGAAGAATGGGATCAAACTGTGCTTCATAGAGACATTAAAGCAGGTAATGTGTTGTTAGATTCGGAATTAAACGGACGGTTAGGTGATTTCGGGTTGGCTAAGTTGTGCGAACATGGATCAAACTCGAGCACAACTAAAGTGGTGGGTACGTTAGGTTATTTGGCTCCCGAGTTGACTCGAACAGGTAAGCCCACAACAAACTCGGATGTGTTTGCTTTCGGAGCTTTGTTGTTAGAGGTGGTTTGTGGACGAAGACCAACCGAGCCGAAAGCGGAACCCGAGGAGCTTATTTTGGTAGATTGGGTGTGGGATAAGTGGACGGAGGACGCGGTTTTTGAGGTGGTTGATTCGAAGCTTAAAGGAGAATTTGATGAAGTGGAGGTTTTGATGGTTATAAAGTTAGGGTTGATGTGTTCTAACAATGCACCTTCGGCTCGTCCTGCTATGAAACAGGTCGTTAGGTACCTGGAACGGGAGGTTGCGTTGCCGGAAAGATTGGTTCCACCATGTAACGGCGGTCAAAAAGGTAGTCAAAGGTGGGAGTTTGAGGATTATGTGCATTCTTATCCGTCTTCGTCTATTTTAGATAACGTAAGCAACTCGTCGGTGGGTGTTGAGGAAGAATTTGTTGATGTTGAAGCAGGTTTGAGTTCACGGCTCTAAATTAAGAAATTAATTTTTGCAATTGTTGGTCTTGTTTTATTTTTGTTTATTATTTTTCAAGCTTTTAGTTATGTAGATTGCTGCCTGTAACTAATCAAGTAACTGTTCTAGTTAAAAGCTTAGAATCATAGATTATATCTACTCTGTAATCTTAGAGAGTCTTTTAAGAATGAAAAGGAACAAAAGAAGCTAACAAAGCTTACCTATTTGTTGTACATTAGGCTCACCATTTTCATCTTCGTTATCTTTCAATCCATCAAAAATCTCATGATCATTAAATGCTGCACGGAGAAGACATTGAATTCCAGCTCACAAAATTTGTAGTTTATCTATAATCATGAGGCCGTAAACTATCAAAAATCACGGAAAAAGTGTTATCGTGTAAGTTCATCAAGTGCTTCAGTATCATCAACTTGAGGTCATAAAACCATGATGTTACCTAATGGTGGATCAACTGTCAGCCAATCGGACCAAAGGGGTATAGCCTAGCGGTATGTGTGGATCATTTGTCGACGACACTCAGCTATGAGGATGAATGGGTGAAATATGATTAGACTAATTTAGCTTAAAAACAACAGGTTACTATCAATAAATTAAAAACCAACTAGTTCAACATACCAGGAAATAACTAAATAAGGTATCTCAGTAGCATCAACTTAAGACACCGACCAAGTAGATAGTTCTACGCCTCTGCCAAATGAACGAAAAGCTACCTATAATATAAAGATCCCTCACTGCAAACTTAGATATAACGAAAATCTTCAGTTTAGGACTCATCCAAGCTAGACAATGTTTCTTTAACGATTTTATCTTGGATTGTAGTGTCAGGAACCAGCCTTTGCACACAATCATAGACTAACGATCTAATATAAAGATGTATATCATCTTCGGTGCTGTAAAAGAACTTTGGATTAAGATTAAATCTTGCAGTATGAACTTTGGATCTATTATGTTCCAATAAACCATATAATCTATCTAATCAATATCTATCTTAATTCCCGGTTTCCTTTTACCACTAACAATTCTAAAAAAGCATACCTTCTCATCATATTCAAAATGACGCAATGATTATAAATAAATCTTGATATTGACCTCCCTTGTTCAAGTATCATACTTATCAATTCAAGTTCTCTAAAATCCTCTAAAATCAAATCCACGTAATGTGTTGCATATTGATAGTTTCCAGCCATAATCCAGCTTCACCTTCTAGATGCCGTAATTAAGATTTGTTTCTAGATATTCAAAGAAGGAAACCTTGACAACTCATACGGAAGTAGCAAACTTGAACACGATGACGGCCGCCAACTTCCGCCAACCTTCCTCGTTCACACCATTCACCGCCATAGAATTTTTACTATAAATAGAGGTGCAAACCTCAGTTGTAAATCATCCCAAAATCACTCAGAGAAGTGTAATCACAACCTAGATAGTGTGTGTGAGTTTGAGAGTTTTTTTGTAAGAGTTTTTGTAATACTCTGTAAATCTATTCTTGTGAGTAATAGAGTTGTTTTTCTCTCAAATTTATATCTCTCAATGTCCAGGCGATCCTCTCTTCCTAATAAGTGGTATCAAGAGCTTGGTTAGAGACGTTAGTTGAGTTTTTGGGTCTTCTGAAGTTCCCTCAAAATCCAATTTTGAGTGTACCATTGGATTCGTCTCGTCGAACCGAGTCCAACGCAAAAAACGGCGACTTAAACGGAGTTATAACGAGCCCAGAAAACGCGGTCAAAGTTTGGTCAACTCGCTGGAATCTCGCTGGAGAAGATGACCGGTGCCGGAATTTTCGCCGGAGAAGACGATCACTGTAGCAATTCACTGTAGCAGCTGGCGGCACTGTAGCAAGTTACTGCAGCATTACTGTAGCAAGTCCCTTAGCAGTACTGTAGCAATTCTGAAATTTTACAATTTGGTCCCTGAAATTTTCAGAATTTCATTTTTGGTCCCTGAAAGTTTAGAAAATTATAATTTTGCCCCATAAGTGGAATTTAAGCCGCGAAGTGTCTATTCCACCATTTTCAACCGTTCCGGACGCAACGGTAATCTCTGTTTTCTACAATTCAACCTCGTTTGTGTTGAAAAATTATTTGTAAGGTGGTAATGTCCATAGAAGAGTCAACATCATCTTCGGGAGCTATGATTATGCTCACAGCCACAAACTACACGCTGTGGAAACCTCGGATGGAAGATCTCCTCAGCTGTAAGGATTTGTTCGATCCTATTGAATTAAAGGGTATAAACCCTGATTCTGCCAAAGAGCAAGAGTGGAAGAAATCAAACCGAAAAACTATTGGTCAGATCCGTCAATGGATTGATCATAGTGTCTTCCACCATGTTGCACAAGAGACAGACGCATATGTCCTCTGGAAAAAGTTGGAGGACATGTACCAGGCAAAGACTGCTCGGAATAAAGCCCTGCTGATGAGGCGTTTAGTCAACATGAAGCTCAAAAGTGGAATTTCAGTTGCCGAGCATACCAGTGAGTTCCAGAGCTTGGTCAACCAGTTATCGTCTGTAGAGATGCCGCTTGGAGATGAAGTTCAGGCGCTACTGCTACTTAGTTCCCTTCCCGATAGTTGGGAAACGCTGGTAGTAACACTCAGCAACTCAGCCCCGAATGGCAAACTTACCATGTCAATGGTCAAGGATGCCCTATTCAGTGAAGAGGCAAGGAGAAAGGACATGGGCACAGATCAGACCCATGCCTTTGTCACAGAGAATCGGGAGAGACAGCGAATGAGTAGCAGAAATAAATAGAGAGGCAGAAGCAAGAGCAGGAGCAGGTCAGCTGATGACAGAAAACCAACATATAAATGTCATCATTGTGGATTAGAGGGACATATGAAGAAGAACTGCTATAGATTAAAAGAGGAACAAGGTCAAAGCAGTTCACAGCCGAAGAATAAGGGTGGAGAAACATTAGT
The DNA here is from genome assembly GCF_046630445.1 of Rutidosis leptorrhynchoides. Taxonomy (NCBI): domain Eukaryota; kingdom Viridiplantae; phylum Streptophyta; class Magnoliopsida; order Asterales; family Asteraceae; genus Rutidosis; species Rutidosis leptorrhynchoides. The sequence goes on from NC_092340.1 coordinate 33,934,595, forward strand.
TGCTATCACAGGTGATGCAGCTTATTGTTCAACCCATGATGAGACATGCCTTCACGTCTCACGAGAAGACACAGAATGGGTGGTAGATACTGCAGCTTCCTACCACATGACTCCATACAAGGAATACTTCACAACATACAAAGCTGGAGACTTTGGAGCTGTGAAGATGGGAAATTCCAGTTCCGCTGAGATTGTCGGAATTGGTGATGTCAAGATAAAGACAAGTTCCGGGAGCACAATCACTTTGAAGGATGTCCGCCATGTGCCAGATCTTCGGCTGAATTTACTTTCCGGAGTAGCTCTCGATAAACAGGGCTATGATAGTCATTTCAGTAGAGGCACGTGGAAATTGTCAAGAGGCGCTATGATATTCGCTCGGGGACACATTTGTGGCACACTTTACAAGACTCATGTGAAGATCTGCATAGACAGTATTAATGTTGCAGAAAAGGAGGCTTCACAAAATTTATGGCACCAGAGACTCGGTCACATGAGTGAGAAAGGGTTGTCTACCCTAATAAAGAAGAAGCTTATCAATGTAGACAAGGATGCTGCGCTAGATCCTTGCAATCATTGTTTGTTTGGTAAGCAGCATAGAGTCTCGTTTAATTCCTCTTCAACGAGAAGATCAGAGTTACTCAGTTTGGTACACTATGATGTTTGCGGTCCCTTAGAGGTTGAATCAATTGGCGGCAATCGATACTTTCTGACGTTTATCGATGATACTTCTCGAAAGGTGTGGGTATATTTCTTGCGGACGAAGGACCAGGTGTTCAATTACTTCAAACAGTTCCATGTCATGGTAGAACGTGAGACAGGAAAGAAGTTAAAGTGTCTTCGATCTGACAACGGCGGTGAATACTCTTCCAGACAGTTCGATGCCTATTGCAGATCATATGGCATCCGACACGAGAAGACGGTCCCACGTACCCCTCAACACAATGATATAACAGAAAGAATGAACCGAACAATCATGGAACGTGTTCGGAGCATGCTAAGTATGGCTAAGCTGCCAAAGCCATTCTGGGGAGAAGCAGTCAGAGCCGCATGTTACTTGATCAACCGATCTCCATCAGTACCACTGAATTTTGAAGTTCCGGAGAAACTTTGGTCTGGAAAGGATCCATCATACTCTCACTTAAGAGTATTTGGATGTTTGGCGTACGCACATGTATCCATGGAGCTCAGGCAGAAGCTGGATGTAAAATCTACTCCATGCATATTCATAGGCTATGGAGATGAAGAATTTGGATACAGATTATAGGATCCAAAGGAGAAAAAGGTCATCAGAAGTAGGGACGTGGTGTTCCATGAAAGCCAGACAATAGAAGATATTGAAAAGCCCATAATATCTCAGAAGACAAATGTTGTTGCTCAGGTGCCAGAAGCAATAATAGATTCATTCATAAGAAATGAATTTTCATTGCAGGAAGAAATGCCCGAAGTAGAAGATAATGAGGAAAATGACGGTGCTGAGCAGGGGGAGCCACAACCCCATCTGCCAGACGTTCCAGAACCATCACAAGGTCAAGATGATGGTGGATTGTAGTGACCTGAACTTTTCCATGTTTATATATTTTATATATATATTAAATGAAATTTTTATTTACATGATTAAGTGTTTCCAACATGTTAAGCAATCATACTTGTTAAGACTTGATTAATTGAAATAGGTTTCATATATACAATTGACCACCCAAGTTGACCGGTGATTCACGAACGTTAAAACTTGTAAAACTATATGATGACATATATATGGTTATATATATAGTTAACATGATATTATGATAAGTAAACATATCATTAAGTATATTAATAATGAACTATATATGTAAAAACAAGACTACTAACTTAATGATTTTGAAACGAGACATATATGTAACGATTATCGTTGTAACAACATTTAATGTATATATATCATATTAAGATATATTAATACATCATGATATCATGATAATGTAATAATTTAACATCTCATATAGAGGTCAAAACCTCGCAACGAAATCAATTAATATGGAACGTTTTTAATCAATAAGAACGGGACATTTCAGTTGGTATCCGAGCGTTGGTCTTAGAGAACCAGAATTTTGCATTAGTGTGTCTTATCGAGTTTGTTAGGATGCATTAGTGAGTCTGGACTTTGACCGTGTTTACTTGAAAAATGATTGCTTAACAAATTTTGTTGGAAACTATATATTTTTAACATGTAAATATTATGTGATATATTAATCTCTTAATTTGTTTGATATTATGTGATAGATGTCTACCTCTAGAACAAGTCCCATTGACTCACCTAATAATAATGAAGAGTCAAATGTAAATTGGAATGATTCGTGGACTGATTCACAAGTTCCCGAAGAGGAACCGGAAGAAGAGTCGGAACCGGAAGAAGAATCGGAACCGAAAGAAGAATCGAAACCGGAAGAAGAAATAGAACCAGTGGGGGAAATAATAAAACGGTTAAGTAGAAGAAAATCCTCAACCAACCGACTAAAGTTAATTATGGTCAATGGTGTTTCCGCCAAGGAAGCAAAGTATTGGGAGGATTACCAATTCTCCGATGAATCGGATCCCGACAAGGATTCCGATGATGTTATAGAAATTACCCCAACACAATTTAATAAGGCAAAAGAGAACAATAAGGGAAAGGGCATAAAAATAGAGAAATTTGATTCCAAACCCGATGAACTTTATATGTATCGTCAACACCCGTATTTCTTAAGTTGTGACAATAACCCGGGAACCTCTAAACCACCAGGTTTTTCTAAACCAATGTGGAAAACGACGGCTCGTATTAGGGGAACATCATATATCCCTAGAAACTTGGCAAAACGAACCAAAACCGAAGAAGAAGAAACGAGCGAGTCGGAATAAGATAGTTGTATTCGTGTGGTGTAATATATGTAATATAGTGTGCTTATGCTTTATGATATACGTAAAAATTGCTTGTATTAATAAGTATTTTTTTTATGAATCTAACTCTTGTCTATTTTACAGTATAAAAACACAAAATGGATAGACAACCGAATATTTTAAGAGACCTACCCAGAGACATGATTGATGAAATCTTGTCTAGAGTCGGTCAGAATTCCTCGGCACAACTATTTAAGGCGAGATCAGTTTGTAAGACATTCGAAGAACGTTCCAAGAATGCCTTGGTTTATAAAAGGCTTTCGTTTGAAAGATGGGGGATATCACATTGGGAAATCCATAAGTTACGATGTGTTTACTTTGACGCATATATTGCGGGGAACCCAAATGCTATTTTACCCAAATGCTATTTTACGCATATATCCGAATATAGGACTTCGTGATTTAGAAAAAGCGGCTAACATGCAACATAAAGAAGCATGTTATGCTTACGGGTTAGTAATGTTCGCTTCTCACCAAAATGAGAAGAAGAACATTGGGCTACAACTATTAAACAAAGCGTTCCCACAAGTGACGGAGTCGGTAATTGGGGTAAGAAATGAGGTTTTTAGATTGTTACGGGACTGTTGGACATTACGTAACCCTCGTCCCTTTGATGACGTTGCAACACGCTGTCTTATCAACGGCCATAACGGTTATGTTCCATAAGACCAAGGATGGGAAGTAGTCCTAGTAAAACCAGAATGCATGACTTGTTTCTGGACGTATGAATTACGTGTCTTTATTGCCTTTACTGAACGACTTGTGTACTAGCTAGAATTATCTTCACAACTATCTTGTATCAAAGAAGAACGTTCCAAGAATGCCTTGGTTTATAAAAGGCTTTCATTTGAAAGATGGGGGATATCACATTGGGAAATCCATAAGTTACGATGTGTTTACTTTGACGCATATATTGCGGGGAACCCAAATGCTATTTTACGCAACGGGTTAAGAAATTATTTTGACTCAATATATCCGAATATAGGACTTCGTGATTTAGAAATAGCGGCTAACATGCAACATAAAGAAGCATGCTATGCTTACGGGTTAGTAATGTTCGCTTCTCACCAAAATGAGAAGAAGAACATTGGGCTGCAACTATTAAACAAAACGTTCCCACAAGTGACGGAGTCGGTAATTGGGGTAAGAAATGAGGTTTTTAGATTGTTACGGGACTGTTGGACATTACATAACCCTCGTCCCTTTGATGACGTTGCAACACGCTGTCTTATCAACGACCATAACGGTTATGTTCCACAAGACCAAGGATGGGAAGTAGTCCTAGTAAAACCAGAATGCATGACTTGTTTCTGGACGTATGAATTACGTGTCTTTATTGCCTTTACTGAACGACTTGTGTACTAGCTAGAATTATCTTCACAACTATCTTGTATCAAAGTTATTGTGTGCTATATTTCATGCTATATGTAAAATAAGCGGTATTGTAAGTTTGTAAAATATTGTGTAAAAGTTTGAACGCGAAATATTATTATAATCAGTTTTTCATATAGAATTGTAGTAGTTGAATTGTATATTAGCTACTAAGTATGAACTTAACGGGTAGGTACTACCCGAATTTAAACTTATAAAACGCTAATATGAAGAAAAAGCTTTTATAAATGAGTTCATATTATGCTACGAGATACTATTGACTACTCTTAATATTCTGTATGATTAACTTGTTTCATTTGACTATTTGAAGGAAATGGCACCGACTACTCGACAAACCATGAATATGAGCGAAGAGGAATTTCGTACCTTTCTTGCTGCAAACATAGCTGCAGTACAGGCTGCGCTACATACCAACAATAACCTTGGATCTAGCAGTACAGGAAATCATGTAGGATGCACCTACAAAGAATTCACTGCCTGCAAACCTTTGGAATTTGATGGAATCGAAGGACCGATCGGATTGAAATGGTGGACCGAGAAGGTCGAATCGGTGTTTGCCATAAGTAAGTGTACTGAAGAGGACAAAGTGAAGTACGCTACGCATACCTTCACAGGTTCTGCGTTAACATGGTGGAATACCTATCTAGAGCAAGTGGGACAAGATGATGCTTATGCACTACCGTGGTCAGCATTCAAGCACTTGATGAATGAGAAGTACCGTCCCAGAACCGAGGTCAATAAGCTCAAGACAGAACTTAGAGGGTTACGAACCCAAGGATTTGATATTACCACGTACGAAAGACGATTCACAGAATTGTGCCTATTATGTCCGGGAGCTTTCGAAGATGAGGAAGAGAAGATCGACGCGTTTGTGAAAGGATTACCGGAAAGAATCCAAGAAGATATAAGTTCACACGAGCCCGCCTCCATACAACAGGCATGTAGAATGGCTCACAAACTAGTGAACTAGATTGAAGAAAGAATTAAAGAACAGACTGCTGAAGAGGCCAATGTGAAGCAAGTCAAAAGAAAGTGGGAGGAAAAAAGTGATAAGAATCACCAATACAACAACAACAGCAATTACAACAATAATCGCAACAACTATCCCAACAATCGCAACATCAATGGCAACTACAACAAATGGCCCAACAACAACAACAACTACAACAATCATCCCAACAACAATAACAACCGCAACAACAACAACAATCAGAAGTAGCTATGCCAAAGGTGTGAAAAGTATCACTCGGGGTTCTGCACCAAATTTTGCAACAAGTGTAAAAGAAATGGTCATAGCGCGGCGAAGTGTGAGGTCTACGGACCAGGGGTTAACAGAACGAAAGGAACAAATGGTGTCGGAACGAGTAATGGCGGAGCAAGTAGTGTCGGAGCAAGTTATGCCAATGTAGTTTGTTATAAATGTGGAAAACCGGGCCACATTATTAGAAATTGCCCGAACCAGGAGAACACGAATGGACAAGGCCGCAGAAGAGTTTTCAATATTAATGTGGCAGAGGCACAGGAAGACCCGGAGCTTGTTACAGGTACGTTTCTTATTGACAATAAATCTGCTTACGTTTTATTTGATTCGGGTGCGGATAGAAGCTATATGAGTAGAGATTTTTGTGCTAAATTAAGTTGTCCATTGATGCCTTTGGATAGTAAATTTTTACTCGAATTAGCAAACGGTAAATTAATTTCAGCAGATTATATATGTCGGAATCGAGAAATTAAACTAGGTAGCGAAATATTTAAGATTGATTTGATACCAGTAGAGTTAGGGAGTTTTGATGTTATAGTTGGCATGGACTGGCTGAAGAAGGTGAAAGCAGAGATCGTATGTTATAAAAATGCAATTCGCATTGTACGAGAAGAAGGAGAACCCTTAATGGTGTACGGAGAAAAGGGCAACACGAAGCTACATCTTATTAGTAATTTGAAGGCACAAAAACTGATAAGAAAAGGTTGCTATGCTGTTCTAGCACACGTCGAGAAAGTACAAACTGAAGAAAAGAGCATCAATGATGTTCCCGTCGCAAAAGAATTTCCCGATATATTTCCGAAAGAATTACCCGGACTACCTCCACATTGATCTGTTGAATTTCAAATAGATCTTGTACCAGGAGCTGCACCAATAGCTCGTGATCCTTACAGACTCGCACCCAGCGAGATGAAAGAACTGCAAAGCCAATTACAAGAACTTTTAGAGCGTGGTTTCATTCGACCAAGCACATCACCGTGGGGAGCTCCTGTTTTGTTTGTCAAGAAGAAAGATGGTACATTCAGGTTGTGTATCGACTACCGAGAGTTGAACAAACTTACCATCAAGAACCGCTACCCACTACCGAGAATCGACGACTTATTTGATCAACTACAAGGCGTCTGTTTATTCAAAGATTGACTTACGTTCCGGGTATCATCAAATGCGGGTGAAAGATGATGATATTCCAAAGACTGCTTTCAGAACACGTTATGGTCATTACGAATTTATGGTCATGCCGTTTGGTTTAACTAATGCACCACCTGTGTTCATGGACCTTATGAACCGAGTGTGTGGACCATACCTTGACAAGTTTGTCATTGTTTTCATTGATGACATACTTATTTACTCAAAGAATGACCAAGAACACGGTGAACATTTGAGAAAGGTGTTAGAAGTATTGAGGAAGGAAGAATTGTACGCTAAGTTTTCTTAGTGTGCATTTTGGTTGGAAGAAGTTCAATTCCTCGGTCACATAGTGAACAAAGAAGGTATTAAGGTGGATCCGGCAAAGATAGAAACTGTTGAAAAGTGGGAAACCCCGAAAACTCCGAAACACATACGCCAGTTTTTAGGACTAGCTGGTTACTACAGAAGGTTCATCCAAGACTTTTCCAGAATAGCAAAACCTTGACTGCATTAACGCATAAAGGGAAGAAATTTGAATGGAAGGATGAACAAGAGAAAGCGTTTCAGTTATTGAAGAAAAAGCTAACTACGGCACCTATATTGTCATTGCCTGAAAGGAATGATGATTTTGTGATTTATTGTGACGCATCAAAGCAAGGTCTCGGTTGTGTATTAATGCAACGAACGAAGGTGATTGCTTATGCGTCTAGACAATTGAAGATTCACGAACAAAATTATACGACGCATGATTTGGAATTAGGCGCGGTTGTTTTTGCATTAAAGACTTGGAGGCACTACTTATATGGAATCAAAAGTATTATATATACCGACCATAAAAGTCTTCAACACATATTTAATAAAAAAAAAACTGAATATGAGGCAGCGTAGGTTGATTGAATTGTTGAATGATTACGACTTTGAGATTCGTTACCACTCGGGGAAGGCAAATGTGGTAGCCGACGCCTTGAGCAGGAAGGACAGAGAACCCATTCGAGTAAAATCTATGAATATAATGATTCACACTAACCTTACTACTCAAATAAAGGAGGCGCAACAAGGAGTTTTAAAAGAGGGAAATTTAAAGGATGAAATACCCAAAGGATCGGAGAAGCATCTTAATATTCGGGAAGACGGAACCCGGTATAGGGCTGAAAGAATTTGGGTACCAAAATTTGGAGATATGAGAGAAATGGTTCTTAGAGAAGCTCATAAAACCAGATACTCAATACATCCTGGAACGGGGAAGATGTACAAGGATCTTAAGAAACATTTTTGGTGGCCAGGTATGAAAGCCGATATTGCTAAATATGTAGGAGAATGTTTGACGTGTTCTAAGGTCAAAGCTGAACATCAGAAACCATCAGGTCTACTACAACAACCTGAAATCCCGGAATGGAAATGGGAAAACATTACCATGGATTTCATCACTAAATTGCCAAGGACTTCAAGTGGTTTTGATACTATTTGGGAAATAGTTGATCGTCTCACCAAATCAGCACACTTCCTGCCAATAAGAGAAGATGACAAGATGGAGAAGTTAGTGTAGTGACCCGAACTTTTCCATGTTTATATATATATATTAAATAAAATTGTTATTTACATGATTAAGTATTTCTAACATGTTAAGCAATCAAACTTGTTAAGACTTGATTAATTGAAATAGGTTTCATATAGACAATTGACCACCCAAGTTGACCGGTGATTCACAAACGTTAAAACTTGTAAAAACTATACGATGACATATATATGGTTATATATATAGTTAACATGATTTTATTATAAGTATGTATCTCATTAGGTATTTTAACAATGACTTATATACATAAAAATGAGACTATTAATTTAAGAAACTCGAAAATGATATATATAACGGTTATCGTTATAACAACGTCTTACTAGGTACATATGAATCATATTAAGATATTGATACACTTGGTTAATTATGTTAAATGATAAGTAAATATATTATTAAGTGTATTAACAATGAAATACATATGTAAAAATAAGACTACTAACTTAATGATTTCGAAACGAGACATATATGTAACGATTATCGTTGTAACGACATTTAACTGTACATATATATCATACTAAGATATATTATATATCATAATATCATGATAATATAACAATTTAAAATCTCATTTGTTATAATAAACAATGGGTTAACAACATTCAACAAGATCGTTAACATAAAGGTTTCAAAACAACATTTACATGTAACGACTAACGATGACTTAACGACTCAGTTAAAATGTATATACATGTAGTGTTTTAATATGTATTCATACACTTTTGAAAGACTTCAAGACACTTATCAAAATACTTCTACTTAACAAAAATGCTTACAATTACATCCTCGTTCAGTTTCATCAACAATTCTACTCGTATGCACCTGTATTCGTACTCGTATAATACACAGCTTTTAGATGTATGTACTATTGGTATATACACTCCAATGATCAGCTCTTAGCAGCCCATGTGAGTCACCTAACACATGTGGGAACCATCATTTGGCAACTAGCATGAAATATCTCATAAAATTACAAAAATATGAGTAATCATTCATGACTTATTTACATGAAAACAAAATTACATATCCTTTATATCTAATCCATACACCAACGACCAAAAACACCTACAAACACTTTCATTCTTCAATTTTATTCATCTAATTGATCTCTCTCAAGTTTTATCTTCAAGTTCTAAGTGTTTCTTCATAAATTCCAAAAGTTCTAGTTTCATAAAATCAAGAATACTTTCAAGATTGCAAGTTTACTTCCAAGTTTTCTAAATCCATTCCAAGTAATCATCCAAGATCAAGAAATCTTTGTTACTTACAGTAGGTTATCTTTCTAATACAAGGTAATAATCATATTCAAACTTTAATTCAATTTCTATAACTATAACAATCTTATTTCGAGTGGAAATCCTACTTGAAATTGTTTTCGTGTCATGATTCTGCTTCAAGAACTTTCAAGCCATCCAAGGATCCTTTGAAGCTAGATCTATTTTTCTCATTTCCAGTAGGTTTATCCAAGGAACTTGAGATAGTAATGATGTTCATAACATCATTCGATTCATACATATAAAGCTATCTTATTCGAAGGTTTAAACTTGTAATCACTAGAACATAGTTTAGTTAATTCTAAACTTGTTCGCAAATAAAAGTTAATCCTTCTAACTTGAATTTTAAAATCAACTAAACACATGTTCTATATCTATATTATATGCTAACTTAATGATTTAAAACCTGGAAACACGAAAAACACCGTAAAACTGGATTTACGCCGTCGTAGTAACACCGCGGGCTGTTTTGGGTTAGTTAATTAAAAACTATGATAAACTTTGATTTAAAAGTTGTTATTCTGGGAAAATGATTTTTATTATGAACATGAAACTATATCCAAAAATTATGGTTAAACTCAAAGTGGAAGTATGTTTTCTAAAATGGTCATCTAGACGTCGTTCTTTCGACTGAAATGACTACCTTTACAAAAATGACTTGTAACTTATTTTTTCCGACTATAAACCTATACTTTTTATGTTTAGATTCATAAAATAGAGTTCAATATGAAACCATAGCAATTTGATTCACTCAAAACGGATTTAAAATGAAGAAGTTATGGGTAAAACAAGATTGGATAATTTTTCTCATTTTAGCTACGTGAAAATTGGTAACAAATCTATTCCAACCATAACTTAATCAACTTGTATTGTATATTATGTAATCTTGAGATACCATAGACACGTATACAATGTTTCGACCTATCATGTCGACACATCTATATATATTTCGGAACAATCATAGACACTCTATATGTGAATGTTGGAGTTAGCTATACAGGGTTGAGGTTGATTCCAAAATATATATAGTTTGAGTTGTGATCAATACTGAGATACGTATACACTGGTTCGTGGATTGATTCAAGATAATATTTATCGATTTATTTCTGTACATCTAACTGTGGACAACTAGTTGTAGGTTACTAACGAGGACAGCTGACTTAATAAACTTAAAACATCAAAATATATTAAAAGTGTTGTAAATATATTTTGAACATACTTTGATATATATGTATATATTGTTATAGGTTCGTGAATCAACCAGTGGCCACGTCTTACTTCCCGACGAAGTAAAAATCTGTGAAAGTGAGTTATAGTCCCACTTTTAAAATCTAATATTTTTGGGATGAGAATACATGCAGGTTTTATAAATGATTTACAAAATAGACACAAGTACGTGAAACTACATTCTATGGTTGAATTATTGAAATCGAATATGCCCCTTTTTATTAAGTCTGGTATTCTAAGAATTAGGAAACAGACACCCTAATTGACGCGAATCCTAAAGATAGATCTATTGGGCCTAACAAACCCCATCCAAAGTACCGGATGCTTTAGTACTTCGAAATTTATATCATATCCGAAGGGTGTCCCGGAATGATGGGGATATTCTTAAATATGCATCTTGTTAATGTCGGTTACCAGGTGTTCACTATATGAATGATTTTTATCTCTATGTATGGGATGTGTATTGAAATATGAAATCTTGTGGTCTATTGTTACGATTTGATATATATAGGTTAAACCTATAACTCACCAACATTTTTGTTGACGTTTAAAGCATGTTTATTCTCAGGTGAATACTAAGAGCTTCCGCTGTTGCATACTAAAATAAGGACAAGATTTGGAGTCCATGTTTGTATGATATTGTGTAAAAACTGCATTCAAGAAACCGATTTTGATGTAACATATTTGTATTGTAAACCATTATGTAATGGTCGTGTGTAAAAAGGATATTTTAAATTATCATTATTTGATAATCTACGTAAAGCTTTTTAAACCTTTATTTATGAAATAAAGGTTATGGTTTGTTTTAAAAATGAATGCAGCCTTTGAAAAACGTCTCATATAGAGGTCAAAACCTCACAACGAAATCAATTAATATGGAACGTTTTTAATCAATAAGAACGGGACATTTCAGTTGGTATCAGAGCGTTGGTCTTAGAGAATCAGAAATTTGCATTAGTGTGTCTTATCGAGTTTGTTTGGATGCATTAGTGAGTCTGGACTTCGACCGTGTTTTCTTTAAAAATGATTGCTTAACATTTTTGTTGGAAACTATATATTATTAACATGTATATATTATGTGATATATTAATCTCTTAACATATTTGATATTGTGTGATAGATATCTACCTCTAGCACAAATCCCATTGACTCACCTAATAATAACGAAGAGTCGAATATATATTGGACTGATTCACAAGTGCCCGAAGAAGAACCGGAAGAAGAATCAGAACCGGAAGAGGAGGAACCGGAGGAGGAAATAGAACCGGTGGGGAAAATAATAAAACGGTTAAGTAAAAGAAAATCCTCAACCAACCGACCAAGGTTAATTATGGTCAATGGTGTTTCCGCCAAGGAAGCAAAATATTGGGAGGATTACCAATTCTCCGATGAATCGGATTCCGACGAGAATTCCGATGATGTTATAGAAATTACCCCAACTGAATTTAAAAAGGCAAAAGAAAATAATAAGGGAAAGGGCATAAAAATAGAGAAATCTAATTCCAACCCCGATGAACTTTATATGTATCGTCAACCCCCGAAGCCCTTAAGTTGTAACAATGACCGGGGAACCTCTAAACCACCAGGTTTTTCTAAACCGTTGTGGAAAACGACAGCTCGTATTAGGGGAACATCATATATCCCTAGAAACTTGGCAAAACGGACCAAAACCGAAGAAGAAGAAACGAGCGAGTCGGAATAAGATAGTTGTAATCGTGTGGTGTAATATATGTAATATAGTGTGCTTATATTTTATGATATATGTAAAAATTGCTTGTATTAATAAGTATTTTTTTATGAATCTAACTCTTGTCTATTTTACAGTATAAAAACACAAAATGGATAGACAACCCAATATTTTAAGAGACCTACCCGGAGACATGATTGATGAAATCTTGTCTAGAGTCGGTCAGAATTCTTCGGCACAACTATTTACGGCGAAATCAGTTTGTAAGACATTCGAAGAACGTTCCAAGAATGTCTTGGTTTATAAGAGACTTTCGTTTGAAAGATGGGGGATATCACATTGGGAAACCCATAAGTTACAATGTGTTTACTTTGACGCATATATTGCGGGGAACCCAAATGCTATTTTACGCAACGGGTTAAGAAATTATTTTGACTCAATGTATCCGAATATAGGACATCATGATTTAGAAAAAGCGGCTAACATGCAACATAAAGAAGCATGCTATGCTTACGGGTTAGTAATGTTCGCTTCTCACCAAAGTGAGAAAAAGAACATCGGGCTACAACTATTAAACAAAACGTTCCCACAAGTGACGGAGTCGGTAATTGGGGTGAGAAATGAGGTTTTTAGGCTATTACGAGACTGTTGGTCATTACGTAACCCTCGTCCCTTTGACGACGTTACAACACGCTGTCTTATCAACGACCATAACAGTTATGTTCCACAAGACCAAGGATGGGAAGTAGTCCTAGTAAAACCAGAATGCATGACTTGTTTCTGGACGTATGAATTACGTGTCTTTATTGCCTTTGCTGAACGACTTGTGTACTAGCTAGAATTATCTTCACAACTATCTTGTATCAAAGTTATTGTGTGCTATATTTCATGCTTTATGTAAAATAAGCGGTATTGTAAGTTTGTAAAATATTGTATAAAAGTTTGAACGCGAAATATTATTATAATCAGTTTTTCATATAGAATTGTAGTAGTTGAATTGTATATTAGCTACTAAGTATGAACTTAACGGGTAGGTACTACCCGAATTTAAACTTATAAAACGCTAATATGAAGAAAAAGCTTTTATAAATGAGTTCATATTATGCTACGAAATACTATTAACTACTCTTAATATTCTGTATGATTAACTTGTTCCATTTGACTATTTTGAAGAAAATGGCACCGACTACTCGACACACCGTGAATATGAATGAAGAGGAATTACGTACTTTTCTAGCTTCAAACATAGCCGCAGTACAGGCTGCGCTACATACCAACAATAACCTTGGATCTAGAAGTACAGGAAATCGGGTAGGATGCACCTACAAAGAATTCACTGCCTGCAAACCTTTGGAATTTGATGGAACCGAAGGACCGATCGGATTGAAACGGTGGACCGAGAAGGTCAAATCGGTGTTTGCCATAAGTAAGTGTACTGAAGAGGATAAAGTGAAGTACGCTACGCATACCTTCACAGGTTCTGCGTTAACATGGTGGAATACCTTTCTAGAGCAAGTGGGACAAGATGATGCGTACGCACTACCGTGGTCAGCATTCAAGCACTTGATGAACGAGAAGTACCGTCCCAGAACCGAGGTCAATAAGCTCAAGACAGAACTTAGAGGGTTACGAACCCAAGGATTTGATATTACCACGTACGAAAGACGATTCACAGAATTGTGCCTATTGTGTCCGGGAGCGTTCGAAGATGAGGAAGAGAAGATCGACGCGTTTGTGAAAGGATTACCGGAAAGAATCCAAGAAGATATAAGTTCACACGAGCCCGCCTCCATACAACAGGCATGTAGAATGGCTCACAAACTAGTGAACCAAATTGAGGAAAGAATTAAAGAACAGACGGCTGAAGAGGCCAATGTGAAGCAAGTCAAAAGAAAGTGGGAGGAAAATGGTGATAAGAATCACCAATACAACAACAACAGCAATTACAATAATAATCGCAACAATTATCCCATCAATCGCAACATCAATTGCAACTACAACAAATGGCCCAACAATAACAACAACAACAACAACAACAACAACAACAACAACAACAACAACAGCAACTACAACAATCATCCCAACAACAATAACAACCACAACAACAACAACAACAATCAGAAGCAGCTATGCCAAAGGTGTGAAAAGTATCACTCGGGGTTCTGCACCAAATTTTGCAACAAGTGTAAAAGAAATGGTCATAGCGCGGCGAAGTGTGAGGTCTACGGACCAGGGGTTAACAGAACGAAAGGAACAAATGGTGTCGGAACGAGTAATGGCAGAGCAAGTAGTGTCGGAGCAAGTTATGCCAATGTAGTTTGTTATAAATGTGGAAAACCAGGCCACATTATTAGAAATTGCCCGAACCAGGAGAACACGAATGGACAAGGCCGCGGAAGAGTTTTCAATATTAATGCGGCAGAGGCACAGGAAGACCCGGAGCTTGTTACGGGTATGTTTCTTATTGACAATAAATCTGCTTACGTTTTATTTGATTCGGGTGCGAATAGAAGCTATATGAGTAGAGATTTTTGTGCTAAATTAAGTTGTCCATTGACGCCGTTGGATAGTAAATTTTTACTCGAATTAGCAAACGGTAAATTAATTTCAGCAGATAATATATGCCGGAATCGAGAAATTAAACTGGGTAGCGAAATATTTAAGATTGATTTGATACCAGTAGAGTTAGGGAGTTTTGATGTAATAGTTGGCATGGACTGGCTGAAGAAGGTGAAAGCAGAGATCGTATGTTATAAAAATGCAATTCGCATTGTACGAGAAGAAGGAGAACCCTTAATGGTGTACAGAGAAAAGGGCAACATGAAGCTACATCTTATTAGTAATTTGAAGGCACAAAAACTAATAAGAAAAGGTTGCTATGCAGTTCTAGCACACGTCAAGAAAGTACAAACTGAAGAAAAGAGCATCAATGATGTTCCCGTCGCAAAAGAATTTCCCGATGTATTTCCGAAAGAATTACCTGGACTACCTCCACATCGATCTGTTGAATTTCAAATAGATCTTGTACCAGGAGCTGCACCAATAGCTCTTGCTCCTTATAGACTCGCACCCAGCGAGATGAAAGAACTGCAAAGCCAACTGCAAGAACTATTAGAACGTGGTTTTATTCGACCAAGCACATCACCATGGGGAGCTCCTGTTTTGTTTGTCATGAAGAAGGATGGTACATTTAGGTTGTGTATTGACTACAGAGAGTTGAACAAACTTACCATCAAAAACCGTTATCCACTGCCGAGAATTGACGACTTATTTGATCAACTACAAGGCTCGTCGGTTTATTCGAAGATCGATTTACGTTCTGGATATCATCAACTGCGAGTAAAGGAGGATGATATTCCAAAAACTGCTTTTAGGACGCGTTATGGTCAATACGAGTTTATGGTTATGCCGTTTGGATTGACTAACGCACCAGCTGTGTTCATGGACCTTATGAACCGAGTGTGTGGGCCATATCTTGACAAGTTTGTCATTGTTTTCATCGATGACATACTTATTTACTCAAAGAATGATCAAGAGCACGAAGAACATTTGAGAAAAGTGCTAGAAGTATTGAGGAAAGAAAAACTGTACGCTAAGTTTTCAAAGTGTGCATTTTGGTTGGAAGAAGTTCAATTCCTCGGTCACATAGTGAACAAAGAAGGTATCCAGGTGGACCCGGCAAAGATCGAAACCGTTGAAAAGTGGTAAACCCCAAAAACTCCGAAGCATATACGTCAATTTTTAGGATTGGCTGGTTACTACAGAAGATTCATCCAATATTTCTCCAAAATAGCAAAACCCTTGACTGCATTAACGCATAAAGGGAAGAAATTTGAATGGAAGGATGAACAAGAGAAGGCGTTTCAATTATTGAAGAAAAAGCTAACTACGGTACCTATATTGTCATTGCCTGAAGGGAATGATGATTTTGTGATTTATTGTGACGCATCAAAGCAAGGTCTCGGTTGTGTATTAATGCAACGGACGAAGGTGATTGCTTATACGTCTAGACAATTGAAGATTCACGAGCAAAATTATACGACGCATGATTTGGAATTAGGCGCGGTTGTTTTTGCATTAAATACTTGGAGGCACTACTTATATGGGGTCAAAAGTATTATATATACCGACCACAAAAGTCTTCAACACATATTTAATCAGAAACAACTGAATATGAGGCAGCGTAGGTGGATTGAATTGTTGAATGATTACGACTTTGAGATTCGTTACCACCTGGGGAAGGCAAATGTGGTAGCCAACGCCTTGAGCAGAAAGGACAGAGAACCCATTCGAGTAAAATCTATGAATATAATGATTCACACTAACCTTACTACTCAAATAAAGGAGGCGCAACAAGGAGTTTTAAAAGAGGGAAATTTAAAGGATGAAATACCCAAAGGATCGGAGAAGCATCTTAATATTCGGAAAGACGGAACCCGGTATAGGGCTGAAAGAATTTGGGTACCAAAATTTGGAGATATGAGAGAAATGGTACTTAGAGAAGCTCATAAAACCAGATACTCAATACATCCTAGAACGGGGAAGATGTACAAGGATCTTAAGAAACATTTTTGGTGGCCAGGTATGAAAGCCGATATTGCTAAATATGTAGGAGAATGTTTGACGTGTTCTAAGGTCAAAGCTGAACATCAGAAACCATCAGGTCTACTACAACAACCTGAAATCCCGGAATGGAAATGGGAAAACATTACCATGGATTTCATTACTAAATTGCCAAGGACTGCAAGTGGTTATGATACTATTTGGGTAATAGTTGATCGTCTCACCAAGTCACCACACTTCCTGCCAATAAGAGAAGATGACAAGATGGAGAAGTTAGCACGACTGTATTTGAAGGAAGTCGTCTCCAGACATGGAATACCAATCTCTATTATCTCTGATAGGGATGGCAGATTTATTTCAAGATTCTGGCAGACATTACAGCAAGCATTGAGAACTCGTCTAGACATGAGTACTGCCTATCATCCACAAACTGATGAGCAGAGCGAAAGGACGATACAAACGCTTGAAGACATGCTACGAGCTTGTGTTATTGATTTCGGAAACAGTTGGGATCGACATCTACCGTTAGTAGAATTTTCCTACAACAACAGCTACCATTCAAGCATTGAGATGGCGCCATTTGAAGCACTTTATGGTAGAAAGTGCAGGTCTCCGATTTGTTGGAGTGAAGTGGGGGATAGACAGATTACGGGTCCGGAGATAATACAAGAAACTACCGAGAAAATCATCTAAATTCAACAAAGATTGAAAACCGCCCAGAGTCGACAAAAGAGCTACGCGGACAGTAAAAGAAAAGATATAGAGTTTGAAATTGGAGAAATGGTCATGCTTAAGGTTTCACCTTGGAAAGGCGTTGTTCGATTTGGTAAACGGGGGAAACTAAATCCAAGGTACATTGGACCATTCAAGATTATAGATCGTGTCGGACCAGTAGCTTACCAACTGGAGCTACCTCAACAACTCGCGGCTGTACATAACACTTTCCACGTCTTAAATTTGAAGAAATGTTTTACTAAAGAAGATCTCAATATTCCGTTGGACGAAATCCATATCAATGAAAAACTTCAATTCATTGAAGAACCCGTCGAAATAATGGATCGTGAGGTTAAGAGACTTAAACAAAATAAGATACCGATTGTTAAGGTTCGATGGAATGCTCGTAGAGGACCCGATTTCACCTACGAGCATGAAGATCAGATGAAGAAGAAATACCCGCATTTATTTCCAGAAGATACGTCAACACCTCCAACTGCTTAAAATTTCGGGACGAAATTTATTTAACGGGTAGGTACTGTAGTGACCCGAACTTTTCCATGTTTATATATATATTAAATAAAATTGTAATTTACATGATTAAGTGTTTCCAACATGTTAAGCAATCAAACTTGTTAAGACTTGATTAATTGAAATAGGTTTCATATAGACAATTGACCACCCAAGTTGACCGGTGATTCACGAACGTTAAAACTTGTAAAAACTATACGATGACATATATATGGTTATATATATAGTTCACATGATTTTATTATAAGTATGTATCTCATTAGGTATTTTAACAATGAGTTATATATATAAAAATGAGACTATTAATTTAAGAAACTCGAAAACGATATATATAACGGTTATCGTTATAACAACGTCTTACTAGGTACATATGAATCATATTAAGATATTGATACACTTGGTTAATTATGTTAAATGATAAGTAAATATATTATTAAGTGTATTAACAATGAAATACATATGTAAAAATAAGACTACTAACTTAATGATTTCGAAACGAGACATATATGTAACGATTATCGTTGTAACGACATTTAACTGTATATATATCATACTAAGATATATTATATATCATAATATCATGATAATATAAAAATTTAACATCTCATTTGTTATAATAAATAATGGGTTAACAACATTCAACAAGATCGTTAACCTAAAGGTTTCAAAACAACATTTACATGTAACGACTAACGATGACTTAACGACTCAGTTAAAATGTATATACATGTAGTGTTTTAATATGTATTCATAAACTTTTGAAAGACTTCAAGACACTTATCAAAATACTTCTACTTAACAAAAATGCTTAAAATTACATCCTCGTTCAGTTTCATCAACAATTCTACTCGTATGCACCCGTATTCGTACTCGTACAATACACAGCTTTTAGATGTATGTACTATTGGTATATACACTCCAATGATCAGCTCTTAGCAGCCCATGTGAGTCACCTAACATATGTGGGAACCCTCATTTGGCAACTAGCATGAAATATCTCATAAAATTACAAAAATATGAGTAATCATTCATGACTTATTTACATGAAAATAAAATTACATATCCTTTATATCTAATCCATACACCAACGACCAAAAACACCTACAAACACTTTCATTCTTCAATTTTCTTCATCTAATTGATCTCTCTTAAGTTCTATCTTCAAGTTCTAAGTGTTCTTCATAAATTCCAAAAGTTCTAGTTTCATAAAATCAAGAATACTTCCAAGATTGCAAGTTTACTTCCAAGTTTTCTAAATCCATTCCAAGTAATCATCCAAGATCAAGAAACTTTTGTTACTTACAGTAGGTTATCTTTCTAATACAAGGTAATAATCATATTCAAACTTTAATTCAATTTCTATAACTATAACAATCTTATTTTGAGTGGAAATCTTACTTGAAATTGTTTTCGTGTCATGATTCTGCTTCAAGAACTTTCAAGCCATCCAAGGATCCTTTGAAGCTAGATCTATTTTTATCATTTCCAGTAGGTTTATCCAAGGAACTTAAGGTAGTAATTATGTTCATAACATCATTCGATTCATACATATAAAGCTATCTTATTCGAAGGTTTAAACTTGTAATCACTAGAACATAGTTTAGTTAATTCTAAACTTGTTCGCAAATAAAAGTTAATCCTTCTAACTTGACTTTTAAAATCAACTAAACACATTTTCTATATCTATATGATATGCTAACTTAATGATTTAAAACCTGGAAACACGAAAAACACCGTAAAACCGGATTTAAGCCGTCGTAGTAACACCGCGGGCTGTTTTGGGTTAGTTAATTAAAAACTATGATAAACTTTGATTTAAAAGTTGTTATTCTAGGAAAATGATTTTTATTATGAACATGAAACTATATCCAAAAACTATGGTTAAA
Source organism: Rutidosis leptorrhynchoides (assembly GCF_046630445.1). NCBI lineage: Eukaryota > Viridiplantae > Streptophyta > Magnoliopsida > Asterales > Asteraceae > Rutidosis > Rutidosis leptorrhynchoides. Next base: position 33,954,744 of record NC_092340.1, read on the forward strand.
CTCAAAGTGGAAGTATGTTTTCTAAAATGGTCATCTAGACGTCGTTCTTTCGACTGAAATGACTACCTTTACAAAAATGACTTGTAACTTATTTTTACAACTATAAACCTATACTTTTCTGTTTAGATTCATAAAATAGAGTTCAATATAAAACCATAGCAATTTGATTCACTCAAAACGGATTTAAAATGAAGAAGTTATGGGTAAAACAAGATTGGATAATTTTTCTCATTTTAGCTACATGAAAATTGGTAACAAATCTATTCCAACCATAACTTAATCAACTTGTATTGTATATTATGTAATCTTGAGATACCATAGAAACGTATACAATGTTTTGACCTATCATATCGACACATCTATATATATTTCGGAACAACCATAGACACTCTATATGTGAATGTTGGAGTTAGCTATACAGGGTTGAGGTTGATTCCAAAATATATATAGTTTGAGTTGTGATCAATACTGAGATACGTATACACTGGTTCGTGGATTGATTCAAGATAATATTTATCGATTTATTTCTGTACATCTAACTGTGGACAACTAGTTGTAGGTTACTAACGAGGACAGCTGACTTAATAAACTTAAAACATCAAAATATATTAAAAGTGTTGTAAATATATTTTGAACATACTTTGATATATATGTATATATTGTTATAGGTTCGTGAATCAACCAGTGGCCACGTCTTACTTCCCGACGAAGTAAAAATCTGTGAAAGTGAGTTATAGTCCCACTTTTAAAATCTAATATTTTTGGGATGAGAATACATGCAGGTTTTATAAATGATTTACAAAATAGACACAAGTACGTGAAACTACATTCTATGGTTGAATTATTGAAATCGAATATGCCCCTTTTTATTAAGTCTGGTAATCTAAGAATTAGGGAACAGACACCCTAATTGACGCGAATCCTAAAGATAGATCTATTGGGCCTAACAAACCCCATCCAAAGTACCGGATGCTTTAGTACTTCGAAATTTATATCATATCCGAAGGGTGTCCCGGAATGATGGGGATATTCTTAAATATGCATCTTGTTAATGTCGGTTACCAGGTGTTCACTATATGAATGATTTTTATCTCTATGTATGGGATGTGTATTGAAATATGAAATCTTGTGGTCTATTGTTACGATTTGATATATATAGGTTAAACCTATAACTCACCAACATTTTTGTTGACGTTTAAAGAATGTTTATTCTCAGGTGAATACTAAGAGCTTCCGCTGTTGCATACTAAAATAAGGACAAGATTTGGAGTCCATGTTTATATGATATTGTGTAAAAACTGCATTCAAGAAACTGATTTCGATGTAACATATTTGTATTATAAACCATTATGTAATGGTCGTGTGTAAACAGGATATTTTAGATTATCATTATTTGATAATCTACGTAAAGCTTTTTAAACCTTTATTTATGAAATAAAGGTTATGGTTTGTTTTAAAAATGAATGCAGTCTTTGAAAAATGTCTCATATAGAGGTCAAAACCTTGCAACGAAATCAATTAATATGGAACGTTTTTAATCAATAAGAACGGGACATTTCAGTTAGCACGACTATATTTGAAGGAAGTCGTCTCCAGACATGGAATACCAATCTCTATTATCTCTGATAGGGATGGCAGATTTATTTCAAGATTCTGGCAGACATTACAGCAAGCATTAGGAACTCGTCTAGACATGAGCACCGCCTATCATCCACAAACTGATGGGCAGAGCGAAAGGACGATACAAACGCTTGAAGACATGCTACGAGCATGTGTTATTGATTTCGAAAATAGTTGGGATCGACATCTACCGTTAGCAGAATTTTCCTACAACAACAGCTACCATTCAAGCATTGAGATGGCGCCGTTTGAAGCACTTTATGGTAGAAAGTGCAGGTCTCCGATTTGTTGGAGTGAAGTGGGGGATAGACAGATTACGGGTCCGGAGATAATACAAGAAACTACCGAGAAGATCATCCAAATTCAACAACGGTTGAAAACCTCCCAAAGTCGACAAAAGAGCTACGCTGACATTAAAAGAAAAGATATAGAATTTGAAATTGGAGAGATGGTCATGCTTAAAGTTGCACCTTGGAAAGGCGTTGTTCGATTTGGTAAATGAGGGAAATTAAATCCAAGGTATATCGGACCATTCAAGATTATTGATCGTGTCGGACCAGTAGCTTACCGACTTGAGTTACCTCAACAACTCGCGGCTGTACAAAACACTTTCCACGTCTCGAATTTGAAGAAATGTTTTGCTAAAGAAGATCTCACTATTCCGTTAGATGAAATCCAAATCAACGAAAAACTTCAATTCATCGAAGAACCCGTCGAAATAATGGATCGTGAGGTTAAAAGACTTAAGCAAAACAAGATACCAATTGTTAAGGTTCGATGGAATGCTCGTAGAGGACCCGAGTTCACCTGGGAACGAGAAGATCAGATGAAGAAGAAATACCCGCATTTATTTCCAGAAGATACGTCAACACCTCCAACTGCTTAAAATTTCGGGACGAAATTTATTTAACCGGTAGGTACTGTAGTGACCCGAACTTTTCCATGTTTATATATATATTAAATGAAATTGTTATTTACATGATTAAGTGTTTCCAACATATTAAGCAATCAAACTTGTTAAGACTTGATTAATTGAAATAGGTTTCATATAGACAATTGACCACCCAAGTTGACCGGTGATTCACGAACGTTAAAACTTGTAAAACTATATGATGACATATATATGGTTATATATATAGTTAACATGATATTATGATAAGTAAACATATCATTAAGTATATTAATAATGAACTATATATGTAAAAACAAGACTACTAACTTAATGATTTTGAAACGAGACATATATGTAACGATTATCGTTGTAACGATATTTAATGTATATATATCATATTAAGATATATTAATACATCATGATATCATGATAATGTAATAATTTAACATCTCATATAGAGGTCAAAACCTCGCAACGAAATCAATTAATATGGAACGTTTTTAATCAATAAGAACGGGACATTTCATGGATCTCCTCAGAATATTCCAGAAGTTCGTAGATCTGAACGAGGTCGTATTCCATCGAGTAGATATCCAGAATCCGAGTACCTTCTACTTATTGAAGATGGAGAACCGGAGAGTTTTCATGAAGCAGTAACTCATAAGGATAAAGAAAAATGGTTGCTCACAATGCAGGATGAGATGGATTCTCTGCAGAAAAATCAAACTTATGAGATTGTAGAACTTCCACGTGGAAAGAAGGCACTGAAAAATAAATGGGTGTACAAGCTGAAAAAGGATGGCAGCGGAAAAGTGGTGAAATTCAAAGCACGACTTGTAGTCAAAGGATTCCAACAGAAGAAATGGATTGATTTTGAAGAGATATTTTCACCGGTAGTCAAGATGACTTCAATTAGAGTCATACTTGGATTAGTCGCAAGTATGAACTTGGAGCTTGAACAGATGGATGTAAAGACAGCTTTTCTTCATGGAGATTTACAAGAAGAAATTTACATGGAGCAGCCGGAAGGTTTTGAGGTTTCAGGAGATAACCTCGTATGTAAGCTGAAGAAAAGTTTATATGGTTTGAAGCAGGCACCTAGGCAGTGGTACAAGAAGTTTGACTCGTGCATGGTGAGTCAAGGGTACAAGAAAACTGCAGTAGATGAGTGTGTCTACATTCAGAAGTTTTATGAAGGAGATTTCGTTGCTCTTCTACTATATGTAGACGATATTTTGATCGTAGGGAAAGACGCAACGAAGATCAACCAGCTGAAGAAGGAACTCTCTAAGTCTTTTGACATGAAAGACTTAGGACAGGCTCAACAGATTTTGGGAATGCAGATAACCCGAGACAGGAAGAATAAAAGGTTATGGCTATCTCAGGAGAAGTATATTGAACGAGTGCTTTCACGTTTCAATATGAACAATGCCAAACCTGTTAGCATTCTATTAACCAACCATTTCAAGTTAAGCAAGAGTTCTTGTACCTCATCCAAGGAAGAGATCGAGGAGATGTCTTCAGTACCATATTCTTCAGCAGTTGGAAGTTTGATGTATGCAATGGTGTATACAAGGCCCGATATTGCTCACGCAGTGGGAACAGTGAGTTGTTTTTTCTCGAACTCCGGGAAAGAGCATTGGAATGTGGTAAAATGGATTCTCAGATATCTTAAAGGTACAAAGAATCTATGTCTTTGTTACGGGGGAGCTGATCCAATCTTGGAAGGCTATACAGATGCTGATATGGCCGGAGATCCTGATAGTAGGAAATCTACTTCAGGATTCATTTACACTTTTGCAGGGGGAGCTGTTTCATGGCAGTCAAGACTACAGATGTGTGTTGCATTATCCACAACTGAAGCAGAGTATATTGCTGCCGCAGAAGCTGGAAAAGAAATGTTGTGGTTAAAGCGTTATCTTCAAGAATTTGGAATCAAGCAAAAGGAGTACATGGTACATTGTGACAGTCAGAGTGCTCTAGATTTGAGCAAGAATTCCATGTACCATTCCCGTACAAAACATATTGATATTCGCTATCATTGGATACGCGAGGTATTTGATCGACAACTGTTGAGACTAGTCAAGATCCATACAAAGGAGAATCCTGCGGATATGTTAACGAAGGTGATGACTCGAGAGAAGTTGGAGTTATGCAGAGACATAACTGGAATGTTCGTGGATTCGGCTGGAGGGGGAGAATTGATAGTTTCCAGCCATAATCCAGCTTCACCTTCTAGATGCCGTAATCAAGATTTGTTTCTAGATATTCAAAGAAGAAAACCTTGACAACTCATACGGAAGTAGCAAACTTGAACACGATGACGGCCGCCAACTTCCGCCAACCTTCCTCGTTCACACCATTCACCGCCATAGAATTTTTACTATAAATAGAGGTGCAAACCTCAGTTGTAAATCATCCCAAAATCACTCAGAGAAGTGTAATTACAACCTAGATAGTGTGTGTGAGTTTGAGAGTTTTTTTGTAAGAGTTTTTGTAATACTCTGTAAATCTATTCTTGTGAGTAATAGAGTTGTTTTTCTCTCAAATTTATATCTCTCAACGTCCAGGCGATCCTCTCTTCCTAACACATATGGAGTCCAGAAAACCGTTAGGGAAACCATCAGCAATTTGTTTCGCTATTTCAACATAAAGCGCTTCATTAACAGCAACAATCTGCAAAACGTTTCTTACTCCAACTACTTCAACAACTTCCTTAAACAACGCAGATAAAGCTTTCGTGAAACTCACAGCATCGGTTAACCGTTTTTCACTCATTACACACATTATCATTAACTACTACTGCATTCGAACCTTATACCCTTTCTTTATGCGACCTACACCTTTCTTATTACTATCATAAGTAATAATTATCGTTTTCTTGATTCAATAAAAGACTTGAACTCAGTTTAAGTAACATCAACAAAAGGAACATTAACAACTTCAGTAATTAAACTACATTGATTCCCAATCTATAACACCATTTAAGTTCTCTTGCATAGACAACCGAACTTCGAACATCGGGCGGTACTCTTAAACAATTAGAAGCATACTTTTTGACCTGCTAAATGCTCTTTAATCCTATGAATCCCACTACCTTTAAACAAATTTTATTACCACAATAGATACACTTATCACCACTTTTATACATTTGAACATGTTTTAGTGAATTTAATAGTACGAATGCTAAATCTGGAGCCTTTTTTATTATAATATATGAATACATATGAATATATATGAGCACTAATAAGTATTGTAGCATTATCAGTAGCTACATATTTCAAACGCTACCAAAACAAATTATATCTTCAAAAACAATTATACACATACATATATATATATACATATATATATGTATGCAGATGTATATGAAAAAATTAAAACAGACTATAATTGAAGATAATAAAAAATATGGATTTAATGGATCAAAGGGTTGATTGAATAGAAACTTAATTGAATTTTTCAATTCGAAATCAGACGAGACCGAGTTATGGGGTTAGGGTTAATATAGTGGGAAAATAAGTCGATGGATTGGATTGGATCGGATCGGATCGGATAGACCAGTTAAGGGTTGTTATATTTAGCCCGGGTTTTTAACTTTGCCCCGTATCGCGGTCCAAGTAGGTGGTCAAAAGTCAAATCTTCATAAAATGAACTATTACATAATTTTATTTTATAAAATAATCATTAGGTCTCAAATTGATATTCCTCTTTTACCTTTTCAAAATATATTTTTTAACTTTAATTAATATTTTTATTTGCATTATATAATATAATTAATAAAAATTATACCAATAAGTATATTTAAAATTCAACCTATTCATATAATTTTTATCAAAGTTGATATAATATAAACAAATATATTTAAAATAAAAGTTAATGAAAAAAAAATTTAAAAGGTCAAAACATGACTATTATTTGAGAACGGAAGAGAGTGATGTTATCGATCAAATCAAATGAGGGAAAAACGGAAGTGATAAATATATGGGGTAATTCAATAGATATAGAAAACTAATGGTTCACTTAATAAATCTTAATAATTAAATATTTGATGTTCATAATCTAAATGACTTAAATATTATAACTGTAGTTAGTTTTGAATGAAAATAGCAGCATATTTGCTTATCATTGAATGAACATTGTAAATAATGTACAATTAACTTATTTACCTTTTTGTATTAATAAAAAATTTTATAGTTGTTTTCGGTAAATGTACATTCTTGATGTAATTAAAAATAATATTACATAAAATTTATGTGATTAATTGTTAAAAGTGTATTTTAGTTCGACATCATATGACATTTAGATATCAGAAATAAACACGTTACATTATAGTTATACCCTTACCCAAAGTTAAATAGATTGTCGTGAGAAAGAAGTTACAGTTTTGTCTAAACTTATAAGAAAATATTTTATAGGTTTGCAGAAATATAAAGGGCATCTTCAAGTAGCTAGAAACTTAATATATAGCTTGATAAACAAGGCAAGAAGCTGGTACGCTAACCTTATATCTATAACGTTTCTGATAATCTAACATAAAAGTGGTTGAGGTTAGTAACCCACATGCATGTATATGTATTATGTATAGCAAAGAAAAGTGACTTTTTTTTTTTGTCTCTAAATTAATGAAGCACAAAATTCAAAAAATAAACACGGCCGTTAGGTATAAACTGATAAACTGTATTAGGTGTAAATATATAGGTAGTAAATCTACCCTTAACCTCCAACTAATAAAATGCAATAACATAACTTTCTCCATCTAAAAACATTCAAAAAAAAGTTTCCCTTCATTTCTTTCAAAAAACCTCCTTTCAAAAACCTTAATAATAAATGGAGTCAGTAGTATCCAATCTTGAAGGAACCTTATTAAACAACAATGACCCTTTCTCTTATTTCATGCTACTAGCTTTTGAAGCCTCTGGTTTAATTCGCTTCGCACTTTTGTTGCTATGTTGGCCCATTATCAAGATACTAGACGTGTTTGGAAAGGGCGACATGAGCGTAAAATTGGCAATATTTGTAGCAACAACGGGCGTCCCAATTTCGGAGATTGAATCGGTTGCACGAGCTGTTCTTCCAAAGTTTTATTTTGATGATATTGATTTAGATGCATGGAGGGTGTTTAATTGTGGTGAAAAAAAGGTGGTGGTGACTAGGATGCCGAGAGTTATGGTCGAGCGGTTCGTTAAGGAGCATCTACGAGCTGATGAGGTTATTGGGACTGAAATTGTGGTTAGTTGGTTTGGGCTAGCCACAGGGTTAGTCCAGGTTGGGGATTTTGGTGAGTCGATATGTGACCGGGTTGCAGCCATGTTTGAAGATGGACAACCTAGCTTAGGGCTAGAAAGTTGCCATTCAAATTCTTCATTTCTAACTTTATGCAAGGTAATTAATAACTAATTAACTAGTCGTTTTACATTTAATTGATCAGTTAAGTTATATACAAACGTGCTGTTTCAACTAGGGCGTTTAGAGGAAAATTAATACGAAGTAATTAAATACTGTAGTTATTTTTAGATATGGGTAAAAAAGAAATTTAAAGAATTATCTAGTTAAAATTGGCTGATATTTCAATTACTCGCTCCCTCCAAAAAAATATGACCAATTAAATATTTATATTTATCACCTATATAATTGTTTGTTTATAAAAATTAATTACTCCGTAATAAATATCATTAAACTCTTTAATTTATCATCGTTTATTACCATAATTTAATACTATCTTTAACTACAATTACCTTTATATACTAAGCTTCATATATAAGAAGAATATTCTTCAATGAATTTATCAATTAGTTATTTGGATGTAGAAATTAATATACTCCAGTAGATTATATTACAATATTTAGAAATTTTCTTAGTTTTATTTGTAATGCAGGAACAAATGAATGCACCTTATAAGCTACCCAAACACCACAAGCAACCCCATCAAGAAGCTCGGCCCGAACCGGTGATCTTCCACGACGGGCGCCTCGTAAAGCGACCGACCCCCACTACCGCTCTAATGATCCTCTTGTGGATCCCATTCGGAGTCATGCTCGCTATCTTTCGTATAATATTAGGCCTTATTCTACCAATGTGGTCACTTCCTTACATGTCCAGTATATTCGGTGGTCGAATCATAGTTCAAGGTATCCCACCACCACCGCCTTCAGCAGGATTCAACAACGGGGTCCTATTTGTATGCACGCACCGCACACTAATGGACCCCGTTGTATTATCAACTGTTCTCCAACGACGAATCCCGGCCGTCACTTACTCAATCTCAAGACTCTCCGAAATCCTCTCTCCAATCCCAACCATTAGATTGGCACGTGTCCGAGATGTGGACGCTGAACGAATTAAAAAAGAATTATCGGAAGGCGATTTAGTAGTTTGTCCGGAAGGTACAACATGTAGAGAACCTTTTTTGTTACGATTCAGCGCGCTGTTTGCTGAATTAACTGACCGAATTGTGCCCGTTGCAATGAATTATCGGGTCGGGTTTTTTCATGCAACAACTGCTAGAGGTTGGAAAGGGCTAGACCCGATTTTTTTCTTTATGAACCCGAGACCGATTTATGAGGTCACCTTTTTGAATCAATTGCCCGTGGAGGCAACATGTTCGTCGGGAAAAAGCCCGCACGATGTCGCGAATTATGTACAAAGAATATTGGCTGCGACATTAGGGTTCGAATGTACAAATTTTACGAGGAAAGATAAGTATAGAATTCTTGCAGGGAATGATGGAACAGTTAAGTATGTTACGGTTATGGATCGGTGTAAGAAAATGGGCCGGGCCGTGATAAAGATGGTAGGTATTATTAAACCTTTTATATTAGATCAGGAATAATACAAATTTCATGTGGACCTCGGTATTTATTTATTTTATTTTTATTCAGGTTAAATTTCTTTTTTTTTTTTTTATGTTTTGTTTTCATATAGAGCGTGAGCGTGAGCGTGAACGTGAACGTGAATGTGAATGAAATATGAATACAAGATTAATTTTATCGCAACATCAATCATATCATACCTTAGCACAATTTATATTTATTTTATTGTTATAATTCAGTAGGCTTATAACTACCTTTAGTGGTTTGATTCTTGATGTTATAATTCAGTAGGCTTATAACTACCTTTAGTGATTTGATTCTTGATTAAGAATACTAATAATGAAGTGTAAGAACAAAGATGATAATGGAGAGAAAGAAAGAAACACTTTGTAAGTGTGAGAAATGGTGCAAGTTTAATGCTTGCATTCATGGCTATTTATAGCAAAAATATCACAAGTTTAGGTAATACAATAATATTACTTTTGTGTATCAATAATTGACTATCCATTTATATATATATATATTTATATATTATAACACTCCCCCTTGGATAACAATTTTGTTTGTTGAAGATCAACTGTAAGTTACTGCCTCGTTAAAAACCTTGCTAAAGAAAACCCAGTGGGAAAAACTTTAGCTAAGAGAAAAAGAGTGCAGCATGGAGTTGACTCCCCCTCAAGTAGACATCGCTTCGGTTGTTACATCTTTTGAACATGTCTCATGCCAATGTTATGAACGTGTGTTCTGAAAATAGCAGTTGGAAGTGCTTTCGTGAAAAGATCAGCAGAGTTTTTGCTGGATTGAACATATCTCATTTCAATCTCGTTGTCCTTAATGAGATTTTGAGTGTATGAGAAGAATCTAGGAGGTATGTGTTTGGTTCGGTCACTTTTGATATACCCTTCTTTCATCTGTGCTATGCAAGCTGCATTATCTTCATAGAAAATTGTTGGACTTTTATCGCGTTCTAGTCCACAAGAATCAGTAATGATTTATGTCATTGATCTCAACCAAAAACATTCCCGAGTAGCTTCATGTAATGCAATCACTTCGGCATGATTTGATGATGTAGCAACAAGTGTTTGTTTTTGAGAACGCCATGATATTGCAGTACCTCCATTTAGGAATACATATCCAGTTTGAGATTTAGCTTTATGTGGATCAGATAAATAACCTGCATCAGCATAACCAACCAAATCTTGTTTTGATTTGTTAGAATAAAATAATCCTAAATCAGTAGTTCCTCGAAGGTATCGAAATATGTGTTTGATCCCATTCCAGTGTCTTTTGGTAGGAGCAGAGCTGAACCTTGCCAACAAATTAACTGCAAAAGAAATGTCAGGTCTTGTACAATTTGTAAGATACATAAGAGCTCCAATTGCACTAAGATATGGTACTTCTGGTCCAAGAATATCTTCATGATCTTCACATGGACGAAATGGATCAGTTTCAACATTGAGTGATCTAACAACCATAGGAGTACTTAATGGTTTTGCCTTGTCCATATTGAAACGTTTCAAAATCTTTTCAGTATATGTTGTTTGATGTACAAGTAAACCATTAGGCATATGCTCAATTTGTAAACCAAGGCAATACTTGGTTTTTCCGAGATCTTTCATTTCAAATTCTTTCTTTAGAAGTTGAATGGCTTCATAGATCTCTTTATTTGTACCTATGATGTTAAGATCATCAACATAAACAGCTATGATCACATATCCGGATGTTGTTTTCTTAATGAAAACACAAGGGAAAGTAAGGTTATTTGTATACCCTTTGCTTATCAAGTAATCACTTAATCGGTTATACCACATACGTCCCGATTGTTTTAACCCATATAAAGATCTTTGTAATTTAATCGAATACATTTCTTTGGGTTTTGTATTTGATGCTTCTGGTACCTTAAATCCTTCAGGTATCTTCATATATATATCACTATCAAGTGATCCATATAGGTAAGCAGTCACAACATCCATGAGATGCATTTCTAAATTTTTAGAAACTGCCAGGCTGATTAAGTACCTAAAAGTAATTGCATCCATAACAGGGGAATAAGTTTCTTCATAATCAATTCTCGGTCTTTGAGAAAAACCTTGAGCTACAAGTCTAGCTTTATACCTTGTAACTTCATTTTTCTCATTTCTTTTTCGGACAAAAATCCATCTGTATCCTACAGGTTTCACATCTTTAGGAGTGAGAATGATGAATCCGAAAACTTTTCTTTTATTGAGTGATTCTAATTCAGCTCGTATTGCTTCTTTCCATTGAGCCCAATCATGTCTATTTTGACATTCAACCATAGATGTTGGTTCTGGATCATCATCATTATTCATGATGTCATATGCAACATTAAATGAAAATTTCTCATCAAGATTTTTCATTTCATTTCGGTTCCATAATATTTTTGAATATGCATAATTGATTGCAATTTCTGTATTGACATCATCAATCTCCTCTGCAGTAGGAGTACTGATTTGTGGTTCTTCTTGAACACTTTCTTTTACTTCATTATCAGCTGATTTTCTTTTCGAGGATTTTTATCCTTTGAACCAATTGGTCTTCCACGTTTCTGACGTGGCAAAGATTCATGAGTGACGTTATTGCCAGCTTTTGGAATTTCAATTCGAGCTGGAGTATTTACTGCTGGTATATATGATTTTGTCACCGTTTTTGTATCTGTAAATGCATCAGGCAATTGATTTGCAAGTTCTTGTATATGCATTATCTTTTGAACTTCTGTCTCACATTCTTTTGTGCGAGGATCAAGATACTTTAATTGAGGTTCACACCATGAAACATCATTTTCTTTATTTTTCATTTCTCCCCCTAATCTAGAGAACAATGTTTCATTAAAATGACAATCAGCAAAACGTGCTTTAAAAACGTCACCTGTCATAGGTTCAATATACCTTAATATTGAAGATGTTTCATATCCAACATATATTCCCAACCTCCTTTGAGGACCCATTTTTGTACGTTGTGGTGTCGCAATTGGAACATACACTGCACAACCAAATGTTCTAAGATGGGAAATATTTGGCTCTTGACCAAAAGTAAGTTGTAGGGGGGAATATTTATGACTTGCACTTGGTCTGATGCTAATCAATGCAGCAGCATGTAAAATTGCATGACCCCATATAGATACAGGGAGTTTTGTTCTCATTATCAATGGTCTAGCGATTAACTGTAAACGTTTAATCAATGACTCAGCTAAACCATTTTGTGTATGCACATGAGCAACAGAATGTTCAACAACAATTCCTATAGACATGCAATAGTCATTAAATGCTTGAGATGTAAATTCACCAGCATTATCAAGTCTCACCCTTTTAATAGTGTAATCAGGAAAATGAGCTCTCAATTTAATAATTTGGGCAAGAAATTTTGCAAATGCCACATTACGGCTTGATAACAGACAAACATGAGACCATCTACTAGATGCGTCTATTAGAACCATGAAATATCTAAATGGTCCACATGGTGGATGAATTGGTCCACATATATCACCTTGAATTCTTTCAAGAAACATTGGTGATTCTTTCTCAACCTTAAGTGGTGAGGGTCTAGTTATCAATTTTCCAAGAGAGCAAGATGTACATGGAACCATTGTATCATGATGGATTTTTCTATCCTTTAGTGGATGTCCATGAGTACATTCAATAATCCTTTTCATCATTGTTGATCCTGGATGGCCTAATCTGTTATGCCATAAACTGAATACACCAGGATCAATATATTTTTCATTAACTACCATATGTATTTCTGGTACATTTATATGTGTATAATGTAATCCAGAACTAAGTCTTGGCAGTTTTTCAACCACATGACTCTAGTCAGTGATACTTAAATATTTCTCATTTTCTGTTGTCACTGACTGATAATCATACCTGTTAAGGTATATGTCGGAGAAACTCAATAAATTTCTGCTTGACTTGGGAGAAAATAAGGCATCATTTATTAAAAATTTTGTACCATTTGGTAGTATGAAATTTGTCTTTCCTATCCCTTTTATCAAGTTAGCAGGTCCTGATATTGTATGTATAGTTCCTTCCGTTGGTTTTAGATCAATAAAATATTTCTCGGATTTAAGTATAGTGTGTGTAGTTCCACTGTCTGCTATACAGAGATCTCCACCACTTGATTGATGTTGTATTCCTGCAAAATTCATATTGAACTTCATATATAAGAAATAAATAGTGAGTACATGAAAGGACCCGTTCATATACATTATAAACGATTCACAATAGTTGATTACATCGCGAGGTATTTGACCTCTATATGATACATTTTACAAACATTGCATTCGTTTTTAAAAGACAAACTTTCTTTACAACGAAAGTTGACGGCATGCACACCATTTCATAATACATCCAACTATAATTGGCTTAATAATAATCTTGATGAACTCAATGACTCGAATGCAACGTCTTTCAAAATATGCCATGAATGACTCCAAGTAATATCCTTAAAATGAGCTAATGCACAGCGGAAGATTTCTTTAATACCTGAGAATAAACATGCTTTAAAGTGTCAACCAAAAGGTTGGTGAGTTCATAGGTTTATCATAACAATCATTTCAACATATTAATAGACCCCAAGATTTCCGTTTATAAATATATGTACACTCGCAAGTGTATAAAAGTATTCTATAAGTTGTAGGCACCCGGTAACAAGCCTTAACGTTCATGTTTTACCCTCTGAAGTACACCAGATCAGGTGTGTTTAATATAACCTCGAAGTACTAAAGCATCCCATAGTCAGGATGGGGTTTGTCAGGCCCAATATATCTATCTTTAGGATTCGCGCCTACCGTACATAGACAAGTAGTTTAATGTTACCAAGCTAAGGGTATATTTCTGGTTTAAACCCACGTAGAATTAGTTTTAGTACTTGTGTCTATTTCGTAAAAACATTTATAAAACAGCGCATGTATTCTCAGCCCAAAAATATATATTGCAAAAGCAATTAAAAAGGGAGCAAATGAAACTCACTATACTGTATTTCGTAGTAAAAATACATATAACGTCATTTAACAATTGCAAGGTTGGCCTCGGATTCACGAACGTATCAATATTGAGATTCAATATTGCAGGAAAGTACGTCGACGCAACGGAGATGATAAATACTAGATTGACCTCACGAGCATACCCATGAACCATACCCATCACCTCCATAGCTATAATCCATAATTTCCTTAGCTTCGAATCATTCAAAAAAACTATTTTGAAATCACTCGGACAGCACTCCGTCGTAATATTTTATGTATAATATCTTGAAATAATACAGAGCAAATATATATATATATATATATATATATATATATATATATATATATATATATATATATATATATATATATATATATATATATATATAAATCGATTGAGAGAGTTTAGAGAAATATATTTTCAAGTTTCTATGAAATAATGAAACCTATTGAATTCTATTTATAATAGATTTTTGAATTATTAAAGTATAAATTATTAAAGTGAATTATTAAAGTATGAATTATTAAAGTGAATTATTAAAGTATGAATTATTAAAGTGAATTATTAAAGTATGAATTATTAAAGTGATTTATTAAAGTATGAATTATTAAAGTGAATTATTAAAGTTAAAGTAAAGTAAAAGTAAAGTAAAGGCAAAGTTAAAGTATAGTAAAAGTATAAAAACTATGTATGTATAATACGCGTATAAATATATATAATATTAATTTAAATCGTTATATATATTTAATGAAATAAAATATAAATATCGTTATATTTATTATACTGGTTAAGTAATGAGTTGTCAAAAGTGATTCTAGATATTTATAAAAGTTATATACGTTTTAATAATAAAGTTCTTTTTAAACTGAAAACGTTTTTGTACGTTTGAAAATAGATTAATAGAATATTATGGAAACCAATTCTCCACTAGCTTTTGTCTAACTTTCGTAAATGACACTTTTTATTTTTATTTATAAATAGCTTTACAAATTATTCCGAATATCGTTAAGAGGAATATATTTCTCAAATCATAGTGGACCTCTCAACAGAGACTTGTAATCATAATTCAATGTTTCTGATAATTCAATCATTTAATATATTTTTTTTTAATTTCGTCGATAATCATATTGAAACAATTACGTTCATATAAAGCATTATACTTTTAAATACTTTGTTGACATTTTCAATTTATAACATATACACATATACATACATATTCATATATGTTCATTTAATGGTTCGTGAATCATTGGAATTTGGTCGAGGTTTAAATGAATGTATAAACATAGTTTAAAATCCTTGAGATTTAACTTAACAAGCATTGCTTACCGTGTCAGAATAATATAAAGATAAAGTTTAAATTTAGTCGGAAATTTCCGGGTCGTCACAGTACCTACCCGTTAAAGAAATTTCGTCCCCAAAATTTGATAGAGGTCGTTATGGCTAACAATGAGAATGTTATTATGACGATTATGAAGTTTTATCATGTCTAAGAAGTATGGATAAAATAATTCGATTACTCAAAGCGTATGAGGGAAGTTATCGTAAATGAAGGAAATAAGATTATAGTGATTCGTCATATCTTTTGACGTCATCACAATTGATCTCCGAATTTAAAGAAAATCTTTGTAATCTATGTTGGATTTGATGCTTCGGTGATTAAGGAGATTATGATTCTCTTTGAATTAACACGATAATCCATCTTGATTTCTCTGTCGGGTATTTCACTATAAATTCACCTCATTTGTTTTCTTACAACTCACACCTTCTCAACTTATATTTTAAAGTATTTGTCAATATGCTTCATCCAGTGCTGATTCTTGATATACTCCTCACTTTCATATCTGTCGCTCTTCTTTTTCATCTGCCTCTGGAAGAATCTATTTACTTCTACTATACTCTTGGTTTTATAGTGTTTTTAGTTCTCCCGTGTCTTTATATTGCTATATGCATTGATATATACGGTTTGTGATTTCTGGGTTGTTGTTGGGTTTTATATCTTCCCTTATATTTCAAAGTCCTTGCTTCTTCTATAATCATTGTCATCCACAGTTAATGCTCTCTTCTATTTGCTATGATTTATACTCCCATTTCTAGTTCGGAGCTTTGTCCTTTCGTTTCTTCTTCTTGCGATTAAGCACCGCTTGTAATGGTCCAGAATTCGCAGATATAATTTCGGAATGAACATTGTTAATGTTCTAGGAAGGAAATTGTAATGACACGATCTTGACTTGTCAAATTACCAGAATACCTCGGAAAAGGCCGAATTATCAAGAAATATTTTCTTGATATTTAGAGATCGAAGAGAATACAAGAGTCATGTAACATAGCACATGATGACGTTATGATCTGTGAATCATCATGTTCCATTTAGAAACTCAGCATGAATTACTGTAATATAATCACGTTGATCAAGTGTCATTATATTATACTAACTCATGCTTCAGCTCCCAACACTTCTTCAAGAATATTCCTATTTTAAACTCGAATGTTTCAGAATTTAGAAACTAAAATAGTTTCTTTTATGATATAATATAGATAGCGCGAAGAGGTAAATGATTTCAGATAAGAATAATTATAAAAATATCTTCAGAAGTATGGATGATATTTATAATGAAAGATACGATGATATCTTAGAATATCTAATATCGGAGGATGATGAAGGATATTGTCCGCAGGGGTTTAGAGTCAGGAGCAAGGTATTCGTTAATGACTTCAGCAAGTACTGAATCATTTGGATTCTTTGAAGGCAGGTTCAGCCTTTGTGATTTGTCCACAGCCTCCTTCATACTTTGCTCAATCCGTTTTCCAGTTCCAAAGCTTCTCTTTTACTGAGCTTTGCCAATATACTATCCTTTATCATCCAACTTTTTACTGTTAAGGTCGTTTACAGTTTTTGCTGCTTCATCAGCATTTTTCAAAATTTCGAGAACTGGTTCGCAGTTTAGGGTGTTTTTCAGAAATTTCTCATTCAAAGAATTTAAGTCTTGGAGGTAGACGTTGTGTGTATATGTAATTGTTGATGTAGACATGCTACGAGGTTTCAAAATACTGATTGCTGATTCTCAATAATTGGTATGGCAATTCTTGTTATAAGGTACGAATGAGTATATGATAGGGTTTCGATAATTATAATGATTTTTTTTTTTGGAAAGTTAAAGATCAATGAAGTTGTTGGTAAGTTTATTGCTAATGTGGTGATTATAAACGATTCCCCGGTAACATTGGCGAAAGGGAAACGTATCTATCGAGGTTATAATAAGACTAGTCCGACTAAAAAGTCGAAGTTGACTTGCTGGATCTGTGACAAAACTGTCTACTTTGAAAAGGAATTGAAAAGTCATTTTAGCTAATAAATGCCAAAGGGTCTGACATGGATAAGCGTTGAACTATGACTTTGGCTTCGAGAGCTTTTTAGGTACATAAATGTGGGTAATATGTGGTTGGATCATCATCTCGATTGTTCATTGTTTGAAGTGTCTTCGAAAACTTCGGAGAGTTTGAACACAGTTTGTAATCGTCAATATACATATGATGTTCTAACACGGTTTTAAAGTCAAAGTATAGCTTTGAAAGATGTAGGAATCTAAGAGTGATGTCTTCTGTTAAATCATGACTTGGATTTTGATTTGTCAAAATCAGAATGCGTAATCAAATTTGGGTGAGAATGGTTGCTTTGATTTCTATACAAGAATGTATATTGTTGTGAGATTTTGGGAGTATAGTTGATGATTTGCTTAATCAGATTCGAAAAATGTAATATATTAATTGTGAATTTATATATCTCTCGGGTATTACCTACCCGTTAAAAAAAAATTCACAATTAATATTTTGTACAAAAGAATTTTATTACAGTCTTTATGGAAATATATATGTGTATATTTCTTCAGATGTAATATTGATTTAATGAGTTAATATTAAATTAAACTCATTTGATTTATGGTTAAGGCGAGGATAGATAATTTCTAAACTTTAGAAATTACATAATCGCCGTAGAATGTTTCCCCAATGAAGTTATGAATCAATACTTCATCGTTGTGGTATTCCTTGGTATCTACATGGCGTATGACGTCGATGCTCGTGGGACAGATTGTGAAGTTGAGGTTTGCGATGCGGTTGTTGTTGGTGGTGGTAATGGTACTGTTGATGGTGGTACTGGTTATGCTGTTGGTACTGCTGCTGGTGTTTGTAACCTTTGCACCATATTCTCCAAAGCCACTACCAGAACGCGAAGCTCGTTGACTTCTTCTATTACACCGGGGTAATTGTCGGTTCAGACGAGCGGATAAATAAGATCTAGAATTTGGTGTAGTATACAATCATGACGAGATACTCTGGAAATGAGAGAGAAAATGGTGTTTCGGACAGGTTCGCCGGTAAGTGCTTCAGGTTCATTGCCAAGAGGGCAATGTGGTGGATGAAAGGGATCGCCTTCTTCTTGTCTCCAATGGTTAAGTAGATTACGAACCCATCCCCAATTCATCCAGAATAGATGATGGCTAATTGGTTGATTCATTCCGGTCACGCTGCTTTCGGAGCTCATGTGGAAATCCATATTGGCATAGCTGTCGGAATCTGAGAAACTCGAACTGGTTGAGGGATCCATCTTGTATGATCAGGGAAAGAATTTTTTTGGTATGAAATAGATTGTAGAATTTAGATTTGGTATTCTTCAATACATAATTTACATATGTATATATAATACCAAAATCCCATAAATTACGGAGGAATCTTTGAAAGATGTCAGTCAAAGTTCACAGTAACAGATATGCTAAGATAAGAATTCGTCTATACACAATTATGCAATAAATGTAGGAAAACGCGTCTAGACTTAAGAATGATAAGCAGGTAATTTCCTAAGGATGGTAAGTAGATGATTTCCGACTAAAAATGATAAGCAAAAATTTTGACATGCAGACACGGTCGAAGTCCAGACTCACTAATGCATCTTAACAACTATCAGTTAGACACACTAATGCAAGACCTGGTTCGCTAAGACCACCGCTCTGATACCAACTGAAAGGACCCGTTCATATACATTATAAACGATTCACAATAGTTGATTACATCGCGAGGTATTTGACCTCTATATGATACATTTTACAAACATTGCATTCATTTTTAAAAGACAAACTTTCTTTACAACGAAAGTTGACGGCATGCACACCATTTCATAATACATCCAACTATAATTGGCTTAATAATAATCTTGATGAACTCAATGACTCGAATGCAACGTCTTTCAAAATATGCCATGAATGACTCCAAGTAATATCCTTAAAATGAGCTAATGCACAGCGGAAGATTTCTTTAATACCGGAGAATAAACATGCTTTAAAGTGTCAACCAAAAGGTTGGTGAGTTCATAGGTTTATCATAACAATCATTTCAACATATTAATAGACCCCAAGATTTCCGTTTATAAATATATGTACACTCGCAAGTGTATAAAAGTATTCTATAAGTTGTAGGCACCCGGTAACAAGCCTTAACGTTCATGTTTTACCCTCTGAA
Source organism: Rutidosis leptorrhynchoides (assembly GCF_046630445.1). Classification (NCBI taxonomy): domain Eukaryota; kingdom Viridiplantae; phylum Streptophyta; class Magnoliopsida; order Asterales; family Asteraceae; genus Rutidosis; species Rutidosis leptorrhynchoides. The sequence goes on from NC_092340.1 coordinate 33,974,567, forward strand.
GTACACCAGATCAGGTGTGTTTAATATAACCTCGAAGTACTAAAGCATCCCATAGTCAGGATGGGGTTTGTCAGGCCCAATAGATCTATCTTTAGGATTCGCGCCTACCGTACATAGACAAGTAGTTTAATGTTACCAAGCTAAGGGTATATTTCTGGTTTAAACCCACGTAGAATTAGTTTTAGTACTTGTGTCTATTTCGTAAAAACATTTATAAAACAGCGCATGTATTCTCAGCCCAAAAATATATATTGCAAAAGCAATTAAAAAGGGAGCAAATGAAACTCACTATACTGTATTTCGTAGTAAAAATACATATAACGTCATTTAACAAGTGCAAGGTTGGCCTCGGATTCACGAACTTATAAATATTGAGATTCAATATTGCAGGAAAGTACGTCGACGCAACGGAGATGATAAATACTAGATTGACCTCACGAGCATACCCATGAACCATACCCATCACCTCCATAGCTATAACCCATAATTTCCTTAGCTTCGAATCATTCAAAAAAACTATTTTGAAATCACTCGGACAGCACTCCGTCGTAATATTTTATATATAATATCTTGAAATAATACAGAGCAATATATATATATATATATATATATATATATATATATATATATATATATATATATATATATATATATATATATATATATATATATATATATATATATATATATATATATAAATCGATTGAGAGAGTTTAGAGAAATATATTTTCAAGTTTCTATGAAATAATGAAACCTATTGAATTCTATTTATAATAGATTTTTGAATTATTAAAGTATGAATTATTAAAGTGAATTATTAAAGTATGAATTATTAAAGTGAATTATTAAAGTATGAATTATTAAAGTGAATTATTAAAGTTAAAGTAAAGTAAAAGTAAAGTAAAGGTAAAGTTAAAGTATAGTAAAAGTATAAAAACTATGTATGTATAATACGCGTATAAATATATATAATATTAATTTAAATCGTTATATATATTTAATGAAATAAAATATAAATATCGTTATATTTATTATACTGGTTAAGTAATGAGTTGTCAAAAGTGATTCTAGATATTTATAAAAGTTATATACGTTTTAATAATAAAGTTCTTTTTAAACTGAAAACGTTTTTGTACGTTTGAAAATAGATTAATAGAATATTATGGAAACCAATTCTCCACTAGCTTTTGTCTAACTTTAGTAAATGACACTTTTTATTTTTATTTATAAATAGCTTTACAAATTATTCCGAATATCGTTAAGAGGGATGTATTTCTCAAATCATAGTGGACCTCTCAACAGAGACTTGTAATCATAATTCAATGTTTCTGATAATTCAATCATTTAATATATTTTTTTTAATTTCGTCGATAATCATATTGAAACAATTACGTTCATATAAAGCATTATACTTTTAAATACTTTGTTGACATTTTCAATTTATAACATATACACATATACATACATATTCATATATGTTCATTTAATGGTTCGTGAATCATTGGAATTTGGTCGAGGTTTAAATGAATGTATAAACATAGTTTAAAATCCTTGAGATTTAACTTAACAAGCATTGCTTATCGTGTCAGAATAATATAAAGATAAAGTTTAAATTTAGTCGGAAATTTCCGGGTCGTCACAGTACATTAATATTACACAATATTTTACACGCAAATAGATAGTACTGAAACATTTAGCAAACATAATGACAAAGACAGACGATATTAAATCGTTTATTTTTCGAAAGACACACAACTTAAACATTCAAGAAATCTTCATATAAATCAGATGGTTTCTCAATGACTGTTGGATCGACGTTATCCACAAAGTTTACTTCCTTTTCTTTATCTTTCAGCGAATCCTGATACATCTTAACAAGATGTTTAGATGTTCGGAAAGTATTAGCCCAGTGGCCCATTCTACCACATCTGTAGCAAGATTCTTCAGAATTTTTAGAAGAATTTTCTTCAACATCTTGTTTAGTGGGCTTGTTTTGTGGTTGATATTTATATTTTCGTGGATTATTATTTCTTTGACCACCACGGCCACGACCACGACCACGTCCTCGCCCATTACCATTACCATAAGGATGGTTTCTACCATAGTTATGGCTTTTGGCATGATGATGGTGATGGTTATTATAACCACGACCTTGCCCGCGTCCTTGTCCCTGTTTATAATTATTTGCAGTATTTGCTTCAGGGATTGCAAGTGTACCAGTAGGACGGGATTGCTGATTTTTCATTAATAGCTCATCATTTTGCTCTGCAACTAAGAGATATGAATTAAGTTCAGGATATGTTTTGAACTTTAGCATTCTCAAATTTCTTTGCACTGTGATGTTTGCAGCATTCATTGTGGAGAAAGTTTTCTCCATCATGTCTGCATCACTTATTTCATGTCCACAGAATTTAAGTTGTGAGACTGTATTATACAGAGCTGAGCTGTATTCATTTACTTTCTTAAAGTCTTGGAACCTTAATGTTCTCCATTGATCCATAGCAGCTGGAAGTAAAATTTCTCTTTGATTATTGAATCTGCTTTTGAGACCTTCCCATAAAACATGGGGATCTTCTACAGTCACATAATTATTTTGTAAGCATTCATAAATATGTTGATGAATAAAGCAACATGCCGTTGCTTGTTCTTTTTCAGAACAAGTGTTGTTTTCATTTATGGTTTCAAGAATGTCCATTGATTTAAGATGCATTTTTACTTTTATAACCCATGGCATGTAGTTATTTTCCGTTGATTCTAAAGGAGTAAATTTAAGCTTTTCCAGATTCGACATTTTCTATTAAAACAAACAACATGATAAATTATAGTCACTTTATATGCATAAGTATATAAACATTAAACATAAATTTGATATAACATAAATGATAAGTAGGTGACAGTGTCGACCATATGTAAGCAATCATTAATAAATGTTATATAACATAAATATAAATATTAGTAAACATAAATGATAATTAGGCGACAGTGTCGGCCATATAAATGTTAGATAATAGAAATATAAATGTTAGTAGCATAAATGATAATTAGGCGACAGTGTCGGCCATATAAATGTTAGATAATTGAAATATAAATGTTAGTAACATAAATGATAATTAGACGACAGTGTCGACCATATATTATTCAGGTGGTATAACTGACCATATATCATTTAGGTGGCAGAGCCAACCATAATTAGTATTAAGATTATCGTGCTGATAACGTGTTATAATTCAGTAGGCTTATAACTACCTTTAGTGGTTTGATTCTTGATGTTATAATTCAGTAGGCTTATAACTACCTTTAGTGATTTGATTCTTGATTAAGAATACTAATAATGAAGTGTAAGAACAAAGATGATAATGGAGAGAAAGAAAGAAACACTTTGTAAGTGTGAGAAATAGTGCAAGTTTAATGCTTGCATTCATGGCTATTTATAGCAAAAATATCACAAGTTTAGGTAATACAATAATATTACTTTTGTGTATCAATAATTGACTATCCATTTATATATATATATATATATATATATATATATATATATATATATATATATATTTATATATTATAACATTTATAACTATTACTTCTTTTATATGGCGCTAGCTAGTAAATTAAGTTTCATTAGTAAAACAACTTACTAAAATATCTATTTAATTTGTCATGTATTACGGAGTTTATTGTAACATACGGAGTATTATATACCTATATCTCAAAGGCAGAGGCCAAATGAATAGTCCTATTCATTTTTTCACTTTTCGCAAACTTAACCCCCAACTTTTATTAAAATACCAATCGCACCCTCACTTTATACTCTTATTAAAATACAAGTCGCACCTCCACTTTATACGTATATTTTTCCCAAATTTCACAAACTAAACCCCCTAACTTTTATTAAAATACAAATCGAACCCCCACTTTACTAATTTTTTTTTACTAAGATTCAATTTTCACAAACTTAACCCCCTAACTTTTATTAAAATAGAAATCGAACTCCCACTTTATACGTATATTTTTTTCAAATTTCACAAACTTAACCCCCTAACTTTTATTAAAATACAAATCGAACCCCCACTTTACTAACCTTTTTTTTTTTTAAAATAAAACCCGAACGCTAAAAGAAGCAACTTTCACAAAAGGAACAACCCTTCAATGTTAGATGTCGAAAAAAATTCTTTTTTACAAAATAGATCAAGACTTTTTTTAACTCGCATTCAAAACGGAGCCCCGGCGCGAAGCGAGGGCTCCACAACTAGTTATATTATATTATATTTATATATCTAAAATGTATATCCAAAGTGAATAGTAACTTCACAAGTTTCACAAAACACCCCCAATCTTTTACTTATTTACATTTTAGACTCAAAATATATAATAGTTAACTTTATAGCTTTTATAAATTTACCACAAACTTTAAACATTTTATACTTTAACCATTAAACTTCTCATTCATTATAAATCGACCACATACTTTATATACTACCTAATAGACAAAACCGATTAATAGTCATCAGGGGCGTTTTCGTCCTTTCACGTTTTTCCCTTTTCCCACCTTTTTTTTTTTCAAAAAAGCCCCCATAGTTTGTTCAAATATTAAAATCGACCCCCCAAAGTGTCAAATACTCATTTTCATAAAAAAAAATTTAAATAAACTCCACCCAAATATTCAACGGGCCGTATCTTCTCACTCGCAACGAGTTAAATTTTTCTGACACCATCGTTAAACTCGAAATAATTTCAGGAGCACACTGTCACTAACTATACGCAAAACATACGCTTTTTAAAAAACGCTAAATATTTGATCTACTTTTCATACACGTCGATTTTGCGTTAAATTTTTAAAAGTCGACAATTCCATAGTGAAACGCGGAGATGTACATATATTGTTAATTTAAAACAACATTTAAATCTTTCACGGATTACACCTTTTAGTTCGAATCGAATTGCGCTTCAAGGATATCATCTTTAGCCACGAAATAATTTTACAAACTAAACGCAATATAATACATTGAAAACCGAACCCCGGCGCGAAGCGAGGGTTCGAACACTAGTTAATTACTAAATAGCCAAATAGGTCATCAACTATACGAACCAGCTGGACTGATTAGAAACTAACTTTTAATTCGACGTCAATGCATCAGATGCAGATCGACTTCAATGTGGAGGTCAAGGGTTCGATTCATGTCATTCACAAAGTTATTCTCCTTTATAGTCACGGAGGTTCGCCTGCAATGGCTGTTCGCATAGTGGATAGTCGTTCTGAAATTAGTCAGTCAAAAAAAAGGTTGTATATCCAGGTTAATAAAAAAAAAAAAAAAAAGTCATGATTCATGAATTAATAATAAATTTATATATGTTACAACCATCTAGAAGCAATCGAGTTATATTTGAACTTCTTGTAAAACAAGTTAAGTATACGGTGAACTAATATTTGACTTTCATGGTGAACTATTGCTCGTAGTGGTTTGACCAACCTGGAAGGCAAGGTCTCCTCATAACAACTTGTAATTAATTAAGGACGGGAATGGATATCATCATATTCAACAGATTCTATATATTAAAATGTAAATGTATATGAATGATCTAAATTTATGAATAATGACTTTATTAATCGAGTTAACAGAAAGCGTCGACTTATTGGCAACTTAACTGTCACATGAAAATTTGATGCTACAACTTTCATGACGTCTCACATTTTTTTAACCTACTTATTGACTGGAGGTTCATTCGGAAGCAATCTCTCTATCCATAGAACATTGAGAGCAAAGACAGATCTAGTTGAAGCCCAGTGGTAGCACGGGCTACCACTAAAATTCACGATACAGTGAATTTTTTTTTTTAGCTTTTAACCAGTAATACCACTGGATAGTGTAATTTTTTTGTGTGACACCACTAGATAGTGTAAATTTTTTGAGCTTTTAACTAGTGACACCAGTGACAATGATTCCTAGATCCGCCACTGATTAAGAAGAAGAACTTTCTCTACTTCTGGGGTGTTTTACTCTTGGTGGAGAAATGACTTCGCTTTATTTTAAAAATAATAGAATGATTGTCTACATTTTACCTACCTCATACCCCACTTATATGCGTCGACTTATTCATATAAATATTTACCTTTAGATTTTTTCGATGATAATCAAAATACATTTTAGAAAGAATTACTTTCTGTGGGTGTATTTGACTTAAACTAACACTGTAATGTTCAAGAACGTTTAAAAGAAAAGGAGGAATTCAAAGATTACCGATAGTTATTTGATGGGCATAAAGGGGAATTTTCTTTTCAGGATGGTTATCAGCCGTGTCAGACTGAGAAGGAACAACTGGGTTAAATTTATCGAGATTTTTAAATATTGTTCGTAAATAATCCAACCTCTGTTGAGTCATCGAAGTAGAAATTGTACCTACGTCTTTGGTATCCTTCTTATCTACAGTACTCTAACTTTCGGCCATGGTAGAATTATAGGACAATTACAAAAAAGCGGAAGAACGTAGAACCCTAACCTTGAAGCGGCAAAGATGAAACGAAAAAGCTTCGAAAGTATATTGCAAGGAGATGACGATGAAATCTTATACAGAATAAAAGGTAAAGTTCAATAAAAAAAATAAGATAAGACAAATATATTAGGTATTTATAGGGTCGGTGAAAATATATAAATGATTCTGATAAGGACATATGTGCGGTCAAGATCAACAAAGGAAGTTACCTGAAATAAATTTGGAATTCAAATCGTTTATTTAAAAAGGAAACATTTCAAATTGTCTAATCAAATCGCTAGAAGTCATGATTGTTGGTCAAATAAATTCAGCAAAAGGCAACGTCAACATGAGTCTCTTCCCGAGGCAAAGACATTTTTATTTCTTTTTTTGTTAAAAAAGTTAAGTAAAAAATAAAAATATCACACTAGGAGGACTTAATGGAGTGCCCTATGGTTTGCACGCATTAAAAACCTACTATAAGCCAGAAAAGATGTTTGAAAGGCATAACATAACATCAAAGACAAGTTTCAAAGTATACACGTTCAACGTTTTCCATCCAGAAAAGTATTCTAAATCATAATTCAAGTCACCCAACGTTTTGCGTAAACCCTGAAGGCAACATTGTATACTTAAGCCCTAAGAAGAGCACGTGAGTGTAGCGACCCGACAAAATCGTCATTGACGGCGCCGTCTACTTAGGTCCCGTAACGAGGTCATAAGTCTTTAAAATAACGTTTGACCAAAGATATGTCACATTCATTTCAAAAGTAAGAGTGTTTCAAAGTTTACAAGAATTGTTCAACCAAAAGTTACGTTACTAAGTTATAAGTACAATTGAAACCCATGCGACACAATTTTAGATAAAATCAAAAGACGCTCTACGTATGCATGTATACTCGACATCCAAGCAAGTATCAAAAGTAATGAGCGGAAGCATGTATCACAAAACGTTCAAGGACCTGAGAAAAACATAGAAATCTGTCAACGAAAATGTTGGTGAAATCATAGGTTTAAGTAAGTAAGTACAAATGAACCACAAGATTTATATCATTGAAATAATAGTTATCCATTTCAAAAATTGTTATCACGAGCACCCAATTATCAAGGCTTAACATTCCTTCCATAGAACCCCATCACAATAGTGTTAGAACATACACTGTTTCTCGAAAATATATTTCATCCGAAGTAACGGTAGCGAACCGTACAAATGAGGGTTTGTCAAACCCATATGGATCCATAAAACATAAGTTCTCGCTTACACCCGGCAAATGTAACTAATGATAATCGAATTGAGGATTTTGTTCTAAACTCGTATGTAGAATGTTTGTTTTCCTGTACTTGTGTTCACTTAGTAAAAAGAAACGTTTATGTTTTCTCATCCCAAATGTAAGTTCAAAAGAGTAAAAGTGGGACTATGATCTCACCTTGAGTGCACGTATGTAAAAGTACTTCAACAAGTAAACGTGTGCAAGAACGAACGCTAGTCTTGACCTAAACAAATAGGTTTGTATCAATATCGGTAAACATGGTCGGTCAAAGTGTTCAATTAGTCCTATGGCTCGTTACGACTCGATTACTATAGCATGTGAGTCAAGTTGTCACGTTTCATGCAAGATACAAGTATAAAAGCATGTTAGAACGATTGCACAAACATTTGGTTAAGTTTGATTAAAAGTCAACTTGGGTCGGGTCAAAGTCAACGAAAAAGTCAACACGTTCGGGTCGGGTCTCGTACTATTTTTCTGAGGTTTTTAATCATATATGAGCATGTTAGAACAAGTTACATGTGAATCGGAGGTGCGTAGTATAGCAAACATTTTTCGTAAAATGGCAAACCAAAACAGTCCCTGGCAGTGCATCTGGACGGCGTCCAGATTTGCTGGACGGCGTCCAGCATTGAAGGACTGGACGGCGTCCAAATCAGTATCCAGTTCCAGTTTTGCTGCAACATACAAATGCACGAACCAAAACTTAAACAAACCAAAACATGTGTCTTATATCATCGGAAAGGTATTTTGACGAGGAAAACAACTAAGCATATTTCATCAATCAATCTACCACTTACAACAACTAAAATCACATTGAATGCTCAACATTTATTACATTCAAGTTCATAAATGCGGTTTGGTGATTCGGAAATTTACTACCTACATATAATACGCCGGTAAAGGGTTATTCCGGAAAACTTATCTAGGGTAAAAACTAGATTTCAAAAGATCAAATGTTTTCATAAAGATCCAATTTCCTTAATGAATCTAAATTTTTATAGTCATGTGGGACTGTAAACCATATCGTTACTACCATTGTTTATACCGCCGTATAGAAATCACTGATGTACAAAGTGTGAAGAATAAAGAAGTGATTCTAGTATTTCAAGACGATATTGCTTGAGGACAAGCAACGCTCAAGTGTGGGAATATTTGATAATGCTAAAAACGAACATATATTTCATAGCATTATTCCTCAAGAAAGACAAGCTTTTAGTTGCAATTGTTCTATTTACAAGTGATATTCGTTTAAATAATAAAAGGTGAAGACAAAAGACAGATTCGACGAATTGAAGACGCAAACGACCAAAAAGCTCAAAAGAACAAAAGACAATCAAAAAGGTTCCAATTATTGATAAGAAACGTCTCGAAATTACAGAAGTACAAGATTCAAAACGCAAAGTACAAGATATTAAATTGTACGCGAGGACGTTCGAAAATCCGGAACCGGGACTAGAGTCAACTCTTAACGCTCGACGCAACGGACTAAAAATTACAAGTTAACTATGTATATAAATATAATATAATATATAATTAATTATATTAATTATATATATATTATATATATATATTAAAAACCGTCGGCAGCAAGAAACTCCAAGGGTGTGAGCTGTAAATACATCTCCGCGACTCGCGGAGTTTTAAGGGCATTTTGCCGCGAGTCGCGGAGCCCCAATTTTCAACTCTGGCTATAAAGCCAACCGAATTCTGATCAAATTTCATCATCTTTTTTCTTCTCATTCATACGAGTAATATATATATATAATTTATATTTTAATTTTAATTTTAATTTTAATTCTAATAATAAGGGTATGTTAGCGAATGTTGTAAGGGTGTAAGTCGAAATTCTGTCCGTGTAACGCTACGCTATTTTTAATCATTGTAAGTTATGTTCAACCTTTTTACATTAATGTCTCGTAGCTAAGTTATTATTATGCTTATTTAAAACGAAGTAATCATGATGTTGGGCTAATTACTAAAATTGGGATGTTGGGCTTTGTACCATAATTGGGGTTTGGACAAAAGAACGACACTTGTGGAAATTAGACTATGGGCTATTAATGGGCTTTATATTTGTTTAACTAAATGAAAGTTTGTTAATGTTAATATAAAGATTTACAATTGGGCGTCCCTATAAATTACCATATACACTCGATCGGACACGATGGGCGGGGTATTTATATGTACGAATAATCGTTCATTTAACCGGACACGGGAATGGATTAATAGCCACTAGAATAATTAAAACAGGGGTGAAATTACATTCAAGGGTAATTGGTGTAATTGTTAACAAAGTAGTAAAACCTTGATTTACACGCAGTCGATAACCTGGTGTATTCATTAAACAAAGTATTAAAACCTTGTTACAATTCGAATCCCCAATTAGTTGGAATATTTAACTTCGGGTATAATAATAATTTGACAAGGACACTTGCAATTTATATTTATGACTGATGGACTGTTATGGACAAAAACCAGACGGACATATTAAATAATCCAGGACAAAGGACAATTAACCCATGGGCATAAAACTAAAATCAACACGTCAAACATCATGATTACGGAAGTTTAAATAAGCATAATTCTTTTATTTCATATTTAATTTCTTTTATTTTATATTTAATTGCACTTCTAATTATCGCACTTTTATTTATTGTTATTTAATCGCACTTTTAATTATCGTACTTTTTAATTATCGAAATTTTATTATATCGCATTTTTATTATTCGCAATTTCATTATCGTTATTTACTTTACGCTTTAATTTAAGTCTTGTATTTATTTTATATTTTACATTAGGTTTTAACTGCGACTAAAGTCTTAAAATCGACAAACCGGTCATTAAACGGTAAAAACCCCCCTTTATAATAATAATATTACTTATATATATGTTTGTATTTTTATAAAAGTAAACTAATATAGCGTTGAGCTTTGTTTAAAGATTTCCCTGTGGAACGAACCGGACTTACTAAAAACTACACTACTGTACGATTAGGTACACTGCCTATAAGTGTTGTAGCAAGGTTTAAGTATATCCATTCTATAAATAAATAAATATCTTGTGTAAAATTGTATCGTATTTAATAGTATTTTTCTAGTAAAATATTAACTATTTTATATACCCCTCGCTTTGACATCAAGTATTTTTGGCGCCGCTGCCGGGGAAACGCCGAAGCGAAACGCCATATTTTTAAATTTTAAATTATAATTTGTTTTTGTAAAATTTATATTTTTGTTTTAAAAAAAAATTAAAAAGATATAAAAAATTAAAAAATCTTTTAAAACCGAAAAAAAAAAGTATTTTAAATATATTTTTAAGTTTTTCTTTTATTTTTACAAAATTATAAAGTATTTTAAGTTTATTTTTAGTTTTTAAAATTAAGTTTTATTTTAATTATATATATATTTATCTTTTAAATATAAAACATAAAATAATAAAAAAAAAAATAAAGAAAACGCGTAAAAACTCAACCCTGTCAACAGAATTTCTGAACCCCGCGACTCGCGGGGTTTTCTTCTTTAATTGCCGCGACTCGCGGAGATCATCTGACAGGCGACAAGGAAGCCCTAAATCTGCTTTAATTACGGTTTTAATTAATTATTATTATTATTTAAACCTAATTATTATTATTATTATTATTAGTTTTATTTTTACTTTTTACTTTTTATTTATATATTTTAGTTAAATTAGTTTTATTAAAATTGTAAAATTAGTAGTTTTATAAAATAAATAATATAAAAATAATATTTTTATAAAAATTGTACTTTTTACAACTTTTTGTATATTTTTATATTTTGTACCTTTTTAATCGTTGTAGCATAACTTTTGTATTTTTAGCTCATAATTAATTTTAATCTTAGTTTTTGCTATAGTAATTTTTACTCCTAGATTTTTAGGCTTTGCCGTAGAATTCCTTAAGTGCTTTTTCTTTAGACTAAGATTTAGGTGCTTTATAATTTTGCGACGCCTTTTTAAGTTTTAGTTTCTTTTTAAGTTATTTCCATTTGGGATTTAGTTTCTCCTGTAAGCCTTAATATTTTTAGACACCTTTTACTATGTATCAATTATCATTCCAATTAGTAATCTCAATTTGCGATTATAATTTTAAGTTAGTTGTAGTAATAAGGTTAGGTTAGTAAAGTATTTTTAAGTTTTTATAAGTCACCTTTTATTTTTCCGTCACCTTTTATTTTTCAACCATTTTTTCCTTTTCAACCTTTTGCGACGAACTCTTTTTCTCTCTTATTTCTCGCTATTCTAGTTTTTAGGACTTAGAATTTTTTCTACTTCTTATCTAAATTTCTTAAAATTACGAAAATTTATTTTAAGTGGTTAAATTGATAGACATCAAAATTTTCTGGTTCGTAGTAATAGTTGGATTTGTACGTGGACCGGGTTATTGGAGCCAAACAGTCCTCAATTATATTGAGACCAAACGAATCCTGCCCCTCTGCTGCATCTTTTGGCTATTCGAAACGTGGGCAAAATCAGAAAAGTCTATTGATTGGATAACTTATTATAATTTTTCTTTCCTTTTTAAAACTAATAGGATATTCAGTGAATGCACCGAGCAAGACGTTCATCACCTTTTGTACGTTCACCACCTGTAACTAGATCAAGACATCGTTTAACAAATATAACCGCCGTTGATTTTTCTTTAGAATCGTCATCTAGTCAACCAAGTACTTCAGTTCAAATTTCCGATAATCCATTTTTTGAACCCAACCTCACAATTGAGAATCCAGAGAATATTCAGGAACGGTTCGTAGATCCTGAACCACTAAACTTTCCTCCGGAGCCACCAATCATTCAAACAGAGATTGTTGAAGAACGAACTATTAAAACAGAATCATTTAGTGATACCGATTCAACAAATTCAATTATGGAGAATCTGGAACCTTTAAGTATGGAAGACCGAATGAGAGCTAAACGCACTGGCCAAGGTCACGCAATTACTCATCCAGACATTAATGCGCCAGATTATGAAATCAAAGGACAAATTCTACACATGGTGACTAATCAATGCCAATTTAGTGGTGCACCGAAGGAAGATCCAAATGAACATCTACGTACCTTTAATAGGATCTGCACACTATTTAAAATACGAGAAGTGGAGGATGAACAGATATATCTCATGTTATTTCCCTGGACTTTAAAGGGAGAAGCCAAAGATTGGTTGGAATCGTTACCTGAAGGGGCGATTGATACATGGGACGTTTTAATTGACAAATTTCTTAAACAATTCTTTCCTGCATCTAAAGCCGTAAGACTTCAAGCAGAAATTGTTACATTCACACAAAAACCAAATGAAACTCTATATGAGGCGTGGACAAGATATGGAAAGTTATTAAGAGGATGTCCGCAACATGGTTTAGACACCTGTCAAATAGTACAAATATTTTACCGAGGATGCGACATCACTACAAGAAAAGACATAGATATAGCAGCTGGTGGTTCTATTATGAAGAAAACCGAAACTGATGCTTACAAAATTATTGATAACACTGCTTCCCACTCACATGAGTGGCACCAAGAAAAAGATATCATTAGATCATCTAAAGCAGCTAGAGCCGATTCTAGCCATGACTTAGATTCCATTTCCGCAAAGATAGATGCTTTCGAGAGACGAATGGAAAAGATGACTAAGGATATTCATTCAATACGAATTAGTTGTGAGCAGTGTGGAGGACCACATTTGACAAAAGATTGTCTCAGTATTGAATTAACAATGGAACAAAGAGAGAATATTTCATACATAAACCAAAGGCCTGGAAATAATTATCAGAATAATTATCAACCGCCAAGACCGATTTACAATCAAAACCAGAATTATAACCGAAATATTCCATACAACAACCAACAAGGTCCTAGCAATCAACAAGTATCCAATAATACTTACAATCAGCAAAGACCAAATTTTCAAAACAAACCACCACAACAAACCGATGATAAAAAGCCGAATTTAGAAGATATGATGACAAAGCTAGTTGAAACTCAAACGCAGTTTTTCACATCTCAGAAACAAACAAATGAACAAAATGCTCAAGCATTTAGAAATCAACAAGCTTCTATTCAAAATCTGGAACAAGAAGTAAGTAACCTAGCAAGGTTAATAGGTGAAAGAAAACCGGGAAGTCTACCTAGTGATACAAACGCTAACCCCCGGAATGAAACAGCTAAAGCTATTACCACAAGAAGTGGTACAACACTTAAACCACCTGAAATACCTGTAACTTCTGATGAAACTATTCCTACTCCACAAGAACCACAACCTGATCAAGATAAGGAAAAAGAACCGGTAGTTGAAAAGGTTAATAAAGATAACACAGTTAAGGATAAACCTTATGTTAAACCATACCAACCACCACTTCCTTACCCGAGTAAAATGAAAAAAGAAAAACTTGAAGCCGAGCAATCCAAATTCTTGGATATGTTTAAACAGATAAATGTAAATCTTCCTTTCATTGATGTGATTTCAGGAATGCCAAGGTATGCTAAATTCTTGAAAGATCTAATCACGAATAGAAAGAAAATGGAAGAACTCTCGGCTGTTACTATGAATGCTAATTGTTCAGCAGTGCTGTTGAATAAGATACCAGAAAAACTATCTGATCCAGGAAGTTTCACAATTCCATGTTTTCTGGGTAGTCTTAGTTCAATAGAAGCATTGGCAGACTTAGGTGCTAGTATAAATCTAATGCCGTATTCACTATACGCTAAACTAGACCTTGGAGAATTGAAACCAACCAGAATAAGCATACAACTAGCCGATAGATCAATAAAATATCCTAGAGGGATAATGGAGAACATGCTAGTTAAAGTTGGTACTTTAGTATTTCCAGTAGATTTTGTTGTTTTGGACATGGAAGAAGATTCTCAAGTTCCTCTCATATTAGGAAGACCATTCTTAAACACGGCTAAAGCAATGATAGACGTGTTCGGTAAGAAACTGACCCTAAGTATAGAGGATGAGAGTGTTACCTTTTCAGTGGATAGAGCCATGCAACAACCACAATCTGCAGATGATACATGTTATTATATTCAAACTATAGATGCACATGCAGAATTATTAGAAGAATTTCCAGAATTACAAGGAACAGGAGAATGTTCTTTAGGAGAAGGTAATGAACCAATTGATGAAGCTGAAATGTTAGCTACACTTATAGCTAATGGATATGAACCAACAACAGAAGAAATTCAAATGCTAAAAGAAGAAGACAGATATCGATATAAATCATCGATAGAAGAACCTCCGAAATTAGAGTTAAAGCCACTTCCAAACCATTTGGAATACGCTTATTTACATGGTGAATCTGAATTACCTGTAATAATATCGTCTTCTCTTACTGAAAATGAAAAATCACAACTCATTTCTGTGTTGAAAGCTCATAAACCAGCCATTGCATGGAAGATTCATGATATTAAAGGAATAAGTCCTTCGTATTGCACACATAAAATCCTTATGGAAGAAGGTCATAAAACGTATGTGCAACGCCAACGAAGACTAAATCCTAATATGCAAGATGTAGTTAAGAAAGAGATTATTAAACTGCTAGATGCAGGTTTGATATATCCAATTTCTGATAGTCCATGGGTAAGCCCAGTTCAATGCGTGCCTAAGAAGGGTGGCATGACTGTCATTACAAATGAGAAAAATGAGCTTATTCCTACTAGGACTGTAACAGGATGGCGTGTATGTATTGATTATAGAAAATTAAATGACGCCACCAGAAAAGATCACTTTCCCTTACCTTTCATAGATCAAATGTTGGAAAGATTAGCCGGAAATAGTTACTATTGTTTTCTAGATGGATTTTCCGGATATTTTCAAATTCCAATAGCACCCGAAGATCAAGAGAAAACCACATTCACGTGCCCTTATGGTACTTTTGCTTACAAACGCATGCCATTTGGACTTTGTAACGCCCATGCAACCTTTCAAAGGTGTATGATGGCGATTTTTCACGACATGATAGAAGAATGCATGGAAGTATTCATGGATGACTTTTCAGTCTTCGGTGATACATTTAAATCATGTCTAGTTAATCTGGAACGAATGCTAATTAGATGCGAAAAATCAAATCTAGTACTTAATTGGGAGAAATGCCATTTCATGGTTAAAGAAGGCATCGTTCTTGGACATAAAATTTCAAAAGAAGGAATTGAAGTGGATAGAGCTAAAGTAGATGTAATTGCTAAACTTCCACATCCCACCAATGTTAGAGGAGTTAGGAGTTTTCTAGGGCATGCCGGTTTTTACCGACGTTTCATAAAAGATTTTTCTAAAATTGCCACTCCTATGAATAAACTCCTAGAAAAGGATGCGCCATTCATCTTTTCAGATGAGTGTATCAAATCTTTTAATATTCTTAAAGAGAAACTCACTCATGCACCGATCATGATAACACCAAATTGGAATCTACCATTTGAACTAATGTGCGATGCAAGTGATTTTGCAATGGGAGCCGTTTTAGGACAAAGGATTGAAAAACGATTTCAACCTATATATTATGCTAGTAAGACATTACAAGGAGCACAAACAAACTATACAACTACTGAAAAAGAACTCCTTGCTATTGTCTTTGCTTTTGACAAATTTCGATCATATCTCGTTCTAGCAAAAACGGTGGTCTATACCGACCATTCTGCTCTTAGATACCTATTTTCAAAACAAGATGCTAAACCAAGATTAATCCGTTGGATCTTACTCTTACAAGAGTTTGATATTGAAATCCGAGATAAAAGAGGAGCAGAAAATCTCGCCGCTGATCATCTTTCTCGTCTTGAAAATCCCGAATTAGAAGTTCTAAATGAATCAGCCATACAAGACAACTTTCCTGATGAATATCTATTGAAGATAGATTATAAAGAAATCCCATGGTTTGCAGACTATGCAAATTATTTAGTATGTGGATTCCTTGAAAAAGGATTATCATACCAAAGACGAAAGAAATTCTTCAGTGATATAAAACACTATTTCTGGGAAGATCCACATCTGTTTAAAAGTTGTCCCGATGGAATAATACGCCGATGTGTATTTGGAGATGAAGCTAGTAAAATTTTAAACCATTGTCACACAGGACCAACAGGAGGGCATTATGGGCCTCAACTAACAGCAATAAAAGTTTATGACGCTGGATTCTATTGGCCTACAATTTACAAAGACGCACACCTTCTTTGCAAATCCTGTGATGCATGTCAAAGGACCGGAAAAATAAGTCAACGTGATGAAATGCCACAAAATGTCATCCAAGTATGTGAAGTATTTGACATTTGGGGTATTGACTTTATGGGTCCATTTCCAAAATCTCATAATAATTTATATATACTCGTAGCCATTGATTATGTATCTAAATGGGCGGAAGCACAAGCTCTCCCAACTAATGATGCACGAGTTGTAGTCAACTTTTTAAAACGTCTTTTTGCAAGGTTTGGAACACCGAAAGCTTTAATAAGTGATCGGGGTACTCATTTCTGTAATAATCAACTTGAGAAAATTCTTAAAAGATATGGAGTAACTCATAAAATCTCCACCGCATATCATCCACAAACAAGTGGACAAGTTGAAAATACCAACCGAGCTTTAAAACGTATTCTAGAGAAAACCGTAGGATCAAATCCGAAGGAATGGTCCATTAAATTGGAGGATGCACTCTGGGCTTTTAGAACAGCCTACAAAACTCCAATTGGAACCACACCTTTTAGACTTGTTTATGGAAAAGCATGTCATCTTCCAGTAGAAATTGAACACAAAGCATTTTGGGCTTTGAAGACATGTAATCTTGATTTACATGAAGCCGGACGTCTACGATTAAGTCAACTAAACGAATTAGAAGAATTAAGACATGAAGCATACGAAAATTCGTTAATCTATAAAGAAAGAACGAAGAAATGGCATGATAAAAGAATCAGAAGTTCAAAAGAATTTAAAGAAGGAGACAGAGTTCTTCTTTTCAATTCACGATTCAAGCTATTTCCTGGAAAATTGAAATCAAGATGGTCTGGACCATTCATAGTTAAAAGAGTTTTCCCATACGGAACAATAGAATTGATAAATTCAAATGGGATTGAATTTAAAGTTAATGGTCACAGAGTTAAACATTACATACAGGGTCCGATGGAAGTCGACAACGAAGTTAATCACAATTTCGACACCACAGCTAACTAAGTGTGGGGAGAATCAAGTCTTTAAAGGATAATATGTATTTCTGTTAGAGTTAGATTGTCTGTTTTCGTGTAGTTCTCGAAAATGGAACCCGAATGGTCTTTCCCTAGCAGACCCTAAAGAACTAGTCTTCTCCCCCCATTCTGAATTTTTATTTTTTTTTAGGTTTTTACAAAATGAAGACTGCCTGTGAACTAAACCATGGTCTAATGCTACACGCTTTGATCACTAAACGTAATAATGACATACTACCGAGTGAATTAGTATCAGTAATCAGAGAAAGAATGGACGGAGTTAGAAAAGGATCCAGATGCGAAGATAATAAGTTACAATTTGGTAAAGGAAAATCAAAATCCGCAGCGAAAAGAAGAGCACGACACCTAGAACGATGTCACAAATGCGGAAAATGGTCACATGGAGGTAAATGTTCAAATAATCAAACCTATTCAAATACCGAATTTGTTACTTTATGCAGAGACGGACCGTTCATATGTTTAGAAGAAAAGACAATGAATGCTCGAGGTTACGCCTATGCAGCCATGGAAAACCAATTAAACCGACTATCTTATGAATATAATAGATCATATAACTAAGAAATCTATTTCACAGGTATGTCTGTACAGTTTTTATTTATATTTATTTTTAACCTTTTGATAATAAACGCAAATTTGTTCGCTAAAAAGTATTAAATTGGTATTGAATAAAATTAGGTTTGGCGACCGAAATTATTGATAGCATTTAAAAAATTTATTACATCACTGCGAAATTTAACGTTTATTCTTAAGGTATAAATATCTTTAATCAATCAACCCAAAATATTTCAAAAATTCGTCATGAGTTAAATTAGGTCTTTGAACCGAAATTACTTTACCGAAAAGAGGGGCGCATATTTTTGATAATATTTGATTGATTAAAGTGGGATAAAAAGACAAAAAGATTTTTAATTTATTTTTTTTACCATGTTTTTAATCTTAATATTTAAATCTTAAATTAATATTGTAAACTTTGTAAAAACAATATATTTAAAATATTTGAAAAATTAATATAAGTTTGATATGAATTTATAAATTTTTAAATTAAGTTTAGTGTGAATTTTTAATTTTTAAAATATGAATTTTTAATTTTATGCATTTCAAATTTTAAGTTTGGTGTGAATTTTTAATAATAATTTTGAATTTTATATTTAAGTTGTGTGAATTTAAAAACAAAAATTTACTTTATCTCATTAAGTTAAGAATATGATTTTTAAAATTCGTCGTAAGTTGAAGACTAGGTCTTTGAACCGAAATTGCTTTACCCGAGGGAGGGACGAGAACTTTTATTATCATTATTTTTAATCTTATTGAATTAAAGTATGCCAAAAACATTGAAAAAACCCAAAAATCTTAGCTTTTAAAACAATCGCTACAAAAAGACAAATTTTAAAATTTTGTCGAAGGACGGACTAGGACATCGATCCGAAACGACCTCGTCCTAAATAACAAGGGAAACAAAATTTTAAAATTAATTACTTAATTGTTTTAATAAGTTAATGATTATAAAAAAAAAAAAAAAAAAAAAAAGCAAACTCCGCGACTCGCGGAGTTTGAAGTGCAAACCTCCGCGACTCGCGGAGATACCGGATTACAGAAAAAAAAATAAGAGCTGCAAACGATCAGTAACTCCCCCACACACAAAACAGAATCATACAGCTCGAAAATAACTGCGAAAAAACCCGAAAATCACCCCCAAAAATCTCAATTTTTAACCGTTAATCACCAAATTTTTTGCTAAAATCATGTTGAGAAGGATGCTATCTAAGAATTTCTCAAGAAAAACGGTAAATTTCTACACCTAAACACCATTAATTCGAAATTAGGTGTTCTTGAGCTATTTTTCCCCAATTTGATTTTGATGCTTTTTAGTGTAATTAGACTTAAATTGTTTATGTATTATGCTTGTATAACCTAGATTGATGCTGTTTAACATGATTAGAAGCCTTAAACTTCAAATTTTGAATAATCTAGGGTTTGTGTTCTTGAGCAAATTTGGGGCTTTTTGATATAAACAGGTTATGGCCGATTTTTGTCATGAATTGTTGCTAAATTGAGTAGTGTAACATGTCTAGGTAGTTAAATGATCCAAACTTTGAGCCTAAACATGATTTTGAGAATTAAAGTGGACTTTTTCAAGTCCAAAATTCATGAACTTGATTTTTGAAAGATAATGCCATTTGAGACTTGTTTATTTGCTAGTAATGATTATTTTGACATGTTATTTGAGTTGAATGCTTATGAACTTGGCGAAAATTTTCGTATATGCTTATTTGAAAAAGTGTAGATTTGATAAAAATGTGGAAATAAGCTTAAGTTTGATATAAATTGATAATGTCATTGTAATTATTTTGATTGATGATTTTGCTGACACTAATGCATATTTGGATGCACAAAATTTGTGTTTGATGTGTTTTGCAGAATGAAAGGGGTGAATCTTCATCCCAAGCCCGCCATGCTCCTGCTGAGAACTTGGAACAACAGGAGGTAGATAACTACTACAAGCAGGATGTACCTCATCCAGTCATGACCTTTTCCGATATGCATTTGGAAGAGTTGCACCCGAACCTGAGATTTGACAGACTTTGGATAGATTATCCAAAATATCAACGGGGTTTGCATACTCTTCATTCCAAGGTTGTTGAGGTACCAAGGGTCATAGAATGGGGACCCTTGGAAGCTGTAGAATTGGCCGGGCCAATTAGGGAATTACTTGTACAGAGGTATGGTAATTCTTCTTTTAATGACTGGATATGTTTATTTACCATACGCAGACCTGTATATAAAGTATGGTGTGAAGAGTTGTTATGTAGTATAGAGTTGAATGATCGGGTAGCTAGTTTAACCGATCGTTCTTTTATTAGATTTTTGTTAGGCGGTTCGATGCGCCACATGTCTTTACTGGACATGGCTCAGGCTTTACGTATATATACGCCTGAGGAGTTAGCGTCTGCCGATTGTAGAGGATTGATACTAAACGGTAGAAAGATAGATGAGAATTTTGATACACACGGTGTGTGGAGTCAAATGACAAGCCATCACCGTTTCAAAGGGGGAAACTACTCTTATTTGGATATAGATAGAGCCGAATTAAGAGTAATACATAGGTTTTTAGCTAATTCGATTACACAAAGGGGTAAAAACAAAGAAAAGGTAAATGAACAAGATTTGTTTTACCATATGTGTATTCGAGACCCACAGAGCGCTGTAAGTATACCATATTGTGTGGGTTATTATTTATCAGCTATGGTTCGGGGGATGCGTCCACATAGCATAATAGGAGG
This sequence comes from Rutidosis leptorrhynchoides, assembly GCF_046630445.1. Taxonomy (NCBI): domain Eukaryota; kingdom Viridiplantae; phylum Streptophyta; class Magnoliopsida; order Asterales; family Asteraceae; genus Rutidosis; species Rutidosis leptorrhynchoides. The sequence goes on from NC_092340.1 coordinate 33,995,787, forward strand.
TGGTATTTTTATTACTTTGATTGGTGAATATCTCGGTGTGGATATAAGTCGGGGGGGATTATTACTAGAAGAGCCGGAACCCCGCGATACTATAGGTTTAAATGTATACCATGGTGCGAAAGTTTTGAAGCGGAAAAATAACGCCGCAGTACGATACCATTGTAGACATCCACAGGTGGAGAGAAACCAGGAACAAGGTAATGTAGGAGGGGGGAATGAGATGCAAGAAATGCATAGGTTTATAGCTTCTCAGGAATACGAAAATGCTAGACAGAGAGCATTTGAAGATTGGCAAGTTCATCAGAACCAGATCATAGCGCATTGCCAACATATAGGTAGAAACTATATTCCTACACCGAAACCCGTCTTCCCTCCTTGGTCGATAGAGATGCAGCCACCATATCCTACGTATGACCCTGCCGAAGCATTCTATAGCACTTATGGTTATGCGTGGAACCCCTATTGGTACCAATATCATCCTTAGTTTACTTATTTTTTTTTTTATTTTGTAATTTGTAATTATTGATACATTTAATATTTTTTGTTAATATTGTAATCATTTTTATAATTTCTAACTTTTATTCTTAGATTTTAATAATTTTTGAATGTGGGGTAATAAACCAAACTTCAAAAATATGTATATATGTTTGCAGTTTATCTTATGTACACAACAGGGTAAAACAACGCATTTTCAAAGACTGGCATTAAGTTCAGCAAAAGCAACTAATTTTGACGACAAGATGCAAAATAGATGTGAAATAACAACAAGACGGAATGAACAAATGATGTGCACCATTTATCATTCAGCAAACAAACGCCAATATATTTGGAAACTTTGGTAAAAATTTAATCATTTTCACACAAATCACCCTCAATAATTTAAATTGTTACTGATTTCTTGCAAATGAGGGCATTGCAAGATCTTAAGTGTGGGAAGGGGTTAAATTCTTTCGGATTTTAAATTTTTTTTTACTTTATACATTTGGTTACCATTAAAAACACTAGTAAAGCAGTAGTTGTATTAGAATCTAGTGCTCTCTGATAAAAAAGAACAGCCCTAGTCTTATATACTGACTACCCAATTCTAGTAAAAATTTTCAATTAAATGAATTCAAATCATGTTTATACATATTTATGAACGATAAAACTAGGTTTTAACACCGGAATTATTGTTACCTCGGAAAGGACATAAATTGAGAAACAAACTAAAATGTTAAAATTCATTTAAAATGGAATAGAGGACGATAAAAAGGAAAATAAAAGCCAAGTGTGGGAAAATTTACCAAGTTATCTTAAACATATGTCACATATATCTGTAACAAATAACTGAAAATACTTTTGCTTTGGACTAAACTAAACTGTTTTACCCGATGAAAGAAAAGAAGAGATGGATCTACACGATGAATCAATTCCATCATTAAAAGGAAGTAAAGTCTTCCGAAAAAGAAACGCGCTTCTTGATTTAGGTCATGAAGTTGTCGTTCAGACCAGCTGTAGGTTGACGAAAAATCTAGAAAAGTCATCACTAAAATCAGCAGGAAATCCACGGACCTCAGCATTAAACAGGGTCGCCAAGTGGTCAGATTTATCCTAACCATGAGAAGGATTTATCTCGTACAATGGGGGGGCACCGTGCAAATTAGCTGGATAAGACTAATGAATCAGATCCCCAGAAAGGATAATCTCCTTAAAGATTAAAAATCAGCTTTTAAGCCTGATATTACTCAATCCTTGAGATTGACCTTAAAGATTGAGAATTCAAACTCATGGAATTCAATGATATCTAAACTCGAGCTTGAACGAGAAAATATTTTGATCAAAAATACAAACCGATTTGTTTTCTGAAAACCCATTTTCAATGCGTTCATTACCATTGAACGTAAAATCCTAGGAATTCACCTGGAATTCATTAGGTCACCTGAACTAAATCGGGTGTCAACCGTAAGAACGGTGGTTGCATAGCATGGTCAAAGACAGGACCTTGTGCCAGACCGAAAAATTATAAGGGTGAGCTTTACTATTGCTCCTACCAAGGATAGTAATTGCGTCCGACACGTTATAGACCATAATCAAAAGCATGTCACGGGACATTGCCTTAAACAGTTGCTTGTTCAACGCTTTCCTTTACAACCGGACGGTAGTTTGCCGAAAGGTAATATACGGAACAAGTAAACTGGACGTGTTGCTTTCCAAATACAAGGTTAGCAAGTGGGTGACACAAAACCGCAAGTTTTGAGCTAAAATTTTCAATTCTGAAACCCACCAAACCCACAAAAATATTTTGCAAACACCGGTAAAGGGTTATTCCGGAAAACTTATCTAGGGTAAAAACTAGATTTCAAAAGATCAAATGTTTTCATAAAGATCCAATTTCCTTAATGAATCTAAATTTTTATAGTCATGTGGGACTGTAAACCATATCGTTACTACCATTGTTTATACCGCCGTATAGAAATCACTGATGTACAAAGTGTGAAGAATAAAGAAGTGATTCTAGTATTTCAAGACGATATTGCTTGAGGACAAGCAACGCTCAAGTGTGGGAATATTTGATAATGCTAAAAACGAACATATATTTCATAGCATTATTCCTCAAGAAAGACAAGCTTTTAGTTGCAATTGTTCTATTTACAAGTGATATTCGTTTAAATAATAAAAGGTGAAGACAAAAGACAGATTCGACGAATTGAAGACGCAAACGACCAAAAAGCTCAAAAGAACAAAAGACAATCAAAAAGGTTCCAATTATTGATAAGAAACGTCTCGAAATTACAGAAGTACAAGATTCAAAACGCAAAGTACAAGATATTAAATTGTACGCGAGGACGTTCGAAAATCCGGAACCGGGACTAGAGTCAACTCTTAACGCTCGACGCAACGGACTAAAAATTACAAGTTAACTATGTATATAAATATAATATAATATATAATTAATTATATTAATTATATATATATTATATATATATATTAAAAACCGTCGGCAGCAAGAAACTCCAAGGGTGTGAGCTGTAAATACATCTCCGCGACTCGCGGAGTTTTAAGGGCATTTTGCCGCGAGTCGCGGAGCCCCAATTTTCAACTCTGGCTATAAAGCCAACCGAATTCTGATCAAATTTCATCATCTTTTTTCTTCTCATTCATACGAGTAATATATATATATAATTTATATTTTAATTTTAATTTTAATTTTAATTCTAATAATAAGGGTATGTTAGCGAATGTTGTAAGGGTGTAAGTCGAAATTCTGTCCGTGTAACGCTACGCTATTTTTAATCATTGTAAGTTATGTTCAACCTTTTTACATTAATGTCTCGTAGCTAAGTTATTATTATGCTTATTTAAAACGAAGTAATCATGATGTTGGGCTAATTACTAAAATTGGGATGTTGGGCTTTGTACCATAATTGGGGTTTGGACAAAAGAACGACACTTGTGGAAATTAGACTATGGGCTATTAATGGGCTTTATATTTGTTTAACTAAATGAAAGTTTGTTAATGTTAATATAAAGATTTACAATTGGGCGTCCCTATAAATTACCATATACACTCGATCGGACACGATGGGCGGGGTATTTATATGTACGAATAATCGTTCATTTAACCGGACACGGGAATGGATTAATAGCCACTAGAATAATTAAAACAGGGGTGAAATTACATTCAAGGGTAATTGGTGTAATTGTTAACAAAGTAGTAAAACCTTGGTTTACACGCAGTCGATAACCTGGTGTATTCATTAAACAAAGTATTAAAACCTTGTTACAATTCGAATCCCCAATTAGTTGGAATATTTAACTTCGGGTATAATAATAATTTGACAAGGACACTTGCAATTTATATTTATGACTGATGGACTGTTATGGACAAAAACCAGACGGACATATTAAATAATCCAGGACAAAGGACAATTAACCCATGGGCATAAAACTAAAATCAACACGTCAAACATCATGATTACGGAAGTTTAAATAAGCATAATTCTTTTATTTCATATTTAATTTCTTTTATTTTATATTTAATTGCACTTCTAATTATCGCACTTTTATTTATTGTTATTTAATCGCACTTTTAATTATCGTACTTTTTAATTATCGAAATTTTATTATATCGCATTTTTATTATTCGCAATTTCATTATCGTTATTTACTTTACGCTTTAATTTAAGTCTTGTATTTATTTTATATTTTACATTAGGTTTTAACTGCGACTAAAGTCTTAAAATCGACAAACCGGTCATTAAACGGTAAAAACCCCCCTTTATAATAATAATATTACTTATATATATGTTTGTATTTTTATAAAAGTAAACTAATATAGCGTTGAGCTTTGTTTAAAGATTTCCCTGTGGAACGAACCGGACTTACTAAAAACTACACTACTGTACGATTAGGTACACTGCCTATAAGTGTTGTAGCAAGGTTTAAGTATATCCATTCTATAAATAAATAAATATCTTGTGTAAAATTGTATCGTATTTAATAGTATTTTTCTAGTAAAATATTAACTATTTTATATACCCCTCGCTTTGACATCACAATACACCAAAATTTAAGTTCATGCTAGTTACTTCAAAACAACAAGATCGAGCATACAAATCACATATTCATGTTAAACTTGAGCCATAGACACTAATTAACACTTTTATAAGTTAAAAACATCAAAAACACAAAATCTAGTGATTTTAGAAAGTTACCCAAATGTAATAAAATTGGTATGGAATCGAAGAGGAAGATGCAAGGATTCCAAATATGTAAGTTGTTTTGTAAAACACTTGCTAGATTGGATTTAGATGATGATTCTTTGGATTTGAGTTTGAGAGAGAAATATTGAAGTAGTAAAAGAGAAAGAGATGGATGAATGGATGAGAGTGAATGTTGACCACTTTGACCTAGTAACATCTTTGGTCATTTGGCAAGTCTAGTACCTCAAGTTTCATTCGGGTGCATGAATTACTTAAACGAGATACTTTAAAACGCGTATCAACGGGAGATGTTATAAATATATAACAGACTTTAAAATGAATAAACGAAAAGTAAACGGAAAAAGGCGGGATGTTACATTACCTACTCCTTTAAAGAAATTTCGTCCCGAAATTTAAGTAGGCGTAGTTGTCGTTGTTTCTTCCTTGGGATCTTGCGTTTCCGAATTCACTAATAGATGAGGATACTTCCTTTGCATTTGATCTTGTCTTTCTCAAGTAAACTCGGGTCCCCTTTTGGCGTTCCAACGGACCTTGACAATTGGAATTCGGCTTTGTTTTAACGTTTTGACGGAGGTGTCCACAATTTCAACCGGTTCCTCCACGAAATGAAGTTTGTCATCAATGGTAAGCTCCTCGAGAGGGATGACGATATCGGGTTCGGCAATGCACTTTTTCAAGTTGGATACATGGAAGGTAGGATGAACGGAGCTCAATTGAGGCGGAAGATCTAAACGATAAGCAACGGTTCCAACACGCTCCAAGATTTCGAAAGGACCAATATACCGCGGATTTAGCTTTCCGCGTTTCCCGAAACGGATTACACCTTTCCAAGGTGCGACTTTTAACATTACGCGATCACCGACTTGAAATTCAAGGTCTTTGTGTCGTTTATCGGTATAGCTCTTTTGACGACTACGAGCCGTCCTAAGCCTATCTCGGATTTGAACGATCTTCTCGGTTGTTTCATGAATGAGTTCGGGTCCTGTGATTTGTGTGTCACCTACTTCGGCCCAACAAATTAGTGAACGGCATTTTCGGCCATTTAAAGCTTCGAATGGTGCGGCGTTAATACTCGCGTGATAACTATTGTTGTAGGAGAATTCGGCGAGAGGCAAGTTTTTATCCCAAGCTTTACCATAGTCGATAACACAAGCTCGTAGCATGTCTTCCAAAGTTTGAATTGTACGTTCGCTTTGTCCGTCGGTTTGTGGATGATATGCGGTGCTGATGTCTAAACGCGTTCCCAACGCTTCTAGTAAAGTACGCCAAAATCTAGAAACAAAATGGCCATCTCGGTCGAAGATAATCGATAAGGGTATACCGTGACGGGCTACTATTTTTTTAATGTAAAGTTGTGCGAGTTTCTCCATGCTGTCGGTTTACTTCATGGCTAGGAAATGCGCGGATTTGGTGAGGCGGTCAACAATAACCCAAATAGTATCATAACCGCCCACCGTCTTTGGTAGTTTGGTGATAAAATCCATCGTTATCCTTTCCCACTTCCATTGCGGGATTTCGGGTTGTTGAAGTAGTCCGGACGGTCTTTGATGTTCGGCTTTGACTTTGGAGCAAGTTAGGCATTTTCCAACATAAGTAGCGACGTCCCTTTTAATGTTCGGCCACCAATATTGTTCTTTGAGGTCGTGGTACATCTTATTGGCGCCGGGGTAAATCGAGTATCGTGACTTGTGGGCTTCATCTAGAATGAGGTTTCGTAAATCCCCATAACTAGGCACCCAAATCCTTCCGGCGAAATATCAGAGTCCGGTCTCCTTAACTTCGAATCGAGAGGTGAGGACGTTCAAGTGTTCGAGAGAGATGTTTTCATCCTTGAGAGCCTCGTCTTGGGCTACACGAATTTGACTATTGAGGTTGGTGTGAATGGTGATGTTTAAAGCTCGGACACGAAGAGGCACCGCCCTTTCTTTTCGACTTAAGGCATCGGCTACTACATTTACCTTTCCCGGATGGTAACGAAGCTCACAATCGTAATCGTTCAAAGTTTCAATCCACCGTCGTTGTCTCATATTTAGTTGCTTTTGATCGAAGATGTGTTGAAGGCTTTTGTGATCGGTGAAGATAGTACTCTTGATTCCATAAAGATAGTGTCTCCACATTTTAAGTGCAAAGACAACGGCTCCGAGTTCGAGGTCATGTGTCGTGTAGTTCCGTTCATTAATTTTCAATTGTCGAGAGGCATAAGCAATGACTTTCTTTCGTTGCATCAATACACACCCAAAACCATGTTTTGAGGCATCGTAATATACAACAAAATCATCATTGCCTTCGGGAAGTGACAAGATAGGAGCGGTGGTTAGCTTTGTCTTCAAGATTTGAAATGCGGATTCTTGTTCGGTTGCCCAAATGAATTTCTTTCCCTTGTGAGTTAACGCGGTTAGAGGACGAGCAACCAAGGAGAAGTTTTCGATGAATCTACGATAGTACCCGGCGAGACCCAAAAATTGACGAATGTGAGTAGGAGTAGTAGGAGTCTCCCATTCACTAATGGCTTCGATTTTCGTGGGATCGACTTTAATACCTTGATCACTTACAACATGACCAAGAAATTGAACTTCCTTCAACCAAAATTCACACTTGGAGAATTTGGCATAGAGTCGTTCTTGTCTCAAGAGTTCAAGCACAAGTCAGAGATGTTGTTCGTGCTCTTCTTCGCTTTTAGAATTGACCAAGATGTCATTGATGAACACAATAACGAATTTATCAAGATACGGTTTGCACACGTGGTTCATAAGGTCCATGAACACCGCCGTTGCGTTAGTGAGACCAAATGGCATAACAAGAAATTCATAACTACCATAACGAGTCCGAAAAGCGGTTTTGAAGACATCTTCCCCCTTAACCCTTAATTGATGATAACCCGACGGAGATTGATTTTTGAATATACACGAGATCCTTGTAGTTGATCAAAGAGGTCATCGATGCAAGGAAGAGGATATCGGTTCTTAACCGTCAATTTATTTAGTTCACGATAATCAATGCACATTCGTAGGGATCCTTCTTTCTTCTTAACGAACAAAATCGGAGCTTCCCATGGTGAATGACTAGGTTGGATAAAACCACGGTCAAGTAGTTCTTGGATTTGACTTTGCAATTCTTGCATTTTGGATGGAGCAAGTCTATACGGTGCACGTACTACGGGTGCGGATCCCGGAATAAGATCGATTTGGAATTCTACCGGTCGATGAGGTGGAAGACCCGGCAATTCATCAGGAAACACATCGGAAAAGTCACTAACAATTGGCACATCATCGATATGCTTCTCATCGGGCTCGACTTTCTTAACGTGGGCAAGGATCGCAAAACAACCCTTATGGAGTAGTTTTCTAACTTTAAGGCACGAGACGAGGTTGAGTCCGGTGCAACTCTTATCACCATAAACAATCAAGGGTTCACCATTCTCGATAGGAATTCGGATTGCGTTAAGATCACAAAGGATGTGGGATTTCGTTTTTACTAACCAATTCATATCGATTATTACATCGAAGCTTCCTAGTTCCATGGGTATCAAGTCAATTTCAAACTCATTACCCAAAATGTTTAACGTACACCCCCGGTAATATGTGTCGGCACTCAATAATTTCTCGTTGCCACTTCAATGGTATAAATGGTATCTAGTGGAAGTGGTGGAGTGCTAAAAGAATGAGTCAAAGTCTTGGATACAAAACTCTTATCGGCACCCGAATCGAATAAGCAAGATACATAAGAATTGTTGAGAAGAAACGTACCCGTGACTAGTTCATTGTCATCTCGGGCTTCCTCGGTGTTAATGTTGAAAGCTCGGCCGCGCGTATTGGGGTTATCTTTCTTCTTCGGGCATGCATTTCTATAATGGCCCGTTTGGCCACATTCGTAACAAGTGACCGTCTTTGGTGCATTGGGCCCCTTTCGAGCGATGTGGGTGACACTTTTACATTCGTTGGCCTTATGACCAACTCCTTGGCACCGATGGCAAATTAGCTTGCCACATTCACCAAAGTGATGCTTGTTGCATTTGTTGCAAAGTGGTAGGTTTCTGGCATAACCCTTCTTGCCGTCGGAGGTGAAAGGCTTCTTGGCAAAGTTGTTGTTGCTTTATTGGGGGCTTCCCATTTTCTTTTGTTGTTACCCAAATTATCCTCGGCTTTAGGTACCGGCACTACAATTTTGTCCACCGTTTCTATCAATTTGCGGGCCATGTTCAAAGCTTTTTGATGATTAGTGGGTTTGGATGACATTACTCCGTGTTTGATGCTCTTTGGAAGACCATCCATGTAAAGTTCAACCCTTAAAGATTCGGGGTTCACAAGGTTTGGGCACATCAATGCTAGTTCGAAAAATCGTTGATTATAGGCCTTGAGATCGTTTCCGACCGCTTTCAAAGTTCTTAGCTCTTGTTCGAGCCTTCGGGTTTCTTCACGAGGGAAATATTCGATGATCATCTTTTCCCATAAGTCGGCCCAAGATAGGGCGTGGGCTTCATCGGTACCCACCGATTGTACATAGGTGTTCCACCATGTGAGGGCGACACCGGCGAAAGTGTGAGTGGAGTATTTGACCTTATCTTGGTCCCGACAACCGCTTATGCTAAAAACGGTATCCGTTTGTTCGAACCATTGAGTGAGAGTAACCGGTCCCCCGGTCTCATCAAAAGTATGAGGTTTGCATCCCATGAAAGCTTTATAGGAGCATCCCTCGTTTGAATTACCAGCTCCATTGTTGTTGTTGTGGTTGTTGTTATTGTTGTTGTTGTTGGAAGAGTGGCCGGCCATGGCCGCATCCACGGCGGTGGCTATCATCCGTTGAAGGGCTTGTTCGGGAGTCTCATGGCATGGCACACGGTGAGGAGGCATTGTTCCTTCAAAACACAAGAATACCGTTGATTAGTATTTTCAATAATACTAATCATGAAATGGAATAAGGATAGAGAGAAAATTTTCCTTGACTCGCCTTAAATTCTTTATGTCATAATGTCGGAACGTTCATATGAGTCACCGTAATATAATCCCGGAAATTATATTACCCTGATTCATATGTGCATTCGACATCATTTCATATAGTCAAGGTGGCGTGTCAATCAAATTAAACAACGTGAGATTAAGATGAAAATAAGAGTTAGATATGGGTAGAAACGTTCGAGTATAAATGCACAAGTAGTCAAGTAATTCCTACTTCAAGTCTATATGCCGGTTGTAGTCTAGACTCACTAATGTACCCTATGACTCGGGGTTGACACCAATGAACTCTAAATCCCTACAACCAACGCTCTGATACCATCTGTAGCGACCCGACAAAATCGTCATTGACGGCGCCGTCTACTTAGGTCCCGTAACGTGGTCATAAGTCTTTAAAATAACGTTTGACCAAAGATATGTCGCATTCATTTCAAAAGTAAGAGTGTTTCTATGTTTACAAGAATTGTTCAACCAAAAGTTACATTACTAAGTTATAAGTACAACTGAAACCCATGCGACACAATTTTAGATAAAATCAAAAGACGCTCCACGTATGCATGTATACTCGACATCCAAGAAAGTATCAAAAGTAATGAGCGGAAGCATGTATCACAAAACGTTCAAGGACCTGAGAAAAACATAGAAATCTGTCAACGAAAACGTTGGTGAAATCATAGGTTTAAGTAAGTAAGTACAAATGAACCACAAGATTTATATCATTGAAATAATAGTTATCCATTCCAAAAATGGTTATCACGAGCACCCAATTATCAAGGCTTAACATTCCTTTCATAGAATCCCATCACAATAGTGTTAGGACATACACTGTTTCTCGAAAATATATTTCATCCGAAGTAATGGTAGCTGATGTTATGCGAGGTGTATATAAAATAGTATTATTTTTACTAGGAAATACTATTAAATACGATACAATTTTAAACAAGTGATTTATTTATTTATAGAGTGGATATACTTAATCCTTGCTACAACACTTATAGGCAGTGTACCTAATCGTACAGTAGTGTAGTTTTTAGTAAGTCCGGTTCGTTCCACAGGGATCTCTTAAACAAGCTTAACGCTATATTAGTTTTAAATTATAAAAATACAAATATATATATATATATATATATATATATATATATATATATATATATATATATATATATATATATATATATATATATATATATATAAGTGATATTATTATTATAAAAGGGGGTTTTTACTGTTTAATGACCGGTTTGTCAATTTTTAAAACTTTAGTCGCAGTTAAAACCTAATGTAAAATATTAAAAATAAATATAACTTAATTTAAAGCGTAAAGTAAATAACGATAATGAAATTGCGATAAATAAAAGTGCGATAAAATAAAATTGCGATAATTAAAGAGTACGATAATTAAAAGTGCAATTAAATACAATGACAATAAATAAAAGTGCGATAATTAAAAGTGCAATTAAATATGAAATAAAAGAATTATGCTTATTTAAACTTCCATAATCATGATGTTTGACGTGTTGATTTTTAGTTTATTCCCATGGGTTAATTGTTCTTTGTCCTATATTATTCAATATGTCCATACGGATTTGTCCATAATAGTCCATCAGTCATAATCATAAAATGCGGAAGTCTTCGCCAAATTATTCTTATTCCCGAAGTCAAATATTCTAACTAATTGGGGATTCGAATTGTAACAAGGTTTTAATACTTTGTTTAATGAATATACCAGGTTATCGACTGCGTGTAAACCAAGGTTTTACTACTTTGTTAACAATTACACCAATTACCCTTAAATGTAATCCACCCCTGTTTCAACAAGTCTACTAACTATTAATCCAGTTCCGGGTCCGGTAAAATGAACAATTATTGGTATTTATAGATATCCCGCCCACTGTGCCCAGTCAAGCGTATGTGGTTATATATAAATACGTCAAATTATAAGTCTATATATTAAATTAACGAGGTATCATTTAGTTAATATAAAGCCCATTAATAGCCCATAGTATAATTTCCACAAGTGTCGTTCTTTTGTCCAAACCCCAATTATGGTACAAAGCCCAATTACCCAATTTTAATATTTAGTCTAACATCACGATTACTTCGGCTTAAATAAGCATAATAATAACTTAGCTATGAGACATTAATGAAAATAATTTAAACATAACTTACAGTGATTTATTAATAGCGTAGTGTTACACGGACAGAATTTCGACTTACACCCTTACAACATTCGCTAACATACCCTTATTATTAGAATTAAAATTAAAATTAAAATTAAAATTATAATATATATATATATATATATATATATATATATATATATATATATATATATATATATATATATATATACACACGTATGATGAAAAGAAAAAGAAGTGTAAAATATTGATCGAATGCGTTGCCTTTTATAGGCCCCATTTCAGTTTTGGTGTGCTCCGCGATCTCGAAGGGTTTCTTCTTCACATCTCCACGATCGCAGAGTAGTGGATTACAGCTCATCCAAGTTTGGCTCCTAGCTTGCCGACGGATTTTTTAATAAATAAATATAATATATATATATAATTTTAAGAATTATTTATATATTATATTATATTAATATGCATAGTTGACTTGTAATTTTTGCTCCGTTGCGTCGTGCATTGAAAGTTGACTTAGGTCCCGGTTCCGGATTTTCGAACATTCTTGCGTACAATTTAATATCTTGTACTTTTCATTTTGTAACTTGTACTTTTGTCATTTCTAGATGCTTCTCATCAATAAATTGAACCTCTTGGATCGTACTTTGTACTTTTGAGCTTTTTGGTCATTTGCGTCTTTAAATCGTCGAATCTGCCTTTTGTCTTCACCTTTTAATATTTAAACGAATATCACTTGTAAATAGAACAATTGCAACTAAAAGCTTGTCTTTCTTGAGGAATAATGCTATGAATTATGTGTTCGTTTTTAGCATTATCAAATATTCCCACACTTGAGCGTTGCTTGTCCTCAAGCAATATAGTCTTGAAATAAAAATACTAGAATCACTTCTTTATTCTTCACACTTTGTACATCAGTGATTTCTATACAGCGGTATAGACAATGGTAGTAACGATGTGGTTTACAGTCCCACATGACTATAAAAATTTAGATCCATTAAGGAAATTGGATCTTTATGAAAACATTTGATCTTTTGAAAATTAAATCTAGCTTTTACCCTAGATAAGTTTTCCGGAATAACCCTTCACCGGTGTTTGCAAATTATTTTTGTGGGTTTGGTGGGTTTCATATTTGAAAATTTTAGCTCAAAACTTGTGGTTTTGTGTCACCCACTTGCTAACCTTGTATTGGGAAAGCAACACGTCCAGTATACTTGCTCTGTATATTACCTTTCGGTAAACTACCGTCAGGTTGTAAAGGAAAGCGTTGAACAAGCAACTGTTAAGGCAATGTCCCCTGACGTGCTTTTAATTATGGTCTATAACGTGTCGGATGCAATTACTATCCTTTGTAGGAGCAATAGTAAAGCTCACCCTTATAATTTTTCGGTCTGGCACAAGGTCCTGTCTTTGACCATGCTATGCAACCATCGTTCTTACGGTTGACACCCGATTTGGTTCAGGTGACCTTAATGAATTCTAGGTGAATTCCTAGGATTTTACGTTCAATGGTAATGAACGCATTGAAAATGGGTTTTCAGAAAACAAATCGGTTTGTAATTTTGATCAAAATATTTTCTCGTTCAAGCTCGAGTTTAGATATCATCGAATTCCATGAATTTGTAATTCTCAATCTTTAAAAGTCAATCTCTAGGATTGAGTAATATCAGTCTTAAAAGCTGATTTTTGATCTTTTAAGGAGATTATCCTTTCTGGGGATCTGATTCATTAGTCTTATCCAGCTAATTTGCACGACGTCCTCCCCATTTTACAAGACAGATCCTCTCATGGTTAGGATAAGTATGACCACTTGGCGACCCTGTTTGATGCTGAGGTCCGTGGATTTCCTGCTGATTTTGGAGATGACTTTTCTAGATTTTTCGTCAACCTACAGCTGGTCTGGATGACAACTTCATGACCTAAATCAAGAAGCGCGTGTCTTTTTCGGAAGACTTTACTTCCTTTTAATGATAGAATTGATTCATCGTGTAGATCCATCTTTCTTTCAAATATATTACAGTAAATTGGGTAAAACTATTTAGATTAGTCCAAAGCAAAAGTATCTTCAGTTATTTATACAAAAATATGTGATATATGTTTTAAATAACTTGGTAAATTTTCCCCTACTTGGCTTTTATTTTCTTTTATTTGCCTTTTTATTGTCCTCGATTCCATTTTAAATGAATTCTTAACATTTTAGTTTGTTTCTCAATTTATGTCCTTTTCAAGGTAACAATAATTTCGGTGTTAACACCTAGTTTTATCGTTCATAAATATGTATAAACATTATTTTGAGTTCATTTAATTAAAAATTTTGAAAATTTTTACTAGAATTGGGTAGTCAGTATATAAGACTATGGCTGTTCTTTATTATCAGAGAGCACTAGATTCTAATACAACTACTGCTTTACTAGTATTTTTAATGGTAACCAAGTGTATAAGTTTAAAATTTTAAAAATCCGAAAGAATTTAACCCCTTCCCACACTTAAGATCTTGCAATGCCCTCATTTGCAAGAAATCAGTAACAATTTAAATTATTGAGAGTGATTAGCGTAGAAAAATGATTAAATTTTACCAAGGTTTCCAAACATATTGGCGTTTGTTTGCTGAATGATAAATGGTGCACATCATTTGTTCATTCCGTTTGTTGTTTCATCACATTTATTTTGCATCTTGTCGTCAAAATTAGTAGCTTTTACTGAACTTAATGCCAGTCTTTCAAAATGCATTGTTTTACCCTGTTGTGTACATAAGATAAACTGCAAACATATATACATATTTTTGAAGTTTGGTATATTACCCCACATTCAAAAATTATTAAAATATAATAATAAAAGTTAGAAAATTATAAAAACTAATACAATACCAACATAAGTATTAAATATAGCAACATTACAAATAAATAAGATAAATAAGACTAAGTAAACTAGGGTTGATTCTGAAACCAGAAGGGGTTCCATGGTTCATTGTATCTATCTTGATATGCTTGAAATGGGTCATAGGTAGGAAAAGGTGGTCTCGTGTTCTCGGTCCACGGAGGAAAATGGACTGGCTCAGTAGGAATGTAAGTCCTACCTTAGGAGGCTAAATAGGCTTTGATATATTCTTGATGGTATTGCCAAGCCTAATACTCTTATTGCATAGCCCGTTGGTATTCAGTTTGGGACATTATTCTTTGTATATCGGTCATTTGGTTTCCTCCTCCCACATTACCTTGTTGTTGACCTCTTTCTACCTGTGGATGATTCCCTTGATATGGAAGTGCAACATTATTTCTTTTCAACAAAACCTTTGCACCAGCATATACCCGCATATCAATCCGATCATGAGGAATGGATACTTGTACTAACTCCCTTCCCCGAGTAATATCCACACCGAGGTACTCGACAATTGAAGTCACAAAAATACCACCTCCTATAATACTATTGTTTCGCATTCCCTTTATCATATTCGACAAATAATAGCCCACACAATAAGGAATATTTACAAAGCTCTGTGGGTCTCTAATACACATCAGATAAAATAAATCATCTTCAGTCACTTTATCTTTATTTCTACCCCTGTGTGTAATAGAGTCGGAAATGAATCTATGGATTACCCTAAGCTCAGCTCTATGTATATCAGTATAAGAATAATGACCTCCACAAAAATGATTATGGCTAGTCATTATACTCCACAACTCATTCTTATCAAAATCATAATCAACCCTTCTACCATTACTTATCAACTGTCTACAATCATTAGTTAATAATTCTTCAGCCGTATAAATACACAAAGCTTCAGCCATATCTAATAAAGACATACGGTGCATCACACCTCCTAATAGAAATCTAATAAAACTTCTATCTGTTAAACTAGTTACTTCATCATTTAGTTCAATAGTACTTACTAACTCAATGCACCATTCCTTATACACAGGTCTACGTATAGTGAATAGATTAATCCAATCATTGAAAGTATAATTACCATACCTTTGTGTAAGTAATTCTCTTATTGGCTCGGCCAATCCTACTGTTTCTAATGGTGCCCAATCTATCACCCTGGACACTTCAACATCTTTGGGATAAAGAATGCTCAAGTTCCTCTGATATTTTGGATAGTCTATCCAAAATCTGTCAAATCGTAAGTTAGAGTGTAGATTTGCTTCAACTGATCGCGACAATGAAATTAAAGGATGCGGTTGATTCTGTTTGTATTGTTCACTGAGATCTTGATCCTCGTCACTTTCATTATAAGTATTCAAATTTTGTGGCGCGGATGAAGATTCACCTAGTTCATTCTGCTAAACACATTAAACAAAAAGGAATTGTGCATCCAAAAATGCATTGGTATTAGCAAAATAACAATAAAAAATAACTAACATGACATGTTTAATCCATATTAAACTCATGCTCATTTTCATATTTTTAACAATTCTACACTTTTTCAAATAAGCATATATGAAAATGTTTACCAAGTTTATAAGCATTCTACTCAAATAACATGTCAAAATAATCATTACTAGCAATTAAACAAGTTTCAAATGGCTTTTATATCAAATTAATCAAGTTCATGAATTTTAGACTTAAAAATTCCACTTTAATTCTCAAAAATCATGTTTAGGATCAAAGTATTGATCATTTAGCTACCTAAATATTTACACTACTTAATTTAGCAATAATTCATGACAAAAATCGGCCATAACCTGTTTATATCAAAAAGCCCCAAATTGCTCAAGAACACAAACCCTAGATTCCTAAAAATTTTGAAGTTTTAAGCTTCAAATCATGTTAAATAGCATCAATCTAGGTTATACATGCATAATATATCAACAATTTAACACTAATTACACTAAAAATTAACAAAAATCAAATTAAAAAAAATAGCTCAAGAACACAAAAAAATTCCAATTTAAGAGTGTTAGGGGTGTAGAAATTACCATTCTTCTTGAAAGGGATCTAGGTAGGAATCTCCACATCAATTTTTAGCAACAAATTTGATGAAAAACGGTGCAAAATGGCGATTTTGGGGTGCTTTTTTCGTGGATTTTTTGCAGAATATGTGTGGTGTGTGTGTGTGAAGAAACTGGTCTGTCTGAAATGTCCCGTTCTTATTGATTAAAAACGTTCCATATTAATTGATTTCGTTGCGAGGTTTTGACCTCTATATGAGACATTTTTCAAATATTGCATTCATTTTTAAAACAAACCATAACCTTTATTTCATAAATAAAGGTTTAAAAAGCTTTACGTAGATTATCAAATAATGATAATCTAAAATATCCTGTTTACACACGACCATTACATAATGGTTTACAATACAAATATGTTACATCGAAATCAGTTTCTTGAATGCAGTTTTTACACAATATCATACAAACATGGACTCCAAATCTTGTCCTTATTTTAGTATGCAACAGCGGAAGCTCTTAGTATTCACCTGAGAATAAACATGCTTTAAACGTCAACAAAAATGTTGGTGAGTTATAGGTTTAACCTATATATATCAAATCGTAACAATAGACCACAAGATTTCATATTTCAATACACATCCCATACATAGAGATAAAAATCATTCATATGGTGAACACCTAATAACCGACATTAACAAGATGCATATATAAGAATATCCCCATCATTCCGGGACACCCTTCGAATATGATATAAATTTCGAAGTACTAAAGCATCCGGTACTTTGGATGGGGTTTGTTAGGCCCAATAGATCTATCTTTAGGATTCGCGTCAATTAGGGTGTCTGTTCCCTAATTCTTAGATTACCAGACTTAATAAAAAAGGGGCATATTCGATTTCAATAATTCAACCATAGAATGTAGTTTCACGTACTTGTGTCTATTTTGTAAATCATTTATAAAACCTGCATGTATTCTCATCCCAAAAATATTAGATTTTAAAAGTGGGACTATAACTCACTTTCACAGATTTTTTACTTCGTCGGGAAGTAAGACTTGGCCACTGGTTGATTCACGAACCTATAACAATATATACATATATATATCAAAGTATGTTCAAAATATATTTACAACACTTTTAATATATTTTGATGTTTTAAGTTTATTAAGTCAGCTGTCCTCGTTAGTAACCTACAACTAGTTGTCCAAAGTTAGATGTACATAAATAAATCGATAAATATTATCTTGAGTCAATCCACGACCCAGTGTATATGTATCTCAGTATTGATCACAACTCAAACTATATATATTTTGGAATCAACCTCAACCCTGTATAGCTAACTCCAACATTCAAATATAGAGTGTCTATGGTTGTTCCGAAATATATATAGATGTGTCGACATGATAGGTTGAAACATTGTATATGTGTCTATGGTATCTCAAGATTACATAATATACAATACAAGTTGATTAAGTTATGGTTGGAATAGATTTGTTACCAATTTTCACGTAGCTAAAATGAGAAAAATTATCCAATCTTGTTTTACCCATAACTTCTTCATTTTAAATCCGTTTTGAGTTAATCAAATTGATATGGTTTCATATTGAACTCTATTTTATGAATCTAAACATAAAAAGTATAGGTTTATAGTCGAAAAAATAAGTTACAAGTCGTTTTTGTAAAGGTAGTCATTTCAGTCGAAAGAACGACGTCTAGATGACCATTTTAGAAAACATACTTCCACTTTGAGTTTAACCATAATTTTTGGATATAGTTTCATGTTCATAATAAAAATCATTTTCCCAGAATAACAACTTTTAAATCAAAGTTTATCATAGTTTTTAATTAACTAACCCAAAACAGCCCGCGGTGTTACTACGACGGCGTAAATCCGGTTTTACGGTGTTTTTCGTGTTTCCAGGTTTTAAATCATTAAGTTAGCATATCATATAGATATATAAAATGTGTTTATTTGATTTTAAAAATCTTGTTAGAAGGATTAAATTTTATTTGCGAACAAGTTTAGAATTAACTAAACTATGTTCTAGTGATTACAAGTTTAAACCTTCGAATAAGATAGCTTTATATGTATGAATTGAATGATGTTATGAACATCATTACTACCTTAAGTTCCTTGTATAAACCTACTGGAAATGAAAAAAATAGATCTAGCTTCAAAGGATCCTTGGATGGCTTGAAAGTTCTTGAAGCAGAATCATGACATGAAAACAATTTCAAGTAAGATTTCCACTCGAAATAAGATTGTTATAGTTATAGAAATTGAATTAAAGTTTGAATATGCTTATTACCTTGTATTAGAAATATAACCTACTATAAGTAACAAAGGTTTCTTGATCTTGGATGATTACTTGGAATGGATTTAGAAAACTTGGAAGTAAACTTGCAATCTTGGAAGTATTCTTGATTTTATGAAACTAGAACTTTTGGAATTTATGAAGAACACTTAGAACTTGAAGATAGAACTTGAGAGAGATCAATTAGATGAAGAAAATTGAAGAATGAAAGTGTTTGTAGGTGTTTTTGGTCGTTGGTGTATGGATTAGATATAAAGGATATGTAATTTTGTTTTCATGTAAATAAGTCATGAATGATTACTCATATTTTTGTAATTTTATGAGATATTTCATGCTAGTTGCCAAATGATGGTTCCCACATGTGTTAGGTGACTCACATGGGCTCCTAAGAGCTGATCATTGGAGTGTATATACCAATAGTACATACATCTAAAAGCTGTGTATTGTACGAGTACGAATACGGGTGCATACGAGTAGAATTGTTGATGAAACTGAACGAGGATGTAATTGTAAGCATTTTTGTTAATTAGAAGTATTTTGATAAGTGTCTTGAAGTCTTTAAAAAGTGTATGAATACATATTAAAACACTACATGTATATACATTTTAACTGAGTCGTTAAGTCATCGTTAGTCGTTACATGTAAATGTTGTTTTGAAACCTTTAGGTTAACGATCATGTTGAATGTTGTTAACCCATTGTTTATTATAATAAATGAGATGTTAAATTGTTATATTTTCATGATATTATGATATATAATATATCTTAGTATGATATATATACAGTTAAATGTCGTTACAACGATAATCGTTACATATATGTCTCGTTTCGAAATCATTAAGTTAGTAGTCTTATTTTTACATATGTATTTCATTGTTAATACACTTAATAATATATTTACTTATCATTTAACATAATTAACGAAGTGTATCAATATCTTAATATGATTCATATGTACCTAGTAAGACGTTGTTATAACGATAATCGTTATATATATCGTTTTCGAGTTTCTTAAATTAATAGTCTCATTTTTATGTATATAACTCATTGTTAAAATACCTAATGAGATACATACTTATAATAAAATCATGTTAACTATATATATAACCATATATATGTCATCGTATAGTTTTTACAAGTTTTAACGTTCGTGAATCACCGGTCAACTTGGGTGGTCAATTGTCTATGTGAAACCTATTTCAATTAATCAAGTCTTAACAAGTTTGATTGCTTAACATGTTGGAAACACTTAATCATGTAAATAACAATTTCATTTAATATATATTAACATGGAAAAGTTCGGGTCACTACAGTACCTACCCGTTAAATAAATTTCGTCCCGAAATTTTAAGCAGTTGGAGGTGTTGACGTATCTTCTGGAAATAAATGCGGGTATTTCTTCTTCATCTGATCTTCATGCTGCCAGGTGAACTCGGGTCCTCTACGAGCATTCCATCGAACCTTAACAATCGGTATCTTGTTTTGTTTAAGTCTCTTAACCTCACGATCCATTATTTCGACGGGTTCTTCAATGAATTGAAGTTTTTCATTGATTTTGATTTCGTCCAACGAAATAGTGAGATCTTCTTTAGCAAAATATTTCTTCAAATTTGAGACGTGGAAAGTGTTATGTACAGCCGCGAGTTGTTGAGGTAGCTCCAGTTGGTAAGCTACTGATCCGACACGATCTATAATCTTGAATGGTCCAATGTACCTTGGATTTAGTTTCCCCCGTTTACCAAATCGAACAACGCCTTTCCAAGGTGAAACCTTAAGCATGACCATTTCTCCAATTTCAAACTCTATATCTTTTCTTTTACTGTCCGCGTAGCTCTTTTGTCGACTCTGGGCGGTTTTCAATCTTTGTTAAATTTGGATGATTTTCTTGGTAGTTTCTTGTATTATCTCCGGACCCGTAATCTGTCTATCCCCCACTTCACTCTAACAAATGGGAGACCTGCACTTTCTACCATAAAGTGCTTCAAACAGCGCCATCTCAATGCTTGAATGGTAGCTGTTGTTGTAGGAAAATTCTGCTAACGGTAGATGTCGATCCCAACTGTTTCCGAATCAATAACACAAGCTCGTAGCATGTCTTCAAGCGTTTGTATCGTCCTTTCGCTCTGCCCATCAGTTTGTGGATGATAGGCAGTACTCATGTCTAGACGAGTTCCCAATGCTTGCTGTAATGTCTGCCAGAATCTTGAAATAAATCTGCCATCCCTATCAGAGATAATAGAGATTGGTATTCCATGTCTGGAGACGACTTCCTTCAAATACAGTCGTGCTAACTTCTCCATCTTGTCATCTTCTCTTATTGGCAGGAAGTGTGCTGACTTGGTGAGACGATCAACTATTACCCAAATAGTATCATAACCACTTGCAGTCCTTGGCAATTTAGTAATGAAATCCATGGTAATGTTTTCCCATTTCCATTTCGGGATTTCAGGTTGTTGTAGTAGACCTGATGGTTTCTGATGTTCAGCTTTGACCTTAGAACACGTCAAACATTCTCCTACATATTTAGCAATATCGACTTTCATACCTGGCCACCAAAAATGTTTCTTAAGATCCTTGTACATCTTCCCCGTTCCAGGATGTATTGAGTATCTGGTTTTATGAGCTTCTCTAAGTATCATTTTTCTCATATCTCCAAATTTTGGTACCCAAATTCTTTCAGCCTTATACCGGGTTCCGTCTTCCCGAATATTAAGATGCTTCTCCGATCCTTTGGGTATTTCATCCTTTAAATTTCCCTCTTTTAAAACTCCTTGTTGAGCCTCCTTTATTTGAGTAGTAAGGTTAGTGTGAATCATTATATTCATAGATTTTACTCGAATGGGTTATCTGTCCTTTCTGCTCAAGGCGTCGGCTACCACATTTGCCTTCCCCGGGTGGTAACGAATCTCAAAGTCGTAATCATTCAACAATTCAATCCACCTACGCTGCCTCATATTCAGTTGTTTCTGATTAAATATGTGTTGAAGACTTTTGTGATCGGTATATATAATACTTTTGACCCCATATAAGTAGTGCCTCCAAGTCTTTAATGCAAAAACAACCGCGCCTAATTCCAAATCATGCGTCGTATAATTTTGCTCGTGAATCTTCAATTGTCTAGACGCATAAGCAATCACCTTCGTCCGTTGCATTAATACACAACCGAGACCTTGCTTTGATATGTCACAATAAATCACAAAATCATCATTCCCTTCAGGCAATGACAATATAGGTGCCGTAGTTAGCTTTTTCTTCAATAATTGAAACGCCTTCTCTTGTTCATCCTTCCATTCAAATTTCTTCCCTTTATGCGTTAATGCAGTCAAGGGTTTTCTTATTTTGGAGAAATCTTGGATGAATCTTCTGTAGTAACCAGCCAATCCTAAAAATTGACGTATATGCTTCGGAGTTTTTGGGGTTTCCCACTTTTCAACGATTTCGATCTTTGCCGGGTCCACCTGGATACCTTCTTTGTTCACTATGTGACCTAGGAATTGAACTTCTTCCACCAAAATGCACACTTTGAAAACTTAGCGTACAGTTTTTCTTTCCTCAATACTTCTAGCACTTTTCTTAAATGTTCTTCGTGCTCTTGATTTTTCTTTGAGTAAATAAGTATGTCATCGATGAAAACAATGACAAACTTGTCAAGATATGGCCTACACACTCGGTTCATAAGGTCCATGAGCACAGCTGGTGCGTTAGTCAATCCAAACGGCATAACCATAAACTCGTAATGACCATAACGCGTCCTAAAAGCAGTTTTTGGAATATCATCCTCCTTTACCGGCATTTGATGATATCCAGAACGTAAATCGATCTTCGAATAAACCGACGAGCCTTGTAGTTGATCAAATAAGTCGTCAATTCTCGGCAGTGGATAACGGTTTTTGATGGTAAGTTTGTTCAATTCTCTGTAGTCAATACACAACCTAAATGTACCATCCTTCTTCTTGACAAACAAAACAGGAGCTCCCCATGGTGATGTGCTTGGTTGAATGAAACCACGTTCTAATAGTTCTTGTAGTTGGCTTTGCAGTTCTTTCATCTCGCTGGGTGCGAGTCTATACGGAGCACGAGCTATTGGTGCAGCTCCTGGTACAAGATCTATTTGAAATTCAACAGATCGATGTGGAGGTAGTCCCGGTAATTCTTTCGAAAATACATCGAGAAATTCTTTTGCGACGGGAACATCATTGATGCTCTTTTTTTCAGTTTGTACTTTCTTGACGTGTGCTAGAACAGCATAGCAACCTTTTCTTATTAGTTTTTGTGCCTTCAAATTACTAATAAGATGTAGCTTCATGTTACCCTTTTCTCCGTACACCATTAAGGGTTCTCCTTCTTCTCGTACAATGCGAATTGCATTTTTATAACATATGATCTCTGCTTTCACCTTCTTCAGCTAGTCCATGCCAACTATTACATCAAAACTCCCTAACTCTACTGGTATCAAATCAATCTTAAATATTTCGCTACCCAGTTTAATTTCTCGATTCCGGCATATATTATCTGCTGAAATTAATTTACCGTTTGCTAATTCGAGTAAAAATTTACTATCCAACGGCGTCAATCGACAACTTAATTTAGCACAAAAATCTCTACTCATATAGCTTCAATCCGCACCCGAATCAAATAAAACGTAAGCAGATTTATTGTCAATAAGAAACGTACCCGTAACAAGCTCCGGGTCTTCCTGTGTCTCTGCCGCATTAATATTGAAAACTCTTCCGCGGCCTTGTCCATTCGTGATCTCCTGGTTCGGGCAATTTCTAATAATGTGGCCCGGTTTTCCACATTTATAACAAACTACATTGGCATAACTTGCTCCGACACTACTTGCTCCACCATTACTCGTTCCGACACCATTTGTTCCTTTCGTTCTGTTAACCCCTGGTCCGTAGACCTCACACTTCGCCGCGCTATGACCATTTATTTTACACTTGTTGCAAAATTTGGTGCAGAACCCCGTGTGATACTTTTCACACCTTTGGCATAGCTGCTTCTGATGGTTGTTGTTGTTGCAGTTGTTATTGTTGTTGGGATGATTGTTATAGTTGCTGTTGTTGTTGTTGTTGTTGTTGTTGTTGTTGTTGTTGTTGTTGTTGTTGTTGTTGTTATTGTTGTTGTTGTTGTTGTTGTTGTTGTTGTTGGGCCGTTTGTTGTAGTTGCGATTGATGTTGCGATTGTTGGGATAATTGTTGCGATTATTATTGTAATTGCTGTTGTTGTTGTATTGGTGATTCTTATCACCATTTTCCTCCCACTTTCTTTTGACTTGCTTCACATTGGTCTCTTCAGCCGTCTGTTCTTTAATTCTTTCCTCAATCTGGTTCACTAGTTTGTGAGCCATTCTACATGCCTGTTGTATGGAGGCGGGCTCGTGTGAACTTATATCTTCTTGGATTCTTTCCGGTAATCCTTTCACAAACGCTTCGATCTTCTCTTCCTCATCTTCGAACACTCCCGGACACAATAGGCACAATTTTGTGAATCGTCTTTCGTACGTGATAATATCAAATCCCTGGGTTCGTAACCCTCTAAGTTCTGTCTTGAGCTTATTGACCTCGGTTCTGGGACGGTACTTCTCGTTCATCAAGTGCTTGAATGCTGACCACGGTAGTGCGTACGCATCATCTTGTCCCACTTGCTCTAGATAGGTATTCCACCATGTTAACGCAGAACCTGTGAAGGAATGCGTAACGTACTTCACTTTTTCCTCTTCAGTACACTTACTTATGGCAAACACCGATTCGACCTTCTCGGTCCACCGTTTCAATCCGATCGGTCCTTCGGTTCCATCAAATTCCAAAGGTTTGTAGGCAGTGAATTCTTTGTAGGTGCATCCTACACGATTTCCTGTACTGCTAGATCTAAGGTTATTGTTGGTATGTAGCGCAGCCTGTACTGCGGCTATGTTTGAAGCTAGAAAAGTACGGAATTCCTCTTCATTCATATTCACGGTGTGTCGAGTAGTTGGTGCCATTTCCTTCAAAATAGTCAAATGGAACAAGTTAATCGTACAGAATATTAAGAGTAGTTAATAGTATTTCATAGCATAATATGAACTCATTTATAAAAGCTTTTTCTTCATATTAGCGTTTTATAAGTTTAAATTCGGGTAGTACCTACCCGTTAAGTTCATACTTAGTAGCTAATATACAATTCAACTACTACAATTCTATATGAAAAACTGATTATAATAATATTTCGCGTTCAAACTTTTATACAATATTTTACAAACTTACAATACCGCTTATTTTACATAAAGCATGAAATATAGCACACAATAACTTTGATACAAGATAGTTGTGAAGATAATTCTAGCTAGTACACAAGTCGTTCAGCAAAGGCAATAAGACACGTAATTCATACGTCCAGAAACAAGTCATGCATTCTGGTTTTACTAGGACTACTTCCCATCCTTGGTCTTGTGGAACATAACCGTTATGGCCGTTGATAAGACAGCGTGTTGTAACGTCGTCAAAGGGACGAGGGTTACGTAATGACCAACAGTCTCGTAATAACCTAAAAACCTCATTTCTTACCCCAATTACCGACTCCGTCACTTGTGGGAACGTTTTGTTTAATAGTTGTAGCCCGATGTTCTTTTTCTCACTTTGGTGAGAAGCGAACATTACTAACCCGTAAGCATAGCATGCTTTTTTATGTTGCATGTTAGCTGCTTTTTCTAAATCATGAAGTCCTATATTCGGATACATTGAGTCAAAATAATTTCTTAACCCGTTGCGTAAAATAGCATTTGGGTTCCCCGCAATAAACACATCGTAACTTATGGGTTTCCCAATGTGATATCCCCCATCTTTCAAACGAAAGTCTCTTATAAACCAAGACATTCTTGGAACGTTCTTCGAATGTCTTACAAACTGATTTCGCCGTAAATAGTTGTGCCGAAGAATTCTGACCGACTCTAGACAAGATTTCATCAATCATGTCTCCGGGTAGGTCTCTTAAAATATTGGGTTGTCTATCTATTTTGTGTTTTTATACTGTAAAATAGACAAGAGTTAGATTCATAAAAAAAAATACTTATTAATACAAGCAATTTTTACATATATCATAAAGCATAAGCACACTATATTACATATATTACACCACACGAATACAACTATCTTATTCCGACTCGCTCGTTTCTTCTTCTTCGGTTTTGGTTCGTTTTGCCAAGTTTCTAGGGATATATGATGTTCCCCTAATACGAGCTGTCGTTTTCCACAGCGGTTTAGAAAAACCTGGTGGTTTAGAGGTTCCCGGGTCATTGTTACAACTTAAGGGCTTCGGGGGTTGACGATACATATAAAGTTCATCGGGGTTGGAATTAGAGTTCTCTATTTTTATGCCCTTTCCCTTATTATTTTATTTTGCCTTTTTAAATTCAGTTGGGGTAATTTCTATAACATCATCGGAATTCTCGTCGGAATCCGATTCATCGGAGAATTGGTAATCCTCCCAATATTTTGCTTCCTTGGCGAAAACACCATTGACCATAATTAACCTTGGTCGGTTGGTTGAGGATTTTCTTTTACTTAACCATTTTATTATTTTCCCCACCGGTTCTATTTCCTCCTCCGGTTCCCCCTCTTCCGGTTCTGATTCTTCTTCCGGTTCTGATTCTTCTTCCGGTTCTTCTTCGGGAACTTGTGAATCAGTCCAATATATATTCGACTCTTCGTTATTATTAGGTGAGTCAATGGGATTTTTGCTAGAGGTAGACATCTATCACACAATATCAAACATGTTAAGAGATTAATATATCACATAATATGTACATGTTAATAATATATAGATTCCAACAAAAATGTTAAGCAATCATTTTTAAAGAAAACACGGTCGAAATCCAAACTCACTAATGCATCCTAACAAACTCGATAAGACACACTAATGCAAATTTTTTGGTTCTCTAAGACCAACGCTCGGATACCAACTGAAATGTCCCGTTCTTATTGATTAAAAACGTTCCATATTAATTGATTTCGTTGCGAGGTTATGACCTCTATATGAGACGTTTTTCAAATACTGCATTCATTTTTAAAACAAACCATAACCTTTATTTCATAAATAAAGGTTTAAAAAGCTTTACGTAGATTATCAAATAATGATAATCTAAAATATCCTGTTTACACACGACCATTACATAATGGTTTACAATACAAATATGTTACATCGAAATCAGTTTCTTGAATGCAGTTTTTACACAATATCATACAAACATGGACTCCAAATCTTGTCCTTATTTTAGTATGCAATAGCGGAAGCTCTTAGTATTCACCTGAGAATAAACATGCTTTAAACGTCAACAAAAATGCTGGTGAGTTATAGGTTTAACCTATATATATCAAATCGTAACAATAGACCACAAGATTTCATATTTCAATACACATCCCATACATAGAGATAAAAATCATTCATATGGTGAACACCTGATAACCGACATTAAGAAGATGCATATATAAGAATATCCCCATCATTCCGGGACACCCTTCGGATATGATATAAATTTTGAAGTACTAAAGCATCCGGTACTTTGGATGGGGTTTGTTAGGCCCAATAGATCTATCTTTAGGATTCACATCAATTAGGGTGTCTGTTCCCTAATTCTTAGATTACCGGACTTAATAAAAAGGGGCATATTCGATTTCGATAATTCAACCATAGAATGTAGTTTCACGTACTTGTGTCTATTTTGTAAATCATTTATAAAACCTGCATGTATTCTCATCCCAAAAATATTAGATTTTAAAAGTGGGACTATAACTCACTTTCACAGATTTTTTACTTCGTCGGGAAGTAAGACTTGACCACTGGTTGATTCACGAACCTATAACAATATATACATATATATCAAAGTATGTTCAAAATATATTTACAGCACTTTTAATATATTTTGATGTTTTAAGTTTATTAAGTCAGCTGTCCTCGTTAGTAACCTACAACTAGTTGTCCACAGTTAGATGTACAGAAATAAATCGATAAATATTATCTTGAATCAATCCACGACCCAGTGTATACGTATCTCAGTATTGATCACAACTCAAACTATATATATTTTGGAATCAACCTCAACCCTGTATAGCTAACTCCAACATTCACATATAGAGTGTCTATGGTTGTTCCGAAATATATATAGATGTGTTGACATGATAGGTCGAAACATTGTATATGTGTCTATGGTATCTCAAGATTACATAATATACAATACAAGTTGATTAAGTTATGGTTGGAAGAGATTTGTTACCAATTTTCACCTAGCTAAAATGAGAAAAATTATCCAATCTTGTTTTACCCATAACTTCTTCATTTTAAATCCGTTTTGAGTGAATCAAATTGCTATGGTTTCATATTGAACTCTATTTTATGAATCTAAACAGAAAAAGTATAGGTTTATAGTCAGAAAAATAAGTTACAAGTCGTTTTTGTAAAGGTAGTCATTTCAGTCCAAAGAATGACGTCTAGATGACCATTTTAGAAAACATACTTCCACTTTGCGTTTAACCATAATTTTTGGATATAGTTTCATGTACATAATACAAATCAGTTTCCCAGAATAACAACTTTTAAATCAAAGTTTATCATAGTTTTTAATTAACTAACCCAAAACAGCCCGCGGTGTTACTACGACGGCGTAAATCCGGTTTTACGGTGTTTTTCGTGTTTCCAGGTTTTAAATCATTAAGTTAGCATATCATATAGATATATAAAATGTGTTTAGTTGATTTTAAAAGTCAAGTTAGAAGGATTAACTTTTATTTGCGAACAAGTTTAGAATTAACTAAACTATGTTCTAGTGATTACAAGTTTAAACCTTCGAATAAGATAGCTTTATATGTATGAATTGAATGATGTTATAAACATCATTACTACCTTAAGTTCCTTGGATAAACCTACTGGAAATGAGAAAAATAGATCTAGCTTCAAAGGATCCTTGGATGGCTTGAAAGTTTTTGAAGCAGAATCATGACACGAAAATAATTTTAAGTAAGATTTCCACTCGAAATAAGATTGTTATAGTTATAGAAATTGAATTAAAGTTTGAATATGATTATTACCTTGTATTAGAAAGATAACCTACTGTAAGTAACAAAGATTTTTTGATCTTGGATGATTACTTGGAATGGATTTAGAAAACTTGGAAGTAAACTTGCAATCTTGGAAGTATTCTTGATTTTATGAAACTAGAACTTTTGGAATTTATGAAGAACACTTAGAACTTGAAGATAGAACTTGAGAGAGATCAATTAGATGAAGAAAATTGAAGAATTAAAGTGTTTGTAGGTATTTTTGGTCGTTGGTGTATGGATTAAATATAAAGGATATGTAATTTTGTTTTCATGTAAATAAGTCATGAATGATTACTCATATTTTTGTAATTTTATGAGATATTTCATGCTAGTTGCCAAATGATGGTTCCCACATGTGTTAGGTGACTCACATGGGCTCCTAAGAGCTGATCATTGGAGTGTATATACCAATAGTACATACATCTAAAAGCTGTGTATTGTACGAGTACGAATACGGGTGCATACGAGTAGAATTGTTGATGAAACTGAACGAGGATGTAATTGTAAGCATTTTTGTTAAGTAGAAGTATTTTGATAAGTGTCTTGAAGTCTTTCAAAAGTGTATGAATACATATTAAAACACTACATGTATATACATTTTAACTGAGTCGTTAAGTCATCGTTAGTCGTTACATGTAAATGTTGTTTTGAAACCTTTAGGTTAACGATCTTGTTGAATGTTGTTAACCCATTGTTTATTATAACAAATGAGATGTTAAATTGTTATATTTTCATGATATTATGATATATAATATATCTTAGTATGATATATATACAGTTAAATGTCGTTACAACGATAATCGTTACATATATGTCTCGTTTCGAAATCATTAAGTTAGTAGTCTTATTTTTACATATGTATTTCATTGTTAATACACTTAATAATATATTTACTTATCATTTAACATAATTAACTAAGTGTATCAATATCTTAATAAGATTCATATGTACCTAGTAAGACATTGTTATAACGATAATCGTTATATATATCGTTTTCGAGTTTCTTAAATTAATAGTCTCATTTTTATGTATATAACTCATTGTTAAAATACCTAATGAGATACATACTTATAAGAAAATCATGTTAACTATATATATAACCATATATATGTCATCGTATAGTTTTTACAAGTTTTAACGTTCGTGAATCACCGGTCAACTTGGGTGGTCAATTGTCTATATGAAACCTATTTCAATTAATCAAGTCTTAACAAGTTTGATTGCTTAACATGTTGGAAACACTTAATCATGTAAATAACATTTTCATTTAATATATATATAAACATGGAAAAGTTTGGGTCACTACACTGTCGACCAGTTTATCCTTTCTGGATTTCTGTTACTCCGCGATCTCGAAGGGGGATAGCCTCCTGGCTCCGCAATCTCGAAGTTCCTCTTTTTTTTTTTTTTTTTTTTATAAAAAAATCTTATGCTAATAAAACATATAATTAATTAAAAATTAAAATTTTGTTTCTTTTTAGGATGAGGGCGTTTCGGATCGTTGTCCTAGTCCGTCTCTCGACAAAATTTTAAAATTTGTCAATTCAAAGCTCAGTTTTAAAAACAAGGATTTTTGGGTTTTTTAATGTTTTTGGCATACTTTAATTCAACAAGATTAAAAATAATGATAATAAAAATTCTCGTCCCTCCCTTGGGTAGAGCAATTTCGGTTCAACGACCTAGTCTTCAACTCACGACGAATTTTTAGAAATCAATTTTTAACTTAGCGAAATAAAGTAAATTTTTGTTTTTAAATTCACACCAAACTTAAATTTAAAATGCATAAAATTAAAAATTCATATTATTAAAATTTTAAAAAAAAATTCACACCAAATTTAAATTTAAAATGCATAGAATTAAAAATTCATATTATTAAAATTTTAAAAATTCACACCAAATTTATATTATAATTTTGTTTTTATGCATACAAACTTATAAAAAATATTAATTTTTTCAAATATTTACAAACTTAAATCTATTGATTTTAAAAGTTTTACAATATTAATTTAATATTTATATATTAAATTTAAAAACATAGTAAAATTAAAAATTAAAAATCTTTTTGGTCTTTTATCCCACTTTAATCAATCAAATATTATCAAAAATATACGCCCCTCTTTTCGGTAAAGTAATTTCGGCTATATTACCTAGTTTTACTCCTGACGAATTTTTGAAATATTTTGGGTTGATTGATTAAAGATATTTATACCTTAAGAATAAACGGTAAATTTCGCATTGATGTAATAAATTTTTGTATAATATCAATAATTTCGGTCGCAAAACCTAATTTTATTGAATACCAATTTAATACTTTATAGCGAACAATTTAGCGTTTAATATCAAAAGGTTAAAAGCAATAAAATAAAAATAAAAACTGTACATACTTACCTGTGAAATGGAATTCTCAGTGACCTGTTTTAGCCCACTCATAAGATAGTCGGACTAATTGGTTTTCCATAGCTACATAGGCATAACCTCGAGCATTCAACATTTTTTCTTCAAAACATATGAACGGTCCATCTCTGCATAAAGTAACGAATTTGGTATTGGAATATGTCTGATTTATCGAACATTTTCCTTCGTGTGACCATTTTCCGCATTTGTGACATCTTTCAAGGTGTCGAGCTCTTCTTTTCGCTGCGAATTTTGATTTTCCTTTACCAAAATGTAACTTATTATTTTCGTTCCTGGATTCTTTTCTTACTCCGTCCAATTTACCTCTGATTAATGATACTATTTTACTTGGAAGGGTGTCATTATTACGTTTAGTGATCAAAGCGTGTAGCATTAGACCATGGTTTAATTCACAGGAAGTCTTCATCTCGTAAAACCTAAAAAAAAATAAAAATTCAGAATGGGGGGAGAAGACTAGTTCTTTAGGGTCTGCTAGGGAAAGACCATTCGGGTTCCATTTTCGAGAACTACACGAAAACAGAAAATCTAACTCTAACAGAAATACATATTACCCTAAAAAGATTCGATTCTCCCCACACTTAGTTGAAATTGTGATTAACGTTATTTTCAATTGGATCATCAACAACTTGTATATCTCTGACTTTTACTTCAATCCATTTGTTGATTTCCTCCGTAACTTTCACAAATTCAACTAACATCGCCTTTTCTTTTGGCGATAAATTGGATATTAATCGGTTACATAACTTAAATTTTCCCTTAATCTTAGCATCGTGAATCCGTTTATAAAGTTTCTTCGTTGAACTGTTAAAAACGGGTTCATCTAATTTCTTATCATCAACGGGGTTCTTTGTGATCGGATCATCATTAAGTGTTTCTTCATCTTCCCCATACTTATGCGTTTTTATTGGTCTAACAGTTTTGGTTGGTGGAGATCTAAACTTTCGATTCACAAAGGTGATTGATTTATCACCATCTCTAAGTGTCATTCTACCTTCTCTTACTTCAATGAATGCCTCGGTGGTTGCTAAAAATGGGCGACCTAAAATTAGAGGAATATCAAGGTTTTCCTCCATATTAATCACTATGAAGTTTGCAACAAAGGTCAAACTTCCCACGTTAACAAGTAAATTATTTGCTATTCCAACCGGGTGTTTAATGGTTAGGTCAAATGATTGAACACCTATTTTGGTTGGTTTTAATTTGCCCATACCTAATCTTTTGTATAAGGAAAGAGGCATAATATTTGCACTTGCTCCTAAATCTGCGAGTCCATTATATACAGCACCATCATTAAGCAAGCAAGAAATGATAAATTCACCCGGGTCTCCTGCTTTAGTAAGTCGAGTTGGTTTGTAAACCTTTTTTGAATGTTCTTTTCTTGGTTCTTTCACTTCTATTTGAACTTCTTGTTCACATTTTTCTTCGTTTCTTGGAATGGGAGGTTTGTATAAGAATTCTTCTTCATCACTCCAATTTGAATCCTCCCTATTTTCCAATTTTGATTTTTCATATGTTGTTGATAACATATTTATGTTTTCATTTTGAAGGTTTTCTTGGGTGGTGAAATTATGATTGACTTCATTGTCAACTTCCATCGGACCATGTATGTAATGTTTAACTCTGTGATCATTAACTTTAAATTCAATCCCATTTGAATTTATTAACTTTACTGTTCCGTATGGGAAAACTCTTTTGACTATAAATGGTCCAGACCATCTTGATTTCAATTTTCCAGGAAATAGCTTGAATCGTGAATTGAAAAGAAGAACTCTGTCTCCTTCTTCGAATTCTTTTGAACTTCTGATTCTTTTATCATGCCATTTCTTCGTTCTTTCCTTATAGATTAACGAATTTTCGTATGCTTCATGTCTTAATTCTTCTAATTCGTTTAGTTGACTTAATCGTATACGTCCGACTTCATTTAAATCAAGATTACATGTCTTCAAAGCCCAAAATGCTTTGTGTTCAAGTTCTGCTGGAAGATGACATGCTTTTTCATAAACGAGTTTAAAAGGTGTGGTTCCAATTGGAGTTTTGTAGGCTGTTCTAAAAGCCCAGAGTGCATCCTCCAATTTAATGGACCATTCCTTCGGATTTGATCCTACGATTTTCTCTAGAATACGTTTTAAAGCTCGGTTGGTATTTTCAACTTGTCCACTTATTTGTAGATGATAAGCGGTCGAGATTTTATGAGTTACTCCATATCTTTTGAGAACTTTCTCAAGTTGATTATTACAAAAATGAGTACCCCGATCACTTATTAAAGCTTTCGGTGTTCCGAACCTTGCAAAAAGACGTTTTAAAAAGTTGACTACAACTCGTGCATCGTTAGTTGGGAGAGCTTGTGCTTCCGCCCATTTAGATACATAATCAATGGCAACGAGAATGTAGAGATTATTATGAGATTTTGGAAATGGACCCATAAAGTCAATACCCCTAATGTCAAATACTTCACATACTTGAATTACATTTTGTGGCATTTCATCACGTTGACTTATTTTTTCGGCCCTTTGACAAGTATCACAGGATTTGCAAAGAAGGTGTGCGTCTTTGAAAATTGTAGGCCAATAGAATCCAGCATCGTAAACTTTTCTTGCTATAAGTTGAGGCCCATAATGCCCTCCTGTTGGTCCTGTGTGACAATGGTTTAAGATTTGACTAGCTTCGTCTCCGAATACACATCGACGTATTATTCCATCGGGACAACTTTTAAACAAATGTGGATCTTCCCAGAAATAGTGTTTTATATCACTAAAGAATTTCTTTCGTTTTTGGTACGATAATCCTTTTTCAAGGAATCCACATACTAAGTAGTTTGTATAGTCTGCAAACCATGGAATTTCATTATAATCTATCTTCAATAGATATTCATCAGGAAAGTTTTCTTGTATGGCCGATTCATTTAAAACTTCTAATTCGGGATTTTCAAGACGAGAAAGATGATCAGCGGCGAGATTTTCTGCTCCCTTTTTATCTCGGATTTCAATATCGAACTCTTGTAAGAGTAAGATCCAACGGATTAATCGTGGCTTGGCATCTTGTTTTGAAAATAGGTATCTAAGAGCGGAATGGTCGGTATAGACCACCGTTTTAGCTAGAACGAGATATGAACGAAATTTTTCAAAAGCAAAGACAATAGCAAGGCGTTCTTTTTTAGTAGTTGTATAATTCGTTTGTGCTCCTTGTAATGTCTTACTAGCATAATAAATAGGTTGAAATCGTTTTTCAATCCTTTGTCCTAAAACGGCTCCCATTGCAAAATCACTTGCATCGCACATAAGTTCAAACGGTAGATTCCAATTTGGAGTTATCATAATCGACGCATTAGTGAGTTTTTCTTTAAGAATATTAAAAGATTTGATGCATTCATCTGAAAAGATGAATGGAGCATTCTTTTCTAGGAGTTTATTCATAGGAGTGGCAATTTTAGAAAAATCTTTTATGAAACGTCGGTAAAAACTGGCATGCCCTAGAAAACTCCTAACTCCTCTAACATTGGTGGGATGTGGAAGTTTAGCAATTACATCTACTTTAGCTCTATCCACTTCAATTCCTTCTTTTGAAATTTTATGACCAAGAACGATGCCTTCTTTAACCATGAAATGGCATTTCTCCCAATTAAGAACTAGATTTGATTGTTCGCATCTAATAAGCATTCGTTCAAGATTAACTAGACATGATTCAAATGTAACACCGAAGACTGAAAATTCATCCATGAAAACTTCCATGCATTCTTCTATCATGTCGTGAAAAATCGTCATCATGCACCTTTGAAAGGTTGCAGGGGCGTTGCAAAGTCCAAATGGCATGCATTTGTAAGCAAAAGTACCATAAGGGCACGTGAACGTGGTTTTCTCTTGATCCTCGGGTGCTATTGGAATTTGAAAATATCCAAAAAAACCATCAAGAAAACAATAGTAACTATTTTCGGCTAATCTTTCCAACATTTGATCAATGAAAAGTAAGGGAAAGTGATCTTTTCTGGTGGTGTCATTTAATTTTCTATAATCAAAACAAACATGTCATCCTGTTACAGTCCTAGTAGGAATAAGCTCATTTTTCTCATTTGTGATGACAGTCATGCCACCCTTCTTAGGTACGCATTGAACTGGGCTTACCCATGGACTTTCAGAGATTGGATAAATTAAACCTGCATCAAGTAGTTTAATAATTTCTTTCTTAACAACATCTTGCATATTAGGATTTAGTCTTCATTGGCGTTGCACATACATTTTATGACCTTCTTCCATAAGGATTTTATGTGTGCAATATGAAGGACTTATTCCTTTAATATCATGAATCTTCCATGAAATAGCTGGTTTATGAGCTTTCAACACAGAAATGAGTTGAGATTTTTCATTTTCAGTAAGAGAAGACGATATTATTACAGGTAATTCAGATTCACCATGTAAATAAGCATATTCCAAATGGTTTGGAAGTGGCTTTAACTCTAATGTCGGTGGTTCTTCTATCGATGATTTATATCGATATATGTCTTCCTCTTTTAGCATTTGAATTTCTTCTGTTGTTGGTTCATATCCATTAGCCATAAGTGTAGCTATCATTTCAGTTTCATCAATTGGTTCAGTACTTTCTCCTAAAGAACATTCTCCTGTTCCTTGTAATTCTGGAAATTCTTCTAACAATTCTGCATGTGATTCTATAGTTTGAATATAATAACATGTATCATTTGCAGATTGCGGTTGTTGCATGGCTCTATTAACTGAAAAGGTAACACTCTCGTCCTCTATACTTAGGGTCAGTTTCTTACCAAACACGTCTATTATTGCTTTGGCCGTGTTTAAGAATGGTCTTCCTAATATGAGAGGTACTCGAGAATCTTCTTCCATGTCCAAAATAACAAAATATACTGGAAATACTAAAGTACCAACTTTAACTAGCATGTTCTCCATTATCCTTCTAGGATATTTTACTGATCGATCGGCTAGTTGTATGCTTATTCGTGTTGGTTTCAATTCTCCAAGGTCTAGTTTAGCGTATAGTGAATACGGCATTAAATTTATACTAGCACCTAAATCTGCCAATGCTTCTATTGAACTAAGACTACCCAGAAAATATGGAATTGTGAAACTTCCTGGATCTGATAATTTTTCTGGTATCTTATTCAACAGCACTGCTGAACAATTAGCATTCATAGTAACAACCGAGAGTTCTTCCATTTTCTTTCTATTTGTGATTAGATCTTTCAAGAATTTAGCATATCTAGGCATTCTTGAAATCACATCAATGAAAAGAAGATTTACATTAATTTGTTTAAACATATCCAAGAATTTGGATTGCTCAGCTTCAAGTCTCTCTTTTCTCATTTTACTTGGGTAAGGAAGTGGTGGTTGGTATGGTTTAACATAAGGTTTAGCCTTAACTTTGTTATCTTCATTAACCTTTTCAACTACCGGTTCTTTTTCCTTATCTTGCTCAGATTGTGGTTCTTGTGGAGTAGGAATAGCTTCATCAGAAATTACAGGTATTTCACGTGGTTTAAGTGTAATACCACTTCTTGTGGTAATGGCTTTAGCTGTTTCATTCCGGGGGTTAGCATTTGTATCAATTGGTAGACTTCCCGATTTTCTTTCACCTATTAACCTTGCTAGGTTGCTTACTTCTTGTTCTAGATTTTGAATAGAAGCTTGTTGATTTCTAAATGCTTGAGCATTTTGTTCATTGGTTTGTTTCTGAGATGTGAAAAATTGTGTTTCAGAATCAACTAGCTTCGACATCATATCTTCTAAATTTGGCTTTTTATCATCGGTTTGTGGTGGTTTGTTTTGAAAAATAGGTCTTTGCTGGTTGTAAGTATTATTGGATACTTGTTGATTGCTAGGACCTTGTTGGTTGTTGTATGGAACATTTCGGTTATAATTCTGATTTTGATTGTAGATCGGTCTTGGCGGTTGATAATTATTCTGATAATTATTTCCAGGCCTTTGGTTTATGTATGAAACATTCTCTCTTTGTTCCATTGTTAGTTCAATACTGAGACAATCTTTTGTCAAATGTGGTCCTCCACACTGCTCACAACTAATTCGTATTGAGTGGATATCTTTAGTCATCTTTTCCATTCGTCTCTCGACAGCATCTATCTTTGCAGAAATGGAATCTAAGTCATGGCTAGAATCGGCTCTAGCTGCTTTAGATGATCTAACGATATCTTTTTCTTGGTGCCACTCATGTGAGTGGGAAGCAGTGTTATCAATAATTTTATAAGCATCAGTTGCGGTTTTCTTCATAATAGAACCACCAGCTGCTATATCGATGTCTTTTCTTGTAGTGATGTCGCATCCTTGGTAGAATATTTATACTATTTGACAGGTGTCTAAATCATGTTGCGGACATCCTCTTAATAACTTTCCAAATCTTGTCCAAGCCTCATATAGAGTTTCATTTGGCTTCTGTGTGAACGTAACAATTTCTCCTTGAAGTCTCACGGCTTTAGATGCTAGAAAGAATTGTTTGAGAAAATTTTCAACTAAAACGTCCCATGTATCAATCGCTCCTTCAGGTAACGATTCCAACCAATCTTTGGCTTCTCCCTTTAAAGTCCAGGGAAATAACATGAGATATATATGTTCATCCTCCACTTCTCTTATTTTAAATAGTGTGCAGATCCTATTAAAGGTACGAAGATGTTCATTTGGATCTTCCTTCGGTGCACCACTAAATTGGCATTGATTAGGTACCATATGTAGGATTTGTCCCTTGATTTCATAATCTGGCGCATTAATGTCAGGTTGAGTAATTGCGTAACCTTGGCCAGTGCGTTTACCTCGCATTCGGTTTTCAGACTTAGAGGTTCCAGATTTTCCATAATTGAATTTGTTGAATCTGAATCACTAGAGGATTCTGATTTAATGGTTGGTTCCTCAACAATCTCTGTT
The DNA here is from genome assembly GCF_046630445.1 of Rutidosis leptorrhynchoides. Classification (NCBI taxonomy): domain Eukaryota; kingdom Viridiplantae; phylum Streptophyta; class Magnoliopsida; order Asterales; family Asteraceae; genus Rutidosis; species Rutidosis leptorrhynchoides. Next base: position 34,034,171 of record NC_092340.1, read on the forward strand.
TGAATGATTGGTTGTTCCGGAGGAAAGATTAATAGTTCAGGATCTATGAATTGTCCCTGAATATTCTCCGGATTCTCAATTGTGAGGTTGGGTTCAAAAAATGGATTATCGGAAATTTGAAAAGGAGTCCTTGGTCGACTGGATGACGATTCTAAAGAAAAATCAACGGTGACAATATTTGCTAGATGTCTTGATCTAGTTACAGGTGGTGAACGTACAAAAGGTGGTGATCGTTTTACTCGGTGCATTCACTGAATATCCTATTAGTTATAAAAATAAGAAAAATTATATAAATTATCAAATTAATAGACTTTTCTTATTTTGTCCACGTTTCGAATAGCCAAAAGATGCAGCAGATGGGCAGGATTCGTTTGGTCTCAATATAATTGAGTACTGTTTGGCTCCAATAACCCGGTCCACGTACAAATCTAACTATTACTACGAACCAGAAAATTTTGATGTCTATCAATTTAACCACTTAAAATAATTTTTCGTTTTGAAATTTAAAGAAATTTTAGATAAGAAATAGAAAAAATCTAACTCCTAAAAACTAGAGCGTCGAGAAATAAGAAAGAAAAAGAGCGCGTCGAAAAACGTCGAAAAATAAAAGGTCGAAAAATAATAGGCGTCAAAAATAAAAATAAGAAAGTAGCACGTCGAAACTTAAAAAGGAACTAAAAACTAAGAATTAAAAGTTATGTCTAAAGATATTAAAGCTTTAGAGAAATACTATATCCCAAATGGCAATAACTTAAAAAGGTACTAAAATTTAAAAACGGCGTCACAAAATTCTAAAGCACCTAAATCTTAGTCTAAAGAAAAAGCACTTAAGGGATTTTACGGCAAATCTTAAAAATCTAGAAATAAAAATAACTATGGCAAAAACTATGACTTGAAACTAAAAACGAGCGAAAAATACAAATATTACGCTAAAACAAATAAAAAGATACAAAATATAAAAATAAACTTAAAGTTGTAAAAAGTACAATTTTTTTATAAAAATATTATTTTTATATTATTTATTTTATAAAAGTATTAATTTTATATATTATTAAAACTAATTAAACTAAAAATACAAATTAATAATAAAAACTAAAACTAATTAATTTAAAATTAAACCCTAATTAGGGTTTTAATAATAATAATAAATAATACTCCGTAATTAATGCAGAATTAGGGTTTGACCAGGCGTGTCAGGGTGTGCTACGCGATCAAGAAGCTCTCTGTCTTTTCTACTCCGAGATCGCGGAGATGAATATTACCGGATTAAGTATTGGGCTAAAAACAGTTCGACCCACTTCGATATTTAAATAAAAACAGTGTTGGGCTTCGACGGGTTTCGGCCCAATTCTCAGTTTTAATTAATTTTTTTTTCTGTTTTTGATATTTATATAAAATATTTATATAAATTAAATAAAAACTTAATTTTAAAAAACTAAAATAGAAATAAAATTACTTTATAATTTTATATATTATATATTTTGAACAAACTTTTTAAAAATAAATATATTTTTTTATAGCGTTTCGCTTTGGCTTTTCCCGGCAGCGGCGCCAAAAATACTTGATGTTATGCGAGGTGTATATAAAATAGTATTATTTTTACTAGGAAATACTATTAAATACGATACAATTTTACACAAGTGATTTATTTATTTATAGAGTGGATATACCTAAACCTTGCTACAATACTTATAGGCAGTGTACCTAATCGTACAGTAGTGTAGTTTTTAGTAAGTCCGGTTCATTCCACAGGGATCTCTTAAAAAGCTTAACGCTATATTAGTTTTAAATTTATAAAAATACAAATATATATATAAGTGATATTATTATTATAAAAGGGGGGTTTTTACCGTTTAATGACCGGTTTGTCGATTTTTAAAACTTTAGTCGCAGTTAAAACCTAATGTAAAATATTAAAAATAAATATAACTTAATTTAAAGCGTAAAGTAAATAACTATAATGAAATTGCGATAAATAAAAGTGCGATAAAATAAAATTGCGATAATTAAAGAGTACGATAATTAAAAGTGCAATTAAATACAATGACAATAAATAAAAGTGCGATAATTAAAAGTGCAATTAAATATGAAATAAAAGAATTATGCTTATTTAAACTTCCATAATCATGATGTTTGACGTGTTGATTTTTAGTTTATTCCCATGGGTTAATTGTTCTTTGTCCTGGATTATTCAATATGTCCATACGGATTTGTCCATAATAGTCCATCAGTCATAATCATAAAATGCGGAAGTCTTCGCCAAATTATTCTTATTCCCGAAGTCAAATATTCCAACTAATTGGGGATTCGAATTGTAACAAGGTTTTAATACTTTGTTTAATGAATACACCAGGTTATCGACTGCGTGTAAACCAATGTTTTACTACTTTGTTAACAATTACACCAATTACCCTTGAATGTAATCCACCCCTGTTTCAACAAGTCTACTAACTATTAATCCAGTTCCGGGTCCGGTAAAATGAACAATTATTGGTATTTATAGATATCCCGCCCACCGTGCCCAGTCAAGCGTATGTGGTTATATATAAATACGTCAAATTATAAGTCTATATATTAAATTAACGAGGTATCATTTAGTTAATATAAAGCCCATTAATAGCCCATAGTATAATTTCCACAAGTGTCGTTCTTTTGTCCAAACCCCAATTATGGTACAAAGCCTAATTACCCAATTTTAATATTTAGTCTAACATCACGATTACTTCGGCTTAAATAAGCATAATAATAACTTAGCTACGAGACATTAATGAAAATAATTTAAACATAACTTACAGTGATTTATTAATAGCGTAGTGTTACACGGACAGAATTTCGACTTACACCCTTACAACATTCGCTAACTTACCCTTATTATTAGAATTAAAATTAAAATTAAAATTAAAATTATAATATATATATATATATATATATATATATATATATATATATATATATATATATATATATATATATATATATATATATATATATATATATATATCTCTTTACGTATGATGAAAAGAAAAAGAAGTGTAAAATATCGATCGAATGCGTTGCCATTTATAGGCCCCATATCAGTTTTGGTGTGCTCCGCGATCTCGAAGGGTTTCTCCTTCACATCTCCGCTATCGCGGAGTAGTGGATTACAGCTCATCCAAGTTTGGCTCCTAGCTTGCCGACGGATTTTTTAATAAATAAATATAATATATATATATATATATATATATATATATATATATATATATATATATATATATATATATATATATATATATATATATATAATTTTAAGAATTATTTATATATTATATTATATTTATATGCATAGTTGACTTGTAATTTTCGCTCCGTTGCGTCGTGCATTGAAAGTTGACTTAGGTCCCGGTTCCGAATTTTCGAATGTCCTTGCGTACAATTTAATATCTTGTACTTTTCGTTTTGTAACTTGTACTTTTGTCATTTCTAGACGCTTCTCATCAATAAATTGAACCTCTTGGATCGTACTTTGTACTTTTGAGCTTTTTGGTCGTTTGCGTCTTTAAATCGTCGAATCTGCCTTTTGTCTTCACCTTTTAATATTTAAACGAATATCACTTGTAAATAGAACAATTGCAACTAAAAGCATGTCTTTCTTGAGGAATAATGCTATGAATTATGTGTTCGTTTTTAGCATTATCAGTAGCGAACCGTCCGAATGAGGGTTTGCCAAACCCATATGGATCCATACAAAATAAGTTCTCGCTTACACCCGGCAAGTGTAACTAATGATAATCGAATTGAGGATTTTGTTCTAAACTCGTATGTAGAATGTTTGTTTTCCTGTACTTGTATTCACTTAGTAAAACGAAACGTTTATATTTTCTCATCCCAAATGTAAGTTCAAAAGAGTAAAAGTGGGACTATGATCTCACCTTGAGTGCACATATGTAAAAGTACTTCAACGAGTAAACGTGTGCAAGAACGAACGCTAGTCTTGACCTAAACAAATAGGTTTGTATCAATATCGGTAAACACGGTCGGTCAAAGTGTTCAATTAGTCCTATGGCTCGTTACGACTCGATTACTATAGCATGTGAGTCAAGTTGTCACGTTTCATGCAAGATACAAGTATAAAAGCATGTTAGAACGATTGCACAAATATTTGATTAAATTTGATTAAAAGTCAACTTGGGTCGGGTCAAAGTCAACGAAAAAGTCAACATGTTCGGGTCGGGTCTCGTACTATTTTTCTGAGGTTTTTAATCATCTATGAGCATGTTAGAACAAGTTACATGTGAATCGGAGGTGCGTAGTATAGCAAACATTTTTCGTAAAATGGCAAACCAAAACAGTCCCTGGCAGTGCATCTGGACGGCGTCCAGATTTGCGGGACGGCGTCCAGCATTGAAGGACTGGATGGCATCCAGCATTGAAGGACTGGACGGCGTCCAGATCAGTATCCAGTTCCGGTTTTGCTGCAACACACAAATGCACGAACCAAAACTCAAACAATCCCAATTTATGACCCGCAAACAACCAAAACATGTGTCTTATATCATCGGAAAGGTATTTTGACGAGGAAAACAACTAAGCATATTTCATCAATCAATCTACCACTTACAACAACTAAAATCACATTGAATGCTCAACATTTATTACATTCAAGTTCATAAATGCGGTTTGGTGATTCGGGAACTTACTACCTACATATATTACGCCGTTTCGTAGTAATCAAGCATACAATCCAACTAAACACTTACCAACAACAATTCATGGCATTCAATGCATCAAATGTTCACATTTAGTTCTACCAAACCCTAACCAACATCACCAAAATCAATAATCAAGTTTATGAAGTTTTCTAAAACAACCTACACATCAAATTGAAGCTAGTGATACTAGTAACACAATTAAAACATGAACTTTTAACATCTAACAACTTTTAAGCAACTAAATCTCAAGAACAACACACCAAAATTTAATTCATGCTAGTTACTTCAAAACAAGAAGATCGAGCATACAAATCACATATTCATGTTAGACTTGAGCCATAGACACTAATTAACACTTTTATAAGTTAAAAATATCAAGAACACAAAATCTAGTGATTTTAGAAAGTTACCCAAATGTAATAAAATCGGTATGGAATCGAAGAGGAAGATGCAAGGATTCCAAATATGTAATTTGTTTTGCAAAACACTTGCTAGATTGGATTTAGATGATGATTCTTTGGATTTGAGTTTGAGAGAGAAATGTTGAAGTAGTAAAAGAGAAAGAGATGGATGAATGGATGAGAGTGAATGTTGACCACTTTGACCTAGTAACATCTTTGGTCATTTGGCAAGTCTAGTACCTCAAGTTTCATTCGGGTGCGTGAATTACCTAAACGAGATAATTTAAAACGCGTTTCAACGGGAGATGTTATAAATATATAACGGACTTTAAAATGAATAAACGAAAAGTAAACGGAAAAAGGCGGGATGTTACATTACCTACTCCTTAAAAGAAATTTCGTTCCGAAATTTAACTAGGCGTAGTAGTCGTTGTTTCTTCCTCGGGATCTTGCGTTTCCGAATTCACGAATAGATGAGGATACTTCCTTTGCATTTGATCTTGTCTTTCTCAAGTAAACGCGGGTCCCCTTTTGGCGTTCCAACGGACCTTGACAATTGGAATTCGGCTTTGTTTTAACGTTTTGACGGAGATGTCCACAATTTCAACCGGTTCCTCCATGAAATGAAGTTTGTCATCAATGGTAAGCTCCTCGAGAGGGATGATGATATCGGGTTCGGCAAGGCACTTTTTCAAGTTGGATACATGGAAGGTAGGATGAACGGAGCTCAATTGAGGCGGAAGATCTAAACGATAAGCAACGGTTCCAAAACGCTCCAAGATTTCGAAAGGACCAATATACCGCGGATTTAGCTTCCCGCGTTTCCCGAAACGGATTACACCTTTTCAAGGTGCGACTTTTAACATTACGCGATCACCGACTTGAAATTCAAGGTCGTTGCGTCATTTATCGGTATAGCTCTTTTGACAACTACGGGCCGTCCTAAGCCTATCTTGGATTTGAACGATCTCCTCGATTGTTTCATGAATGAGTTCGGGTCCGGTGATTTGTGTGTCGCCTACTTCGGCCCAACAAAGTGGTGAACGGCATTTTCGGCCATATAAAGCTTCGAATGGTGCGGCGTTAATACTCGCGTGATAACTATTGTTGTAGGAGAATTCGGCGAGAGGTGAGTGCTTATCCCAAGCTTTACCATAGTCGATAACACAAGCTCATAGCATGTCTTCCAAAGTTTGAATTGTGCGTTCGCTTTGTCCGTCGGTTTGTGGATGATATGCGGTGCTCATGTATAAACGTGTTCCCAACGCTTCTAGTAAAGTACGCCAAAATCTAGAAACAAAATGGCCATCTCGGTCGAAGATAATCGATAAGGGTATACCGTGACGGGCTACGATTTCTTTAAAGTAAAGTTGTGTGAGTTTCTCCATGTTGTCGGTTTCCTTCATGGCTAGGAAGTGCGCGGATTTGGTGAGGCGGTCAACAATAACCCAAATAGTATCATAACCACCCACCGTCTTTGGTAGTTTGGTGATAAAATCCATCGTTATCCTTTCCCACTTCCATTACAGGATCTCGGGTTGTTGAAGTAGTCCGGACGGTCTTTGATGTTCAGATTTGACTTTGGAGCAAGTTAGGCATTTCCCAACATAAGTAGCGACGTCCCTTTTAATGTTCGGCCACCAATATTGTTCTTTGAGGTCGTGGTACATCTTATTGGCGCCGGGGTGAATCGAGTATCGTGACTTGTGGGCTTCATCTAGAATGAGGTTTCGTAAATCCCCATAACTAGGCACCCAAATCCTTCCGGCGAAATATCGGAGTCCGGACTCCTTAACTTCGAATCGAGAGGTGAGGACGTTCAAGTGTTCGAGAGAGATGTTTTCATCCTTGAGAGCCTCGTCTTGGGCTACACGAATTCGACTATTGAGGTTGGTGTGAATGGTGATGTTTAAAGCTCGGACACGAAGAGGCACTGCCCTTTCTTTTCGACTTAAGGCATCGGCTACTACATTTGCCTTTCCCGGATGGTAACGAAGCTCACAATCGTAATCGTTCAAAGTTTCAATCCACCGTCGTTGTCTCATGTTTAGTTGCTTTTGATCGAAGATGTGTTGAAGGCTTTTTTGATCGGTGAAGATAGTACTCTTGGTTCCATAAAGATAGTGTCTCCACATTTTAAGTGCAAAGACAACGGCTCCGAGTTCGAGGTCATGTGTCATGTAGTTCCGTTCATGAATTTTCAATTGTCGAGAGGCATAAGCAATGACTTTCTTTCGTTGCATCAATACACACCCAAAACCATGTTTCGGGGCATCGCAATATACAACAAAATCATCATTGCCTTCAGGAAGTGACAAGATAGGAGCGGTGGTTAGCTTTATCTTCAAGATTTGAAATGCGGATTCTTGTTCGGTTACCCAAATGAATTTCTTTCCCTTGTGAGTTAACGCAGTTAGAGGACGAGCAACCAAGGAGAAGTTTTCGATGAATCTACGATAGTACCCGGCGAGACCCAAAAATTGATGAATGTGAGTAGGAGTAGTAGGAGTCTCCCATTTACTAATGGCTTCGATTTTCGTGGGATCGACTTTAATACCTTGATCACTTACAACATGACCAAGAAATTGAACTTCCTTCAACCAAAATTCACACTTGGAGAATTTGGCATAGAGTCGTTCTTGTCTCAAGAGTTCAAGTACAAGTGGGAGATGTTGTTCGTGCTCTTCTTCGCTTTTAGAATAGACCAAGATGTCATCGATGAACACAATAACGAATTTATCGAGATACGGTTTGAACACGCGGTTCATAAGGTCCATGAACACCGCCGGTGCGTTAGTGAGACTAAATGGCATAACAAGAAATTCATAACTACTATAACGAGTCCGGAAAGCGGTTTTGGAGACATCTTTCCCCTTAACCCTTAATTGATGATAACCCGAGCGGAGATCGATTTTTGAATATACACGAGATCCTTGTACAATTAACAAAATATCTATTGATTTTCGATTGTACAATTAATGTGAACATTGATTTTTAATTGCACAAGCTATTAAGTACTACGACTTTTGATCATTCAAAATAGTATTATGTAATGTTGACAATATTATTTCTATGAAATTAGAAGTTAATATGTAATTTTGTTAAAATAATTCTGGATATGAATTCACATATATGGATATCGAAGGATGAAAAGGAAATTAAATGAACATGGTTATGAATATGGATTTTTAAATATAAATGGATATGGATCTGGATTTGGCATCACAAAATTCATATCCGATCTATTGTCATCCATACTTACAAGTATAATAATCATTTAGGCAATGAAATACGACATGAGACGCTAAATGGTAAAATGAAAATTCGGGTCGTAAAGTTCGTTAAGTTTTATAATTTGTTGTTTTGTGTTTGCTCGTGATCTTTTTGTTGGGTTTGTTTATTATTGTAGGTTTCTCTAATTTTTTTTAAGTCAAGTATTTGAAATAACTGACGGGGGAATAACCAACTCACACGATCATTTTTTACGCACACACGCGCTTTGGGGCGAAATTCCAAACCGCATTACTGGGTTATAAATAGTTTTTGAGTGTTGAGATATGGTTGATTTAGGATGAAACTCGGTTATAGATAGTTTTAAAGTTTGTTTGGTAGCTTTTTAAGCTTGAGACTCTTACGCTTTTTGTTTGAATCTCTTGGTCGTTGACATATTTTTTTAAAATGACTTTATTTTTTTTTTGAGGTTTCGTAATTTTTGTAAAAAAAAAAATAATAATACAACACCAAGTACTATTCACAACTTTTTAGAAGTGATAAAAAAAAAGAAAATAAGTTATGGTTTAATTCGATTGTCACCAGTTTGTGGCGTTAAACCTAAAGTTCACTTTGGTAAATTGACTTTGTAAAAAAAATAATTATATATCGGGAGACCACTAAAATTTATCGTTTTGTGTTTGTAGACTACTATATTTGAAAACGATTTTGTGGGCCACTCAAGTTTATCATTTCGTGTTTGAATACCGAGAGGCCAAAAGTGACGAATATAAACTTCTTAAGCAAAATACCAAGGTAAAATGGTTGTCTGAGGGAGAGAAAAATACAAAGTACTTACATGGAATCTTAAAAGGCAGAAAATAGAAGTGCAGAATTGACAGCATTTGTGATGAAGGAGGTCAGAGATACTATAGGGAACAGGTTGCTGAGCAGATTGTGAAACATTTTAAAAAGTTTTTGGGTGAAGTAGTACCGTGAGACCTTTGGAAAAAGTTGGTGATATTTTTTTTTAAGGAAATGGAATGATATTGAAGCATTAGATATGGTGTCTCCTATTGTTGTAGTTGAGATAAAGGAAGCTATATTTGAGATTGATAGCAACAAAGCATCATGCCCGTATGGTTATACTTCTCGTTTCGTCAAAAAATCTTAGGAAATTATGGGAGCTGAGGTATGTAATGCTATTCAATAATTCTATCAAAATGGAAAGCTGTTAAGAGAGGTTAATGTTACTCTATTTGCCCTTATTCCTAAACTTGTAACGCCTAAAAAAGTTTCTGACTTCAGACCTATAACATGTTGCAACGTGCTATGCAAATACATAAGCGAAATTCTAGTAAACAAAATGAAAATTGGGCTGGATAAGTTCGTCTGCAGCAACCAAAGTGTTTTCATACTAGATAGGTCAATTCAAGATAATATTTTGATCACACGAGAAATTTTAAAGGGTACAATAGAAGAAATGGTGCCAAAATATGTGCTTTTAAAGTGAATATTAAAAAGGCCTATGACACAGTGAGTTTGAATTTCTGGGCAATATTCTGGTAAAATTTGGTTTTCATCCAAAAATGGTAAACTGGATTATGACTTGTGTCACTTCATCAACTTTTTCTATCTGCATAAATGGTGGTATACATTACTATTATAAAGGGGCAGAGGCCTTAGACAAGGTAATCCCATGTCACCTTATTTTTTCACCTTAGTTATGGAAGTTCTTCATTTGATCATGGATCATCGTATAAGAAAAAGTACACAATTCAAATATCACAAAGGATGCAAACAAATGAAACTATCCCATGCGTGTTTTGCTGATGATTTGTTAATCTTTTGCCATGGGGATATTAAGTAAATTAGTGTGACAAAGGAAACTATCGAGGATTTTAGTAGTGTTCTGGTTTGGTGCCTAATTTAAGTAAAATTACAATTTTTTTAGTGTTCCAGCTGGTATTCAACATAATAGTCTTCAGATCATCCATTTCAATGTGGGAAAGCTTCCTATGAGATACCTTGGTGTGCCACTTTTAGCCAAGAAATTGGGAGTTAATGATTGTAAGTGTTTAATTGACAAGGTCAGAACAAAAGTTAACTGTTAGAAGAATAAAAGACTGTCTTATGCAGGGAGATTGCAATTAATTGCAGCTATTTTATCATCATTGCAAGTATACTAGGCATAAATTTATATGATCCCTGACACCGTTATAAAAGATATTGATAGATTGTTAAAGGGATTTTTGTGGTGTCAAGGTGAAAATTCTAAAGGAAAAGCAAAGGTGGCATGGAAAATAGTCTGCACTCCCAAGGATCAAGGTGGTTTAGGACTTAAACCCCTTAAAGAGTGGAATGAAACCTTGTTGATAAAACAATTATGGAAGATTGTGGCCAAAAAAGAATCATTGTGGTACAAGTGGGTCAATTTGCTCAAACCAAAGGGAAGATGTATTTGGGAAATTACATGGGAGCAATCTGATAGTTGGGGTTGTAAAAAGCTTCTAGAGCTTATAGACAAAGTGAAATATCATATATGGTATGTCTTAGGTGATAGCAGCAATGCATCCATATGGTTTGATAGATAGCATGATGTGGGACCTCTAAACCAATTTATAACCAGAAAGGATAGATATGATGGAAGGTTGGATGATAATTTGAATCTAAAGCAAATGATTTGTAATAACCAATGGTGCTGGGCTTAGGATTGGCTAGAAAAGTTTCCTACGATGCAACAGATTCAAGTTCATGTGGTGCTTTTTGATCAAATCAAAGACGTGGATTTATGGATTACAAATGATGGAGATAAAGTCAACTATTCGACTAAACAAGTTTGAAAAGATTTGAGAAATAATATGCCTTTGGTGGAGTGGCACCATGCAGTATGGTTTCCTCAAATGTACCCCATGCATGCTTTTATCCTTTGGTTAACTTTAAAAGATAGTGTTGGTACGATTTTCCGTATAGCGGGCGTAAGGTACCAGTACAGAACAATATCCTCCTAGCGTGGTGTGATAGTATGTTGATTGATGTTTGCCCTCGAGAAATAATCCCTGCAGACCCGGAAAACGAATGGGAGATCCGTGGGGTGGCCTCAATCAATCTGTGGATCAATATGTATTTGATCCGTCTAGCGTTCTGCTGCTAAGCGATTAATATTTTAGAGTGAGAAAGAACTATGTGAGAGAGAAAGTGTACTTCTCTCTGACTGAAGTTCAGATTAGATCCTGTGAAATGTGGTGACCCAGGGAGTTTATTTATAGGCGTAGAATGTCCGAAATTCTCGGGATACACGTGTCAATAGCTGATTAATTCAGTTATGCGAAATATCTGGAAGGTCGGTGGCGTGTGCTGACGTGACTACGTGCTGCTCACGCGCCTAGTAAAAGGGCTTAAGCATAGAAGCTGCCTACAGGGCTTACGCTTAACGCTGGGCGGCCTGCTGTACGCTGGACGATAAATGCTTAAAACCGCCAAATATTGTTATCTTTTATGCTCTTTGATCCATTTTTCTGTATAAAAATGATGTTTTTATGCGTGCTACTCACGCTGGACAGCAAATGCTTAAAAAATGATGTTTTTATGCGTGTTTTTATGACTGTAAGCCATATAAGGCTTTTACTGGTGAAAAGGAGACTTTTTTGAAAAACTGGAAAGGACCCTACTTCTTTGTTAAAGAAAGGGTCGTTCAAGATGAATGGGCATGTGTTCGTGAATGGAGGAAAACTAAAATAGGAGTGAGTAAATCCATCACGTTGTCTGATGATGAAAGGTCAATCATTGAAACTTGGAAGACACTGCAGCTTTCACAAAGGTCATATATTGAATATGAAGCCATCTTAGTCCTCTGCTAAATGAGTGACAACTGACGTGCTGGATATATGCCGGTGTTGTACTGGAAAGGCCGTGGTAGGCACCTTGTAACAACCCGATTTTTTCCATAACTATCGTTACTTGTCCGTTAAATATTTAACGGTGATTACTTAGAACCTTATGTGTTTAGCAGAATTAAATTCATATTTGATCCTAGTGGATTACTTGAATTAATATGTTATATTAATTTATGAACTTATTTCGGACAGCGAAATAACTAGAAAACGACACGATTAAGTTAATCGCCTAGAAAGCTTTTCAGTTTACGGAACTCAGAAAAATGATAAAATAATTATTTCTAATAATTATTGACTTTATGAAAAACTTATTTAATTTATTATTTATTTAGTAAATTAAATCCGGTGAATTCGTTTCAACGACTAGTTAACGTTCCGGAGATCCGGTACGGTTAACGGCAACGGAACGGACCACGCGCATTCAAGTAAATTAGAAAAACCGAGCCCAGGACACCCCTTATAGGGCCCCACGGCCGAACCCCCCTTCCCCCTTCCCTTTTGGACTTGTTTTGGGCTAAGTTTGTCACTAGTCTTTTAATTTAGGCCCAAATTATATCCTTAAATAGGAAAATACATCCATTCTTCCACCCTTAACCCTATGTCACGAATTGGGCAGTGATGTGCAGAACGTGGTATATGAATTATTGTATGAAATTTGGATCTTTGAGAAAACGTTTTAAGATTTTGAAAATGTCATTGCTAGTTTTTAAACTAGACACGTTTTCCGGTTTTAACCTCAAATTCCGGTTGAGGGTAACTGAAAACCGAAGTCTCAGTCAGCGATTAGCAAGCTATTCGCCTCCATGATTGTAGTATCATGGAACTCTTAACCGGGTGCCCTCTGACGAGATATAAATATCGGTCTTTCATGGCAATTTGTACAATTTAGATCAAGGGTTAAAACTGCGAAGACTGAGCTATCGCGTGGGACAGATCCTGCTCCAGCTTATATACCGTAATCGGTTTTACACTGGACAGCTCCTTGGATTTACCCTACCAAGTTTATTTTCGGGTTTGAAAGTTCAAGACTTTTCCTTCCCATTTTACCTTTATATCGTGATATGATATTGGTATGAAATGATATAGTTTAGGAAGTTTGCTATTTCAAGTAAGGCAAAATTCGAAAGACTTTACTTCCTTCAAGGATGGACTAGATGCATCCTTTCCATTTAGTGACTTTTATTTCTTTTATTTTCAAGCCAAAAGTACTTTAATCGTTTTAACTTTGCAAAATTTTGTGATAATAATTCGAAAAGATTAATAAAATTCCTCACACTTGGCTTTTTCGCTAATACTTTTAGTTCAAAAATTTTAAAATTTTTCATAAAATGCGACAATAAGCCAAGTTTCAATGCATATCCATTGCATATTCGAGAGAATAACCCCTCCCCCACACTTAAGATTAAGTAAGGCCCTCATTACTTAAAATCAGAAATAATTTAAAAATTCACGAGGGCATTAGTGTGAAAAGAGTTCGAAAAACCTTGGCATAAAGCCGGAGATCGTGAAATGTAGGTGAGCGATGGCGCTGAACTTAATGCCAGCATAAGAACATCGTTCATTCCTTGATCTCTATCACAAATTCCAAATTGATTTTACTTCGCTGAACTTAATGCCAGCATCACTAAACCTTAATAATAAGAAACAAACAAACACAAAAAATGAAATAGATAAAAGTGGTGTATTCAACACAACCACCACAAACGTTAATTCTACAACATAAATATTCTAACTATTACAAACCATTGTTTTAAAAGAAATCATTCTGAAAATTACCAAAGTGTTACAAAATGTTACCAAATAGGGCACATGAGCCCTCTAATTGTCACCAAAGAAGTTACCAAAAGGCCAGCTGGAGTAGGTGCCCGAACCATCATTCCTAGGTCTTCCATGCGGGTATTGCTCCTCAAAGCGTCTTTGTGCATCTTGTATAGACACTTGTTCGTCATATAATGGAGGACTAGGAATTCGGTTTGGGGTATGGTAATAGGTCAGTTGTTGGTAGGAGGTAGCATAATATTCTTGTGGGTTTTGCATATATAAACTAACATTATGGCGAAGCCAATCGCCCCTGTAATTCCCCCACCTTTGGTCATACCTTACAGCCCTATTATGCTCGCGCTGCTCTTCATGATATTGGGTGAATTGTTACCTTTGTTGCTCATATTGGTCATCCCTGTTTTGATAACCTACCCTCATGTCATGAAACCCATAAATAACTTCCTCCAACTCTTCTTATCTTGACCTTTGTGTCCGCCTATGTGACGACCCGGAAATTTCTGACCAAATTTAAACTTTATCTTTAAATGATTTAATGTTTCCGACACGATAAGCAAAGTCTGTAATATTGATTCTCAATTTTTTTTGACCTAATGTTATATATTCAGTTAACCTTTGACTATTGACTGACGATTCACGAACATCTATTTGTAAATAGATATATATATATATAAATATATAAATATATATATATATATATATATATATATATATATATATATATATACAATAAGTTGGAATATTAATTATTAAAATTAATTATAAATAACTTGCAATGTGTATTTAAAAACTGATTTATGTATATTAAATAAAGATATATACATATATATAATTACAAGTTATTTAGTAAATGATAGTAACATTCGTTTGTTGATTCGATTGATATTTAGATAAGTGAACTAAAACGTTTAAGATGAACAAGTAAAACACTAATTTGCTACAGTATTTTCGAATTGCTACAGTACCCAAAAAGCTACAGTGTTTTCGAAAATCACTATTTACTACAGTAAAAAAACTTTGCTACAGTAAAACACTATTTCAAAATGAAAATGTATATATATATTTTACAAGGTGATAAAATAAAATAATCTTAAAATGATTTGATTTAAAATAATATTATTAAATATATATCAATAAATAACGAGACGTTGATTTAAAGAAGCAAATGACCAAAACACTCAAATGAATAAGTTACATTTCAATTAGTATAATTATTGATGAAATAAGTGTAATTATTGATAAAGGTACACGTCGCGAAATGTAAAATACAAGTTTTCTAAGCGTACGAAAATGCGTTCGAGAAACCGGAACCGGGACTTTGGTCAAGCGACAACGTACGAGTCATTAAAACTAAATTTACAAATTAACTATGTACGTAAATATAATATAATATTTAAATAATTATAAAGATTAAATATATTATATAAATTAAAACGTGTGTCGGCAGAGTAAAACAAACAATGTCAGCTGTAAAACCTTCCCATGCGATCGCATGGGAAATGGCTTAGAGAGCCATGCGATCGCATGACACCTATGGCCTGGTCACATTATAAAGCTCGATCGAATTCATTCAGTTTAAGCACACATTCTTCTTCTATATTATTTCCTCCGTATATATATATATATATATATATATATATATATATATATATATATATATATATTATTAAGAGTAATATTAATATTATTAATCTTATCATTATTATTATTAGTAGTAGTATTAAGTATTATTATTATTATACATAAAATACTACGACGAAGTGATGTTCGAGTCATTTCAAAATAAGTTTTTCGATCGGGTTAAAGCTAAGGAAATTATGGGTTTTCAAGCGGGATAGGGCTAAGGAAACTATGGATTAAAATTATGGAGGTTATAGGTATTGTTTGCAAATCAAACCTAGTGTTTATCATCTCTGTTACGTCTACGTACTTTCCTGCAATATTGAATCACAATATTGATACGTGAGCATTCATATCTTATCTTTTATATATTAATTGTGTATCCATGTCTAGTGCTCGAGTATATATGTTTATGCATGCTTGTATGCTAAATTTCGTCATTAAACAGTTTATGATGAATCACGAATTAAATACATATATTACTGATAAAAGGTATATGATATGCATGTTTTTGGAAAGCTGGCGAAAAATCAATAACTTTTCATTTAGAAATAGCGTAATTTCGATGAACGAATTAAAAGATATGGTCAATTGAATTATGATTGACGTTAATTGGAATTGCTTTTGAATCTGCAATTAATATTTAAACAACTTATTTGTAAGATTGATAAATTGGATTTTTGAATATTACCAGCCGAGTAAATGAATCCTTATATAAGGCACGTCTCATTTTGTTGAACTATTGTCAAAATTGACTTTTTGAAACGACTTTGGACAACTTTTGTATGTCGATCTCGAGCATTAGGATTGTGATACACTATGAACTGACCTAGCTTGATAAACAATTATTGACCAACATATGTTCTCTAGGTTGAGATATAGGGTTATTTGGGTATTCCGAGTTTCGGTCACATTTCGATGAACAACTTTATGTGCTGCTAAGGTGAGTTTCATCTGCTCCCTTTTTAATTGCTTTTGCAATCTATATTTTTGGGCTGAGAATACATGCACTTTATTTTAAACGCAATGGATACAAGTACATACTAAATTCTACACTGAGTTTGAACCGAAAATCCCTTAGCTTTGGTAACTAGTAACTGCCAATTATAAGAATTGGTGGGCGCGAGTAGTTGTATATGGATCCATAGGGCTTGATATCCCCATCCGAGCTAGAGCACTATCCTTTTAACGGACGTATGCTATTTGAGAAGCGTACACGTTGGTTTGCGTGTATTATTAAGATGATTATACAAAGGGTACAAATTATATATACGTTAAGTTTAGTTACCAGGGTGCTCAATTTTGTAGAATATTTTGATAAACGTTTCTGGATGAAACAACTGAAATCTTGTGATCCACCTTTATGTACAGATTATGCAAAACATTAAAACTATGAACTCACCAACCTTTGCGTTGACACTTATTAGCATGTTTATTCTCAGGTTCCCTAGAAGTCTTCCGCTGTTTGCTTATATGTTAGACAAGCTATGTGCATGGAGTCTTACATGGCATATTTTTCAAGGAAACGTTGCATTCACCAAATCATCATCATGTATCTTATTTTGACTGCATTGTCAATGAAAGTACTATTGTAAACTATTATTTACGGTGATTGTCTATATGTAGAAATCATCAGCTGTCGAAAACCTTTGATTTAAATATTCATTTATGGTGTGCCTTTTCAAAAGAATGCAATGTTTACAAAATGTATCATATAGAGGTCAAATACCTCGCAATGAAATCAATGAATGATGTGTTCGTCCATATGGATTTGGAGCGATCATCACAGTTGGTATCATAGCATTGGTCCTAGTGAACCAGGTCTTACATGAGTGTGTCTAACTGATAGTTGTTAAGATGCCTTAGTAAGTCTGGACTTCGACCGTGTCTGCATGTTAAAAGTTTTGATTATCATTTCTTGTCGGAAATTACATGCTTATCATTCTTAAGTCTAGACACGTTTTCCTGCATTTATTGCATAAATAGTGTATAGACAAAAATTCATATCTTAGCGTATCTGTTACTGTAAACTTTTCCTGACATCTTCCGAAAATTTCTCCATAATTTATGGAATTTGGTATTATATATACATATGTAAATTATGTATTGAAGAATACCAAACTAAATTCTATAATCTAATTCATATCAATAATCATCTCCCTAATTATACAAGATGGATCCCGTATCTAGTTCAAATTCTTTAAACTCTGATAGCTATTCCGATATGGATATTCACCTGAATTCCGAAGACAGTGTAACCGGAATGGATCAACCAATCAGCCATCACCTATTCTGGATGAATTGGGGATGGGTTCGTAGCCTACTTAATCATTGGAGATAAGAAGAAGGTGATCCCTTCCATCCACCACATTCCCCTCTTGGCGAAGAACCTGAAGCACTTACCGGCAAACCTGTTCGAGACACCATTTTCTCTCTCATTTCCAGAGTATCTCGTCATGATAATATACTATCTCAAATTCTGAATCTTATTCATCTACTCGTCCGAACCAACAATCATCCCGGTGTAATAGAAGAAGTCAACGAGCTTCGCACTCGGGTAGTGGCTTTGGAGAATATGGTGCAAAGGTTACAAGCACCAGCAGCATCACTGGCATCATTAGTACCACTGACAACAACACCAACAGTACCATTACCACCACCAATAACAACCGCACCGCAAACCTCAACTTCATAATCTGTCCCACGAGCATCAACGCCATACGCCCTATAGATACCAAGGAATATCAACAACAACGAACGATGAAGTATTGATTCATAACTTCATCGAAGAAATATTCTGCAGAGAATATGTAGTTTCTAAAAGTTTTAGAGATTATATATTGTAAATTAGTAGTGGGCGGATAGAAATAATAAAGTGAAACCCTGACAGGAATAGTGCGCAATTTACAAGCTAGACTTGTTATACAAGCAGCATCAACAGTACCGTCAGCATCACCAGCACGTCAGTACTATCAGCAACGTCAGCACTAGCAGCACCTATAACATCACGATTTCCACCAGTTCCATAATCACCAACATCATCACAAATCAACAACGCATATATTGTATCAACGTGTTATGAAGTATTAACTCATTTCCTATGAATAAATTATATGTATATTTTATATATATATATATATATATATATATATATATATATATATATATATATATATATATATATATATATATATGTGAAATTTGAAATCAAAATAAATCTTTTCGTACTAAGCTATTACATGTGAATCATAACTGGTAGGTACTACTCGGTTAGTTCATGTTACTAATATGCTATACATCCTTCGTTAATGACTTAACATTCGTTAACTATAATCTCTGCTTTGACTTAATAGATTCCATTTCATAATAAATCAAGTGTATTATTCAAATACATGTTTGATTTTACATTTTTATTTTCGATGTACTTGAAACTTTCCCGAAAACATCATTCGTACCTTGTGAAGTTAGCAAGAGTTCCATAAGCACCAACATGATTCACTGAGGAAATATCAATAAAACTGAATAACGAAGTATTGATTACATTAGTAAAATTCTCCATGAAGATTATGAAATCTTTAATGTTTTAGAGATTATTCATTTCTAATCCAGCCGAAAATTAAATGAGCTTAATATGATATTAACTCATTAAATTTGTATTACATCTAAAGAAAATATTCATACATATATTTTCATAAAATGTGACGCCCCGTACAAAACCATCGTGTACGGATCATCAATCAATAGGATCATTACATGGTCAAACACTATATGCTGTTTGAAAACCGATTTGCATTCATAAAAAGATAACGTTTTACAAAGATAGCGCGCATCCTATGAATAGGAGCATAAACATAATTATTTGACCCTAAGGTCGTTACAAAGCCATTGTTTGAAATTAACATAAACTACGAATGCAACAGAAAAGTTCCATGAATGAGACATCTCTAGTAATGCAGCGGATAACTAAGACAGCAGGTCCTTAACAGCAAGACAACAAATCTAACAGCGGAAGCAAGAAACCTCTAGGCACCTGAGAAATACACGCTTAAAAGTCAACACGAATGTTGGTGAGCTATAGTTTAAGTTGTAACAGTAACGTAAGGTAGGCCACGAGATTTCAGTGTAACAAAACAGTATGAAAAGTATATGTATAACCGTGGGCACCCGGTAACTAGACTTAACGTTTATAACCCCCTGAAAGTACACTTGGCAAGTGCGTATGTTCACGAAGTATTAAACACCCGTTAAATACTAGCGCGACTAGCCCGAGTGGGGATGTCAAACCCTATGGATCCATATCTAAGATTCGCGTTCACTGGTTCAAAAACCAATGACTAAACGTTACCGTGCTAAGGGGAATGTTTATGCCGTTGTATAACCCACACACATATAAAGTTTAAGTTCTCGTGCCTAACATGTAAAACGTAAAATGCGCATGTATTCTCAGTCCCAAAATAGTTAAAGTAAAAAGGGATGCTATAACTCACAGTGATAAAAGCGGTAAAGTCGATAATGAAAGTACGCAAGTAGTAAGTCGGTCCGAAAGGTATTCAACCTAAATCAAAAGTTACTAGGTCAGTAGGTTGTCTTTATAAATTCTAATAGTGTATAAAATAAGGTTAAGTGTCATCATCATCATCATTCATCATCATAAAAGTTAAATAAGTTCGACAAGAATAGAGATCGAAAGAATAGGCTGACTTCGGTCAGCTGCTACAACCTCTATGTAAATTGAAAAGATGCATAGTCAGTGGCTATGGCTCCGTATATGAGTCCCCTAATAGTTGACCAATTTTCAGAATCTAGCTCATCTTATTTTGACCGTGGTGACGGTTTAAGTGCGAGTAGGTCAGAAGTTTCAGCACAAAGTTAATAGGGTGTAGTGACTCTCGGAGGGCCATAAATCCTAAACCGTAACTCGGATTAAGACGAGGCCTAAACGTAAAATCATCTACTCGAACCGAACTAACTGAAAATCAACTTTACAGTAGCCCAGGTGGTCTGATCAGATACGAAAATCAGTGGACGAGTGCT
Source organism: Rutidosis leptorrhynchoides (assembly GCF_046630445.1). Classification (NCBI taxonomy): domain Eukaryota; kingdom Viridiplantae; phylum Streptophyta; class Magnoliopsida; order Asterales; family Asteraceae; genus Rutidosis; species Rutidosis leptorrhynchoides. The sequence continues at coordinate 34,054,802 of NC_092340.1, forward strand.
CCGGTGGGGTTCTTGGTGCTTGATGCTCATCACGGTTCTCATCATTGATGCTTGTAGCTTCAAGTGTACAACTCGTTGATGGTTTAGCATCACTTTTGACCAAGATTCTACCATCAATACACAATATGTTAAGACCAAGTGGTAACACAACTCATTTAAGAGTCTTAGATGGATGATGAACCAAGGTTACATCATATCCTTAGTCTTAACACAATTACAAGTCCTATTTACAACAAAGTTACAAACTTTACATCAATCAAACAAGTATGAACATGATCTAAGTCAAATGAAGTGATGGAACCCTAAACTAGAGAGCTTGGATCCCTTTCACACAATTTATAAGGTCACAAAGCTAGAAAGCTTGAACCTTTAGTGTTCTTGAAGATCTTGAAGCATCAAGCTTGGATCTTTAAGTTTCATGAAGACCATAAACACAAGTTTTGATCTTTATAACAAAACAACAAGATCATAAGCTAGAAAACTTAGATCCAACAACAAGATATGAAGATTCAAGCTAGAAAGCTTGCATCTTGGTTGTTCTTGAAGATCTTGAAGCATAAAGCTTGGATCTTTAAGATATATGAAGATAACAAACAAAAGTTTGAATCTTTTTAACAAAACAACAAGATTAAAGTAAGAAAAATATAGATCTACAAAGTTGGTGAAGATCCAAAGCTAGAAAGCTTGAATCTTCCATGTTCTTGAAGGATTCATGCTTGAATCAACAAGATATAATCAAGATCAAGGCTAAAGAGCTTGATCTTCCATAATGATGATGATACACGAATTAGAAAGGTGAAAGAAGAAGAAAAAGATCAAAACTTACAAGTGAGACATGCTAGAAAGGAAGTAAGAGAGTAAGTGTGTGTGAAATTCAAATGAGAGCATGTGTAAAATGAGAGGAAATGGCTAGTATTTATAGGCAAAATTTGACATGGATTGATGAGGTGGAGGGCCATATGGCCGTGATTTTCAAAGGGGGGAGGGGGAGACATCATTTTGCTTTTTGGTTAGTGGTTGTCTAAAGCATGTACTTATGCTAGAATCTCATGTAACAATATGGATAATCCTTATCCAAATGCTTGTATGACTCACTAATTAATTTATTTTATTTATTATGGGTCACTAGTAATATTACTTGGGCTAATTAATTGGGCCACTAGCTAGTGTAGGGTGGGCTAAGGTCTAATAAGGTAGAAAGTCCAACTAGACTAACTATTGTGATCTAGTAAATAATTAATTAAAATTAAGCATCCAAAAACCCAGGTAATTATTATTATAAAATAATAATTAATATTTCGCAGTCATAATATTCCGATTACGACAAAAGTCAAACGTGCGCGCAGTTCGCGGTTTAATCGAAATGTCAAGTAACGCTAACGGTTATAAAGGCTTCCAGTGAACAAGTTAAGTATCCTACGTACTCTAAGGCACGTTTTAACATATAATTGGAAGTAAATCACGTATATCAAGTTTCCAGAGTATAAAGTAGCATAGTACGCACAAAATCGCAGTTTCGCAAAAATACAAGGCACGAAAGCAAGTCGAAAAAGTCGGGTAGTTACATAAAGACTGTAGTAAAATTCTTCTGTACAAAATATTACTTGTAAAATTTTTAACGGGTAGGTAATACCCGAAAAATATATAAGTTCACAATTAATATGTTACACTGTACATTCTTCAATTTTGATTCAAAAATTATTGACTATACCCACTACTTACACAACGCTATACATTCGTTCATAGAAATCTGAACAACCATTCTTATTCAAATTCAATTACAGAACAGAATCCAAGTCAAGATTTAACAAGTGACATCATTCTTAGATCTCTACATTTTTCAAAGCTATAATTTGACTTCAAAACTGTGAAAGATCCTTTAGCATTGTTATTACCGACAATAATCTTGCAATCCCTGTTCAAAGTATCCAGTTTTACCACACTTCCAACCAGTCAACTTCGACTTTTCAGATTAGCCTTATTATAACCTTGACATATACGTTCTTGTTACTGGGGAACCTTTAATGTTCCACCACATTAGCAGTAAATTTACCAACAACTTCATTGATCCCTGACCTTCCGAAAAATCATTATACTCATTGAAACCCTATCATGTACTCATCCACATCTTGTAACGGTAATTGCCATACCAACTACCGGGAATTAGCAATCAGTATTTCGAATTTCGCAGCAATTCTACGCCAACAGTTATATATATATATATATATATATATATATATATATATATATATATATATATATATATATATATATATATACATATAATGTCTATCTTATAGACTTACATACTTCGAATGTGAAGTTTCTGAAAAACACCCCAAACTGAGAAACTAGTTCTCCTAATTTTGAAAAAATGCTGATGAAGCTTCAAAAACTGTAAACGACCTTAACAGCCAAAAGTTTGATGATAAAGAATAGTGTGTTGGCAAAGCTCAGAAAAAGAGAAGGTTTGGAACTGAAAAACGGATTGAGCAGACCATGAAGGAGGCTGTGGACAAATCACAAAGACTAAACCTGCCTTCAAAGAATCCAAATGATTCAGTGTCTGCTGAAGTCATTAACGAATACCTTGCTCCTGACTCTAAACTTTTACGGACAAAATCTTCTTCATCATCTTTCGATATTAGAAATTCTAAGATATTATCGTATCTTTCATTATAAATATCCTCGATATTTCTGAAGATATTTTCATAATTATTCTTACCTGAAATCATTTATCTCCTCGCGTTATCTGTTTACATCATAAAGGAAACTGTTTAGTTCCTATATTCTGTAAACCCTCGAGTTTAAATTATGAATATTTTTGAAGCAGTGTTGGGAACTGAAGCATGAGTTAGTATAATATAATGACACTTGATCAACGTGATTATATTACAGTAAGTCATGCTGAGTTTCTAATGGAACGTGATAAAGATTCACGGATCATACCCTCATCATGAACCATGTTACATAACTCTTTCATTCTATTTAACCTCTAAATATATCAAGAAAATACTTTTCTTGATGATTCGGTCTTTTTCGGATATTCTGGTAATTTGACAAATCAAGATCGTGCCATTACAATTTCTTTCTTAGAACATTGACTATGTTCATTCCGAAATGCATAACTACGAATTCTAGACCATTATCCGCTTGACTTAAGGACGAGAAGAGAAAACAAAAGCATAAAGCTCCGAAATATAATGGAGAATAAAAAGCTCGATAAAAACCCCGAAATTACAAACCGTGTATATCAATGCGTATAGCAATATAAAGACACGGGAGAATGAAAAACACTATAACCTCAAGGTAATAGTAGAAGAAAATAACCTCCTCTGGTGGCAGATGAAAAAGAAGAATGAAGGATACGATAGCCAAGAAAATATCAAGAATCAGAACTGGATTAAGCATTTTCACAATCTATTAGGAAGTATGAAATAAGGAAGAAGCTTATAGGAGTGGTGAAAATAAATAAAACGGAAGAGGTTAATTTATAGTGAAAAATCAGACATAGCAATCGAGGCAGATTACGCATTTAATTAAAGAAGATCTTAATCTCCTTAATTCCCGAAGAATCAAATCTTATTTAGAATATGAAGATTTTCTATTCCTTAAATTCCGGAAATCAATCGTTACTACGTCAAAAATTAAGATGAATCTATATTCCTTCATTTCACTCTTTTACGATAATTTCTCTCATATGCTTCGAGTAATTGGATTGTTTTATTCATATTATTCAACGGTGATAAAACTCTAATTATCAATTCATATTCGTCATGAAAACATTTTTATTGTTAGCCATGACGACCTCACTCAAATTTCGGGACGAAATTTCTTTAAAGGGTAGGTACTGTGACGACTCGGAAATTTCTGACCAAATTTAAACTTTATCTTTAAATGATTTAATGTTTTCGACACGATAAGCAAAGTCTGTAATATTGTTTCTCAATTTTTTTGACCTAATGTTATATATTCAGTTAACCTATGACTATTGACTGACGACTCACGAACATCTATTTGTATATATATATATATATATATATATATATATATATATATATGTACAATAAGTTGGAATATTAATTATTAAAATTAATTATAAATAACTTGCAATGTGTATTTAAAAACTGATTTATGTATATTAAATAAAGATATATACATATATATATAATTTCAAGTTATTTAGTAAACGATAGTAACATTTGTTTGTTGATTCGATTGATATTTAGATAAGTGAACTAAAACATTTAAGATGAACAAGTAAAACACTAATTTGCTACAGTATTTTCGAATTGCTACAGTACCAAAAAGCTACAGTGTTTTCGAAAATCACTATTTACTACAGTAAAAAAAACTTTGCTACAGTAAAACACTATTTCAAAATGAAAATGTATATATATATTTTACAAGGTGATAAAATAAAATAATCTTAAAATGATTTGATTTAAAATAATATTATTAAATATATATCAATAAATAACGAGACGTTGATTTAAAGAAGCAAATGACCAAAACACTCAAATGAATAAGTTACATTTCAATTAGTATAATTATTAATGAAATAAGTGTAATTATTGATAAAGGTACACGTTGCGAAACGTAAAATACAAGTTTTCTAAGCGTAGAAAATGCGTCCGAGAAATCGGAACCGGGACTTTGGTCAAGCGACAACGTACGAGTCATTAAAACTAAATTTACAAATTAACTATGTACGTAAATATAATATAATATTTAAATAATTATAAAGATTAAATATATTATATAAATTAAAACGTGTGTCGGCAAAGTAAAACAAACAATGTCAGCTGTAAAACCTTCCCATGCGATCGCATGGGAAATGGCTTAGAGAGCCATGCGATCGCATGGCACCTATAGCCTGGTCACACTATAAAGCTCGATCAAATTCATTCAGTTTAAGCACACATTCTTCTTCTATATTATTTCCTCCGTATATATATATATATATATATATATATATATATATATATATATATATATATATATATATATATATATTATTAAGAGTAATATTAATATTATTAATCTTATCATTATTATTATTAGTAGTAGTATTAAGTATTATTATTATTATACATAAAATACTACGACAAAGTGATGTTCGAGTCATTTCAAAATAAGTTTTCGAGCGGGTTAAAGCTAAGGAAATTATGGGTTTTCAAGCGGGATAGAGCTAAGGAAACTATGGATTAAAATTATGGAGGTTATGGGTATTGTTTGCAAATCAAACCTAGTGTTTATCATCTCTGTTACGTCTACGTACTTTTTTGCAACATTGAATCACAATATTGATACGTGAGCATTCATATCTTATCTTTTATATATTAATTGTGTATCCATGTCTATTGCTTGAGTATATATGTTTATGCATGCTTGTATGCTAAATTTCATCATTAAACAGTTTATGATGAATCACAAATTAAATACATATATTACTGATAAAAGGTATATGATATGCATGTTTTTGGAAAGCTGGCGAAAAACCAATAACTTTTCATTTAGAAATCGCGTAACTTCGATGAACGAATTAAAAGATATGGTCAATTGAATTATGATTGACGTTAATTGGAATTGCTTTTGAATCTGCAATTAATATTTAAACAACTTGTTTGTAAGATTGATAAATTAGATTTTTGAATATTACCAGCCGAGTAAATGAATCCTTATATAAGGCACGTCTCGTTTTGTTGAACTATTGTCAAAATTGACTTTCTGAAACGACTTTGGATAACTTTTGTATGTCGATCTCGAGCATTAGGATTGTGATACACTATGACCTGACCTAGCTTGATAGACAATTATTGACCAACATATGTTCTCTAGGTTGAGATCTACAGTTATTTGGGTATTTCGAGTTTCGGTCACATTTCGGTGAACAACTTTATGTGCTGCTAAGGTGAGTTTCATTTGCTCCCTTTTTAATTGCTTTTGCAATCTATATTTTTGGGCTGAGAATACATGCACTTTATTTTAAACGCAATGGATACAAGTACATACTAAATTCTACACTGAGTTTGAACCGAAAATCCCTTAGCTTTGGTAACTAGTAACTGCCAGTTATAAGAACTGGTGGGCGCGAGTAGTTGTATATGGATCCATAGGGCTTGATATCCCGGTCTGAGCTAGAGCACTAGCCTTTTAACGGACGTATGCTATTTGAGAAGCGTACACGTTAGTTTGCGTGTATTATTAAGATGATTATACAAAGGGTACAAATTATATATACGTTAAGTTTAGTTACCAGGGTGCTCAATTTTGTAGAATATTTTGATAAACATTTCTGGATGAAACAACTGAAATCTTGTGATCCACCTTTATGTACAGATTATGCAAAACATTAAAACTATGAACTCACCAACCTTTGTGTTGACACTTGTTAGCATGTTTATTCTCAGGTTCCCTAGAAGTCTTCCGCTGTTTGCTTATATGTTAGACAAGCTATGTGCATGGAGTCTTACATAGCATATTTTTCAAGGAAACATTGCATTCACCAAATCATCATCATGTATCTTATTTTGACTGCATTGTCAACGGAAGTACTATTGTAAACTATTATTTACGGTGATTGTCTATATGTAGAAATCATCAGCTGTCGAAAACCTTTAATTTAAATATTCATTTATGGTGTACCTTTTCAAAAGAATGCAATGTTTACAAAACGTATCATATAGAGGTCAAATACCTCGCAATGAAATCAATGAATCACGTGTTCGTCCATATGGATTTGGAGCGATCGTCACAGCCTACGCCTTCGCCTTTGAAATTGTGGTAACTCTTCTTCAGTTTCAGGTTCTTCCATGTGAACCTCTTCCTCCGTATCATCTCTTCCAACACCGCTACCACCTGCTTCATGATCATTTGTGCGTGGTGGATGGTTAGCACATGGTGGGGCAACTCGAGGAACAAATGGAACGAGCCTTTGCTGATTGTTGTATTGCAAAAATTCTGCATTAGCATAATATTTACTTCCCAAAGGTTCCATTATTTCCGGATTTTCCATTAACCGATCGAAATTAATACCCAACGACCTCGCTATCCTGGTTATATAGTGACCACCTACAATAGGGTTTGCTGATCTCGTCCCTGTATCGTCAAGATATTTTGCAATGGTGGTTGGAATGTCAACCGGAACTTTGTTGAAGATTTTGTCGACCAGAAAAACATCAAGCCTAGATACCTTGTTATTGCCGTCTCTTCTTGCATTAAATGTGCAAGCAACTAACCTTTGGATTAACCTTTTATCTTGATGAGTTATTTGACTAAATTAGCTTCGGCTAGCGGAGAAGTCATCATTACTCATATCTATCCAAAATGGTCTCGGATCGTAGGAGGTTTCATAGTATTCGGCTTGTCGGAGAAAGGCATCTAGTTGATCATCATTGAGTTCGTTGTATAGATCTAAGGCTCTAGCAAGATCTATTTGGCTCAATGTTCGATCGGCACCACCCAATCTAAACCTCATAAAGTTTTGCCCCCTTGGATTTAAAATCATTTCAAACTAGAGTTGATATGAATTCTTTACATAATTCGGGGTATATGATGCCATGGATTCGCATGACATGTTCCCAAGCCCTTATTGTAATTTCTTGACTTGATGAAACTCGATGTTTAACTTCCAACATTTTTGCCACTTTATCATATTGTCTTGCTTCAACCAATGGTGCCGGATCAAAATACCAAGTAGCTTCACATTTTTTTCGTAAAACCCAAGCAAACTCATTCGCATAGTCCGGATGGTCCCGGACATAAGATAACCAAACAATAGGATCATTTTGATCCAGTGCGGGTGCTTGCTGCCCTCCTTTATGTGATCCTTCTCCTTGTTGAGGTGCTTGTCTTGTTGACCTTGTCTACACATAGGAAACAACACGAAAACAAAAGGCATATAGAGATAATACCTTGTTAGTGTGAGTTTAAGTCAAAACAAATGTTCAAAGATACATATAGCACATAGTTATGTTAATCTTTCAAGCAAATAAATCCTTTAAAGAGCAAAGATTATCATGACTATCATAGCGTTATAGAAACCAAATTTGAACACAGTCATCAAGCACAATCTATCCCATAATGCTATTGTTACCCAAAAATTTGTCATTCATATCATAATAAGCATAATTAAGTGGAAACACTAAAACTTTTCATGCTACATTATCAATCTATCATTCAATTCATGCTAGCATTCCAACGTTAATACTTATATTCATCTTAAGATAACAAAAACTCATGAAGTATCTAAAATCATCTTCAATCAAACCAAAATCACTACTTACAAACCATTCTTAACACATTAACAAGCTAGGAATTTGATTAGCATGTAAACCCTAGAATCATAAGAATATCCTAAAAACACAATGGAATATCAATTTTAAGCCATACAAGGCATATGATAACGCCAAAATCATACATGTTTATTGTCGTTATTCCGATCCGATTTAATATCAATTTTTATGTAATTGTTGTACGTATGTATTGTAATTCATGTATATTTGTAAAAGTTCTTTGTGATTGAATAAATGAAGACCAACAGCGAAAACAGAGTTAAAACGAGGATTGAACGCGTAAAACAGCCCGAAACTACTAAAATAGGTCCAAATGCGGCGTATCTACCTCAGATGTAGCGCATCTCTGCACCAAATAACTCCCGACAGTTTCAGATGTGGAGCATTAGGATTTCTGGACCAAAACAGCACCAGATGCGGCGCATCTGAGAGGGATGCTGCGCATCCAAGCCAGATGCGGCGCATCTGTCCCAGATGCGGCGCATCTGATCCCCTGCTGATAGTTCTGAGTGCATAATCTAGCTGGAATCTACTGAACGTAAAGAGATGCGGCGCATCCCAAAGAGATGCGGCGCATCTGGTCACTTTCTGGCCAAAATACCTAACTTTTGAGCCTATTTAATTGAGCCTTTGGTTACATACTTGATACACCTTCACTATTACATTCTCCCTCAGTTCTAGTACGATTTTCAAGGCTTAAGGAAGGCTACAAGGCAATCTCCACTCTTTCAACATCAAAATTAAGCTAGGGTTATTCATCGCAATTGGTATTATTGTTCTATATCTTTTAAACATGAATTCGAATTGTATTTACTGTTTCATTAGTTCTACTATGCTTATGTTTGGCTAAAAACCTTGTGTGTTTGCTTCAATGTAAGATTTATGGCTTGAGATTGTTCTATACATTGATGTTATGCTAGTTATATATATGTTTGATTGATTAAATTATCTAGTTCAACCGTAAGAACCATTGTTATGCTTGCTTAGTTCATTACTTCAATTATATAGATTGCAAACCTATTAATGTGAGTTAACTAGGAAAACAATCTATACTTCAATACACTTAGTAATCTAGACGATTAGATGCATAAACTTAAGTGATTTTGTTATGTGTTTAATCCGGTAATTGAATAAGTTCCAAAGCAACATAGTTATGAAATTACCTCAAGTGATTGTTGTAATTTAGGTTTCACGTGAGTTTAACCGGGTTGGATCTAGTTAGTTAATCAATCTAAATCACCATGTTCTTTCAAAAGATCCATTGTTGTAATCATCCTTGTATCCTAGTTCAATTATGTAAGTTATGACTTGGTTTATGTGAGTTTATCAAAGACCATAGCTTATACTTCAACACCTAGTGATCTAGCCACCTATATGTGAGTATAGGATGTTAATTGAACGATATTTAGGATATACAATCATGTAGTTTACTTAAAGTAATCTTAGTAAACTAGGTTTTATGTGAATTCAACCACAAAAGAATCTTGTTGATTAAACATAGCTCTTAAGTTTATAGAAATTGTGAAATTGATATAAACTGCTCTCTATTGTAACTATCACATAACGGTTTTAATTATAAAAGAACAATCCCTGTCATTTATCAAGCATAGAAGTAAACACCGCCTTCTCATCCATGTTATTTATTTCATTTTATTTCCTGTTTGTTACTTAACAATTCTACAATTAAAACTCGCTCTTTAGAATAATTAATCATTTAAAGTCCTTAAAACAAACTTCTCCCTGTGGATCGAACTGGTCAATTTACTTGCTAGTTACTGCATGATCGGGTTTTAGTTGCCTGTACTATGTGTTAATTATTAAGCATATTGTCTACATTTTAAAGGTTACGTCTTGACACATCAACTTTTTGGCGCCGCTGCCGGGGAAGTGGTTTTGTTAAAAGATTTTAATAAACTCTAAATTATTCGATCCTTTTGTAGGAATTCAATTCCTAGAAAAGTTACTTTTTCTTGTAAGCTTGTGTTTTTGCAATTGGTTTGTTTGTGGTGTTGTGATTGCAGGATAGGTATTAATGCATGAATCTACGTTCTTTCAACTCTAATTTAATTCCTTCATATCCTAAACCTGAAAGAGAACTTCACGAACGCTTAAGAGCTCAAGAAGTAGAGTCTCTTGCTCAGGTTTTAGAATCACTTTCATTAGATTCTAACTCTGAAACAATTATTCAACCAATCATAGAGCCAGTTATTAAAGAAGAGGAAGAGATGGCTGCTACAAATCAAACGATGGATGCATTAATGAAGGCAACAAGAACAGGTCAAGGCCAAGCAATTATTCAACCCACGATGAATAATGGTTTTGAAATAAAGAGTCAATTTTTCCACATGGTGACTAATACATGCCAATTAGGTGGAGCCCCAAATGAGGATGCTAACGAGCTTCTTCGTAAGTTTGTAAGCATTTGCAAGCTTTTCAAAATCAAAGATGTCACCGATGATGTCGCATGTTTAAAAATCTTTCCATGGTCATTAAAGGACGATGCAAGAGATTGGCTAGATTCTTTACCAGAAGGTTATATCGAAGATTGGAATGATATGATGGACAAATTTTTGTCAGAGTTCTTCCCTGCTTCAAAAGCAGCAAAGTTGCAAAGTGATATAAATCACTTCAAGCAAAAGCCTAATGAGACTCTTTATGAAGCTTGGACCCGATTCAATAAAATGCTTAGGGTATGTCCTCAACATGGGTTGAATACATTCTAAAAGGTCCAAATATTCTATAAAGGAGTTAATGTGGCTACTCGAAAGGATATTGATGTTGCAGCAGGAGGATCAATCATGAAAAAAATGCCCGAAGAAGCTCACACAATCATTGCCGATATAGCAGCACATTCTCATAATTGGCATCAAGAAATGGAGTTCTCTAGATCATTAACGGTTGCTAATGTCGAAAGCAACGATGAAATCGCTGCATTAAAAGTTCAATTGGCAAATCAAGCAAGGCAAATTGAGAAGGTAACCAAATAAATGCACGCTACCTGGGTAGGGTGTGAATTGTGCCAAGGTCCCCATCTTACTAGAGATTGTGATCAAACAACGATGGAAGAGCAAGCAAATTTCTTAGGTTACTTGCATAAAGGTGAAATGAATTTTGACGACTTTCCGGCGATTGAAGCAATGAACTGGAAATATCCTTCTATCAACAGTTATCAAATAGGAGGACCTTCAGGTTCAAACAACAACAATTACCAAGGAGGAAATTCAGGTTACCAAAATAACCGGAATTTCCCAAATCAAAATCAAAGAAATGCACCACCGGGTTACAATCACCTAAACAATCGTAATCAACCTCCACGAAATTACCAAAATAATTTCCAACACAGTCAACCACAACCACAACCATAAGCACTTATACAACCACAACCCGAGAAGAAATCTGGTTTAGAAGATCTTTTGAGAGATTTTATGGTTAAACACGAGCAAACTGCGGAACTTCAAACTCAGTAAATTCGAAATCAACAAGCTACGATTCAGAATTTAGAAAGGGATGTTGGAAGGATCTCACAGTTACTAGCAGAGAGACCACCTGGTGCTCTCCCCTCAAATACTCAAGTGAATCCCAGTAACAATCAAACAAAGGAATGAGCATGTAAATGCTATAACTACTAGAAGTGGTTTAACCACTAACCCGGAGACCCTTGACTTTTTCCCGAAAGTTCCTTTGTCTCCTTCTGTTTTGCAGGTACCTGTTGATGTAGATGAGCATGTTGAAAAAGAACAAGAGAAAGATGATCCACCGGAGGTCATATCGAAGAAAAGTGAAGAACCACCAGTGAAGGTGTACAAGGCACCTATTCCATACCCAAAAGCATTGAAGAAAGACAGACTCGCGACCCAATATCAGAAATTTGCAGATATGATCAAGCAAATCAGCATTAACATGCCACTCGCGGAGGTTCTTAAGGGTATGCCCCATTACAGGAAGTTTTTAAAAGATCTCATATTTTCGAAGGGTAAATACCACGAAGTTTCTGCCACATTCCTCCATGAAGAGTGTTCGGCCATCTTGAAAAGCAAAATGTACCTCCAAAATTGGGAGATCCGGGTAGTTTTATCATACCATGTATGATGGGTGATTCGGTAGTGTACGCTGCACTAGTCGACCTAGATGCAAGTGTTAACCTAATGTCTTACTCGTTATATTTAAAACTTGACTTAGGAGACTTGAAACCAACCCGGATAGGTATTCGATTAGCAAACCAATCATTTGATACTCCCATAGGTATAGCTGAGGATATTCTTGTAAAAGTTGGCTCACTTATCTTTCCCGTCGACTTTGTTATTCTAGAAATGCAAGAGGACACAAAAGTTCCTATTATTTTAGGACGTCCTTTCCTTAACACCGCAGATGCTATCATTAATGTCCAAAAAGAACAATTAAGTCTAGGTGTGGGAAACGATAGAATAATTTGTCATATTGAAAAAGCCATGAAAAGACCCACTTCCACCGATGACTCTTATTTTCAAATTGATGTTATAAATATTTGTGTTGAGGATGAATTGCAGGAGCTACTTGAAATTGATACCTCGGGGTTTGCCCCGATAAGTGAAAGTGAATACTTCAATATTGATGAAGATTTTGATGAATTGATGAAGGTGGTCACGGATGATGAGACCATAGAAGAAGGAATTCCCAGGGAAGAGGAATCATTTGAAGATATCGAAAATAAAGATAGATTCCGAATAAAGAATTCCTTGGAAGAACCACCCGTACTAGAGCTTAAGGAGCTACCCAAACATTTGGAGTATGCTTATCTCGAAGGTACATCTCAATTACCGGTAATTATTACTTCACATCTTTCCGGTAACGAGAAGGAAAGGTTAATCTCTGTTTTTAAAACCCATAAAAAGGCTATAGCCTGGAAAATGACCGATATTCCAGGGATAAACCTGTCTTATTGTACACATAAAATTCTCCTTGAGAATGAATTCAAACCAGTAGTACAAAGACAACGAAGGCTAAATCCCAACATGAAAGAGGTTGTTAAAAAAGAGCTAGTCAAGCTTCTTGACGCCGGGTTAATCTACCCCATCTCCGATAATCCTTGGGTTAGTCCAGTACAAGTAGTACCCAAAAAAGGGGGTACAACCGTTATTGTAAATGAAAAGGACGAACTCGTTCCAACTAGAATGGTTACCGGTTGGAGAGTCTGTATTGATTATAGACGTCTCAATGATGCCACTAGAAAGGATCATTTCCCGTTGCCTTTTATTGATCAAATGATTGAACGATTAGTGGGGAAAGAATACTATTGCTTTCTAGATGGTTTCTCCAGTTACTTCCAAATTCCAATTGATCCCAACGACCAAGAAAAGACCACATTCACTTGTCCTTTCGGGACCTTTGCCTATCGCCGCATGCCATTTGGTTTATGCAATGCACCCGGAACCTTTCAAAGATGTATGATGGTAATTTTTGATGATATGGTAGAGGATTGTATGGAAGTCTTCATGGATGACTTTTCTGTGTTTGGAGACTCCTTTGAATCGTGTCTTTTTAACCTTGAATGTATGCTTATCCAATGTGAGAAAGCAAATTTGGTCCTGAATTGGGAAAAATGCCATTTCATGGTGAAGGAGGGCATTGTACTTGGTCACAAGATATCTTGTACGGGAATAGAGGTAGATAAAGCTAAAATTGAAGTTATCTCTAAGCCACCTATACCGACGAATGTCAAGGCCATTAGAAGCTTTCTTGGTCATGCGGGATTTTACAGATGATTTATCAAAGATTTTTCTAAAATCGCCCGCCCAATGATCAAACTTCTTGAAAAGGATGCTCCATTTGACTTTGATTCTAATTGCGAGAACGCATTCTCCATTCTAAAGTCAAAACTCACACAAGCTCCCATTATCGTATCTCTGGATTGGAGTATGCCATTTGAGCTAATGTGTGACGCGAGCGACTATGCCTTAGGTGTTTTTTTAGGACAACGTCCCGATAATCATTTTTGCCCAATTTATTATGCGAGCAAAACTCTAACGGGAGCTCAAATTAATTATACCGCCACGGAAAAGGAGCTCCTGGCGGTTGTTTATGCGTTTGATAAATTTCGGTCATATTTGGTGTTGTCCAAAACCATTGTTTACACGAACCATTCGGCCCTTAGGTACTTATTCTCGAAACTAGATGCAAAGCATCATCTCATACGTTGAGTTCTTTTACTTCAAGAGTTTGACATTGAGATACGTGACAAGAAAGGAGCCGAGAATCTAGCCGCCGACCATTTATCCCGACTTGAAAACCCCGAATTAGATAAACTCGATGATACAATCATCAAGGACACATTTCCTGACGAATCTCTAATGAGGGTTGACAAGGAATCTGAAATCTCATGGTTTGCCCATTTTGCAAACTATCTTGCTTCAGGCATTCTTCAAAAAGGACTTTCTTATCAACAAAAGAAGAAATTCTTTACGGATTTGAAGTCCTATTTCTGGGAACACCCCGACCTATTTCGTGTTGGTGCGGATTAAGTGATTCGCCGTTGTGTGTACGGAAAAGAGGCGCAACAAATTCTTGAGCATTGCCATCAAGGGCCCACCGGCGGTCATTACGGACCAAACCACACCGCAAGAAAAATCCTTGACTCGAGCTTTTATTGGCCCACGATCATTAAAGATGTCCAGAATTTTGTTCGGACTTGTAATGCATGCCAACGAACGGGTAACATCACGAAAAAGGATGAAATGCCTCAAACCGGCATCCAAGTTTGTGAAATCTTTGATATTTGGGGAATCGATTTCATGGGACCATTTCCAAGTTCCCATAAGTGCAAGTACATCCTAGTAGCCATTGACTATGTATCTAAGTGGGCTGAAGCGAAAGCTTTACCTACAAATGATGCTAGGGTGGTGGTGAACTTCTTGAAAAATCTCTTCTCGTGCTTTGGAATTCCAAAGGCGCTCATATCCGATCGAGGAACACATTTTGCCAACAACCTTCTT
This sequence comes from Rutidosis leptorrhynchoides, assembly GCF_046630445.1. NCBI lineage: Eukaryota > Viridiplantae > Streptophyta > Magnoliopsida > Asterales > Asteraceae > Rutidosis > Rutidosis leptorrhynchoides. The sequence goes on from NC_092340.1 coordinate 34,070,067, forward strand.
GAAAAGGTGTTGAAGAAGTATGGCGTAACTCATCGTTTCTCTACTCCGTACCACCCGCAAACGAGTGGTCAAGTGGAGAACACAAATCGTGCCTTGAAACGCATACTTGAGAAGACGGTTGATAACAACCCTAAGATTTGGCAACGCAAGTTAGATGATGCGTTGTGGGCCTTTAGGACTGCTTTTAAAACACCAATCGGTATCACACCATTTAGACTTGTATATGGTAAAGCGTACCATCTTTCGGTTGAAGTGGAACATAGAGCATACTGGGCATTAAAGCTTTGTAATTTAGACATGGAAAAGGCTGGTGAAAACCGATTCATGCAAATGCATGAATTGGAAGAGTTGAGGTTAGAAGCGTACGAGAATTTGAGCTCGTATAAGGAGAAAATGAAAAGGTGGCATGATGCCTGATTGAAAGAAGTGAAAGAGTTTAAAACCGGTGATAAGGTTTTGGTTTTTAACTCACGGTTTAAATTTTCCCTCGAAAAGTTGAAGTCCCGATGGACGGGTCCTTATTTGGTGAAACAGGCATTTCCATCGGGATATGTTGAATTGTTTGGAAACGGGAACACTTTTAAAGTGAATGGTCATCGATTAAAACTCTATTTTGATGGAGTTAATACCACGGTTCAAGATGACATCACTTTCTCCCCCAAAGCTAATTAGCTTGGGAAGGAGTCGCGTGAACGACTCACTAATAAACTTCACAACGTGTACATAGTCTCATTCGTGCGTCTCGTTTCTTAGGATTGATTGTTTTTAAGTGATTTTTCAAGTTTTAGTACGAACCAAGTTGTTTAGGGACCTTCTGCAATGTTTAATATGCGAAAAACATCCAAAACTGGTGCAACAGGGCCAGATGCGCCGCATCTGAAGACAAGAAAAATCCTGACAGTTTTAAATGCGCCGAGATTGGGTCATGCGCCGCTTTTTGGCCAAGAGATGCGCCGCATCTACTTCAGATGCGCCGCATCTGAGCCAGATGCGCCGCATCTGCTCCAGATGTGCCGCATCTGCTCCAGATGCGCTGCATCTATGTCTGATTGTTGGAGTCTGCCTATTTTTTTGCACAAATACGGGAGTTTATCATTTGTATTCATTTTTTCACCTACAACTCCGACTTTCATCTCATTTTCTCTCAAGGATTCCATCTTCAAACACTAAATCAACCGATTAAACCCATCTTTGAGCATCTAATCTGTCTATCAACATGAGAAAGGTAAGATTAATCTTCATTTCTTCATGATTCTTGTGTTCTTCATTCTCAAATTCGGATTTAGCTTGTTCTAAGTGTGGGGATGTTTGAATCTTCATGTTTTTGGTCATTATATGCTTATATTGTTGTTACTAATCCTTATTCATGCTCGAATTTCATGATTAATTGTTTAAAAAGTTACTTTACAAATTAGGGTTCTTCATGAATTTGGGGGTTTCGAAATTTTTGACCATTAATTGATTAAATTGAGATCTTTTGAAGTTTAATTACTAGCTTACACTAGCAATTTTCCTTGAACCCTTGTTGAAACACATGATTTTGAATAAATTAAGAATTAGGGTTCTTGGATTGGGGATTTTGACTTTTGTTTACTAGTGAGCGTTCTAAGTGGAATTAAAGCAATTCATTGATTATGCTAAACTCATATATGCCTTAACTTAGTGTTTGTTCGAATTGAAAAGTTTTATTTGCGGAAGTTAAGGATTGTATGCTTAGGCTTTTTGATGAAATTGTATACTTGAGTCGACTTTAGTGTCTAAATGTATGATAACCATTGATTGCATATTGTTTGACATGCTTATTGATGAATGCTAATGGTTCCATATACTTGTTTTGGTGAAACTAATTATGCTAGATATGATTGAACTTATAAAGTGATAAAGATTATGAGTCATACTAGTACATGTTTGTTAAAAATGAGATAAGTACATCCATGATAGGATTATGTTTGACATGAGAGTTTTTGTAATGCGTACGATATAACATGTTCTACATGGTTTTGGCTTGTGCAATATGAAAGATGTTTTGAATTTCTTTAACGCTAATCAACTTGGCTTGTTGTTTTGTTTGTTTGGTTTTGTTGTGTTTTTATGTATACTAGAGCATCATCATCAAACCCAAAATCAAAGAAGCAAAAAGGCCCAGCAATTAGAGATCCGGACACGAGTGACGAAGAAAATATTGTGGAAGAAGAAATGGATATTGACAACCAGCAATTAAATGTCTGTGGATTAACCACTCCGGATCCAAGGATCAACGCGATTTTGAGGCATCCGGAATATCATGAACGGATGAAGACACTTTTGCACAAAGACGTATACCCGGGTAAATATATTGATTGGTCACCGTTGGAAGAAGCCGGTGAATTGCAAACCTTTCGTAACCTTTTTCGGGTAACATATCAAGGCCATCGAATACATGCATGGGAAAACTTGTTCAGAATGGAAGAAAAAGTGTACCCACTTTTAACCAAGGAATTCATTGGTTCACTGAGAGTTGATTATTCTTCACCAACATCAAACACCTTTATGAGATTTCGGCTTGGAGGACAAGACCGGACATTAACACTGCTACAATTTGTAAAGGCATTGGATATCTATGAAGGGTTGCGACAATCATTGATGCAAAATTACTTTAATTAGGCTATAGTCTATGTTTCCTCTTTTAATCATTCAAAAGCATGGGTGAACATAAGCAATAGCGCATATAGTGCAAGCAAGCAGACTTGTAGCAAGCTACGTACTTACGAGCATTGATGCGTCCAAAGATTTATTTCAAGTACCATAAACTGTCAAAAAGACAGTAGCGAAAAAGTTACCAACTTGGATATCTGGTATACTCACGTGATAATGGATCACACCCATGTTCATATTCCATGAATGATTCTCACTTTCCTTCTCGAAGAAAGGAAAAAGATTACACCAATTATGGGCGGCCATTTTGTAACCAGGATTGCCCAACATTTTCGTATCAATACAAGTAGGTTAGAGGAGAAACATATGATTGCCTTTGATAGAGTAAGTTATACAAGGGCAAACATTTTGATGAGGGGGTCGAACGGCCTTCTAACTAGGTATGTGGATCCCGAGTACAGGAAACTGCAACAACCACAACCGCAGCCAGATCCACAGCCGAATGTTGGAAGTAGTTCAGGTCCGGGAAATGATTGGGAGGCTTACATGGCGCGACAATTTTCAGATTTGCGACTCCATAATGATCGAAACACTCAAATGTAATTGATCACTACGATACAGGTAACAGGGAGATGCAACAGTACATTGATGTTGGGAATGATAGAACGTGGTACACTCAAGCGGGGCAGCAAAATCAGCTTAACTGAATACATGAACAGACCGTGTCATACGCTGCAGATCCCGCTAACTATACCCCTGATGTCAAAGCTAAGGGGTATAAAATACTATTAAATTTTAGCAGGAAATACTATTAAATATGATATAATTTTACTCAAGATATTTATTTATTTATTGAATGGATATACTTAAACCTTGCTACAACACTTATAGGCAGTGTACCTAATCGTACAGTAGTGTAGTTTTTAGTAAGTCCGGTTCGTTCCACAGGGAATCTTTTAATCAAAGCTTAACGCTATATTAGTTTAATTTATAAAAATACGAATATATATATAAGTAATATTATTATTTTAAAGGGGGGTTTTTACCGTTTAATGACTGGTTTGTCGATTTTTAAAACTTTAGTCGCAGTTAAAACCAAATGTAAAATATTAAATAAATAAAAGACTTAATTTAAAGCATAAAGTAAATAACGATAATGAAATTGAGATAAATAAAAGTGCGATAAAATAAACTTGCGATAATTAAAAAGTACGATAATTAAAAGTGCAATTAAATACAATAACAAAAAATAAAAGTGCGATAATTAGAAGTGCAATTAAATATAAAATAAAGGAAATTAAATATGAAATAAAAGAATTATGCTTATTTAAACTTCCGTAATCATGATGTTTGACGTGTTTATTTTAGTTTTATGCCCATGGGTTAATTGTCCTTTGTCCTGGATTATTTAATATGTCCGTCTGGTTTTTGTCCATAACAGTCCATCAGCCATAAATATAAAGTGCGAGTGTCCTCGTCAAATTATCCTTATACCCGAAGTTAAATATTCCAACTAATTGGGGACTTAAACTGTAACAAGATTTTAATACTTTGTTTAATAATTACACTAGGATGTCGACTGAGTGTAACCCAAGGTTTTAATACTTTGTTATCAATTATGCCAAGTGTCCTTATACATAATTTCACCCCTGTTTTAATAATTCTAGTGGCTATTAATCCATTCTCGTGTCCGGTTAAATGAACGATTATTCGTACATATAAATACCCCGCCCATCGTGTCCGATCGAGTGTAAATGGTTATTTATAGGGACGCCCAATTGTAAATCTTTATATTAAAATTAACAAACTATCATTTAGTTAAACAAATATAAAGCCCATTAATAGCCCATAGTCTAATTTCCACAAGTGTCGTTCTTTTGTCCAAACCCTAATTATGGTACAAAGCCCAATTACCCAATTTTAATATTTTTAGCCCAACATCATGATTACTTTGGATTAAATAAGCATAATAATAACTTAGCTACGAGACATTAATGTAAAAAGGTTGAACATAACTTACAATGATTAAAAATAGCGTCGCGTTACACGGACAGAATTTCGACTTACACCCTTACAACATTCGCTAACATACCCTTATTATTAGAATTAAAATTAAAATTAAAATTAAAATTAAAATTAAAATATAAATATATACTACGTATGAATGAGGAGAAGAAAAATATGTGTTTTGTGTTACACCAAAGCTCGATTTTTATAGGCATGTGGGCTGGAACTGTGCACCATGCGATCGCATGGAGTTTCTTCCTCCAGGCCATGCGATCGCATGGCCAGCTGGGGAGACTCAAAAGTCTTTGTTTTTTTATGCCGACGGTTTTTAAATATAATATAATATATATATTAATTTTAAAAATTAATTATATATTATATTATATTCATGTGCATAGTTGACTTGAAATTTTTAGTCCGTTGCGTCGAGCGTTGAGAGTTGACTCTGGTCCCGGTTCCGGATTTTCGAACGTCCTTGCGAATAATTTAATATCTTGTACTTTGCGTTTTGAATCTTGTACTCTTGTAATTTCGAGACGTTTCTTATCAATAATTGGAACCTTATTGATTGTATTTTGTACTTTTGAGCTTTTTGTTCGTTTGCGTTTTCAATTCGTTGAATCTGTCTTTTGTCTTCACCTTTTATTATTTAAACGAATATCACTTGTAAATAGAACAATTGCAACTAAAAGCTTGTCTTTCTTGAGGAATAATGCTATGAAATATATGTTCGTTTTTAGCATTATCAAATATTCTCACACTTGAGCGTTGCTTGTCCTCAAGCAATATAGTCTTGAAATACTAGAATCACTTCTTTATTCTTCACACTTTGTACATCAGTGATTTCTTTACGGCGGTATAAACAATGGTAGTAACGATGTGGTTTACAGTCCCACATGACTATAAAATTTAGATCCTTTAAGGAAATTGGATCTTTATGAAAACATTTGATCTTTTGAAAATTAAATCTAGTTTTTACCCTAGATAAGTTTTCCGGAATAACCCTTCACCGGTGTTTGCAAAATATTTTTGTGGGTTTGGTGGGTTTCAGATTTGAAAATTTTAGCTCAAAACTTGTGGTTTTGTGTCACCCACTTGCTAACCTTGTATTAGGAAAGCAACACATCCAGTATACTTGCTCCGAATATTATCTTTCGATAAACTACCGTCCGGTTGTAAAGGAAAGCGTTGAACAAGCAACTGTTAAGGCAATGTCCCCTGACATGCTTTTAATTATGGTCTATAACGTGTCAGACGCAATTACTATCCTTGGTAGGAGCAATAGTAAAGCTCACCCTTATGATTTTTTCGGTCTGGCACAAGGTCCTATCTTTGACCATGCTATGCAACCACCGTTCTTACGGTTGACACCTGATTTGGTTCAGGTGACCTAATGAATTCCAGGTGAATTCCTAGGATTTTACGTTCAATGGTAATGAACGCATTGAAAATGGGTTTTCAGAAAACAAATCGGTTTATAATTTGATCAAAATATTTTCTCGTTCAAGCTCGAGTTAAGATATCATTGAATTCCATGAGTTTGTAATTCTCAATCTTTAAGGTCAATCTCTAGGATTGAGTAATATCAGTCTTAAAAGCTGATTTTTGATCTTTTAAGGAGATTATCCTTTCTGGGGGTCTGATTCATTAGTCTTATCAAGCTAATTTACACGGTGCCCCCCATTGTACGAGATAGATCCTCTCATGGTTAGGATAAGTCTGACCACTTGGCGACCCTGTTTTATGCTGAGGTCCGTGGATTTCCTGCTGATTTTAGAGATGACTTTTCTAGATTTTTCATCAACCTACAGCTGGTCTGGATGACAACTTCATGACCTAAATCAAGAAGCGCGTTTCTTTTTCGAAAGACTTTACTTCCTTTTAACGATGGAATTGATTTATCGTGTAGATCCATCTCTTCTTTTCTTTCATCGAGTAAAACAGTTTAGTTTAGTCCAAAGCAAAAGTATCTTCAATTATTTGTTACAGAAATATGTGACATATGTTTAAGATAACTTGGTAATTTTTCCCACACTTGGCTTTTATTTTCCTTTTTATTGTCCTCTATTCCATTTTAAATGAATTTTAACATTTTGGTTTGTTTCTCAATTTATGTCCTTTCCGAGGTAACAATAATTTCGGTGTTAACACCTAGTTTTATCGTTCATAAATATGTATAAACATGATTTTGAGTTCATTTAATTGAAGATTTTGAAAAATTTTACTAGAATTGGGTAGTCAATATATAAGACTAGGGTTGTTCTTTATTATCAGAGAGTACTAGATTCTAATACAACTACTACGTTACTAGTATTTTTAATGGTAACCAAGTGTTTAAGATAAAAATTTTAAAAATCCTAAAGAATTTAACCCCTTCCCACACGTAAGATCTTGCAATGCCCTCATTTGCAAGAAATCAGTAACAATTTAAATTATTGAGGGTGATTAGCGTAGAAATGATTAAATTTTACCAAAGTTTCCAAACATATTGGCGTTTGTTTGCTGAATGATAAATGGTGCATATCATTTGTTCATTCCGTCTGTTGTTACATCACATTTATTTGTCATCTTGTCGTCAAAATTAGTAGCTTTTGCTGAACTTAATGCCAGTCTTTGAAAATGCGCTGTTTTACCCTGTTTTGTACAATTTACAATATACATACATACAAATATAAACATGCATGGCAATTTGAAATGGGACTTAATATCCCACTTTCAAATCCTAAATGTGAAATATTAGTACACAATAATAATAAAAATGATAAAGATTACATAAGTATATTCAATAACATAAGTTTAAACATGAATAAGTAAAAAGATAAAAACATAAAAATCATATAAATAACCAAATGGAACCAAATCAGTCTGGATATGGGTTCCAGTTCATCTCATCAGGTGGGTTCCATTGTTGGTTATAGGTGTTCTGATAGGCTTGGTTATAGTCATACCGGTTAAAGGGTGGTCGGATATCGGGGCTGTGTGGCGGAAAATGAGCAGGTCGAGTAGGCACGTAATTATTTGGTACCTGATATGATAGCTGGCTCATGATTTGGTGCTGATGAACTACCCAGCTATCGTGTTGGCGTCGCCTATAATCCTCGTATACTCGCTCGGAGTTCCACTGCTCGTACATACTATGTCTGGCCGCGTTCGTCATTGCTTCCTCATCTATACGTACGTGGACGTCAAGAATAGCATCTCGAAAGACATCCCTAATGTCTTCCGCCTCCTCCATTTCCTCGTCTGAGCCTCTCTCTACCTGAGGATGAGATCCCTCATAGGGTACTGCCTGGTTACGTCTACTTTTCAATACCTTAGCACCCACATAAACTTTCAATCCTAAGGGCTCAACCTGTTCTCTACAAAGCGGTAATGGACCCCCTTGGTTCCTATCAACACCTTAATACTCTCCAATGAGAGTAACAAAAATACCTCCTCCTATTATACTCCCGTCCTGCATTCCCTCTACCATTTTAGATAAATAAAAAGCAACACAGTAAGGGATATTGACAAAGCTTCTAGGATCCCGAATACACTTTAGGTAGAATAAATCATGTAAGGTAATTTTTTCTTTATTGTGACCTCTCTGTGTAATCGAGTTAGCCAAAAATCTATGAATAATACGAAGCTCGGCTCTGTCGATATGTGTATAGGAGTGTCCTTCTGCTCGTGTAAAAACATCAAAATGTGACATACGCCTCCAAATGGCGTCAGCGTCAAAGTTACTATCTACCCTTTTACCATAATGAATCAAATTTGTACAATCGGGTAATAGCAACTCACCATAAGTATATATCTGTAAGGCCCTGGCCATGTCCAGCATGGACATTCTGTACATCCTACCGCCAAGGATAAACCTAAGAAATCTTCTATCATCTATTTTAACTATATTTGTATCAAGTGATACAGTACTCATCAACTCAACACACCATTCCTTATATACAGGCCTACGAATGGTGAAAAGATGTTCCCAGTCTATAAAAGAAGAACTGCCATACCTTTAAACTAAAAGCTGTCTAACATGGTCAGCTAGATGGACCGTTTCCAAAGGGGCCCAATCGATTACCCTTGGCACCTCTACATTTTTTGTTACCAATTTGAATTTGTTCCTTTGATATGTCTCGTAATCTCTCCATCTCCTATCAAATCTTAGATTAGGATGCAGAGTGTGCTCAGGAATCGTTGGGAATTCTACTGGCGGCCTCATTGGGAATACTATGAATTCATCAACAAACTGTACCGGATCATAATAAGGTATGTGCTGATCAGGCTGTTGTTGTGGTTCTTGTTCGTGTTGCATTTCTGGTTCTGGTTCTGGTTCTGGTTCTGGTGCTGGTACTGGTCATCTAGATGATGATGCTCCTGAACCTCCAGTATCGGCTTTCTACAAAATACATTAAACACAAAATTTGTGCATCCAAATATGCATTAGTGTTAGCAAAATAACAACTTAAAACAATCACTATAACATGTTAAATCAAAATTAAACTTATACACATTTTCACAATTTTTCACAATTCTACATTTTTCAAATAAGCACATATGAAAATGTATACAAAGTTCATAAGCATTTAACTCAAATAACATGTCAAAATAGTCATTACTAATAATTAAACAAGTCTCAAATGGCAATTACATCAAATTAATCAAGTTCCTGAATTTTGGACTTAAAAAGTCCACTTTAATCTTCAAAAATCAAGTTTAGGATCAATGTTTGGATCATTTAACTATCTAAACATGTTACACTACTTAATTTAGCAATAATTCACGACAAAAAATGACCATAACCTGTTTATATCAAAAAGCCCCAAATTGCTCAAGAACACTAACCCTAGATTTCTAAAAAATTTGAAGTTTTTGGCTTCAAATCGTGTTAAATAGCATCAATCTAGGTTATACATGCATAAAATACTAACAATTTAACACTAATTACACTAGAAATTAACAAAATTGCATTAGGTAAAAAATTGATAATTATCACAAAAACTAGGAATTTATAGAGTTTAGGGGTGTAATTTTTACCATTTTGCTGAAGAATGAGAATCTAGGCATGATTAGAGCAAGAAAAATGATGAATTACGGTGGAAAAATGATGAAATTTGGTGAAGATTTGAGAGAGTTTCGTGTTTTTGTGTGTGTTTTTTGTGCAGAACAGCGAGCTGTTCTTTTTATCAAACTGGCCTGGAATCCAGCCTCATGCGATCGCATGAGGTTGAAGAGTAAACCCCATGCGATCGCATGGGGTTCCGGGTACAGTACTTTCAGGTTTTTTTTATATAAAACCTTATACTTTATAAAACTTATAATTAATTAAATTTTAAAAATTTGTTTTCCTTTAGGAGCGAGGGTGTTTCGGATCGATGTCCTAGTCTGTCCCTCGACAAAATTTTAAAATTTGTCAATTCAAAGCGCGATTTTAAAAGTAAAGATTTTTGGGTTTTTTAATGTTTTTGGCATACTTTAATTCAATAAGATTAAAAATAATGATAATAAAAGTTCTCGTCCCTCCCTCGGGTAAAGCAATTTCGGTTCAACGACCTAGTCTTCAACTCACGACGAATTTTAAAAATCATATTTTTAACTTAGCGAAATAAAGTAAATTTTTGTTTTAAATTCACACCAAACTTAAATTTAAAATGCATAAAATTAAAAATTCATATTAAACTTAATTAAAAATTCATATTATAAATTTACACCAAACTTATATTATATTTTTGTTTTTATACATACAAACTTATATTAAAAAGATTAATTTTTCAAATATTTACAACTTAAATATATTGATTTTACAAAGTTCAAAATATTAATTTAATATTTATATATTAATTTTAAAAACATGGTAAAAAATAAAATTAAAAATCTTTTTGGCTTTTATCCCACTTTAATCAATCAAATATTATCAAAAATATGTGCCCCTCTTTTCGGTAAAGTAATTTCGGTTCCATGACCTAATTTAACTCATGACGAATTTTTGAAATATTTTAGGTTGATTGATTAAAGATATTTATACCTTAAGAATAAACGTTAAATTTCGCAGTGATGTAATAAATTTTTGAATGATATCAATAATTTCGGTCACCAAACCTAATTTTATTCAATACCAATTTAATACTTTATAGCGAACAAATTAGCGTTTATTATCAAAAGGTTAAAAATAAAAATAAAAAATAAAAACTGTACAGACTTACTTGTGAGATAGTATTCTTAGTTATATGATCTATCCCATTCATAAGATAGTCGGTTTAATTGATTTTCCATGGCTACATAGGCGTAACCTCGAGCATTCAGTGTTTTTTCTTCTAAACATATGAACGGTCCGTCTCTGCATAAAGTAACAAATTCGGTGTTTGAATAGGTTTGATTATTTGAACATTTACCTCCATGTGACCATTTTTCGCATTTGTGACATCTTTCAAGGTGTCGTGCTCTTCTTTTCGCTGTGGATTTTGATTTTCCTTTACCAAATTGTAACTTATTATCTTCGCATCTGGATTCTTTTCTTACTCCGTCCAATCTTTCTCTGATTACTGATACTAGTTCACTCGGAAGTGTGTCATTATTACGTTTAGTGATCAAAGCGTGTAGCATTAGACCATGGTTTAGTTCACAGGCAGTCTTCATTTCCTAAAAAAATAAAAATTCAGAATGGGGGGAGAAGACTAGTTCTTTAGGGTCTGCTAGGGAAAGACCATTCGGGTTCCATTTTCGAGAACTACACGAAAACAGACAATCTAACTCTAACAGAAATACATAAAATCCTTAAAAGACTTGATTCTCCCCACACTTAGTTAGCTGTGGTATCGAAATTGTGATTAACTTCGTTGTCGACTTCCATCGGACTATCTATGTAATGTTTAACTCTGTGACCATTAATTTTAAATTCAATTCCATTTGAATTTATTAATTCTATCGTTCCGTATGGGAAAACTCTTTTGACTATGAATGGTCCAGACCATCTCGATTTCAATTTTCCAGGAAATAGCTTGAATCGCGAATTGAAAAGAAGAACTCTGTCTCCTTCTTTAAATTCTTTTGAACTTCTGATTCTTTTATCATGCCATTTCTTCGTTCTTTCTTTATAGATTAACTAATTTTCGTATGCTTCATGTCTTAATTCTTCTAATTCATTTAGTTGACTTAATCGTAGACATCCAGCTTCATGTAAATCAAGATTACATGTCTTCAAAGCCCAAAATGCTTTGTGTTCAATTTCTACTGGAAGATGACATGCTTTTCCGTAGACGAGTTTAAAAGGTGTGGTTCCAATTGGAGTTTTGTAGGCTGTTCTAAAATCCCAGAGTGCATCCTCCAATTTAATGGACCATTCCTTCGGATTTGATCCTACGGTTTTTTCTAGAATACGTTTTAAAGCTCGGTTGGTATTTTCAACTTGTCCACTTGTTTGTGGATGATATGCGGTGGAGATTTTATGAGTTACTCCATATCTTTTGAGAACTTTCTCAAGTTGATTATTACAGAAATGAGTACCCCGATCACTTATTAAAGCTTTCGGTGTTCCAAACCTTGCAAAAAGACGTTTTAAAAAGTTGACTACAACTCGTGCATCGTTAATTGGGAGAGCTTGTGCTTCCGCCCATTTAGATACATAATCAATGGCTACGAGAATATAGAGATTATTATGAGATTTTGGAAATGGACCCATAAAGTCAATACCCCAAATGTCAAATACTTCGCATACTTGAATGACATTTTGTGGCATTTCATCACGTTGACTTATTTTTTCGGCCCTTTGACAAGCATCACAGGATTTGCAAAGAAGGTGAGCGTCTTTGTAAATTGTAGGCCAATAGAATCCAGCATCATAAACTTTTTTTGCTGTTAGTTGAGGCCCATAATGCCCTCCTGTTAGTCCTGTGTGACAATGGTTTAAAATTTTACTAGCTTCATCTCCAAATACACATCGGCGTATTATTCCATCGGGACAACTTTTAAACAAATGTGGATCTTCCCAGAAATAGTGTTTTATATCACTGAAGAATTTCTTTCGTTTTTGGTACGATAATCCTTTTTCAAGGAATCCACATACTAAGTAGTTTGCATAGTCTGCAAACCATGGAATTTCAGTATAATCTATCTTCAATAGATATTCATCAGGAAAGTTGTCTTGTATGGTCGATTCATTTAGAACTTCTAATTCGGGATTTTCAAGAAAGATGATCAGCGGCGAGATTTTCTGCTCCTCTTTTATCTCGGATTTCAATATCGAACTCTTGTAAGAGTAAGATCCAACGGATTAATCTTGGTTTGGCATCTTGTTTCGAAAATAGGTATCTAAGAGCAGAATGGTCGGTATAGACCACCGTTTTTGCTAGAACGAGATATGAACGAAATTTGTCAAAAGCAAAGACAATAGCAAGGAGTTCTTTTTCAGTAGTTGTATAGTTCGTTTGAGCTCCTTGTAACGTCTTACTAGCATAATATATAGGTTGAAATCGTTTTTCAATCCTTTGTCCTAAAACGGCTCCCATTGCAAAATCGCTTGCATCGCACATTAGTTCAAACGATAAATTCCAATTCGGTGTTATCATGATCGGCGCAATAGTGAGTTTCTCTTTAAGAATATTAAAAGATTTGATGCATTCATCTGAAAAGATGAATGGAGCATCCTTTTCTAGGAGTTTATTCATAGGAGTGGCAATTTTAGAAAAATCTTTTATGAAACGTCGGTAAAAACCGGCATGCCCTAGAAAACTCCTAACTCCTCTAACATTGGTGGGATGTGGAAGTTTAGCAATTACATCTACTTTAGCTCTATCCACTTCAATTCCTTCCTTTGAAATTTTATGTCCAAGAACGATGCCTTCTTTAACCATGAAATGGCATTTCTCCCAATTAAGTACTAGATTTAATTGTTCGCATCTAATCAGCATTCGTTCAAGATTAGCTAGACATGATTCAAATGTATCACAGAAGACTGAAAAGTCATCCATGAAAACTTCCATGCATTCTTCTATCATGTCATGAAAAATCGCCATCATGCACCTTTGAAAGGTTGCAGGGGCGTTGCAAATTCCAAACGGCATGCGTTTGTAAGCAAAAGTACCATAAGGGCACGTGAATGTGGTTTTCTCTTCATCTTCGGGTGCTATTGGAATTTGAAAATATCCGGAAAATCCATCAAGAAAACAATAGTAACTGTTTCTGGCTAATCTTTCCAAGATTTGATCAATAAAAGTTAAGGGAAAGTGATCTTTTCTGGTGGCATCATTTAATTTTCTATAATCAATACATACACGCCATCCTGTTACAGTCCTAGTAGGAATAAGCTCATTTTTTTCATTTGTAATGACAGTCATGCCACCCTTCTTAGGCACGCATTGAACTGGGCTTACCCATGGACTATCAGAAAATGGATAAATTAAACCTGCATCTAGCAGTTTAATAATTTCTTTTTTAACTACATCTTGCATATTCGGATTAAGTGTTCGTTGGCGTTGCACATACTTTTTATGACCTTCTTCCATAAGGATTTTATGTGTGCAATACGAAGGACTTATTCCTTTAATATCATGAATTTTCCATGCAATGGCTGGTTTAGGAGCTTTCAACACAGAAATGAGTTGTGATTTTTCATTTTCAGTAAGAGAAGACTATATTATTACAGGTAATTCAGATTCACCATGTAAATAAGAGTATTCCAAATGGTTTGGAAGTGGCTTTAACTCTAATGTTGGAGGTTCTTCTATCGATGATTTATATCGATATCTGTCTTCTTCTTGTAGCATTTGAATTTCTTCTATTGTTGGTTCATATCCATTTGCTATTAGTGTAGCTAACATTTCAGCTTCATCAATTTGTTCAGTTCCTTCTCATAAAGAACATTCTCCTGTTCCTTGTAATTCTGGAAATTCTTCTAACAATTCTGCATGTGAATCTATAGTTTGAATATAATAACATGTATCATCTGCAGATTACGGTTGTTGCATTGCTCTATCAACTGAAAAGGTAACACTCTCATCCTCTATACTTAGGGTCAATTTCTTACCAAACACGTCTATCATTGCTTTAGCCGTGTTTAAGAATGGTCTTCCTAATATGAGAGGAACTTGAGAATCTTCTTCCATGTCCAGAACAACAAAATCTACTGGAAATACTAAAGTACCAACTTTAACTAGCATGTTCTCCATTATCCCTCTAGGATATTTTATTGATCGATCGGCTAGTTGTATGCTTATTCTTGTTGGTTTCAATTCTCCAAGGTCTAGTTTAGTGTATAGTGAATACGGCATTAAATTTATTGATAATGCTAAAAACGAACATATATTTCATAGCATTATTCCTCAAGAAAGACAAGCTTTTAGTTGCAATTGTTCTATTTACAAGTGACATTCGTTTAAATAATAAAAGGCGAAGACAAAAGACAGATTCGACGAATTGAAGACGCAAACGACCAAAAAGCTCAAAAGTACAAAAGATAATCAAAGAGGTTCCAATTATTGATAAGAAACGTCTCAAAATTACAAGAGTACAAGATTCAAAATGCAAAGTACAAGATATTAAATTGTACGCAAGGACGTTCAAAAATCCGGAACCGGGACCAGAGTCAACTCTCAACGCTCGACGCAACGGACTAAAAATTACAAGTTAACTATGTATATAAATATAATATAATATAATATATAATTAATTATATAAATTATATATATATTATATTTATATAATAAACCGTCGGTAAACAAAGAGCCAAAATGGAGTGAGCTGTAATTACAAACTCCGCGACTCGCGGAGTTTGAAGAAGGAATGGGCCGCGAGTCGCGGAGCCCTAAAAACTGAAACTCCCTATAAAGCCCAACGAATTCTGATCAATTTTTCATCCAATATCCATCAATCTCTCTATCTATATACGTAATATTTATATTTATAATTTATATTTTAAATTTAATTTTAATTTTAATCCTAATAATAAGGGTATGTTAGCGAATGTTGTAAGGGTGTAAGTCGAAATTCTGTCCGTGTAACGCTACGCTATTTTTAATCATTGTAAGTTATGTTCAACCTTTTTAATTTAATGTCTCGTAGCTAAGTTATTATTATGCTTATTTAATACCGAAGTAATCATGATGTTGGGCTAATTACTAAAATTGGGTAATTGGGCTTTGTACCATAATTGGGGTTTGGATAAAAGAACGAAACTTATGGAAATTAGACTATGGGCTATTAATGGGTTTTATATTAACTAAACAATACCTTGTTAATTTGATATACAAACTTATAATTCGACGTATTTATATATAACCACATACGCTTGACTGGGTACGGTGGGCGGGATATCTATAAATACCAATAATTATTCATTTTACCGGATACGGAACTGGATTAATAGTTAATAGACTTGTTGAAACAGGGGTGAATTACATTCAAGGGTAATTGGTGTAATTGTTAACAAAGTAGTAAAACCTTGGTTTACACGCAGTCGATAACCTGGTGTATTCATTAAACAAAGTATTAAAACCTTGTTACAATTCGAATCCCCAATTAGTTGGAATATTTGACTTCGGGAATAAGAATAATTTGACGAAGGCTTTCGCTCTTTATATTTATGACTGATAGACTATTATGGACAAAATCCGTATGGACATATTAAATAATCCAGGACAAAGGACAATTAACCCATGGGCATAAAACTAAAATCAACACGTCAAACATCATGATTACGGAAGTTTAAATAAGCATAATTCTTTTATTTCATATTTAATTTCCTTTATTTTATATTTAATTGCACTTCTAATTATAGCACTTTTATTTATTGTTATTATATTTAATTGCACTTTTAATTATCGTACTTTTTAATTATCGCAAGTTTATGTTATCGCACTTTTATTATTCGCAATTTCATTATCGTTATTTACTTTACGCTTTAAATTAAGTCTTGTATTTATTTATTATTTTACATTTAGTTTTAACTGCGACTAAAGTTTTAAAACCGAAAAACCGGTCATTAAACGGTAAAAATCCCCCTTTATAATAATAATATTACTTATATATATATTTGTATTTTTATAAATTTAAACTAATATAGCGTTAAGCTTTGTGAAAAAGATTTCCTGTGGAACGAACCGGACTTACTAAAAACTACACTACTGTACGATTAGGTACACTGCCTATAAGTGTTATAGCAAGGTTTAAGTATATCCATTCTATAAATAAATAAATATCTTGTATAAAATTGTATCGTATCTAATACTATTTCCTGCTAAAATTTAAAAGCTATTTTATATACACCTCGCAAAATACCAAGTATTTTTGGCGCCGCTGCCGGGGATTCGCTTAAAAGCCGGAAGCGCAACGCTAATATAAAAAAAAAGATTTTTATTTTTAGTTTACTTTTATAAAAATACGTTTTTGTAAAAAATACGTTTTTAATTATTCGAAAATATAAAAAGAAAATAAAAATATAAATATTTTTAAGAGTTTGTTAAATATTTAAGTTTTATAAAGTTTCTTTATTTTTATTTTATAAAAATATAAGTTTTATTTAAATATTTTGTTTTTATTTAGAACATAAAAAAAACCGAAAAAAAAAATTAATATATATATATAAATCTATTTTTTAAGATATTTTTAAAATTATAAGGTAGTTCTATTTTTATTTTAGTTTTTAAATATAAGTTTTTATTATATAAATATTTTGATTTAAACAGAAAATATAAAAAAAAAACGCGTCGAATTTTAAACTGTACCTGAGTTGAAAATTGGAACCCCGCGACTCGCGGAGTTTGCAGCCTCGAATACCGCGACTCGCGGAGCCTTCCTGACACACGTGACAGAACCCTAATTTCGCATTAATTACGGATTTTATTATTATTATTATTAATAAACCCTAATTACTTAATTATTATTATAATTAGTTTAAGTTTTTAAATTAAATTGTATTTTAAATTTTAATTAGTTTTATTATATATAAAATTAATAGATTTATAAAATAAATAATATAAAAATAATATTTTTATAAAAATTGTACTTTTTACAACTTTTAGTATATTTGTTTTAGCGTAATATTTGTATTCTTCGCTAGTATTTAGTTTTAAACTTAGTTTTTGCCATAGTTATTTTTACTTCTAGATTTTTAGGCTTTGCCGTAAAATCTCTTAAGTGCTTTTTCTTTAGACTAAGATTTAGGTACTTTAGAATTTTGCGACGCCTTTTTAAGTTTTAGTTTCTTTTTAAGTTATTGCCATTTGGGATTTAGTTTTTCCTGTAAGCTTTAATATTTTTAGACGACTTTTACCTATGTATCAATTATCATTACAATTAATAATCTCAATTTGCGATTATAATTTTAAGTTAGTTGTAGTAATAAGGTTAGGTTAGTCGAGTGTTTTTAAGTTTTATAAGTCATTTTTTTTTCTTTTTCTTATTTTTCGACGCCTTTTATTTTTCACCCCTTCTCTTTTTCGATCTTTTTCGACGCGCTCTTTTTCTTTCTTATTTCTCGCTATTCTAGTTTTTAGGACATAGATTTTTATTCTACTTCTTATCTAAATTTCTTAAAATTACGAAAATTTATTTTAAGTGGTTAAATTGATAGACATCAAAATTTTCTAGTTCGTAGTAATAGTTGGATTTGTACGTGGATCGGGTTATTGGAGCCAAACAGTCCTCAATTATATTGAGACCAAACGAATCCTGCCCCTCTGCTGCATCTTTTGGCTATTCGAAACGTAGGCAAAATCAGAAAAGTCTATTAATTGGATAACTTATATAATTTTTCTTTCCTTTTACAAAAAAACTAATAGGATATTCAGTGAATGCACCGAGCAAGACGTTCACCACCTTTTGTACGTTCACCACCTGTAACTACATCAAGACATTTAGCAAATATTACCGCCGTTGATTTTTCTTTAGAATCGTCATCCAGTCGACCAAGTACTCCAGTTCAAATTTCCGATAATCCATTTTTTGAACCCGACCTCACAATTGAGAATCCGGAGAATATTCAGGGACGATTCGTAGATCCTGAACCATTAAATTTTCCTCCGGAACCACCAATCATTCAAACAGAGATTGTTGAGGAACGAACCATTAAATCAGAATCCTCTAGTGATTCTGATTCACTAAATTCAATTATGGAGAATCTGGAACCTTTAAGTATGGAAGACCGAATGAGAGCTAAACGCACTGGCCAAGGTCACGCAATTACTCATCCAGACATTAATGCGCCAGATTATGAAATCAAAGGACAAATTCTACACATGGTGACTAATCAATGCCAATTTAGTGGTGCGCCGAAGGAAGATCCAAATGAACATATTCGTACCTTTAATAGGATCTGCACACTATTTAAAATCCGAGAATTGGAGGATGAACAGATATATCTCATGTTATTTCCCTGGACTTTAAAGGGAGAAGCCAAAGATTGGTTGGAATCGTTACCTGAAGGGGCGATTGATACATGGGATGTTTTAGTTGAAAATTTTGTTAAACAATTCTGTCCGGCATCTAAAGCCGTAAGACTTCAAGCAGAAATTGTTACGTTTACACAGAAGCCAAATGAAACTCTATATGAGGCGTGGACAAGATTTGGAAAGTTATTAAGAGGATGTCCGCAACATGGTTTAGACACCTGTCAAATAGTACAAATATTCTACCAAGAATGCGACATCACTACAAGGAAAGACATAGATATAGCAGCTGGTGGTTCTATTATGAAGAAAACCGAAACTGATGCTTACAAAATTATTGATAACACTGCTTCCCACTCACATGAGTGGCACCAAGAAAAAGATATCGTTAGATCATCTAAAGCAGCTAGAGCCGATTCTAGCCATGACTTAGATTCCATTTCCGCAAAGATAGATGCTGTTGAGAGACGAATGGAAAAGATGACTAAAAATATTCACTCAATACGAATTAGTTGTGAGCAGTGTGGAGGACCACATTTGACAAAAGATTGTCTCAGTATTGAACTAACAATGAAACAAAGAGAGAACATTTCATACATAAACCAAAGGCCTGGAAATAATTATCAGAATAATTATCAACTGCCAAGACCTATTTACAATCAAAACCAGAACTATAATAGAAATATTCCATACAACAACCAACAAGGTCCTAGCAATCAACAAGTATCCAATAATAATTACAATCAGCAAAGACCTAATTTTCAAAACAAACCACCACAACAAACCGGTGATAAAAAGTCGAATTTAGAAGATATGATGACGAAGCTAGTTGAAACTCAAACGCAGTTTTTCACATCTCAGAAACAAACTAATGAACAAAATGCTCAAGCATTTAGAAATCAACAAGCTTCTATTCAAAATCTGGAACAAGAAGTAAGTAACCTAGCAAGGTTAATAGGTGAAAGAAAACCGGGAAGTCTACCTAGTGATACAAATGCTAACCCCCGGAATGAAACAGCTAAAGCCATTACCACAAGAAGTGGTACAACACTTAAACCACCTGAAATACTTGTAACTTCTGATGAAGCTATTCCTACTCCACAAGAACCACAACCTAATCAAGATAAGGAAAAAGAACCGGTAGGTGAAAAGGTTAATGAAGATAACACTGTTAAGGCTAAACCTTATGTTAAACCATACCAACCACCACTTCCTTACCCGAGTAAAATGAAGAAAGAGAAACTTGAAGCCGAGCAATCCAAATTCTTGGATATGTTTAAACAGATAAATGTAAATCTTCCTTTCATTGATGTGATTTCAGGAATGCCTAGATATGCTAAATTCTTGAAAGATCTAATCTCAAATAGAAAGAAAATGGAAGAACTCTCGGCTGTTACCATGAATGCTAATTGTTCAGCAGTGCTGTTGAATAAGATACCAGAAAAACTATCTGATCCAGGAAGTTTTACAATTCCATGTTTTCTGGGTAGTCTTAGTTCAATAGAAGCATTGGCAGACTTAGGTGCTAGTATAAATCTAATGCCATATTCACTATACGCTAAACTAGACCTTGGAGAATTGAAACCAACTAGAATAAGCATACAACTAGCCGATAGATCAATAAAATATCCTAGAGGGATAATGGAGAACATGCTAGTTAAAGTTGGTACTTTAGTATTTCCAGTAGATTTTGTTGTTCTGGACATGGAAGAAGATTCTCAAGTTCCTCTCATATTAGGAAGACCATTCTTAAACACGGCTAAAGCAATGATAGACGTGTTCGGTAAGAAATTGACCCTAAGTATAGAGGATGAGAGTGTTACCTTTTCAGTTGATAGAGCAATGCAACAACCACAATCTGCAGATGATACATGTTATTATATTCAAACTATAGATGCACATGCAGAATTATTAGAAGAATTTCCAGAATTACAAGGAACAGGAGAACGTTCTTTAGGAGAAGGAACAGAACAAATTGATGAAGCTGAAATGTTAGCTACACTTATAGCTAATGGATATGAACCAACAACAGAAGAAATTCAAATGCTAAAAGAAGAAGACAGATATCGATATAAATCACCGATAGAAGAACCACCGAAATTAGAGTTAAAGCCACTTCCAAACCATTTGGAATACGCTTATTTACATGGTGAATCTGAATTACCTGTAATAATATCGTCTTCTCTTACTGAAAATGAGAAATCACAACTCATTTCTGTGTTGAAAGCTCATAAACCAGCCATTGCATGGAAGATTCATGATATTAAAGGAATAAGTCCTTCGTATTGCACACATAAAATCCTTATGGAAGAAGGTCATAAAACGTATGTGCAACGCCAACGAAGACTAAATCCTAATATGCAAGATGTAGTTAAAAAAGAAATTATTAAACTGCTAGACGCAGGTCTAATTTATCCAATTTCTGATAGTCCATGGGTAAGCCCAGTTCAATGCGTGCCTAAGAGGGGTGGCATGACTGTCATTACAAATGAGAAAAATGAGCTTATTCCTACTAGGACTGTAACAGGATGGCGTGTATGTATTGATTATAGAAAATTAAATGACGCCACCAGAAAAGATCACTTTCTCTTACCTTTCATAGATCAAATGTTGGAAAGATTAGCCGGAAATAGTCACTATTGTTTTCTAGATGGATTTTCCGGATATTTTCAAATTCCAATAGCACCCGAGGACCAAGAGAAAACCACATTCACGTGCCCTTATGGTACTTTTGCTTACAAACGCATGCCATTTGGACTTTGCAACGCCCCTGCAACCTTTCAAAGGTGTATGATGGCGATTTTTCATGACATGATAGAAGAATGCATGGAAGTTTTCATGGATGACTTTTCAGTCTTCGGTGATACATTTGAAACATGTCTAGCTAATCTGGAACGAATGCTTATTAGATGCGAATAATCAAATCTAGTACTTAATTGGGAGAAATGCCATTTCATGGTTAAAGAGGGCATCGTTCTTGGACATAAAATTTCAAAAGAAGGAATTGAAGTGGATAGAGCTAAAGTAGATGTAATTGCTAAACTTCCACATCCCACCAATGTTAGAGGAGTTAGGAGTTTTCTAGGGCATGCCGGTTTTTACCGACGTTTCATAAAAGATTTTTCTAAAATTGCCACTCCTATGAATAAACTCCTAGAAAAGGATGCTCCATTCATCTTTTCAGATGAGTGTATCAAATCTTTTAATATTCTTAAAGAGAAACTCACTAATGCGCCGATCATGATAACACCAAATTGGAATCTACCATTTGAACTAATGTGCGATGCAAGTGATTTTGCAATGGGAGCCGTTTTAGGACAAAGGATTGAAAAATGATTTCAACCTATATATTATGCTAGTAAGACGTTACAATGAGCACAAACGAACTATACAACTACTGAAAAAGAACTCCTTGCTATTGTCTTTGCTTTTGACAAATTTCGATCATATCTCGTTCTAGCAAAAACGGTGGTCTATACCGACCATTCTGCTCTTAGATACCTATTTTCAAAACAAGATACTAAACCAAGATTAATCCGTTGGATCTTACTCTTACAAGAGTTTGATATTGAAATCCGAGATAAAAGAGGAGCAGAAAATCTCGCCGCTGATCATCTTTCTCGTCTTGAAAATCCCGAATTAGAAGTTCTAAATGAATCGGCCATACAAGACAACTTTCCTGATGAATATCTATTGAAGATAGATTATAAAGAAATTCCATGGTTTGCAGACTACGCAAACTACTTAGTTTGTGGATTCCTTGAAAAAGGATTATCGTACCAAAAACGAAAGAAATTCTTCAGTGATATAAAACACTATTTCTGGGAAGATCCACATCTGTTTAAAAGTTGTCCCGATGGAATAATACGCCGATGTGTATTTGGAGATGAAGCTAGTAAAATATTAAACCATTGTCACACAGGACCAACAGGAGGGCATTATGGGCCTCAACTAACAGCAAGAAAAGTTTATGATGCTGGATTCTATTGGCCTACAATTTACAAAGACGCACACCTTCTTTGCAAATCCTGTGATGCTTGTCAAAGGGCCGGAAAAATAAGTCAACGTGATGAAATGCCACAAAATGTCATCCAAGTATGTGAAGTATTTGACATTTGGGGTATTGACTTTATGGGTCCATTTCCAAAATCTCATAATAATCTATATATTCTCGTAGCCATTGATTATGTATCTAAATGGGCGGAAGCACAAGCTCTCCCAACTAACGATGCACGAGTTGTAGTCAACTTTTTAAAACGTCTTTTTGCAAGGTTTGGAACACCGAAAGCTTTAATAAGTGATTGGGGTACTCATTTCTGTAATAATCAACTTGAGAAAGTTCTTAAAAGATATGGAGTAACTCATAAAATCTCTACCGCATATCATCCACAAACAAGTGGACAAGTAGAAAATACCAACCGAGCTTTAAAACGTATTCTAGAGAAAACCGTAGGATCAAATCCGAAGGAATGGTCCATTAAATTGGAGGATGCACTCTGGGCTTTTAGAACAGCCTACAAAACTCCAATTGGAACCACACCTTTTAGACTTGTTTATGGAAAAGCATGTCATCTTCCAGTAGAAATTGAACACAAAGCATTTTGGGCTTTGAAGACATGTAATCTTGATTTACATGAAGCCGGACGTCTACGATTAAGTCAACTAAACGAATTAGAAGAATTAAGACATGAAGCATACGAAAATTCGTTAATCTATAAAGAAAGAACGAAGAAATGGCATGATAAAAGAATCAGAAGTTCAAAAGAATTTAAAGAAGGAGACAGAGTTCTTCTTTTCAATTCCCGATTCAAGCTATTTTCTGGAAAATTGAAATCAAGATGGTCTGGACCATTCATAGTCAAAAGAGTTTTCCCATACGGAACAATAGAATTAATAAATTCAAATGGGATTGAATTTAAAGTTAATGGTCACAGAGTTAAACATTACATACATGGTCCGATGGAAGAAGACAATGAAGTTAATCACAATTTCGATACCACAGCTAACTAAGGATAGGGGGTTTATGTATTTCTGTTAGAGTTAGATTGTCTGTTTTCGTGTAGTTCTCGAAAATGGAACCCGAACGGTCTTTCCCTAGCAGACCCTAAAGAACTAGTCTTCTCCCCCCATTCTGAATTTTTATTTTTTTAGGAAATGAAGACTGCCTGTGAACTAAACCATGGTCTAATGCTACACGCTTTGATCACTAAACGTAATAATGACACACTTCCGAGTGAAATAGTATCAGTAATCAGAGAAAGATTGGACGGAGTTAGAAAAGAATCCAGATGCGAAGATAATAAGTTACAATTTGGTAAAGGAAAATCAAAATCCGCAGCGAAAAGAAGAGCACGACACCTAGAAAGATGTCACAAATGCAGAAAATGGTCACATGGAGGTAAATGTTCAAATAATCAAACCTATTCAAATACCGAATTTGTTACTTTATGCAGAGACGGACCGTTCATATGTTTAGAAGAAAAAACACTGAATGCTCGAGGTTACGCCTATGTAGCCATGGAAAACCAATTAAACCGACTATCTTATGAATGGTATAGATCATATAACTAAGAAATCTATTTCACAGGTATGTTTGTACAGTTTTTATTTTTTTTATTTTTATTTTTAACCTTTTGATAATAAACGCTAATTTGTTCGCTATAAAGTATTAAATTGGTATTGAATAAAATTAGGTTTGGCGACCGAAATTATTGATATCATTCAAAAATTTATTACATCACTGCGAAATTTAACGTTTATTCTTAAGGTATAAATATCTTTAATCAATCAACCCAAAATATTTCAAAAATTCGTCATGAGTTAAATTAGGTCATGGAACCGAAATTACTTTACCGAAAAGAGGGGCGCATATTTTTGATAATATTTGATTGATTAAAGTGGGATAAAAAGCCAAAAAGATTTTTAATTTTATTTTTACCATGTTTTTAAAATTAATATATAAATCTTAAATTAATATTGTAAACTTTGTAAAATCAATATATTTAAAATTGTAAATATTTGAAAAATTAATATAAGTTTGGTGTGAATTTATAATATGAATTTTTAAATTAAGTTTGGTGTGAATTTTTAATTTTTAAAATATGAATTTTTAATTTTATGCATTCCAAATTTTAAGTTTGGTGTGAATTTTTAATATTAATTTTGAATTTTATATTTAAGTTGTGTGAATTTAAAAACAAAAATTTACTTTATCTCATTAAGTTAAAAATATGATTTTTAAAATTCGTCGTAAGTTGAAGACTAGGTCGTTGAACCGAAATTGCTTTACCCGAGGGAGGGACGAGAACTTTTATTATCATTATTTTTAATCTTATTGAATTAAAGTATGCCAAAAACATTAAAAAACTAAAAAAAAAATCTAAGCTTTTAAAACAATCGCTTGAAAAAGTCAAATTTTAAAATTTTGTCGAAGGACGGACTAGGACATCGATCCGAAACGACCTCATCCTAAAACAAAGGAAAACAAAATTTTAAATTTATTTTATATTTGTTTTACAAGTTAAGGTTTGTGTAAAAAAATAAAAATAAAAAAAAAATAACAAAAAATACAAACTCCGCGACTCGCGGAGTTTGAAAGGGAAAAACACCATGACTCGCGGAGTTCTAAAAATACCGAAAAAAAATAAAAGGGGCAGAACTGATCAGTCCACAACCCACACCCACGAAAACACTGCGATAAAACCCGCAAAAACCCGAAAAAACACCCCCAAATTCACAATTTTTGACCGTTAATCATTAAATCTTTTACTAAAATCATGTTGAGAAGGATGCTATCAAGGAATTACTCAAGAAAAACGGTAAATTTCTACACCTAAACACCATTTAATCCAAAAATTAGTGTTCTTGAGCAATTTTTTTCCCAATTTGATTTTGATGCTTTTTAGTGTAATTATGCTTAAATTGTTTATGTATTATGCTTGTATAACCTAGATTGATGCTATTTAACATGATTAGAAGCCTTAAACTTCAAATTTTGAGTAATCTAGAGTTTGTGTTCTTGAGCAATTTGGGGCTTTTTGATATAAACAGGTTATGACCGATTTTTGTCATGAATTGTTGCTAAATTAAGTAGTGTAACATGTTTAGGTAGTTAAATGATCCAAACTTTGAACCTAAACATGATTTTGAGAATTAAAGTGGACTTTTTCAAGTCTAAAATTCATGAACTTGATTTTTGAGAGATAATGCCATTTGAAACTTGTTTAATTGCTAGTAATGATTATTTTGACATGTTATTTGAGTTGAATGCTTATGAACTTGGCGAACATTTTCGTATATGCTTATTTGAAAAAGTGTAGATTTGATGAAAATATGAAAATGAGAATAAGTTTGATATAAATTGATCATGTCATTGTAATTATTTTGATTGATGATTTTGCTGACACTAATGCATATTTGGATGCACAAAAATTGTGTTTGATGTGTTTTGCAGACTGAAAGGGGTGAATCTTCATCCCAAGCTCGCAATGCTCCTGCTGAGAATGTGGAATAACAGGAGGTGGATAACTACTACAAACAAGATATACCTCATCCAGTCATGACATTTTCTGATATGCACTTGGAAGATTTACACCCGAACCTGAGATTTGACAGACTTTGGATAGATTATCCAAAATACCAAAGGGGTTTGCATACTCTTCATTCTAAAGTTGTTGAGGTACCTAGGGTCATAGAATGGGGACCATTAGAAGCTGTAGAATTGGCCGGGCCAATTAGGGAATTACTTGCACAGAGGTATGGTAATTCTACTTTTAACGACTGGGTACGTTTATTCACCATGCGTAGACCTGTATATAAAGTATGGTGTGAAGAATTGTTGTGTAGTATAGAATTAAATGATCGGGTAGCTAGTTTAACCGATCGATCTTTTAATAGATTTTTGTTAGGAGGTTCAATGCGCCACATGTCTTTACTAGACATGGCTCAGGCTTTACGTATATATACGCCTGAGGAGTTAGCATCTGCCGATTGTAGAGGGTTGATACTAAATGGTAGAAAGATAGATGAAAATTTTGATACACATGGTGTATGGAGTCAAATGACAAGCCATCACCGATTCAAATGGGGAAATTACTCTTATTTGGATATAGATAGAGCTGAATTAAGAGTAATTCATAGGTTTTTAGCTAATTCGATTACACAAAGAGGTAAGAACAAGAAAAAGGTAAATGAACAGGATTTGTTTTACCATATGTGTATTCGAGACCCACAAAGCGCTGTAAGTATACCTTATTGTGTGGGTTATTATTTATCAGCTATGGTTAGGGGGATGAGACCGCATAGCATAATAGGAGGTAGTATATTTATTACTTTGATTGCTGAATATCTCGGTGTGGATATAAGTCGGGGGGGATTATTAGTCGAAGAACCAGAACCCCGCGATACAATAGGTTTAAATGTATACCATGGTGCGAAAGTTTTGAAGAGGCGAAATAACGCCACAGTACAATACCATGGTAGACATCCACAGGTTGAGAGAAACCAATAGCAAGGTAATGTAGGAGGGGGAAATGAAATGCAAGAAATGCAAAGGTTTATAGCTTCACAGGAGTACGAAAATGCTAGACATAGAGCATTTGAAGATTGGCAAGTTCATCAAAACCAAATCATAGCTTATTGCCAACATATAGGTAGAAACTATATTCCTACTCCATCGCCCATATTCCCTCCCTGGTCTATAGAGATTCAACCACCGTATCCTACATATAACCCAGCCGAAGCATTTTATAGCACCTATGGTTATGCATGGAACCCCTACTGGTATCAGTATCATCCCTAGTCTACTTAGTTTTATTTATTTTGTAATTTGTAATGTTGATACGTTTAATACTTATTTAATATTGTAATAGTTTTTATAATTTTCTAACTTTTATTCTTAGATTTTAATAATTTTTGAATGTGGGGTAATATACCAAACTTCAAAAATATGTATATATGTGTGCAGTTTATCTTATGTACACAACAGGGTAAAACAACGCATTTTCAAAGACTGGCATTAAGTTCAGCAAAAGCAACTAATTTTGACGACAAGATGCAAAATATATGTGAAATAACAACAAGACGGAATGAACAAATGATGTGCACCATTTATCATTCAGCAAACAAACACAAATATGTTTGGAAACTTTGGTAAAATTTAATCATTTTCACACAAATCACCCTCAATAATTTAAATTGTTACTGATTTCTTGCAAATGAGGGCATTGCAAGATCTTAGGTGTGGGAAGGGGTTAAATTGTTTCGGATTTTAAAATTTTTACTTTATACACTTGGTTACCATTAGAAATACTAGTAAAGTAGTAGTTGTATTAGAATCTAGTGCTCTCTGATAATAAAGAACAGCCCTAGTCTTATATACTGACTACCCAATTCTAGTAAAATTTTTCAAAATTTTTAATTAAATGAACTCAAAATCATGTTTATACATATTTATGAATGATAAAACTAGGTTTTAACACCGAAATTATTGTTACCTCGGAAAGGACATAAATTGATAAACAAACCAAAATGTTAAAATTCATTTAAAATGGAATAGATGACAATAAAAAGGAAAATAAAAGCCAAGTGTGGGAAAATTCTCCAAGTTATTCAAAACATATGTCACATATTTTTGTACAAATAACTGAAAATACTTTTGCTTTGGACTAAACTAAACTGTTTTACCCGATGAAAGAAAAGAAGAGATGGATCTACACGATGAATCAATTCCATCATTAAAAGGAAGTAAAGTCTTCCGAAAAAGAAACGCGCTTCTTGATTTAGGTCAGGAAGTTGTCGTCCAGACCAACTGTAGGTTGACGAAAAACCTAGAAAAGTCATCACTAAAATCAGCAGGAAATCCACGGACCTCAGCATTAAACAGGGTCGCCAAGTGGTCAGATTTATCCTAACCATGAGAAGGATTTATCTCGTACAATGGGGGGGGCACCATGCAAATTAGCTGGATAAGACTAATGAATCAGATCCCCAGAAAGGATAATCTCCTTAAAAGATCAAAAATCAGCTTTTAAGCCTGATATTACTCAATCCTTGAGATTGACCTTAAAGATTGAGAATTACAAACTCATGGAATTCAATGATATCTAAACTCGAGCCTGAACAAGAAAATATTTTGATCAAAATTACAAACCGATTTGTTTTCTAAAAACCCATTTTCAATGCGTTCATTACCATTGAACGTAAAATCCTAGGAATTCACCTGGAATTCATTAGGTCACCTGAACCAAATCGGGTGTCAACCGTAAGAACGGTGGTTGCATAGTGGTCAAAGACAGGACCTTGTGCCAAACCTACAAATTATAAGGGTGAGCTTTACTATTGCTCCTACCAAGGATAGTAATTGCGTCTGACACGTTATAGACCATAATTAAAAGCATGTCAGGGGACATTGCCTTCACAGTTGCTAGTTCAACGCTTTCCTTTACAACCAGACGGTAGTTTACCGAAAGGTAATATACGAGACAAGTAAACTGGACGTGTTGCTTTCCAAATACAAGGTTAGCAAGTGGGTTACACAAAACCATAAGTTTTGAGCTAAAATTTTCAAATCTGAAACCCACCAAACCCACAAAAATATTTTGCAAACACCAGTGAAGGGTTTTTCCGGAAAACTTATCTAGGGTAAAAACTAGATTTAATTTTCAAAAGATCAAATGTTTTCATAAAGATCCAATTTCCTTAATGGATCTAAATTTTTATAGTCATGTGGGACTGTAAACCATATCGTTACTACCATTGTTTATACCGCCGTATAGAAATCACTGATGTACAAAGTGTGAAGAATAAATAAGTGATTCTAGTATTTCAAGACAATATTGCTTGAGGACAAGCAACGCTCAAGTGTGGGAATATTTGATAATGCTAAAAATGAACATATATTTCATAGCATTATTCCTCAAGAAAGACAAGCTTTTAGTTGCAATTGTTCTATTTACAAGTGATATTCGTTTAAATAATAAAAGGTGAAGACAAAAGACATATTCGACGAATTGAAGATGCAAACGACCAAAAAGCTCAAAAGTACAAAAGATAATCAAAGAGGTTCCAATTATTGATAAGAAACGTCTCGAAATTACAAGAGTACAAGATTCAAAACGCAAAGTACAAGATATTAAATTGTACGCAAGGACGTTCGAAAATCTGGAACCGGGATCATAGTCAACTCTCAACGCTCGACGCAACGGACTAAAAATTACAAGTTAACTATGTATATAAATATAATATAATATATAATTAATTATATAAATTATATATATATTATATTTATATAATAAACCGTCGGTAAACAAAGAGCCAAAATGGAGTGAGCTGTAATTACAAACTCCGTGACTCGCGGAGTTTGAAGAAGGAATGGGCCGCGAGTTGCGGAGCCCCAAAAACTGAAACTCCCTATAAAGCCCAACGAATTCTGATCAATTTTTCATCCAATATCCATCAATCTCTCTATCTATATACGTAATATTTATATTTATAATTTATATTTTAATTTTAATTTTAATTTTAATCCTAATAATAAGGGTATGTTAGCGAATGTTGTAAGGGTGTAAGTCGAAATTCTGTCCGTGTAACGCTACGCTATTTTTAATCATTGTAAGTTATGTTCAACCTTTTTAATTTAATGTCTCGTAGCTAAGTTATTATTATGCTTATTTAATACCGAAGTAATCATGATGTTGGGCTAATTACTAAAATTGGGTAATTGGGCTTTGTACCATAATTGGGGTTTGGATAAAAGAACGACACTTATGGAAATTAGACTATGGGCTATTAATGGGTTTTATATTAACTAAAAAATACCTTGTTAATTTAATTTACAAACTTATAATTCGACGTATTTATATATAACCACATACGCTTGACTGGGTACGGTGGGCGGGATATCTATAAATACCAATAATTATTCATTTTACCGGATACGGAACTGGATTAATAGTTAATAGACTTGTTGAAACAGGGGTGAATTACATTCAAGGGTAATTGGTGTAATTGTTAACAAAGTAGTAAAACATTGGTTTACACGCAGTCGATAACCTGGTGTATTCATTAAACAAAGTATTAAAACCTTGTTACAATTCGAATCCCCAATTAGTTGGAATATTTGACTTCGGGAATAAGAATAATTTGACAAAGGCTTTCGCTCTTTATATTTATGACTGATGGACTATTATGGACAAAATCCGTATGGACATATTAAATAATCCAGGACAAAGGACAATTAACCCATGGGCATAAAACTAAAATTAACACGTCAAACATCATGATTACGGAAGTTTAAATAAGCATAATTCTTTTATTTCATATTGAATTTCCTTTATTTTATATTTAATTGCACTTCTAATTATAGCACTTTTATTTATTGTTATTATATTTAATTTCACTTTTAATTATCGTACTTTTTAATTATCGCAAGTTTATTTTATCGCACTTTTATTATTCGCAATTTCATTATCGTTATTTACTTTACGCTTTAAATTAAGTCTTGTATTTATTTATTATTTTACATTTGGTTTTAACTGCGACTAAAGTTTTAAAATCGACAAACCGGTCATTAAACAGTAAAAACCCCCCTTTATAATAATAATATTACTTATATATATATTTGTATTTTTATAAATTTAAACTAATATAACGTTAAGCTTTGTGAAAAATATTCCCTGTGGAACGAACCGGACTTACTAAAAACTACACTACTGTACGATTAGGTACACTGCCTATAAGTGTTGTAGCAAGGTTTAAGTATATCCTTTCTATAAATAAATAAATATCTTGTATAAAATTGTATCGTATCTAATAGTATTTCCTGCTAAAATTTAAAAGCTATTTTATATACACCTCGCATAATACCATTTATACTAGCACCTAAGTCTGCCAATGCTTCTATTGAACTAAGACTACCCAGAAAACATGGAATTGTGAAACTTCCTGGATCAGATAATTTTTCTGGTATCTTATTCAACAGCACTGCTGAACAATTAGCATTCATAGTAACAGCCGAGAGTTCTTCCATTTTCTTTCTATTCGTGATCAGATCTTTCAAGAATTTAGCATATCAAGGCATTCCTGAAATCACATCAATGAAAGGAAGATTTACATTTATCTGTTTAAACATATCCAAGAATTTAGATTGCTCGGCTTCAAGTTTCTCTTTCTTCATTTTACTCGGGTAAGGAAGTGGTGGTTGGTATGGTTTAACATAAGGTTTAGCCTTAACTGTGTTATCTTCATTAACCTTTTCAACTACCGGTTCTTTTTCCTTATCTTGATCAGGTTGTGGTTCTTGTGGAGTAGGAATAGCTTCATCAAAAGTTACAGGTATTTCAGGTGGTTTAAGTGTTGTACTACTTCTTGTGGTAATGGCTTTAGCTATTTCATTCCGGGGGTTAGCATTTGTATCACTAGGTAAACTTCCCGATTTTCTTTCACCTATTAACCTTGCTAGGTTACTTACTTCTTGTTCTAAATTTTGAATAGAAGCTTGTTGATTTCTAAATGCTTGAGCATTTTGTTCATTAGTTTGTTTTTGAGATGTGAAAAACTGCGTTTGAGTTTCAACTAGCTTCGTCATCATATCTTCTAAATTCGGCTTTTAATCATCGATTTGTGGTGGTTTGTTTTGAAAATTAGATCTTTGCTGATTGTAAGTATTATTGGATACTTGTTGATTGTTAGGACCTTGTTGGTTGTTGTATGGAATATTTCGATTATAATTCTGGTTTTGATTGTAGATCGGTCTTGGCGGTTGATAATTATTCTGATAATTATTTCCAGGACTTTGGTTTAGATATGAAACATTCTCTCTTTGTTCCATTGTTAATTCAATACTGAGACAATCTTTTGTCAAATGTGGTCCTCCACACTGCTCACAACTAATTCGTATTGAGTGGATATCTTTAGTCATCTTTTCCATTCGTCTCTCCACAGCATCTATCTTTGCGGAAATGGAATCTAAGTCATGGCTAGAATCGGCTCTAGCTGCTTTAGATGATCTAATGCTATCTTTTTCTTGGTGCCACTCATGTGAGTGGGAAGCAGTGTTATCAATAATTTTATAAGCATCAGTTTCGGTTTTCTTCATAATAGAACCACCAGCTGCTATATCGATGTCTTTCCTTGTAGTGATGTCGCATTCTTGGTAGAATATTTGTACTATTTGACAGGTGTCTAAACCATGTTGCGGACATCCTCTTAATAACTTTCCAAATCTTGTCCACGCCTCATATAGAGTTTCATTCGGTTTCTATGTGAACGTAACAATTTCTCCTTGAAGTCTTACGGCTTTAGATGCCGGAAAGAATTGTTTAAGAAATTTTTCAACAAAAAACGTCCCATGTATCAATCGCCCCTTCAGGTAACAATTCCAACCAATCTTTGGCTTCTCCCTTTAAAGTCTAGAGAAATAACATGAGATATATCTGTTCATCCTCCACTTCTCGGATTTTAAATAGAGTGCAGATCCTATTAAAGGTACGGAGATGTTCATTTGGATCTTCCTTCGGCGCACCACTAAATTGGCATTGATTAGTCACCGTGTGTAGAATTTGTCCTTTGATTTCATAATCTGGCGCATTAATGTCTGGATGAGTAATTGCGTGACCTTGGCCAGTGCGTTTAGCTCTCATTCGGTCTTCCATACTTAAAGGTTCCAGATTTTCCATAATTGAATTTGTTGAATCCGAATCACTAGAGGATTCTGATTTAATGGTTCGTTCCTCAACAATCTCTGTTTGAATGATTGGTGATTCCGGAGGAAAATTTAATGGTTCAGTATCTATGAATCGTCCCTGAATATTCTCCGAATTCTCAATTGTGAGGTCGGGTTCAAAAAATGGATTATCGGACATTTGAATTGGAGTACTTGGTCGACTGGATGACGATTCTAAAGAAAAATCAACGGCGGTAATATTTGCTAGATGTCCTGATCTAGTTACAAGTGGTGAACGTACAAAAGGTGGTGAACGTCTTGCTCGGTGCATTCACTGAATATCCTATTAGTTTTTAAAAGGAAAGAAAAATTATATAAGTTATCCAGTTAATAGACTTTTTTAATTTTGCTCACGTTTCGAATAGCTAAAAGATGCAGCAGAGTGGCAGGATTCATTTGGTCTCAATATAATTGAGGACTGTTTGGCTCCAATAACCCGGTCCACGTATAAATCCAACTATTACTACGAACCAGAAAATTTTGATGTCTATCAATTTAACCACTTAAAATAAATTTTCGTAATTTTAAGAAATTTAGATAAGAAGTAGAATAAAAATCTATGTCCTAAAACTAGAATGGCGAAAAATAAGAAAGAAAAAGAGCGCGTCGAAAAAGAAAAGATCGAAAAATAAAAGGCGTCGAAAAATAAGAAAGAAAAAAATGACTTATAAAACTTAAAAACACTCGACTAACCCAACCTTATTACTATCACTAACTTAAAATTATAATCGCAAATTGAGATTACTAATTGGAATGATAATTGATACATAGGTAAAAGGCGTCTAAAAATATTAAAGCTTACAAGTAAAACTATATCTCAAATGGCAATATCTTAAAAAGGTACTAAAACTTAAAAAGATGTCACAAAATTCTAAAGCACCTAAATCTTAGTCTAAAGAAAAAGCACTTAAGGGATTTTACGACAAAGCCTAAAAATCTAGAAATAAAAATAACTATGGCAAAAACTATGAATTAATAACTAAATACGAGCGAAAAATACAAATATTACGCTAAAATAATTAAAAAGGGATAAAATATAAAAATATACTAAAAGTTGTAAAAAGGACAATTTTTATAAAAATATTATTTTTATATTATTTATTTTATAAAACTATTAATTTTAAAATTTAATTAAACTAATTAAACTAAATATATAAATTAAATCTAAAAACTAATAACTAATTAAATAATAAAACCTAATTAGGGTTTATTAAATAATAATAATAATACCCGTAATAAATGCAGTTTTAGGGTTGCAGTTAGCGTGTCAGACACTCTCATGCGATCGCATGAGTTTATGCCTTCGGGCTCATGCGATCGCATGAGCTGAGGTTTTGGGCCAGGTTACGGGCTGCTACAGTAGCAGGCCCGAGTGTTTTTATATATTTTTTTTTTTTCTGTTTTGAATTTTCTGTTTTATATATTTATGTAATATATTTAAATAAATTAAATAAAACTTATATTTTTATAAAATAAAGATAAAGAAACTTTTATAGAATTTAAATATTTAACAAACTCTTAAAAATATTTATATTTTTGTTTTCTTTTTATATTTTCGAATATATTAAAACGTATTTTTTACAAAAGCGTATTTTTATATATATATATATATATATATATTAGCGTTGCGCTTTCGGCGTTTAAGTTCCCCGGCAGCGGCGCCAAAAATACTTGATGTCAAAGCTAAGGGGTATAAAATACTATTAAATTTTAGCAGGAAATACTATTAAATACGATACAATTTTACTCAAGATATTTATTTATTTATTGAATGGATATACTTAAACCTTGCTACAACACTTATAGGCAGTGTACCTAATCGTACAGTAGTGCAGTTTTTAGTAAGTCCGGTTCGTTCCACAGGGAATCTTTTAATCAAAGCTTAACGCTATATTAGTTTAATTTATAAAAATACGAATATATATATAAGTAATATTATTATTTTAAAGGGGGTTTTTTACCGTTTAATGACTGGTTTGTCGATTTTTAAAACTTTAGTCGCAGTTAAAACCAAATGTAAAATATTAAATAAATAAAAGACTTAATTTAAAGCGTAAAGTAAATAACGATAATGAAATTGCGATAAATAAAAGTGCGATAAAATAAACTTGCGATAATTAAAAAGTACGATAATTAAAAGTGCAATTAAATACAATAACAAAAAATAAAAGTGCGATAATTAGAAGTGCAATTAAATATAAAATAAAGGAAATTAAATATGAAATAAAAGAATTATGCTTATTTAAACTTCCGTAATCATGATGTTTGACGTGTTGATTTTAGTTTTATGCCCATGGGTTAATTGTCCTTTGTCCTGGATTATTTAATATGTCCGTCTGGTTTTTGTCCATAATAGTCCATCAGTCATAAATATAAAGTGCGAGTGTCCTCGTCAAATTATCCTTATACCCGAAGTTAAATATTCCAACTAATTGGGGACTTAAACTGTAACAAGATTTTAATACTTTGTTTAATAATTACACCAGGATGTCGACTGAGTGTAACCCAAGGTTTTAATACTTTGTTATCAATTATGCCAAGTGTCCTTGTACATAATTTCACCCCTGTTTTAATAATTCTAGTGGCTATTAATCCATTCCCGTGTCCGGTTAAATGAACGATTATTCGTACATATAAATACCCCGCCCATCGTGTCCGATCGAGTATAAATGGTTATTTATAGGGACGCCCAATTGTAAATCTTTATATTAAAATTAACAAACTATCATTTAGTTAAACAAATATAAAGCCCATTAATAGCCCATAGTCTAATTTCCACAAGTGTCGTTCTTTTGTCCAAACCATAATTATGGTACAAAGCCCAATTACCCAATTTTAATATTTTTAGCCCAACATCATGATTACTTCGGATTAAATAAGCATAATAATAACTTAACTACGAGACATTAATGTAAAAAGGTTGAACATAACTTACAATGATTAAAAATAGCGTAGCGTTACACGGACAGAATTTCGACTTACACCCTTACAACATTCGCTAACATACCCTTATTATTAGAATTAAAATTAAAATTAAAATATAAATATAAATATATACTACGTATGAATGAGGAGAAGAAAAAGTTGTGTTTAGTGTTACACCAAAGCTCGATTTTTATAGGCATGTGGGCTGGAACTGTGCACCATGCGATCGCATAGAGTTTCTTCCTCCAGGCCATGCGATCGCATGGCCAGCTGGGGAGACTCAAAAGTCTTTGTTTTTTTATGCCGACGGTTTTTAAATATAATATAATATATATATATATATATATATATATATATATATATATATATATATATATATATATATATATATATATATATATATATATATATATATATATATATATTAATTTTAAGAATTAATTATATATTATATTATATTCATGTGCATAGTTGACTTGAAATTTTTAGTCCGTTACGTCGAGCGTTGAGAGTTGACTCTGGTCCCGGTTCCGGATTTTCGAACGTCCTTGCGAATAATTTAATATCTTGTACTTTGCGTTTTGAATCTTGTACTCTTGTAATTTTGAGACGTTTCTTATCAATAATTGGAACCTTATTGATTGTATTTTGTACTTTTGAGCTTTTTGGTCGTTTGCGTCTTCAATTCGTCGAATCTGTCTTTTGTCTTCACCTTTTATTATTTAAACGAATATCACTTGTAAATAGAACAATTGCAACTAAAAGCTTGTCTTTCTTGAGGAATAATGCTATGAAATATATGTTCTTTTTTAGCATTATCAACCCCCCTCCTTGGCCTGCATACGAACCATGGGTTCGAATGGGTGATCCATATCCTGCGCCTTATCCTCTTCCTGCATACCCTTCAATATTCCAGGACGACGACACGGCAAACCAAAACGAAGGTGGAGCTGGCCTAATAACTCTTTTTAGGGATTCTTCTGAAGTTGACGTGATTATTCGTGAAGTGTGTGAAAGGTTTGAATGATGTTGGTTTGTTTGAAAAACAATTTAATTTCATGTTTGGTGTGTAATAACTTAATAGTATGTTGGACGTTTGTAATTTGAATAACTTTGTTAATTAGGTATGGGGTTTTCGGTACATGGAGTACAACCCTATTGTTTCTATGAAATGTTTGCTTTGTTTGAATTGATACAGGTGAGCATTGTGCTATATGCTGCATTTTTTACAAAGACTGGCAGTAAGTTCAGCACATACTTGATTGGTGATTGTTTTGTGGTTGCAAGAAGTGGATGATGTTCTTATGCTGGCATTCAGTTCAGTGCCATCATCCCGTGAACTTCGGTTTTAGACCTTAAAAGTAATAAACTCTCTTACACTCTTTAACCCTCTCGAATTTAAATTTTTCTGATTTCATGTAACGAGGGCGATACATGAACTCAAGTGTGGGGAGGAAGTTATAAATTCTTTCGGGTTTTTGATTTTGGTTAAAAAGGCTTAAAATGGTGAAAATTTTTTAACTTTTATCTTCATAAATTCAAATTTTGTTTAAAATTTATAGATTTTAAAACTAGGTGTATACACTGAAATTATTATCACAAAACAAATTAAGAAACAACCAAATGATTGAGTTTATTTTCTTAAAAATCATAAAACTAGTAGTCATATAAAAGATATAATCATCATGCTATACCACATTCTGAATGAAAAGAATCATCAAGTAATTTTTTGTTCTAACAATCTAATCCAATGCTCATCTATGTAATGATTGTGAAAGAAGTCAAGTCTTCCAATATGACACACTTGCTAACTTATGTTAGAAGATGTAGTTCATAACAGCTGTAGGTTGACGAAAAATCTTGAAAAGTCATCTCTATCATCGGCTGAAAATCCACCTTACCTCAGCATCAAACAGGGTTTTTGGTGGTCAGACTTATCCTAACCATGAGATGGATCTGTCTCGTACAATGGGGGGCACATTGCAAATTAGCTATTAAGACTAATGAATCTAATCCCCGGATGGATGATCTCCGTAAAGATTAACCGCATCTATGTTGATCGCGGTCAACATACATATGCTATAACAAATTGAGGTGTACAAACTCATGGTTCACCGATGATATTTGGACATGATATAGTTTCTTCTAAAACTTATGCTATTTTATGAACTATATTGTGTAAAACCATTTTTAGGACATCCGGTTTCAAGTTCCATGATACTTCAATCATGGGGGCGAGTAGCTTGCTAAGCGCCAACTGAGGCTTCGGTTTTCAGTTACCCTCAACCGGACTTTGAGGTTAAAACCGAAAAACTTGTTAGTGTAAAAACTAACATGTCTAATTTTCAAAATATAAAAGGTTTTTCGCAAAGGTCCTAATTTCCCTAAGGATCCAAATTTTTAAGAAATGTGGACTTTAAAACCCACCTTTCGACTTTGGTGTGATTTCATTTCGTGTATGTACTCAAAGTGTGTATATTACATTGTGAAATAAATAAAAGCGTGTATACTCCAAAGGTGTGTGTATACTCAAAATGCGTGAGTTTGATTCGTGTGTGAAATAAAAACTGTGAGGGTGTATATATTATGATCCGAGTGTGTGTTCCATATAGCGTGAGTTATTGTGTTCCAAAATAACTTGTGTGTTGTGACGATAGCTCCAAATCCATATGGACGAACACGTCATTCATTGATTTCATTGTGAGGTATTTGACCTCTATATGATACGTATTGTAAACATTGCATTCTTTTGAAAAGGCACACCATAAATGAATATTTAAATCAAAGGTTTTCGACATCTGATGATTTCTACATATAGACAATCACCATAAATAATAGTTTACAACAGTACTTCCGTTGACAATGCCGTCAAAATAAGATACATGGTGATGATTTGGTGAATGCAACGTTTTCTTGAAAAATATGTCATGTAAGACTCCATGCACATAGCTTGTCTAACATCTAAGCAAACAGCAAAAGACTTCTAGGAAACCTGAGAATAAACATGCTAACAAGTGTCAACACAAAGGTTGGTGAGTTCATAGTTTTAATGTTTCGTATAATCTGTATATAAAGGTTGATCACAAGATTTTAGTTGTTTCATCCAGAAACGTTTATCAAAATATTCTACAAAATTGAGCACCCTGGTAACTAAACTTAACGTATATATAATTTGTACCCTTTGTATAATCATCTTAATAATACACGCAAACCAACGTGTACGCTTCCCAAATAGCACACGTCCGTTAAAAGGCTAGTGCTCTAGCTCGGACGGGGATATCAAACCCTATGGATCCATATATAACTACTCGCGCCCACCAGTTCTTATAACTGGCAGTTACTAGTTACCAAAGCTAAGGGATTTTCGGTTCAAACTCGGTGTAGAATTTAGTATGTACTTGTATCCATTGCGTTTAAAATAAAGTGTATGTATTCTCAGCCCAAAAATATATATTGCAAAAGCAATTAAAAATGGAGCAAATGAAACTCACCTTAGCAGCATATAAAGTCGTTCACCAAAATGTGATCGAAACACGGATTACCAAATAACCGTAGATCTCAACGTATCAATATTGAGATTCAATATTGTAGGAAAGTACGTAGACGTAACGGAGATGATAAACACTAGGTTTTATTCATAAATATACACCCGAACATTACCCATAATTTCCTTAGCTCTATCCCGCTTGAAAACAATTTTTGAAATCGTTTGGACATAACCTCGTCATAGTATTTTATGTATATACTAATAATAATAATAAGATTAATAATAATATTAATCTTAATAATAATAATAAGATTAATAATAATATTAATCTTAATAATAATAATAATAATATTAATAATATTAATAATAATAATAATAATATATAGAGAGAGAGATATCGATATAGATTAGAAAATGAAACAGAAATCGATCAATTTATAGGAACATTTCTGTCCCAGCACCTCATGCGATCGCATGAGGTTTGTATGGGATTCTCATGCGATCGCATGAGCCCCTCAGCCAGCTCACAATCGTTTGTATTTTTGCTTGTCGACATGATTATTTAATATAAATATAAATATAATATATAATATATTTAATTTATATAATTAATTATATATTATATTATATTCACGTGCATAGTTAACTTGTAATTTTTGTTCCGATAATTCGTACGTCGTCACTCGACTTATGTCCCGGTTCCGGTTTTTCGAACGTCCTATCGTATACTGAGAAAACTTGTACTTTACGTTTCGTGAATCGTACCTTTGTCAAAATATAGTCTTAAATCATCCATAAACTATACCACTCGAGGTATAACTTATACATTTGAGTGTTTTGGTCATTTACTTCTATAAATCATCGTCTCGCTATTTGTTAATATATATATATATATATATATATATATATATATATATATATATATATATATATATATATATATATATATATATAATACATACAGTTTCATTTTGAAATAGTATTTTACTGTAGCAAAGTTACTGTAGCAAGACAATTTTTACTGTAGCAATTCACTGTAGCAAAGTCAATTTTACTGTAGCAAATAGTGATTTTCGAAAACACTGTAGCATTTTGGGTACTGTAGCAATTTGAAAATACTGTAGCAAATTAGTGTTTTACTGGTTCATCTTAAACGCTTTAGTTAACTTATCTAAATATCAATCGAATCAATAAACGAATGTTACTATCGTTTACTAAATAACTTTAAATTATATATATGTATATATCTTTTTAATATACATAAATCAGTTTTTAAATACACATTGGAAGTTATTTATAAATAAATTTTAATAATAAATATTTCAACTTATCATATATATTCAAATAGATATTTAAACCAATAAGTTTAATGTACGGTATCAAACAATTAATACATTGTTACCTTTTTAAGTTATAGTATATATGTATCTATTTACATATAATTGTTCGCGAATCGTCGAAAACAACCGAATGGTATTTAAATATATAAAAGTAGTTCAAAAATTTTGAGATTCAGTTTTACAGACTTTGTTTATCGTGTCAGAAATGTTAATCATACAAAGATTAAGTTTAAATTTGGTCAGAAATTTTCGGGTCATCACATGTACCTACCCGTTAAAGAAATTTCGTCCCGAAATTTGAGTGAGGTCGTCATGGCTAACAAAAAAAATATTTTAATGACGAATATGAGTTGATAATAGAGTTTTATCTATGTTTGAATAATATGGATAAAATAATCCAATTACTCGAAGCGTATGAGAGAAGTTATCATAATCAAGTGAAATGGAGAATAGAGATGCGTCTTATCTCTTGATGTAGTAACGATTGATTTCCGGATTTTAAGGAATAGAAAATCTTCATAATTTAAATAAGATTTGATTTTTTTTTTTTTTTGGAATTTTCGGAAATTAGAATTTTCTTTGATTAAATGCGTAATCTGCCTCTATTGCTGCGTCCGATATTTTGCTATAAATTGACCTCTTCTATTTCATTATTTTCACTACTCCTACATCTTCTTCCTCATTTCATACTTTCAAAAGATTGTGAAATGCTTCATCCAGTTTTAATTCTTGATATACTCCTAACTTTCATATCTGTCATTCTTCTTTTTCATCTACCACCAGAGGAAATTACTTTCTTCTACCATTACCTTGGGGTTATAGTGTTTTTC
This sequence comes from Rutidosis leptorrhynchoides, assembly GCF_046630445.1. NCBI lineage: Eukaryota > Viridiplantae > Streptophyta > Magnoliopsida > Asterales > Asteraceae > Rutidosis > Rutidosis leptorrhynchoides. Next base: position 34,112,375 of record NC_092340.1, read on the forward strand.
ATTCTCCTGTGTCTTTATATTGCTATACGCATTGATATACACGGTTTGTAATTTCTGGGTGGTTGTTGGGTTTTATATCTTTCCTTATATTTCGATGTCTCTGCTTCTGTCTTTCCATAATCATTGACATTCACAGTTAATACTCTCTCCAATTTACTGTGATTTATATATACTCCCATTGATATTTTGAAGCTTCATGCTTTTGTTTTATCTTCCCGACTTTAAATCAAGCGAATAATGGTCCAGAATTCGTAGGTATGAACTTCGAAATGAACATAATTAATGTTCTAAAAAGGAAATGGTAATAGCACAATCTGACTTGTCAAATTAGCATAATACCTCAAAAAAAACTGAATCATTAAGAAAATATTTTCTTGATAGTTTAGAGGTTAAATAGAATGAAAAAGTTATGTAACATGGTTTATAATGAGGGTAGGATCTGTGAACCTTTATCACGTTCCTTTAGAAACTCAGCATGACTTACTGTAATATAATCACATTGATCAAGTGTCATTATATTATACTAACTCATGCTTCAGTTCCCAACACCACTTCAAAAATATTCATATTTTAAACTCGAAGGTTTTAGAATTTAGAAACTAAAATAGTTTCTTTTATGATGTTACACAGATATCGCAAGGAGAAAATTGGTTTCCGATAAGAATGATTATAGAATTATCTCCAGAAATATGGAGGATATTTATAATGAAAGATACGATGATATCTTAGAATTTCTAATATCAGAGGATGATGAAGAATATTGTTCGCAAGGGTTTAGATTCGGAAGCAAGGTATTCGTTAATGGCTTCAGCAGATACTGAATAATTTGGATTCTTTGAAGGCAGGTTCAGTCTTTATGATTTATCCACAGCCTCTTTCATACTTTACTCAATCCGTTTTTCAGTTCCAAACCTTCTCTTTTTCTCAGCTTTACCACCATACTATTCTTTATCATCAAACTTTTGACTGTTAAGGTCATTTACAGTTTTTGCTACTTCATCAGCATTTTTCCAATTTCAGAGAACTAGTTCATAATTTGGAATGTTTTTCAGAAACTTCACATTCAAAGTATGTAAGTCTAGAAGATAGATGTTATCTATATATAACTGTTGTCGTAGAAAATGCTGCGAGATTCAAAATACTGATTGCTAATTCCCGGTGGTTGGTATGGCAATTATTGTTACAAGATGTGGATGAGTACATGATACGGTTTCAATGAGTATAAGGATTTTTCGGAATGTCAAAGATCAATGAAGTCGTTGGTAAATTTACTGCTAATGTGGTGGAACATGAAAGATTCCCCGATAACAAAAACGTATATGCCAAAGTTACAAGTCTGAAAGGTCTTCGTTGACTGGTTGAACGGTTGATAATACTGGATACTTTGAAAAGAAATTGCAAGGTTATTTTCAGAAATAACAATGCTAAAGGATCTTTCACATTTTTGAAGTCAAAGTATAGCTTTGAAAGATGTAGAGATCTAAGAATGATGTCACCCATTAAATCTTGACTTGGATTCTGATCCGTCAATATCAGAATATGTAATTGAATTTGTATGGAAACGATTGTATATCGCTGTGAGCATACTTAATAATTTTTGAATCAAAGTTGAAGAATGTACAGTATAACATATTAATTGTGAACTTATATATTTCCCGAGAATTACCTACCCGTTAAGGATTTCACAAGTAATATTTTGTACGAAAGAATTTTTATTACCGTCTTTATGAAAATATATGTATGTATATTTTCTTCAAATGTAATACAGATTTGATGATTTAATATCATATTAAGCTCATTTGATTTTTGACTTGAATTAGAAATGGATAATCTCTAAAACATTAAAGATTTAATAATCTTTACGGAGTATTTCACTAATGTAATCAATACTCAGTTTTATTGATATTTTCTCAGTGAATCATGTTGGTGCTCATGGAAATCTTGCTAACTTCGCAAGGTACGAATGATGTTTTCTAGAAAGTTTCGAATACATCGAAGATGAAAGTATAAAATCAACCATATAATTGAATAATATACTTAGTTTATTATGAAATGGAATTCATTGAGTTGGAAACAGAGATTGTAGTTAACGATGGTTAAGTCATTAACGAAGGATGTACATCATAGCATATTAGTAATATGAATTAACCGAGTAGTACCTACCAGTTAAGATTCACACGTAATAACCTGGTACGAAAAGATTTATTTTGATTTCAAAATTCATATATATTAAATATACATAAAATTTCTTCAGGGGAAATGAGTTAATACTTCATCGGTTATTGTTGCTGGTATTTCTTGGTAACTACGGTGCGTATGACGTTGATGCTCGTGGAACAGATTGTGAAGTTGAGGTTTGCGATGCGGATGTTGTTGGTGGTGGTAATGGTACTGTTGGTGTTGTTGTCGGTGGTACTGTTGATGCCGGTGCTGCTGCTGGTGCTTGTAACCTTTGCACCATATTCTCCAAAGCCACTACCCGAGCGCGAAGCTCGTTGACTTCTTCTACTACACCGGGATGATTGGTGGTTTGGACGAGCGGATGAATAAGATCCAGAATTTGAGATAGTATATTGTCGTGACGAGATACTCTGGAAATGAGAGAGAAAATGGTGTCTCGAACAGGTTCGCCAGTAAGTGCTTCAGGTTCTTCGCCAAGAGGGCAATGTGGTGGATGGAAGGGATCGCCTTCTTCTTGTCTCCAATAATTAAGTAGGCTACGAACCCATCCCTGAAACGAGCCGTCAAAGTACACTTGACGACCATCATTATCTTGGTCCCACAGCATGATCATAACTCTATATGAATTTAATAAATAACCTTGCATTCTTTATTTAAAAATGATTTCCTATAAAGGAAACCTATCAAAATATGTAAGTTTAGAAAACCCATACATTATTACTTAACCAAAAGTTGACCTAAACAAAGTCAACAACATCCACTATTAAATGTATCAAAATAGAATGCAAGTTAATGTTTAACAAAAGCTGCCATCATAAATATGCAGACTCTCTAAGCACAGCGGAAGCAATCAATCATGAACCTGAGAATAAAACATGCGAGTAACTGTCAACAAAAATGTTGAGTAAATTATAGGTTTAATATTACAAACAATATTTAATTTAAATCATAAAAATTTATGTTTGAAAACATAAAAACTCCTTTTTGGACCACAAAATTATATGCTAGAAAACATATAATAAAACATTATTCCATTTTCCGTGAGCCACCTGGTAACCACTTAACCCTTTATTTACCCTTGCCAAACACAATAAATAATATACACCGAACAAGTGTATCTACAACAAAATACGAAGTACTAAACATTCCGATTATAAATTGCTAGCGCGACAAGCTCGAAATGGGGTTGTCAAACCCGATAGATCTATCTGTAGGATTCGCGTTCACCAGTAGAAACCAGTGATTACAGTTACCAGACTAGGGAATATTTTTGTTCAACTCACAATGAATCATTTAAACCAACTTCCACTTGTCCAAAATATAAAATAAATTGCATGTATTCTCATCCCAAAGATTAAAAATAGAAAAATGGGACTATAACTCACCTTAATAGTAACGAAGTAACCAACACAATTAAGCGAACAGCAAATGTAGTACAGTGATCAGGAATGATCACAACGTCGACCTATAAATAAAGCAGGTCGATATAAATAACTAACTTAGGTCAAGTCTTAGTATGATAGCTATTGTACATGTTGCAAGTAGTCATAGAACAATACTCAATATGCATCGGTTTGATCGAAACAGCTTACGGACACACACTTTCTATTTTTAGAAAGTTTCTATTTTTAGCAGGTTTCCATTTTTGAAAATTTTCTATTTTTGTAAAGTTTCTATTTTTGGAAAGTTTCTATTTTTGGAAAGTTTCTATTTTTGAAAAGTTTCTATTTTAGGAAAGTTTATAAGTTAGGAAAGTTTCCTTAATTAGAAAGTCAACAAAAGTCAACTGAAAGTCAAAGTCAACCGAAAGTCAACTCAAAAGTCAACCTTGGTCAAACATGGTCAATGTAAATTTTAAAAGTGTAAGTTATAATAATAATATAAGTTATAACGTTTATTAAAGTTAAATATGTCTAATTATGTCATAACATAAGTTTAATTAAATTAAAATGAATTATTAAAGTTAATATAAGTTTAAATGATATAATTAATATAACATAAGTATTTAATTAATTAATTAAATATTAGTCATAATATAAATATTATTAATTAATAATAAATTTTAAATCATATCATAAGTATTATTAATTAATAATGAATTATTAATCATATCATAAGTTTCTAATTATAATTATTAAATCATAAATATTTAATAATTAAATTATAATTAAATAATAACTAAGCCTTATAATAATTAAATAATTAATTAATCCTTATTATAAGTCTTATAATAGTAATCTCATAATATAAGTTTAATACTTATCATAAGTATTTTCCATTAATAATAAAAGTATTATTAAAATGTTAATTAAATCATAAGTATTAATTAAATGATATAATAAATATATATCATAAGTCTTAAATAATAATAATTATTTTTTTTATCATAAGTAATTAAATGATAATGAAATCCATTATTTATATCATAAGTTTAATAATTTGTCACAAGTTTTAAATCAAAAGTTCATCGGGTCGTATCCTGAGCCCCGGGTGTCGGTTTTCGGCGAGCCTTACATATATCTCCGCCTAAGAAAACCACCCGACACTTTGATACACTCAAGAACACCCCAAGAACAGTCCACAAGTCGTGATGTACAGCCCTTACACTACTTGGAACTTCAATTCAATCAAAAACGTGTTTTAGACGTAACGGGTGATTCGTGGCTCGGATTGAGATGACCCGAACATGAAAGTTCTCCCCACCATCAGTCCTAACACATTAACACACCCTAAAGTCACCAAATATGGTCACAAAGTCGGACCAAACCTGGTTCATACCAAAATCACATTTCAATCTTAACAAAATACCACTTTGATCATATTTAGGGCTCCGGGAATCGAAACGACATGAATCCGGAGTCTAAAATTAATGTCTTGATGAGAGGAACTCATCTAGATACTTTAATTTCACTTTTATATCAGTTACATAACCAGAAATGAACGAATATGCTGCTGTCCCAATTCAATCAAACCGAAAACATATATATTTGAGCATTTTTATGCATACAATCATCAATACAATAACATGTAATCATCATACCATCAATATAACATGTAATAACAGAAAAATAATTTAAAAATTGAAAATCTAGGGTTAGGGTTTATACCCAAATCAAGAATTGATGAATATGTACGCGTAGAGATTGAAGAGATGAATCCGATTATGCAAAAAGCCCCTTGACCCAAGTACTAGAAGATGATCAATTGATGATAATGGTGATGTGAAAGTGGCGGCCACAAAAGGGAGAAGAGGTGAAGAAAACTTTGAGAGAAAGTTGTTAGGTTTAATGAAATGGAAATAAATTTTGAAGTGTAAATGTGGAATGACAAAAAAAAAGGCAAGGCTCCCCCCCCCCCTCTACAAGGGTTCGGCTGAATTTGGCATGGGGTGGGCCCCATGGTGGTCCAACTTCATAATTTGGATAATTTATTTTAGCCCGAACGCCCGATCGAAGCCCGAAACGCGAAAACGCTACTACGCGATTAATTATTCGGAAAGATAACAAACGCGCGACGAAAAAATAAATATAAATACTCTATATAATAACATGATCTTAAAATATCATATTTAAAATAATTAGGTTTTAAAATCCCAAAAACTCGACCGTTGGTTTGAAAATCGAGAATATTCGCCGGATAGAAATCCGCGACACGTAGAAACGTAAAATTAAAGATATGAATACAAATATTCATATAACACATAATAATTAATATATTATTACAAAAATAATAATATAGGTCATAGAAATGACGTGGCACGAATAACAGTTAACGGTCGTTAAATAATTAACGGTAAAAGATAACGAAAAAAGTAGGGTCGTTACAGTAACTTCCCGTTACGGAAATTTCGTCCCGAAATTTAAGCAGGTGCAGGGGTTGACTCAGAATCTGAGAACAAATGCGGGTACTTCTGCCTCATCTGATCTTCACGCTCCCAAGTGAACCCGGGACAGCGTCTGGCGTTCTATCTAACTCGAACAATAGGAATTCTATTCTGCTTGAGAGTCTTAACATCTCAACCCATAATTTCAACAGATTCCTCAATAAAATGTAGTTGCTTAACAACATGAAGCTCCTCCAGAGGAATAGTCTTATCGGCCTCGACCAAACACTTCTTTAAGTTCGATACATGAAAAACGTTATGAACAGCACTGAGTTCTTGTGGCAATTTCAAACGATAAGCCACAGGTCTAACTCTCTCAATAATCTCAAACGGTCCAACAAAATGAGGATTCACTTTCCCCTTTTACCAAAACGTATTACGCCCTTTCAAGGTGATACCCTCAACATAACACGATCACCAACCTGAAATTCAATATCGTTCCTTCTAACATCAGCGTAACTCTTTTGCCAACTCCTGGCGGTTTTCAATCTCTCCTTAATCTGTACAATCTCCTCGGTAGTCTCATGAATAATTTCTAGACCTGTGAGTTGAGCATCCCCAACCTCATTCCAATAGATAGGAGACCTACACTTCCTACCATACAGAGCTTCAAATAGTGCGGCTTTAATACTTGCATGATAACTTGTTGTTATAAGAAAATTTAGCCAACGGTAAGTATCTATCCCAACCATTACCAAAATCAATTTTGCATGCCCTCAACATGCCTTTCAACGTTTGGATGGTCCTTTCATTCTGACCATCCGACTGTGGGTGATAAGCGGTGCTCATATCCAATTTAGTCCCCAAAGCATCTTGTAAGGACTGCCAAAACCTCGATGTAAATCGACTGTCTCGGTCCAAAATAATAGATACGGGAACACCATGTCTAGAAACAATCTCCTTCAAATACAAACGAGTAAGCTTCTCCTTCGAATCTGTTTCCTTAATCGGTAAGAAATGAGTTGATTTTGTGAGTCGGTCAACAATCATCCAAATGGTATCATAACCACCCACAACTCTCAGTAACTTCGTAATAAAATCCGTTGTAATACCTTCCCACTTCCACTCGAGAATATCAGGTTGCACGAAAAGTCCAGACGGTTTCTGATGTTCAGCTTTAACCTTATCACAGATCAAACACTTAGCCACATACGTAGCCACATCAGCTTTCAAATTAGGCCACCAATACAGCTCCTTAAGATCATGATACATCTTTCCTGAACCAGGATGAATAGAGTACCTAGACTTATGAGCCTCATCTAAAACAAGTTGTCGTAGATTACCAAACTCCGGAACCCAAATATGTCCCATAAAATACCGAGTACCATTGGTTCGTACATCTAACTGTTTACTCAAGCCTCGGACCTTCCCGTTACAAAATTCTCCTCCTTCAAGGCTTCTTGTTGAGCTGCAAGAATCTGCTTTGCGAGGTTTGTTCAAATGGTCATATTAAAGGCCCTAAACCTATGAGGTTCAGTCATCTCTTTACGACTTAACGTATCGACCACAACATTGGCCTTCCTCGGATGATAAAGAAGTTCGTAATCAAAATCGTTCAATGTCTCAATCCATCTTAGTTGCCTCATATTCGACTGTTTCTGATCAAGGATCTGTTGAAGACTTTTGTGATCACTGTACACTGTACATTTGACCCCATATAAGTAATGGCTCCAATTCTTGAGTGCGAACACAACAGCTCCCAATTCTAAATCATGGGTTGTATAATTATGTTCATGAATCTTCAACTGACGCGACGCGTAAGCAATGACTTTCTTTCGTTGCATCATAACACAACCAAAGTCTTGACACGAAGCATCACAATAAATAACAAAATCATCATTACTCTTAGGTTGTGATAATATCGATGCAGAAGTTAACTTCTTCTTCAGAGTTTGGAAAGCAGACTCTTGTTCACTCTTCCACTCGTTCTTCTTCCCCTTATGCGTTAAAGCAGTCAGAGGTTTCACTACTCGTGAAAAATCTTAAATGAACCTTCTATAGTAGCCTGCCAAACCTAGGAACTGACAAATCTGAGTAGGAGTTTTTGGAATTTCCCACTCTCGATTGCCTCAGTCTTGGCAGGATCCACCTGTATTACCTGTTTACTAACAATATGTCCAAGGAATTGAACTTCTCTTAACCAGAAAGCACACTTAGAGAACTTAGCGTAAAACTCTTCTTTCCTCAACAGATCAAGCACCAACTTCAAATGTTCTTCGTGCTCTTCATCATTCTTGGAATAAATAAGGATGTCGTCGATGAAAACAATAACGAATTTGTCCAGATAAGGTCTACACACACGGTTCATGAGGTCCATGAACACAGCAGGTGCGTTTGTCAATCCGAACGACATAACAAGGAATTCGTAGTGACCATAACGGGTGCGAAAAGAGGTTTTCGAAACATCAGATTCTTTAACACGCAACTGATAATATCCGGAACGAAGATCGATTTTAGAATAAACAGACGAACCTTGAATCTGATCGAACAGATCATCAATTCTTGGAAGAGGGTAATGGTTTTTAACTGTAAGCTTGTTCAACTCACGATAATCAATACACAAACAGAGAGAACCATCTTTCTTCTTAACAAACAGAACAGGAGCTCCCCAAGGGAACGAACTGGGACGAATGAAATATAGTTGCAACAATGAAGGAAGAAATATATGGAGTAGTCACATTGGTGGCATAGGTATTTAAGGTAATTCTCTCAAAGGAGATAACGAGGATCATGGACTTCAAAGTAAATTTTCATTACATTTTCGAAAGAAAGACGTACGAAAGGTGTGATATTTTAAAGAGAGTGAACTTCCTTGTACAATGAGCGAGGAAATCTAGGATTCATCCATATTCTTAAATTTATGTGCGGATGAAAAGAACGCGAATCACGGGTTATAAAGAATGCTCGACCCCAGGTGAGATGAATCTCCCAAAATAATTTCGTGTACCTCAAAGTATTAAATCCTAGGATTGATGTTTACGAGGGTGTTGCGGTTGACAGCGAATATTGGGAGTAGAAACTCCTCAAACGGTCTAGTGTAATATATATCCATGATACCCACTATAACTACAGTTGGGGTAGAAACCCACCTAGTGCCTTTTCTACAATAGGGTGACCATCGAGTGTACCCTAGAAAATTGATTTATCGATCCGCGTTTCAGCCATGTCCAACCATAAGAGGGAAATTTTATGAACGCAAAGACTTTCCAACAAATTTTATAAAACCGGCATCCAAAGTGGCGTAAGAGTTTCTATCAATGAACTTAATGGTAAGTTTCATCCTTAAACGGATGATGAGAAGAACTGTGATCCAGACACTCTGTAGGGTAATGCGAAAAGTTGATAAAATTAATCAAAGGAGTTTTGAAAAAGCTTTAAATGTTTGATGTAACAACATAAACGGAACGAAGTTCTTAGTAATTTAGAAGTATGTACAATGTGTACCATTTTATATAAAATAATTTGACTTAATTAAACAACTCAATAAAGGTGTGGTTTTAAAATAATTTTGAAGGTATAATTTAGTATGTACTAATCAAAATAGGTTAAGGTAAACTTATTCATTTGAATCCATACGTACATATATGATTTTATAAATTGTATACATGACAAAATATTTCATCACTTCTATTCACCTATAAATCCGTGAGAACCACCCAATTAAACAAATGTGTAAAACTCCCGATGATAAATAGAGTATCTGTATTTCGGAGGTTACAAGTTGAAGTAAGATCGTGAAAGATCGTGTATATGACTTAAATCGTCATGCGACATTTAACCAACTAATGTTACGAGGTCATGAAAACCAATGAGTTAAATGTTATTTTGACTATTATCAGGACAGAAGTCATTGGGCCAAAACTGTTCCGGAGCGAAGCTGTTGCTAACAAGCGAGTTATGAAGGATAGAGCATGAGATAGATAATCTGGTTAAAACGAGCTTCTCGTATATCAACAAATGAGATAATGAATATTTTCCCTACCTATGTAATACATCGGAATTTCTAAACGAGTAGTGTAAAAAATATTTTTGTTGACTCGCTTTCTATTCCTCATGTCACAATATCGGGACTTCTTTATGAATTAACGTAATATAATCACGTTGGCCTGACGCCATTATATTTCACTAATTCATAGTTCCATTCCAATAGCACTACATGAGGTCAGGACACGCGATCAACCTCGGATTTCCACACAATTTCTCTAAAACAATTTCTTAAATAATAGGCTAAGGATAGCACAAGAGACAAAACATCATAAGTAACAAAAAGGAGTAACGATAACATAGAAATGTCTTTGAAGTACCAAAAATCTCTAAAAGTCAAGAATGACGTCTTCCGGTTCAAAAACCAAAGCACATAGGCACAACAGCTCAAAGGCACGTAATATAACAAGAATGTTATATACCTAAACATAATAACTAACATTGAAATGCCGAGTATTTAGAAGTCAAGAATGACATCTCGTGCAATATAACTCAAACGGTATATACATAACCATAATAGATGACATAGAAATGTCGAGAATTTCAGAAGTCAAGAATGACATCTCTAGGTTTAACTACCCGAGGTGTTCTTATAAGGATAATTTCGCATGAGTCAGAGAATACGTTTAAATCGGAATGGGAGTTCCTCCCGGATTCAAAATATAATAGAGATGTATGTATGATAACAATATACATACTAATACGATACAAATAATCACATATAATAATATATTATAGGACGGGCTGTAGACTAGACTCACTAATGCAACCTATTGACTCGGGTAACGACATCAATGCAGCCTAATTCCCTACAACCAACGCTCTGATACCAACTGAAATGACCCGTCAAAGTACACTTGACGACCATCGTTATCTTGGTCCCACAGCTTGATCATAACTCTATATGAATTTAATAAATAACCTTGCATTCTTTATTTAAAAATGATTTCCTATAAAGGAAATCTATCAAAATATGTAAGTTTAGAAAAACCATACATTATTACTTAACCAAAAGTTGACCTAAACAAAGTTAACAACATCCACTATTAAATGTATCAAAATAGAATGCAAGTTAATGTTTAACAAAAGCTGTCATCATAAATATGCAGACTCTCTAAGCACAGCGGAAGCAATCAATCATGAACCTGAGAATAAAACATGCGAGTAACTGTCAACAAAAATGTTGAGTGAATTATAGGTTTAATATTACAAACAATATTTAATTTAAATCATAAAAATTTATGTTTGAAAACATAAAAACTCCTTTTTGGACCACAAAATTATATGCTAGAAAACATATAATAAAACATTATTCCATTTTCTGTGAGCCACCTGGTAACCACTTAACCCTTTATTTACCCTTGCCAAACACAATAAATAATATACACCGAACAAGTGTATCTACAACAAAATACGAAGTACTAAACATTCCGATTATAAATTACTAGCGCGACTAGCTCGAAATGGGGTTGTCAAACCCGATAGATCTATCCGTAGGATTCACGTTCACCAGTAGAAACCAGTGATTACAGTCACCAGACTAGGGAATATTTTTGTTCAACTCACAATGAATAATTTAAACCAACTTCCACTTGTCCAAAATATAAAATAAATTGCATGTATTCTCATCCCAAAGATTAAAAATAGAAAAATGGGACTATAACTCACCTTAATAGTAACGAAGTAACCAACACAATTAAGCGAACAGCAAATGTAGTACAGTGATCAGGAATGATCACAACGTCGACCTATAAATAAAGCAGGTCGATATAAATAACTAACTTAGGTCAAGTCTTAGTATGATAGCTATTGTACATGTTACAAGTAGTCATAGAACAATACTCGATATGCATCGGTTTGATCGGAACAGCTTACGGACACACACTTTCTATTTTTAGAAAGTTTCTATTTTTAGCAGGTTTCCATTTTTGGAAATTTTCTATTTTTGGAAAGTTTCTATTTTTGGAAAGTTTCTATTTTTGAAAAGTTTCTATTTTAGGAAAGTTTATAAGTTAGGAAAGTTTCCTTAATTAGAAAGTCAACAAAAGTCAACTGAAAGTCAAAGTCAACTGAAAGTCAACTCAAAAGTCAACCTTGGTCAAACATGGTCAATGTAAATTTTAAAAGTGTAAGTTATAATAATAATATAAGTTATAACGTTTATTAAAGTTAAATATGTCTAATTATGTCATAACATAAGTTTAATTAAATTAAAATGAATTATTAAAGTTAATATAAGTTTAAATGATATAATTAATATAACATAAGTATTTAATTAATTAATTAAATATTAGTCATAATATAAATATTATTAATTAATAATAAATTTTAAATCATATCATAAGTATTATTAATTAATAATGAATTATTAATCATATCATAAGTTTCTAATTATAATTATTAAATCATAAATATTTAATAATTAAATTATAATTAAATAATAACTAAGCCTTATAATAATTAAATAATTAATTAATCCTTATTATAAGTCTTATAATAGTAATCTCATAATATAAGTTTAATACTTATCATAAGTATTTTCCATTAATAATAAAAGTATTATTAAAATGTTAATTAAATCATAAGTATTAATTAAATGATATGATAAATATATATCATAAGTCTTAAATAATAATAATTATTTTTTTATCATAAGTAATTAAATGATAATGAAATCCATTATTTATATCATAAGTTTAATAATTTGTCACAAGTTTTAAATCAAAAGTTCATCGGGTCGTATCCTGAGCCCCGGGTGTCGGTTTTCGGCGAGCCTTACATATATCTCTGCCTAAGCAAACCACCCGACACTTTGATACACTCAAGAATACCCCAAGAACAGTCCACAAGTCGTGATGTACAGCCCTTACACTACTTGGAACTTCAATTCAATCAAAAACGTGTTTTAGACGTAACGGGTGATTCGTGGCTCGGATTGAGATGACCCGAACATGAAAGTTCTCCCCACCATCAGTCCTAACACATTAACACACCCTAAAGTCACCAAATATGGTCATAAAGTCGGACCAAACCTGGTTCATACCAAAATCACATTTCAATCTTAACAAAATACCACTTTGATCATATTTAGGGCTCCGGGAATCGAAACGACATGAATCCGGAGTCTAAAATTAATGTCTTGATGAGAGGAACTCATTTAGATACTTTAAATTCACTTTTATATCAGTTACATAACCATAAATGAACGAATATGCTGTTGTTCCAATTCAATTAAACCGAAAACATATATATTTGAGCATTTCTATGCATACAATCATCAATACAATAACATGTAATCATCATACCATCAATATAACATGTAATAACAGAAAAAAATTGAAAAATTGAAAATCTAGGGTTAGGGTTTATACCCAAATCAAGAATTGATGAATATGTACGCGTAGAGATTGAAGAGATGAATCCGATTATGCAAAAAGCCCCTTGACCCAAGTACTAGAAGATGATCAATTGATGATAATGGTGATGTGAAAGTGGCGGCAACAAAAGGGAGAAGAGGAGAAGAAAACTTTGAGAGAAAGTTGTTAGGTTTAATGAAATGGAAATAAATTTTGAAGTGTAAATGTGGAATGACAAAAAAAAGGCAAGGCTCCCCCCCCCTCTACAAGGGTTCGGCCAAATTTGGAATGGGGTGGGCCCCATGGTGGGCCAACTTCATAATTTGGATAATTGCTTTTAGCCCGAACGCCCGATCGAAGCCCGAAACGCGAAAACGCTACTACGCGATTAATTATTCGGAAAGATAACAAACGCGCGACGAAAAAATAAATATAAATACTCTATATAATAACATGATCTTAAAATATCATATTTAAAATAATTAGGTTTTAAAATCCCAAAAACTCGACCGTTGGTTTGAAAATCGAGAATATTCGCCGGATAGAAATTCGCGACACGTAGAAACGTAAAATTAAAGATATGAATACAAATATTCATATAACACATAATAATTAATATATTATTACAAAAATAATAATATAGGTCATAGAAATGACGTGGCACGAATAACAGTTAACGGTCGTTAAATAATTAACGGTAAAAGATAACGGAAAAAGTAGGGTCGTTACAATCCCCAATTCATCCAGAATAGATGATGGCTAATTGGTTGATCCATTCCGGTTACACTATCTTCGAAATTCAGGTGAATATCCATATCGGAATAGCTGTCAGAGTTTAAGGAATTTGAATTGGATACGGGATCCATCTTGTATAATTAGATAGATGATTTTTGATATGAAATAGATTATAGAATTTAGATTGGTACTCTTCAATACATAATTTACATATGTATATATAATACCAAAATTCCGTAAATTACAGAGAAATTTTCGAAAGATGGCAGTCAAAGTTTATAGTAACAGATACGCTAAGATATGAATTTTGTCTATACACTATTCATGCAATCAATGCAGTAAAATGTGTATAGACTTAAGAATGATAAGCATGTAATTTTCGACAAGAAATGATAAGCAAAACTTTTAACATGCAGATACGGTCGAAGTCCAGACTTACTAATGCATACAAACAACTATCAGTTAGACACACTTATGCAAAACCTGGTTCACTAGGACCAACGCTCTGATACCAACTGTGACGATTGCTCCAAATCCATATGGACGAACACGTCATTCATTGATTTCATTGCAAGGTATTTGACCTCTATATGATACATTTTGTAAACATTGCATTCTTTTGAAAAGGCACACCATAAATGAATATTTAAATCAAAGGTTTTCGACATCTGATGATTTCTACATATAGACAATCACCATAAATAATAGTTTACAACAGTACTTCCGTTGACAATGCAGTCAAAATAAGATACATGGTGATGATTTGGTGAATGCAACGTTTCCTTGAAAAATATGTCATGTAAGACTCCATGCACATAGCTTGTCTAACATCTAAGCAAACAGCGGAAGACTTCTAGGAAACCTGAGAATAAACATGCTAACAAGTGTCAACATAAAGGTTGGTGAGTTCATAATTTTAATGTTTCGTATAATCTGTATATAAAGGTGGATCACAAGATTTCAGTTGTTTCATCCAGAAACGTTTATCAAAATATTCTACAAAATTGAGCACCCTGGTAACTAAACTTAACGTATATATAATTTGTACCCTTTGTATAATCATCTTAATAATACACGCAAACCAACGTGTACGTTTCTCAAATAGCATACGTCCGTTTAAAGGCTAGTGCTCTAGCTCGGACGGGGATATCAAACCCTATGGATCCATATATAACTACTCGCGCCCACCAGTTCTTATAACCGGCAGTTACTAGTTACCAAAGCTAAGGGATTTTCGGTTCAAACTCGGTGTAGAATTTAGTATGTACTTGTATCCATTGCGTTTAAAATAAAGTGTATGTATTCTCAGCCCAAAAATATATATTGCAAAAGTAATTAAAAAGGGAGCAAATGAAACTCACCTTAGCAGCATATAAAGTCGTTCACCAAAATGTGATCGAAACACGAATTACCAAATAACCGTAGATCTCAACATATCAATATTGAGATTCAATATTGTAGGAAAGTACGTAGATGTAACGGAGATAATAAACACTAGGTTTGATTCATAAATATACAACCGAACATTACCCATAATTTTCTTAGCTCTATCCCGCTTGAAAACCATTTTTGAAATCGTTTGGACATAACCTCGTCGTAGTATTTTATGTATATACTAATAATAATAATAATAAGATTAATAATAATATTAATCTTAATAATAATAATAATAATAATAATAATAATAATAATAATAATAATGATAATAATAATAATAATAATAATAATAATAATAATAATAATAATAATATTAATAATAATAATAATAATAATAATAATAATATATAGAGAGAGATATCGATATAGATTAGAAAATGAAATAGAAATCGATCAATTTATAGGAACATTTCTGTCCCAGCACCTCATGCGATCGCATGAGGTTTGTATGGGATTCTCATGCGATCGTATGAGCCCCTCAGCCAGCTCACAATCGTTTGTATTTTTGCTTGTCGACATGATTATTTAATATAAATATAAATATAATATATTTAATTTATATAATTAATTATATATTATATTATATTCACGTGCATAGTTAACTTGTAATTTTTGTTCCGATAAGTCGTACGTCGTCACTCGACTTATGTCCCGGTTTCGGTTTTTCGAACGTCCTATCGTATACTGAGAAAACTTGTACTTTACGTTTCGTGAATCGTACCTTTGTCAAAATATAGTCTTAAATCATCCATAAACTATACCACTCGAGGTATAACTTATACATTTGAGTGTTTTGGTCATTTACTTCTATAAATCATCGTCTCGCTATTTGTTAATATATATATATATATATATAATACATACAGTTTCATTTTGAAATAGTATTTTACTGTAGCAAAGTTACTGTAGCAAAGTCAATTCACTGTAGCAAAGTCAATTTAACTGTAGCAAATAGTGATTTTCGAAAACACTGTAGCATTTTGGGTACTGTAGCAATTTGAAAATACTATAGCAAATTAGTGTTTTACTGGTTCATCTTAAACGCTTTAGTTAACTTATCTAAATATCAATCGAATCAATAAACGGATGTTACTATCGTTTACTAAATAACTTTAAATTATATATATGTATATATCTTTTTAATATACATAAATCAGTTTTTAAATACACATTGGAAGTTATTTATAAATAAATTTTAATAATAAATATTTCAACTTATCATATATATTCAAATAGATATTTAAACCAATAAGTTTAATGTACGGTATCAAACAATTAATACATTGTTACCTTTTTAAGTTATAGTATATATGTATCTATTTACATATAATTGTTCACGAATCGTCGAAAACAACCGAATGGTATTTAAATATATAAAAGCAGTTCAAAAATTTTGAGATTCAGTTTTACAGACTTTGCTTATCGTGTCAGAAATGTTAATCATACAAAGATTAAGTTTAAATTTGGTCAGAAATTTCCGGGTCATCACATGTACCTACCCGTTAAAGAAATTTCGTCTCAAAATTTGAGTGAGGTCGTCATGGCGAACAATAAAAATATTTTAATGACGAATATGAGTTGATAATAGAGTTTTATCTATGTTTGAATAATATGGATAAAATAATCCAATTACTCGAAGCGTATGAGAGAAGTTATCATAATCAAGTGAAATGGAGAATAGAGATGCGTCTTATCTCTTGATGTAGTAACGATTGATTTCCGGATTTTAAGGAATAGAAAATCTTCATAATTTAAATAAGATTTGATTTTTTTTTTTTTTTTTTTGGAATTTTCGGAAATTAGAATTTTCTTTGATTAAATGCGTAATCTGCCTCTATTGCTGCGTCCGATATTTTGCTATAAATTGACCTCTTCCGTTTCATTATTTTCACTACTCCTACATCTTCTTCCTCATTTCATACTTTCAAAAGATTGTGAAATGCTTCATCCAGTTCTGATTCTTGATATACTCCTAACTTTCATATCTGTCATTCTTCTTTTTCATCTACCACCAGAGGAAATTACTTTCTTCTACCATTACCTTAGGGTTATAGTGTTTTTCATTCTCCCGTGTCTTTATATTGCTATACGCATTGATATACACGGTTTGTAATTTCTGGGTGGTTGTTGGGTTTTATATCTTTCCTTATATTTCGATGTCTCTGCTTCTGTCTTTCCATAATCATTGACATCCACAGTTAATACTCTCTCCAATTTACTGTGATTTATATATACTCCCATTGATATTTTGAAGCTTCATGCTTTTGTTTTATCTTCCCGACTTTAAATCAAACGAATAATGGTCCAGAATTCGTAGGTATGAATTTCAAAATGAACATAATTAATTTCTAAAAAGGAAATGGTAATAGCACAATCTGACTTGTCAAATTAGCATAATACCTCAAAAAAAAACTGAATCATTAAGAAAATATTTTCTTGATAGTTTAGAGGTTAAATAAAATGAAAGAGTTATGTAACATGGTTTATAATGAGGGTAGGATCTGTGAACCTTTATCACGTTCCTTTAGAAACTCAGCATGACTTACTGTAATATAATCACATTGATCAAGTGTCATTATATTATACTAACTCATGCTTCAGTTCCCAACACCACTTTAAAAATATTCATATTTTAAACTCGAAGGTTTTAGAATTTAGAAACTAAAATAGTTTCTTTTATGATGTTACACAGATATCGCAAGGAGAAAATTGATTTTCGATAAGAATGATTATAGAATTATCTCCAGAAATATGGAGGATATTTATAATGAAAGATACGATGATATCTTAGAATTTCTAATATCAGAGGATGATGAAGAATATTGTCCGCAAGGGTTTAGATTCGGAAGCAAGGTATTCGTTAATGGCTTCAGCATATACTGAATAATTTGGATTCTTTGAAGGCAGGTTCAGTCTTTGTGATTTATCCACAGCCTCTTTCATACTTTACTCAATCCGTTTTTCAGTTCCAAACCTTCTCTTTTTCTCAGCTTTACCACCATACTATTCTTTATCATCAAACTTTTGACTGTTAAGGTCGTTTACAGTTTTTGCTGCTTCATCAGCATTTTTCCAATTTCAGAGAACTAGCTCATAATTTGGAATGTTTTTCAGAAACTTCACATTCAAAGTATGTAAGTCTAGAAGATAGATGTTATCTATATATAACTGTTGTCGTAGAAAATGCTGCGAGATTCAAAATGCTGATTGCTAATTCCCGGTGGTTGGTATGGCAATTATTGTTACAAGATGTGGATGAGTACATGATACGGTTTCAATGAGTATAAGGATTTTTCGGAATGTCAAAGATCAATGAAGTCGTTGGTAAATTTACTGCTAATGTGGTGGAACATGAAAGATTCCCCGATAACAAAAACGTATATGCCAAAGTTACAAGTCTGAAAGGTCTTCGTTGACTGGTTGAACGGTTGATAATACTGGATACTTTGAAAAGAAAGTGCAAGGTTATTTTCAGAAATAACAATGCTAAAGGATCTTTCACATTTTTGAAGTCAAAGTATAGCTTTGAAAGATGTAGAGATCTAAGAATGATGTCACCCATTAAATCTTGACTTAGATTCTGATCCGTCAATATCAGAATATGTAATTGAATTTGTATGGAAACGATTGTATATCGCTGTGAGCATACTTAATAATTTTTGAATCAAAGTTGAAGAATGTACAGTATAACATATTAATTATGAACTTATATATTTCCCGGGAATTACCTACCCGTTAAAGATTTCACAAGTAATATTTTGTACAAAAGAATTTTTATTACCGTCTTTATGAAAATATATGTATGTATATTTTCTTCAGATGTAATACAGATTTGATGATTTAATATCATATTAAGCTCATTTGATTTTTGACTTGAATTAGAAATGGATAATCTCTAAAACATTAAAGATTTAATAATCTTTACAGAGTATTTCACTAATGTAATCAATACTCAGTTTTATTGATATTTTCTCAGTGAATCATGTTGGTGCTCATGGAACTCTTGCTAACTTCGCAAGGTACGAATGATGTTTTCTAGAAAGTTTCGAATACATCGAAGATGAAAGTATAAAATCAACCATATAATTGAATAATATACTTAGTTTATTATGAAATGGAATTCATTGAGTTGGAAACAGAGATTGTAGTTAACGATGGTTAAGTCATTAACGAAGGATGTACATCATAGCATATTAGTAATATGAATTAACCGAGTAGTACCTACCAGTTAAGATTCACACGTAATAACTTGGTACGAAAAGATTTATTTTGATTTCAAAATTCATATATATTAAATATGCAGAAAATTTCTTCAGGGGAAATGAGTTAATACTTCATCGGTTATTGTTGCTGGTATTTCTTGGTAACTACGGTGCGTATGACGTTGATGCTCGTGGAACAGATTGTGAAGTAGAGGTTTGCGATGCGGATGTTGTTGGTGGTGGTAATGGTACTGTTGGTGTTGTTGTCGGTGGTACTGTTGATGCCGGTGCTGCTGCTGCTGCTGGTGCTTGTAATCTTTGCACCATATTCTCTAAAGCCACTACCAGAGCGCGAAGCTCGTTGACTTCTTCTACTACACCGGGATGATTGGCGGTTCGGACGAGCGGATGAATAAGATCCAGAATTTGAGATAGTATATTGTCGTGACGAGATACTCTGGAAATGAGAGAGAAAATGGTGTCTCGAACAGGTTCGCCGGTAAGTGCTTCAGGTTCTTCGCCAAGAGGGCAATGTGGTGGATGGAAGGGATCGCCTTCTTCTTGTCTCCAATAATTAAGTAGGCTACGAACCCATCCCTGAAATGACCCGTCAAAGTACACTTGACGACCATCGTTATCTTGATCCCACAGCTTGATCATAACTCTATATGAATTTAATAAATAACCTTGCATTCTTTATTTAAAAATGATTTCCTATAAAGGAAACCTATCAAAATATGTAAGTTTAGAAAAACCATACATTATTACTTAACCAAAAATTGACCTAAACAAAGTCAACAACATCCACTATTAAATGTATCAAAATAGAATGCAAGTTAATGTTTAACAAAAGCTGCCATCATAAATATGCAGACTCTCTAAGCACAGCGGAAGCAATCAATCATGAACCTGAGAATAAAACATGCGAGTAACTGTCAACAAAAATGTTGAGTAAATTATAGGTTTAATATTACAAACAATATTTAATTTAAATCATAAAAATTTATGTTTGAAAACATAAAAACTCCTTTTTGGACTACAAAATTATATGCTAGAAAACATATAATAAAACATTATTCCATTTTCCGTGAGCCACCTGGTAACCATTTAACCCTTTATTTACCCTTGCCAAACACAATAAATAATATACACCGAACAAGTGTATCTACAACAAAATACGAAGTACTAAACATTCCGATTATAAATTGCTAGCGCGACTAGCTCGAAATGGGGTTGTCAAACCCGATAGATCTATCTGTAGGATTCGCGTTCACCAGTAGAAACCAGTGATTACAGTTACCAGACTAGGGAATATTTTTGTTCAACTCACAATGAATCATTTAAATCAACTTCCACTTGTCCAAAATATAAAATAAATTGCATGTATTCTCATCCCAAAGATTAAAAATAGAAAAATGGGACTATAACTCACCTCAATAGTAATGAAGTAACCAACACAATTAAGCGAACAGCAAATGTAGTACAGTGATCAGGAATGATCACAACGTCGACCTATAAATAAAGCAGGTCGATATAAATAACTAACTTAGGTCAAGTCTTAGTATGATAGCTATTGTACATGTTGCAAGTAGTCATAGAACAATACACAATATGCATCGGTTTGATCGGAACAGCTTACGGACACACACTTTCTATTTTTAGAAAGTTTCTATTTTTAGCAGGTTTCCATTTTTGGAAAGTTTCTATTTTTGGAAAGTTTCTATTTTTGGAAAGTTTCTATTTTTGAAAAGTTTCTATTTTAGGAAAGTTTATAAGTTAGGAAAGTTTCCTTAATTAGAAAGTCAACAAAAGTTAACTGAAAGTCAAAGTCAACCGAAAGTCAACTCAAAAGTCAACCTTGGTCAAACATGGTCAATGTAAATTTTAAAAGTGTAAGTTATAATAATAATATAAGTTATAACGTTTATTAAAGTTAAATATGTCTAATTATGTCATAACATAAGTTTAATTAAATTAAAATGAATTATTAAAGTTAATATAAGTTTAAATGATATAATTAATATAACATAAGTATTTAATTAATTAATTAAATATTAGTCATAATATAAATATTATTAATTAATAATAAATTTTAAATCATATCATAAGTATTATTAATTAATAATGAATTATTAATAATATCATAAGTTTCTAATTATAATTATTAAATCATAAATATTTAATAATTAAATTATAATTAAATAATAACTAAGCCTTATAATAATTAAATAATTAATTAATCCTTATTATAAGTCTTATAATAGTAATCTCATAATATAAGTTTAATACTTATCATAAGTATTTTCCATTAATAATAAAAGTATTATTAAAATGTTAATTAAATCATAAGTATTAATTAAATGATATAATAAATATATATCATAAGTCTTAAATAATAATAATTATTTTTTTATCATAAGTAATTAAATGATAATGAAATCCATTATTTATATCATAAGTTTAATAATTTGTCACAAGTTTTAAATCAAAAGTTCATCGGGTCGTATCCTGAGCCCCGGGTGTCGGTTTTCAGCGAGCCTTACATATATCTCCGCCTAAGCAAACCACCCGACACTTTGATACACTCAAGAACACCCCAAGAACATTCCACAAGTCGTGATGTACAGCCCTTACACTACTTGGAACTTCAATTCAATCAAAAACGTGTTTTAGACGTAACGGGTGATTCGTGGCTCGGATTGAGATGACCCGAACATGAAAGTTCTCCCCACCATCAGTCCTAACACATTAACACACCCTAAAGTCACCAAATATGGTCACAAAGTCGGACCAAACCTGGTTCATACCAAAATCACATTTCAATCTTAACAAAATACCACTTTGATCATATTTAGGGCTCCGGGAATCGAAACGACATGAATCCGGAGTCTAAAATTAATGTCTTGATGAGAGGAACTCATCTAGATACTTTAATTTCACTTTTATATCAGTTACATAACCAGAAATGAACGAATATGCTGCTGTCCCAATTCAATCAAACCGAAAACATATATATTTGAGCATTTCTATGCATACAATCATCAATACAATAACATGTAATCATCATACCATCAATATAACATGTAATAACAGAAAAATAATTGAAAAATTTAAAATCTAGGGTTAGGGTTTATACCCAAATCAAGAATTGATGAATATGTACGCGTAGAGATTGAAGAGATGAATCCGATTATGCAAAAAGCCCCTTGACCCAAGTACTAGAAGATGATCAATTGATGATAATGGTGATGTGAAAGTGGCAGCCACAAAAGGAAGAAGAGGAGAAGAAAACTTTGAGAGAAAGTTGTTAGGTTTAATGAAATGGAAATAAATTTTGAAGTGTAAATGTGGAATGACAAAAAAAAAAGGCAAGGCTCCCCCCCCCCCTCTACAAGGGTTCAGCCAAATTTGGCATGGGGTGGGCCCCATGGTGGGCCAACTTCATAATTTGGATAATTGCTTTTAGCCCGAACGCCCGATCGAAGCCCGAAACGCGAAAACGCTACTACGCGATTAATTATTCGGAAAGATAACAAACGCGCGACGAAAAAATAAATATAAATACTCTATATAATAACATGATCTTAAAATATCATATTTAAAATAATTAGGTTTTAAAATCCCAAAAACTCGACCGTTGGTTTGAAAATCGAGAATATTCGCCGGATAGAAATCCGCGACACGTAGAAACGTAAAATTAAAGATATGAATACAAATATTCATATAACACATAATAATTAATATATTATTACAAAAATAATAATATAGGTCATAGAAATGACGTGGCACGAATAACAGTTAACGGTCGTTAAATAATTAACGGTAAAAGATAACGAAAAAAGTAGGGTCGTTACAGTACCTTCCCGTTACGGAAATTTCGTCCCGAAATTTAAGCAGGTGCAGGGGTTGACTCGGCATCTGAGAACAAATGCGGGTACTTCTGCCTCATCTGATCTTCACGCTCCCAAGTGAACCCGGGACAGCGTCTGGCGTTCTATCTAACTCGAACAATAGGAATTCTATTCTACTTGAGAGTCTTAACATCTCGACCCATAATTTCAACAGGTTCCTCAATAAAATGTAGTTTCTTAACAACATGAAGCTCCTCCAGAGGAATAGTCTTATCGGCCTCGACCAAACACTTCTTTAAGTTCGATACATGAAAAACGTTATGAACAGCACTGAGTTCTTGTGGCAATTTCAAGTCTTAGTATGATAGCTATTGTACATGTTGCAAGTAGTCATAGAACAATACTCAATATGCATCGATTTGATCGGAACAGCTTACGGACACACACTTTCTATTTTTAGAAAGTTTCTATTTTTAGCAGGTTTCCATTTTTGGAAAGTTTCTATTTTTGGAAAGTTTCTATTTTTATAAAGTTTCTATTTTTGAAAAGTTTCTATTTTAGGAAAGTTTATAAGTTAGGAAAGTTTCCTTAATTAGAAAGTCAACAAAAGTCAACTGAAAGTCAAAGTCAATCGAAAGTCAACTCAAAAGTCAACCTTGGTCAAACATGGTCAATGTAAATTTTAAAAGTATAAGTTATAATAATAATATAAGTTATAACGTTTATTAAAGTTAAATATGTCTAATTATGTCATAACATAAGTTTAATTAAATTAAAATGAATTATTAAAGTTAATATAAGTTTAAATGATATAATTAATATAACATAAGTATTTAATTAATTAATTAAATATTAGTCATAATATAAATAATATTAATTAATAATAAATTTTAAATCATATCATAAGTATTATTAATTAATAATGAATTATTAATCATATCATAAGTTTCTAATTATAATTATTAAATCATAAATATTTAATAATTAAATTATAATTAAATAATAACTAAGCCTTATAATAATTAAATAATTAATTAATCCTTATTATAAGTCTTATAATAGTAATACTCATAATATAAGGTCTACACACACGGTTCATGAGGTCCATGAACACAGCAGGTGCGTTTGTCAATCCGAACGACATAACAAAGAATTCGTAGTGACCATAACGGGTGCGAAAAGAGGTTTTCAAAACATCAGATTCTTTAACACGCAACTGATGATAGCCCGAACGAAGATCGATTTTAGAATAAACAGACGAACCTTGAATCTGATCGAACAGATCATCAATTCTTGGAAGAGGGTAACGGTTTTTAACTGTAAGCTTGTTCAACTCACGATAATCAATACACAAACGGAAGGAACCATCTTTCTTCTTAACAAACAAAACAGGAGCTCCCCAAGGGAACGAACTGGGACGAATGAAATATAGTTGCAACAATGAAGGAAGAAATATATGGAGTAGTCACATTGGTGGCATAGGTATTTAAGGCAATTCTCTCAAAGGAGATAACGAGGATCATGGACTTCAAAGTAAATTTTCATTACATTTTCGAAAGAAAGACGTACGAAAGGTGTGATATTTTAAAGAGAGTGAACTTCCTTGTACAATGAGCGAGGAAATCTAGGATTCATCCATATTCTTAAATTTATGTGCGGATGAAAAGAACGCGAATCACGGGTTATAAAGAATGCTCGACCCCAGGTGAGATGAATCTCCAAAAATAATTTCGTGTACCTCATAAGTATTTAATACTCATAATATTTTTAAATACTCATAATATAAGTTTAATACTTATCATAAGTATTTTACATTAATAATAAAAGTATTATTAAAATGTTAATTAAATCATAAGTATTAATTAAATGATATAATAAATATATATCATAAGTCTTAAATAATAATAATTATTTTTTTTATCATAAGTAATTAAATGATAATGAAATCCATTATTTATATCATAAGTTTAATAATTTGTCACAAGTTTTAAATCAAAAGTTCATCGGGTCGTATCCTGAGCCCCGGGTGTCGGTTTTCGGCGAGCCTTACATATATCTCCGCCTAAGCAAACCACCCGACACTTTGATACACTCAAGAACACCCCAAGAACAGTCCACAAGTCGTGATGTACAGCCCTTACACTACTTGGAACTTCAATTCAATCAAAAACGTGTTTTAGACGTAACGGGTGATTCGTGGCCCGGATTGAGATGACCCGAACATGAAAGTTCTCCCCACCATCAGTCCTAACACATTAACACACCCTAAAGTCACCAAATATGGTCACAAAGTCGGACCAAACCTGGTTCATACCAAAATCACATTTCAATCTTAACAAAATACCACTTTGATCATATTTAGGGCTCCGGGAATCGAAACGACATGAATCCGGAGTCTAAAATTAATGTCTTGATGAGAGGAACTCATCTAGATACTTTAATTTCACTTTTATATCAGTTACATAACCAGAAATGAACGAATATGCTGCTGTCCCAATTCAATCAAACCGAAAACATATATATTTGAGCATTTCTATGCATACAATCATCAATACAATAACATGTAATCATCATACCATCAATATAACATGTAATAACAGAAAAATAATTGAAAAATTGAAAATCTAGGGTTAGGGTTTATACCCAAATCAAGAATTGATGAATATGTACGCGTAGAGATTGAAGAGATGAATCCGATTATGCAAAAAGCCCCTTGACCCAAGTACTAGAAGATGATCAATTGATGATAATGGTGATGTGAAAGTGGCGGCCACAAAAGGGAGAAGAGGAGAAAAAACTTTGAGAGAAAGTTGTTAGGTTTAATGAAATAGAAATAAATTTTGAAGTGTAAATGTGGAATGACAAAAAAAAAAAGGCAAGGCTCCCCCCCTCTACAAGGGTTCGGCCGAATTTGGCATGGGGTGGCCCCATGGTGGGCCAACTTCATAATTTGGATAATTGCTTTTAGCCCGAACGCCCGATCGAAGCCCGAAACGCGAAAACGCGACTACGCGATTAATTATTAGGAAAGATAACAAACGCGCGACGAAAAAATAAATATAAATACTCTATATAATAACATGATCTTAAAATATCATATTTAAAATAATTAGGTTTTAAAATCCCAAAAACTCGACCGTTGGTTTGAAAATCGAGAATATTCGCCAGATAGAAATCCCCGACACGTAGAAACGTAAAATTAAAGATATGAATACAAATATTCATATAACACATAATAATTAATATATTATTACAAAAATAATAATATAGGTCATAGAAATGACGTGGCACGAATAACAGTTAACGGTCGTTAAATAATTAACGGTAAAAGATAACGAAAAAAGTAGGGTCGTTACAGTACCTTCCCGTTACGAAAATTTCGTCCCGAAATTTAAGCAGGTGCAGGGGTTGACTCGGCATCTGAGAACAAATGCGGGTACTTCTGCCTCATCTGATCTTCACGCTCCCAAGTGAACCCGGGACAGCGTCTGGCGTTCTATCTAACTCGAACAATAGGAATTCTATTCTGATTGAGAGTATTAACATCTCGACCCATAATTTCAACAGGTTCCTCAATAAAATGTAGTTGCTTAACAACATGAAGCTCCTCCAGAGGAATAGTCTTATCGGCCTCAACCAAACACTTCTTTAAGTTCGATACATGAAAAACGTTATGAACAACACTGAGTTCTTGTGGCAATTTCAAACGATAAGCCACGGGTCTAACTCTCTCAATAATCTCAAGCGGTCCAACAAAATGAGGATTCACTTTCCCCTTTTACCAAAACGTATTACGCCCTTTCAAGGTGATACCCTCAACATAACAAGATCACCAACCTGAAATTCAATATCGTTCCTTCTAACATCGGTGTAACTCTTTTGCCGACTCCTGGCGGTTTTCAATCTCTCCTTAATCTGTACAATCTCCTCGGTAGTCTCATGAATAATTTCTGGACCTGTGAGTTGAGCATCCCCAACCTCATTCCAATAGACAGGAGACCTACACTTCCTACCATACAGAGCTTCAAACAGTGCGGCTTTAATACTTGCATGATAACTTGTTGTTATAAGAAAATTTAGCCAACGGTAAGTATCTATCCCAACCATTACCAAAATCAATTTTGCATGCCCTCAACATGCCTTTCAACATTTGGATGGTCCTTTCATTCTGACCATCCGACTGTGGGTGATAAGCGGTGCTCATATCCAATTTAGTCCCCAAAGCATCTTGTAAGGACTGCCAAAACCTCGATGTAAATCGACTGTCTCGGTCCGAAATAATAGATACGGGAACACCATGTCTAGAAACAATCTCCTTCAAATACAAACGAGTAAGCTTCTCCTTCGAATCTGTTTCCTTAATCGGTAAGAAATGAGCTGATTTTGTGAGTCGGTCAACAATCATCCAAATGGTATCATAACCACCCACAACTCTCAGTAACTTCGTAATAAAATCCGTTGTAATACCTTCCCACTTCCACTCGAGAATATCAGGTTGCACCAAAAGTCCAGACGGTTTCTGATGTTCAGCTTTAACCTTAGCACAGATCAAACACTTAGCCACATATGTAGCCACATCAGCTTTCAAATTAGGCAACCAATACAGCTCCTTAAGATCATGATACATCTTTCCTGAACCAGGATGAATAGAGTACCTAGACTTATGAGCCTCGTCTAAAACAAGTTGTCGTAGATTACCAAACTCCGGAACCCAAATATCTCCCATAAAATACCGAGTACCATTGGTTCGTACATCTAACTGTTTACTCAAGCCTCGGACCTTCCCGTTACAAAATTCTCCTCCTTCAAGGCTTCTTGTTGAGCTGCAAGAATCTGCCTTGCGAGGTTTGTTCAAATGGTCATATTAAAGGCCCTAAAGCTACGAGGTTTAGTCATCTCTTTACGACTTAACGTATCGACCACAACATTGGCCTTCCTCGGATGATAAAGAAATTCGTAATCATAATCATTCAACGTCTCAATCCATCTTCGTTGCCTCATATTCGACTGTTTCTGATCAAGGATCTGTTGAAGACTATTGTGATCACTGTACACTGTACATTTGACCCCATATAAGTAATGGCTCCAATTCTTGAGTGCGAACACAACAGTTCCCAATTCTAAATCATGGGCTGTATAATTATGTTCATGAATCTTCAACTGACGTGACGCGTAAGCAATGACTTTCTTTCGTTGCATCATAACACAACCAAAGTCTTGACACGAAGCATCACAATAAATAACAAAATCATCATTACTCTCAGGTTATGATAATATCGGTGCAGAAGTTAACTTCTTCTTCAGAGTTTGGAAAGCAGACTCTTGTTCACTCTTCCACTCGTTCTTCTTCCCCTTATGCGTTAAAGTAGTCAGAGGTTTCGCTACTCGTGAAAAATCTTGAATGAACCTTCTATACTAGCCTGCCAAACCTAGGAACTGACAAATCTGAGTAGGAGTTTTTGGAATTTCCCACTCTCGATTGCCTTAGTCTTGGCAGGATCCACCTGTATTCCCTGTTTACTAACAATATGTCCAAGGAATTGAACTTCTCTTAACTAGAAAGCACACTTAGAGAACTTAGCGTAAAACTCTTCTTTCCTCAACAGATCAAGCACCAACTTCAAATGTTCTTCATGCTCTTCATCATTCTTGGAATAAATAAGGATGTCGTCGATGAAAACAATAATGAATTTGTCCAGATAAGGTCTACACACACGGTTCATGAGGTCCATGAACACAGCAGGTGCGTTTGTCAATCCGAACGACATAACAAGGAATTCGTAGTGACCATAACGGGTGCGAAAAGAGGTTTTCGAAACATCAGATTCTTTAACACGCAACTGATGATAGCCGAAACGAAGATCGATTTTAGAATAAACAGACGAACCTTGAATCTGATCGAACAGATCATCAATTCTTGGAAGAGGGTAACGGTTTTTAACTGTAAGCTTGTTCAAGTCACGATAATCAATACACAAACGGAAGGAACCATCTTTCTTCTTAACAAACAAAACAGGAGCTCCCCAAGGGAACGAACTGGGACGAATGAAATATAGTTGCAACAATGAAGGAAGAAATATATGGAGTAGTCACATTGGTGGCATAGGTATTTAAGGCAATTCTCTCAAAGGAGATAACGAGGATCATGGACTTCAAAGTAAATTTTCATTACATTTTCGAAAGAAAGACGTACGAAAGGTGTGATATTTTAAAGAGAGTGAACTTCCTTGTACAATGATCGAGGAAATCTAGGATTCATCCATATTCTTAAATTTATGTGCGGATGAAAAGAACGCGAATCACGGGTTATAAAGAATGCTCGACCCCAGGTGAGATGAATCTCCAAAAATAATTTCGTGTACCTCAAAGTATTAAATCCTAGGATTGATGTTTACGAGGGTGTTGCGGTTGACAGCGAATATTGGGAGTAGAAACTCCTCAAACGGTTTAGTGTAATATATATCCATGATACCCACTATAACTATAGTTGGGGTAGAAACCCACCTAGCGCCTTTTCTACAATAGGGTGACCACCGAGTGTACCCTAGAAAATTGATTTATCGGTCCGCATTTCAGCCATGTCCAACCATAAGAGGGAAAATTTTATGAACGCAAAGACTTTCCAACAAATTTTATAAAACCGGCATCCAAAGTGGCGTAAGAGTTTCTATCAATGAACTTAATGGTAAGTTTCATCCTTAAACGGATGATGAGAAGAACTGTGATCCAGACACTCTGTAGGGTAATGCGAAAAGTTGATAAAATTAATCAAAGGAGTTTTGAAAAAGCTTTAAATGTTTGATGTAACAACATAAACGGAACGAAGTTCTTAGTAATTTAGAAGTATGTACAATGTGTACCATTTTATATAAAATAATTTGACTTAATTAAACAACTCAATAAAGGTGTGGTTTTAAAATAATTTTGAAGGTATAATTTAGTATGTACTAATCAAAATAGGTTAAGGTAAACTTATTCATTTGAATCCATATGTACATATATGATTTTATAAATTGTATACATGACAAAATATTTCATTACTTCTATTCACCTATAAATCCGTGAGAACCACCCAATTAAACAAATGTGTAAAACTCCCGATGATAAACAGAGTATCTGTATTTCGGAGGTTACAAGTTGAAGTAAGATCGTGAAAGATCGTGTATATGACTTAAATCGTCATGCGACATTTAACCAACTAATGTTACGAGGTCATGAAAACCAATGAGTTAAATGTTTTTTTGACTATTATCAGGACAGAAGTCATTGGGCCAAAACTGTTCCGGAGCGAAGCTGTTGCTAACAAGCGAGTTATGAAGGATAGAGCATGAGATAGATAATCTGGTTAAAACGAGCTTCTCGTATATCAACAAATGAGATAATGAATATTTTCCCTACCCATGTAATACATCGGAATTTCTAAACGAGTAGTGTAAAAAATATTTTCGTTGACTCGCTTTCTATTCCTCATGTCACAATATCGGGACTTCTTTATAAATTAACGTAATATAATCACGTTGACCTGACGCCATTATATTTCACTAATTCATAGTTCCATTCCAATAGCACTACATGAGGTCAGGACACGCGATCAACCTCGGATTTCCACACAATTTCTCTAAAACAATTTCTTAAATAATAGGCTAAGGATAGCACAAGAGACAAAACATCATAAGTAACGAAAAGGAGTAACGATAACATAGAAATGTCTTCGAAGTACCAAAAATCTCTAAAAGTCAAGAATGACGTCTTCCGGTTCAAAAACCAAAGCACATAGGCACAACAGCACAAAGGCACGTAATATAACAAGAATGTTATATACCTAAACATATAACTGACATTGAAATGCCGAGTATTAAGAAGTCAAGAATGACATCTCATGTAATATAACTCAAACGGTATATACATAACCATAATAGATGACATAGAAATGTCGAGAATTTCAGAAGCCAAGAATGACATCTCTAGGTTTAACTACCCGAGGTGTTCTTATAAGGATAAGTTCGCATGAGTTGGAGAATACGTTTAAATCGGAATGGGAGTTCCTCCCGGATTCAAAATATAATAGAGATGTATGTATGATAACAATATACATACCAATACGATATAAATAATCACATATAATAATATATTATAGGACGGGCTGTAGACTAGACTCACTAATGCACCCTATTGACTCGGGTAACGACATCAATGCAGCCTACTTCCCTACAACCAACGCTCTGATACCAATTGAAACGACCCATCAAAGTACACTTGACGACCATCGTTATCTTGGTCCCACAGCTTAATCATAACTCTATATGAATTTAATAAATAACCTTGCATTCTTTATTTAAAAATGATTTCCTATAAAGGAAACCTATCAAAATATGTAAGTTTAGAAAAACCATACATTATTACTTAACCAAAAGTTGACCTAAACAAAGTCAACAACATCCACTATTAAATGTATCAAAATAGAATGCAAGTTAATGTTTAACAAAAGCTGCCATCATAAATATGCAGACTCTCTAAGCACAGCGGAAGCAATCAATCATGAACCTGAGAATAAAACATGCGAGTAACTGTCAACAAAAATTTTGAGTGAATTATAGGTTTAATATTACAAACAATATTTAATTTAAATCATAAAAATTTATGTTTGAAAACATAAAAACTCCTTTTTGGACCACAAAATTATATGATAGAAAACATATAATAAAACATTATTCCATTTTCCGTGAGCCACCTGGTAACCACTTAACCCTTTATTTACCCTTGCCAAACACAATAAATAATATACACCAAACAAGTGTATCTACAACAAAATACGAAGTACTAAACATTCCGATTATAAATTGCTAGCGCGACTAGCTCGAAATGGGGTTGTCAAACCCGATAGATCTATCCGTAGGATTCACGTTCACCAGTAGAAACTAGTGATTACAGTTACCAGACTAGGGAATATTTTTGTTCAACTCACAATGAATAATTTAAACCAACTTCCACTTATCCAAAATATAAAATAAATTGCATGTATTCTCATCCCAAAGATTAAAAATAGAAAAATGGGACTATAACTCACCTTAATAGTAACGAAGTAACCAACACAATTAAGCGAACAGCAAATGTAGTACAGTGATCAGGAATGATCACAACGTCGACCTATAAATAAAGCAGGTCGATATAAATAACTAACTTAGGTTAAGTCTTAGTATGATAGCTATTGTATATGTTGCAAGTAGTCATAGAACAATACTCAATATGCATCGGTTTGATCGGAACAGCTTACGGACACACACTTTCTATTTTTAGAAAGTTTCTATTTTTAGCAGGTTTCCATTTTTGGAAATTTTCTATTTTTGGAAAGTTTCTATTTTTGAAAAGTTTCTATTTTAGGAAAGTTTATAAGTTAGGAAAGTTTCCTTAATTAGAAAGTCAACAAAAGTCAACTGAAAGTCAAAGTCAACCGAAAGTCAACTCAAAAGTCAACCTTGGTCAAACATGGTCAATGTAAATTTTAAAAGTGTAAGTTATAATAATAATATAAGTTATAATGTTTATTAAAGTTAAATATGTCTAATTATGTCATAACATAAGTTTAATTAAATTAAAATTAATTATTAAAGTTAATATAAGTTTAAATGATATAATTAATATAACATAAGTATTTAATTAATTAATTAAATATTAGTCATAATATAAATATTATTAATTAATAATAAATTTTAAATCATATCATAAGTATTATTAATTAATAATGAATTATTAATCATATCATAAGTTTCTAGTTATAATTATTAAATCATAAATATTTAATAATTAAATTATAATTAAATAATAACTAAGCCTTATAATAATTAAATAATTAATTAATCCTTAATATAAGTCTTATAATAGTAATCTCATAATATAAGTTTAATACTTATCATAAGTATTTTCCATTAATAATAAAAGTATTATTAAAATGTTAATTAAATCATAAGTATTAATTAAATGATATAATAAATATATATCATAAGTCTTAAATAATAATAATTATTTTTTTTTATCATAAGTATTTAAATGATAATGAAATCCATTATTTATATCATAAGTTTAATAATTTGTCACAAGTTTTAAATCAAAAGTTCATCGGGTCGTATCCTGAGCCCCGGGTGTCGGTTTTCGGCGAGCCTTACATATATCTCCGCCTAAGCAAACCACCCGACACTTTGATACACTCAAGAACACCCCAAGAACAGTCCACAAGTCGTGATGTACAGCCCTTACACTACTTGGAACTTCAATTCAATCAAAAACGTGTTTTAGACGTAACGGGTGATTCGTGGCTCGGATTGAGATGACCCGAACATGAAAGTTCTCCCCACCATCAGTCCTAACACATTAACACACCCTAAAGTCACCAAATATGGTCACAAAGTCGGACCAAACCTGGTTCATACCAAAATCACATTTCAATCTTAACAAAATACCACTTTGATCATATTTAGGGCTCCGGGAATCGAAACGACATGAATCCGGAGTCTAAAATTAATGTCTTGATGAGAGGAACTCATCTAGATACTTTAATTTCACTTTTATATCAGTTACATAACCAGAAATGAACGAATATGCTGCTGTCCCAATTCAATCAAACCGAAAACATATATATTTGAGCATTTCTATGCATACAATCATCAATACAATAACATGTAATCATCATACCATCAATATAACATGTAATAACAGAAAAATAATTGAAAAATTGAAAATCTAGGGTTAGGGTTTATACCCAAATCAAGAATTGATGAATATGTACGCGTAGAGATTGAAGAGATGAATCCGATTATGCAAAAAGCCCCTTGACCCAAGTACTAGAAGATGATCAA
Source organism: Rutidosis leptorrhynchoides (assembly GCF_046630445.1). Taxonomy (NCBI): domain Eukaryota; kingdom Viridiplantae; phylum Streptophyta; class Magnoliopsida; order Asterales; family Asteraceae; genus Rutidosis; species Rutidosis leptorrhynchoides. The sequence continues at coordinate 34,146,857 of NC_092340.1, forward strand.
TTGATGATAATGGTGATGTGAAAGTGGCGGCCACAAAAGGGAGAAGAGGAGAAGAAAACTTTGAGAGAAAGTTTTTAGGTTTAATGAAATGGAAATAAATTTTGAAGTGTAAATGTGGAATGACAAAAAAAAAAAGGCAAGGCTCCCCCCCCCCCCCCTCTACAAGGGTTCGGCTGAATTTGGAATGGGGTGGGCCCCATGGTGGGCCAACTTCATAATTTGGATAATTGCTTTTAGCCCGAACGCCCGATCGAAGCCCGAAACGCGAAAACGCTACTACGCGATTAATTATTCGGAAAGATAACAAACGCGCGACGAAAAAATAAATATAAATACTCTATATAATAACATGATCTTAAAATATCATATTTAAAATAATTAGGTTTTAAAATCCCAAAAACTCGACCGTTGGTTTGAAAATCGAGAATATTCGCCGGATAGAAATCCGCGACACGTAGAAACGTAAAATTACAGATATGAATACAAATATTCATATAACACATAATAATTAATATATTATTACAAAAATAATAATATAGGTCATAGAAATGACGTGGCACGAATAACAGTTAACGGTCGTTAAATAATTAACGGTAAAAGATAACGGAAAAATTAGGGTCATTACAATCCCCAATTCATCCAGAATAGATGATGGCTAATTGGTTGATCCATTCCGGTTACACTATCTTCGAAATTCAGGTGAATATCCATATCGGAATAGCTGTCAGAGTTTAAGGAATTTGAATTGGATACGGGATCCATCTTGTATAATTAGATAGATGATTTTAGATATGAAATAGATTATAGAATTTAGATTGGTACTCTTCAATACATAATTTACATATGTATATATAATACCAAAATTCCGTAAATTACGGAGAAATTTTCGGAAGATGGCAGTCAAAGTTTATAGTAACAGATACGCTAAGATATGAATTTTGTCTATACACTATTCATGCAATCAATGCAGTAAAACGTGTATAGACTTAAGAATGATAAGCATGTAATTTCCGACAAGAAATGATAAGCAAAACTTTTAACATGCAGATACGGTCGAAGTCTAGACTTACTAATGCATACTAACAACTATCAGTTAGACACACTTATGCAAGACCTGGTTCACTAGGACCAACGCTCTGATACCAACTGTGACGATCGCTCCAAATCCATATGGACGAACACGTCATTCATTGATTTCATTGCAAGGTATTTGACCTCTATATGATACGTTTTTTAAACATTGCATTCTTTTGAAAAGGCACACCATAAATGAATATTTAAATCAAAGGTTTTCGACATCTGATGATTTCTACATATAGACAATCACCATAAATAATAGTTTACAACAGTACTTCCGTTGACAATGCAGTCAAAATAAGATACATGGTGATGATTTGGTAAATGCAACATTTCCTTGAAAAATATGTCATGTAAGATTCCATGCACATAGCTTGTCTAACATCTAAGCAAACAGCGGAAGACTTCTAGGAAACCTGAGAATAAACATGCTAACAAGTGTCAACACAAAGGTTGGTGAGTTCATAGTTTTAATGTTTCGTATAATCTGTATATAAAGGTGGATCACAAGATTTCAGTTGTTTCATCCAGAAACGTTTATCAAAATATTCTACAAAATTGAGCACCCTGGTAACTAAACTTAACGTATATATAATTTGTACCCTTTGTATAATCATCTTAATAATACACGCAAACCAACGTGTACGCTTCTCAAATAGCATACGTCCGTTAAAAGGCTAGTGCTCTAGCTCGGATGGGGATATCAAACCCTATAGATCCATATATAACTACTCACACCCACCAGTTCTTATAACCGGCAGTTACTAGTTACCAAAGCTAAGGGATTTTCGGTTCAAACTCGGTGTAGAATTTAGTATGTACTTGTATCCATTGCGTTTAAAATAAAGTGTATGTATTCTCAGCCCAAAAATATATATTGCAAAAGCAATTAAAAAGGGAGCAAATGAAACTCACCTTTGCAGCATATAAAGTCGTTCACCAAAATGTGATCGAAACACGGATTACCAAATAACCGTAGATCTCAACGTATCAATATTGAGATTCAATATTGTAGGAAAGTACGTAGAAGTAACGGAGATGATAAACACTAGGTTTGATTCATAAATATACACCCGAACATTACCCATAATTTCCTTAGCTCTATCCCGCTTGAAAACCATTTTTGAAATCGTTTGGACATAACCGCGTCGTAGTATTTTATGTATATACTAATAATAATAATAAGATTAATAATAATATTAATCTTAATAATAATAATAATAATAATAATAATAATAATAATAATAATAATAATAATAATAATAATAATAATAATAATAATAATAATAATAATAATAATAATAATAATATATAGAGAGAGATATCGATATAGATTAGAAAATGAAACAGAAATTGATCAATTTATAGGAACTTTTCTGTCCCAGCACCTCATGCGATCGCATGAGGTTTGTATGGGATTCTCATGCGATCGCATGAGCCCCTCAGCCAGCTCACAATCGTTTGTATTTTTGCTTGTCGACATGATTATTTAATATAAATATAAATATAATATATTTAATTTATATAATTAATTATATATTATATTATATTCACGTGCATAGTTAACTTGTAATTTTTGTTTCGATAAGTCGTTCCTCGTCACTCAACTTATGTCCCGGTTCCGGTTTTTCGAACGTCCTATCGTATACTGAGAAAACTTGTACTTTACGTTTCGTGAATCGTACCTTTATCAAAATATAGTCTTAAATCATCCATAAACTATACCACTCGAGGTATAACTTATACATTTGAGTGTTTTGGTCATTTACTTCTATAAATCATCGTCTCGCTATTTGTTAATATATATATATATATATATATATATATATATATATATATATATATATATATATATATAAAACACATACAGTTTCATTTTGAAATAGTATTTTACTGTAGCAAAGTTACTGTAGCAAAGTCAATTTCACTGTAGCAAAGTCAATTTCACTGTAGCAAATAGTGATTTTCGAAAACTCTGTAGCATTTTGGGTACTGTAGCAATTTGAAAATACTGTAGCAAATTAGTGTTTTACTGGTTCATCTTAAATGCTTTAGTTAACTTATGTAAATATCAATCGAATCAATAAACGAATGTTACTATCGTTTACTAAATAACTTTAAATTATATATATGTATATATCTTTTTAATATACATAAATCAGTTTTTAAATACACATTGGAAGTTATTTATAAATAAATTTTAATAATAAATATTTCAACTTATCATATATATTCAAATAGATATTTAAACCAATAAGTTTAATGTACGGTATCAAACAATTAATACATTGTTACCTTTTTAAGTTATAGTATATATGTATCTATTTACATATAATTGTTCGCGAATCGTCGAAAACAACCGAATGGTATTTAAATATATAAAAGTAGTTCAAAAATTTTGAGATTCAGTTTTACAGACTTTGCTTATCGTGTCAGAAATGTTAATCATACAAAGATTAAGTTTAAATTTGGTCAAAAATTTCCGGGTCATCACATGTGTCTTGTGTACTATATCGAGTGAGTGTGATTCCCATTTTTTTTTTTTGTGTGTTCTCAATTAAATGCGTGTGTTCACTATAGTAAATTTCGATTTCTTGTAAGTCTTGCTTGAGGACAAGCAAGGTTTAAGTGTGTAGATTTTAATAACGCCTAAATCATAAATGTTTATTGTCGTTATTCCGATCAAATTTAATATCAATTTGTATGTAATTTTTGTACGTATGTATTGTAATTCATGTATATTTGTAAAAGTTCTTTGTGATTGAATAAATGAAGACCAACAGCGAAAACAGAGTTAAAACGAAGATTGAACGCGTAAAACAGCCCGAAACTACTAAAACAGGTCCAAATGCGGCGCATCTACCTCAGATGCGGCGCATCTCTGCACCAAATAACTCCCAACAATTTCAGATGTGGAGCATTAGGATTTCTGGACCAAAACAGCACTAGATGCGGAGCATCTGAGAGGGATGCGGTGGATCCAAGCCAGATGCAGCGCATCTGTCCCAGATGCGGCGCATATGATCCCCTGCCGACAGTTCTGAGTGCAGAATCTAGCTGGAATCTACTGAACGTAAAGAGATGCGGCGCATCTGGTCACTTTCTGGCCAAAATACCTAACTTTTGAGCCTATTTAATGGAACCTTTGGTTACATACTTGATACACCTTTACTATTACGTTCTCCCTCAGTTCTAGTACGATTTTCAAGGCTTAAGGAAGGCTACAAGGCAATCTCCACTCTTTCAACATCAAGATTAAGCTAGGGTTATTCATCGCAATTGGTATATTTGTTCTATATCTTTTAAACATGAATTCGAATTGTATTTACTGTTTCATTAGTTCTATTATGATTATGTTTGGTTAAAAACCTTATATGTTTGCTTCAATGTAAGATTTATAGCTTGGGATTGTTCTATACTTTGATGTTATGCTAGTTATATATATGTTTGATTGATTAAATTATCTAGTTCAACCGTAAGAGCCATTGTTATGCTTGCTTAGTTCATTACTTCAATTATATAGATTGCAAACCTATTAATGTGAGTTAACTAGGAAAACAATCTATACTTTAGTACACCTAGTAATCTAGACGATTAGATGCATAAACTTAAGTGATTTTGTTATGTGTTTAATCCGGTAATTGAATAAGTTCCAAAGCAACATAGTTATGAAATTACCTCAAGTGATTGTGGTAATTTAGATTTCACGTGAGTTTAACCGGGTTGGATCTAGTTAGTTAATCAATCTAAATCACCATGTTCTTTCAAAAGATCCATTGTTGTAATCATCCTTGTATCCTAGTTCAATTATGTAAGTTATGACTTGGTTTATGTGAGTTTATCAAAGACCATATCTTATACTTCAACACCTAGTGATCTAGCCACCTATATGTGAGTATAGGATGTTAATTGAACAATATTTAGGATATACAATCATGTAGTTTACTTAGAGTGATCTTAGTAAACTAGGTTTTATGTGAATTCAACCACGAAAGAATCTTGTTGATTAAACATAGCTCTTAAGTTTATAGAAATTGTGAAATTGATATAAACTGCTCTATTGTAACTATCACATAACGGTTTTAATTATAAAAGAACAATCTCTGTCATTTATCAAGCATAGAAGTAAACACCACCTTCTCATCCTTGTTATTTATTTCATTTTATTTCTCATTTGTTACTTAACAATTCTACAATTAAAACTCCCTCTTTAGAATAATTAATCATTTAAAGTCCTTAAAACAAACTTCTCCCTGTGGATCGAACTGGTCAATTTACTTGCTAGTTACTGCATGATCGGGTTTTAGTTGCCTGTATTATGTGTTAATTATTAAGCATATTGTCTACATTTTAAAGGTTACGTCTTGACACATCAGCATACATATCACTTAGAGCATATTAATGTTCACAAAAATCATGAATTGAAGAAAACCCACATAAATTCTTTAAACAATCCGAAATTAAGAAAGTGAAATCGATGTATTAAAAAGAATAAAATGTAGAAGAACATGAACATACTCTCCTCATCTTGAATTAGCTTGAAAATTGAAGAGATTTGATGAAGATTGGATGTAATTTGGTTAGGATTTGGAAGGATTTTGAGTTTGAGAGAAATAGAATCAGATTTTTAGGGTGAAGAATGACAGAAATCGGGCTTGGGTTAATTGTGGTTGAGATTAAAACGTGGACCCCACAATAATTGAACCAGAAATCAGCTAAACAAAGGGGTGCGCGGAGCGCACACATAAGTGTGCGCGGCGCGCACGAGCGTGCACGGAGTGTTTCTTTTTAATTTTACGCGGAGTGCACAAGGCATGAGCTTAGATAGGCTTCTGATCAAAATTTTCTCGAGTTCACGGAATGCAGAGGTGTAGCGGGGCGCACACATAAGGGTGCGCGGCGCGCACCGTGTTTTCTTCATTGTTTTTTTGATTTTGATCAGTAGTTTTGTTTGGTAACGTTAAGGTAATCGCAGAAGTAGTTTCAAGAACATTAAAATCACAGAGAATCACTAAAAATCACGCAATCCTAATTCTAACATTTGTGAAGGTTTAAAAACGAGTCGCTTCACCCGACTCTTCCCCCAAACTTAGGTAGCTTTGGGGTCGAAAATGAGTTTTACCTCATCTTCAATGTTCATAGGTCCATCAACATATAGTTTAACCCTGTGTCCGTATATCTTAAATGTATCACCCTTCACATTCCTTAATTCCACCGTTCCATATGGAAAAACCTTGTTAACAACAAATGGTCCCATCCATCGGGACTTGAGTTTTCCAGGGAAAAGTTTAAATCGTGAGTTGAATAACAAAACACGATCACCCTCTTTAAAATCTTTTAGATTCTTAAGACGGTTATCGTGCCAAACTTTGGTCTTTTCCTTATATATGAGTGAGTTTTCATAGGCGTTATGTCTCAACTCATCCAGCTCATTAAGTTGGTTTAAACGAAGGTTTCCTGCTTCTTCATGATCGAGATTACATATCTTAAGAGCCCAATGTGATTTATGCTCTATCTCCAAAGGGAGATGACATGCCTTCCTATGGACTAGGCGGTAAGGTGTGGTTCCAATAGGTGTTTTGTAGGCCGTGCGAAAAGCCCACAATGCATTGTTTAACTTAACAGACCACTCTTTTGGATTTGCACCAACGGTCTTTTCAAGTATGCGTTTTAAAGATCGATTGGTATTCTCCACCTACCCACTTGTTTGGGGATGATAAGATGTTGAAATTTTATGGATCACTCCATATCTTTTCAACACCTTTTCTAATTGCTTATTGCAAAAGTGGGTGCCTCGGTCACTGATAAGGGCTTTTGGTGCGCCAAACCTTGAGAAAAGTTCCATCAAAAAGGTTACTACAACTCGGCCTTCATTTGTTGGGAGAGGTTTTGCCTCCGCCCATTTTGAAACATAGTCTATGGCAACAAGTATGTAGAGATAAGAATGAGACTTTGAAAAGGGCCCCATAAAGTCAATTCCCCAAACATCGAACACCTCACATAATTGGATGCTTTGTTGAGGCATTTCATCCTGTTTAGTGATTTGACCGGCCTGTTGGCACGCGTCACAAGTTTTACAAATGGCGTGGGCATCTTTGAATATTGTTGGCCAATAGAATCCGGCCTCGTAAACTTTCCTCCCCGTAATTTGGGGACCCAAGTACCCACCCGTTGGACCAAGGTGACAATCAAGAAGAATTTGAGTGCATTCCTTCCCCGAAATGCACCTGCAAATAACTCTATCCGCACATCGCCTAAATAGATAAGGGTCTTCCCAAAAATAGTATTTTAGGTCACTAAAGAATTTCTTCCTTTTCTGATTGACCAACCAGTTTCTAGGTACCCTCCAACAATGTAATTGGCGAAATCAACATACCACGGGTCTTCCACCTTCTCTATTCGCATGAGGTATTCATCGGAAAAATCATCTTTAATACTCGATTCATGGAGTACTTCAAGATTGGGATTTTCAAGTCTAGAAAGATGGTCAGCCGCGAGATTTTTGGCACCTTTCTTGTCCTTAATCTCGATATCAAATTCTTGCAAGAGCAAGACCCATTTTAGCAATCGAGGTTTGGCATACGGCTTAGAGAAAAGGTATTTCAATGCCGAATGATCGGTGAAGACAATTGTCTTCGATAGGACAAGATATGATCGGAATTTGTCAAAAGAAAAGACGATAGCAAGGAGCTCTTTTTCCGTTGTTGTGTAGTTTAATTGGGCTCCTTGTAAAGTCTTGCTTGCATAATAAATGGGTTGAAAACTTTTCTCAACCCGTTAGCCCAAAACTGAACCAACTGCAAAATCCGATGCATCGCACATTAGCTCGAATGGTAATGACAAATTTGGAGCTATGATTATTGGTGCGTTAACAAGTTTTTGTTTTAAAATGTTGAATGCCTTAGTGCATTCACTTGTGAAGACAAAGGGTGCGTCTTTTTCGAGAAGTTTATTCAATGGCGTTGCAATTTTTGAAAGATCTTTAATAAATCGCCGGTAAAACCCGGCATGCCCAAGAAAACTTTTCACACCCTTCACATTTGAAGGAGGTGGAAGGTTGGCAATGACGTCAACCTTTGCTGGATCCACCTAAATACCAACACTTGAGATTTTGTGCCCCAAGACAATGCCTTATTTAACCATAAAGTGGCATTTCTCCCAATTTAGCACTAAGTTTGATTTCTCACACATAATTAGCATTTTCTCCTAATTTAGAAGGCATGAATCGAAAGTGTCACCAAAAACTGAAAAGTCATCCATGAACACTTCCATGCATTCTTCAATCATATCATGGAAAATGGCCATCATGCACCTTTGGAATGTTGAAGGAGCATTACATAGACCAAAGGGCATTCGACGGTATCAAAAGGTGCCATAGGGACACGTGAAGGTAGTCTTTTCTTGATCCTCGGGGAAGATGGGAATTTGAAAGTACCCCAAAAAACCATCTTGGAAACAATAAAAGCTATTTCTCGCTAGTCTCTCTAACATTTGATCAATGAATGGTAGCGAAAAATGGTCTTTTCTAGTGGCATCGTTTAACTTACGATAGTCAATACAAACTCGCCACCTCGTAACAGTTCGTGTAGTGATAAGCTCGTCTTTATCATTGGTGGTAACAGTTATACCACCCTTTTTAGGAACACAATGGATCGGGCTTATCCATGGACTGTCTGAGATTGGGTAGATTAGACCTGCATCTAGCAATTTAATGATCTCCTTCTTGACAACATCTTGCATATGAGGATTTAGCCTCCTTTGACGTTGCACCACTGGTTTGGAATTTTCTTCCATTAAGATCTTGTGAGTGCAATAAGAAGGACTAATTCCTTTTATATCATGAATTTTTCATGCAATGGCCGGTTTGTGGGCCTGTAACAAGGAAAAAAGACGTTCTTTTCATGTTTAGAAAGAAGTGAGGAAATAATTTGTAACAACCCGCACTTTTTCGATCGTTCTATACTTATAAGATTAATATTTACATAAATTAAACCTTACCAACATGATAAGCAATCCAAATTGTCGAGATTTATATTTCCGAAAAGAGTTTACACAACGTTTGACCGTCTAGCTTGACCGATGATATCACGAACTATATAACATATGATAATTATACGTTTGTGTATATATATGTATATATACATATTTAACATGATCTAAGAATGTTTTAATATCTCATTTTGTATTAATAACAATAAGTTATAAGTATATTTTAAAACTACTAACTTAAGTTTTCAAAACGATAACTATACGTAATGTTTTTCGACGTAAATACTTATAACCTATATTACTTATACATGCATCGTATAGATATGTATTTTATCACTTTTAAAGGGCTTACATACATAAAACAATATAAGTATATTTACAAAAGATAGCTATATTTGAATCCTCGTTCCGTTTCCTCAAAGATTTCTATACGTATACCTAGAGTATATGTACCCGTATCATACGCAGCTTCTAGATGTATTTACTATTGGTATATACCAATAAAAATCTGCTCCTTAGCAGCCTTAAATGATTAAGAAACATGTGGAACCAACCATTTGTCAAGTAGCATGAATTATTTAGCAAGAAAACAAAGTTAGGTATCTTTTTTTCCTTTATAACCTAAAAACGTTTTTATGCATGCACACCATTTCTTCACCCCATTTTCTCATACTTACACTTCCATTTCTCTCTCAAAATACTCTTAACTTCATACTTGATCATCTCCAAGCATTTTCCCCATCATTTAGCTTCAAAAACCTTACTTAATCACCATAAGAAAACCATACAAAAACACTTCAAGAAATCCTTCCAAGAACACAAACTTACTTCCAATCTTTCATCCAATTCCATCACCCTTTTGGTTCTAGCTTTTTACTCCTCTTTTACAGCAACCTTGTCCAAGGAACTTGAGGTAGAATCTATGTTCATAACCTTATTCGATTCATATATATATAGCTATCTTATTTTGTGGTATAAAATTTTAACAACATGAACATAGTTTGAATGTTTTCAAACTTGTTTGCAAACTAAATAGATCCTTCTAACTTAACTTTTAAAATACTTCAAGACCTGTAATATATCATAAATATATGCTAATTTAACAAGGTATAACTTGGTTTTTCAAAGAACACCTTAAAAACTGAATTTACGACGTCGGAGTGCAACCGGGGGCTGTTTTGGGTTGGATAATTAAAAACCATCTTAAACTTTGAATTGGAGGTTTATTTTCTGGAAAAATGATTTTTACTATGAATATGATAACACATAAAAATTTCATGATTTAACTCAAAGTATAAGTATTTTTAGAAAAATAATCATTTAAGGTTGTTTACATGATGGAAAATGATTAACTTCATAAGTTTCACTAAAGTTTGACCTATGACCTGTGATTTCGAATACAAACTAAGGTATTTACAGTTCATAGTCTTAAAGAGGGACTCGATCCAAGGAAGTGACAAGTTGAATCAACGAAAACGGAGTTGTAACGAAGAAACTATGACCAAAACGAGATCGGATATCTAAGACTTGTTTAACTTCGGGATTAATTGGGAAAAATTAAATAAAATCACATATTTCTAAGATAACATGATATTTTATATATATGTACTTATAATTCAATTTTATATGGTTCAGGATCACCCGCAAACAACACGAGAAGATTAATCATAAGATCCCATGTTTGTACGCAACACGTCATTTGACAACACCGGTACTTTATGTACGCAACACGTCATTTGACAACACCGGTACCGTGGGTCAAGATTAATCTCGACCAATACATATACGATGGGGTTTTATTTATTTCGTTAGGGGGTTTTATTTATTTCATTGCGGGTATATTAAACATCTAAAAATGAACCATTAAAATTGAATTACTAACAACGAACTGCTAACTACGGACTAAGGAATTATTCAAAGTATTAAAAGTATAACAAGTATATATATGTGACGTTTGTTTAAAAAGAAAAGGTATTGATATATTATATATGGATAGGTTCGTGATATCAACCGGAGACCAAGTCAAATTATATATATCTTCAAGACAACAGTGAGTATATAGTCCCACTTTTAAACTCTAAATATTTCGGGATGAGAATACATGTATTTTATGTTTTACGTTATGGACACAAGTAACTGAAAAATATATTCTACGTTGAGTTGTACCACTGGCATACTTCCCTGTAGCTTGGTAACTGTTATTTACAGCGGTATTGTAAACGCGAATCCTGTTGATAGATCTATCGGGCCTGACAACCCCAACCGGACTGGACGACCAGTATTCAACGGTTGCACGGTACTTCGTTTCGTGACTACACTTGGTACGGTGTAGTAAGATTTCATAATAAAGGGAATATGCGACGTGATTAAATGTTAAGTATGGTTACCAAGTGCTCAACCACTTAGAATATTTTTATTAAAATGTTTATATATGAAATCTTGTGGTCTATATTTATATCGCTGCCGGCATTAAACCTATATCTCACCAACTTTATGTTGACGTTTTAAACATGTCTATTCTCAGGTGATAATTAGAAGCTTCCGCTGCATCATGTTGAATCTAAGCAGGATCTTGCGTACGCATATTTGTGTCAAAAATAAGACTGCATATCCAAGAACTTGTGTTGTAAAATATGCTAGAAATCGGGTTGTTATTATCATTTGTAAAGTTTGTAAGTCGAAGATTATCGCTAAACGATAATCATCTTTATTTTGTCCAAAGCTTGTATCAAAAATAAGGATCATGGTTTGTAATGTATAATATATGCAGTTTTTCTTTAAAAAATGTCGCATATAGAGGTCAATACCTCGCAATGAAATCATACGTTATCTAACACGTTCTTATGGTTAAGGACGGGTTATGACATGTGGTATCAGAGCGGTGGTCTTAGCGAACCAGGTTTGCATTAGTGTGTCTAAACCGATAAGTCGTTAGGATACATTAGTAAGTCTGGACTTTGACCGGGTCTGATTTAAAAACCATTGCTTATCATTGTTGGTTAAAATTTATATGTAAATATTATGTAGTACTAATAGGTTAGTTGTTGTGTGATAGATGTCGGGCTCAAAACTTGTCATTCACATTCAGCGACTCCGAACCAGAATCTTCAGATGGTGTTCCAGTCATTAACCTATCCGATGACGAAAATAATATCTTTGGGGAAGACTCACAAATTCCGGATGAACCGACTATAGAGAACCCGGAAAGTGAACCCGAGGAGGAAAGTGAACCCGAGGAGGAAAGTGAACCCGAGGAGGAAAGTGAACCCGAGGAAGAAATACAGGAAATTACAAAAGACGAGTTCGAACTAGGAAAGAAACGAATGGCTAATGAATTAGAAAATTCAAATCCCGAGTTTAGTAAGGATGATGTGGCACCAACTCCACTAGACACTACCACCCCTATTCCCGCTATTCCTATTCGTTCTATCCCGGCATCCAGTTCTTCAGCCCCACAGCCAAAATATAGGCAGACAGCCAGGATAAGCGTTAAGCGATTCTTTGAACCTAAACGTCCTAGAAAATAGACCAAACGATGCGCTGCCGTATTAAACCATGGGATCATATAATGTTTTGTATAATATTATTAGTGTGGTTTGCTTAATGTTCGATGTAAGATAAGCATATGTAAAATAGTGAAGTGTGAAATGCAATAATTTTCCATGGTTAAGTATTACTTAGATGGTAGTAATTGATTCTGTACTAAGCTATTAAGTATGGACATTAACGGGTAGGTACTACCCTAGATATAATTATAAAACGCTAATAAGAAGAAAAGGCTTTTATAATAATACCTGGTTCATATTATTAATAAGCTATAATGTACTGTAAATATACACTACATCTATAATATTCCATGTGAATAATTATTTTCTTTTCATTCTTATAGAAGAATATGGCGCGATTGAACCGAATGACGGAACAAGAAATCCAGGAACTCATCAATCAGCGAGTGAACGACATAATGTTATGGGTCGAGGCTGCAAGAGGTGCTGCAGTTAACCCAAATCCTCGTGTGGGGTGCACTTACAAAACTTTTCAAGCTTGCAAGCCCTCATCATTCAGTGGAACAGAAGGACCGATCGGTTTAACCCGGTGGATAGAAAAGATGGAGACTGTGTTTAAAATCAGTGGTTATGTTGAAAAGGACATGACCAAGTATGCATCGTGCACTTTACAAGATAGTGCACTCACGTGGTGGAAAAATTATGTGAAGGCTGTAGGAGGAGATGTAGCTTATGATACTCCGTGGGAAGAATTCAAAACAATGTTAATCAACGAGTATTGTCCAAGGAACGAGGTTAGGAAGTTGGAAGATGAGTTACGAAGTCTGAAGGTTATTGGTACTGAAATCACCAACTACAATCAGCGATTCATGGAATTAGTTTTGCTATGTCCTGAATTGGTTCCAACCGAAGAACGGAAGATTGAAATGTACAAAGATGGTTTGCCCAAAAAGGTCAAGGCAAATGTTACAGCATCGAAACCTAAGACAATTCATGAAGCTATAACCATGGCAAACGAGCTAATGGATCAGGTCATCATGGATAAGAAAGTATCCAATACTGATGTGAAGGTATCAGGTAACAAAAGAAAGTGGAATGGAAATTATGATCGAGGTAACCAACAACAATCTTTTAAGAAACAAGAAAACACGCAAGGTGCAGGTAGTGGTTTAAGCTTTGGTTATAAAGGACAAAATCCTTTATGCAACCGATGCCACAAACATCACTCTGGTTACTGTAATGTGGTATGCAACAAATGTAATCGAAAGGGTCATCTTGCTGAAGATTGTAGGGCTCTCGTTACAAATACAAATGGTACCAAGACTCCTGCCACCAATGCAAATAGAACTGCTTTGGCTACCATTACTTGTTTTGGGTGTGGAAAACAAGGTCACTATAAGAGCCAGTGCCCGAATCCAGAGAAGAATATCGGACCTGCACGTGGGAGAGCATTTGTTATTAATGCTAGAGAGGCATGTGAAGACCCGGAGCTTGTTACGGGTACGTTTACCATTAATAACTTATCCGCATCTATTATATTTGATACTGGTGCTGATAGAAGTTACGTGTGTAGAGACTTTCACGCTAAATTGAATTGTTCATCATTACCTCTAGATGCTAAGTACATGATTGAGTTAGCTAATGGTAAACTAATTAAAGCCGATAAAATTTGCCGTGATTGTAAAATAAATTTAGCCGGAGAAACATTTAAGATTGATTTGATACCCGTAGAATTAGGAAGTTTTGATGTAATAATCGGCATGGACTGGATGTCCAAAATAGGAGCTGAAGTTGTGTGCGCCAAGAAGGCAATTCGCATTCCTCGTAAGGATAAAACGCCAGTAATGATTTATGGAGAGAAGGGTAAATCAAAGCTAAAACTCATTAGTTATTTGAAAGCTCAAAAGTGCTTGAAGAAAGGGTGCTATGCTATCTTAGCACATGTTAATAAAGTCGAAAAGAAAGAAAAAGAGAAGTGCATCAATGACGTGCCTGTGGCAAGAGATTTTCTTGAAGTATTTCCGGAAGAGTTGCCGGGATTACCTCCATTTAGATCTGTAGAATTTCAAATAGATCTTGTACCAGGAGCTGCACCGGTTGCCCGTGCTCCATATAGACTTGCACCGTCCGAGTTAAAAGAACTTCAGAGTCAGTTAAAAGAATTACTGGATCGTGGATTCATACGACCAAGTACTTCACCGTGGGGAGCTCCAATTTTATTCGTCAAGAAGAAAGACGGATCTTTCCGAATGTGTATAGATTATCGTGAATTAAATAAGTTAACTATCAAGAATCGGTATCCACTACCGAGAATTGACGACTTATTTGATCAACTCCAAGGATCATGTGTGTACTCGAAAATTGACCTAAGATCGGGCTATCATCAATTACGTGTCAAAGAAGAAGATATACCGAAAACTGCTTTTCGGACACGTTATGGTCATTACGAATTTTTGGTCATGCCGTTTGGGTTGACAAATGCGCCAGCTGTATTCATGGACCTCATGAATCGAGTTTGTAGTCCATATTTAGATAAGTTTGTTATCGTTTTCATTGATGATATTCTTATCTATTCCAAGAGTGAGCAAGAGCATGAGCAGCATTTAAGGTTGATATTAGAGTTGTTAAGAAAAGAACAGCTATATGCTAAATTTTCTAAATGTGCTTTCTGGTTGAAAGAAGTGCAATTTCTTGGCCACGTTGTTAGTAGCAAAGGAATTCAGGTTGATCCAGCAAAAATTGAAGCCATTGAAAAATGGGAGACTCCTAAGACACCAACGCAGATACGCCAATTTTTGGGTTTAGCCGGTTATTATAGAAGGTTTATTCAAGATTTTTCCCGAATAGCTAAGCCGTTGACAGCGTTAACGCAAAAAGGGAAGAAATATGAATGGACCTCTGAGCAGGAGAACGCATTTCAAATACTAAAGAAGGAGTTAACTACGGCGCCTATTTTATCGTTACCAGAAGGGAACGATGATTTTGAAATATATTGTGACGCTTCACGACAAGGTTTTGGTTGCGTTCTTATGCAACGGAAGAGAGTTATTGCATACGCATCCCGACAATTGAAGATTCACGAGCGGAATTATACGACGCATGATCTAGAATTGGGAGCAGTTGTGTTTGCATTGAAGATGTGGAGACACTACTTGTATGGGGTTAAATTCACTGTGTTTACTGATCATAAAAGCCTTCAACATATTTTTGATCAGAAACAATTGAATATGAGGCAACGTAGGTGGGTCGAGTTAATAAACGACTATGATTGTGAAATTCGCTATCATCCCGGGAAAGCGAACGTAGTGGCTGATGCTCTAAGCAGAAAGGAACGAGAACCAATCTGAGTTCGAGCAATGAACATAAAAATTTGCATGAATCTCAACTCACAAATCAAAGAGGTTCAACAAGAAGCACTCAATAAAGAAAACATAAGAAATGAAATAATGAAAAAGTATGAGAAGCAACTCGTTATACGGGAAGACGGAATTCGATATTTTGCAAATCGTATTTGGGTACCGAAGTTGGGTGGATTAAGGAAGTTGATATTGAACGAGGCACATAAGACAAGATACTCGATACATCCTGGAGTTGGAAAGATGTATCAAGATCTTAAGACACGTTATTGGTGGCCTAATTTAAAGACAGACGTAGCAACATATGTTGGGGAGTGTTTAACTTGTTCCAAGGTCAAAGCAGAACACCAGAAGCTGTCAGGGTTACTTCAACAACCAGAAATCCCAGAATGGAAATGGGATGGTATTACCATGGATTTCATCACGAAGTTACCAAAGACTGCCTGGGGTTACGACACCATTTGGGTGATTGTTGATCGTCTCACCAAGTCTGCACATTTCTTGCCTATAAAGGAAACGGATAGAATGGAGAAACTATTACGATTGTATATAAAGGAAGTTGTTTCAAGGCATGGAATACCTATTTCCATTATATCTGATCGTGATAGTAGATTTACCTCAAAGTTCTGGCAATCACTACAGGAGGCACTAGGAACTCGTCTGGATATGAGTACCGCATATCATCCGCAAACCGACGGGCAGAGTGAAAGAACAATTCAGACTCTTGAAGACATGCTCAGGGCATGTGTGATCGATTTTGGAAACGGATGGGATAAGTATTTACCGTTAGCAGAATTCTCGTATAATAATAGTTATCATGCGAGCATTAAAGCTGCACCATTCGAAGCATTGTATGGAAGGAAGTGTAGATCTCCTATCTGTTGGAATGAAGTAGGAGATCGACATTTAACTGGTCCCGAGATCATACACGAAACGACTGAGAAGATAGTACAAATCAAGGAGAGATTGAAAACAGCCCGTAGTCGCCAAAAGAGCTACGCCGATGTCTGAAGGAAACCATTAGAGTTTCATATCGGTGACATGGTTATGCTAAAGGTGTCACCTTGGAAAGGTGTGATACGTTTTGGAAAAAGGGGTAAACTGAACCCAAGATATGTAGGCCCGTTTAAGATCATCGAACGCATTGGACCGGTAGCTTATCGACTCGAGTTACCGCAACAACTCGCCGGAGTACATAATACCTTTCACGTCTCGAACCTTAAGAAGTGTCTTGCAAAGGAAGACCTCACCATTCCTCTTGAAGAAATCCATGTCGACGAGAAACTACAATTCGTCGAAGAACCAATCGAAATCATGGACCGTGAAGTTAAACAGCTCAAGCAGAGCAACATACCGATCGTTAAGGTTCGTTGGAATGCTCGAAGAGGTCCTGAGTTTACTTGGGAACGAGAGGATCAGATGAAACAAAAGTATCCACACTTGTTTCTCGATGACGCAAAATAGGTACAATTTTAAAATTTCGGGACGAAATTTATTTAACGGGGAGGTAATGTAACGACCCGCACTTTTTCGATCGTTCTATACTTATAAGATTAATATTTACATAAATTAAACCTTACCAACATGATAAGCAATCCAAATTGTCGAGATTTATATTTCCGAAAAGAGTTTACACAACGTTTGACCGTCTAGCTTGACCGATGATATCACGAACTATATAACATATGATAATTATACGTTTGTGTATATATATGTATATATACATATTTAACATGATCTAAGAATGTTTTAATATCTCATTTTGTATTAATAACAATAAGTTATAAGTATATTTTAAAACTACTAACTTAAGTTTTCAAAACGATAACTATACGTAATGTTTTTCGACGTAAATACTTATAACCTATATTACTTATACATGCATCGTATAGATATGTATTTTATCACTTTTAAAGGGCTTACATACATAAAACAATATAAGTATATTTACAAAAGATAGCTATATTTGAATCCTCGTTCCGTTTCCTCAAAGATTTCTATACGTATACCTAGAGTATATGTACCCGTATCATACGCAGCTTCTAGATGTATTTACTATTGGTATATACCAATAAAAATCTGCTCCTTAGCAGCCTTAAATGATTAAGAAACATGTGGAACCAACCATTTGTCAAGTAGCATGAATTATTTAGCAAGAAAACAAAGTTAGGTATCTTTTTTTCCTTTATAACCTAAAAACGTTTTTATGCATGCACACCATTTCTTCACCCCATTTTCTCATACTTACACTTCCATTTCTCTCTCAAAATACTCTTAACTTCATACTTGATCATCTCCAAGCATTTTCCCCATCATTTAGCTTCAAAAACCTTACTTAATCACCATAAGAAAACCATACAAAAACACTTCAAGAAATCCTTCCAAGAACACAAACTTACTTCCAATCTTTCATCCAATTCCATCACCCTTTTGGTTCTAGCTTTTTACTCCTCTTTTACAGCAACCTTGTCCAAGGAACTTGAGGTAGAATCTATGTTCATAACCTTATTCGATTCATATATATATAGCTATCTTATTTTGTGGTATAAAATTTTAACAACAAGAACATAGTTTGAATGTTTTCAAACTTGTTTGCAAACTAAATAGATCCTTCTAACTTAACTTTTAAAATACTTCAAGACCTGTAATATATCATAAATATATGCTAATTTAACAAGGTATAACTTGGTTTTTCAAAGAACACCTTAAAAACTGAATTTACGACGTCGGAGTGCAACCGGGGGCTGTTTTGGGTTGGATAATTAAAAACCATCTTAAACTTTGAATTGGAGGTTTATTTTCTGGAAAAATGATTTTTACTATGAATATGATAACACATAAAAATTTCATGATTTAACTCAAAGTATAAGTATTTTTAGAAAAATAATCATTTAAGGTTGTTTACATGATGGAAAATGATTAACTTCATAAGTTTCACTAAAGTTTGACCTATGACCTGTGATTTCGAATACAAACTAAGGTATTTACAGTTCATAGTCTTAAAGAGGGACTCGATCCAAGGAAGTGACAAGTTGAATCAACGAAAACGGAGTTGTAACGAAGAAACTATGACCAAAACGAGATCGGATATCTAAGACTTGTTTAACTTCGGGATTAATTGGGAAAAATTAAATAAAATCACATATTTCTAAGATAACATGATATTTTATATATATGTACTTATAATTCAATTTTATATGGTTCAGGATCACCCGCAAACAACACGAGAAGATTAATCATAAGATCCCATGTTTGTACGCAACACGTCATTTGACAACACCGGTACTTTATGTACGCAACACGTCATTTGACAACACCGGTACCGTGGGTCAAGATTAATCTCGACCAATACATATACGATGGGGTTTTATTTATTTCGTTAGGGGGTTTTATTTATTTCATTGCGGGTATATTAAACATCTAAAAATGAACCATTAAAATTGAATTACTAACAACGAACTGCTAACTACGGACTAAGGAATTATTCAAAGTATTAAAAGTATAACAAGTATATATATGTGACGTTTGTTTAAAAAGAAAAGGTATTGATATATTATATATGGATAGGTTCGTGATATCAACCGGAGACCAAGTCAAGTTATATATATCTTCAAGACAACAGTGAGTATATAGTCCCACTTTTAAACTCTAAATATTTCGGGATGAGAATACATGTATTTTATGTTTTACGTTATGGACACAAGTAACTGAAAAATATATTCTACGTTGAGTTGTACCACTGGCATACTTCCCTGTAGCTTGGTAACTGTTATTTACAGCGGTATTGTAAACGCGAATCCTGTTGATAGATCTATCGGGCTTGACAACCCCAACCGGACTGGATGACCAGTATTCAACGGTTGCACAGTACTTCGTTTCGTGACTACACTTGGTACGGTGTAGTAAGATTTCATAATAAAGGGAATATGCGACGTGATTAAATGTTAAGTATGGTTACCAAGTGCTCAACCACTTAGAATATTTTTATTAAAATGTTTATATATGAAATCTTGTGGTCTATATTTATATCGCTGCCGGCATTAAACCTATATCTCACCAACTTTATGTTGACGTTTTAAACATGTCTATTCTCAGGTGATAATTAGAAGCTTCCGCTGCATCATGTTGAATCTAAGCAGGATCTTGCGTACGCATATTTGTGTCAAAAATAAGACTGCATATCCAAGAACTTGTGTTGTAAAATATGCTAGAAATCGGGTTGTTATTATCATTTGTAAAGTTTGTAAGTCGAAGATTATCGCTAAACGATAATCATCTTTATTTTGTCCAAAGCTTGTATCAAAAATAAGGATCATGGTTTGTAATGTATAATATATGCAGTTTTTCTTTAAAAAATGTCGCATATAGAGGTCAATACCTCGCAATGAAATCATACGTTATCTAACACGTTCTTATGGTTAAGGACGGGTTATGACATGATTACCGGATGCTTCGAATCCTCCTAAAGGAAAGTGTACTCAAGATGATCAGGGAGCGCCTTAAGCTCCAAAATTGGAGGTTCCTCAATTGAGGGCTTACTCCAATACTCGCTATCCTTGTTCAGTTGTTCTAACTCCTCCTCAGTTGGTGCATACCCATTTGCCATCAATGTAGCCATCACATCCATTTCTTCTTCGGAAAATTCTTCATCTCCACTCGCCAAATCGTATGTACCTGTTTCATCCGATTCGGGAAATTCCTGCAAGAACTCATAATGCTAATCTATGCTTTGCATAAAATAACAAGTATCATCTGAAGATTTAGGATATTTTAATGACTTGTCAATTGCAAAAGTCGCACTAGCTTCACCAATTCTAAGGGTCAACTGCTGATCATAAACATCAATGACACATCTAGCAGTATTTAAAAATGGTCGACCCAAAATAATTGGTATTCTGTCATCAACTTCCATGTCTAAAACCACAAAGTCTGCCGGAAAAATCAGATTCCCGGTCTTAACTAACATATTCTCTATTATTCCTCGAGGGAATTTTATAGAGCGATCAGCTAGTTGAATAGCCATTCGTGTGGTTTTGAGTTCCCCAAGGGCTAATTTAAGGTAAATCGAATAGGGCATCAAATTGATACTAGCCCTCAAATCGGCTAATGCCCTCATACAATAAAGGTCACCCATTAGACATGGAATAGTGAAACTACCCGGATCTTGAAGCTTTTCGGGAAGTGTGTTGGACACCAGCGCTGAACATCTAGCATTTAAAATGACCGATGACACGCTTTCCATCTTCTTTCGGTTGGTGAGCATGTCCTTCAAGAATCAAGCATATTTAGGCATTCCTGCAATAATATCAATAAAAGGTAAATTTACGTTAACTTTCTTGATGAGCTCCATAAATCTTGATTTTTCTTCCTCGAGCTTCTCCAATCTTTGTTTTCTTGGGAATGAGAGTGGTGGTTGATACGCTTTAACAACCGGTTTGACTCGCACCGTGTCTTCTTGACCGTCTGTGTGCTCATTGTCAATACTTTCAACCACATTTTCTGGCTCCTTCTCCTTCTCCGGTTCATTTACACTACCTAGTTCATTCTCTTTCATTAATGGCACACGAAAGTCAGAGACTTCTGGCATTCTTGGTGGATCATAGGTTACCCCACTTCGGGTGGTGATAGCTTTTACTTGCTCATTTCAGGGATTAGATTGCGTATTGCTTGGCAATTCCCCCGGTTTTCTTTTGCTTAATAATTTAGCAAGATTACTCATCTATTTTTCCAATACTTGAATGGAACATTGTTGGTTCCTAAATTGTTGCTCATTCTTCTCATTCGTTTGGCTTATATTGGTAACAAGTTGAGTTTACGATGCAATTAACTTCTCCAACAAACTCTTCATATTTGACTTTTTCTCTTCATGTTGGGGTTTTTTATAAAAACCCGGAGTTTGTTGTTGGAACCCACTACTTGACTCTTGTTGAAAATTGGAATTTTGACCTTGAGGGTTGTAAGGGTTATTGAAGTTTCGGTTAAATTGGGATCTTCCTTGAAATTAGTTGTTATTCCTTTGGCTTATGAAAGTCACTTCTTCTTTCTGAGCCATTGTCAAACCTGCATCACAATCTTTTCCTAAATGTAAACCACCACAGTATTTACACCCCACCTTCATTCCATGGATTTCCTTGGTGATCTTTTCCATGTTTCGAGCAACACCATCTATCTTCACGCTAAGAGAACCAATGTCATCATAAGCACTGGCGCTTGAGACTTGAGCATGACGGGTCATGGGTCTTTCTTGATGCCATTCATGAGAATATTCGGCTTGATTTTCGATTATCTCATAAGCGTCTTGCTCAGTTTTGTCCATGAGTGAACCTCCTACCGCTTAATCAATGGAAATTCGAGTTGCAACATCACAACCCTTGTAAAAGATTTGAACTTTTTGAAAGGTATCCAAACCATGGTTTGGACAACCTCTTAGCATTTTGGAAAATCGATTCCATGCTTCATACAAGGTTTCCATCAGCTTTTGACAAAATTGGGTAATTTCTTGTTAGAGTCTCGTAGACTTAGAAGCTGGAAAATATTTCTTAAGAAATTTTTCCAACATACCATCCCAAGTTTCTATCGTAGCCTCGGGCAATGAATTCAACCAACTCCGTGCTTCCCCGTGGAGTGTCCATGGGAAAAGTCTTAAAAATATGGCTTGATCAGTGTCTAGTTGAAGCTTGAATAGAAGACATATCTCTTGAAAAAGACGAATATGTTCGTTTGCATCTTCATTCGGACCACCACCAAATTGACATCTGTTGTTAATCATTTGGAGAATAGGTCCTTTTATTTCAAATTTTGCTTCACCTGTGGGTGGAGTAATTGCACTTCCTTGTCCGGTTCGGGTTGCCTTCATCTTGGCCGCCATTGATTGTCTTGGTACCACCGGTCTTGCCTCTCCTTCCATTTCAAAATTTGGAGGATGAACGGGTTCACCAAATTTAGAATATCTTGGCTTGGTTGTACTTGATTCTGAATCAAAAGTTTCTTGTTTTGATGAAGATTCAAAAAGTTCAAGTACTTCTTTTAGGATTCTACCAAGCTTTCTATCAGGTTCTGTAAGCGGTGTAAGTAATGGAGAATCTGAACTTCGGGTATGTGGCATACGCAACCTAAAATTTGTCAATCACATAACTAACAAAACTATTAAACGCACCGATTCTATAAGTTTAAAAATCAAAGACTATTAATAATTTAAAAAGAATTAAGAAACTACTTAATCACAGATTAGTTAATAATTCTATTTTGACCCAAACTTTCCCCGGCAGCGGCGTCAAAAACTTGATGTGCAGAACGTGGTATATGAATTATTGTATGAAATAGTATGAAAAAATACCGATTAAAGATTGCTACACACTAACGGGAAGTGTACCCGATCGTGTAGTAGTATAGTAAATGGTAAAATCCGTGTATTGTTCCAAAGACAATATCTAAGTCAAATTAGGATTATAAACTAAATTGTGATTAACTAATAAAATTACAATTACAAGATATTTTGGTTTGCCCTTTTACGATGGGCGAATCAAATGATGAATAAGATTAAAAGACAATATTTTGGTATTTTAAGTTTATGAAAGTAAAAAGATAGTTTTGATATCAAATTAAGGAAATATGCTCATCTAGACTTTTTAAACTTAATGTTGAATGTCATTTAGGATTAAGATCGGATTGATTGGTTATGCACGAGAACTAATTAATTGATTCACCAAGAGTAGTCTTGCGCAAACACTTAAACGGGATTACACGACGCAAGTGATGTTCTTGTCATCTAAGACCTCCTGTTTGTAATCAACTAATTCAACTAGTTTGAAGACTTGAAGAATGATCAAGTCAATGGTGTGTTGTACATGATCCACTCCTATATCAACTAATGGTTTAACTTAGTTCATTCCCTTGGTTCGGTTAAATGCTCAATTCACCCAACCCAAGTAATTAACTAAGTGATATAATAAGATCCCTATAAACGTCA
The DNA here is from genome assembly GCF_046630445.1 of Rutidosis leptorrhynchoides. Lineage (NCBI taxonomy): Eukaryota > Viridiplantae > Streptophyta > Magnoliopsida > Asterales > Asteraceae > Rutidosis > Rutidosis leptorrhynchoides. The sequence continues at coordinate 34,170,754 of NC_092340.1, forward strand.
CTAGATAAGGCAAATCACTAACACATGTTAATTAATTGAACTAAGTAGTTGAAAGCGTGTGTAACATATTCTAAGGAATTGACCATTCTCCTAAATGATTACATATACTAATTAAGCTATTCCAAAGTATCTACAAGAGTCGTTCTTACATCCTTATGTAAATTAACCATTTGAACTCAACTTATCCCTTTTGGTAAAAGACGGATAAACACATGTCACTAGGTGTAAATCAATACATTTATTTAACAAGATGATGTTTTCTTAATCAAATGAACATATTAACTAGTTGAATCGAAAGGATTAAACTTAACAAGAATGGTTCTTGTATTCAAACATCAAACTATCGTGCATAATAACAATCAATCAATAGTAAACATTCAACATTTCGGTTATTTATCTAGATGAACATAAAATGGACTAGCCAACAATCATGCTTGAAAACTTAAACAAGACATGTAACAAAGATAGAATTCATTGTAAATACAAGATTGACCTTTTAGGAGTAATCTTGGATAAAGCTCTTGGATGATCCTTGATTCTTCAATGATTTAAGTGCATAGATGCACTTTGATAAGCCCAAGAATACTTTGATTCGTATGTTTTTGTCTCTAACCAGAAAGGAAACTGGTGCCCTTTGAAATGAAGCTGGACATGGAATTAAATAGGCTGACAGTGGTTGAAAAGCACTGTGCGTGGCGCTCACAGTAAGGGTGCGCAGAGCGCACTCTTACCTACTTCACTTTGACTTTACAGCTAACGATCGCACCCTCATTTTGACTTGTGTGTGGCAGGGGTGCGCGGCGCGCTCAATTGTGAGCGGCGCGCACAGGTGAATTTTGCACGGGGCGCACGCTGGTTTTCATTTTACAAGATTTCTGATCAAATTACACTTGCGCGGAGGGGTGCGCGGTTACTGTGCGCAGTGCGCGGTTACTGTGCGGGGCGCGCACAGCCTGTTTTTGGATTTCTGAGCTGTTTCATCTTCATTCTAGCATGTTTCTTCAAGTTTATCATGATTATGGACTGAATTACAATGATAATGAAATATGAACGTAAAATCTAAGTTTACATATGATGAACATCAAATGAACTTGATATTACGACTAAAGATATGACTAATTTGAGTAATATCAGGCAGCCCCAAAACCCCTCTCCATCATCGACTTCATCATCATCATCATCATCCTCCATTCAATTTTGATTATTTGCTTGAACCTTCAACACAAACGTGCTTCCTTTGATCGTCCTCTACGCGTTGATATAAGTTAATTGTTCTATAGAGGTATAATTGATAACCCTAATCTTATTAGATCTAATTTTTGTTCAATTACATAGTGTAATCAAGTCTAGTGCTCAATTAATGGTGTCTTGTGTTATCGTTTATCGTTTAATTGCTCGATTGATGTTGTTTGCATGAAAAATGAATTTGTATCTTAATGATCTGATAAAATTGACTTATAAACTGATATTGGATGATTATCTAGATGGATAGAGATCGAAAAACTATTGAGTTTAGACTTTGATTTTGCGTGATTTCGTTATCGTATGCTCAAGATATGCTTAATCGAAGTTTTAGTTAGGGTTTGCATGATATCGGAATTTTCTGAGTTGCATTCTTTGTGTTTTAGCTTATATAAAGTATACTACTGTATTCCTTGTGAAAATTTGTGCAATTTAGACTTAAGATTTGTGTCAAAAGGTTATGTAATGCTCCCGTTATGTCGAAACGAAGATTTACTTTTTAAAGTGAGCTGAATCGTTTTTCAAAGTTACATAAAAATTGCTAGAGTGAACTAGGAATTGATTGAGACTTTATAATTCTGGAATACTTTATTTTAAGTGTTCCTTGACATGTTACATTTGTATGTGAACTTGCGAGAACGTGATTTGCCATGAGATATATGCTCGTCTAAGTGATATGTCCGGTTGATGATTAAAAACTGATGAGTCTGTAAAGGTTTGCAAAACTGTACAAATTGGCTAAAGCAATGTTTCTGATTATTTTATCACTAAAACTTTGAGATGTTTTGAGATGAATCCAATTGGCCATTCATCAAAATCTACTTTCTATATTTTGTGAAAAATGTTTAAAAACTGGGGCAGAAATTTCTGTAATGAACTATGAATTGACACTTTCTGATATTGGACTTTTATTTATCGTATGAGGCTTTGGCTGGACTTTTTGGTATCGATTTTAAGTTTATTTATGATCTGGAGTTGTTCATGATTTAATGATTTATGTGCTATGAGCTATAGTTGAATCTTTCTACGACGTACAAATTTCTAAGACGTGCTTTAAAGTGCAAAAGTGCAATATGCTTAATTATGACTTGTTAAGTGATACTTGAACGAGTGTGATGACCCGGAAATTTCTGACCAAATTTAAACTTAATCTTTGTATGATTAAACGTTTCTGACATAATAAGCAAAGTCTGTAATGTTGAGTCAAGAAAGTTTTGGAACTATATTCATATAATCAATTATTCTTTGACTGTTCTCGACGATTCACGAACAATATATATATAACTTAATTTGCATATATATATATATATATATATATATATATGTATATATATATATATATATGTATATATATATATATATATGTATATATATATATATATATATGTATATATATATATATATATATATATATATATATATATATATATGATTTCAAGTTATTTAGTAAACGATAGTAACATTCGTTTGTTAATTCGATTGATATTTAGATAAGTGAACTAAAACATTTAAGATGAACAAGTAAAACACTAATTTGCTACAGTATTTTCGAATTGCTACAGTACCCAAAATGCTACAGTGTTTTCAAAAATCACTATTTTCTACAGTAAAAAAAACTTTGCTACAGTTACAGTAACTTTGCTACAGTAAAACACTATTTCAAAATGAAAATGTATATATATATTTTACAAGGTGATAAAATAAAATATTAACTTAATCTTAAAACAATTTGATTTAAAATAATATTATTAAATATACATTAATAAATAACGAGACGTTGATTTATAGAAGTAAATGACCAAAATACTCAAATGTGTAAGTTATATTTCAAGTGGTATAATTTATGAATAATTTAAATCTATATTTTGACAAAGGTACGAGTCACGAAACGTAAAGCACAAGTTTTCTCAGTGTACGAAAGGACGTTCGAGAAACCGGAAGCGGGACATAAGTCGAGTGAAGACGTACGACTTATCGGAATAAAAATTACAGATTAACTATGCATGAGAATTTAATATAATATATAAATAATTATATAAATTAAATATATTATATATATTATAAAAAAATATGTCGACGAGCTAAAAGATAAAATATTGTAAGCTGGATCCTTGGCTCATGCGATCGCATGGCTGCACTACACAAACCTCATGAGATCGCATGAGGTGGTTTGGTGGCTCAAGTGCTATAAATTCGATCGTTTTGCGTTTTGTTCACTTCACTTTATTATATATTACTCCGTAAGTTATTTATTTATTTAAATTATTATTATTATTATTATTATTATTATTATTATTATTATTATTATTATTATTATTATTATTAAGATTAATATTATTATTAATCTTATTATTATTAATATTATATTATTAATATTATACATAAAATACTACGACGAGGTTATGTCCAAACGATTCCAAAAATAGTTTTCGAGCGGGATAGAGCTAAGGAAATTATGGGTTATTGCCAAGAAGGTTATGGGTATTGTTCGGGAGTATTACTTCTAAGTCAAACCTAGTATTTATCATCTCTGTTGCATCTACGTACTTTTCTGCAATATTGAATCACAATATTCATACGTAAGCACAAGGTTGGAGAATTCGGATCTCGGGGAGATCTCGTTTGGACTTTTTTAGGGAGATCTCGACATCTCGGAATAGTCTCGGGGAGATCTCGGACGTTGACTTACGTTGACTTTATAGTTTTTTAATAAAAATATACATAAAAACATAAATATATGTATATTTATATACGTTTTTACGAGGTTTTTACAAAAATATCCAAGAAATGAGCGAGAAAATCTTAAAAATTACGAATTTTACAAGAAAATCTTACAAATTGGCAAGAAGATCCGATAAATCGTGGCTTTGACTAAGTTTGACCCCGTTGACCGAGAAATCTCGGGAGATGAACATCTCGTCTCGGTTGCCTTCTAAAAACGAGATCTCAGGGGAGATCTCGGGGAGATCTCGGGAGATTTACAACACTGCGTAAGCATTTATATCTTATCTTTTATATATTAATTGTGTATCCATGTCTAGTGCTCGAGTATATATATTTATGCATGCTTGTATGCTAAATTTTGTCGTTAAATAGTTTATAATGAATCACGAATTAAATACATATATTACTGGTAAAAGGTATATGATATACATGTTTTTGGAAAGCTGGCGAAAAATCAATAACTTTTCATTTAGAAATCGCGTAATTTCGATGAACGAATCAAAAGATATGGTCAACTGAATTATGATTGACGTTAATTGGAATTGCTTTTGAATCTGCAATTAATATTTAAACAACTTGTTTGTAAGATTGATAAATTGGATTTTTGAATATTACCAACCGAGTAAATGAATCCTTATATAAGGTACGTCTCGTTTTGTTGAACTATTGTCAAAATTGACTTTTTGAAACGACTTTGGATAACTTTTGTATGTCGATCTCGAGCATTAGGATTGTGATACACTATAACCTGACCTAGCTTATTAGACATGTATTGACCAACATATGTTCTCTAGGTTGAGATCTACGGTTAATTTTGCATTCCAAGTTTCGGTCATTTTTGGTGAACGACTTTATGTGCTGCTAAGGTGAGTTTCATTTGCTCCCTTTTTAATTGCTTTTGCAATATATATTTTTGGGCTGAGAATACATGCACGTTATTTTAAACGCAATGGATACAAGTACATACTAAATTCTACACTGAGTTTGAACCGAAAATCCCTTAGCTTTGGTAACTAGTAACTGCCGGTTATAAGAACTGGTGGGCGCGAGTAGTAGTATATGGATCCATAGGGCTTGATAACCCCGTCCGAGCTAGAGCACTAGCCTTTTAACGGACGTATGCTATTTGAGAAGCGTACACGTTGGTTTGCGTGTATTATTAAGATGATTATACAAAGGGTATAAATTATATATACATTAAGTTTAGTTACCAGGGTGCTCAATTTCGTAGAATATTTTGATAAAAGTTTCTGGATGAAACAACTGAAAACTTGTGATTTACCTTTATATACAGATTATGCGCAACATTAAAACTATGAACTCACCAACCTTTGTGTTGACACTTTTAAGCATGTTTATTCTCAGGTTTCTAGAAGTCTTCCGCTGTTTGCTTATATGTGATACAAGCTATGTGCATGGAGTCATACATGCTTTATTCAAGAAAACTTTGCATTCACAAAATCATCACCGTGTATCTTATTTTGACTTCATTATCAACGGATGTATTATGGTAAACTATTATTTATGGTGATTGTCTATATGTAGAAATCATCAAACGTTGAAACCCTTAGAAATTGATATTCATTTATTGTGTACCTTTTGAAAAGAATGCAATGTTTACAAAACGTATCATATAGAGGTCAAATACCTCGCAATGAAATCAATGAATGACGTGTTCGTCCAGATGGATTTGGACGGGTCGTCACAGTTGGTATCAGAGCTTGAGGTCATAGGGAACCAGAATTTGCATTAGTGTGTTTAACTGATAATTGTTAGGATGCATTAGTGAGTCTGGACTATGACTGTATCTGTTTTTACCGAGTTTTGCTTACCATTTATTGTCGGAAATTACTTGCTTATCATTCCTAAGTCTAGACATATCTTACTGCATTTACTGCATAGATAGTGTATCGACAAAATTCATATCTTAGCGTATCTGTTACTTTAAACTTTTCCTGGCATCTTCCGAAAATTTCTCCGTAATTTATGGAATTTTGGTATTATATATATGTAAATTATGTATTGAAGAATACCAAATCTAAGTCCTATAATCTATTTCACATCAAAAATCATTTCCCTGATTACACAAAATGGATCCTGTATCTAGTTCAAATTCCTTAAACTCTGACAGCTATTCCGATATGGATATTCACCTGAACTCCGAAGATAGTGTAACCAGAATGGATCAACCAATCAGCCATCACCTATTCTGGATGAATTGGGGATGGGTTCGTAGCCTACTTAGTCATTGGAGACAAGAAGAAGGTGATCCCTTCCATCCACCACATTCCCCTCTTGGCGAAGAACCTGAAGCACTTACTGGCGAACTTGTTCGTAATACCATTTTTTCTCTCGTCTCCAGAGTATCTCATCACGATTATATACTATCCCATATTCTAAATCTTATTTATCCGATCGTCCGAACCACCGATCATCCCGGTATAATAGAAGAAGTCAACCAGCTTCGTGCTCGGGTAGTGGCTTTGGAGAATATGGTGCAAGGGTTACGAACACCACCAACAGCACCAGCAGCATAACCAGTACCACCATCATCAACACCAACAGTACCATTACCACCACCAACAATCACATCCACATCACACGCCTCAACATCACAATCTGTCCCTCGGATATCAACATCATACGCACCATAGGTACCAAGGAGTACCAACAACAATAAACGATGAAGTATTGATTCATAACTTCATCGAAGAAATATTCTACGGCGATTAGGTAATCTCTAAAATCTTAGAGATTATTTATCCCAGTTTTAACCGTAAATCAGATGAATAGAGATGATAGAAGGAAGAATAGAAACCTTGACAAGAATGGTGCGTAAGGTACAAGCTAGACTTGTTTTACCAACAGCATCAAAAGTACCCTTAGCCTCACCAGCACAGTCAGTGCTGTCAACATCGCCTCTAACATCACAAGCTCCGTCAGTTCAAGAAAGCACCGTGGACATCATTACGAGTCAACAACGAATATATTGTATCAATGAGTTATGAAGTAATAACTCAATTCCTCTAAAGAATTTATATGTATATCTTATATATATAAATTTTAAAACTATCATAAATCTTTTCGTACTAAGCTATTACTTATGAATTTTAAGGGGTAAATATTACTCGGATAATTCATATTACTAATATGTTATAATGTACATCTTTTGTTAACAACTTAACATTCGTTAACTACAATCTCTGTTTCAACTCAATGAATTCCATTTCATAATAAATCAAGTGTATTATTCAATTACATAATTGATTTTACATTTTCATTTTCAACATACTCGAAACTTTCCAGAAAACATCATCTGTGCCTTGTAAGGTTCACAAAAATTCCACGAGCATCAACATCCTTCACCGAGGAATATCAATAAGAATAAATAATGAAGTATTGATTTCGTTAGTAAAATACTCCGCAAAAATTATGTAATCTCTAATGTTTTAGAGATTATTCATTTCTAATTCAAGCCGAAAATCAAATGAGCTTAATATGATATTAACTCATTAAATCTGTATTACATCTGAAGAAAATATACATACATATATTTTCATAAAGACTGTAATGAAAATTCTTTTGTACAAAGTATTAATTGTGAAATCTTTAATGGGTAGGTAATACTCGGGAAATATATAAGTTCACAATTAATATGTTACATTGTACATTCTTCAACTTTGATTCAAAAAAAAAATTATTAACAATACTCACAACGATATACGATCGTTTTCATACAAATTCAATTACATATTCTGATATTGACGGATTAGAATCCAAGTCATAACTCTGAATCGGTGACATCATTCTTAGATCTCTACATCTTTCAAAGTTATACTTTGACTTTAAAACTGTGCAAGATCCTTTAATGTTGTTAATACCGAAAATAATCTTGCAATTCTTTTCAAGATATCAATTTTCATCACACTTCCAACCAGTCAACTTCAACTTTTCAGATTAAGCCTTATTGTAACCTTGACATATACATTCTTGTTATTGGGGAATCTTTCATGTCCCACCACATTAGCAGTAAACTTACCAGCAACTTCATTAGTCATTGGCTTAAGTCTCTTCGAAAAACCATTATAATTGTTCATTGAAACCCTATCATGTACTCATCCACATCTTGTAACAATAATTGCCATACCAACTATCGGGAATTACCAATCAGTATTTCGAATTTTGCAGCAATTCTATGCCAACAGTTATATATATACATATAATGTCTATCTTCTAGACTTACATACTCCGAATGTGAAGTTTCTGAAAAACATCCCAAACTACGAAACTAGTTCTCCAAAATTGAAAAAATGTTGATGAAGCAGCAAAAACTGTAAACGACCTTAACAGTCAAAAGTTTGATGATAAAGAGTAGTGTGTTGGAAAAGCACAGAAAAAGAGAAAGTTTGGTACTGAAAAACGGATTGAGCAAAGTATGAAGGAGGCTGTGGACAAATCACAAAGAATAAACCTGCCTTCAAAGAATCCAAATGATTCAGTATCTGCTGAAGCCATTAACTAATACATTGCTTCCGAATCTAAACCCTTGCGGACAATATTCTTCATCATCCTCTGATATTAGAAATTCTAAGATATCATCGTATCTTTCATTATAAATATCCTCCATATTTCTGGAGATAATTCCATAATCAATCTTATCGAAAATCAATTTTCTCCTTGCGATATCTGTGTAACATCATAAAAGAAACTATTTTAGTTTCTAAATTCTGAAACCTTCGAGTTTAAAATATGAATATTTTTGAAGTGGTGTTGGGAGCTGAAGCATGAGTTAGTATAATATAATGACACTTGATCAACGTGATTATATTACAGTAAGTCATGCTGAGTTTCTAATGGAACTTGATAAAGGTTCACAGATCACACCCTCATCATGAACCATGTTACATAACTCTTTTATTCTATTTAACCTCTAAACATATCAAGAAAATATTTTTCTTGATGATTCAGTTTTTTCCGGATATTCTGGTAATTTGACAAATCAAGATCGTGCCATTACGATTACCTTCTCAGAACATTAATTATGTTCATCCGAAACTTCATACCTATAAATTTTGGACCATTATCCGCTTGACTTAAGGTCGGGAAGAGAAATCGAAAGCATGGAGCTCTGAAATATAAAGGAGAATATAAGCCCAATAACAACCTCAAAATTTTCAAACCGTGTATATCAATGCGTATAGCAATATAAAGACACGGGAGAATGAAAAATACTATAATCCCAAGGTAATGGTAGAAGAAAATAACTTCCTCTGGTGGTAGATGAAAAAGAAGAATGACAGATATGAAAGTTAGGAGTATATCAAGAATCAGAACTGGATGAAGCATTTCACAATCTTTTGAAAGTATGAAATAAGGAAGAAGATTATAGGAGTGGTGAAAATAAATGGAACGGAAGAAGTCAATTTATAGCGAAATATCAGACATAGCAATCGAGGCAGATTACGTATTTAATCAAAAGAAATCTCAATTTCCTTAAATTTCGAAGAATCAAATCTTATTCAGATATGAAGATTTTCTATTCCATAAATTCCGGAATTTCCACCATGACTACGTCAGAAGTTAAGATAAACCGTTATTCCCTCATTTCACTATTTTACAATAACTTATCGCATAAGCTTCGAGTAATTGGATTGTTTTATCCATTTTATTCAACGGTGATAAAATTCTATTTATCAACTCATATTCATCATGAAAACATTTTTAGTGTTAGCCATGACGACCTCACTCAAATTTCGGGACGAAATTTCTTTAACGGGTAGGTACTGTGATGACCCGAAAATTTCTGACCAAATTTAAACTTAATCTTTGTATGATTAAACGTTTGCGACACGATAAGCAAAGTCTGTAATGTTGACTCACGAAAGTTTTGGAACTATATTCATATAATCAATTATTCTTTGACTGTTCTCGACGATTCACGAACAATATATATATAACTTAATGTGTATATATATATATATATATATATATATATATATATATATATATATATATATATATATGATTTCAAGTTATTTAGTAAACGATAGTAACATTCGTTTGTTAATTCGATTGATATTCAGATAAGTGAACTAAAACGTTTAAGATGAACAAGTAAAACACTAATTTGCTACAGTATTTTCGAATTGCTACAGTACCCAAAATGCTACAGTTTTTTCGAAAATCACTATTTTCTACAGTAAAAAAAAACTTTGCTACAGTTACAGTAACTTTGCTACAGTGAAACACTATTTCAAAATGAAAATGTATATATATATATTTTACAAGGTGATAAAATAAAATATTAACTTAATCTTAAAACGATTCGATTTAAAATAATATTATTAAATATATATTAATAAATAACTAGACGTTGATTTATAGAAATAAATGACCAAAACACTCAAATGTATAAGTTATATTTCAAGTGGTATAATTTATGGATAATTTAAATCTATATTTTGACAAAGGTACGAGTCACGAAACGTAAAGCACAAGTTTTCTCAGTGTACGAAAGGACGTTCGAGAAACCAGAAGTGGGACATAAGTCGAGTGAAGACGTACGACTTATCGGAACAAAAATTACAGATTAAGTATGCATGAGAATTTAATATAATATATAAATAATTATATAAATTAAATATATTATATATATTATAAAAAAATATGTCGACGAGCTAAAAGATAAAAGATTGTGAGCTGGATCCTTGGCTCATGCGATCGCATGGCTGCACCACACAAGCCTCATGCGATCGCATGAGGTGGTTTGGTGGCTCAAGTGCTATAAATTCGATCATTTTGCGTTTTGTTCACTTCACTTTATTATATATTACTCCGTAAGTTATTTATTTATTTAAATTATTATCATTATTATTATTATTATTATTATTATTATTAAGATTAATATTATTATTAATATTATTAGTATTATACATAAAATACTACGACGAGGTTATGTCCAAACGATTTCAAAAATAGTTTTCGAGCGGGATAGAGCTAAGGAAATTATGGGTTATTGCCAAGAAGGTTATGGGTATTGTTCGGGAGTATTACTTCTAAGTCAAACCTAGTGTTTATCATTTCTGTTGCGTCTACGTACTTTTCTACAATATTGAATCACAATATTGATACGTAAGCATTTATATCTTATCTTTTATATATTAATTGTGTATCCATGTCTAGTGCTCGAGTATATATATTTATGCATGCTTGTATGCTAAATGTCATCGTTAACAATTTATAATGAATCACTAATTAAATACATATATTACTGGTAAAAGTTATATGATATACATGTTTTTAAAAAGCTGGCGAAAAATCAATAACTTTTCATTTAGAAATCGCGTAATTTCGATGAACGAATCAAAAGATATGGTCAACTGAATTATGATTGACATTAATTGGAATTGCTTTTGAATCTGCAATTAATATTTAAACAACTTGTTTATAAGATTGATAAATTGGATTTTTGAATATTACCAACCGAGTAAATGAATCATTATATAAGGTACGTCTCGTTTTGTTGAACTATTGTCAAAATTGACTTTTTGAAACGACTTTCGATAACTTTTGTATGTCGATCTCGAGCATTAGGATTGTGATACACTATGACCTGACCTAGCTTATTAGACATGTATTGACCAACATATGTTCTCTAGGTTGAGATCTACGGTTAATTTTGCATTCCAAGTTTCGGTCATTTTTGGTGAACGACCTTATGTGCTGCTAAGGTGAGTTTCATTTGCTCCCTTTTTAATTGCTTTTGCAATATATATTTTTAGGCTGAGAATACATGCACTTTATTTTAAACGCAATGGATACAAGTACATACTAAATTTTACACCGAGTTTGAACCGAAAATCCCTTAGCTTTGGTAACTAGTAACTGCCGGTTATAAGAACTGGTGGGCGCGAGTAGTAGTATATAGATCCATAGGGCTTGATAACCCCGTCCGAGCTAGAGCACTAGCCTTTTAATAGACGTATGCTATTTGAGAAGCGTACACATTGGTTTGCGTGTATTATTAAGATGATTATACAAAGGGTATAAATTATATATACATTAAGTTTAGTTACCAGGGTGCTCAATTTTGTAGAATATTTTGATAAACGTTTCTGGATGAAATAACTAAAAACTTGTGATTTACCTTTATATATAGATTATGCGCAACATTAAAACTATGAACTCACCAACCTTTGTGTTGACACTTTTAAGCATGTTTATTCTCAGGTTTCTAGAAGTCTTCCGCTGTTTGTGTCATAACCCGTCCTTAACCATAAGAACGCGTTAGATAACGTATGATTTCATTGCGAGGTATTGACCTCTATATGAGACATTTTTGAAAGAAAACTGCATATATTATACATTACAAACCATAACCATTATTTTTGTTACAAGCTTAAGACAATAAAAAGAAGATTAACGTTTAGCGATAATCTTCGACTTACAAACTTTACAAATGATGACAACAACACGGTTTCTAGCATATTTTACAATACAACATCTCGGATATGCAGTTTTATTTTTGACACAAACATGCGTACGCAAGATCCTGGTTAGATCCAACATGATGCAACGGAAGCTTCTAATTATCACCTGAGAATAGACATGTTTAAAACGTCAACATAAAGTTGGTGAGATATAGGTTTAATGCCGGCAGCAATATATATATAGACCACAAGATTTCGTATATAAACAGTTTAATAAAAGTATTCTAAGTGGTTGAGCACTTGGTAACCATACTTAACATTTTCACGTCGCATATTCCCTTTAATATGAAATCTTACTACACCGTACCAAGTGTAGTCACAAAACGAAGTACTGTGCAACCGTTGAATACTGGTCGTCCAGTCCGGTTGGGGTTGTCAGGCCCGATAGATCTATCAACAGGATTCGCGTTTACAATACCGCTGTAAATATTAGTTACCAAGCTACAGGGAAGTATGCCAGTGGTACAACTCAACGTAGAACATATTTTTCAGTTACTTGTGTCCATATCGTAAAACATAAAATACATGTATTCTCATCCCGAAATATTTAGAGTTTAAAAGTGGGACTATATACTCACTCTTGTCTTGATGATATAAATAATTTGACTCGGTCTTCCGGTTGATATCACGAACCTATCCATATATAATATATCAATATGTTTTCATTTTTAAACAAACGTTATAAATATATACTTGTTATACTTTTAATACTTTGAATAATTCCTTAGTCCGTAGTTAGCAGTCCGATGTTAGTAATTCAATTTTAATGGTTCATTTTTAGATGTTTAATATACCCGCAATGAAATAAATAAAACCCCCAACGAAATCAATAAAACCCCATCGTATATGTGTTGGTCGAGATTAATCTTGACCCATGGTACCGGTGTTGTCAAATGACGTGTTGCGTACATAAAGTACCGGTGTTGTCAAATGACGTGTTGCGTACAATCATGGGATCTTATGATTAATCTTCTCGTGTTGTTTACGGGTGATCCTGAACCATATAAAATTGAATTATAAGTACATATATATAAAATATCATGTTATCTTAGAAATATGTGATTTATATCATTTTTTTCCAATTGATCCCGTAGTTGAAATGATCTAGGATAACCAATTTTGTTTCGGTCATAGTTTCTTCGTTACAAATCCGTTTTCGTTGATTCAAATTGCCATCTTCTTGGATCGAGTTCTTCTTTAAGACTATGAACTGTAAATACCTTGGTTTGTATTCAAAATCATACGGCATAAGTGAAACATTAGTGAAACATATGAAGTTAAACATTTTTGTTACAACAAAATCATTTAATGACCATTTTTCTAAAAATACTTATACTTTGAAAAACCAAGTTTTACCTTGTTAAATTAGCATATACATAAGTTATATTACAGGTCTTGAAGTATTTTAAAAGTTAAGTTAGAAGGATCTATTTAGTTTGCAAACAAGTTTGAAAACATTCAAACTATGTTCTTGTTGTTAAACTTGTATACCACAAAATATGATAGCTATATATATATGAATCGAATAAGGTTATGAACATAAATTCTACCTCAAGTTCCTTGGATAAGATTGCTGTAAAAGAGGAGTAAGAAGCTAGAATCAAAAGGGTGATAGAAGTGGATGAAAGATTGGAAGTAAGTTGGTGTTCTTGGAAGGTTTTCTTGAAGTGTTTTTGTATGGTTTTCTTATGGTGTTTTAGTATGGTTTTTGAAGCTAGATCTTCTTGGAAACTTTGCTGAATTGATTAAGGGTTTTAAGGCTATGGAAGAGTGTGTGTTTTGCTAGAAAAATGAGAGTAATACTTGAATCAAAATGAGGATCCCATGACCTCCTTAAAAACGTGATTATGAGGGGGACATGGACAAATTTTCAAGTTGTAATCTTGTGTAATTAGTCAATAAGCTTCCAAATTCAATTACCTTATACCAAGGGCAGTATAAAGGGCTGGTTAGGTGGTGATTTGACATGTATATACCAATAGTAAATACGTATAGAAGCTAGGTATGATACGAGTACAAATACTCTAGGTATACGTATAGAAATTTTGTGAAAAATGGAAAGAGGATTCAAATATAGCTATCTTTTGTGAATACACTTACATGGTTTTATGTATTTAAGTCTTTAAAAGTGATTAAATACATTACTTATACAATATATGTATAACATTATAAGTCTTAAGTATTTATGTCAAATAACGTTACGTATAGTTATCGTTTTGAAAACTTAAGTTAGTAGTTTCAAAATATACTTGTAACTTATTGTTATTAATACAAAATGAGATATTAAAACATTCTTTAATCATGTTAAATATGTATATATACATATATATACACAAACGTATAATTATCATATATTGTATAGTTCGTGATATCATCGGTCAAACTAGACGGTCAAACGTTGTGTAAAACTCTTTTCGGAAACATAAGTCTCAACAATTTGGATTGCTTATCAAGTTGGCAAGGTTTAATTTATGTAAATATTAATCTTATAAGTATAGAATGATCGAAAAAGTGCGGGTCGTTACATTACCTCCCCGTTAAATAAATTTCGTCCCGAAATTTTAAAATTGTACCTATTTTGCGTCATCGAGAAACAAGTGCGGATACTTTCGTTTCATCTGATCCTCGCGTTCCCAAGTAAACTCGGGACCTCTTCTAGCATTCCAACGAACCTTAACAATCGGTATATTACTCTGTTTGAGCTGTTTAACTTCACGGTCCATGATTTCGATTGGTTCTTCGACGAATTGTAGTTTCTCGTCGACATGGATTTCTTCAAGAGGAATGGTGAGGTCTTCCTTTGCAAGACACTTCTTAAGGTTTGAGACGTGAAAGGTATTATGTACTCCGGCGAGTTGTTGTGGTAACTCGAGTCGATAAGCTACCGGTCCAATGCGTTCGATGATCTTAAACGGGCCTACGTATCTTGGGTTCAGTTTACCCCTTTTGCCGAAACGTATTACACCTTTCCAAGGTGACACCTTTAGCATAACCATGTCCCCGACCTGAAACTCTAATGGTTTCCTTCGAACATCGGCGTAGCTCTTTTGGCGACTACGGGCTGTTTTCAATCTCTCCTTGATTTGTACTATCTTCTCGGTCGTTTCATGTATGATCTCGGGACCAGTTAAATGTCGATCTCCTACTTCATTCCAACAGATAGGAGATCTACACTTCCTTCCGTACAATGCTTCGAATGGCGCAGCTCCAATGCTCGCATGATAACTATTATTATACGAGAATTCTGCTAACGGTAGATATTTATCCCATCCGTTTCCAAAATCGATCACACATGCCCTGAGCATGTCTTCGAGAGTCTGAATCGTTCTTTCACTCTGTCCATCGGTTTGTGGATGATATGCGGTACTCATATCCAACCGAGTTCCTAGTGCCTCCTGTAGTGATTGCCAAAATTTTGAAGTAAATCTACTATCACGATCGGATATAATGGAAATAGGTATTCCATGCCTTGAAACTATTTCCTTTATATATAATCGTAATAATTTCTCCATTCTATCTGTTTCCTTTATAGGCAAGAAATGTGCAGATTTGGTAAGACGATCAACAATTACCCAAATGGTGTCGTATCCCCAGGCAGTCTTTGGTAACTTCGTGATGAAATCCATGGTAATACCGTCCCATTTCCATTCTGGAATTTCTGGTTGTTGAAGTAACCCTGACGGCTTTTGGTGTTCTGCCTTGACTTTGGAACAAGTTAAACACTCCCCAACATATGTTGCAACGTCGGTCTTTAAATTAGGCCACCAATAACGTGTCTTAAGATCTTGATACATCTTTCCAACTCCAGGATGTATCGAGTATCTTGTCTTATGTGCCTCGTTCAATATCAACTTCCTTAATCCACCCAACTTCGGTACCCAAATACGATTTGAAAAATATCTAATTCCGTCTTCCCGTATAACGAGTTGCTTCTCATACTTCTTCATTATTTCATTCTTTATGTTTTCTTTATTGAGTGCTTCTCGTTGAACTTCTTTGATTTGTGAGTTGAGATTCATACGAATTTTTATGTTCATTGCTCGAACTCGAATTGGTTCTCGTTCCTTTCTGCTTAGTGCGTCAGCCACCACATTCGCTTTCCCGGGATGATAACGAATTTCACAATCATAGTCGTTTATTAACTCGACCCACCTACGTTGCCTCATGTTCAATTGTTTCTGATCAAAAATATGTTGAAGGCTTTTATGATCAGTAAACACAGTGAATTTAACCCCATACAAGTAATGTCTCCACATCTTCAATGCAAACACGACTGCTCCCAGTTCTAGATCGTGCGTCGTATAATTCCGCTCGTGAATCTTCAATTGTCGGGATGCAAATGCAATTACTTTCTTTCGTTGCATAAGAACACAACCAAAACCTTGTCGCGAAGCGTCACAATATATTTCAAAATCATCGTTCCCTTCTGGTAACGATAAAATAGGCGCCGTAGTTAACTTCTTCTTCAGTATTTGAAATGCGTTCTCCTGCTCCGAGGTCCATTCATATTTCTTCCCTTTTTGCGTTAACGCTGTCAATGGCTTAGCTATTCGGGAAAAATCTTGAATAAACCTTCTATAATAACCGGCTAAACCCAAAAATTGGCGTATCTGTGTTGGTGTCTTAGGAGTCTCCCATTTTTCAATAGTTTCAGTTTTTGCTGGATCAACCTGAATTCCTTCGCTATTAACAACATGGCCAAGAAATTGCACTTCTTTCAACCAAAAAGCACACTTAGAAAATTTAGCATATAGCTGTTCTTTTCTTAACAACTCCAATATCAACCTTAAATGCTCTTCATGCTCTTGCTCACTCTTGGAATAGATAAGAATATCATCAATGAAAACGATAACAAACTTATCTAAATACGGACTACAAACTCGATTCATGAGGTCCATGAATACAGCTGGCGCATTCGTCAATCCAAACGGCATAACCAAAAATTCGTAATGACCATAACGTGTCCGAAAAGCAGTTTTCGGAATGTCCTCTTCTTTAACGCGTAGTTGATGATAGCCCGATCTTAGATCGATTTTCGAATAAATACATGATCCTTGCAGTTGATCAAATAAGTCATCAATTCTCGGTAGTGGATATCGATTCTTGATAGTTAACTTATTTAATTCACGATAGTCTATACACATCCTGAAAGATCCATCTTTCTTCTTAACAAACAAAATTGGAGCTCCCCACGGTGAAGTACTCGGTCGTATGAATCCACGGTCCAGTAATTCTTTTAACTGACTTTGAAGTTCTTTTAACTCGGACGGTGCAAGTCTATATGGAGCACGAGCCACTGGTGCAGCTCCTGGTACTAAATCTATTTGAAATTCTACCGATCTAAATGGAGGTAATCCCGGCAATTCTTCCGGAAAAACTTCAGGAAAATCTCTTGCCACAGGCACGTCGTTGATGCACTTTTCTTTCTTTTCGACTTTATTAACATGTGCTAAAATAGCGTAACATCCCTTTTCTAAACACTTCTTGGCTTTCAAACAGCTAATGAGTTTTAGCTTTGAATTACCCTTCTCTCCATAAATCATCACCGGTATTTTATCCTTACCAGGAATACGAATTGCCTTCTTGGCACAAACAACTTCCGCTCCTATTTTGGACATCCAGTCCATGCCGACTATTACATCAAAACCTCCTAATTCTACGGGTATTAAGTCGATTTTAAATGTTTCTCCGGCTAGATTTATTTCACAATCACGACAAATTTTATCGGCTTTAATTAGTTTACCATTAGCTAACTCAATCAAGTACTTAGCATCCAGAGGTAATGATGGACAATTCAATTTAGTGTAAAAATTTATACACACGTAACTTCTATCGGCGCCAGTATCAAATAAAATAGATGCTGATAAGTTATTAATGGTAAACGTACCCGTAACAAGCTCCGGGTCTTCTCGTGCCTCTCTAGCATTAATAACAAACGCTCTTCCACGTGCAGGTCCACCATTCTGATTCGGGCACTGGCTCTTATAGTGACCTTGTTTTCCACACCCAAAACAAGTAATGTTAGCCAAAGCAGTTCTATTTGCGTTGGTGGCAGGAGTCTTGTTACCATTTGCATTTGTAACGAGAGCCTTACAATCTTCAGCAAGATGTCCCTGTCGATTGCATTTGGTGCACAACACACTACAGTAACCAAAGTGATGTTTGTGACAACGGTTGCATAAAGGACTTTGTCCTTTGTAACCAAAGCCTGAACCGCTACCCGCACCTTTCGTGGTTTCTTGTTTCTTATAAGGTTGTTGTGGGTTACCTCGATCATAACCTCCATTCCACTTTTTCTTGTTCCCCAATACCTTCACCTCAGTATTGAATGCTTTCTTGTCCAAAATGACCTGATCCATTAGCTCGTTTGCCATGGTTATAGCTTCATGAATTGTCTTAGGTTTCGATGCTGTAACGTTTGCCTTGACCTTTTTGGGCAAACCACCTTTGTACATTTCAATCTTCCGTGCTTCGGTTGGAACCAATTCAGGACATAGTAAAACCAATTCCATGAATCGCTGATTGTAGTTGGTGATTTCAGTACCAACCACCTTCAAACTTCGTAACTCATCTTCTAACTTAATAACCTCATTCCTTGGACAATACTCGGTGATTATCATTGTTTTGAATTCTTCCCATGGAGTATCATAAGCTACATCTCCTCCTACCGCCTTCACATAATTCTTCCACCATGTGAGTGCACTATCTTGTAAAGTGCATGATGCATACTTGGTCATGTCCTTTTCAACACAACCACTGATTTTAAACACAGTCTCCATTTTTTCTATCCATCGGGTTAAACCGATCGGTCCTTCTGTTCCACTGAATGATGAGGGCTTGCAAGCTTGGAAAGTCTTGTAAGTACATCCTACACGAGGATTTGGATTAACTGCAGCAGCTCTTGCAGCTTCGACCCATAACATTCTATCGTTCACTCGTTGATTGATGAGTTCCTCGAGTTCTTGTTCCGTCATTCGATTCAATCGCGCCATTTCCTAATGAAAAAAAATAATTATTCACATGGATTATTATAGATGTAGTGTGTATTTATAGTACATTATAGCTTGTTAATAATATGAACCAGGTATTATTATAAAAGCCTTTTCTTCTTATTAGCGTTTTATAATTATATCTTGGGTAGTACCTACCCGTTAATGTTCATACTTAATAGCTTAGTACAGAACCAATTACTACAATCTAAATAATACTTAACCATGGAAAATTATTGCATTTCATACTTCGCTATTTTACATATGCTTATCTTACATCAAACTTTAAGCAAACCACACTAATAATATTATACAAAACATTATTTGATTCCATGGTTTAATACGGCAGTGCATCGTTCGGTCTATTTTCTAGGGCGTTTAGTTCCAATGAATGGCCTAACGCTTATCCTAGCTGTCTGCCTACGTTTTGGCTGAGGAGCCGAAGAACTAGACGCCGGGATAGCACTAATAGGAATAGCGGGAATAGGGGTGGTAGTGTTGAGTGGAATTGGTGCCACGTCATTCTCACTAAGTTCGGGATTTGAATTTTCTAATTCATTCGCTTTTCGTTTCTTTCCTTGATCGAATTTTTCTTTCGTAATTTCTAGTATTTCTTCCTCGGGTTCACTTTCTTCTTCGGGTTCACTTTCCTCTTCGGGTTCACTTTCCTCCTCGGGTTCACTTTCCGATATTTCAATAGTTGGTTCATCCGGAAATTGTGAGTCTTCCCCAAAAATACCACTTTCGTCATCGGATATGTTAATGACTGAAACACAATCTGAAGGTTCTGATTCGGAGTCGCTGAATGTGATAATAAGTTTCGAGCCCGACATCTATCACACAACAACTAACCCATTAGTACTTACATAATATTTACACATAAATTTTAACCAACAGTGATAAGCAATGGTTTTTTTTTTTTTTTTTTAAAATCAGACCCGGTCAAAGTCCAGACTTTACTAATGTATCCTAACGACTTCTTGGTTAGACACACTAATGCAAACCTGGTTCGCTAAGACCAACGCTCTGATACCACATGTCATAACCCGTCCTTAACCATAAGAACGCGTTAGATAACGTATGATTTCATTGCGAGGTATTGACCTCTATATGAGACATTTTTGAAAGAAAACTGCATATATTATACATTACAAACCATAACCATTATTTTTGTTACAAGCTTAAGACAATAAAAAGAAGATTAACGTTTAGCGATAATCTTCGACTTACAAACTTTACAAATGATGACAACAACACGGTTTCTAGCATATTTTACAATACAACATCTCGGATATGCAGTTTTATTTTTGACACAAACATGCGTACGCAAGATCCTGGTTAGATCCAACATGATGCAACGGAAGCTTCTAATTATCACCTGAGAATAGACATGTTTAAAACGTCAACATAAAGTTGGTGAGATATAGGTTTAATGCCGGCAGCAATATATATATAGACCACAAGATTTCGTATATAAACAGTTTAATAAAAGTATTCTAAGTGGTTGAGCACTTGATAACCATACTTAACATTTTCACGTCGCATATTCCCTTTAATATGAAATCTTACTACACCGTACCAAGTGTAGTCACAAAACGAAGTACTGTGCAACCGTTGAATACTGGTCGTCCAGTCCGGTTGGGGTTGTCAGGCCCGATAGATCTATCAACAGGATTCGCGTTTACAATACCGCTGTAAATATTAGTTACCAAGCTACAGGGAAGTATGCCAGTGGTACAACTCAACGTAGAACATATTTTTCAGTTACTTGTGTCCATATCGTAAAACATAAAATACATGTATTCTCATCCCGAAATATTTAGAGTTTAAAAGTGGGACTATATACTCACTCTTGTCTTGATGATATAAATAATTTGACTCGGTCTTCCGGTTGATATCACGAACCTATCCATATATAATATATCAATATGTTTTCATTTTTAAACAAACGTTATAAATATATACTTGTTATACTTTTAATACTTTGAATAATTCCTTAGTCCGTAGTTAGCAGTCCGATGTTAGTAATTCAATTTTAATGGTTCATTTTTAGATGTTTAATATACCCGCAATGAAATAAATAAAACCCCCAACGAAATCAATAAAACCCCATCGTATATGTGTTGGTCGAGATTAATCTTGACCCATGGTACCGGTGTTGTCAAATGACGTGTTGCGTACATAAAGTACCGGTGTTGTCAAATGACGTGTTGCGTACAATCATGGGATCTTATGATTAATCTTCTCGTGTTGTTTACGGGTGATCCTGAACCATATAAAATTGAATTATAAGTACATATATATAAAATATCATGTTATCTTAGAAATATGTGATTTATATCATTTTTTTCCAATTGATCCCGTAGTTGAAATGATCTAGGATAACCAATTTTGTTTCGGTCATAGTTTCTTCGTTACAAATCCGTTTTCGTTGATTCAAATTGCCATCTTCTTGGATCGAGTTCTTCTTTAAGACTATGAACTGTAAATACCTTGGTTTGTATTCAAAATCATACGGCATAAGTGAAACATTAGTGAAACATATGAAGTTAAACATTTTTGTTACAACAAAATCATTTAATGACCATTTTTCTAAAAATACTTATACTTTGAAAAACCAAGTTTTACCTTGTTAAATTAGCATATACATAAGTTATATTACAGGTCTTGAAGTATTTTAAAAGTTAAGTTAGAAGGATCTATTTAGTTTGCAAACAAGTTTGAAAACATTCAAACTATGTTCTTGTTGTTAAACTTGTATACCACAAAATATGATAGCTATATATATATGAATCGAATAAGGTTATGAACATAAATTCTACCTCAAGTTCCTTGGATAAGATTGCTGTAAAAGAGGAGTAAGAAGCTAGAATCAAAAGGGTGATAGAAGTGGATGAAAGATTGGAAGTAAGTTGGTGTTCTTGGAAGGTTTTCTTGAAGTGTTTTTGTATGGTTTTCTTATGGTGTTTTAGTATGGTTTTTGAAGCTAGATCTTCTTGGAAACTTTGCTGAATTGATTAAGGGTTTTAAGGCTATGGAAGAGTGTGTGTTTTGCTAGAAAAATGAGAGTAATACTTGAATCAAAATGAGGATCCCATGACCTCCTTAAAAACGTGATTATGAGGGGGACATGGACAAATTTTCAAGTTGTAATCTTGTGTAATTAGTCAATAAGCTTCCAAATTCAATTACCTTATACCAAGGGCAGTATAAAGGGCTGGTTAGGTGGTGATTTGACATGTATATACCAATAGTAAATACGTATAGAAGCTAGGTATGATACGAGTACAAATACTCTAGGTATACGTATAGAAATTTTGTGAAAAATGGAAAGAGGATTCAAATATAGCTATCTTTTGTGAATACACTTACATGGTTTTATGTATTTAAGTCTTTAAAAGTGATTAAATACATTACTTATACAATATATGTATAACATTATAAGTCTTAAGTATTTATGTCAAATAACGTTACGTATAGTTATCGTTTTGAAAACTTAAGTTAGTAGTTTCAAAATATACTTGTAACTTATTGTTATTAATACAAAATGAGATATTAAAACATTCTTTAATCATGTTAAATATGTATATATACATATATATACACAAACGTATAATTATTATATATTGTATAGTTCGTGATATCATCGGTCAAACTAGACGGTCAAACGTTGTGTAAAACTCTTTTCGGAAACATAAGTCTCAACAATTTGGATTGCTTATCAAGTTGGCAAGGTTTAATTTATGTAAATATTAATCTTATAAGTATAGAATGATCGAAAAAGTGCGGGTCGTTACAGTTTGCTTATATGTGATACAAGCTATGTGCATGGAGTCATACATGCTTTATTCAAGAAAACTTTGCATTCACAAAATCATCACCGTGTATCTTATTTTGACTTCATTGTCAACGGATGTATTATGGTAAACTATTATTTATGGTGATTGTCTATATGTAGAAATCATCAAATGTTGAAAACCTTAGAAATTGATATTCATTTATTGTGTACCTTTTGAAAAGAATACAATGTTTACAAAACGTATCATATAGAGGTCAAATACCTCGCAATGAAATCAATGAATGACGTGTTCGTCCAGAAGGATTTGGATGGGTCGTCACACCGAGGTTTGACTTGTTGACCATATTTGCATGACCTACTGAGATGTTTGAATTTAGTTGACCACTTTGACCGAGTTGACTTTAGGGTTGACTTTGGTTGACTTGCTTGGATTAGTTGACTTTTACTTATTCGTTGAGTCAGTCTGAGCACTAGGACTTTGCGTACACTATGGGTTGACATAGTATAACCTATATGTGTATACTTAAGATGACTTACATGGTTAGGTTGCATTGTTCGATCGAGATTGTTCGACTACAATACGTTTTGCTAAGATATTTCAGGTGCTTTTGCTAAGGTGAGTCTACAGTCCCTTTTTCATTAACATTTTTGGGATGAGATACATGCTGCTTTTGAAACTATTTCTTAAACTGTGTTTACAACTATATTACATATTAGGCACGAGTAACTTACCAAGAATATACATATGAGTTCAGATCAAAAATCTCTTAGCTTGATTATATTAGTTAGTTTATGTAAGCTCGACTTATAGGGACGGTACCGTTAGGTTTGACAAACCTCACCGCAACATAAACAGGTGCTTATGTAGTTGTTACTCGTACACTTGATCGGTGTATCGCCAGGATAGGGTAAACTAAGACGTGTGCTCGGCTCACGCAAAAGTTAAAGCTTTATAATCAAATGCTCATGATAAGTGTATATTATTACGAAGCTTTTCAGAAATCTCGTGGCCTAACTTACGATGAATGTTACTTGAACTTGATGTTTACAAACCTAAAACTAGACATGGTAATGTCTACAAACATATGAAACAAAGAGAACTTTTTGATGTCACTCACAGATGAAACTTGACATCCTACAAACAGTTTATTACTTAGCATTTGCTATACGCAAAATTTTGAGAATAAACCTTAGCGGTATATTCTGATAAACAATTTTGAGAAATGATTTTCGATAAACGATTTATGGAAACTGTTTTATGAAACATACGAGAACTATTTACTCAAACCTGTAGATTCACTCAACTTTATGTTGATCCGTTTTGCATGTTTTATCTTAGGTATTAGTTGCTTCCGCTGTAGAATACTGCTGTTATGTAGAAGTCAAGCCAAGCATTGGGACCAGAGTTAATACGCCGTTAGTGGATTCTGACGGGGTATTACACACCTTTATGAATATACTATGCTTGAATTATGTTATGAGTTATATGTATCCTTATATGTTTTTTCTGCTTGTTTGTGTTTTTACCTGCTGCAGAAGAAGAGGTGCAGGTCTACACGACTTTTAAGAAAACCAACTTGGATCCTCTTGTTGTATTTAAACGACCAAAAACCCCTGCTGAGGTTGAAGCTGACAAAGCAAAGGATGCAAAATTTGAACAACAATTAAAGAGCCCAGAATGGCCTGCGGAAGGTGGGGATGGCAATGTTAATCATACATCATCTGATGTTGAAATTATTCCCACAGATGGCGCCATATGTTGGTACAATTTTCCGTATAACGGGCGTAAGGTACCAGTACAAAACAATATTCGCCTAGTGTGACGATCGCTCCAAATCCATATGGACGAATACGTCATTCATCGATTTCATTGCGAGGTATTTGACCTCTATATGATACGTTTTATAAACATTGAATTCTTTTGAAAAGGTATACCATAATGAATATTTAAATCCAAGGTTTTCGACATCTGATGATTTCTACATATAGACAATCACCGTAAATAATAGTTTACAATAATACTTCCGTTGACAATGCAGTCAAAATAGATACATGATGATGGTTTTGTGAAAGCAACGTTTTCTTGAATAAAGCATGTATGACTCCATGCACAAAGCTTGTCTAACATATAAGCAAACAGCGGAAGACTTCTAGGGAACCTGAGAATAAACATGCTAACAAGTGTCAACACAAAGGTTGGTGAGTTCATAGTTTTAATGTATCACATAATCTGTATATAAAGGTGGATCACAAGATTTCAGTTGTTTCATCCAGAAACGTTTATCAAAATATTCTACAAGATTGAGCACCCTGGTAACTAAACTTTAACGTATATATAATAAGTACCCATGTTTTAACATACATGCAACCAACATGTACACGCAAACCAATGTGTACTAATCTCAAATAGCATACATCTGTTTTATAGTTCAGGCTAGGGTTTCTATAGCTGGAACAGATGGGGATGTCAAGCCCTATGGATCCATATACCACTATTCGTGCCCACCAGTTCTTAAAACTGGCAGTTACTAGTTACCAAAGCTAAGGGATTTTCGGTTCAAACTTGGTGTAGAATTTAGTATGTACTTGTATCCATTGCGTTTAAAATAAAGTGTATGTATTCTCAGCCCAAAACTATAGATTGTAAAAGCAATTAAAAATGGAGCATATGAAACTCACCTTAGCAGCACAAAAAGTCGTTCACCGAAATGTGACCGAAACTCGGAATATTAAATAATCGTAGATCTCAACCTAGAAAACATATGTTGGTCAATAAATGTCTATCAAGCTAGGTCAGGTTATAGTGTATCACAATCCTAATGCTCGAGATCGACATACAAAATTTATCCAAAGTTGTTTCAAAAAGTCAATTTTTACAGTTGTTTAACAAAACGAGATGTGCCTTATATAAGGATTCATTTACTCGGCTAGTAGTATTCAAAAATCCAATTTATCAATCTCATAAACAGGTTTTTTAAATCTTAATTGCAGATTCAAAAGCAATTCCAATTATCATTAATCATAATTCAGTTGTCCATATCTTTTAATTCGTTCATCGAAATTACGCGATTTCTAAATGAAAAGTTATTGATTTTTCGCCAGCTTTCCAAAAACATGCATATCATATACCTTTTATCAGTAATATATGTATTTAATTCGTGATTCATCATAAACTATTTAATGACGAAATTTAGCATACAAGCATGCATAAATATATATACTCGAGCATTAGACATGGATACACTATTAATATATAAAATATAAGATATGAATGCTCACTTATCAATATTGTGATTCAATATTGCAGGAAAGTACGTAGACGCAACAGAGATGATAAACACTAGGTTTGACTTGCAAATATTACCCACGGACATTACCCATAACCTCCATAGCTATAACCCATAGTTTTCTTAACTCTATCCCGCTCGAAAACTTGTTTTGAAAGTGACACGCTCATGACCTCGTCGTAGTATTTTATGTATAATACTAATAATAATACTACTAATAATAATAAGATTAATAATAATATTAATCTTAATCTTAATAATAATAATAATAATAATAATAATAATAATAATAATAATAATAATAATAATAATAATAATAATATAAATAATTATATAACAGAGGGAGTAAGATATAAAATATGTGTGTGTGTACGTCGAGCAAACTGGCCAATTTATAGAAGGTTTCTGAATCCTGACTGCCATGCGATCGCATGGGATGCCCTGACAGCTCACAAACTTTTGTTGTTTTGTTTGTCGACATAATATTAATTATATTTATAATATATATAATTTATATTAATTATATATATATTATATTATATTCTCGTGCATAGGTGACTTGAAATTTTTGTTCCGATAAGTCATACATCGTCACTCGACTTATGTCCCGGTTCCGGATTTTCGAACGTCCTTTCGTACGCTGAGAAAACTTGTACTTTACGTTTCGCAACTCTTACCTTTGTCAAAATATAGACTTAAATTATCCATAAACTATATCACTTGAAATATAACTTAAACATTTGAGTGTTTTCGTCATTTACTTCAATAAATCATCTTCTCGTTATTTACAACAATAATAGTATTATCAAACATTTAATAACCAAGTTAATATAAACACGTTTTAAATACACGTCGCAAGTTATTCATACAATTAATATTCCAACTTATCATAAATATTCAAATAGATATTTAAACCAATAAGTTTAATGTACGGTATCAACAATTAATACATTGTTACGTTTTCAGGTTATAGTATATATATATATATATATATATATATATATATATATATATATATATATATATATATATATATATATACATATATACATATAATTGTTTGCGAATCGTCGAGAACAAACGAAGGGTAATTGAACATATGAAAGTAGTTCAAAAATTTTGAGATTCAGTTTTACAGACTTTGCTTATCGTGTCGGAAACGTTAATCATTAAGTTTAAATTTGGTCCGAATTTTTAAGGTCATCACAGTACCTACCTGTTAAAGAAATTTCGTCCCGAAATTTGAGTGAGGTCGTCATGGCTAACAATAAAAATGTTTTCATGACGAATATGAGTTGATAAATAGAATTTTATCACCGTTGAATAATATGGATAAAACAATCCAATTACTCGAAGCGTATGAGAGAAGTTATCGTAAAAGAGTGAAATGAAGAATAAAGATTCGTCTTAACTTTTGACGTAGTAACGCTTGATTTCCAGAATTTTAAGGAATAGAAAATCTTCATAATCTAGATAAGATTTGATTCTTCAAAATTTAAGGAAATTAAGATTTCTTTAAATGCATAATATGCCTCGATTGCTATGTCTGATATTTCGCTATAAATTGACCTCTCCCGTTTCATTATTTTCATCACTCCTACATCTTCTTCCTCAATTCATACTTTCAAAAGATTGTGAAAATGCTTCATCTAGTTCTGATTCTTGATATATTCCTAACTTTCATATCTGTCATTCTTCTTTTTCATCTACTACCAGAGGAATTTATTTACTTTTACTATTACCTTGGGGTTATAGTGTTTTTAATTCTCCCGTGCCTTTACGTTGCAATACGTATCGATATGCACGGTTTGTAATTTATGTGTTGTTATCGGGCTTTATATTTTCCATTATATTTCGGAGCTTCATGCATTCATTTTCTCTTCCCGACTTTAAGTCAAGCGAATAATGGCTAGAATTCGTAGGTATGAAGTTTTGGATGAACATAACTAATGTTCTAAGAAAGAAATTATAATGGCACGATCTTGATTTGTCAAATTACCAGAATATCTGGAAAAGACCGAATCATCAAGAAAAATATTTTCTTGATATGTTTAGAGGTTAAATAGAATGAAAGAGTTATGTAATATGGTTCATGATGAGGTTGTGATCTGTGAATCATCGCGTTCCATTAAAAACTCAGCATGACTTACTGTAATATAATTACGTTGATCAAGTGTCATTATATTATACTAACTCATGCTTCAGTTCCCAACACTACTTCAAAAACATCCATTTTTCAAAATTTTCAGAATTTAGAAACTAAAATAGTTTCTTTTATGATGTAACACAGATAGCGCGAAGAGATAAATAATTTCGAATAATAATAGTTATGAAGATATCTTCAGAAATATCGAAGATATTTATAATGAAAGATATAATGATATCTTAGAATTTCTAATATCGAAGGATGATGAAGAAGATTTGTTCGTAACAGTTTTGAGTCAGGAGCAAGGTATTCGTTAATGACTTCAGCAGATACTGAATCATTTGTATTCTTTGAAGGCAGGTTTAGTCTTTGTGATTTGTCCACATCCTCCTTCATGATTTGCTCAATCCGTTTTTCAGTACCAAACTTTCACTTTTTCTGTGTTTTTCCAACACACTACTCTTTATCATCAAACTTTCGACTGTTAAAGTCGTTTACAGTTTTTGCTGCTTCATCAGCATTTTTCCAAAATTCGGAGAACTAGTTTCGCAGTTTGGGTGTTTTTTAGAAACTTCACATTCGAAATAAGTAAGTCTAGGAGATAGACATTATATGTATATATATAACTGTTGGCGTAGAATTGCTGCGAAATTCGAAATACTGATTGCTAATTCTCGGTAGTTGGTATGGCAATTACCGTTACAAGATGTGGATGAGTACATGATAGGGTTTCAATGAACAATTATAATAGTTTTTCGGAGAGACTTTAAGTCACAGATTAATGAATTTGCTGGTACATTTACTGTTAATGTGGTGGAACATGAAAGGTTCTCCGGTAACAAAAACGTATATACCAAAGTTATAATAAGGTTAATCTGAAAAGTTGAAGTTGACTGGTTGAAAGTGTGATAAAACTAGATACTTTGAAAAGGGATTGCAAGATTATTTTCGGTAATAACAATGCTAAAGAATCTTTCACAGTTTTGAGGTCAAAGTATAGCTTTGAAAGATGTAGAGATCTAAGAATGATGTCACCGGTTCAGAGTTATGACTTGAATTCTGATCCGTCAATATCAGAATATGTAATTGAATTTGTATGAAAATGATTGTATATCGTTGTTAGTATGGTTAATTATTTTTGAATCAAAGTTGAAGAATGTACAGTGTAACATATTAATTGCGAACTTAAATATTTCTCAGGTATTACCTACCCGTTAAAGATTTCACAATTAATACTTTGTACAAAAGAATTTTTATTACCGTCTTTATGAAAATATATGTGTATATTTTCTTCAGATGTAATACAGATTTAATGAGTTAATATCATATTAAGCTCATTTGATTTTCGGCTTGACTTAGAAATGATTAATCTCTAAAACATTAAAGATTACATAATCTTTGCGGAGTATTTCGCTAATGTAATCGATACTTTGTTATTTATTCTTATTCCTCGGTGAAGGATGTTGATGCTCGTGGAATTTTTGTGAACCTTACAAGGCACAGATGATGTTTTCTGGAAAGTTTCGAGTACATCGAAAATGAAAATGTAAAATCAATTATGTAATTGAATAATACACTTGGTTTATTATGAAATGAAATTCATTAAGTTGAAACAGAGATTGTAGTTAACAATGGTTAAGTTGTTAAGGAAGGATGTACATCATTGCATATTAGTAATATGAACTAACTGAGTAGTACCTACCAGTTAAGATTTACACGTAATAGCTTAGTACGAAAAGATTTATTTTGATTTCAAAATTCATATATATTAAATATACATAAAATTTCTTCAGGGAAAATGAGTTAATACTTCATCGGTTATTGTTGCTGGTATTTCTTGGTAACTACGGTGCGTATGACGTTGATGCTCGTGGAACAGATTGTGAAGTTGAGGTTTGCGATGCAGTTGTTGTTGGTGGTGGTAATGGTACTGTTGGTGTTGTTGTCGGTGATACTGTTGATGCCGGTAATGCTGCTGGTGCTTGTAACCTTTGCACCATATTCTCCAAAGCCACTACCCGAGCGTGAAGTTCGTTGACTTCTTCTATTACACCGGGATGATTGTTTGTTCGGACGAGCGGATGAATAAGATTCAGAATTTGAGATAGTATATTATCGTGACGAGATACTCTGGAAATGAGAGAGAAAATGGTGTCTCGAACAGGTTCACC
This sequence comes from Rutidosis leptorrhynchoides, assembly GCF_046630445.1. Lineage (NCBI taxonomy): Eukaryota > Viridiplantae > Streptophyta > Magnoliopsida > Asterales > Asteraceae > Rutidosis > Rutidosis leptorrhynchoides. The sequence goes on from NC_092340.1 coordinate 34,201,601, forward strand.
GGTAAGTGCTTCATGTTCTTTGCCAAGAGGGAAATTTGGTGGATGGAAGGGATCACCTTCTTCTTGTCTCCAATGATTAAGTAGATTACGAACTCATCCCCAATTCATCCAGAATAGATGATGGCTAATTGGTTGGTCCATTCCGGTTACACTGCTTTCGGAGCTCGAGTGGAAATCCATATCGGAATAGCGGTCGGAATCTAAGAAATTTGAACTAGATGCGGAATTTATCTTACACGGTTAGATAAAGGATTTTTGATATGAAATAATTTTTGGATATCAGATGATATTCTAATTATATAGAATACCAATATATAGTACAAGGGATCCGCAATTTACGGAGGAACTTTCGAAAGCTGTCAGGAAAAGTTTACAGCAACAGATATGCTAAGATATGAATTTTGTATATACACTATCTATGCAATCAATGCAGTAAGACGCGTTTAGACTAAGAATGATAAGCAGGTAATTTCCGATAATAAATGATAAGCAAAACTTTTGACATGCAGACACAGTCGAAGTCCAGACTTACGAATGCATCCTAACAACTATCAGTTAGACACACTCATGCAAGACCTGGTTTGCTAGGACCAACGCTCTGATACCAACTGTGACGATCGCTCTAAATCTATATGGACGAATACGTCATTCATCGATTTCATTGCGAGGTATTTGACCTCTATATGATACGTTTTATAAACATTGCATTCTTTTGAAAAGGTATACCATAATGAATATTTAAATCCAAGGTTTTCGACATCTGATGATTTCTACATATAGACAATCACTGTAAATAATAGTTTACAAGAATACTTCCGTTGACAATGTAGTCAAAATAGATACATGATGATGGTTTTGTGAATGCAATGTTTTCTTGAATAAAGCATGTATGACTCCATGCACAAAGCTTGTCTAACATATAAGCAAACAGCGGAAGACTTCTAGGGAACCTGAGAATAAACATGCTAACAAGTGTCAACACAAAGGTTGGTGAGTTCATAGTTTTAATGTATCGCATATTCTGTATATAAAGGTGGATCACAAGATTTCAGTTGTGTCATCCAGAAATGTTTATCAAAATATTCTACAAGATTGAGCACCCTGGTAACTAAACTTTAATGTATATATAATAAGTACCCCTGTTTTAACATACATGCAACCAACATGTACACGCAAACCAATGTGTACTAACCTCAAATAGCATACATCTGTTTTATAGTTCTGGCTAGGGTTTCTATAGCTAGAACAGATGGGGATGTCAAGCCCTATAGATCCATATACCACTATTCGTGCCCACCAGTTCTTATAACTGGCAGTTACTAGTTACCAAAGCTAAGGGATTTTCGGTTCAAACTCGGTGTAGAATTTAGTATGTACTTGTATCCATTGCGTTTAAAATAAAGTGTATGTATTCTCAGCCCAAAACTATAGATTGTAAAAGCAATTAAAAAGGGAGCATATGAAACTCACATTAGCAGCACAAAAAGTCGTTCACCGAAATGTGACCGAAACTCGGAATATCAAATAACCGTAGATCTCAACCTAGAGAACATATGTTGGTCAATAAATGTCTATCAAGCTAGGTCAGGTCATAGTGTATCACAATCCTAATGCTCAAGATCGACATACAAAAGTTATCCAAAGTCGTTTCAAAAAGTCAATTTTTACAGTTGTTTAACAAAACGAGACGTGCTTTATATAAGGATTCATTTACTCGGCTAGTAGTATTCAAAAATCTAATTTATCAATCTCATAAACAGGTTGTTTAAATCTTAATTGCAGATTCAAAAGCAATTCCAATTATCATTAATCATAATTCAGATGTCCATATCTTTTAATTCGTTCATCGAAATTACGCGATTTCTAAATGAAAAGTTATTGATTTTTCGTCAGCTTTTCAAAAACATGCATATCATATACCTTTTATCAGTAATATATATATTTAATTCGTGATTCATCATAAACTATTTAACGACGAAATTTAGCAAACAAGCATGCATAAATATATATACTCGAGCATTAGACATTGATACACTATTAATATATAAAAGATAAGATATGAATGCTCACTTATCAATATTGTGATTCAATATTGCAGGAAAGTACGTAGACGTAACAGAGATGATAAACACTAGGTTTGACTTGCGAATATTACCCACGGACATTACCCATAACTTCCATAGCTATAACTCATAGTTTCCTTAGCTCTATCCCGCTCGAAAACTTGTTTTGAAAGTGACACGCTCATGACCTCGTCGTAGTATTTTATGTATAATACTAATAATAATAATACTACTAATAATAATAAGATTAATAATAATATTAATCTTAATAATAATAATAATATAAATAATTATATAACAGAGGGAGTAAGATATAAAATGTGTGTGTGTGTACGTCGAGCAAACTTGCCAATTTATAGAAGGTTTCTGAATCCTGACTGCCATGCGATCGCATGGCTTCTCAGTGCATTTCCCATGCGATCGCATGGGATGCCCTGACAGCTCACAAACTTTTGTTGTTTTGTTTGTCGACATAATATTAATTATATTTATAATATATATATTTTATATTAATTATATATATATTATATTATATTCTCGTGCATAGGTGACTTGAAATTTTTGTTCCGATAAGTCGTACGTCGTCACTCGACTTATGTTCCGGTTCCGACTTTTCAAACGTCCTTTCGTACGCTGAGAAAACTTGCACTTTACGTTTCGCGACTCTTACCTTTGTCAAAATATAGACTTAAATTATCCATAAACTATATCACTTGAAATATAACTTAAACATTTGAGTGTTTTGGTCATTTACTTCAATAAATCATCTTCTCGTTATTTACAACAATAATAGTATTATCAAACGTTTTATAACCAAGTTAATATAAACACGTTTTAAATACACGTCGCAAGTTATTCATACAATTAATATTCCAACTTATCATAAATATTCAAATAGATATTTAAACCAATAAGTTTAATGTATGGTATCAACAATTAATACATTGTTACGTTTTCAAGATATAGTATATATATGTATCTATTTACATATAATTGTTTGCGAATCGTCGAGAACAAACGAAGGGTAATTGAACATATGAAAGTAGTTCAAAAATTTTGAGATTCAGTTTTACAGACTTTGCATATCGTGTCGGAAACGTTAATCATTAAGTTTAAATTTGGTCAGAATTTTTCGGGTCATCACACCTAGCGTGGTGTGATAGTATGTTGATTGATGTTTGTCCTCGGAAAATATTCTCTGCAGACCCGGAACACGGATGGGAGATCCGTGGGGTGGCCTCAATCAATCTGTGGATCAATCTGTATTTGATCCGTCTAGCATTCTGCTGCTAAGCGGTTAATGTTTTAGAGTGAGAAAGAACTGTGTGAAAGAGAAATTGTACTTCTTTCTGACTGAAGTTCAGATTAGATCCTGTGAAATGTGGTGACCTATAGAGGGTCTATTTATAGGCGTAGAATGTCCGAAATTCTCGGAATACACGTGTCAATCGCTGATTAATTCAGTTATGCGAAATATCTGAAAGGTCGGTGGCGTGTGCTGACGTGGCTACGTACTGCTCACGCGCCTAGTAAAAGGGCTTAAACATAGAAGCTGCCTGCAGGGCTTACGCTTAACGCTGGGCGGCCTGCTGTACGCTGGACGGCAAATGCTAAAAACCGCCAAATATTGTTATCTTTTATGCTCTTTGATCCATTTTTCTTGTATAAAAATGGTATTTTTATGCGTGTATTTCCTAGGATACACCATTAGATAGATTGACCACTCAAGATAAAATGTTAATATGGTACCCAAATCAGACTTTTAAATGCGCTTAATGTGGAAAGTAGAATGATTCTTCAAGACATCTATTCTTTAGATGTGACTATGCCAAAAAGGTGTGGAATGAAATGAAGTCAATGATCATATTCAGAGGTATTGGTAATGATTTGAAGGTCATAATTCGGAGATTGGCATTTTATTCTTATACAAAGCAAATTTGGAATATCATTAATAGAATGGTGGTGGCTGATGTGGTTTATCGTATATGGCTTGAAAGGATTTGGCGTTTGTTCACAGTTAGAAGGAGATCGCCAGAAGAATTAAGTAGACATCAAAGATTTTGTTCTAGTCAAACTGTTGGCTCTCAAAGTCAAAGAGTCTGTTGTTGTCAAGCAAGTTGGAAGAATCTGGAATTCGAAATGGAATAATATGAAATTGAGTATAGTGTAGCTGTGTGTTCATTTTAATCCTAGCGTGTCATGAAAGATGAGACAGCTTTGATTAATTTGATGTTTTTGTTTTCGTTTGTTTGACGTAGCTGGGCTAGGCTCTGTTGGTTTTGTCATTTGTGTATGGAGTTTGGGATATGTCCCGCTCTAGTTTTGTATGATTCTCTGTTTATTAATACAAACCTTTCAATTTGCCTAAAAAAATTCATATGTTGTTTTATATATATCAAAATTCGACGAAAAACTCTTTGAAAAAGTTATAAAAAACACAAATACACGTGTATTTCGTAACAATTTATTGTTATATAAATGATGTTAATTAAGAAAATCTCGTTTATTTGTGTTATTTGTATAGTTTTTTTATGAGATTTTAGCCAAATTTAATACTTGTAGAACAATACACGAATTTGAATGATTCATAAAGTCACTTTTAAATACGAATTATCAATAAAGATGTAAAGCTAAACTTGAATAAATTAAAAAAATATTTTCAAATATAAATAACCTAAAAATAATGGGAGGTGATCCTCACACACAATCATTATCACATATTGAATCATGTGCGCCTAATTAACTATTATACTTTTAAATATACATAATAATAATAATAATAATAATAATAATAATAATAATAATAATAATAATAATAATAATAATATAAGTTTAAGGGGATGATTCTCACACACATTTTTTTGATCCTCACACACCTATTTTAACCTTTTACTCTTCTAATAATACTCAATTGGTGTGTGAGGATCAAAAAAGTGTGTGTGAGAATCATCCTCCTTAGTTTAAGTACGTAGTATTTATATTTATATTTATTTAGATTAATTCAGATTAAAAAGTGGTGAATAATAATTACGTAGTATCTCTCAAGACAATAAACACAATACTATTAGTTGGCGTCTTGGTATATAGTCCCTAAAAAAAATAGTCTGAAATCATAAAACTTTGACTCCTTTCCATCACGCGTTCACCTTTTTTTCCTCTCATATAATTTCATTTCACTTGTTCTCTACTTTTCTATCAAACCCACCCTCTCTCATCGCCGGAGAGATTCCATTTTCCACCGATTAACATCCTTTTTCGTCATTTTAAATTTCATTTTCAAGATTTCATATTTCATGATTTATACCATCAAATTATTGATTGATTGCAGATTCTTTTTCTTAATTTGTTGGTTCCATTCACTGTATTAAGTTTTTTTTTTTTTTCTTTTTTTCAAGAAAAAAGATTCCTACTTTCGTTTGTTCTTGAAGATAAATAAATCATCTCGGATTTGGGATTTCTTTATTTTTTACGAATACTAGTTATTTTAGTCAAAAGTTTCGATCTTTCAAGTTATCTCCAAGGAAAATTAGGTAACTTGATCTGGGGTTCTTTAATTTCTTACAAAGATTCATCCTTTCGTTTGAAAGTTTCGATCTTTGAGGTTTTTTTGAAGATAATTCAGGTATATCGATCTAAGATTTGTGTTTAAGCACTATAGATATACAGATTCATATATCTAGATGTCAGCAATTGGGTCTTTGTCATCATCGTACTGGTGCTACAGATGCAACCGATCCATTAGGGTTCAACTCGAAGTTCAAGATTCATCGTTAAATTGTCCCGATTGCAACGGTGGATTTATAGAAGAAATTAATAGTCCCAACCGATTAAATCGGTTTCCGACAGCTGCCGTATATCCCTCCGGAAACGGTCAACAGAGTCCCGGACCGACCCCTAGTCCGCCGTTGCTCCGGCGAGGTAGAAGAAACACCGGTGAACGGTCACCGTTTAATCCGGTCATCGTTCTACGGGGACCCACAAGCACACCGGAAGAGTCTAGTACCGAGGAACTCGGTACCGGTGGTGGGTTTGAATTGTATTATGATGATGGATCCGGGTCGGGTCTCAGACCATTACCGGCTACTATGTCGGAGTTTTTACTCGGGTCGGGTTTTGATAGGTTATTGGATCAGTTATCTCAAATAGAAGGAAATGGGTTGGGAAGAATTGATACTAATCCACCTGCATCTAAAGCAGCAATTGAAGCAATGCCAACAATTGAAATTCAAGAAAACCATGTTACAATTGAATCATACTGTGCTGTTTGTAAAGAACCATTTGATTTAGGATCAGAAGCTAAAGAAATGCCTTGTCAACATTTATATCATTCCGATTGCATTCTTCCGTGGCTCGCTTTGCGTAACTCTTGCCCGGTTTGTCGCCACGAGTTGCCATCAGAAACCGTTGATTCATCGAATGCAAACCGGGCTCATAACGATACGGATAGTCATCCGGGTCACGAAGAGGAAGCGGTCGGGTTAACGATATGGCGATTGCCCGGAGGCGGGTTTGCGGTTGGTAGATTTTCGGGCGGAAGAGGGGTCGGGCAGAGGGAGCTGCCCGTTGTTTTTACGGAAATGGATGGGGGGTTTAATAACAATGGGGCTCCAAGAAGGATTTCATGGGCTGCTAGAGGGAATGTTACTAGAGAAAGAAACGGGTTGGGCCGGGTTTTAAGGAACTTTCTTTCGTGTTTTGGAGGAGGGTTTTTGAGGAATGGAAGACGGGCTTTGGGCTCGAGTTCAAGTTCTAATGATCGAGTCAGTCATAGAACTCGGTCCTTGTCGTCCACTGTTAGTGGTTCGTCGCGTAGGTGATGAACAGTCACATTGGAGGAACAAAACACGGGCGCCGAGCTACACAAATAGCGAAGTTGATTCATGATTTTATCAAGGCTTAATGTATATAGTTAAACATGCTGAGATTACAACATATGAGTTTTTCTAGAGTACCTTGTTCTTATATGATTAATTATAATTTTGTTATTTGAAAAGTTTATAAACTTGAATTCTGTTGTCCACAGTTTGTTTGAGCTTACATTGAATTGTACGTTTATGTATGTTTGACAGGCTAGCCGGTAGCTAGTCGGTTATACGAGTAGTCGGTAGCTTTTAACTTTTAGCCTGTACCAGGTAATTAATACTCCCTCCGTGTAGTCCAGTATTTCATTTTGTGTTGTCTCAAATTAATAATCCACTTTCATAAATAGAAAAAAAGAAGATATTTTATTGGTGGATCCGGAGAGAGAAGATATTTCATTGGTGGAGAAATGAAGTTAGTGGGATTTTTTAAAACTGCGTGTTTTTGTCTGTGGACTATTAGAATGAGACGGAGGGAGTAGGTTTTTAGCTTTTTTCCATTTAACTAAACCAAATTTTTGTTACATATGAATTTTTTAGTAAAAACTAAATGCTATAAAAAAAGTTACTGTCATTCATAGCCTTACTGTGTTCAAATGATGATATGGTACAAAATTAAAAATTTTGTTGGAATAAGAAAGAATTGAAAAGATAGAGATTGTGTGGTTGTGTGCATAAAAAGAACAAAAAGGGGATATTTTTGGCACATTTGGTTAGAGTTGAGTCACAATAAAGGTTGCTGGAAACAGGCTGTTATCTTGATTTGAAATGTGGAATGTCGTGTTTACCATATAACCAGCAATATGCGCGTGCTTTATATCACTTTCTGCTATGCATAATTAAACATTGATAGATATTGACGTTATGCTAAAATCGTACTTGTTAATCATAGGTGTGAACTATGTATTTCACTGTAATATGCAACACACTTAAATACCTTCATTGTGTAAATAAAAACTTTACCATACACAAAAATCAATTAGATGGGATAGTGAATCCCCCCCCCCAAAAAAAAAAATTGTTAGTGACATTATTTTTGAAATCAGGCGATATCAATTGTTTTTTTTAGCCAAAATAACAAAAACTATAATAAACGAGATCTTCATCGAAAAATGAAGATCCAAACAGTTACACCACAAAAGAACAACTCGAAACAAGCAAACGTCACAAATTGACGCTAACTCCAACCGAGCACATAACACTAACACAACATACAAACAAGAAGATTACATCTAAATCACTACACTAAACTAGCTTCTAACGAGCACCAACAAAGAATTATACCAAATTCAAAACCATCATTAAAAACATACACAAAGAAAACACAAGTTACGAGACATTTTTACCATTCCTCCTATCCGGACGAATAGTGATTCCATTTACCTTGTCGATATGAAGTCATTTACCATTCCGTGATGTAATGTCAAACAAGGTGATATGAATTGTTCATTTATTAAATTAACTTAAATTTAATTGCAGTACGATAGATGACCTCAAAAACAACCCAACTTAAACCGCGGGGGTGGTGGTGTAATGATTGAGGCCCATCCTTTTATGGTGGAGGTCATGAATTCGATTCCACGCAGTTGCAGTTATTCCCTCGTGGCCACGAAGGTTTTCTTGCAATGACTCCGGGCTACTCGTAAATCGAGTAGTCCCCTGTAATTAGTCAGTTTGAAAAAATAAGTTGGATATCCAGGTTGATAGAAAAAAAAACAACGCAACTTGAAATTAGAGCTTTAGATTATAACCTAATTGTAGGTTTCATTGTTGTATTTATTATATTAAGTCTGATTTATTTTAAATAACATATTCTAAAGATATAACTTTGACTTAAAAACAACCCGAATTAAGAGTACACAAAGTCGTAGCCATTTTTCACCGTAGGGGGTCGCCGACGCTGGAATCCGATGGTCATCTGACTCCCTTCCAGCATCGGACCATTGATGGAGGTCAGCGTCGAGATTCAACGCCACCAGGCCACTTTGAGAAGAGGGTTATTTTTTGTTTCTTTTTTCTATCATTATTTTTATTTTTGGTTGCGGTTGCGGTTGTGGTTGTGATTGCAGGTACATACGAGATGAAGAGGAGGATTTAGACGGGGGATTAGGTTAAAAGATAAAAAGCTCAAAAATAAAAAGTTGGTTCAATACTGGCCGATTTATTTTCAAAAAATGCGCTCTAAATTTTAGTTTTCTTATAATAATTATTTTGTATTTGTATTTTTTTGTGTTATTTAGATATAGGTAAACTTGAAAAGAATTGTTTCTTTTATTAAGTATTGTATTTTTATTAATGGAATTTTAGTTTTATTTTATTAATTTATTTTTGTTATTTAAAATAAATAAATAATAAAAAGTATAAAAAAGTTAAATAATACTCCGTAATAAATTAAACACTGAAACTATACACTAAATCATTTCCTCTCTTCTACCATAGGTGTCTAAAATTAGTGTGTACCTAGACACTTCACGACTCCATATGCTCTAAGAGTTTCAAACTAAAATTACGAATAGAGTATAGAATCATAAATAAAGAATTTCTTTTTTTTTGTTCCCACTACTAAATAGTAAATAGTGTCCATAACACAATCCTAAATGCTACAACTAGCCCTACATGCATCGGTAATTAGTTGTTCGACAAATTGTATCCTCAGGAATCATACATGCACCTTTTTTTTTTTTAGAACAGCAGCAATATATTAAAACAAAACGAGCTATCCTAGTAAGTAGCTAGAATAGACCCGCGAAAGAGATTACAACGGCTTAAGACGCCACACGTTCCAATTTACATTTTTCTTACCTCTACTTCTATACCAATTTAAAGAATAAAGGCAGATTGAATCAAATAAAATACAACGATTAAAGGGACGTGGGTGAAATAAGCGGCTATTCCTGAATCTCCAAATATGCCAAACTGTAGAAGCAACGATGACATATAACCTAGATTTGAAAATGAGATCAATTGAGACCATGTTTTCAATCATTTATAATGAACTCTTTAAACAAGTGCAAGCTTATCAATGTCTCTTTAATTACGAAGACCAGCGTGAAGCTCATCTATGTTTTATTGTTTATTTACATTTATATTCACACAAATTTGCTGAGAGAATCGAGTGCAACAAATGAAGTTGTTACAAAAAAATACTCAGTAGTATCTAAAATAGATGTACCATTTATTCAACAACAACAAAACTCAATCTCACAAAAGTGAGATATGAATAGGTAAGATATAGACATACTTCTATATCTTAGAATAAAAACAAGTCATTGCTCCACTTAGAGTGAAACACCCCAAGAGAGTAAAGAAAGTCTTCCGTCTAAGTGTTCTATGGATAGAGAGATTGCTTTCGAATGGACCTCCGGTCAATAAGTAGGTTTAAAAAAAGAAAAAAAAAAGTGTGGGACGCCATGAAAATTGTAGGATCAAATTTTCATGAGTTTTAAACCTGACTAAAGTTCAATTTAGGCTCTAAGTGACGGTAAAGTCGCAAATAAATCGACGTTTGCTGTTGATTCGATTAATAGAGCCAACTGTACATTTATTATATAATGAGTTATCTCAAACCTCATAAGCTATAATTTAATATTGTATACCTGCTATATTGTTTATATACATTCCAAATTATTAATTATATTCAACCGTGTAATATTAATTTTAGACATGATACAGTAAATTCACTAAAATGTTCAGAAGAAGTAGTGAAGAACGAAGGTAGTGGACACATGTGGAAATCTCACGGTATTTCAACTTAGAATAAAGTCAAAGATGGAACCAAAGTTGACTCATAATGGTCCATATCGACCGCTTTGTTGATAGCTACCCTCTTGTACTAAATTTATGGACATGTCGGTTTGGTTTATGAACCACCTCTGGGCTTTTGTGTGTATGCTAAGGTGGCAATTCGCACCTCATTAATAATTGCAAAAATATTGCATTTTTAATATTTAAAGGGAGTGTAACTAGAGGGTGCGTATAATGCGCAATTCATCCGGTACCAGGTCTCGCGTTCGGGGGCTTGATTACCCGAGGTTTTACCTTCTATGGAGAGCCAATGTACTCGTTCATAGAAGGGTTTCCTTGCTTACCAAAAAAAAAAAAAAAATTATATATATATATATATATATATATATATATATATATATATATATATATATATATATATATATATATATATATATATATATTTAAAGTGTACTTGGATCTTGCTTAAACTGATTATAATAAATTTAATAAAACCGTGTAGAGTCTCCATTAATTTTTTTTTTTTTTTTTTTTTTTTTTTTTTTTTTTTTTTTTTTTCATATGATAAAAGCTACTAGTAGTCTAGTACTATACAAATTACATAAACTAGTTGACCAAGGTTAATTTGTTACATTCTTAGTCACGAGTCGAACAACTACTTGCCAATGCATGTAGCCATGTAGGGCTAGTTGTAGCATTTAGGATTGTGTTCTTTCAAACGGTTATATAAACTCTAACCAAAAGTGGGATGAATGATAAAGAATGATGACAGTGAAAGTACTTGAATTTTCCTTAATCCAAAAATAAGATTACAAGCATATATAGAGATTAAGATGGGCTAAGCCCCAACAAAATACAAAATGGCCTAAGCATATGGGCCAATTACTAATATATCTAACATTGGCCATTGGCCAATTACTATTACTAATATATCTAACAGAGTGTTGATAGTACATAATTAGTTATAAAGACTTATGTTGCCAACCATTTTAAGTTTGAACAAAAATACAAAAAATAATCCGGGCAAACATAAACACGAGTACATTAATTACGCTCGAACGAATTACTGAACGAAAGTAAGAGACTTCATACATAATAATGAAGTCAGACACTCAGATTCAAACACTACTACTTCATAGTGGTTCAAAAGTAGATTTGAATTGAGTCTTACATTAATTACTAGGTTTAATAGTTAGATATTTGTTAAGTTTCATAAGATCCACATTTTTTTTTTTTCAAGGCAAGTTGTTGGCATCGAATACTCTCATTTGCCATGCACGCACGCGCTTTCGGGCCGAAACCCGAACCGCATTACAGGAATCCGAACCTTAAACCATCCCGAGGGGCAGGCGGGTCGGACCTGGTCCTGAATACGGGCCAGTAAAACCTCCCCGAAACAATCCAGCTTTCAGAAAATAAATCTAACGGATATTTTTAAGGGGAGAGACTCAAACTTGAGACCTCCTCACCCCATCGTAATACACAAGTGTAAAGGGATGAACCACTGGACCACTAGGGTAGTTCATAAGGTCCACAAAATTGATACGTATTACTGTACATATTTTCTCTTTTAAAAATGTGTAACATTATTTACGCCTTTCATTGGCAAGACAATACTCTGCATAATCCAAAAGCTTTGGGATGAACAGGATGTCGATTATATTCATGGAATGCATGGTTGTAAATGAACCATTTTTAGAGTATAAAATATCTTAGAAGATACTGTACTCCATTATGCTCTATTTTAGAAGTATTTGGTTGAGTGCACAAGTACCTTCAACCAAATACTTCAAAATTACGTTAAGTGCACAAGTACCTTCAACCAAATACTTCAAAAATAGAGCATAATGAACCTGTTTTTGTAAGTGTTCTTACAATATGCTCTATGATCCTGTTTTTGTAGCTTCGGATAATATTTTCTTCTTGAATTTCATGTCGGTATACATTTTGATACGTGAACGATATAGATATAGTACGTAAATATATCAACTGATTGACTATCAAAATTTATTAAGCCTTTCAAACACATACAAATTCCAAATTATGCAGAAACCTAAATAGATCAACTGATTGGCTAACATCAAGGACCATCACCTGTTCATTGACGAGCAAATGTAGCAGCTCAGTTTTGTATCTTCCATTATTCAAAATAAGGTCAAAAGCCTAAGGATCACATACATGCAGAATTTTTAACCTAAAAAAGGATCAATTGCCATGATTAAGTTAAGATAGATCCTAGAAATGGAACTATTTTCCCTTGCCCTTTCCTTTGCCGCCTTTCTTGGAGTCCATCTTGGCTTGAATACGAGCCGCAGCTGCTGCTTTGGCTTCTTCTCGTTTCTTCTTCTCTTCTTCCTTCTGTGCAGCTGCCATTTCCCTTTGCCTCTTCAGCTCACTGTATATTCATCTTGTTATAAATTTAACAATATTAACTTATAATAATGAAGGCCAGCCTGGTTTAGTTTAGTTGGAAGATAAGATAATTGAATAAGAAGCACATACTCTAGTCTAGCCCTCTCGTCTGAGACGCTAGCCAAGCTTGAACCTTTCCTAGGCCTGCAGGCAACCAGCTCCACCTCAAAAATAAGAGTTGCACTGCACGTTTAAAATACCAAAGCAATAAACACGTATCAAACTTTGCAACTACTCACAATTCACGCTCTAAGTGAGCCTATTCATGCTTTGAATTCCAAAATATCACATTAATATAATAGCTATATGGGGTGACATGATGTACCAAAAGTTGATATCTAAAAAGATTAGACAAAGGCTATGAAATATGAAGTAGTTACTCTGGTGGAATCTCTGGAGGAGAACCTGCAGTTCCATACGCATAGTCTGACTTGCAAGTTATTTTGGCAACCTCGCCAACCTGAAACAACGATAGACACTCTAAACTATTTAGAAAAAAACATGGACTTATGATCCTGATAAGTGGAGAGTTTTAAAAATGGGTCAACCTTCATGGTTCTTAAAGCAATATCCCAAGCCTTTATAACAGAGCCCTTGCCAAGTTCAAAGGTGAAGATCGTATTGTCTTCATGTGTAGTATCGAATACTTCACCCGTTTCAGCCAGAGTCCCTTCATAATGCACTGTCCAAGAATCAACACAGACACCCTTAGAACCCATCTTCAGAAATTAACAAAAAAATCGATGATACGCTAAAAAGTGACAAATACTACATTAAATTGCTGAAAATTTCCTTCTTTCTGTTCCTAAAGTCCACAAATGACATTATTACTCATATATATACATATATGCAACTAACTTACTTTTAATACACTTCCATGAAATTGTTAAACTCTGAATGTTAAACACGAGTGATAATCAAAACAGTTTCTTTCAAAAAAAAAAGGAACAAGAGAAGCTATAAACATTATTATATTAGTTTTAATTACCATCAACAAGAGGAAGGTTTTCAGAAGGAACAATTGCATCAGGTTTGGCTCTCTTCACAATTGTTTTCATCACACCTCCATCTCCACTCAAATCAATACATTCAGCAGCAGCAGCAGCCATATCTCTCACCTATATTTTAACTGGCCTGATATATACATACAAAAGTACATAAATATTGATAACAAAATAAACATATACTGATATACAGCCATATGCTTCTTCAGTTTAACTTAACATTTTATATCTCACAGTAATTATAAAAATTCATAACCCTATCACAGTATCCCCAATTTAAAAACCCTAGGTCAACTTTCAAAACTAATTTTCACAAATATATAGCAACAATTAATTAATTAAATCCTACTCAATCACTACTGGATAACAGATTAAACACATCGAATTAGTACAATTCAAAACCGAATCAGGTGAAAACATGAATATATTACTGGATATAACAATTAATAAAGTAAAATTGAGATGAAAAAGAACTTCAATACCAGTTGCCGGAAATAATTGAAGAAGCTTTGTGTAAAAAAATCAGCGGCGAAGATTGACGAAAAAGGAGCGACGATCTGATCGGAAAATCGATGGCCATAACCTTCCGGCAATTATATTTTTTTTACTATCCTAATTAATTTGTCTCTTAGCTTATTTTATTTATATGCGAAATTAAAATTAAAATTAGAATCAATTGATCACCTTCACGCGCGCGCGTTAAACACGAAATCTTTATTTGTAGCCTTTACTAGCCCTCTAGATTTGAATACTACAATCGTATCCAAAGTTTTATTTGCTCAAAATACTTGCAAATGCATGCTCGAAATGTTTTCTATACGCTGAAGTTACTTGCACCATTATTTTTGTTAAATTAAATTGTACATTATAATCAGAGTAGGTTTCGAGAATTTGACTGTCCAGAACGAAGCGAAAAAAAGTCCTAAGGCCCTAACGGATAGTATAGGTTATTTAAAAAATGACAATTAAAACATCGTATCAATAAATATAAAGAATATAGCAATTTACCGAACGAACGTATTGATATTGAACAGTCGCGAAAGATAACAAATCAAATAATCAAAAGTTGTATCTGGTACCATAAACTCAAAAAAGAAATAAAGAAATCAAGGTTAGGAAAAATGAGTCCCAGTGTATCTTATTTCTTCCTGTAATATTTTTGCCCCGAGAAAATGCGCTTGAAACTATACTTTTAATTTTTGGGCATGTAAATACATTGTTGCATTTTTTTTATTTTGACCTTAAAAGGATAGACATTGAGCAGTTGAGCATCCTGCTCATGCTTTCAGCCAGACCTGATCATAATTTGTTAATGGATATTTGTGATTGATTTATCATAAATTATGGTAGATTTACCATTCATCTCAATATCATCACCAAGTAACTCTTAAAATCTGACACTGACTTGGTGTTCGCTAACACTGCACTTTGGAAAGCATAACATTTTGGTTTACGTAAATATGTAAATACGATAATGTTAGATGACATCACGTACAGGAGCATCTATCACTTTCGCTAACACCAACGTAACTTTTCAAACAATGATAGGTTTTGTCATCTTGTTATCTACAAGTCTACAACAACTTATTCATGTTTTGTACTATCAATTTATTTATCAAGATAATAAAGACAAATTTTAACAAAGTGTGCATTAGTTTTAACGTGGGGGTTTTTAATGCGTTGTCAAATTAAAAGGCCCAACAAAAAGAGACCCAATAGTACACTTAAACAGAGGTGCAGAAAGAAGGCCCATCTTTTCTAACCACAAGGCCTCACGGGATGACAGAAAGTCATGTCCATTCCATGTCCTGAAAGAAAACATCGTTGTAATTATTAATAGGGACAATTTTTGTTCCTTAAACACCGGAATTCAATGTTTTCAGTATGCAATGTTTCGGTTAATGAGGGTATCTCGCCGGAGTTTGACTTAGGCCATTTTTTCCATTGATTTACTTGTGATTACCATTCGAATTGTCATCGCGGGACACCCAATTTATGGTGTTAAAACCGAAATTTTGTCCGAAGCTTTGAACCGTAATGGAGTCATCGGGTTCAAGTATGTGGCAGCGAGCAGTGAGGAGTTAATTTTCGGCACAGTGGGTGCAACTAGGGGCGGAGCCGCGGAGGTATGTGTAGACAAGAGAGGGCCTTGGCCTCCCTTGATTTTTGGGTTAATGGTATGACTTTTATGATATTCATGGGTTTAAAAATATATGTCCTGTAATTGGCCTCCCTAAAAACTCTATTACCTCTTTATGTTTATTATATTATAACCATTTTCATATCATTACGTTTTTAATATATATTATAGCATTTAGATTTAGATCTATACGATAATTTTTAATGTAAATCTTTACACTTTTTGAACAAAGAGTAAATTGTATTATATTTGTTCTAATTTTCATGTAGAATTCATTAGCAACTCACCTTAAAAGATTGGAATTGATATTTTCTACTCTCTTTTTTATATATCCACTCAATATTACTAAAATAACCTTAAATCATGTCTTACACAAACTCTTTGATAGAATATATTTGAGGGTATTTCTGGAAGAAATCATCATACTAGAGTAGATTTATCATTTACAAGTTTGAAAATATCACCACCCAAAAGATTAATAAGTTTGAACTCCGTATTTAACTACGATGACGATACTTATATTATTTAGTACTACACTTAAAGTTTGAATATTCATTTTTTGGCCCTCCTAATTAAAACGCTCGAGTTCCGCCCCTGGGTACAACAGTCACTAAGGGTTATGTTGGTGTTTTGGCTAGGAAAGGGGTAATTGATTCGGCTTGTAATAATTTGAACTTGGCTCCGGAGTTGGATGTTGGTTCTCCTGTACAGGCATCTTCGAATGATGTTGTTTTTTTTTCGAAAAGCAAAATGATTTTTATTAAACACGAAGTAGGCCAAAAGGCCATATACATGATACACAATCCATATCCATGTTACACGATTGGGCTTTACAAAGCCCTACTAGAACTCACGGACTTGGTGGAGTTACATGGCAAAAAAAGAAAACGAACAGTAGGACAGCAGTTACATTTGTTGCAGAGAGAGCAACACATTAACACACTACACTACTCACTAGACTCATAGCTAAACAAGACACGACCAAGGATCCGAGATCCACTCTAACCAACTAATATCCCGATTCTTAATACGGTTAGAGATCCATTCAGATGGTGTTGTTGAGGAACATGTTTTCCAACCTTCTGTCCCTTTGTGTTTATACTTCTATTGCACCTCCTATTGTTGTTTGCCTAATGTCCTAGGGATGCTTCTGTTTGGTTCCAGTTTAAAGAATAAAAATGGTAGATTTAATATGAAGAATCCAGTGTTGTTTCTACGTCTCGAGACGGTTATGGGGTAGGTTCGTCGGGTCCTATTCAAAAAGGATTTTTTCAAGATTTGACGGACTAGGGTGTTATTCCTCAACCTTTGGGTATAAGTGAAAAATCCTCCAAATACGCTTTTCCGAATCGAAACGGCAAGTGGGTTTGCATAGATAAGGTTGACGGGATGACTTCACGTCCGAACGAAAGAAATCAGAAGGGACGTTCTTAGACAGGTTTTTTTTTTTTTTTTTTTTTACTTGGGTCAATTTATTATTTTTTATAGTTGATTAGATTGTTGTATGAAGCGCTTCTATTTTGAGTCTTTTTTTCTTCCGTTTCGTTTAGTTTGATGTGGACTTATCACTCGCTTTTGTCTGTGTGACTCGGTTAGAGATACCTAGGCCTAGGTGTTGGTTGCATCCCTAGCAAGTTCGTTTTAGTGAGACGTTTTTGTTTCGATTAATTGCATCGTTTCATAGGTTCCTTCATTTTTTTATGAAGGTTACCTAAATTTAATAGTAATCATTATTTTTGTCCAAAAAACACTGGAATTCATCATCTAATTCATCATCTAACTAAACATTTTTTTTAAAGATATCTTACACATTCACTTTTAGACAATAAACCAGGATAGTTCAATTTAGTGTAGCATTGTCTGTTTAGGGTTTAGTATTTTGTAGGGTTTCATGATTTTCTAAACATGGTTATGTTTGTCACCTTCACAAATCGTTATATGGCCTTTAACAGACTTCTCGAGGCTTGATTTCATCAAATTGCCTTGTACACACTCCAACTTGGATTTGCTCGTTGTTTAGACTGCGGAGGATTATAAGACAGTAATTTAGGGTTAGGATAGTTAAGTTTAATATCATCTAACTGTTTTATGGGTTTAGAGTTTTCTTACAGTTTCACTGTATAGTATAGATAACACAAAAATCACACACACACACACACATATATGTATATATGTATGTATATATATATATATATATATATATATATATATATATATATATATATATATATGGTTAGAGAAACCCCTCGATAACGCTAGAACAATAACAAGGTCCAAACGTAAGTTTTTTATGGAACAAAATTTGTTTTCTTAATTGTAAATCCATTAATCTGAAACGTAAAATATAATTTCATATATATATATATATATATATATATATATATATATATATATATATATATATATATATATATATATATATATTCGATGCGGGAGTTTCTAACCTTTGATGGTACTGCCAACGTCAATGCGATTTGCGAAGGTTTCGGAGAATTTTCTCAACATTCGATAATACTATATATATATATATATATATATATATATATATATATATATATATATATATATATATATATATATATATATATATATATATATATACAGTATTGTCGAATGTTGAGAAAATTCTCCGAAACCTTCGCAAATCGCATTGACGTTGGTAATACCATCAAAGGTTAGAAACTCCCGCATCGACTGAGGATCGAACATGAGTTGACAGTATCCAAGTTAAATCTCATCTCATGCCATTTAAGTTAGACTTCGGTGGTAAGCCAAGTTACTATTCGTCACATTATGGTAGCTTTTTCATTTTCCCATCAGCACTCAAGAGTATTTATGAAATTACTTTCACGCCATGAGATATCTAACCCCTACCTTCCTTTACCCTTTCCATCTATTCTTCGTTGGAATCTTCTCGATCTTTTGCCCGAATGTTTCCCTTCGTTATCGCCTTCTCTAGCACTTGGTTATGGCGATTTTTCATTACAATCATTGAATGTTTTATACACTTTTTCCATCACAAAGATTGAAAAATAAAAAGTACGTTGTAGATGGACCAACTTAAGACAATGACACGTGATCAGTAATGGTACAACATTATAAGTGCTTAAAGGACAAGCAGAACAAACACATATTATCCGAATTAATTCCATAATATCGTATCCTCAAATGGGTATCATCAACATATGAAAGCTTATCCCAAACAATATACTCCGTAATATGTTACTGATGTCGTTGATTAGATAAGTAAACATTAAATTAAATTAATGATTAAAGGAGGTATGAATGATTAGATATCGTATTCTTAAATGGCTATATGCCTATATGTACATCTTGAATATTGTATATAGCTACATGCATGTTTAATGTCCAATGACGTAATGAGTGAGACATCTTTAATATAAATGGCACAAGCTCTCGAGTTCAAGTCTTGTTATTCTCAAAGTCACAATCGTTGAATGAATTAGGTATTACTTTTTCATACTCCGTATTATTTATAAGTAGTCATGTAATTTAGTCAATGTGCTGGTTATATAACAAATACGGAGTATACATGTCGATGAATGGTCTTCTAAATACGTATTTTCTTAATTTATCTATATATTTATATGCACTTTTGTTGGAAAATTACGGCCTCACTAATTCCCAATTAGAGGCGAAGCTAGGATTTACAGATGGAGGTGACTTAGTCGTTAATCGGATGATTACAGAAAAGGTTACATTAACCAGCCATAACATTATATTTGATATTTGAGCCTTGAGGGAGGCTTAAAAATATTTGTACATAATAATATAAATGAAACTTGAGTCTCGATTGAACTTTGGGGGAAGCTGAGCACCCCTCAGTCCCCCCTTGTCTCCGCCCCTGTAAACGCTCAATACAAAATAGTAAAGAAATAAGAACAATCCACAACACAAGAATTTAACATGAAAACTCCAAAACAGGAGAAAAACTACGAGCCCACAAAGACAGAAATACACTATATCACAAATTGTTAAATGACATAGACGACTCTCTAAAGGCAAATACACTCTTCAAAGTATTTAACTAATACCACTCTCAAACAAGGGTAAGAAAGAAAAAAATAATCAAATACTTAAAGTGTATTGATTGGTGCAAGTTGGAATGAATCCCATAAGCTCCTTTTATAACCAAGTCACCCACCTCGAACTTCTTCCTCCCACCGATGTGGGACAACTTCATTTTATATTCAAAGAGGATACTCCTCTTTTCTTCCATCCACCAATGTGGAACAAGTAACCATATCATTTACTATCAAAAATAACATCAACAAATCTCCACATTTTTGATAAAAATAGATAACCATACTTCCACATTGGAAAGATAACCGACGCAGATGCTTCCTCGACGACAACTTCAAGATCCTCATCTCCATGTCGTTGACATTATCTCCTAAGAGATAAAAATTTGCATCCTCATCGAACATTGTCAAAACCGACAATCATTGTCTTCACAGACAATTATACTCTAAAAAGAATTATCATACTCCACCGTAAGAGTATAACCACTTAGAAGATCCCATTCTAAGAATTTCACCTCGGCACATGTTGAATAACCAGCTGAACATTTACGGTGCAACTTCCCCGTTTGGCTTTTCCGGAAGTTCCATCAGCTTCAACATCAGTTTCCACCACACAACCTGCACCAATGCCAAACCAGTGCCCATGTGCAATTGTAAAACCGCTAACGAACATTCCTTTCCGTGGTGGTGCGGACACACAATGAGGATGACTTGACTTCAGAGGAATTCATCATTCTCCGTAACAACGGAGACAATGTTAGCGCCTTTGGAGCCATTTGCCGAATTAGCTCCACCTGGACAATTAATCCTTACATGTCCAGTGTTCCTGCACTTTCAGCATACCAGATTCTTTTAAGAGTTTCTCTTCCGCCTATCCGAACACAACAGTACTGTACTTTCTGATGACGAGACCCCATTACCTTCCAGTCTTTTCTCCTCAGATAGGAGCTTGCTTGTAACGTCTTCAAATTTCAGAGTTTCTTTCCCATACATCAAAATAGGTTTCATGTGTTCATAGGACGATGACAAAGATAATATCAACCTCAAAGCTTTATCTTCATCTTCCATTTTAACTCCAATAACCTCAAGTTCTGAAATAATACCATTAAGAATACTCAGATGATCTGAAATCTTTGAACCCCCATCCGTACGCAAAGTATGAAACTGTTCCTTAAAACACAACCGATTTGAGATGCCCTTGCCATGGTACAACTGCTCCAACTTATCCCGAAGTTCCTTAGCCGTTGATAACCCGTGCACATTTGCAAGCACATTCTTTGCAAGACACAAACGAATCGCACTTGCCGCCCTCAAATCCATATCATCCCATTCTTCTTCATCGAACTTACAGCTAGAATCACTGCCAGAAACAAAGGTTGGTTTACCTTTCAAAGCCTTGTGTAAACCGGACTGAATCAACACATTCTTGACTTGAACTTGCCACACGCCAAAATTGATCCTCCCATCAACATCAAACGTCATCGGAGTGAACTTCGACATCGTATCCGTATCTTATGAACAACAGTTTCTCTGATTTTGCTCACGTTTCAACTGGCAGACAGATGTAGTGGAGAGGCAGGATCCGTTAAATTGGAAAATCCATCACCCGGTCCACTACAAATTCTTGACACCACTTACTCCGAATTAGAAAAAATATTGTCGAACCAGATACCTTATACGATCAATAGAACTCGTTACTAATGTGGACGATCCACTCCCGTGACAACCACGGAGCATGCTCCAACTCCTATAACCGAGACCCCCCGTCAAACCTGACGCTCTGATACCAGTTGTTGTTAAATTACGTCCTCACTAATTCCCAACAAACGCCCAATGAAAAACAGTAAAGAAATAAGAACAATCCACAACACATGAATTTAACATGGAAACTCCAAAATAGGAGAAAACCCACGGGCCCCCAAAGAGAGAAATACACAATATCACAAATTGTTACAATGACATAGACGACTCTCTTAAGCCAACTACACTCTTCAAAGTATTTAACTAATACCACTCTCAAACAAGGGTAAGAAAGAAAGAAATAATCAAATACTTAAAGTGTATTGATTGGTGCAAGTTGGAATGAATCCCATGAGCTCCTTTTATAACCAAGTCACTCACCTCCAACTTCTTCCTCTCACCGATGTGGGACAACTTCATTTTATATTCAAAGAGGATACTCCTCTTTTCTTTAATCCACCAATGTGGGACAAGTAACCATATCATTTTCTATCAAAAATAACACCAACAAATCTCCACCTTTTTGATAAAAGTAGATAACCATACTTCCACATTGCAAAGATAACCGACACAGATGCTTCCTCGACGACAACTTCAAGATCCTCATCTTCATGCCGTTGACATTATCTTTCAAGAAATAAAACTTTGCATCCTCATCGAACATTGTCAAAATCGGCAATCATTGTCTTCACACAGACAATATCATTTTCTATCAAAAATAACACCAACAACTTCTTAAAACGTACATGTTCTCCTAATCTGCACAAAGTTATAATTCAGGAAAATAACCTCTAAATTTATACGTTTAGTATCATAATTTAATAATAGTGCGATTTTAGTGAAATTAAGTAGAGAGAATCAATTGCCTTAAAGTGAGATATATGATCAAGCTTGAGTTAAGTTGAGAGAGGCTATTTGGACCCCTACGTAATCATTCTTATTACCTTATTATTATTATATATAATATATAATATATAATATATATATACTTTATATTTACGGAGTATATATTTAGCTAATTTCTTCTACGCATAAGTCAACTAACACCTTTGACCTATTGAGTAGCTACTTTATTCTGTTTTGGGAATGTTTATAATTTGTGTTAACGGCTTTCGGAAAGTGCATGTTTTGTCTCGTCTCATTTGATCTTAGAGTGGTGTTTTCGAGTGGGTTTCTATTAGCTAGTTTTGTTTGTGTAATATTTTAGATAGTTTAATATCTTTTCGCTCAATATTTTGTTGTTAGTTCGGGTTGTGCTTGTTTGTTCTTTCCTTCCTTCCGGTTGTATCGTTGTGGGCCTTCATCGTCTCGATAAATTACATGTCCTTTTTATGAGGTTCACGTTATCTCGAAGAGAAAAAAGTAACACTTTTGAGTCCATATAATACTAAACCAACTAAAATTAATGAGCCTTTTGATTTATTTAGATCTCAAAATGTAAGCATGAAAGTATAACAAGAATAATGTTAAACGTAGTCTTTAAATTATGATTAAATATACTATATATGTAGTATCACTTAACTTAAAGTTATCATGAATAAATATTGATTGATACCAACTTTAATTCAATTCAGTTTATAAATTTAATTAGAGATAATTATGATATTGGTTCTCAATGTTCACCTAAAAATTCATGGATGAACGTAAAGTATTTTTTAAACATGGATGACCCTAATGTTTAAAATTGCTGCGATGTTGGTACTTGAATCTAACGAACGTTAACAAATGCCAAACACATGAGGGTATGTTCGTCATTTCATCATCTTCATCACCTCTATCTTCATCTCTAATATTTTCATCTTTGTCTCCATCTTAATCTTATATATATATATATATATATATATATATATATATATATATATATATATATATATATATATATATATATATTCGAATAAAAAATCATAAACACTAAATCTTAATCTTCAATAACACCTACAATTTACAAACACTAAATCAAACTAAATTTCTAAATCCTAAACCAAATTCTAAATTTACAAATTAAAAAACCCTAAATTTACATACTTATCCTTTTTTTTTTTTTTTTGAACAACGGGCAAAGCATATGAATATATATATATATATATATATATATATATATATATATATATATATATATATATATATATATATATATACACACACACACACACCAAATGTACAACGATAGTAAAACCGATGAGCAGCTAGGGGCCGAAAACAATACTTACAAGACCCAAAGCCACTCGCAAATCAAAAAACTAATACAACGAAACTTTGAACTAACAAACAAATACTACATAACATATTAACCAATTCCAGTTATGTTGTTAGACGAAACCCCGAAGAAAACCATTGATGCCGCTCTAAATTTGCCTTCTTGAGACGATTAGTGATCCAACTAAAGCTGATTGTGCCTCGGAGAGAATACTAGGGATACTCCAATCTTTCTTTTTGAACACTTTATTATTTCTAGCTTTCCATAGCGAGTAACGACATACCCATTTCACCGGCTCCCATATTTTTCCCCGTATTTTGAATAGGAAACAAAGATGGAATCGGGGAACAGGGGGTCCAACAAGTTGCGCACCAATTGTAAACCCTTGGGGCCGACAACACTACAATTATCCTACAGAAGGTATGTTAAACTGTTTGTTATCTAGCTTTTTAGACGTTAAATGATATTTTCTTCAAGAGATTATACACTCATGAATCCAGGTTTGTTTGTTTTTTCATTTTATTTTAGGTTGAATAATTATATATGAAAAACCATGCTTTTTTTGCAAAACTTGCAACACTAGAAATTTTTAGGCAAACATTAATTTACAAATTTTAATTTGATTTACGATTTAAAAATTTGATTTGATTTAGTGTTTGTAAATCGTAGATGTTATTAAAGATTACGATTTAAGGTTTATGATTTTCAAAGAAATGATGAAGATGAATACAGATGATGAAAGATGGAATGGCAAATTTACCCTTATGTGCTTGGCATGAGGTGACTTAATGAAATATAGTTAATCGGGTATCAATCACGCAACAATTTCAATTATTAAGGTCATTCACGTCATGAAAATACTTTAAGTTCATCCATGAAACTTTAGACAAATATTAAGGACCAATTACGTAATTTTGTCATTTGAATATAGTAAGTTAATTTAACGTAAGCCTAAAAGGTACGTTTTGCATATCTGTTTATATACGGGTTAACAAAAATTTCAAATCATTATTATTTAAAACGATAATTACCTCGTTATATACTTTACTAAAATCAAATAATCATTTGTCTAATGTTTTCAAAGTGATATTTCAACAATAAAAACTACACGAAAAATGGCATTTGTGATGATCTTTTAATCACAACTTATTGTTATTTGGTCACTAATTGTACTATCTAGTTACCATTTAAAAAGTCGTCATTAAATTTTGATCACTATATGGTACTAGTGACCAAACAAATAGTCGCCATCATTAGAGCTTGTTTGGTGAAAATAGTTGAAACTGGAACTATCTTGTAGATAGATACAATTCATTGTTAGAGCTAGCTAGAGTTTATTTTTTAAGCCGGAAGCTACAACTGATTGTTTTTATAAATGTTTGTCAAATTAAATGGAGCTGAAGCTTATAGGTTTAGATTAACTAAAAAAACAATAAATGATATAGTAAATAATTATATTACGAGTAATTATGTAATTTCTAATTTCATTAGTTAGAAACTTAATACTGCAAATAAGTACTTTATGTAGATGGATTAATAATAATAACCCTAAAAACAAACAAATGGTGAGAGAGAGTATTAGGAGAGAGAGTCACAAATATACACATGGTGAAGGCACTTCAAGGCGAGATCGACATAATGGGGGGTTTTCAAGATCGGTTAACAAGGCTATTCGGAATTCATTTGACGTCATTCATGTTCTTCAACTTCCCGGAGAATTGGGGTGTGGCGGATATGTGGAAAATTTTCAAGACATACGGTGATCTCAGGGACATCTACCTGGCCGGAAAAAAACTAAGAAACGGCCAAAGATTTGCTTTCGTGAGATTTGGCAACGTGAAAGATGCTGGGTTACTGCTTAATCACCTGGGAAAGATTTATTTCGACGGCAACCCCATCAGGATTTTCAAGGCTATAGAAAGAGAAAATGCAAAGGATGATGGTGCTGCCAAACGAAACCCTAACGTGAACAGCACTTTTAGGGGTCACTTTAATGCATTTAGAGATGATAGAAGGTATAATGATGTTGCTGGGAAACAGTATGATGATCTTAGGGAGAAACTTCAAGAGAAGGATTTAAGAGAAAGGCTACAAAAAAGGGATTTAAGAGAAAGATTGGATAATCTCCGAGCTAGATTCCACAACAATGAGCAACCCAATCTCAACAATAAGGACAGATTTCGGTCTACATCAAGGGACAACCACGATATCGGGAAAAGTTTAGTAATGAGGGAGAAAGATTGCAACTTGCACCTGACCAAAAGGACGGTTATTTGCACCGTCAGGAACTGGGACATTATCGATCAATTCGAGGATCTTTGCAAAGCAGAAGGACTTACAAATTGTGATGTGAAATATTTGGGGGGTATAGAATTCATGTTAATTTTCTATTCTACGGTTGAAGCAGAAAGAGTCCTAAACAATAAAGGTCATGCTCTTCACAAATGGTGCAATCATGCATGCTTTCTAAAGCATAATCCATGGATAAATAGGGTTTTAGTTTGGATGGAAATTAGAGGTGTACCGGTAATTGCTTGGAATACTGATACATTCAAAAGAATTGCTAATTTTTGGGGGGATGTTATCGAGACTGATAACTGCGAAATTAATGGCATGAACCAAAATCTTAATGTTGGATGGGTTCTTGTTCATACAAGGAATGCAGACTACATTAAGGATTGTGTTAGTCTTTCGTTTCAAAACACTGTGATTCATGCATATGTCTCGGAGGTCCCAAGTAAAAGGATTCAGATGAACATCTGTAACCATGATGATGAAGTAGATGGCATTAATAGTCCTAAGATTAATAAGTCCGATCACTCTGATTGTTCAGATGATGAGTACATCGATGATACTCTCGATAACTCAGATTTTGAAGATGATGACTTCAATCACAACTTCGAAGATGAACGTGTGCTTGAAGAAGATATTCCTAGGGTTAATGAAACATGTGCAGACAAGGTAGTTGATGAAGCATTGGGATGTGTGGGGTTAGAAAGGGATATCCAAGATAATAATGATGAAGATAGCAGGCGTGAAGAGGTGGTGCAGAGTCCCAATAATCCTAACCCTAATGACAACGGTTTGTGTTCTCCAGGCAACTCTCTGTCTTCCAAGAAGTGTGATACTTTTAACGCCAATAAGCTGGATACGGGTATTGATGTGAATTACGTGGGCCAAAGCCCAAATCAGGTTTCACCTGGCCCAACTTCGAGTGGTCCATCATGCACTAGCCCAACATCAATCTTCTCTAATATTGGGCCTAGCTCTGCTGTGGCCCAACCATCTAATAATGAATTGAATTCTGAATCCAATGACACGAACCAGGTTTCTGAGACAAAGCAACCAAATCAAAGCCCAAGCATTCGAGCTGAAGCACAAAGAGAAACACCAGCTACGAAATCGAGGAAAAATTAGAAAAAGGAAAGCAATTGATAATTCAGCAATTGATAATTCAGACGTTTTATGTGTACACCTAAAGGGAATCAACTCTTCAAAAATCACATCGAAGATCAGAAGCCAAGTTAAGAAGGATTGTTGTTGGGCAAGCATCCGCAAATGGAAATCATCATCAAGAATGATGAACTTAAAGAGCGTCGCCAGAAGAAACAAGATTAACCAGGAACCTTTGAGATCTAGATGTTCATCGTGCAATCAGTCATCCTCAGGTATCAATTGCACTTTAGAATAGACTTTTGATTCGGTTAACAGTGAGGGTGTTCGTGATTATGGTATCAAATTAGGTCTAAAATAGAAGGCAAAGCCTTCTGCTCTATAAGTTATACCATTCTTTTCGTTTCTTTCTTGTTTCCAATGAAGGTTATTTCTCTAAATGTCAGAGGGTTTGGGTCGAGTAAGGGTATTGATAAATTTGGTTGGGTTAAAAACATTATTAGAAAGGAGAAACCACATTTTGTTGCCATTCAAGAATCTAGACTGAATTTAATCGACAGGAAGTGGGTCAGCTCTTTGTGTGGATTCTCTGAATTTGATTTTATTCAGCAGGAGAAGGTGGGTAATTCTGGTGGTCAACTCCTCATTTGGGATTCTAATTATTTTGAAGCGATTAGTATTATTAGGTTTGATCATGTACTAGGAGTTTGTGGTACATGGAAGTATTCGGGTTGTAAACTCAATGTGATTAATGTTTATGGGCCTCATGACGACCAAAATAAACAAAAACTTTGGGATTGTTTATCAAAGTTGCTTGAACACCATGATGTTGATAATGACGTTGCTTGGTTATTATGTGGAGATTTCAACGAGGTTCGCGAACAAGGTGAAAGATTCAACTGTGAGTTTCTTGAGTATAGAGCTAAGAGATTTAATGATTTTATAAACAATAGTTGTTTGATTGAGATTCCATTGGGTGGTAGAAGTTTCACTCGGGTAAGCGACGACGGTCTAAAATTTAGCAAGTTGGATCGGTTTTTGGTTTCCGGTAAATTTTGTATAGAGTGGGGTAATCTTATGGCAATAGCTTTGGAAAGAGAACATTCGGACCATTGTCCAATTGTTTTAAAAGATGAAGATATTAACTTCGGCCCTAAACCATTTAAGATGTTTGATGCTTGGCTTGATGAGAAGGATATTGATGAGGTTATTATCGATGCTTGGAAGGAGGACGTGAAAATTACGAGTCGGAAAGATTGTGTATTTAGGAACAAGCTTAAAAATGTTAAATAAGCGTTACGGGTGTGGAGCCACAAGAAATATCGACAATTAGACAGCGAGATAGAAGCACTCAAGGGTACCGCTAATTTGCTTGAACTCAGAGCCGAGAGGGGGTTATTAAACGAGTCAGACATGAACCTATGGAAAGATGTGCGCAAACAGTGGATAGAAAAGGAAAGAACCAAGACACAAATGCTTAAACAAAAAGCACGTATTCGTTGGGCACTTGAGGGGGACGAAAATACAAAGTTTTTTCATTCGGTGATTAAGAGGAAATATAATCGTGACAACATCAGGGGCTTAAACATTAACGGTTGTTGGAGTGAATCACCACAGGAGATCAAGTCAGAGGTGTTCTGCCATTTCAAAAAGGTTTTCGAAGAAACAGAGCCTGATAGACCAACCCTGGAAAATTTATCGTATCCTACCTTATCATTAGCTGAGGCTGCGGCACTTGAAAACCAGTTTACCGAAGATGAAGTTCATGAGGCTATATTGGATTGTGGAAGTACGAAGGCCCCGGGTGTGATGCCCCGTACAAAACCATCGTGTACGAATCATCAACAACAGGATCATTACAAGGTTAAGTACTATATGCTGTAATTAAAGAAATTGCATTCGCGATAAAAAGGTGATGTCATAACCGACATCAAATGTTTTACATTTCAAAAGCATGCTTCACTAAGTAGAAGCAAATAAATAAGTGTACGTGACCCCAAAAGTCGTTACATAACATAGTTTCAAAAGTAAATAAGTTTGAATGCAAGATAAGTAGTCATGCGATAACAACTCTAAGCAGCGGGTTTGATAATGCTAAAAACGAACATATATTTCATAGCATTATTCCTCAAGAAAGACAAGCTTTTAGTTGCAATTGTTCTATTTACAAGTGATATTCGTTTAAATAATAAAAGGTGAAGACAAAAGACAGATTCGACGAATTGAAGACGCAAACGACTAAAAAGCTCAAAAGTACAAAAGACAATAAAAAAGGTTCCAATTATTGATAAGAAACATCTCGAAATTACAAGAGTACAAGATTCAAAACGCAAAGTACAAGATATTAAATTGTACGCAAGGACGTTCGAAAATCCGGAACCGGGACTAGAGTCAACTCTTAACGCTCGACGCAACGGACTAAAAATTACAAGTTAACTATGTATATAAATATAATATAATATATAATTAATTATATTAATTATATATATTATATTTATAAATAAAAACCGTCGGCAGAGAAAGACTCCAAGGGACTGAGCTGTAATTTCATTCTCCGCGACTCGCGGAGTTTGAAGGCAAAAATGCCGCGAGTCGCGGAGCCCCAAAAGTCGACTTTTCCTATAAAAGCAACCGAATTCTGATCGCAAATCATAATCTTTTTCTTCTTCTCTCATATATACGTAAAATATATATATATAATTTATATTTTAATTTTAATTTTAATTATAATTCTAATAATAAGGGTATGTTAGCAAATGTTGTAAGGGTATAAGTCGAAATTCTGTCCGTGTAACGCTACGCTATTTTTAATCATTGTAAGTTATGTTCAACCTTTTTATATTAATGTCTCGTAGCTAAGTTATTATTATGCTTATTTAAAACGAAGTAATCATGATGTTGGGCTAATTACTAAAATTGGGTAATTGGGCTTTGTACCATAATTGGGGTTTGGACAAAAGAACGACACTTGTGGAAATTAGACTATGGGCTATTAATGGGCTTTATATTTGTTTAACTAAATGATAGTTTGTTAATGTTAATATAAAGATTTACAATTGGGCGTCCTTATAAATTACCATATACACTCGATCGGACACGATGGGCGGGGTATTTATATGTACGAATAATCGTTCATTTAACCGGACACGGGAATGGATTAATAGCCACTAGAATAATTAAAACAGGGGTGAAATTACATTCAAGGGTAATTGGTGTAAATGTTAACAAAGTAGTAAAACCTTGGTTTACACGCAGTCGATAACCTGGTGTATTCATTAAACAAAGTATTAAAACCTTGTTACAATTCGAATCCCCAATTAGTTGGAATATTTAACTTCGAGTATAATAATAATTTGACGAGGACACTCGCACTTTATATTTATGACTGATGGACTGTTATGGACAAAAACCAGACGGACATATTAAATAATCCAGGACAAAGGACAATTAACCCATGGGCATAAAACTAAAATCAACACGTCAAACATCATGATTACGGAAGTTTAAATAAGCATAATTCTTTTATTTCATATTTAATTTCTTTTATTTTATATTTAATTGCACTTCTAATTATCGCATTTTTATTTTTATTTTATTTAATTGCACTTTTAATTATCGTACTCTTTAATTATCGCAAGTTTATTTTATCGCACTTTTATTATTCGCAATTTCATTATCGTTATTTACTTTACGCTTTAATTTAAGTCTTGTATTTATTTTTAATATTTTACATTTGGTTTTAACTGCGACTAAAGTTTTAAAATCGACAAACCGGTCATTAAACGGTAAAACCCCCCTTTATAATAATAATATTACTTATATATATATATATATGTATTTTTATAAAAGTAAACTAATATAGCGTTAAGCTTTGTTTAAAGATTTCCC
Source organism: Rutidosis leptorrhynchoides (assembly GCF_046630445.1). Taxonomy (NCBI): domain Eukaryota; kingdom Viridiplantae; phylum Streptophyta; class Magnoliopsida; order Asterales; family Asteraceae; genus Rutidosis; species Rutidosis leptorrhynchoides. Next base: position 34,233,084 of record NC_092340.1, read on the forward strand.
TGTGGAACGAACCGGACTTACTAAAAACTACACTACTTTACGATTAGGTACACTGCCTATAAGTGTTGTAGCAAGGTTTAAGTATATCCATTCTATAAATAAATAAATATCTTGTGTAAAATTGTATCGTATTTAATAGTATTTCGCACCAAAAATAATACTATTATATATACACCCCGCTACGACATCAAGTATTTTTGGCGCCGCTGCCGGGGAACTTTCTAAACACCGGAAGCGCAACGCTAATAAAAAAAGAAAGAGATTTTTTCTATTAAAAGTCGCTTTTGTAAAAATACATTTTAAATATTCGAAAATATAAAAAGAAAAACAAAAATATAAGTATTTTTATGATTTTGTTAAATATTTAAGTTTTATAAGTTTCTTTATTTTTATTTTAGTTTATAAAAATATAAGTTTTATTTAAATATCTTTTATTTATATAAAAAAAACAGAAAAAAAAATAAATAAATAAAGAAAAACGCGTTGAAATTAAACCTGTCAGTTGAAATTCTGAACCCCGCGACTCGCGGGGTTTTCTGCATTGATTACCGCGACTCGCGGAGATTTTCTGACAGGCGACAAAGCCCTAATCCTGCATTTATTACGGATTATTATTAATTATTATTATTATTAACCCTAATTATTATTATTATTATAATTAAGTTTATTTTTAATTTAAGTTTTATTTAATTTATATTTTAGTTAAATTAGTTTAATTAAATTGTAAAATTAGTAGTTTTATTAAATAAATAATTTAAAAATAATATTTTTATAAAAATTGTACTTTTTACAACTTTTTGTATATTTTTATATTTTGTCCCTTTTTAATCGTTGTAGCATAATATTTGTATTTTTCGCTCATATTTAATTTTAAACTTAGTTTTTGCCATAGTTATTTTTACTTCTAGATTTTTAGGCTTTGCCGTAGAATTCCTTAAGTGCTTTTTCTTTAGACTAAGATTTAGGTGCTTTAGAATTTTGCGACGCCTTTTTAAGTTTTAGTTTCTTTTTAAGTTATTTCCATTTGGGATTTAGTTTTTCCTATAAGCTTTAATATTTTTAGACACTTTTTACTATGTATCAATTATCATTCTAATTAGTAATATCAATTTGCGATTATAATTTTAAGTTAGTTGTAGTAATAAGGTTAGGTTAGTCAGGTATTTTTAAGTTTTTATAAGTTTCTTTTATTTTTCCGTCACCTTTTATTTTTTCAACCATTTTTCTTTTTCGACCTTTTTCGACGAACTCTTTTTCTTTCTTATTTCTCGCTATTCTAGTTTTTAGGACATAGATTTTTATTCTACTTCTTATCTAAATTTCTTAAAATTACGAAAATTTATTTTAAGTGGTTAAATTAATAGACATCAAAATTTTCTGGTTCGTAGTAATAGTTGGATTTGTACGTGGACCGGGTTATTGGAGCCAAACAGTCCTCAATTATATTGAGACCAAACGAATCCTGCCCCTCTGCTGCATCTTTTGGCTATTCGAAACGTGGGCAAAATCAGAAAAGTCTATTAATTGGATAACTTATTATAATTTTTCTTTCCTTTTTAAAACTAATAGGATATTCAGTGAATGCACCGAGCAAGACGTTCATCACCTTTTGTACGTTCACCACCTGTAACTAGATCAAGACATTTAGCAAATATAACCGCCGTTGATTTTTCTTTAGAATCGTCATCCAGTCGACCAAGTACTTCAGTTCAAATTTCCGATAATCCATTTTTTGAACCCGACCTCACAATTGAGAATCCGGAGAATATTCAGGAACGGTTCGTAGATCCTGAACCATTAAACTTTCCTCCGGAGCCACAAATCATTCAAACAGAGATTGTTGAGGAACGAACCATTAAATCAGAATCATCTAGTGATACCGATTCAACAAATTCAATTATGGAGAATCTGGAACCTTTAAGTATGGAAGACCGAATGAGAGCTAAACGCACTGGCCAAGGTCACGCAATTACTCATCCAGACATTAATGCGCCAGATTATGAAATCAAAGGACAAATTCTACACATGGTGACTAATCAATGCCAATTTAGTGGTGCGCCGAAGGAAGATCCAAATGAACATCTACGTACCTTTAATAGGATCTGCACACTATTTAAAATACGAGAAGTGGAGGATGAACAGATATATCTCATGTTATTTCCCTGGACTTTAAAGGGAGAAGCCAAAGATTGGTTAGAATCGTTACCTGAAGGGGCGATCGATACATGGGATGTTTTAGTTGACAAATTTCTTAAACAATTCTTTCCTGCATCTAAAGCCGTAAGACTTCAAGCAGAATTTGTTAAGTTCACACAGAAACCAAATGAAACTCTATATGAGGCGTGGACTAGATATGGAAAGTTGTTAAGAGGATGTCCGCAACATGGTTTAGACACCTGTCAAATAGTACAAATATTCTACCAAGGATGTGACATCACTACAAGAAAAGACATAGATATAGCAGCTGGTGGTTCTATTATGAAGAAAACCGAAACTGATGCTTACAAAATTATTGATAATACTGCTTCCCACTCACATGAGTGGCACCAAGAAAAAGATATCGTTAGATCATCTAAAGCAGCTAGAGCCGATTCTAGCCATGACTTAGATTCCATTTCCGCAAAGATAGATGCTGTGGAGAGACGAATGGAAAAGATGACTAAAGATATTCACTCAATACGAATTAGTTGTGAGCAGTGTGGAGGACCACATTTGACAAAAGATTGTCTCAGTATTGAATTAACAATGGAACAAAGAGAGAATATTTCATACATAAACCAAAGGCCTGGAAATAATTATCAGAATAATTATCAACCGCCAAGACCGATTTACAATCAAAACCAGAATTATAACCGAAATATTCCATACAACAACCAACAAGGTCCTAGCAATCAACAAGTATCCAATAATACTTACAATCAGCAAAGACCGAATTTTCAAAACAAACCACCACAACAAACCGATGATAAAAAGCTGAATTTAGAAGATATGATGACAAAGCTAGTTGAAACTCAAACACAGTTTTTCACATCTCAAAAACAAACCAATGAACAAAATGCTCAAGCATTTAGAAATCAACAAGCTTCTATTCAAAATCTGGAACAAGAATTGAGTAACCTAGCAAGGTTAATAGGTGAAAGAAAATCGGGAAGTCTACCTAGTGATACAAATGCTAACCCCCGGAGTGAAACAGCTAAAGCCATTACCACAAGAAGTGGTACAACACTTAAACCACCTGAAATACCTGTAACTTCTGATGAAACCATTCCTACTCCACAAGAACCACAACCTGATCAAGATAAGGAAAAAGAACCGGTAGTTGAAAAGGTTAATGAAGATAACACAGTTAAGGATAAACCTTATGTTAAACCATACCAACCACCACTTCCTTACCCAAGTAAAATGAAGAAAGAGAAACTTGAAGCCGAGCAATCCAAATTCTTGGATATGTTTAAACAGATAAATGTAAATCTTCCTTTCATTGATGTGATTTCAGGAATGCCTAGATATGCTAAATTCTTGAAAGATCTAATCTCAAATAGAAAGAAAATGGAAGAACTCTCGGCTGTTACTATGAATGCTAATTGTTCAGCAGTGCTGTTGAATAAGATACCAGAAAAACTATCTGATCCAGGAAGTTTCACAATTCCATGTTTTCTGGGTAGTCTTAGTTCAATAGAAGCATTGGCAGACTTAGGTGCTAGTATAAATCTAATGCCGTATTCACTATACGCTAAACTAGACCTTGGAGAATTGAAACCAACCAGAATAAGCATACAACTAGCCGATAGATCAATAAAATATCCTAGAGGGATAATGGAGAACATGCTAGTTAAAGTTGGTACTTTAGTATTTCCAGTAGATTTTGTTGTTTTAGACATGGAAGAAGATTCTCAAGTTCCTCTCATATTAGGAAGACCATTCTTAAACACGGCTAAAGCAATGATAGACGTGTTCGGTAAGAAACTGACCCTAAGTATAGAGGATGAGAGTGTTACCTTTTCAGTTGATAGAGCAATGCAAAAACCACAATCTGCAGATGATACATGTTATTATATTCAAACTATAGATGCACATGCAGAATTATTAGAAGAATTTCCAGAATTACAAGGAACAGGAGAATGTTCTTTAGGAGAAGGTAATGAACCAATTGATGAAGCTGAAATGTTAGCTACACTTATAGCTAATGGATATGAACCAACAACAGAAGAAATTCAAATGCTAAAAGAAGAAGACAGATATCGATACAAATCATCGATAGAAGAACCTCCGAAATTAGAGTTAAAGCCACTTCCAAACCATTTGGAATACGCTTATTTACATGGTGAATCTGAATTACCTGTAATAATATCGTCTTCTCTTACTGAAAATGAGAAATCACAACTCATTTCTGTGTTAAAAGCTCATAAACCAGCCATTGCATGGAAGATTCATGATATTAAAGGAATAAGTCCTTCGTATTGCACACATAAAATCTTTATGGAAGAAGGTCATAAAACGTATGTGCAACGCCAACGAAGACTAAATCCTAATATGCAAGATGTAGTTAAGAAAGAGATTATTAAACTGCTAGACGCAGGTCTAATTTATCCAATCTCTGATAGTCCATGGGTAAGCCCAGTTCAATGTGTACCTAAGAAGGGTGGCATGACTGTCATTACAAATGAGAAAAATGAGCTTATTCCTACTAGGACTGTAACAGGATGGCGTGTGTGTATTGATTATAGAAAATTAAATGACGCCACCAGAAAAGATCACTTTCCCTTACCTTTCATAGATCAAATGTTGGAAAGATTAGCCGGAAATAGTTACTATTGTTTTCTAGATGGATTTTCCGGATATTTTCAAATTCCAATAGCACCCGAGGACCAAGAGAAAACCACATTCACGTGCCCTTATGGTAATTTTGCTTACAAACGCATGCCATTTGGACTTTGCAACGCCCCTGCAACCTTTCAAAGGTGTATGATGGCGATTTTTCACGACATGATAGAAGAATGCATGGAAGTATTCATGGATGACTTTTCAGTCTTCGGTGATACATTTAAATCATGTCTAGTTAATCTGGAACGAATGCTAATTAGATGCGAAAAATCAAATCTAGTACTTAATTGGGAGAAATGCCATTTCATGGTTAAAGAAGGCATCGTTCTTGGACATAAAATTTCAAAAGAAGGAATTGAAGTGGATAGAGCTAAAGTAGATGTAATTGCTAAACTTCCACATCCCACCAATGTTAGAGGAGTTAGGAGTTTTCTAGGGCATGCCGGTTTTTACCGACGTTTCATAAAAGATTTTTCTAAAATTGCCACTCCTATGAATAAACTCCTAGAAAAGGATGCTCCATTCATCTTTTCAGATGAGTGTATCAAATCTTTTAATATTCTTAAAGAGAAACTCACTAATGCACCGATCATGATAACACCAAATTGGAATCTACCATTTGAACTAATGTGCGATGCAAGTGATTTTGCAATGGGAGCCGTTTTAGGACAAAGGATTGAAAAACGATTTCAACCTATATATTATGCTAGTAAGACATTACAAGGAGCACAAACGAACTATACAACTACTGAAAAAGAACTCCTTGCTATTGTCTTTGCTTTTGACAAATTTCGATCATATCTCGTTCTAGCAAAAACGGTGGTCTATACCGACCATTCTGCTCTTAGATACCTATTTTCAAAACAAGATGCTAAACCACGATTAATCCGTTGGATCTTACTCTTACAAGAGTTTGATATTGAAATCCGAGATAAAAGAGGAGCAGAAAATCTCGGCGCTGATCATCTTTCTCGTCTTGAAAATCCCGAATTAGAAGTTCTAAATGAATCGGCCATACAAGACAACTTTCCTGATGAATATCTATTGAAGATAGATTATAAAGAAATCCCATGGTTTGCAGACTATGCAAACTACTTAGTTTGTGGATTCCTTGAAAAAGGATTATCGTACCAAAGACGAAAGAAATTCTTCAGTGATATAAAACACTATTTCTGGGAAGATCCACATCTGTTTAAAAGTTGTCCCGATGGAATAATACGCCGATGTGTATTTGGAGATGAAGCTAGTAAAATTTTAAACCATTGTCACACAGGACCAACAGGAGGGCATTATGGGCCTCAACTAACAGCAAGAAAAGTTTATGAAGCTGGATTCTATTGGCCTACAATTTACAAAGACGCACACCTTCTTTGCAAATCCTGTGATGCATGTCAAAGGGCCGGAAAAATAAGTCAACGTGATGAAATGCCACAAAATGTCATCCAAGTATGTGAAGTATTTGACATTTGGGGTATTGACTTTATGGGTCCATTTCCAAAATCTCATAATAATCTATATATACTCGTAGCCATTGATTATGTATCTAAATGGGCGGAAGCACAAGCTCTCCCAACTAACGATGCACGAGTTGTAGTCAACTTTTTAAAACGTCTTTTTGCAAGGTTTGGAACACCGAAAGCTTTAATAAGTGATCGGGGTACTCATTTCTGTAATAATCAACTTGAGAAAGTTCTTAAAAGATATGGAGTAACTCATAAAATCTCCACCGCATATCATCCACAAACAAGTGGACAATTTGAAAATACCAACCGAGCTTTAAAACGTATTTTAGAGAAAACCGTAGGATCAAATCCGAAGGAATGGTCCATTAAATTGGAGGATGCACTCTGGGCTTTTAGAACAGCCTACAAAACTCCAATTGGAACCACACCTTTTAGACTTGTTTATGGAAAAGCATGTCATCTTCCAGTAGAAATTGAACACAAAGCATTTTGGGCTTTGAAGACATGTAATCTTGATTTACATGAAGCTGGACGTCTACGATTAAGTCAACTAAACGAATTAGAAGAATTAAGACATGAAGCATACGAAAATTCGTTAATCTATAAAGAAAGAACGAAGAAATGGCATGATAAAAGAATCAGAAGTTCAAAAGAATTTAAAGAAGGAGACAGAGTTCTTCTTTTCAATTCACGATTCAAGCTATTTCCTGGAAAATTGAAATCAAGATGGTCTGGACCATTCATAGTCAAAAGAGTTTTCCCATACGGAACGATAGAATTAATAAATTCAAATGGGATGGAATTTAAAGTTAATGGTCACAGAGTTAAACATTACATACATGGTCCGATGGAAGTCGACAACGAAGTTAATCATAATTTCGACACCACAGCTAACTAAGTGTGGGGAGAATCAAGTCTTTAAAGGATAATATGTATTTCTGTTAGAGTTAGATTGTCTGTTTTCGTGTAAATCTCGAAAATGGAACCCGAATGGTCTTTCCCTAGCAGACCCTAAAGAACTAGTCTTCTCCCCCCATTCTGAATTTTTATTTTTTTTAGGTTTTTACAAAATGAAGACTGCCTGTGAGCTAAACCATGGTCTAATGCTACACGCTTTGATCACTAAACGTAATAATGACATACTACCGAGTGAAATAGTATCAGTAATCAGAGAAAGAATGGACGGAGTTAGAAAAGAATCCAGATGCGAAGATAATAAGTTACAATTTGGTAAAGAAAAATCAAAATCCGCAGCGAAAAGAAGAGCACGACACCTAGAACGATGTCACAAATGCGGAAAATGGTCACATGGAGGTAAATGTTCAAATAATCAAACCTATTCAAATACCGAATTTGTTACTTTATGCAGAGACGGACCGTTCATATGTTTAGAAGAAAAGACACTGAATGCGCGAGGTTACGCCTATGTAGCCATGGAAAACCAATTAAACCGACTATCTTATGAATGGGATAGATCATATAACTAAGAAATCTATTTCACAGGTATGTCTGTACAGTTTTTATTTTTATTTTTATTTTTAACCTTTTGATAATAAACGCTAATTTGTTCGCTAAAAAGTATTAAATTGGTATTGAATAAAATTAGGTTTGGCGACCGAAATTATTGATATCATTCAAAAATTTATTACATCACTGCGAAATTTAACGTTTATTCTTAAGGTATAAATATCTTTAATCAATCAACACAAAATATTTCAAAAATTCGTCATGAGTTAAATTAGGTCTTGGAACCGAAATTACTTTACCGAAAAGAGGGGCGCATATTTTTGATAATATTTGATTGATTAAAGTGGGATAAAAAGACAAAAAGATTTTTAATTTTATTCTTACCATGTTTTTAATATTAATATTTAAATCTTAAATTAATATTGTAAACTTTGTAAAAACAATATATTTAAAATTGTAAATATTTGAAAAATTAATATAAGTTTGGTATGAATTTATAAATTTTTAAATTAAGTTTGGTGTGAATTTTTAATTTTTAAAATATAAATTTTTAATTTTATGCATTTCAATTTTAAGTTTGGTGTGAATTTTTTTTATATTTAAGTTGTGTGAATTTAAAAACAAAAATTTACTTTATCTCATTAAGTTAAAAATATAATTTTTAAAATTCGTCGTAAGTTGAAGACTAGGTCTTTAAACCGAAATTGCTTTACCCGAGGGAGGGGCGAGAACTTTTATTATCATTATTTTTAATCTTATTGAATTAAAGTATGCCAAAAACATTAAAAAAATCCAAAAATCTTAGCTTTTAAAACAATCGCTACAAAAAAACAAATTTTAAAATTTTGTCGAGGGACGGACTAGGACATCGATCCGAAACGACCTCGTCCTAAATAACAAAGGAAACAAAATTTTAAAATTAAGTACTTAATTGTTTCATAAGTTAATGATTATAAAAAAAAATATATATATATATATAGCAAACTCCGCGACTCGCGGAGTTTGAAGTGCAATTCGCCGCGACTCGCGGAGGAGTCGGATTACAGAAAAAAAATAAAGAGCTGCAACAGCTCAGTTTCACTCCCCACAACAGAAAATAAACTGCGAAAACCCACGAAAATACCCGAGAAAAAACCCCCAAAATCACAATTTTTAACCGTTAATCACCAAATCTTTTGCTAAAATCATGTTGAGAAGGATGCTATCTAAGAATTACTCAAGAAAAACGGTAAATTTCTACACCTAAACACCATTTAATCCGAAATTTGGTGTTCTTGAGTCATTTTTTTTCCAATTTGATTTTGATGCTTTTTAGTGTAATTAGGCTTAAATTGTTTATGTATTATGCTTGTATAACCTAGATTGATGCTGTTTAACATGATTAGAAGCCTTAAACTTCAAATTTTGAATAATCTAGGGTTTGTGTTCTTGAGCAAATTTGGGGCTTTTTGATATAAACAGGTTATGGCCGATTTTTGTCATGAATTGTTGCTAAATTGAGTAGTGTAACATGTCTAGGTAGTTAAATGATCCAAACTTTGAGCCTAAACATGATTTTGAGAATTAAAGTGGACTTTTTCAAGTCTAAAATTCATGAACTTGATTTTTGAAAGATAATGCCATTTGAGACTTGTTTAATTGCTAGTAATGATTATTTTGACATGTTATTTGAGTTGAATGCTTATGAACTTGGCGAACATTTTCGTATATGCTTATTTGAAAAAGTGTAGATTTGATAAAAATGTGAAAATGAGCTTAAGTTTGATATAAATTGATAATGTCATTGTAATTATTTTGATTGATGATTTTGCTGACACTAATGCATATTTGGATGCACAAAAATTGTGTTTGATGTGTTTTGCAGAATTAAAGGGGTGAATCTTCATCCCAAGCCCGCAATGCTCCTGCTGAGAATTTGGAACAACAGGAGGTGGATAACTACTACAAGCAGGATATACCTCATCCAGTCATGACCTTTTCCGATATGCACTTGGAAGAGTTGCACCCGAACCTGAGATTTGACAGACTTTGGATAGATTATCCAAAATATCAAAGGGGTTTGCATACTCTTCATTCTAAGGTTGTTGAGGTACCGAGGGTCATAGAATGGGGACCCTTAGAAGCTGTAGAATTGGCCGGGCCAATTAGGGAATTACTTGTACAGAGGTATGGTAATTCTTCTTTTAATGACTGGGTACGTTTATTCACCATGCGTAGACCTGTATATAAAGTATGGTGTGAAGAATTGTTATGTAGTATAGAGTTGAATGATCGGGTAGTGTAACGACCCGACCAAAACCGTTATTGACGGCGTCGTTAACTTAGGTCCCGTTGCGTGGTCGTAGTCCCTATATGAGACTCGTTTGACCAAAATTATGTCGCGTTCATTTGAAAGGTACAAAGTTTAGTTTAACAAACGGATCGACAATAAGTTTAAGTTTACAAAGTTATAAAGTATGAATGAAATAACTTGCGACATAATTAGTTTGAAACCACAGTTGCTATAAATAGCGTAAGTAAGTAGACAAAAGTTTGAATCCCAAAATGCTATCCCTAGCGTATGCATGCATGGTAGACTCCAATCAAGTAATCAAAGAGTGCGGAAGCATGTATCAAGTAGCCGAGTATGAACCTGAGAAACATATAGAAAACTGTCAACGAAAAACGTTGGTGAAATCATAGGTGTTTGTAATAAACGTTGTTTTTGAACCACAAGATTTAGTATTCCCATAACGTTGATTATCAAAATCGTTTGCATTCCAAAAGTATTGTTCGCGAGCACCTAATTATCAAGACTTAACGTTTCCTTCCATAGAACCCCATCACAATAGTGTTAGAACATACACTGTTTCTCGAAAATATATTTCATCCGTAGACGGTAGCGAACCGTCCGTAATGAGGGTTTGTCAAACCCGTATGGCCACACAATATAAGTTCTCGCTTACACCCTGCAAGTGTAACTAATGATAATCGAATTGAGGATTTTTGTTCTAACTCGCTGTGGAATGTTTGTTTCATCGTACTTGTGTTCAAAGTATAAAAGTAAGTAGTACAAAATGTAACAAAGTATATGTTTCTCAGCCCACAATTTAAAAGAATAAAAGTTGTTGAAAAGGTGGGACTATGATCTCACCTCGAGTGCACGAGTATAAATGTACTTCACAAAGTAAACGTGTGCATGAAAGTTGCTTAGCCTTGACCTAAACAAATAAGTTGTATCAATTAACCGGTTACGACACAAGGTCGGGTGAAATGTGTTCAATTAGTCCTATGGCTCATTACGACTCGATTAAATATAGCATGTGAATCACGTTGCCAAGTTTCATGCGAGATTCAAGTATAAAAGCATGTTAGAACGATTGCATAAAAGTTTGGTTAAGTTTGACTAAAAGTCAAACTTGGTCAAAGTCAAAGTCAACGGGGTCGGGTCGGGTATCCGACAATTTTCCCAAGACGAGAAGTCATATAAGAGCCTAATAGTCAAGTTTCATGTTAAACGGAGTTTTAGTTAAGCGGAAACATTTTTGTGACATTTAAAAACAAAAGAGAGTGGCCTGGGGCTTTTGCGCGGCGCGCACTGGGTTGCGCGGCGCGCACCCAAGTGTAAATCCTGGTCAGAACTTAACTACGAAGGCAAACATCTGGGATTTCTAATTCTGCGCGGCGCGCGGGTATATGCGCGGCGCGCAATACCTGGGAAACATGCAGTTTGCAGAAAAATGGTCCAAGTCACGAACCAAAACTCAAATTAACATATTTTATGAACCGAAAACATCCAAAATGCATACTATATATCGTTGGAAAGGTAATTTGACAAGGAATACAACTAAACACTTTTCATAGATCATAACCGACAATTTCCAAATCGAAAACATCATCAAAGTTCATCATTTTCAACCAAGAATCAAAGAAACGCATTTTAAGTTTCGGGAATCCAATTCACACATATGATATGCCGTTTTGAAGGTAATGAAGCATACATTACTACTAAACACTAACAATTAACATTTCATGGCATTCAAGCATCAAAAGTTCATGTCAAGAACTATCAAACCCTAGTCAAACATCACAAAATCATTAATCGGGTTTTTGAAGTTTTCTTAATCAACCTACACATCAAAATGTGGCTAATGATACTAGTAACACAATTAAAACATGAACTTTAACAATTTAACAACATTAACTCATCCAAAATCAAAGATTTAGCACACCCATTTCAAATGTTCAAACTAGTTACTCAAAACAACGAATCGAGCAAATAAAACATATATTCATGTTATACACGAGCCATAGACACTAACTAACACCATTTCAAGTCAAAAACACGAATTTAGAGAAATCTAGAGTTTTAGAATTGTTACCCAAAAGAGATGAAGTTGGTATCAAATTGTAGAGGATGAAGAGAGGATTCCAAATATGTAATTTGTTTTGTTGCTAGCTCCCTAAACCGAATTTAGATGATGATTTTGTGTTTGAGGTTTTGAGAGAATAAAAATGGAAGTAATGAAATGGGGAGGTTGAAATGAATGGAGGAGGGTGAAGGTTGACTAGTTGACCTAGTCATCTCTTTGCCCTCTTGGCAAGTTTAGTCCCTCAAGTTTCAAAGCGGGTGCGGGAATTAACCAAACGAATATTTTAAAAACGCTCGAGTAAACGAGTGATGTTATAATTAAATAACGAGAATATTATGAACGTTTGTTAACGGAATCTACGAATATAAATAACGAAAGATATTATTTAAAAAAAAAGACAGTGTTAAAAAATAATTTTAACGGAAAAACGCGGGATGTTACATTACCTACACCTTAAAAGAAATTTCGTCCCGAAATTTAGTTGGAAGTAGTAGTTGTTGTTTCTTCCTCGAGATCTTGCGTTGCCAATTCTACGAGTGAGGGAGAAGTACGTCCTAGGGTACTTCAACGAACTTTGACGGTCGGGGTTTCACGTCGTCTTAGGGTTTGGGTTCACGATTCATGGTTTCAACCGGTCCTCCTAGGAATGAAGTTTATTGTCGATAGTAAGCTCATCGAAAAGAAATGACAAGTTCCTGTTTCGCAATACACGTCCTTAAGTTGACACATCGAATGTAGGATAAACGGAGACCCAAAATGAGTCGGAAAAGTCTAAACGGCTAGCGACGGGTCCAAAACACCCCAAGAATTTAAAGGATCAAAATATCGCGGATTTAGCTTCCTACGTTTTCCCGAAACGGATTGCACCTTTCCAAGGTGCGACTCTTAACGTGACGCGGTTTCCCACGTGGAATTTGAAATGTTTACGTCTAACATCGGCGTAGCTCTTGGTGATTACGAGTCGCGTAGGGTTTTACCTGAATATGAATAAATTTTCTCGGTTGCTCACGAATAACCTCGGCCCCGGTGAATTGATCATCGTTTACTTGGTTCGACAAAAGGAGAATGACGTTTCCGGTCATATAAGGTTTCGAAGGCGTGACGTTAAAACTCGAATGAAAATCATTGTAGTACAAGGATTCGGTTAAAGGAAAATACTTTTCTCAAGTAAATTTGAAGTTGGTAATACAAACTTGTATTATGGTTTCCAAGGTTTAAATCGCATGTTTGTTCGGTCCGTCGGGTTGTGGAAGGTACGCGGTACTCATGTCTAAACGCGGTCCCGAGGCTTTTTGTAAGGCACTCCAAAATCTAGAAGTGAAACGAGGATCTCGATCCGAAACGGGGTACATTTCCCTAAGGCATATTGAACAAGTTTGCTAGGAATTGAAAACGTTAGCTAGGACAAGTTTCTCAAGAAAATTCGCGTCGCGGAAGATTTATCGGTTTCCAAAAACGTTCGTCGGGGCAAGTTCTTATCGGGTTTTGAAAACGATTGTTAGGACTATCCACTCTCGCGGCGAATACTTGTATGACGTGAAGAGTCGCTCTCCATTGAGAATTTAGAATAAGGACCTCCTGAACCGGAAGTACGAGGGTGATGCAAGAGAAGTTTCCGCCCCGATGTGAGCATAACGAGTAAATTGTAGTTAGTCAATAAGACTGTGCGAGGACGAGCTAGTATACACGTGTAACATACGGTTGAAGCCGAGAGGAATCGGTAATTCATTCGGAAGCATAAATATAATTTGACAATAATTGAAGGTGTGTCCCCGGTATGGTTGTTATCAATACTCTCGGAGTTTTTAGATGTCCAAACATGAAAAGATGAAGTCATGTACATGGCACATGGTGGTGTTTAGGTTGATCGAGTCTAACCACTATCACGCGTCACTAGAACTTTGGTATGTCTTACCGTAATATAACCACGTTGATCGAGTGTCGTTATATTACGCTAACTCATACCTCTATTCCCACATCACTCTATAGATTCAAGTTCGTGTAATCGTGAAGTTTAAAATAAATAAAGTGTAACAACGTCTCTAACGTGACTCGTATTGAATCGAAAGAATTAGTGCAACTATAAAGAAGCGTTCCCCGAGGGAAGTGTATAAATGATTGTTCACGTCAATGTGGTTCAAGTCAGACAATAAGGTATTCAGGTATGAAAAGAGTAACGAGTCATGATAACGAGTAATACGCAACCGTAGCGATAAATGGTGATGACGATACTCATCTAGAGTAGTGACAGTGACTTTACAATATTCATGGATAGTAAGATGAGACGGGGGGAATAACAACCAAGGAGTCAGAGTTCCCGAACTAAAGTGGCAGGATACGAGTTCGTATAATGAAGGTTGGGTACCATTAAAAAGTTTTCCTAAGAATGATTCAAGTATAATGTACAAGTAGTCAAGTAAGTGCTATCTATAGCAAATGTATGTCAGAATGCAATGATTAACTATCCGGTTGTAGTCTAGACTTACTAATGCGTCCTAACGACTCTGTTAGACACACTAATGCATCCTAGTTCTCTACAACCAACGCTCTGATACCACTTGTAACGACCCGACCAAAACCGTTATTGACGGCGTCGTTAACTTAGGTCCCGTTGCGTGGTCGTAGTCCCTATATGAGACTCGTTTGACCAAAATTATGTCGCGTTCATTTGAAAGGTACAAAGTTTAGTTTAACAAACGGATCGACAATAAGTTTAAGTTTACAAAGTTATAAAGTATGAATGAAATAACTTGCGACATAATTAGTTTGAAACCACAGTTGCTATAAATAGCGTAAGTAAGTAGACAAAAGTTTGAATCCCAAAATGCTATCCCTAGCGTATGCATGCATGGTAGACTCCAATCAAGTAATCAAAGAGTGCGGAAGCATGTATCAAGTAGCCGAGTATGAACCTGAGAAACATATAGAAAACTGTCAACGAAAAACGTTGGTGAAATCATAGGTGTTTGTAATAAACGTTGTTTTTGAACCACAAGATTTAGTATTCCCATAACGTTGATTATCAAAATCGTTTGCATTCCAAAAGTATTGTTCGCGAGCACCCAATTATCAAGACTTAACGTTTCCTTCCATAGAACCCCATCACAATAGTGTTAGAACATACACTGTTTCTCGAAAATATATTTCATCCGTAGACGGTAGCGAACCGTCCGTAATGAGGGTTTGTCAAACCCGTATGGCCACACAATATAAGTTCTCGCTTACACCCTGCAAGTGTAACTAATGATAATCGAATTGAGGATTTTTGTTCTAACTCGCTGTGGAATGTTTGTTTCATCGTACTTGTGTTCAAAGTATAAAAGTAAGTAGTACAAAATGTAACAAAGTATATGTTTCTCAGCCCACAATTTAAAAGAATAAAAGTTGTTGAAAAGGTGGGACTATGATCTCACCTCGAGTGCACGAGTATAAATGTACTTCACAAAGTAAACGTGTGCATGAAAGTTGCTTAGCCTTGACCTAAACAAATAAGTTGTATCAATTAACCGGTTACGACACAAGGTCGGGTGAAATGTGTTCAATTAGTCCTATGGCTCATTACGACTCGATTAAATATAGCATGTGAATCACGTTGCCAAGTTTCATGCGAGATTCAAGTATAAAAGCATGTTAGAACGATTGCATAAAAGTTTGGTTAAGTTTGACTAAAAGTCAAACTTGGTCAAAGTCAAAGTCAACGGGGTCGGGTCGGGTATCCGACAATTTTCCCAAGACGAGAAGTCATATAAGAGCCTAATAGTCAAGTTTCATGTTAAACGGAGTTTTAGTTAAGCGGAAACATTTTTGTGACATTTAAAAACAAAAGAGAGTGGCCTGGGGCTTTTGCGCGGCGCGCACTGGGTTGCGCGGCGCGCACCCAAGTGTAAATCCTGGTCAGAACTTAACTACGAAGGCAAACATCTGGGATTTCTAATTCTGCGCGGCGCGCGGGTATATGCGCGGCGCGCAATACCTGGGAAACATGCAGTTTGCAGAAAAATGGTCCAAGTCACGAACCAAAACTCAAATTAACATATTTTATGAACCGAAAACATCCAAAATGCATACTATATATCGTTGGAAAGGTAATTTGACAAGGAATACAACTAAACACTTTTCATAGATCATAACCGACAATTTCCAAATCGAAAACATCATCAAAGTTCATCATTTTCAACCAAGAATCAAAGAAACGCATTTTAAGTTTCGGGAATCCAATTCACACATATGATATGCCGTTTTGAAGGTAATGAAGCATACATTACTACTAAACACTAACAATTAACATTTCATGGCATTCAAGCATCAAAAGTTCATGTCAAGAACTATCAAACCCTAGTCAAACATCACAAAATCATTAATCGGGTTTTTGAAGTTTTCTTAATCAACCTACACATCAAAATGTGGCTAATGATACTAGTAACACAATTAAAACATGAACTTTAACAATTTAACAACATTTACTCATCCAAAATCAAAGATTTAGCACACCCATTTCAAATGTTCAAACTAGTTACTCAAAACAACGAATCGAGCAAACAAAACATATATTCATGTTATACACGAGCCATAGACACTAACTAACACCATTTCAAGTCAAAAACACGAATTTAGAGAAATCTAGAGTTTTAGAATTGTTATCCAAAAGAGATGAAGTTGGTATCAAATTGTAGAGGATGAAGAGAGGATTCCAAATATGTAATTTGTTTTGTTGCTAGCTCCCTAAACCGAATTTAGATGATGATTTTGTGTTTGAGGTTTTGAGAGAATAAAAATGGAAGTAATGAAATGGGGAGGTTGAAATGAATGGAGGAGGGTGAAGGTTGACTAGTTGACCTAGTCATCTCTTTGCCCTCTTGGCAAGTTTAGTCCCTCAAGTTTCAAAGCGGGTGCGGGAATTAACCAAACGAATATTTTAAAAACGCTCGAGTAAACGAGTGATGTTATAATTAAATAACGAGAATATTATGAACGTTTGTTAACGGAATCTACGAATATAAATAACGAAAGATATTATTTAAAGAAAAAGACAGTGTTAAAAAATAATTTTAACAGAAAAATGCGGGATGTTACAGGTAGCTAGTTTAACCGATCGTTCTTTTATTAGATTTTTGTTAGGCGGTTCGATGCGCCACATGTATTTAATGGACATGGCTCAGGCTTTACGTATATATACGCCTGAGGAGTTAGCGTCTGCCGATTGTAGAGGATTGATACTAAACGGTAGAAAGATAGATGAAAATTTTGATACACACGGTGTGTGGAGTCAAATGACAAGCCATCACCGTTTCAAAGGGGGAAATTACTCTTATTTGGATATAGATAGAGCAGAATTAAGAGTGATACATAGGTTTTTAGCTAATTCGATTACACAAAGGGGTAAGAACAAGGAAAAAGTAAATGAACAGGATTTGTTTTACCATATGTGTATTCGAGACCCACAAAGCGCTGTAAGTATACCGTATTGTGTGGGTTATTATTTATCAGCTATGGTTCGGGGGATGCGACCGCATAGCATAATAGGAGGTGGTATTTTTATTACTTTAATTGGTGAATATCTCGGTGTGGATATAAGTCGGGGGGGATTATTAGTAGAAGAACCAGAACCCCGCGATACTATAGGTTTAAATGTATACCATGGTGCGAAAGTTTTGAAGAGGCGAAATAACGCCGCAGTACGATACCATGGTAGACATCCACAGGTGGAGAGAAACTAACAACAAGGTAATGTAGGAGGGGGGAATGAGATGCAAGAAATGCAAAGGTTTATAGCTTCTCAGGAATACGAAAATGCTAGACAGAGAGCATTTGAAGATTGGCAAGTTCATCAGAACCAAATCATAGCTCATTGCCAACATATAGGTAGAAACTATATTCCTACACCGAAACCCATCTTCCCTCCCTGGTCTATAGAGATGCAGCCACCGTATCCTACGTATGACCCTGCCGAAGCATTCTATAGCACCTATGGTTATGCCTGGAACCCCTATTGGTACCAGTATCATCCCTAGTATACTTATTTTTTATTTTTTTTTGTAATTTGTAATTATTGATACGTTTAATACTTTTGTTAATATTGTAATCATTTTTATAATTATCTAACTTTTATTCTTAGATTTTAATAATTTTTGAGTGTGGGGTAATATACCAAACTTCAAAAATATGTATATATGTTTGCAGTTTATCTTATGTACACAACAGGGTAAAACAACGCATTTTCAAAGACTGGCATTAAGTTCAGCAAAAGCAACTAATTTTGACGACAAGATGCAAAATATATGTGAAATAACAACAAGACGGAATGAATAAATGATGTGCACCATTTATCATTCAGCAAACAAACGCCAATATATTTGGAAACTTTGGTAAATTTAATCATTTTCACACAAATCACCCTCAATAATTTAAATTGTTACTGATTTCTTGCAAATGAGGGCATTGCAAGATCTTAAGTGTGGGAAGGGGTTAAATTCTTTCGGATTTTAAAAATTTTTACTTTATACACTTGGTTACCATTAAAAATACTAGTAAAGCAGTAGTTGTATTAGAATCTAGTGCTCTCTGATAATAAAGAACAGCCCTGGTCTTATATACTGACTACCCAATTCTAGTAAAATTTTTCAAAATTTTCAATTAAATGAACTAAAAATCATGTTTATACATATTTATGAACGATAAAACTAGGTTTTAATACCGAAATTATTGTTACCTCAAAAAGGACATAAATTGAGAAACAAAACCAAAATGTTAAAATTCATTTAAAATGGAATAGAGGACGATAAAAAGGAAAATAAAAGCCAAGTGTGGGAAAATTTACCAAGTTATCTTAAACATATGTCACATATATCTGTAACAAATAACTGAAAATACTTTTGCTTTGGACTAAACTAAACTGTTTTACCCGATGAAAGAAAAGAAGAGATGGATCTACACGATGAATCAATTCCATCATTAAAAGGAAGTAAAGTCTTCCGAAAAAGACACACGCTTCTTGATTTAGGTCATGAAGTTGTCGTCCAGACCAGCTGTAGGTTGACGAAAAATCTAGAAAAGTCATCACTAAAATCAGCAGGAAATCCACGGACCTCAGCATTAAACAGGGTCGCCAAGTGGTCAGATTTATCCTAACCATGAGAAGGATTTATCTCGTAAAATGGGGGGGCACCATGCAAATTAGCTGGATAAGACTAATGAATCAGATCCCCAGAAAGGATAATCTCCTTAAAGATTAAAAATTAGCTTTTAAGACTGATATTACTCAATCCTAGAGATTGACCTTAAAGATTGAGAATTCAAACTCATGGAATTCAATGATATCTAAACTCGAGCTTGAACGAGAAAATATTTTGATCAAAATTATAAACCGATTTGTTTTCTGAAAACCCATTTTCAATGCGTTCATTACCATTGAACGTAAAATCCTAAGAATTCACCTGGAATTCATTAGGTCACCTGAACTAAAACGGGTGTCAACCGTAAGAACGGTGGTTGCATAGCATGGTCAAAGACAGGACCTTGTGCCATACCGAAAAATTATAAGGGTGAGCTTTACTATTGCTCCCACCAAGGATAGTAATTGCATCCGACACGTTATAGACCATAATTAAAAGCATGTCAGGGGACATTGCCTTAACAGTTGCTTGTTCAACGCTTTCCTTTCAACCGGACGGTAGTTTACCGAAAGGTAATATACGGGACAAGTAAACTGGACGTGTTGCTTTCCAAATACAAGGTTAGCAAGTGGGTGACACAAAACCGCAAGTTTTGAGCTAAAATTTTCAAATCTGAAACCCACCAAACCCACAAAAATATTTTGCAAACATCGGTAAAGGGTTATTCCAGAAAACTTATCTAGGGTAAAAACTAGATTTAATTTTCAAAAGATCAAATGTTTTCATAAAGATCCAATTTCCTTAATGGATCTAAATTTTTATAGTCATGTGGGACTGTAAACCATATCGTTACTACCATTGTTTATACCGTCGTATAGAAATCACTGATGTACAAAGTGTGAAGAATAAAGAAGTGATTCTAGTATTTCAAGATGATATTGCTTGAGGACAAGCAACGCTCAAGTGTGGGAATATTTGATAATGCTAAAAACGAACATATATTTCATAGCATTATTCCTCAAGAAAGACAAGCTTTTAGTTGCAATTGTTCTATTTACAAGTGATATTCGTTTAAATAATAAAAGGTGAAGACAAAAGACAGATTCGACGAATTGAAGACGCAAACGACCAAAAAGCTCAAAAGTACAAAAGACAATCAAAAAGGTTCCAATTATTGATAAGAAACGTCTCGAAATTACAAGAGTACAAGATTCAAAACGCAAAGTACAAGATATTAAATTGTACGCAAGGACGTTCGAAAATCCGGAACCGGGACCAGAGTCAACTCTTAACGCTCGACGCAACGGACTAAAAATTACAAGTTAACTATGTATATAAATATAATATAATATATAATTAATTATATTAATTATATATATATTATATTTATAAATAAAAACCGTCGGCAGAGAAAGACTCCAAGGGACTGAGCTGTAATTTCATTCTCCGCAACTCGCGGAGTTTGAAGGCAAAAATGCCGCGAGTCGCGGAGCCCCAAAAGTCGACTTTTCCTATAAAAGCAACCGAATTCTGATCGCAAATCATAATCTTTTTCTTCTTCTCTCATATATACGTAAAATATATATATATAATTTATATTTTAATTTTAATTATAATTCTAATAATAAGGGTATGTTAGCAAATGTTGTAAGGGTATAAGTCGAAATTCTGTCCGTGTAACGCTACGCTATTTTTAATCATTGTAAGTTATGTTCAACCTTTTTATATTAATGTCTCGTAGCTAAGTTATTATTATGCTTATTTAAAACGAAGTAATCATGATGTTGGGCTAATTACTAAAATTGGGTAATTGGGCTTTGTACCATAATTGGGGTTTGAACAAAAGAACGACACTTGTGGAAATTAGACTATGGGCTATTAATGGGCTTTATATTTGTTTAACTAAATGATAGTTTGTTAATGTTAATATAAAGATTTACAATTGGGCGTCCTTATAAATTACCATATACACTCGATCGAACACGATGGGCGGGGTATTTATATGTACGAATAATCGTTCATTTAACCGGACACGGGAATGGATTAATAGCCACTAGAATAATTAAAATAGGGGTGAAATTACATTCAAGGGTAATTGGTGTAATTGTTAACAAAGTAGTAAAATCTTGGTTTACACGCAGTCGATAACCTGGTGTATTCATTAAACAAAGTATTAAAACCTTGTTACAATTCGAATCCCCAATTAGTTTGAATATTTAACTTCGGGTATAATAATAATTTGACGAGGACACTCGCACTTTATATTTATGACTGATGGACTGTTATGGACAAAAACCAGATGGACATATTAAATAATCCAGGACAAAGGACAATTAACCCATGGGCATAAAACTAAAATCAACACGTCAAACATCATGATTACGGAAGTTTAAATAAGCATAATTCTTTTATTTCATATTTAATTTCTTTTATTTTATATTTAATTGCACTTCTAATTATCGCATTTTTATTTTTATTTTATTTAATTGCACTTTTAATTATCGTACTCTTTAATTATCGCAAGTTTATTTTATCGCGCTTTTATTATTCGCAATTTCATTATCGTTATTTACTTTACGCTTTAATTTAAGTCTTGTATTTATTTTTAATATTTTACATTTGGTTTTAACTGCGACTAAAGTTTTAAAATCGACAAACCGGTCATTAAACGGTAAAAACCCCCCTTTATAATAATAATATTACTTATATATATATATATTTGTATTTTTATAAAAGTAAACTAATATAGCGTTAAGCTTTGTTTAAAGATTTCCCTGTGGAACGAACCGGACTTACTAAAAACTACACTACTTTACGATTAGGTACACTGCCTATAAGTGTTGTAGCAAGGTTTAAGTATATCCATTCTATAAATAAATAAATATCTTGTGTAAAATTGTATCGTATTTAATAGTATTTCGCACCAAAAATAATACTATTATATATACACCCCGCTACGACATCAGGGTTCTACAGCACGACTAGTACACAGCGGAAGCAACCTCAAGCACCTGAGAAATACATGCTTAAAAACGTCAACACAAAGGTTGGTGAGCTATAGTTTAAGTATAACAGTATGTAAGGTAGGCCACGAGATTTCAGTGCTACAAAGAGCGTTTCAAAACAGTATGATAAAGTATATGTTAACCGTGAGCACTTGGTAACTAACTTAACGTTTAAAATACCCCCTGAAAGTACACTTGGCGAGTGCGTATGTTTACGAAGTATTAAACACTCGTTGACTGCTAGCGCGACTAGCCCGAGTGGGGATATCAAACCCTATGGATCCATATCTAAGATTCGCGTTCACCGGTTCATAAACCAATGATTAAACGTTACCGAGCTAAAGGGAATGTTTCTGCCGTTATATAACCCACACATATATAAGTTTAAGTACTCGTTCCTAGTATGTAAAACATAAAATCCGCATGTATTCTCAGTTCCCAAAATAAGTTAAAGTAAAAAGGGAATGCTATAACTCACAATGATATGTAGCGGTAAAGTAGTAGTCGGGAAAGGTGTGCAAGTAAATGGTCCGAAGTCCTCAACCTAAGTCAAATAGTACTAAGTCAGTAAATCGTCTTAATAGGTTTAAAATTATGTAATTAAGGTCTTAAGGGTCATCATCATTCATCATCAAACAAAAGGCGTAAAGTAAGTTTCGTTTATGAAAGCAGTTTTCAACAAAGTCTGAATTCAGTCAGTCACCACGGCCTCTACCCTTACTGAATTAAGGTGAGACCAGTGGCCATGGCTCCGTCTATGAGTCCCTTAAGTGTGGTAAAATTTACAGAAGCAAACTCGTCTTGGTTTGACCATGGCGACGGTCTAAGTGCGAGTAGGTCAGAAATTTCTGCACAACGTTAAAGGACATAGTGACGATCGGAGGGCCATAAATCCTAAACCGTAACTCGGATTAAGACGAGTCCTATATGAAAAGTTATCTACTCGAAAAGTTCTATCTAAAAATAAAGGTTAGAACAGCTCAGGTCTACTGGTCTGTTCCAGAATCATCAGGTCAGTAGGTTTTGGACAGAACAGTGAGTTTAAAAGGGTTCCAGTGGTCTTGGTGCTTGATGTTCATCATGGTTCTCATCCTTGATGCATATAGCTTCAAGTGTACAACTCATTGATGTATCTACATCATCTTAACCAAGTCTTGACCATCATAACCCTAGTGCAAGTCTAAGACATGAAGCAAAACTCACTTAAGAGTTGTATGAAGTTTGATGAACCAAAGTTACATCAAAGTCTTAGATCTAACACATACATGAACTATAAACTTGAAAGTTAACTAACTAATCAAGATCATAAGTAGTAGAACATAGTTCTTAGTTTGATCTTGAAGATCCAAGACTCAAAAGTCTAGATCCAAAGTTATATTTAAAGAAAACTTGTTTGTGTGTTCTTGAACTTCCAAGGTTAACTTAATTTGTTCAAGAGATATGAGATCAAGACTGACTTGTAGTACTTGACCATATAAACTAACTACATGAAATTAAAGTGCATAAATTGAAGAAGTAAACTTAGATAAACAAGAAAAGGTTCATGGTTGTTCATACTTTAAAGATTCAAACCAAAGTTTGATCTTTAGAAAGTAAACTTTAAAGTTTACTTCATGAGCTTCAAGTATGGGTTTATCAACACATGAACATAAAGCTTTTTAAAAAAAAATAACAAATGTAGAACATAACTTGAAAGTAAATGTTCTTGTTGTTCTTGCTTTAAACTCAGGTCCTCGTTTGGCATTCCATCGTACTCGTACAATCGGAATCTTGTTGCGTTTCAAAGTTTTGATCTCACGATCCATAATTTCAACAGGTTCCTCCACAAAGTGGAGTTTGTCGTCAATGGTAAGTTCTTCCAATGGTATGATAAGTTCGGGTGCAGCGAGACACTTCTTCATGTTCGATACATGGAAGGTAGGATGAACTGAGCTCAATTGTGCTGGTAGATCCAAACGGTATGCAACTAGTCCAACACGTTCCAAGATCTCGAAAGGACCAATGTATCGTGGGTTCAACTTTCCACGTTTTCCAAAACGGATCACACCTTTCCAAGGTGCAACCTTTAACATTACACGATCACCAACGTTGAATTCAAAGTCTTTACGTTTAAGATCGGCATAACTCTTTTGACGATCACGGGCAGTCTTAAGTCTAGCTTGAATCTGAGCAATCTTCTCCGTGGTTTCGTGGACTACCTCGGGTCCGGTGATTTGCTTTTCGCCTACTTCGGCCCAACAAATAGGAGATCGGCACTTACGGCCATACAATGCTTCAAAAGGTGCAGCATTAATGCTAGAGTGATAACTGTTGTTGTACGAGAATTCGGCGAGTGGCAAATGCCTTTCCCAGGCCTTTCCAAAATCAATGACACATGCACGCAGCATGTCCTCCAAGGTCTGAATCGTTCGTTCACTTTGCCCGTCAGTCTGAGGATGATAAGCAGTACTCATGTCAAGACGAGTTCCCATGGTGTAAGACCCAAATATTTATTGTACATAATGTATTTATGGTGTACGATGCGTGTATGAAGTGTACGAGACATGTACGTGTTGCTTGCTCGAACGTCGAAGAAAACTGGACGTTGTTTGGAGTCACAAGGTGTACGTACCTTTTTGACCCCAAATAAAGTTTGTGTTGATGTTTCAAAGCTTTACCATTGGAAAGAAAATCTTATTACGTTTCCAATGATATTTGATTCGTCGAAAACGGAGTTACGGTCAATAAGTTATGGCCAAAACAAGTTTGCTGAAGTTCAGATGAAACAGGCAAATGCCGCGGCGCGACCAGAGTGGCCACGGCGCGACAAATGCCTATTTTGAGGGTCAGAAAGCTTAAAAAAAGTGATCTAAAACCACCCTTTGGGCCACGGCGCGACAAACCTGCTCCGCGGCGCGACAATAGGCACGTTCTGGTACTTTTCAGCCTTTTAATGAGTTAAATGAGGGGCAAAGTTGGTATTTCACATATGGACGGGTCTTTCGCCATAAAACTGATCCTAATCTTATCTAAACCTCATTTCCTTCTCATTTCTTCCCTCCCACTCACACCCCAAACCCTAGAGAGAGAGTAAAGGGTTTAGAGAGAGAAAGCTCGAATCGGAGATAAAGAAGAGTGATTCGGGCCGGGTCTCAAGAGTTAAAGTTGTTCTCCTCGTTCACGGCTACGTTGTGATAGTGATGGTAAGTTCTAACTCCGAAATTCATCTTTATGATTTGGTATTCAAGTTAGGGTTTTTAGCTTTTTAGTTGTAAAACCCATTTAGATGATGAAGTGGGTTTATGGAAACTAGTTATTTTTGATACATGGCGGGTTTTGGGTTGATTGACGTTTTAACCATGATTAGGCTTTGGTTTTGGGTGTAATCACTTAGTTTAGTGATTTTGGAAGCGTTGGAACCCTTTTGGGTGTATTCGAGTTGACTAATTTTAAAATGGGTCAAAATTAGGGTTTATGTGTCAAAGTGGGTTTCGAGTGATGAAATTATGAGTTTGGGTCTTGCGTATGTTGGTTAAACGTTAGAACATTTGTGTTGACTTGGTTTTTGGGTGTAAACCCTAATTTAGGTCAAAACGGGTCAAATGGGCATTTCGGGACAAGTAAGCTCGATTCGTTGTCAAATTAAGTTTTAAATCAAGTTTTGGTAAATCAAATAGGTAAATACTTGATTTAAGTGTTAGTGGTTGTCTTGGAAATATAATCACTAGTCGTTAGTGATTTTGGGGCGTTTTATGACTTTGGTCAAAATGAGCAATTTGAATTGGGTCAAAATTGAGGATGACACTAATTTAGATTAATTGGATGTTAAACGCATGTGTTAAGTGTTAAATGATGCTTTTGATGTAATTACTCGCGAGAAGTGATTTTAGGTTAAAATTTGGTGTTTTAGCAATAAAGTCAAACTTGGTCAACCATGGAATGGGTTTTGTTTAAAATACGAGCTAGTATGCGTTTAGAGGTAAAAGTTGACATATTTGGGTATTTCGAGAACGCGAGAACTAGTCTCGTTAGTTTTGGACCTTCGGGTAGCGTTAAAAGTGCAAAAGGGTATATTTTGCACTTGTTGTTCATTTGGGCGGGTCGAGAGTCCAAATGAGATTATATGTTGATTATGTGTATACCTATATGCGTATTATAGGTAAAATCTTGCTCGGTTGTGTGTGGTGGAGATTTCGCTCATGGTTTGTAATGCTCGAGTTCACAAGGTGAGTGGAATAATTATATATGTATATATATGATTTATTTACTTGTGGGGTATGGGTTTAAAGTTCGATGTTGACGATACCATATCCTCGTGCGAGTTGCTATTTAATGTATGCAGTTAAAGTTCGATGTTGACGATGCCATACCACTATTGTAGTGATTTTGATGAGGGGTTAAAGTTCGATGTTGACGATACCTCATATGTGGGTTTTAAGTTCGATGTTGACGATACCACATTAAATAGGGCGAATGGGGATTAAGTTCGATGTTGACGATACCATTCGCGGGGCTAGTCTTGAATACTAATGGATGTTGTGAACATCAATGTTATTTGTGTTGTAATGTAGCATATTATATTGTTCAAGTTATATGCTATTGTTTGTGCTAGCTTGCGTATTGGAGATTTAGCGTTATACTTTACGATGGTATGCTAATTATATTGCTAGTGTGTATGCGGTAATTGTGTAAGTGATTGCAAGTAAGTAGGTTATATATGTATATGTATAATTATTGCATTCACTAAGCTTCAAGCTTACCCCTCTCGTTGTTTACCTTTTTCAGGTATTGTGTATGTGAAGTTAGCTAGTCGTTAGACTAGATGTGTAGGAGCGCTTGGGCTCGATGGGGTAGCTTTTGGAGTTTTGGACGCGGATTTGGGGATTTGGGGATTTGGTAGTCCCCGGAATTATGCTCTTGGTATCGGGTTGGGTTATTGTGTATTAACCCGTATTTCTTGTGATCGGGTCATTATTGCAAATAATTTTGTAAAGTGTAATTTGTGTACCAAGGGTCATGATAGGTTGTTAAACGTATCATTACGATGTTATGTTTTGATTAAAACAGAGTTGAAAATGTATTGTATTAATGGGACCTAACTAATATAAAAAAAAAATGTACTCTGTTTTTGGTTAAACGGATCGGGGTTGTTACAAGTGGTATCAGAGCATAGTCTAAGGGAATTAGGTGACCTTGGAATAGGTGCCTAGTCTTAGACTTATTAACAGTGGTGCGTTATTTGCGAGACTTGTAGGAGTACGGGTCGGATTGAGATTTGTTAGTGCCTTAGAGTAGGTGACTAACTAGGACTAGTGCTTGTCCAATGTGGGATTATGTGGGGCCCTATTTCATGTGTAAATTAGTGCCTTGGATCGCTAGTGCCTAATGTAAGTAGGCAAACTTGGACGTTGTTTTAGTGATAGTCACCTAGGTTGTAGGTTGACTTGTTGTTGTGGTATACTTGTGTACGTTTATTATTATTGTATATTGGTGTATATATACAGGTATCTTTTGGTGCGGTGTCCTAGGGACGAATCTATTGGAGAGATTCGCATGTTTGGCTGTTTGAGTGATCAAGTTCACGGTAAGGACTTAGGTCATTCGGGTACTAGGAGTTATCGCGTGTTATTTTATGTGAATGTTGCGTCAGTCCGGGAAAGTACCTTGCATGACCATGTGAAAATGGTAAGGTACGCATTTGTAATAGTGACCGATCACCATTATTACGAAAGTGTATTTTGACACCAAGCATGACATGACAAGTACCGAACGGAGGAAACGTGGCATGGTTGGGGTAGAACGGGACGTGTTAGGAATCTTTTATTGGTTCCTAGGATATAGTGGTCTCGAGTGATGTGCTTGTTGTCACGTCGAGTTCTTTACGAGTCGGGAAGTGTTACGCTGGATTCGGTTAGCTAAGGTGAGTGAGCAACTCACGAGTTTGGCGCGTGCTTAGTCACCCAAAGTAGTGGGTGTACTGTTGAGAATGTTATTGGTTTTAGTTACCTATCGTAACTAGGATGACCGATTTACGTGTGCGTGTGTGCGGCGAAGACTTGAATTCCGTAATGGAATGCAATAAGTCTAATGATTGTAGTTTTGAGTTACACTCGGTAGAGTGTGTGGTTAGAGAATCGTGTTGGGATTCTTGTTGTGAGTCGCCTTGGAATTGGCGAATCGTGGAGTCGTTGGGTCGTTAAACTCATGGGAGTGGGACTCGTATGATGGTGATTGCGTTAGTGCGTTATGGATTGTAGGGTAACATTCCTAACGGAATATCCCTTGTAGTAGTGGTGTTATCGAGATGTAGAAGGGTGTAAGACTTGGTGTTCCCGAGCATCTCTTTAGTGTTAGATGAAGGGCTTCGTGAGGCTATATCGTTTGGCCTTGTGGACTATTGCGGGTAGCGTGTGATCGCTAGGAATTTTCGATAAGACGATAAACCGTAAGGTTTACCGGGTAGGTATGACTGCGGGTCATTATTATTGAGAGATGGGTGACATCGGGTGTATGGAACCTAAAGATCGGGTTTCTAAAAATTCGGTTGATTGTGGTGGGAGTCTGCATGACACGGCGTCAGGTGCCTTCTTATACCTGCTAGTGTAATGTTCAACTCTGGTGATGGTGTGATCACTTTGTGCTTAGGGTGCCTGTGAGATACCTTTTGGAAGCATCGAAGATTTTAAATAGTGATCGACGGGTGATAGTAAATCGACGGTTGCGAAGGTTCAAGTTTAGGAGCAATGCAGTAAATACTTCTTATGAAGTGGCAGATGAGCTAATCTGGTTGCTCTTATGTGATGGACGAGCAAGGATGACCGGTGAGCCGGTGATGGGCTTAATGGTCGATTAGGTCGAAGGTTATGATGAAGCGTTGATATTGCGGTCGATGCAATTATTGTGTCGGATTGGTCACTCTTCCCCATGAGAGTGAGTAATTGTTGATAATGGTTCGTTGCGTAGAAGGTCGGGTGATCTCGACTGAGATGCACGAATGATTTATCGGAGTGACGTAGGCTTAGGCATAGAGACGTATGTGGGACTTTGGTAGAGTTCGATTTGCGAACGGTTAAGGCAGTCGATTATGATTTGTGGTATGAAGGTGCGAAGTCGTCGCGTGTACGACATCTCTGGTAATTTTGAATGACGGCTCTGAGAGCCTAAAGTGAATTTGCAGTGATTCGGTGTTTACGATCAATGATGAGAATGATCACGTGTGTTGCGAAATGGTAATTCCGCGGTGTGTTATCATCTTGGCGGTGAGAATGTGAAGATGAATCCTAAGTGGGGGAGTTTTTACTGCCGAGGAATCTCCGGTGGTGTTAGATCAAGTGAAGCGTAAGTCTTCTTGTATAAGGTGGTCGTGCAGTACCAAGTGCGGTATGGGACCAAGTGTGAAGTTAGAGATCACGGATGTGAGAGAATGTAACTGTCATTGCGGGTGCTCTCGTGATGTAAAATTGGGTTGGTGCGAAACCCGGATAGTGCTGTTGAGTAGGTACAAGTTCGATTTCGGTATGGATACTGTATTTTCCCTTTCGGGAAACGTGATTGTGGATATTATCGGTGGATTATTCCACTTTATGGATGATTGTGGGGTGGGGAGTTCTATTTTCGATTGTCTCACATAGAGACACGCGGGTTTTGTTTGTTTGTGAGGGTGCATTCCCTAGTGATGCGACCCGTTAGCCGCATTGAAATGTCGAAACCATCCTTAACGGACGGCCTAGGTTGGAGGATTCACCTGACATTGGTGAATAATTTTGGAGGTCGCGTGACGAATTGCGAATTGTTGGGATGATAATTCGCTATTGACAGGATTCTAGTACACAAATAGTTTCCATGCTAGTGATAGGAAGCCGTATTGTATGGATGTGTTGTTGGGTTTAGGGGAGAAACCCTGTGTCGAGTGTTGATGTTTCGTCTAACTTGTGGTGTATTATTGTCGTCCTGGATTAATTCAGAGACGGAAGGTCGTGTGCTGATCCATTCATGGGAAAGTTTGTATCCCTAGTGTGATTGGTTGGTGATACCGAAATTTCTTCGTTGAAGGAATGACCAGGTTGTGGAGACGAGGGGAGTTGGTTCTTGAATCGGAGAACATTCATGATTGAACGGTTGAGTGTAAATTTATGAACCGGTGAAGCACGGAGTTTTAACGCGGCATGAATCCTTCTCGATTTGGATTAATGCAAGACTTGGGTCACAGCGTAGTGGACCTAGTAGATCGCGTTGGGTGATATAGTTAAGGATGTAGCTTGTTGCGAGTTATAGCCGAGAGAACTTGAAGGGATGTTAAGTGGTAAGTGTTATTCGTAAGGATTTACTTTTACTCGGTCTTCGTCATTTTGGATGTTGACCTTATTGTAGGACGTGGCTACTATTGGCATTGTACTTGTTAAGGGTATACCAAAGGGGTGATATCTCGGTACGAGATTGGTTGAGTTCTTCCCGATGTGAGGGATTGAGCAAGTTTCTAGTGCTCGGATTCATGGATTTGGTAAATCGCGGATGGAGATTAAGTTGAAAGGGGGTGATTCATCGGAAGGGTCGCTTAAGTGCGGTGTAAGATCTTCGTGTTGCGGGAAATTTCGTAGACTTCGAGTTCGAAAGTACGTCGAAGGACCATAGGATGTAGGTCCGGATGGGTTAAGTGACGAAGATCACGAGGACGTGATCGAGTTTAAGTGGGGGAGAGTTGTAAGACCCAAATATTTATTGTACATAATGTATTTATGGTGTACGATGCGTGTATGAAGTGTACGAGAGATGTACGTGTTGCTTGCTCGAACGTCGAAGAAAACTGGACGTTGTTTGGAGTCACAAGGTGTACGTACCTTTTCGACCCCAAATAAAGTTTGTGTTGATGTTTCAAAGCCTTACCATTGGAAAGAAAATCTTATTACGTTTCCAACGATATTTGATTCGTCGAAAACGGAGTTACGGTCAATAAGTTATGGCCAAAACAAGTTTGCTGAAGTTCAGATGAAACAGGCAAATGCCGCGGCGCGACCAGAATGGCCACGGCGCGACAAATGCCTATTTTGAGGGTCAGAAAGCTTAAAAAAAGTGATCTAAAACCACCCTTTGGGCCACGGCGCGACAAACCTGCTCCGCGGCGCGACAATAGGCACGTTCTGGTACTTTTCAGCCTTTTAATGAGTTAAATGAGGGGCAAAGTTGGTATTTCACATATGGACGGGTCTTTGGCCATAAAACTGATCCTAATCTTATCTAAACCTCATTTCCTTCTCATTTCTTCCCTCCCACTCACACCCCAAACCCTAGAGAGAGAGTAAAGGGTTTAGAGAGAGAAAGCTCGAATCGGAGATGAAGAAGAGTGATTCGGGTCGGGTCTCAAGAGTTAAAGTTGTTCTCCTCGTTCACGGCTACGTTGTGATAGTGATGGTAAGTTCTAACTCCGAAATTCATCTTTATGATTTGGTATTCAAGTTAGGGTTTTTAGCTTTTTAGTTGTAAAACCCATTTAGATGATGAAGTGGGTTTATGGAAACTAGTTATTTTTGATACATGGCGGGTTTTGGGTTGATTGACGTTTTGACCATGATTAGGCTTTGGTTTTGGGTGTAATCACTTAGTTTAGTGATTTTGGAAGCGTTGGAACCCTTTTGGGTGTATTCGAGTTGACTAATTTTGAAATGGGTCAAAATTAGGGTTTATGTGTCAAAGTGGGTTTCGAGTGATGAAATTATGAGTTTGGGTCTTGCGTATGTTGGTTAAACGTTAGAACATTTGTGTTGACTTGGTTTTTGGGTGTAAACCCTAATTTAGGTCAAAACGGGTCAAATGGGCATTTCGGGACAAGTAAGCTCGATTTGTTGTCAAATTAAGTTTTAAATCAAGTTTTGGTAAATCAAGTAGGTAAATACTTGATTTAAGTGTTAGTGGTTGTCTTGGAAATATAATCACTAGTCGTTAGTGATTTTGGGGCGTTTTATGACTTTGGTCAAAATGAGCAATTTGAATTGGGTCAAAATTGAGGATGACACTAATTTGGATTAATTGGATGTTAAACGCATGTGTTAAGTGTTAAATGATGCTTTTGATGTAATTACTCGCGAGAAGTGATTTTAGGTTAAAATTTGGTGTTTTAGCAATAAAGTCAAACTTGGTCAACCATGGAATGGGTTTTCTTTAAAATACGAGCTAGTATGCGTTTAGAGGTTAAAGTTGACATATTTGGGTATTTCGAGAACGCGAGAACTAGTCTCGTTAGTTTTGGACCTTCGGGTAGCGTTAAAAGTGCAAAAGGGTATATTTTGCACTTGTTGTTCATTTGGGCGGGTCGAGAGTCCAAATGAGATTATATGTTGATTATGTGTATACCTATATGCGTATTATAGGTAAAATCTTGCTCGGTTGTGTGTGGTGGAGATTTTGCTCATGGTTTGTAATGCTCGAGTTCACAAGGTGAGTGGAATAATTATATATGTATATATATGATTTATTTACTTGTGGGGTATGGGTTTAAAGTTCGATGTTGACGATACCATATCCTCGTGCGAGTTGCTATTTAATGTATGGAGTTAAAGTTCGATGTTGACGATGCCATACCACTATTGTAGTGATTTTGATGAGGGGTTAAAGTTCGATGTTGACGATACCTCATATGTGGGTTTTAAGTTCGATGTCGACGATACCACATTAAATAGGGCGAATGGGGATTAAGTTCGATGTTGACGATACCATTCGCGGGGCTAGTCTTTAATACTAATGGATGTTGTGAACATCAATGTTATTTGTGTTGTAATGTAGCATATTATATTGTTCAAGTTATATGCTATTGTTTGTGCTAGCTTGCGTATTGGAGATTTAGCGTTATACTTTACGATGGTATGCTAATTATATTGCTAGCGTGTATGCTGTAATTGTGTAAGTGATTGCAAGTAAGTAGGTTATATATGTATATGTATAATTATTGCATTCACTAAGCTTCAAGCTTACCCCTCTCGTTGTTTACCTTTTTCAGGTATTGTGTATGTGAAGTTAGCTAGTCGTTAGACTAGATGTGTAGGAGCGCTTGGGTTCGATGGGGTAGCTTTTGGAGTTTTGGACGCGGATTTGGGGATTTGGGGATTTGGTAGTCCCCGGAATTATGCTCTTGGTATCGGGTTGGGTTATTGTGTATTAACCCGTATTTCTTGTGATCGGGTCATTATTGCAAATGATTTTGTAAAGTGTAATTTGTGTACCAAGGGTCATGATAGGTTGTTAAACGTATCATTACGATGTTATGTTTTGATTAAAACAGAGTTGAAAATGTATTGTATTAATGGGACCTAACTAATATAAAAAAAAAATGTACTCTGTTTTTGGTTAAACGGATCGGGGTTGTTACACATGGCTTCTTGCAAGGAACGCCAAAATCTGGAAGCAAAACGGGGATCGCGATATGAGAAGATCGATAAAGGTACACCGTGATGAGATACAACCTCTTTGATGTATAACTGAGCAAGTCTTTCCATTGTATCAGTTTCCTTCAACGCTAGGAAGTGTGCAGATTTGGTGAGGCGGTCAACAATAACCCAAATGGTATCGTATCCGCCCACCGTCTTCGGCAGCTTAGTAATGAAATCCATTGTGATCCTTTCCCACTTCCATTGTGGGATTTCCGGTTGCTGAAGTAAACCAGAAGGTCTCTGATGCTCGGCTTTAACCTTCGAGCAAGTCAAACACTTACCAACATAAGTCGCAACGTCCTTCTTAAGATTCGACCACCAATACTGTTCTTTAAGGTCGTGGTACATCTTACCCGCACCGGGGTGAATCGAATATCTCGATTTGTGTGCTTCATCAAGTATCAGGTTCCGTAGATCTCCATAAAGAGGTACCCAAATTCTTCCGGCATAACATCGGAGTCCAGACTCCCTAACCTCGAATCGAGAGACAAGTATGTTCAGATGTTCGTGAGATATGTTATCCTCCTTGAGAGCCTCAACTTGGGCTACTCTGATCTGGTTGTTGAGGTTCGAATGAATGGTGATGTTCAGAGCCCTAACACGAAGAGGTGTCGTCCTCTCCTTTCGGCTTAAAGCGTCAGCTACAACATTGGCCTTGCCAGGGTGATAACGGAGTTCACAATCATAGTCGTTGAGCATCTCGATCCATCGACGCTGTCTCATATTCAGTTGCTTCTGATCAAAGATGTGCTGGAGACTCTTGTGATCGGTGAAAATAGTGCTCTTAGTTCCATACAAATAATGTCTCCACAATTTGAGCGCAAAGACCACGGCTCCAAGTTCAAGATCATGTGTAGTGTAGTTCCGCTCGTGAATCTTCAATTGGCGGGAGGCATAGGCAATAACCTTTGATCGTTGCATCAGTACACAACCAAAACCACTCTTCGATGCATCACAATAAACAACAAAGTCGTCACTGCCTTCAGAAAGTGATAGGATAGGTGCGGTGGTTAACTTCTTCTTCAAAGTTTGAAATGCTGATTCGTGTGCGGGTTCCCAAATGAACTTCTTGCCCTTGTGAGTTAGCGCTGTCAAAGGACGCGCAATCAGAGAGAAACCTTCGATAAACCTTCGGTAATAACCGGCGAGACCTAGGAATTGGCGAATATGCGTCGGAGTAGTGGGGGTCTCCCACTTGCTGATGGCTTCAATCTTGGCGGGGTCAACTTTGATACCCTGGTAGCTTACAACATGACCCAAAAATTGTACTTCCTTCAACCAAAATTCGCACTTGGAGAATTTGGCGTAAAGTTGCTCTTGTCTTAAGAGTTCAAGCACTAATCGGAGGTGTTGCTCATGTTCTTCTTCGCTCTTAGAGTAGATGAGGATATCATCTATGAAGACGATAACAAACTTGTCCAAGTAAGGCTTGCAGACACGATTCATGAGGTCCATGAACACGGCAGGTGCATTTGTTAAGCGGAATGGCATCACGAGAAACTCATAATGACCATAACGGGTCCTGAATGCAGTTTTCATCACGTCACTTTCCTTCACCCTCAACTGGTGATAGCCGGATCGCAAATTGATCTTTGAGTAGACACTCGATCCTTGTAGTTGATCAAAAAGATCGTCAATTCGTGGAAGAGGATACCGATTCTTGATAGTCAATTTGTTGAGTTCACGGTAGTCAATACACATACGGAAGGATCCATCCTTCTTCTTCACAAACAGAACAGGTGCGCCCCAAGGCGAGAAACTTGGTTGGATAAACCCTCGATCTAACAGCTCTTGTAGTTGACTCTGTAATTCTTGCATCTCGGAAGGTGCAAGTCTATAAGGTGCGCGAGCTATAGGTGCAGCTCCTGGCACTAAGTCAATCTGAAACTCTACGGCTCTCTGCGGTGGCAATCCAGGCAATTCCTCTGGGAAGACATCGGAAAATTCGTTCACAATTTGAACGTCGTTCACGCTCTTTACCTCATTTTCTACTGCTTTCACATGTGCTAGGACAGCAAAACGTCCCTTCTTCATAATCTTTTGCGCTTTCACGCAACTTATGAGGTTCAACTTCGAGGTACATCTCTCTCCATAGATAACCAGTGGTTCGCCATCTCCTTGTTTTAACGCCTTTAAACGAGTAAAATTTTTTTTTTTTTTTTGAAAAACAGAGTCACTGCCCGGACAAGGCATATGCCGCGGCGCTGTTTGCCTTGTCGCGGCGCGACACAACGCGGGAAACATTACACATCTTAACCCAGTTTCTGATATCAACTTCAGGCCATTGCCGCGGCGCGGAGGGCTTTGCCGCGGCGCGACACAACTCGTGTCCAGGATCTGACCTGCAACTTTTTATTTAAACCAAATTTTACACCTTTCATCATTTTTCCAACACAATCAAAACTGCATAATTCATACACAAACTTAAGGAAATAGTTTCTAATATCATTAAACATTCGCAAACATCTTTTAAACATCAAAACATGTTTTCATAATCTAAACCATCATTTGGTCCCAAATTTAACAATAACAAACATGACACATTCAAAACACTAGGCGTTGATAAGCGGTAACCGTAGAGCGTGTTTACAAAAGGGACTCGCAATACCACTTACACTAATGCCAATGCTCCCCTAGCGCTTCAAACGGGCTCCTTACCTTCGCGATGAACCTTAGCACCTAAAACATAAAACATCATGGGAGTAAGCTTTTACACTTAGTGAGTTATAGGAAAGTAGTAAAACATAAAACATAACACTTATCCTTCAACCCATCGGTTGTTTGCTTACTTTCGGATCCGATTCATTCATACCATAGGCATGACTTACTAGGCCAACCCTAGTAATCATACCTAAGCTAACCATAGACATACTAAATATGCCTAAGCTATCATCATTTCATTTCATCATCATTTCAAACATAGACATTTAATGTGTCTAAGCTAAAACAAACCATAGGCAAGATTACTAGCAATGTAATAACCTTGCCTAAGCTAAACATCAACCATAGATACAGTTATTAGGCTAACCTAATAATTCTATCTAAGCTACATATATAGTGCACTTAGTCGTTACTCTCTTGCACGGATGCAATCCGAGAACACTAAGCCACTCTTGACCCGCCCATATTACCCCCTATAAACTCACCTTGCTTAATTGAATTTCCTTGATCACTTGTAACCTCTTTTCCTTGATTAGCACCTATACATGAGCTAATCCCATTAATCACACAACTCAACAAAATCACAACTTTCATGAATCATTGCATCTTTCTATACTTATACATACACTTAACCCCCTAATCACAACATACATACATTCTAGCCTTGATCTCATCTTTTCTAAGATAAGAATATTACCAATTAAACTTCATAACTTTAATCATGTACATTACTAGTTCATCTCTTTTAGTAATACATGCAACTTTCCACCAATCTTTTCATTATTCATTTAATAAGTTGCATACAATCCAATTCCATTACTAACACCCTTAAGTTATTACTTAATCAAATTCCATAACTTACAATAATAACAATAACTCAAACATGAACATCCTTCTTCAAAATTACTAACTAAAACACATGAACATCTCATTGAGACATTTTATCAAACACTTGGTGTGCATGACTAGAAATTTAACTAGAACATCACTAAATTCATCATATTCATACCATAAATCCAAAATGCAAGTTCATGCTTAATTCTTCTTCCAAAATCAATGACAATTTCATTTTAACTTAAACAATTGTGCACCATTCAACAACTAGCAACTTCTTAAGCATAAATCTCATCATTATCACACAATAAAAGCAATACATAGACATAAAATTCATACCTTGACTTTTAGAGTTTAAGAACCCTAATTGTGCACAAAGAGAGTGAAATTGGAAGATTAAAGCTTGCTAGAGTGATTAAGGTGTGTTAGATTTCACAAATCTTCAATTGCATGAGTCTAATTTCAACAATTTGTGGTTTCTTCCTCCTTCTCCCTCAACATCGACATACACACACATACAGGAGGTTTTTCTGTATAATTTTTGTGAATAACTCAATTTCCAGCATTTTAATTCCTTTTTATTTAAATTAACTTTGGCCTAATTGCACTTTCTACCCTCCCCATCACATCTATTGCTAGGAAGGTCCTTAATTCTAACTTTGCACCATTAGTCCTTCTTAACTTAACCAATAAACTTAACTTTTGTCCATTTAACATAAAATAACTTTTACCAATTAATTTCTTAGCAATAAAATTTCACATAAAATAATACCTTAAATAATTGGGATGTTACAACTCTCCCCCTCTTGGATCGTTCGCGTCCTCGCGAACCATTCTTGATGCAACGACGGATAATACTTCATGAGCCATTCTTCGGGTTCCCATGTATATTCGGAACCTTTTCTAAATTGCCATAATACCTTCAACAATATAACTGACTTATTTCTCAAGCGCTTAACCTTTTGCTCCAAAATCTTTATTGGCTTCTCCGCATATCTTAACTTATTATCGACCTCAATTTCATTCAAAGGAACATAGGTTGATTCATCCACCAAACACTTTCTCAATTGCGACACGTGAAACGTGTCATGTATATTACTCAATTCTTCGGGTAAAGCCAAACGGTAGGCTACCTTCCCAACTTTCGCCACTATCTCAAATGGTCCCACGAACCTTGGACCCAATTTTCCCCTCTTTCTAAAACGAATGATGCCTTTCCATGGAGAAACTTTTAGCATCACTCTATCACCTACTTGAAATTCTATCGGTTTTCTCCTTTTATCTACATAAGACTTTTGTCGATCTTGTGCCGCCTTCATTCTTTCACGAATTTGGTCGATCATCTCGGTGGTTTGTTGTACTATTTCCGTGCTTCCTAATTCTCGTTGACCCACTTCGCCCCAACAAGTCGGGGTTCTACACCTCCTTCCATACAACATCTCATATGGTGCCATTCCAATTGTAGAGTGATAACTATTGTTGTATGAAAACTCAACTAAAGGTAAATGAGTATCCCAACTTCCACCGAAATCGATGACACATGCTCTCAACATATCCTCAAGAGTTTGTATAGTCCGTTCACTTTGACCATCCGTTTGCGGGTGAAACGCGGTACTTAAATATAACTTAGTACCCATTTCCTCTTGAAACTTTCTCCAATATCGTGAGGTAAATCGGGTGTCTCGATCCGAAACTATAGAAACCGGCACTCCATGCCTTGCAACAACTTCCTTCATATACAACTTAGACATTGCTTCCGATGACGAAGCTTCTCTTATTGCCAAGAATAATGCACTCTTAGTCAATCTATCAACAATAACCCAAATTGCATCGTGTTGTCTAGGGGTCTTAGGCAACTTAGTCACTAAATCCATTGTGATATGCTCCCATTTCCAAACCGGTACCTCTAAAGGTTGCATCTTACCATAAGGCATTTGATGATCGGCTTTCACTTGAAGACAAGTAAGACACTTATGCACATACTTAACTATATCCCTCTTCATTCCCGGCCACCAATAGTCTTTCCTTAAATCTCTATACATTTTCGTAGCACCGGGGTGAATCGAATACTTAGATTTGTGAGCTAAGTCAAGGAGCTCACTTTTAACACCGCTTTGCAAAGGTACCCAAATTCTCCCATATCTAAGTCTTAATCCACGAGAATCTACCACAAAATCATCAACTTGCCCCTTGATCCTTTCTTTTCTCACGTTTTCGGGCGATAATGCTTCACCTTGTGCAACACGAATATCATCAAATATTTGAGGTGATATTACCATGGCCAAACTCGTTATCTTAATCGGTTGGAGACTCGACTTCCTACTAAGAGCATCCGCTACCACGTTCGCTTTTCCGGGGTGATATAAGATCTCACAATCATAATCTTTCACCAAATCGAGACCTCTCCTTTGCCTATCATTCAGATCCCTTTGATCAAATAAATATTTTAAGTTCTTATGATCGGTATAAATGGAAAACTTAACACCATAAAGATAATGACGCCAAATCTTTAAAGCAAAAACTACGGCCGTCAATTCTAAATCATGCGTATGTTCCTTCAATTGTCGGGAAGCATAAGCTATGACCTTCCCATTTTGCATCAATACACACCCTAAGCCTTTCTTAGAAGCATCACAATAAACCGTCATGTTCTCATTCCCTTCCGGTAAAACCAATATGGGCGCTTGAACAAGCTTCTCCTTAAGGAGTTGAAATGCTTGTTCTTGCTTTTCTTCCTATTTCCATGGCACACTTTTACGAGTCAACTTGGTGAGTGGGGTGGCTATTCTAGAAAAATCTTGTATAAACCGTCGATAATACCCCGCTATGCCTAGAAAACTCCTAACCTCGGTAGGATTCGTAGGTGGTTCCCATCTCATAATTGCTTCTATCTTTACCGGATCAACACAAATACCCTTCTTATTAATGACATGACCCAAAAATTGAACTTCACGAAGCCAAAACTCGCATTTAGAGAACTTAGCAAACAACCTTTCTCTTCTTAAAGTCTCTAATACTTGTCTTAAATGCACCGCATGTTCCTCTTCATTCTTAGAATATACCAAAATGTCATCAATGAATACAATTACAAATCTATCAAGCATCGGTCGACAAAC
Source organism: Rutidosis leptorrhynchoides (assembly GCF_046630445.1). Taxonomy (NCBI): domain Eukaryota; kingdom Viridiplantae; phylum Streptophyta; class Magnoliopsida; order Asterales; family Asteraceae; genus Rutidosis; species Rutidosis leptorrhynchoides. Next base: position 34,273,317 of record NC_092340.1, read on the forward strand.
TCTATTCATCAAATCCATAAACGCGGCCGGAGCATTTGTTAACCCAAACGGCATAACCACAAACTCATAATGACCATACCTCGTTCGAAAAGCCGTTTTAGGAACATCTTCTTCCCTCACTTTCAATTGATGATAACCCGACCTTAAATCTATCTTTGAAAAGAAACTTGTACCTTGTAGTTGATCAAACAAATCGTCTATCCTCGGCGACGGATACTTATTCTTAATAGTGACCTTATTCAATTCTCTATAATCAATGCACATTCTCATAGTTCCATCCTTCTTTTTCACAAATAAAACTGGAGCTCCCCATGGTGAACTACTGGGACGTATAAAACCTTTATCTATCAAATCTTGTAATTGAGTCATCATTTCTCCAATCTCCGACGGGGCTAATCGATAGGGAGCTTTGGCAATTGGCATGGCCCCGGGTATCAAATCTATTCTAAACTCTACCTCTCGTTCGGGAGGTACACCGGGCAATTCACTTGGAAACACATCCGGAAACTCGTTAACTATCGGTACATCATCTAATTCAACAATTTTTTTCGAATTATCAATGACATGTGCCAAAAACGCACAACATCCATGAGACAAAAATCTTTTAGCCCTAGCATACGTGCATATAGGAATAGCACGCCTAGCTCGCTCCCCATAAATCCATATAACTTTCCCACTTGGCGATTGAACTAACACAATTTTCTTACGACACAAAATTATCCCTTCATTGTCATCTAACCAATCCATACCCACAATTACTTGAAATTCCCCCATATGCATGGGTATTAAATCAATGACAAACTTTTCATCATCCAAAACAATTTCACACCCCTTAATGACACTATATACCATCACGGTTTTATTATCCGCTATTTCAACCTCTAATGGGTGTTCTAACATACTTGGGGTCATATTAAAATGCTTACAAAAAGAATACGATACAAACGACCGCGTAGCACCGGAATCAAACAAAACATGCGCAGGTAAAGAGTTTACAATAAAGGTACCTGACACCACATTTTGGGACTCCTTCGCTTCGAGTGCGGTAATCTGATGAGCTCGGGCCCTTGGTCGGCTATCACTAGTCTTCGGTTCCGTCTTAACCTCTTTCTTAACGCTACCACTAGCTAAATCCTTCTTGTATTCCGGACATTCGGCTTGAAAGTGACCTTTCTCAAAACAATAATAACATTGCTTACCTTTCTTAGGACATTCGGCGGCCCTATGACCCGGTTTCCCGCAAGAGTAACAATCAGTGGTACCCGCTTTACATTCACCCGTATGATTCTTACCACACCTAGTACACGACTTGGCTTCTTTCCCACCGCTCTTACCCGACACAAAACTCCCTTTTGACTTGTGCGGGGATTCGGAACCAAACTTACCCTTCTTCGGACTAACATTATGCATCGCCTTAGAGTCTTGATCTAACTTTCGCTTAAACGCCGCCTTCTTCCTAAGTTCATGCTCTCTAACAAGTGCTCTATTCATCATTTCGGCTAACGTCTTATAAGTGCCCTTGTCGATAAATTCACTTATCTCGGGATTCAACTTTTCATGATAATGATCCATCATCAACTTGGGACTTGACACAAATTCCGGACAAAAACGAGACTTATCATTGAACTCGGCATTAAACTCGGTCACCGATTTACTTCCATGCTCTATATTCATAAACTCGGATTTCAACCTACTAACCTCGGCGGGTGGAGCAAATTGGGTCATAAACATTTCACGGAACTTGTCCCATGAGAAACTTGTAGCCACGTCTCGCCCATGAGACTTAACTATGAAATTCCACCACTCATAACCACTACCCTTCATTTGATGAGCCGCATAAATTACCTTTAAATGCTCGGGGCATTCACACAACATAAAAGTTTCTTCAATCTCATCGATCCATCTTTGACTAACAATTGGGTCAACCTTACCATGAAACTCCGGGGGATGGCAATTTGCAAAGTTCTTATATTCAAATCGATCATCCTTCCTTCTTGGGGCTTCTACCTCTTCTTGTCTTACCCCACTTCCCCCTTCGCCTCTTAAAGTAGGGTTATTAGCAATAAAAGTCTTTAACTTCTCGTCTAATTAATCGTTTATCAATGTCTTGATCTTTTCTAACAAGGTTGGGGTATAACGTATCAAGGCTTGCCCTATTTGCCCCGAAATGTCATTTGGCATGTTAACTTCTTCGGATTCATTTTGAGAGTCTTCAATAGACTCCATGGATGGGGTGTGGACGTACTCGTCGTCCTCCTCATTACCTCTATTCGGTGATACAATAGCCATTCTGAAAATTACATTCAACTCGTTAGTTCAAATACCTACATCATCATCATAACCAAACAAATCGAAAGAATTCCTAACTCGATTCACCATGACCATAGTAGACGTTCATGTGTACTAAAATGAAGTAATAACAATGGCCTGTTGTTATTACACCATTCCATTACACATTTAATCTACTAAGACATCATGGCTAACGAGTATCAAACTCCTTACATAAACCAATCATAATCTCAATCATTAAACTACAAGTCTCGTCAACGACTCTACCCTATGGAGCATGGCACAACTATTCGACCTTAACACTTATGCAAGTCCTAAACCGCTTATCATTTCATAACAATGGTTTAAGCCTAGATAATCCCTATCGTGGGTTATCCAAGTCCCTTAAACCACAGCTCTGATACCAACTTTTAACGCCTTTAAACGAGTAAATTTTTTTTTTTTTTGAAAAACAGAGTCACTGCCCGGACAAGGCATATGCCGCGGCGCGGTTTGCCTTGTCGCGGCGCGACACAACGCGGGAAACATTACACATCTTAACCCAGTTTCTGATATCAACTTCAGGCCATTGCCGCGGCGCGGAGGGCTTTGCCGCGGCGCGACACAACTCGTGTCCAGGATCTGACCTGCAACTTTTTATTTAAACCAAATTTTACACCTTTCATCATTTTTCCAACACAATCAAAACTGCATAATTCATACACAAACTTAAGGAAATAGTTTCTAATATCATTAAACATTCGCAAACATCTTTTAAACATCAAAACATGTTTTCATAATCTAAACCATCATTTGGTCCCAAATTTAACAATAACAAACATGACACATTCAAAACACTAGGCGTTGATAAGCGGTAACCGTAGAGCGTGTTTACAAAAGGGACTCGCAATACCACTTACACTAATGCCAATGCTCCCCTAGCGCTTCAAACGGGCTCCTTACCTTCGCGATGAACCTTAGCACCTAAAACATAAAACATCATGGGAGTAAGCTTTTACACTTAGTGAGTTATAGGAAAGTAGTAAAACATAAAACATAACACTTATCCTTCAACCCATCGGTTGTTTGCTTACTTTCGGATCCGATTCATTCATACCATAGGCATGACTTACTAGGCCAACCCTAGTAATCATACCTAAGCTAACCATAGACATACTAAATATGCCTAAGCTATCATCATTTCATTTCATCATCATTTCAAACATAGACATTTAATGTGTCTAAGCTAAAACAAACCATAGGCAAGATTACTAGCAATGTAATAACCTTGCCTAAGCTAAACATCAACCATAGATACAGTTATTAGGCTAACCTAATAATTCTATCTAAGCTACATATATAGTGCACTTAGTCGTTACTCTCTTGCACGGATGCAATCCGAGAACACTAAGCCACTCTTGACCCGCCCATATTACCCCCTATAAACTCACCTTGCTTAATTGAATTTCCTTGATCACTTGTAACCTCTTTTCCTTGATTAGCACCTATACATGAGCTAATCCCATTAATCACACAACTCAACAAAATCACAACTTTCATGAATCATTGCATCTTTCTATACTTATACATACACTTAACCCCCTAATCACAACATACATACATTCTAGCCTTGATCTCATCTTTTCTAAGATAAGAATATTACCAATTAAACTTCATAACTTTAATCATGTACATTACTAGTTCATCTCTTTTAGTAATACATGCAACTTTCCACCAATCTTTTCATTATTCATTTAATAAGTTGCATACAATCCAATTCCATTACTAACACCCTTAAGTTATTACTTAATCAAATTCCATAACTTACAATAATAACAATAACTCAAACATGAACATCCTTCTTTAAAATTACTAACTAAAACACATGAACATCTCATTGAGACATTTTATCAAACACTTGGTGTGCATGACTAGAAATTTAACTAGAACATCACTAAATTCATCATATTCATACCATAAATCCAAAATGCAAGTTCATGCTTAATTCTTCTTCCAAAATCAATGACAATTTCATTTTAACTTAAACAATTGTGCACCATTCAACAACTAGCAACTTCTTAAGCATAAATCTCATCATTATCACACAATAAAAGCAATACATAGACATAAAATTCATACCTTGACTTTTAGAGTTTAAGAACCCTAATTGTGCACAAAGAGAGTGAAATTGGAAGATTAAAGCTTGCTAGAGTGATTAAGGTGTGTTAGATTTCACAAATCTTCAATTGCATGAGTCTAATTTCAACAATTTGTGGTTTCTTCCTCCTTCTCCCTCAACATCGACATACACACACATACAGGAGGTTTTTCTGTATAATTTTTGTGAATAACTCAATTTCCAGCATTTTAATTCCTTTTTATTTAAATTAACTTTGGCCTAATTGCACTTTCTACCCTCCCCATCACATCTATTGCTAGGAAGGTCCTTAATTCTAACTTTGCACCATTAGTCCTTATTAACTTAACCAATAAACTTAACTTTTGTCCATTTAACATAAAATAACTTTTACCAATTAATTTCTTAGCAATAAAATTTCACATAAAATAATACCTTAAATAATTGGGATGTTACACTTGTGGTATGCGAAGTGCTTTATCTCCACAGATAATATCGGCCTTTATCTTACTCAATCAATCCATACCGACGATTACGTCAAAACTTCCCAGTTTAATAGGTATCAAATCAATTTCGAAATCTGCACCAGCTATGTTGATAATAGCTCCACGACTAATATGGTCAACCTTTTCAAGTTTTCCATTTGCTACCTCGACAAGCATACTTTCTTTTAACGGGACTAATGACCAATTAATCTTATCGCAAAAATGTCTACATACATAACTTCTATCCGCACCAGTATCAAACAAGACAGAAGCTAAAAGATTGTTGATTTTGAATATACCTGTCACCAAGTCGGGGTTATCGCGTGCATCCCTTGCATTAACATTAAAAGCTCTAGCACGCGGTGGTCTGCCATCCTTTCGTTTGTTCGGGCACTCGTTTCTGAAATGGCCCGTCTGCCCGCATTCGTAACACTTTTTCGGCCCGTTGGTGTTCGGCCTCCCTGTCATCGTGGTAGTCTTGCAGTCTCTACCGATGTGCCCGCTCTTCTTGCACTTCTCACAAACAGCATTACAATACCCGGTGTGGTGCTTGTAGCACCTCTTGCATTGTGGTAGCGTGCCTTTGTAGTTCGGGTTGGAGTTGTTGTTGTTGGGGTTGGGGTTGTTGTTGTTTTGCCTGAACCCTTCATGTCGCTTCGTCGAGTTTTGATCATAGTTTCTACCCCTGTTGTTATTATTGTTGTTGTGGTTGTTATCCCATTTCCTCTTTTCGCTACTACCAGCTTCATACTTAGCCTTCTCCGGCTCATCAATAAGGATCTGATTCATGAGAGTATGCGCCATGCGCATTGCTTCGGGAACATTCGATGGTTTGGATGAGGTGACATTTCCTTTGATGGACTTAGGGAGTCCCGAGAAGTATTTCTCCATGCGCTTGAATTCGGGGGTGACCATGGTCGGACACATAAGAGCCAACTCCAAAAACCTACGGTTGTAACTGTTAAGGTCGTTCCCTACGGCCTTTAACTGCAGAAATTCGATTTCCATCTTCTGAATTTCAGTTCTTGGGCAATACTCATCAATCATAGCCGCCTTGAATTCCTCCCATGGCGTAGCATACGCCTCATCGATACCTTTCGCTTGAGCTAACGTGTTCCACCACGTTAGCGCGCCGTCAGATAGCGTGCAAGATGCAAACTTGGTCTTATTGTCCTCCAAACAGTTGCTAACTCGGAATACTGATTCAAGTTTTTCGAACCATCTGGTGAGACCAACTGGTCCCTCGGTGCCGCTGAAGTTATGCGGTTTGCAGCTCTGGAATTCCTTGTATGTACACCCATTTCGAACGGGTGGGATAACTGGTGGTGGTGGCGGTGGAGCTTGGAGATTTCTTTCTGCTAGGGCTGCAGCGACCCGTTCGCTGATCATGTCCTCAATCTGGGCGGCGGTAGGTGTGGTTCTTCCGTTAGCCATGGTATTCTAAACAAAAATTTTGACCCAAGTCAAAATCCAGCATGCAAGTAGTAGTAATACAGTATATAGTGACCAACATGGAATCAAAACATCACATGTTATTAAATAATGCATCTAGGTACAAATACCACAGAATCATCGTACAGCAATGTAAATAGAATATCGTGCAAGAATTAAATAACGCAAAGTTCCATTCATTAATAATAATAAGTTTCATACATCTGAATAAGTTCGTACAATACATATGAAATACATGAAACTATATCTAGATTACATCATGAAATCTAAATACAAGGTCCTACGGTGAAGGCGGGTGAACTGCTCCTCGAGCCAACTGCTCCTCGAGCCAACTGCTCCTCGAGCTCAGTGACTCAAGCTCGGAGAGTCTCAACCTCCCTCATCAGTTCCTCGTTAGAGGGAGCTGGTGGGGCAGGCGGTGCAGGTGGGGCGGGTGGTGCCGGTGGTGCTGATGCAGACGGTCCGGCTCCGGATGTAGACGGTACGTCCCTAGATGTAAGTGGTCCGTATCTAAATCTAGGTGGTACGGTTCCAGGAATAGTCAATACGTAACGGGGAACCTTACGTATCTGTGGGTCGGCAGGGTATGGCACAACTCGTTTACGAGCAGTAACCCTACGACGATGGCCAAAAGCATCAGTAAAAGCACGACCTCCATTCACCCCTGGAATGACGGTGCCGTCGGAACGGTACCGCTTCTTCGGCGGGGTGGAGGGTGCCTGAATAGGTCTATCAGCAGGATCCTCATCATCGCTGGAGTCGTCTGATGATGAAGAATCGGCGGATGATGAGTCATCCGAATCGTGTGGTGGTGACACTGGTGGCTGAGCTGGTAATCCGAAGCGTCCGAAGGCGGCCAACATCAGTCTGTGTTTGCCTGGAGGAATCACGACTAAACGTCCGTCAGGAGTGAGTCGGCAAGGTGTGCGCATGTGGTTACGAAACGGCCCTTCCCCGAACTCCGCGGGGATCTCAATACCACCAATGCGGGGCTGTGACCTCGAGGGTCCGGGAGCAGACACTGGGGCAGGTGCACTAGTACCAGCTCCGGAAGTAGAAGCGCCGGGATCACTAGTGGGTGTCGGGGCCGGTGTATCGGCAGTAGCAGCAGCAGGTGTAGCAGTAGGTAGGGCGACGGGGTCTGAGTCTGTACTGCCCGAAATGCCAGCAGGTGGAACATCCGACATCTGAACAAGGAAAAATAAATTTTCCATGTCAGTATGTCATAAAGCAAGCAAATAATAGGCCAACAGTTTAAATCATGTATAACATTAACTAGCATGGCAATAACAGTAATTCGTACGAAAGTAGCATGCAATCGAAAGCAAGTAGCATCATGCAGTAGTGAAATCATGTAATATCATATGGCATATAGCAGTAACAGTAAGCAGCAGCATGCAGCAAGTTCAGCAGAAACACGTAAACTAGCAAGTTGTAGATTAGTCCTATTAGTGAATCCTACTCGGGTCGGTCTTAGACTCACTAATGCAACCTAATTCCCTACAACCAATGCTCTGATACCAAATGTGATGCCCCGTACAAAACCATCGTGTACGAATCATCAACAACAGGATCATTACAAGGTTAAGTACTATATGCTGTAATTAAAGAAATTGCATTCGCGATAAAAAGGTGATGTCATAACCGACATCAAATGTTTTACATTTCAAAAGCATGCTTCACTAAGTAGAAGTAAAATAAATAAGTGTACGTGACCCCAAAGGTCGTTACATAACATAGTTTCAAAAGTAAATAAGTTTGAATGCAAGATAAGTAGTCATGCGATAACAACTCTAAGCAGCGGGTTCTACAGCACGACTAGTACACAGCGGAAGCAACCTCAAGCACCTGAGAAATACATGCTTAAAAACGTCAACACAAAGGTTGGTGAGCTATAGTTTAAGTATAACAGTATGTAAGGTAGGCCACGAGATTTCAGTGCTACAAAGAGCGTTTCAAAACAGTATGATAAAGTATATGTTAACCGTGGGCACTTGGTAACTAACTTAACGTTTAAAATACCCCCTGAAAGTACACTTGGCGAGTGCGTATGTTTACGAAGTATTAAACACTCGTTGACTGCTAGCGCGACTAGCCCGAGTGGGGATGTCAAACCCTATGGATCCATATCTAAGATTCGCGTTCACCGGTTCATAAACCAATGATTAAACGTTACCGAGCTAAAGGGAATGTTTCTGCCGTTATATAACCCACACATATATAAGTTTAAGTACTCATGCCTAGTATGTAAAACATAAAATCCGCATGTATTCTCAGTTCCCAAAATAAGTTAAAGTAAAAAGGGAATGCTATAACTCACAATGATATGTAGCGGTAAAGTAGTAGTCGGGAAAGGTGTGCAAGTAAATGGTCCGAAGTCCTCAACCTAAGTCAAATAGTACTAAGTCAGTAAATCGTCTTAATAGGTTTAAAAGTATGTAATTAAGGTCTTAAGGGTCATCATCATTCATCATCAAACAAAAGGCGTAAAGTAAGTTTCGTTTATGAAAGCAGTTTTCAACAAAGTCTGACTTCAGTCAGTCACCACAGCCTCTACCCTTACTGAATTAAGGTGAGACCAGTGGCCATGGCTCCGTCTATGAGTCCCTTAAGTGTGGTAAAATTTACAGAAGCAAACTCGTCTTGGTTTGACCATGGCGACGGTCTAAGTGCGAGTAGGTCAGAAATTTCTGCACAACGTTAAAGGACATAGTGACGATCGGAGGGCCATAAATCCTAAACCGTAACTCGGATTAAGACGAGTCCTATATGAAAAGTTATCTACTCGAAAAGTTCTATCTAAAAATAAAGGTTAGAACAGCCCAGGTCTACTGGTCTGTTCCAGAATCATCAGGTCAGTAGGTTTTGGACAGAACAGTGAGTTTAAAAGGGTTCCAGTGGTCTTGGTGCTTGATGTTCATCATGGTTCTCATCCTTGATGCATATAGCTTCAAGTGTACAACTCATTGATGTATCTACATCATCTTAACCAAGTCTTGACCATCATAACCCTAGTGCAAGTCTAAGACATGAAGCACAACTCACTTAAGAGTTGTATGAAGTTTGATGAACCAAAGTTACATCAAAGTCTTAGATCTAACACATACATGAACTATAAACTTGAAAGTTAACTAACTAATCAAGATCATAAGTAGTAGAACATAGTTCTTAGTTTGATCTTGAAGATCCAAGACTCAAAAGTCTAGATCCAAAGTTATATTTAAAGAAAACTTGTTTGTGTGTTCTTGAACTTCCAAGGTTAACTTAATTTGTTCAAGAGATATGAGATCAAGACTGACTTGTAGTACTTGACCATATAAACTAACTACATGAAATTAAAGTGCATAAATTGAAGAAGTAAACTTAGATAAACAAGAAAAGGTTCATGGTTGTTCATACTTTAAAGATTCAAACCAAAGTTTGATCTTTAGAAAGTAAACTTTAAAGTTTACTTCATGAGCTTCAAGTATGGGTTTATCAACACATGAACATAAAGCTTTTTAAAAAAAATAACAAATGTAGAACATAATTTGAAAGTAAATGTTCTTGTTGTTCTTGCTTTAACAAGATAAAATGAAGAATCAAACTAACAAGTTTGATTCTTGAAAGCTAGTAAGTAAGTAACAACAACAAAGTAAGCAAACTACAAGTAACAAAAGATGAATCAAACAAAGAATGATGATGATTACACATGTATGAATTCGGTTTTAAGAAGAAAAGAAGAAGAGAAAAAGTCTTCAAGATTACTTACAAGAACTAGAGAAAAGAGAGAAAAGAGAGGAAAAAGAGTTGCAAGTATGTGTGTGTTTGAATGGGAGAGAATGCAAGTGAAGTAGTATTGCATAAAATGAAACAAAAAGGCACTCCCAAGGCCTCAAGAATTCGGCCACCTGCAGCTCACAAAGGGGGGAGGGTTTTGTTTGGTGGTCTCTAGCATGTAAAGCTTCAAAAGTCGGATAAAATGGGTGTTTGCATGGGAATGAACAAGTAACTTGATTCTTTACTAAGTTAACTAACTAGTTACATGTTAAATGGTGCTTACAAGTTGCAAGAGTGGGCTAAATGGTCCATTACAAAATGTAGGGTGGGCTTGGAAGTCCAATAACATGAGTCCATTACACTAACAAAGCCCAAGTTCAAATAAATCACAAGTTAAACCAATTAAAGCCCAAGTAATTAACCAACAACCTTAGTTAATTAAAATGATTAATAAACTAATCATGAATGTAAATAATATGTGAAAATATTATTCGTGTAAGTTCCGGGTGTCACAAAGACGTTTCGGGCAATTAAAGTCAAGTTCGGGCAATCATGGCAACATGTAAATGTAATAACGTACATTCGTTTAATCACACGTATTAATAATAATAATTATTAATAAATAAACGTTGGAAATTCCAGGGTCGTTACACCGGGACCCGACGGGTTCAACATGCACTTTTTTAAGAACTATTGGGAAGTTGTTAAAAAGGAACTTATTGATGCTATTATTTGGTTTTGGGATAAGGGTGAATTCTCGCGGGATTGTAACGATTCTTTTGTCACTCTAATCCCGAAAAAGACCGATCCACTTAGCCTTGGTGACTTTCGGCAAATTAGTCTTATTGGTAGCTATTACAAGATTGTCGCTAAGATGATGTCGAACCGACTAAAGAGAGTTATTCCATCCCTCATCGGACCAGAGCAAAGTGCTTTTATTAAGGGTCGTTTTATTCTTGATGGTGCATTGGTGGTTAACGAGAGCATAGATTACCTAAAAGCAAAAAAATCAGAAACGTCTTCTATTTAAAGTCGACTTTGAAAAGGCCTTCGACTGCATTAATTGGGAATTTTTGGATGAGGTCATGAGGAGCATGGGGTTCGGGGATAGGTGGCGTAAATAGATAATGTCATGATTGAGTTCGGCTTCCGTTTCGGTGTTAGTCAACGGGTCACCCACAAAAGAATTTACCCTTAGCCGTGGGGTTCGTCAAGGCGATCCTCTTTCGCCATTTCTCTTCATTCTTGCTTCCGAAGGGTTAAACATCCTTGCTAAAGCCACCACCGAAAAAGGCTTATTCAAAGGCGTTGAAATTGGTAGTGATAAAATATTGCTATCTCACCTTCAATACGCGGACGACACCATCTTTCTTGGAGTATGGAACCGGGCGAATGTATTTAGCTTGCAAAAATTACTCAAGTGTTTTGAACTTGCTTCGGGATTAAAAGTCAATATTCACAAAAGTTGTTTATACGGTATTGGTGTTAACTTCGATGAAGTTAACCACATTGCTAATCGAATTGGTTGCAAAGTCGGTAAGTTCCCCTTCACTTATCTCGGGTTACCAATCGGTGCCAAAATGAACAAAAATAAAGATTGGAACCTGGTGATTGAAAAAATTAAATCGAGACTCTCGGATTGGAAAATGATGTCATTCGGGGGAAGAGTGGTTCTTATTAAATCGATCTTGAATAGCCTTCAATTATATTTCTTCTCGCTTTTTCGTGCCCCACCATGTGTAATCAAATTACTTGAGAAAATTAGACGTGTGTTCTTCTGGGGCGGGTCGGAAATGGGGTCCAAAATTTCTTGGGTTAAATGGGAATGTGTTATGTCATCTTACGAGTCGGGCAGGTTAAACATCGGGTCCTTAAATGTACAAAATTTAGCTTTACTTGGGAAGTGGTGGTGGAGGTTTTATACCGAAACCGATTCTCTTTGGGTCAAAATCATACGTAGTATTTATGGTGCTCATGGCGGTCTCAGGGTGGGGAGTGAATCTCTTCACTCATCGACCCCCGGTATTTGGCATAATATTGTGTTGGCAGGTCATTCCTTGGAGGAGTTAAATGTTCCCTTCAGAGACTCTTTCAGCAGGAAAATCGGTGATGGATCAAAGACTTTCTTTTGGGACGAGTTATGGATCGGCGGACAGGTTCTAAAGGATGCGTTTCCCAGGCTATATCGATTAGAAACTGCTAAGGAAGCTCGAATCACAGATCGAGTGGACTTGGGTACATCAGCAATCTCATTTAAATGGGCCTGGGCCCGTGAACCAACGTCAAGAACCAAAGTTGAATTAGTTTCGCTGGAGCAGATGATCAATTCGTACCAGTTTGCTCGAGATAAGTCAGATTATTTTCATTGGTCGCTCGCAAACGATGGAAGACTCACGGTTAGAAGACTTTCGAAGCTTATCAACGAACAATTATTTCCTAGTGTGCAAACTAATCTCGGAACCTTAAAGAATAACTTAGTTCCAAAAAAGCTTGAGATTTTCGTATGGAGATCTTTAAAAAAGAGGTTGCCGGTTCGAATGGAATTGGACAAAAGGGATATCGACTTACATAGTCTTAGGTGCCCCCTTTGTGACGATGACTTAGAATCGATGGACCACGCTTTGATGTCTTGCAAGCTTTCTTTGGACATTTGGAATCGTATTTTCAAATGGTGGGGTATTAATCAAGGTGCTAACCTTGACATATTCGAGTTTCTTCGTGGAAATATTCCGGCTAATATATCTAATCTTGGAAAGAAAATATGGCAAGCGGTTGTGTGGACTACTTCATACTACATTTAGAGGAATCGCAATAATAAGGTTTTTCGTGACACGTCGTAGACGGCTCCTGTTACCCTTAATGAGATCCAAGTCAAGTCTTATGAATGGATTTCACATAGGATAAAAGGAGTAAAGATTGAGTGGTTTTCATGGTTAAATAATCCAAACGTGTACCTTAGCATTAGTTAGATTGTCGTGTTAGGTTTGCTTCCTTTGCAAACATCGTCGTGTATTGCTTTGCTCTTGGTTCATGGCAAATGGCCATGTACCTTGACAACTCTTGTATATATCCCTTTTGAGTTATTAATATATTACTTTGTTTTTCAAAAAAAAAAAGTACTTTATGTAGATAAGGTAAATTATTATAATTAGTTATGCGGTTGGTTTGATCGACAAGTAAAGTAATAATTATCGAAATCGGAGTATTATGTAACTACACAAAAAAGTTATGGATGCGAAACTTAACAAGAAATTAACAAACTGAACCTCTCATATATATCAAATCATCTATCCATATCTCATACAAATAAAAAAAAATACTATAATCAATGTAAAGATAAAGATGGATATAATAGATAATATAGTGTAACTATTAACTACTAACTAATGATTGAAAAGTGGTCAAAAACAAACATTGATAGCGTAGTTGTAGAAGTCCCGAATTGGCATAACTAATTTGCATTTTATGACAAATTGTATTGCCATTTTTTTTCAAAAATAACAAAAACCTTATTAATAAATCAAGAAAAAATACAAAGACAACTCGAACCACCAAATCAAGCAACTAAACAAAACAAAACAAAACGATACTACCCAAAATCAAAACCTAAAAACAAAAAGTTGTACAAAGCCAAAAGAAAAAAAAGATGGCGAAAAATCAAAACCATCATGCCTGATTCCGAACCCTCTACTTTCCAAACGGTAACCGACAAACTACAATACCCGTTAAGAAACACACAAAAACAGTAACCTACAAAAAGTAAATCAAATATCCTCGACATTAAACTGCTACTAATTACGGAGTATTAATTATCCTGTTGGAAACGCAGGCTAGAGATTAAAATAGCATGCTTTCACTTTATGTTGAAAATGAGTTTTTAGTTAGTGTCACAGAGCATGCTTATACCTCCACTTAACTTTGAACCCTTCTATTGGGCCTCTTTTAATCTTATTATGGCCTTTTGCTTTTATATCACTTTTAATCTTAATCGAATCTAATAATCATCATTATAAATTATGATAATGATTCTTAGATCCCCTTATCATTGACTAAGGTGATGTGTTCCTAAAGTAACAAAATGGCGAACATATAATATCATTCAATAACGAACAACCATTTGTCTTAATGATAAATGTGTTTAAGCTACTTCAATAAATGACGTACAGTAACAATAGTATTCTTTGTGGTCAATAAATATAAAAGCGGATGGGAATGTTTAAGCTACTTCAACTTTTTTTTTTTTTTTGACGTATAGTAACTAGCGGCAAAGGTCCACACATTGTCGAGCTCTCTCGATTACGTCTTGGCTCGGGGCTAAGTGGTGTATGGTTGAATACTTTGTCGTTATCGATTTCAGTACTGTATCTCGGCTATACTCCAGCTTGTCTTGTACAAGTTGTCCCCTCTCCAGTGGCGAATCTAGGATCGAAATTCAATGTGGTCCTAAAATTTTTTCAGATAACTTACTCAAACGAAAAATTGAATGTATCGGTTCGGGTCGGGTCGGGTCGGTTAGGATTGGACCGGGTCATTACAAACATCATTAAAAAAAGTATATGATTAATACAAAAATATCGTTATTCAATCTACCAAATACTAAATGCAACTTTTACTTTTATCTATGCGGTTTCATACGATAAAATTCATTACAGTTGCATCATTGCTAATACAATATAACACATCTTTCTCAATATATGAAATTAGTCAATCATTTATAAATGGATCTCCACCCACAATTTATGATCAGCAAAGCATAATGGAATAAACTTATAAATTTTACTTTCGATTTATCGTTGCTGAAATAAATGATTTCGGGGTTGATGTGGACCTTTTAAAAAAACATAATAATTATCCACATAACACAATCTAAAAGAATAAGTTACATGTTAGAATTGAAAGTTGCAAAATTAAAACAAAACATAGGAGAATAAATCCTACCATATATATGAATATATGTGAATGACAGAATAAAATTGTAGTTCCAGTTTTGCCAAATATTAAAGAACAAAATCGTAATTAGGTCTTGTCGTGTTGCGCAAAAGCGTAAAAGGTGTGTTTGTGTTACCGTGTATGAGAAAACAAAAAGAGTACATTTTTTCTGTATATATTTGCATACTCCGTATTTATTAGTGGCTTATAATATAAAATTATAAGTGGGTTAATTTTTAAGTATTTTTAGTGGCTCAGACTATAAAATTCTAAACTTAAAAATATATGGAGTCCTACAATTATATTTAGTGGTGTTCTGTAAATTTTTTGAAGATCGTTTGTAAAAAGAATTTCGAAACTAGCGGGGTCACGGGACCCCATTGGGGTACATGTAGACTCGCCACTGCCCCTCTCCTTGTAGTAAAAGAAAGACGATGGTTTTTTTCCTGCAAATTCATCTTTAACCATCCCTTCTTGTATAGCTACATTCCATTTATGTTTTTTTCGAGTTTTTACTTGTAATGTTTTAGTCTTTTCGTGTTGTGTAGATTGGTTCTTTGCTTTGAACCACATGTTTTAATCTTTGTTTATTTTAATAAAAGTTTTATTGGCCTTTCAAAAAAAAAAAAAAAAAAAAAAAAAAAAAAGTCCAAACATTATTGAGAGAAATAGTTACAATGGCTCATGCGTTGATATAGAAATGATTTTGTGTTATACCATAAATATTGTTTAATTATTGATATTTACAATACCCAACTAGACGATTGATACACATTTTTTATATTAAAATTACATAAAAATGGATGAAAATATTTACAAGGAAAATGCTAATGACAGGCCTTAGGGCTATCGTTAACACGCTTTAAAATGTTATAAATCTTGATAACCGCCTTTATGAAAATGACTAATAACCATCATGTACAATGACTTAATGCATGTTAACGACAACCCTTAAAGCTGTCGTTAGCAATTTCCTATTTACAAAGAAGGTATGGTAATGGTTTCGTTATAAATCACATCGAACATTGATTGATAACTAGTTTTGGAGGTCCGTGCTTCGCTACGGAGATTAAATCCACATACACATATAATTTCAATACTTTTCTTAATCAATAATAAATAAACGGGTTATAAAATAAAGTAAATTATAAGTCTGCTTCCAAAAATAGATAAAAATAATCATTACCTTTTGTATATAAGATAAAAATATAGGTAAAAAGTAAGTGCTTAAATGGTAATGTAAATATAAAGTATAATATAATGAATGTAATGTTTTAAACTGTGTAATTTTTACCTAAAGACTATTAATATTGGATCGAGGAGTAACATATAACAATATTTTATAATATATATATAAAATATTGTTATATGTTATATATATATATGTATATATATATGTATATATATATATGTATATATATATATATATATATATATATATATATATATATATATATATATATATATATATATATATATATATGTGTGTGTGTGTGTGTGTGTGTGTGTGTCATATTTGTATATGTTCGGTTTCATATTGGCCGGAGGTCTCCTTGAAAGCAATCTCTCTACTCGTCAAAGAGAGAGATGAATTTCTCTGCTTTTGTGAGTGTTTTACTTGGGGTGGAGAAACGACTTTTATTTATTCAAGGATAGATGATGAATTATCTACGTCTCACCTGTAACATCCCGCCTTACCACGATCACAATATTAAGAAAAAGCCGTGCGCCTACGGGCAAAGCGGACAATATTGTGATCGTGGTAAGGCGGGATGTTACATCACCTCTCCTATAACCCATACATGTGGGATTGAGTTTTGTTATTGTGTTGTTGTGTACACAAATATATATATTTTAAAGAAAAATCAAAGAAATCATTTGCTCAATTACTCAACCAACGTTTTAACCTCCAAAACTCACCAATGGGCCTCTGGGCTGGACCGTCTACTAAAAACCCTAATCAGACTATATATTATATAAACAAAATCACTTTTCCATTAATTAACTTATTCTCCGGTCTTCTTTCTCCCTTCTCTCATCCCATATCCCTCATTCTCCTTCTCATTCTTTTCTTGTTATTCTTTTACTTATCATTTACTAAATGTCTAGTTTGTTTAAAAATTATGCTATGGTGTATCTGAAGCTCGTAAATATAATATCAAATTTTTTTTTTTTAGTTTTCCGACTCAAATTTTTGTTTGTATATCGATATACATAATATGTATATTTATAGTTGCAAAATATGTAGCAACTGTGTTTATCTATGGATTAATATTTTATACTACATTGTGGTAAGGGGGAAAAAAATTTGTACTCCATTGTGGTAAGAAAAAAAAAAGAAAAAAGAATTGCTACATTGTGTTTATCTATGGATTAATATTTTATACTACATTGTGGTAAGGGGGAAAAAAATTTATACTCCATTGTGGTAAAAAAAAAAAATTGCTACTGTAGCTACAGTGATTGCTACTGTAGCTACAGTAGCTACAGTGATTTTAGGCGAAGTGGCAAGATATGATTGGTGGGCGATGTCCATATTAAAAAATTATGCTATGGTGTATCCGAAGCTCGTAAATGTAATATCATATTTTTTTTTTAGTTTTCCGACTCAAATTTTTGTTTGTATATCGATATACATAATATGTAAATTTATAGTTGCAAAATACGTAGCAACTGTGTTTATCTATGGATTAATATTTTATACTACATTGTGGTAAGGGGAAAAAAAATTTGTACTCCATTGTGGTAAGAAAAAAAAAAAAAAACTTGCTACATTGTGTTTATCTATGGATTAATATTTTATACTACATTGTGGTAAGGGGGAAAAAAATTTATACTCCATTGTGGTAAAAAAAAAAAAAAATTGCTACTGTAGCTACAGTGATTGCCACTGTAGCTACAGTAGCTACAGTGATTTTAGGCGAAGTGGCGAGATATGATTGGTGGGCGATGTCCATATTCAGCTCAAATTTTTGTTTGTATATAGATATACATAATATGTATATATTTATAGTTGCAAAATACGTAGCAATTGTGTTTATCTATGGATTAATATTTTATACTACATTGTGGTAAGGGGGGAAAAATTTTGTACTCCATTGTGGTAAGAAAAAAAAGAAAAGAAAAAAGAATTGCTACATTGTGTTTATCTATGGATTAATATTTTATACTACCTTGTGGTAAGGGGGAAAAAAATTTATACTCCATTGTGGTAAAAAAAAAAAAAAAATTTGCTAATGTAGCTACAGTGATTGCTACTGTAGCTACAGTAGCTACAGTGATTTTAGGCGAGGTGACGAGATATGATTGGTGGGCGATGTCCATATTAAAAAATTATGCTATGGTGTATCTGAAGCTCGTAAATGTAATATCATATTTTTTTTTTTTTTAGTTTTCCGACTCAAATTTTTGTTTGTATATCGATATACATAATATGTATATTTATAGTTGCAAAATACGTAGCAACTGTGTTTATCTATGGATTAATATTTTATACTACATTGTGGTAAGGGGGAAAAAAATTTGTACTCCATTGTGGTAAGAAAAAAAAAAAATTTGCTACATTGTGTTTATCTATGGATTAATATTTTATACTACATTGTGGTAAGGGGGAAAAAAATTTATACTCCATTGTGGTAAAAAAAAAAATTGCTACTGTAGCTACAGTGATTGCCACTGTAGCTACAGTAGCTACAGTGATTTTAGGCGAGGTGGCGAGATATGATTAGTGGGCGGTGTCCATAATAATAATAATAATAATAATAATAATAATAATAATAATAATAATAATAATAATAATAATAATAATAATAATAATAATAATAATAATAATATTAATATTAATATTAATATTAAACTTGGGGTTCCTTTATTGTAAAAATTTGTCATTGATCGACAAGTAGTGGTGGAGGTTTAAAACCGAAACCACCTCCTTGTGGGTCAAGGTCATAAAAAGTATCTACGGTCCTTCGGGTGGTCTTAATTCGTGTAACGATTTTACTTTCCATTCTACTACCTCGGCGTGGTCTAACATTATTAAAGGAGGATTTTGTATAGATTCCTTGGGCATACCTTTCAAAAATTCCTTCGTCAAGCAAATTGGTGATGGAGCTTCAACCCCTTTTTTGAACGAGAAATGGCTGGGTGACAAGACTTTAAAAAACAGGTTCAAAATATTATTCCGTCTTGAATGTGATTCAGAGGCTTCGGTAAAAGACAGATTGCAGTGGGACGGTTCAAAGTGCATCGGTTCGTGGGTTTGGACTAGATCTCCATCAGGTCGGCTGTTAGGTGAACTGGACGCGTTGAACAACATTGTTAGCTCGGTCACAGTCTGCTCGAGTAAATCAGATTCGTGGGGATGGCAGCTTAATAATGGCAGCCTTTTTCACACAAAAATTCTAGCAGATCTGTTAAACTCCAGATTCGTGGGGATGGCAGCTTAATAATGGCAGCCTTGTACTCGTGGCTCGTTTCAAGTGCCGTTTAGTCGTACCGAAGGCCCGAAACGCTAAACCGATCGTTAAAACGCAACCAAACGTTAATTTATTAAAAACCCAATAAATTAAATATTTTTAAAAAGTTAATAATTAAAAAATTAATTATTAAAATAAACCCAAGCGTTTCGTTGCTCAAAAAGCAGTTATCAAAACCGTAACGTTTTTATCGTATTTCATTATCCGAAATATTTATTCGTATTAATATCAACCCATATTAATTATTGTAACCCTCCAGGGATCAAGTATATATTTATTACACATAAACACATAAAAGTCAAGTAATCGTCGTTAAATAAACTAACGGAAGGTTAACGGAAGTAACGGAAAAAGCAGGGTTGTTACATTACCCACCTGTTATTGAAAATTTCGTCCCGAAATTTTAGTGATCGTCCGCTGAAGTGGTTTCCTCGGGAAACAGTTGTGGGTATTTCAGTCTCATCTGATCTTCACGCTCCCATGTGAACTCTGGTCCTCTTCTCACGTTCCACCGAACTTTAACGATAGGAATTCTGCTTTGCTTCAACTGTTTGACCTCACGGCCCAAGATTTCGAAAGGCTCTTCAATGAAATGAAGTTTGTCGTCGATACGCAGTTCCTCTAATGGAATAATCAAATTCTCTTCGGCTAAGCACTTCTTCAAGTTGGATACGTGAAAAAACGTCGTGTATACCACTGAGTGCTTGTGCAGTTCCAACCTGTAAGCTACCGGTCCAACTCTTTCGGTTATCTCGAACGGTCCAACATATCTAGGGCTCAATTTACCTCGTTTTCCAAATCATACCACACCCTTCCAAGGTGATACCTTAAGCATGACTTTGTCACCAACTTGGAATTCTATGTCCTTCCGCCTAACGTCGACATAACTCTTTTGACGACTCCGAGCCGTTCTCAATCATTCCTGAATCAGTACGACTTTCTCAGTTGTCTCCTGAATAATTTCAGGACCTGTCAACTGACTATCCCCCAATTCGCTCCAACATACAGGAGATCTACACTTCCTTCCGTACAACGCTTCGAAAGGTGCAGCTTTAATGCTTGCATGGTAGCTGTTATTGTATGAGAACTCAGGTAGTGGTAAGTACTTATCCCATCTGTTTCCGAAATCAATGACACATGCTCGCAACATGTCCTCAAAAGTCTGAATAGTTCGTTCGCTCTGGCCATCTGTCTGGGGGTGATATGATGTACTCATATCCAAACGGGTCCCCATTGCATTCTGCAATGACTGCCAAAACCCGAAAGTGAATCTACTATCGCGATCGGATATAATATATATAGGCACTCCATGCTTAGAGACGACTTCCTTAATGTAGATCTGAGCCAACTTCTCCATTTTATCAGTTTCTCTTATCGGTAAGAAGTGTGCAGACTTAGTGAGACGATCCACAATAACCCAAATAGTATCGTAACCTCCCACTGTTCTCGACAGTTTCGTGAAGAAGTCCATGGTAATACCTTCCCACTTCTACTAGGGAATATCTGGTTGAGTTAATAATCCTGATGGCTTCTGATGTTCAGCCTTGACTTTAGCGCAAGTCAAGCACTTACCGACATAGGTACCAATGTCAGCTTTCAAATTTGGCCACCAATAAAACGCCTTCAAATCTTGGTACATTTTATCTTATCCCGGATGAATTGAGTACCTTGATTTATGTGCTTCCTCCAACACTAGTTCTCTCAATCCACCAAACTTTGGTACCCATATTCGATTAGCTAAGTACCGTGTTCTGTCCTCCTTGATGTCAAATTTTTTTATCCATTCCTCTGAGAAATTCAACATCGAAATTTTCTTGTCTCACGGCCTCTCGTTGGGCTTCACGGATCTGTGATGTTAGATTCGTACGGACAACTATGTTAAGCGCTTTAACCCTAAGGGGTTTCTCTCGCTCCTTTCTGCTTAAAGCATCCGCCACAACATTCGCTTTGCCCGGATGGTATTGAAGTTCGCAGTTATAATCGTTAAGTAGTTCCATCCAACGTCGTTGTCTCATGTTGAGTTGTTTCTGATCAAATATGTGCTGTAAACTCTTATGGTCGGTGAAGATAGTAAACTTGGTTCCATACAGGTAGTGTCTCCACATTTTAAGTGAAAAGACAACAACTCCTAATTCAAGGTCATGCGTAGTGTAGTTCTGCTCATGAATCTTTAACTGACGCGATCCATAAGCAATAACCTTATTTCGTTGCATAAGCACGCAACCCATTCCTTGACGTGAGGCATCACAATAAACAACAAAATCTTCACTTCCCTCGGGTATCGACAATACTGGTGCAGTTGTTAACTTCTCCTTCAACAACTGAAATGCAGTTTCTTGCGGTTCTGACCACTCATACTTCTTGCCCTTATGAGTCAACGCGGTTAATGGTCGGGCAATCTTAGAGAATCCCTCAATGAATCTCCTGTAGTAACCAGCTAAACCCAAAAATTGTCGGATCTGAGTTGGCGTCTTTGGAGTTTCCCAATTCTTAACCGACTCAATCTTTGCTGGGTCGACCTGTATTCCATTGGCCCTTACTACATGGCCAAGAAATTGTACCTCTGGTAACCAAAAGTCACACTTAGAGAACTTTGCATACAACTGCTCTTCTTTAAGCATGGTCAATATCGATCGTAGATGCTGTTCGTGCTCTTCCTTGTTCTTGGAGTACACCAATATATCATCAATAAACACAATGACGAATTTATCTAGGTAGGGCTTACACACACGGTTCATGAGGTCGATGAACACTGCTGGTGCATTCGTCAAACCAAACGGCATCACTGTGAACTCATAATGTCCATAACGTGTTCTAAACGCCGTCTTCGGGACATCAGTTTCTTTGACTCTCAATTGGTGATACCCGGATCTCAAATCAATCTTCGAATAACAACTAGATCCCTGCAACTGATTGAATAAGTCATCAATCCTCGGTAGCGGATACCGATTTTTGATTGTCAACTTGTTCAATTCTCTGTAGTCGATACACAATCTCTTCGACCCATCCTTCTTCTTAACAAACAAGACTGGAGCTCCCTAAGGTGAAGAACTCGATCGGATAAATCTCTTGTCTAACAACTCTTGCAATTGGCTAGACAACTCTTGAAGTTTTGGGGGTGCAAGTCTATACGGTGCGCGATCCACTGGTGCTGCTCCTGGCATTAAGTCTATCTGAAACTTAACTTCTCGTTGCGGTGGAAGACCAGGTAATTCTTTCGGAAAAACTTCAAGAAATTCCTTAACTATAGGAACATCTTCGGGTCTCCTTTCTTCAGGTGTAATTTGGCTTACGTGAGCCATAAACGTGATACATCCCTTTCTCACATACTTTTGAACTTTCAAGTAGTTAATGAGATGTAATTGTGAGCCGTTCTTCTCTCAATAAATCATCATAGGTTCACCGTCAGCAATAGGAATACGAATAGCCTTTAGGTCACAGACCACCTCGGCTTTGTTATCAGCTAACCAGTCCATTCCAACCACTAGGTCAAAACTTCCCAGTTTAATAGGTATCAAATCAATGCTAAAAGGCTTACCCTCTAACGTCAAAGTACAACCGCGATAAATCTTATCGGCTCTCATCAAGTTACCATTCCCTAGTTCTATGGAATACACGCTATCTAAGGGAGAAACATGATTCTTAACATTGTGACAGACATCCTTAGATATAAAACTTCTATCAGCACCGGTGTCAAACAAAACATAAACAGGTTGATCATTGAGTGAAAATGTACCCGTGACTAGCTTCGGATCATCACGAGCTTCCGCGGAATTGATGTTGAACGCCCTGCCTCGAGCATTCCCATTGTTGTTGTTCTTAGGACAGTCCCTCTTGAAATGGTCCGGCTGTCCACAACCATAACAGTTCTTACCATTACCAGCATTGTTCACATTGATTGCAATGTTGTTATTGTTGGTGTTGCCGTTGAGGTTAACCTTACAATGTTTCGCCAAATGGCCAAACTTCTTGCACCGGTCACAAATTAGAACAACACAGTTTCCGGTATGATGCTTGCCACACTTTTGACATTGTGGCTTTTTGCCCTTATACCCGGAGTTAGTTCCCGTGACTCCAGTGTCGTTGCGGTAAGAATCTTGCTTCTTGAATGGCTGTTGGTTAAAATTCTTATCTTGACCACCATTCCACTTCCTCTTACCATCATTAGACTTGTTCTCATTCACTGCAGTACCCTTTCTGTAACATCCCGCGTTTTTCCGTTAAATTATTTTAACACCGTCTTTTTTTTTTAAATAACATCCCTCGTCACCTATACTCGTGCACTTCGTTAACTAGTGTTCATGATAATCCCGTTACTCGATTATAACATCTCTCGTTAACTTGCGTTTTAAAAATATTCGTTTGGTTATTTCCCGCACCCGACAACAAACTTGAGGGACTAATCTTGCCACTCGGGTAAACTTGGCTAACTTGTGACTCATCACCACCACACACTTCATTTCACCATCTTCTTCCTCTTTTTCTTTCTTCCTTTTCTCTCAAGAACACAAACACAAAATTCATCATCTAATTTTGATCTTGGAAGCTCACAACAAATCCGACTACATATTCTTAATCCTCTCGTCATCCTCTACGATTTGATACTAACTACACCGATTTTGGGTAACATTTCTAAAACTCTAGATTTCTCAAATTCATGTTTTTGACTTGATATGTTGTTAGTTAGTGTCTATGGCTCGTGTATAACATGAATATATGATTTGTATGCTCGATCTTGATGTTTTGGTGTAACTAGCTTGAAAATGAAAAGTGTATGCTTAATCTTTGAATTTGGATGATGAAATGTGTTTAGATGTTAATGTTTGTGTGTTCAAAGTGTTAGTTACTTCAATAGCTTCGTTTTGGTGTGTTGATTGACATGAAAACCTTACATTAACATGATTAGTGATTTTGAGGTTTTGGTTAGGGTTTGACAACTCTTAAAACGAACTTTTGATGCTTTGAATGCTTGTTAATGTTATTGATAAGTGTTTAGTTGTATTACATGTTTCATTACCTTCAAAACGGCATATCATATGTATAAATTGGATTCCCGAAACTTAATTGCAATTGATGAACTTGAAACTTGAAAATAAACCTCTATTGATCACTTGACGGGATTTCGGTTATTGTATATGATGTTTTTGCTTGATGAAAAGTGTTTAGTTGCGTTCCTTGTCAAAAGAGCTTTCCGGTGATATAAAATACACGTTCTAATTGTTTGCGGATCATAAATTGTGATTGTTTGAAGTTTGGGTCGTGCACTTGTGTTTTTCTGCAAACAGGACCTGAATGCCCATTGGGACGCCGTCCCACTCTTCAATTTGGGACGCCGTCCTGATTTTGGGACGCCGTCCCACTCTTCATATTGGGACACCGTCCTGATTTTTGGGACACCGTCCTGATACACTAAAATGGGCTGTTTTGCTTGGTCATTTGACGTAAAATGTTTGATATGCTACGGACCTCCGATTAACATGAAACTTGGCCAACATGCTCATATATGATTATATAACTTAGAAAAATTGTCGGATACCCGACCCGACCCCGTTGACTTTGACTTTGACCAAGTTTGACTTTTAGTCAAACTTAACTAAACACTTGTGCAATCGTTCTAGTCTTTATTTTATACTTGATTCTTGCATGAAACTTGACAACGTGATTCACATGCTATACTTTTCGAGTCGTAACGAGCTATAGGACTAATTGAACACATTTCACCCGACCTTGTGTCGTAACCGGTTAATTGATACAACTTACTTGTTTAGGTCAAGGCTAAGCAACTTTCATGCACACGTTTACTTTGTGAAGTACTTTTATACTCGTGCACTCGAGGTGAGATCATAGTCCCACTTTTCAACAACTTTTATACTTTTAAATCGTGGGCTGAGAAACACATACATTACGTACTTATATACATTTCACACGTATATATATTTTTCATACTTTTATACATTGAACACAATTGTGAATACAAAGATACGGACGAGTTTGAACGAAAATCCTCAATTCAATTATCATTAATTACATCAGATGGTGTAAGCGAGACTATGTTGTGTGGATCCATACGGGTTTGACTAACCCTCATTCGGACGGTTCGCTACCGTTAAGCGAATGAAATATATTCTGGTACGGTGTATGTTCTAACACTTTTATGCTGAGGTAAATGATACGGTTAAGCTTTGATAATTGGGTGCTCGGTAAACAACAATACTTATGGAATTCAAACGATTCGGAAAATCGACTTATACTATAACTTGTGGTTCAACTTATTTTACTTACATACTCATTTACTAAACCTATGATTTCACCAACGTTTTCGTTGACAGATTCCTCTATGTTTTTCTCAGGTTTTGAATGCTTAAGTGATACATGTTTCCGCACTCTTTTGATACTTGCTTGGATGTCGAGTATACATGCATATTTGGAGCATCTTTTTGGCTACTTTTAAATTGTGTCGCATAGGTTTCAATTGTACGTTTAACATTGTAATGTAACTAGCCTTCGAACTTCTTTTTGTAAACTTGAAACACCCTTTTACATTGAAATGAATGCGACATATTTTGGTCAAACGTTGTCTTAAAGACTTATGACCATGTAATGGGACCTACGTAGTCGACGCCGTCACTTGACGATTTGTCGGGGTCGCTACAAGTGGTATCAGAGCATTGGTTGTAGGGATTTAGAGTTCATTTGTGTCCACCCCGAGTCATAGGGTACATAGGTGAATCTAGACTACAACCGGCATATAGACTGGAGTAGGAATTACTTGACTATTTATGCATTATACTCGAACTCTTCCATCATATCTAACTCGTATTCGATCTTGATCTTACGTTGATAAATTTTGTTGACGCGCCACCTTGACTTTATGATGTAATGTTAAATGCACATGTAAATCAGGGTAATATAATTTCCGGGATTATATTACGGTGATTCACATGGACGTTCTGACGTTATGACATAAAGAATTTAAGGCGAGTCAAGCAAAAATTGTCTCTCTATCCTTATTCCATATCACGGTTAGTATTATTGAGAATACTAACCAACGATATTCTTGTGTTTTGAAGGAACAATGGATCGTCGACGCGCTCCTCCCGAAACTCCCGAACAAGCTATACAACGAATGATAGCCACCGCCGTGGATGCGGCCATGGCCGGTCACTCTTCCAACAACAATAACAATAACAACAATCACAACAACAACAACAATGGAGCCAGTAATTCAAACGAAGGGTGCTCCTATAAGAACTTCATGGGGTGCAAACCTCACACTTTTGATGGAACCGGGGGACCGGTCGTGCTCACCCGATGGTTTGAGCAAACAGAAGCCGTCTTTAGCATAAGCGGTTGTCGGGACCAAGACAAGGTCAGATTTTCCACTCACACCTTCGCCGGTATCACTCTCACATAGTGGAATACGTATGTACAATCGGTGGGTATCCACGAAGCCCACGCTCTCTCTTGGGTCGACTTAAGAGAAAAGATGATCACCGAATACTTCCCGCGCGAAGAGACCCGCAAGCTTGAACACGAGCTAAGAACTTTAAAAGCGGTCGGGAATGACCTAAAGGCCTATAATCAACGATTTTCTGAGCTAGCCTTGATGTGCCCAAATCTCGTGAGTACCGAGTCTCTAAGGGTTGAGCTGTACATGGATGGTCTTCCTAAGAGCATCAAACAAGGAGTAATGTCATCCAAACCCGCTAATCACCAAGAGGCTTTGAATATGGCCCGCCAATTGATCAAAACGGTGGACGAAATTGAGGTGTCGGCATATAAAGCCGAGGATAAGTTGGGTGGCAACAAAAGAAAATGGGAAGCCCCCGAATTGAGCAACTACAACAACAACCCCGCCAAGAAGCCTTTCACCTCCAACGACAAGAAAGGCTATGCCGGAAGTCTACCATCTTGCAACAAGTGCCACAAACATCATTATGGCGAATGTAGCAAACCATTTTGCAACAAATGCCGCAACCGTCATTATGGTGAATGTGGTAAGTTAACTTGCCACCGGTGCCAAGGAAGTGGTCATACGACCAACGATTGTAGGAGCGTCGTCCCCATCGCCCAAAAGGTGCCCAATGCACACCGGTCGGGCGTTTGTTTCGAATGTGGCCAACCGGGTCATTTTAAGAATGCGTGCCCAGAGAAGGAGACCAACCCCAATGCACGCGGCCAAAATTTCAACATTAACACCGAGGGTGCCCGAGATGACAACTAGTCACGGGTACGTTTCTTCTCAACAACCTTATATTTCATGTTCATTCAATTCGGGTACCGTTAGACATTTTATAACCAAGGCCTTGACTCGTACTCTTTGCACACCACCATATCCCCCAGACACTACCTATGCCATGCAGGTGACTGACGGAAAACTATTATGTTAAACTTTTTGGGTGGAGAATTTGAATTTTGACTTGACACCTATAGAACTAGGGGAATCAAAACCTATTCGTTAAGAAGAAAATGATCCCTTACATGTGTATAGATTATCGTGAACTAAATAATTTTCGGTTAAGAACCGATATTCTCTTTCCCGTACCGATGACCTCTTGATTAATCACAAGAATTCCGTGTGTATTCCAAAATCGACCCCCATTCCGGTTATCTCCAAAACGGTTTTCAAAATTCGTTATGATAGTTATGAATTTATTATAGTGTCGTTCAGTTTAACAAAGGCTTCCTCCGTATTCATGGGCCTGATGGGCCTGATGGGTAGACAGATCTGTCATCATATTCATATGTGATGTTCTAACCTATTCAATTCAAGCAAAGAAGAAAACGAACAACATCTTTGTCTTACGCTCGAACTCTTGAGGAAAGAGCAACTCTATACCAAAATCTCCAAGTGTGAACTTTGGTTAAACAAAGTCCAATTTCTAGACCATGTTGTTAGTGGTCAGGGTATTACAATAAATCTCGCAATCGAAGCCACACGTAATCGGGAAACCCTCACAACTCTGACTTGTGTTCGTAAAATCTTAGATCCTTACCGAAAGTTCATTTCCGACTTTTTCTCGTGATGCTCGTCCTTTACCCTCGATAACTCATTAAGTTGGAAATTTAAACCTCTCCGTGCCCGGACCTTAAGCGTGATTTTTCACACCAACATTACTAGCTAAATTCGTATAGCGCCAGATGGAACTTAAATATGGAAATATTTCTACTTGAACGCCGAAAGGCATACTCTCTCGACTCAAAATCGACGTAATTGAAATTCGTTATTTTTGCACGAACGATTGGAATACTTAATTATGGATCCGATCAATCTTCTCATCACCACGTACCACGTTACATAACACTGTTATTTCACTATGACCGTCTGATATTACTGGGACCCAAGATAACACACAATCCAAGGATACTTCCTTTCTCTTTGACTTATCGTCCTCATGCTCCTGATACGGACAACTACTACTCAACCCCGAACTATATAACTATGTGTTCTATCTCGTTTTCCCACCAGGTCTCAACATTTGACCACTAGATGCGCGATATGGCTACCTCAGGATGTGAGCTCATCCTATTCTGAGTTCTCATTCCACTCCTGTCCTTTTGCTTGTACTTTTGTATAAGGAAACCTTTTATATACTTTCTCAATGGAGAGAGAGACTCATCATGTATTACTAGTATTCACCACGAGGGTGAATAGCCCTGGAAAAAAAAAAAATTGTTCTCTGTAGCCTGTAAGGAACTTGTTCCAACGAACGTTTTCAAACCCTAACTAGCTTGTTCAAACATATCTTAATTCTATTCCAACACGGTGTACCATTGTCGACTATCTCGGATCACAATACTCGTTTCACTTCTAGTGTTACAAGAAGCCTTAGAGACACGTTTAAACATGAGTACCATGTATCATCCACAACCAACGGACCAAACAAACGTACGTTTTACATCTTGGAAAGACATGTTACAAACATGTATTGTTGCCTTTAGTTGTCTCCTCTCACACAACAGTTACCATTCGTGTATTAACGCCGCACTTCCGAAACCCTATATGACCGCAAATGTCATACCCCTATTCGTTGGACCAAAGCATGTGGCAAGCAAATCACCGGATCCGAACTCATTCAAGAAATAACAGTTGAGATCGTACAAGTCCGAGAAGGACTCAAGACGACTCGTAGTCGCCAAAAGGGCTATACCGATATTCGACGTAAACCTCTCGAATCCTAAGCCAGTAACCGTGTAATATTGAGAACTCACACCTTGGGAAGGTGTAATCCGTTTCGGGAATCAGGGAAAGTTAAAATCGGGATATATTAACCCTTTTGAAACCTCGGGGCGTATTGGAACCGCTCCTACCGTTTAGAACTTTCGACTCAATTAAGTTTCCGTTTACCCTACGTCCCATGCAACAAACTTAGAGGCGTGTCCTATGGAACAGGAATGTGCTACTCTCCTAGATAAACTTACTATTGATGGCAAACTCCCCTTCATGGGAAACTGGTTGAAATTGTGGATCGTAAAACCAAGCCTTAATACAACATAAAACCCCGACTGTCCAAATTCGTGGGAATGCCCAAGGACGTATCTTCACTTATTCATAGCATTGACAATGCAAGGTCTCAAGGAAGAGACATCGACTATTACCTCCAACTAAATTTCGGGACGAAATTTCTTTTAAGGCGTGGATAATGTAACATCCCGCGTTTTTCCGTTAAATTATTTTAACACCGTCTTTTTTTTTTTTTAAATAACATCCCTCGTCACCTATACTCGTGCACTTCGTTAACTAGTGTTCATGATAATCCCGTTACTCGATTATAACATCTCTCGTTAACTTGCGTTTTAAAAATATTCGTTTGGTTATTTCCCGCACCCGACAACAAACTTGAGGGACTAATCTCGCCACTCGGGTAAACTTGGCTAACTTGTGACTCCTCACCACCACACACTTCATTTCACCATCTTCTTCCTCTTTTTCTTTCTTCCTTTTCTCTCAAGAACACAAACACAAAATTCATCATCTAATTTTGATCTTGGAAGCTCACAACAAATCCGACTACATATTCTTAATCCTCTCGTCATCCTCTACGATTTGATACTAACTACACCGATTTTGGGTAACATTTCTAAAACTCTAGATTTCTCAAATTCATGTTTTTGACTTGATATGTTGTTAGTTAGTGTCTATGGCTCGTGTATAACATGAATATATGATTTGTATGCTCGATCTTGATGTTTTGGTGTAACTAGCTTGAAAATGAAAAGTGTATGCTTAATCTTTGATTTTGGATGATGAAATGTGTTTAGATGTTAATGTTTGTGTGTTCAAAGTGTTAGTTACTTCAATAGCTTCGTTTTGGTGTGTTGATTGACATGAAAACCTTACATTAACATGATTAGTGATTTTGAGGTTTTGGTTAGGGTTTGACAACTCTTAAAACGAAATTTTGATGCGTTGAATGCTTGTTAATGTTATTGATAAGTGTTTAGTTGTATTACATGTTTCATTACCTTCAAAACGGCATATCATATGTATAAATTGGATTCCCGAAACTTAAATTGCAATTGATGAACTTGAAACTTGAAAATAAACCTCTATTGATCACTTGACGGGATTTCGGTTATTGTATATGATGTTTTTGCTTGATGAAAAGTGTTTAGTTGCGTTCCTTGTCGAAAGAGCTTTCCGGTGATATAAAATACATGTTCTAATTGTTTGCGGATCATAAATTGTGATTGTTTGAAGTTTGGGTCGTGCACTTGTGTTTTTCTGCAAACAGGACCTGAATGCCCATTGGGACGCCGTCCTGATTTTTGGGACGCCGTCCCACTCTTCAATTTGGGACGCCGTCCTGATTTTGGGACGCCGTCCCACTCTTCATATTGGGACACCGTCCTGATTTTTGGGACACCGTCCTGATACACTAAAATGGGCTGTTTTGCTTGGTCATTTGACGTAAAATGTTTGATATGCTACGGACCTCCGATTAACATGAAACTTGGCCAACATGCTCATATATGATTATATAACTTAGAAAAATTGTCGGATACCCGACCCGACCCCGTTGACTTTGACTTTGACCAAGTTTGACTTTTAGTCAAACTTAACTAAACACTTGTGCAATCGTTCTAGTCTTTATTTTATACTTGATTCTTGCATGAAACTTGACAACGTGATTCACATGCTATACTTTTCGAGTCGTAATGAGCCATAGGACTAATTGAACACATTTCACCCGACCTTGTGTCGTAACCGGTTAATTGATACAACTTACTTGTTTAGGTCAAGGCTAAGCAACTTTCATGCACACGTTTACTTTGTGAAGTACTTTTATACTCGTGCACTCGAGGTGAGATCATAGTCCCACTTTTCAACAACTTTTATACTTTTAAATCGTGAGCTGAGAAACACATACATTACGTACTTATATACATTTCACACGTATATATATTTTTCATACTTTTATACATTGAACACAATTGTGAATACAAAGATACGGACGAGTTTGAATGAAAATCCTCAATTCAATTATCATTAATTACATCAGATGGTGTAAGCGAGACTATGTTGTGTGGATCCATACGGGTTTGACTAACCCTCATTCGGACGGTTCGCTACCGTTAAGCGAATGAAATATATTCTGGTACGGTGTATGTTCTAACACTTTTATGCTGAGGTAAATGATACGGTTAAGCTTTGATAATTGGGTGCTCGGTAAACAACAATACTTATGGAATTCAAACGATTCGGAAAATCGACTTATACTATAACTTGTGGTTCAACTTATTTTACTTACATACTCATTTACTAAACCTATGATTTCACCAACGTTTTCGTTGACAGATTCCTCTATGTTTTTCTCAGGTTTTGAATGCTTAAGTGATACATGCTTCCGCACTCTTTTGATACTTGCTTGGATGTCGAGTATACATGCATATTTGGAGCATCTTTTTGGCTACTTTTAAATTGTGTCGCATAGGTTTCAATTGTACGTTTAACATTGTAATGTAACTAGCCTTCGAACTTCTTTTTGTAAACTTGAAACACCCTTTTACATTGAAATGAATGCGACATATTTTGGTCAAACGTTGTCTTAAAGACTTATGACCATGTAATGGGACCTACGTAGTCGACGCCGTCACTTGACGATTTGTCGGGGTCGCTACACTTTCCCCTTTGGGCAATCTGGTCCAGTAACAAACTAGCCATGTCAATAGCTTCTTGCACGTTTGTGGGTTTAGAAGTAGTGACCCCGCCTTGAATATTCTCACTTAGACCTTCGATGTACAGTTCCACCTTACATCTCTCTGGAGTAACCATCTCAGGACACATCAAGGACAACTCAAAGAATCTCTTGTTGTAGGCGTTAAGATCACTGCCTACCAACTTCAGCTCTCGAAACTCGCGTTCCATTTTCTTAATCTCATTTCTTGAACAATACTCTTCTATCATTCTTTGCTTCAAGGTGTCCCAAGGTAGGGCATAAGCTTGATCAGGACCCAGGGATTGAGCATAGTTGTTCCACAAGGTGAGCGCACTGTCCGACAGCATGCCCGTAGCAAAACCTACCCGGTCGTTATCATTACACCCGCTGATGCAGAAAATCGACCAAGCTTTTCAAACCATCGAGTGAGACCAACCGGTCCCTCAGTTCCGCTAAAAGGATGCGGGTTGCAACTAGTGAATGTTTTATAAGAACATCCATTACTGTCACACCCCCAAATAGGACCTGGGGTATTTGTGACTAATTATATCAAATCACAGTTGTATAAAGGAGAACGACTCTATATGAGACGTTTTATTGAGTTTTGCAGCGGAAGATAAATAGATTACATTGTATTTAGAGCATTAAACGTTTTTAAATGAATTGGTAAGTAATGCATGAAGACTCTAAGCATGGCAAGCAATCATCATCAAAGCAGCAGATATACAGCGGAAGCAATATTTAAGTACCTGATAATAAACATGCTTTAAAAAGTCAACACGGGGTTGAGTGAGTTCATAGGTTTGTCATAAATAATAATTTCAGTAATAGATTACAAGATTTAATATAAGACGATATATCATGTATATCAAAAGTATGCCATGAGCGTATAATATCAAGAGTAAACGATTTTACCCCGTAACAATACATATGTAATTGTCGAGATCATTATTATACCACCAATTGACCTGAGGTCAACAGTGCGGAACGTTACTCCCAATAGCGCTATCTATAATAATTCCGTTTGCCACTTTAGTTCATCTATCAATTAATGATATTACAAAGCAGGGTTTTAGCATGTTTCAAATGAACACAATAAAATACTCATGTTGGTCGCATAATAGTTTGTACATGTGTCTATCATTTATAAAAATAGTACACGTATTCTTAGCCCAAAAATATATATAAAAAGGGAGCAAATGAAACTCACGATACGATACGATAGTTTGTAGTAAATATGTGTTTGATGGCACTGAACAAGTGCAGAGTTGTCCTCGGGTTTACGAACCTATATCAGTTATATATATATTTTAAAACATATAATCGAAATTGAACAAATTTACATATATATACATATATATATATATAAATTCATTAGTTATATCCTTTTTTATTTTAATAACATATATGTTTCATATATTTTTATTTTATATATAAAAATATTAATTTTATTATGTTATATGTATTACATATATTTCTATATATGTAATATTTGTTTGTTTAAAATAGTAATTATAATAATACTAAATAATATTAGTAATGGTAAAAATGATAGTAATGATAATCATAATATTAATAATAATGATAATAATATTAATGATTCTATTAATGATAATAATAATGATAGTTTAAAAAAAAAATAAGGGTAATCTTTTTAAAAGTGATAATTTAATACAAATGATAATTTTAATATCTTTAATAATAAGAATGATAACAATGATAGGAATAATAATAATTTCAATAAAGATGGTAATTTAGATAAAAATGATAGTATTAATTATAAATAGATCAATAATACTAATATTATAAAATGATACCAATACTAATATTAATGAAAATAATAATAACTTTTATTATTTTCATAATAATAATAATAATAATAATAATAATAATAATCTTAATCATAATAATAATACTAATGATACATATTCTAGTAATAATAGTAATTATAATACTAATACTTAATAATAACAATAATAATAATAATAATCATTATGAAAATAATAATAAATGGTAACTAATACTTTTATTAGTAATAATAATAATAATAATAATAATAACTTTAATACTAGTAATAATAACAATAACTAATAGTAACAATAATAATAATAACAATAAATAATAATAACAATAATAATAATAATAATAATAATAATAATAATAATAATAATAATAATAATAATAATAATAATAATAATAATAATAATAATAATCATAATAATAATAATAATAAAGATGAAAACTACCTTAGAAGCCCTTCACAAAAAATATGCCCAAGACTGGGCTTGAACCCGAGACCTCTCACTCACACGAACCAACACTTAATCATCACGCTATATCAGTTTTTCTGATTATAATCTTCAACTAAAATCTTTTAACCCCTTTTCTGTTTTACTTCTCCTTCTTCTTTATTAATTTAAATTGATAAAACCAATCAATCAGAGATCAAAGAGATATAGTTTATTCGTTTTAAAAGGTGAACTTTACACAGAAACGATTCAAGAAATTGATTGGGTTTCTTAAAACAGAAAAAAAAATAAAAAAAATTTTAAAACAGCTGCTGCTGTTATGACTTGAATAATAAATAAAAAAATTGATTTTTGATTTCCAAGTGTTTTTAGCTTATGATCATAACATGAAATACGTTTTAAATCAAGTATAGAAACTTATGGAATTATCAATTTTGACAGAAATTACCTCTAAACCTTCAATTTGATAGAAGAACAAATGTTTGACTTTTTGAAAATATAACTTTGACTCGAAAATTTGAATTCGATATCATGAATTGGATTTTGAAACTTTGCAGATAGTTTTCCTAAAGGATTCCGAACAAGGCTGCACTTACAGATTTTTAATTGGTAATCGAACTCGAATTATGGTAAAAAAATGGAAAACAGAGGTATCGATGGATAAAAATATATATTTCTGTTTTTGATTCATGAATTGCTGTAAGTATATTTGTATATATATTTGAACTTGTTAATGTAGTATTTATAATCACTCAAGCTTGTTGTGTATTAATGATTGATCGACAAAGAACGTGACCAGTAGAATAAACAAATAATAATGCTCGACCATGATGAAGAAAAAAATAAAAAAAATTCATCACGATGTATAAAAATTAAAAGGGCAGATATAAACAATTAAAAAGCAGATAAAATTAGATTAAAATATGAAAAGCAGATCACGATCTAAATATAAAAATATAAAAGCAGCTAATGCTAATACCTAATTTAGGTATCTATTACTTTTTATTTTTAATTAATATTAAAAATTAAAAATTATATTAATAATAATACAAATTAATAATAATTATATTAATAATAATAATAATACTTTTAATATTATTAATAATGATAATTAATAATAACAATAATTTTTGGGTAAAGGGTTACCCCGGTGAATATTATTAAAAAATAATAAAAGAATGAATACAATGAAGTTCACTGTTGCAAGTGAGTCTTGCAACCACAAATGACGAACCAGCTAGACTATTACATTTAGAATAAATAATCTAGACCACCACACCTCTAAAACCAAAAAAATTACGGCACTTTCCAATTGTCCTTTAGTAGACGGACATACGAGGAATAACAATAATAATAATAATAATAATATTAGTAATAATAATACTATTAATGATAATACTAATAATAATAATTTAAATCATATAATAAATGATAATAATAATAATTTTGATAATAATAATATTAAATGACAATACTGATAATGATAATTGTAAATGATAATAATTAATGATAATAATAAATTTTCTTAGTTTCATAGTAATAAGTATCAATAATAATTTCAATAATAGTATTAATAATAATAATAATATTATTATTAATAATAAGTTGTATTAATAATGATGATGTTAATAATATATTAGTAATTATATTAATGATATTACTAATAATATTAATAATACTGATAATAATAATGATTGTAAATGATATAAAATAATAAATGATAATATTGTTTAAAACAATATTAATAATAATACTAATACGTAATTATTTTCAAATACTTGTTCGTGAATCGTTGGAATTACATAAAAGTTAGGTTTAACTTTTGTCGGAAATTTTCGGGTTATCACAGTACCTACCCGTTAAAAGAAATTTCGTCCCGAAATTTAGTTGTTGCCATCAGTCAGCATTGTTTGTAAACAGGTGAGGATATTTTCATTTTATTTGGTTTTCACGTTCCCAGGTATACTCGGGGCCTTGCATGAATTTCAACGGATAGAATATTGTTTTGTTTCAAGAGTTTAAATCATACGAACCATAATTTCTATAGGTTCTTCTATGAAGTGGAGGTTATCTAAAGGATTTAACAAGAGTGTCATTGATTAGGTTTTCTCAGAAAGAGATGATGACGCTATACAAGCATTTCAATACACATGAAATGTGTTATGAATAATAGTGAGCTTATTTAAACCTTGAGCGTTTATGCCACAATATTAGGGTAGACAAAATTGAGAGGAGTTCATGAAAATTATAGTCATGAAATTTGATAGAGATCGTCATTGTTGACAACAAGAATATTTTAATGATGAATATGAGTTGAAAAATAGAGTTTTATCTCCTTTGAATAATATGGATAAAATGATTCGATTATAGGAAGAGTATAAATGAAGCTATCAAAAAAGAATGAAATGAGAAAATTAAATGTTCGCCTTAACTTTTGATATAGTTAAAGTTAATTTCCGGAATTTAAGGGATTTAAAAAAATCTTCATAATCTTTATAAGATTTGATTCTCCGGTAATTAAGGAAATTAGGATTTTATTTGATTAAATGCGGTGAATTGCCTTGATTGTCGTGTCTGGAATTTCGCTATAAATTAGCTTCTTCCGTTTCATTATCTTCACCACTTCTATACTTTCTTCCTCAATTCATACTTCCAAAGATTGCGAAAATGCTCCATCCAGTTCTTATTCTAGATATAGTCTTGACTTTTATATCTATCGTTCTTCTTTTTCATCTGTCGCCGGAAGAGTCAGTTTACTTCTACTATACTCTTGGATTTATAGTGTTTTTAGTTCTTCCGTGTCTTTATATTACTATACGCGTTGATATATACGGTTTGTAATTTCTGTGTTGTTATCGGGCTTATATTTTCCCTTATAATTCGGAGCTTTATGCTTTTTGTAAAGAAAATAATGGTCCAGAATGCGTAGGTATGAAGTTTCGAATGAACATAATGTTCTAAGTAGAAAGGAACATAATATCATGATTTGATTTGTTAAATTACCAAAATTACTGAGGATAGAACTATCAAGAATATATGTTCTTGATATGTTCAGAGATTAAGTAGTTAGTAAGAGTCGTGTAACATGGGAAATGATGGCGGTATTGTTTACGAATCATCATCTTCCATTAGAAATTTAGCATGACTTACTGTAATATAATCACATTGGCCTGACGTCATTATATTATACTAACTCATGCTTCAATTCTCAACACTACTTCAAATTATTCATAATTTAAACTTGAATTTTACAGAATATAGAAACTAAAACAGTTTCCTTTATGATGTAATAAAGATATCGCAAAGAGATAATTAATTGCGGACAAGAATCGTTATGGAGATATCTTAAGAAATATAGAGAATATTTATAACGAAAGATACAATGATATCTTAAAATTTTCTAAGATCAAATGATAATGAGGAAAATTCTTCTGTAAGGATTTAAGATAAATAAGTGTAATTGCTAATGATTTCAGCAGACACTGAATCATCTGGATCCTTTAAATTCAGCTTTAAGAGGATAATACCTGCTAAAGTTTTACTTGAATTCTGATATGTCAAAATTAGAATATGTAATTTGATTTTGTATGAAAATGGTTGTTCTTTAGTGAACGGATACATATATTTTGTGAATGTAAGTAGGATAGCTACTGATTATTGAATCAGAATTTGAAGAATGTACAATGTAACATATTAATGTGAGATATAAATATTTTTCGGGTATTACCTACCCGTTAAAATATTTTCACAATTAACAGTTTGTACAAAAGAATTTTTAATTACAATCTTTATGAAAATATACGTACATATATATCTTCCTTCAGATGTAATTATGGATTTAATGAGTTAATATAATATTAAACAAATTTGATTTACGGTTGAAACGAGAATAAATAATCTCCAAAACTTTAGAGATTACATAATCGTCGCGGAATATTTCTTTAATGAAGTTTTGAATCAATACTTCATCATTCATTGTTATTGATATACCTCGGTATATGATGTTGGTGCTCGTGGAATCCTTTTGAAATTCGCAAGGCATGAATAATATTTTCAAAAAGGTTTCAAGTACATCGAAAATGAAAGTGTAAAATCAAACATGTATTTGAATAATACACTTAGTTTATTATGAAATGGAGTTTATTGTGCTGAAGCAGTGATTAACGATTGTTAAGTCATTAACGAAGGATGTACATCATAGCATATTAGTGATATGTATTAACCAAATAGTACATAATAGTTAAGATTCACACGTAATAGCTTAGTACGAAAAGATTTATTATTGTTCCAAATCACACACACACACACACACACACACACACACACATATATATATATATATATATATATATATACATATATAATTCTTCAGGAAGAACGAGTCAATACATCTTAACTCATTATTACTAATATTCCTTGGTATCTAGGGGCGTATGATGTTGATGTTTGAGGTACCGAGTATGATGTTGAGACATGGGATGTGGATGTTGTTGTTGGTGGTGATGCTGATGGTGCTTACAGTGCTTATGGTGTTGGTGATGTTGGTGGTACTGATGGTACTGATGGTGCTGGTGGTGTTGGTTATGCTGCTGGTGTTGCTTGTGGTACTTGGGTAGTAGGTGTGATCCTAGCTTCCAAATCGTGCACTGTTTCCTCCAGGGTTTCTACTTTACGCTCGAGTCTATAGATTTGTTCTACCCATTCCTCAGTAAGGTTTGTCAATTCTTGATATTTAGTTTGAAGTCTTCTAACTTCTTCTAATAACCCTAT
The DNA here is from genome assembly GCF_046630445.1 of Rutidosis leptorrhynchoides. Classification (NCBI taxonomy): domain Eukaryota; kingdom Viridiplantae; phylum Streptophyta; class Magnoliopsida; order Asterales; family Asteraceae; genus Rutidosis; species Rutidosis leptorrhynchoides. Next base: position 34,313,001 of record NC_092340.1, read on the forward strand.
CTGGTTAGAATTCGGGAGTAGAGGATGAATACTGTCTTGGGCTACATCGAATCGACCTTCGAGGCAGAATATTCTTGCGAAAAGAGTGAAAACGGTATTGTGAACAGGTTTACGGTAAGCGGATCGAGTACTCTGACGTTTGGTGGTAAGTTTGGCTCGTGATAAGGAGTACCTTCTTCATTTCTCCATAGGGTGAGTATTTCGTGAACTCATCCCCATTTTCTGAAGAAATCACGATAATTGATCGATGGGTCTGCTCCCGTCACGCTATCTTCGGAGCTAGAAGAACTTGAGGAATCAGGTGAGAAATCCATTTTATGTGTTTGGAATAGGGTTTGATATGAAATGAGTGTTGAATACTGAATGATATATTTGTCTCCTCGAATACGTATATATAGCAAAAAGATTTCCGTAATTTACGGAGAAAATTTAGGAAAAGTGGTAGACAAAGTTTACTGGGATAGATATGATAAGATATGAATTTGTCTGTACATCATCTATGCAATAATCGTAGTATGACGTGTCGAGACTTTAATTATTAAGCAAATGATTTCCAACAAGGATTGATAGATATACTTTCGATTAAAGACTTTCAATTCGTAGTGGCCTATTCAGGTCTAGGGGCTTGAGCTATAGGATCCTTTAAATCAGTAATCCAAACCCTTTCATTCTAGAGTTTCGTAGACGCCACTCGTCAAGAAAATTCAATGATAAAAAATAACGAGAAAGCAAAGATTTTGAAAGTAATGAATATGAATAGTAGAGATTTCAAGAATCATGGATAACATTTCATGTAATACATATGTAATACACAAAACCATGATAGATGACAAAGGAATGTCGAGAATTTCAGAAATTATGGTGTCGCATTTAAATGTGGAGGCGGAATTGGATAGTACTTAGGAGAGTGAGTAGAATTCTTAGATTGGCTCGGCATTGTAAGAAAGATTAAAGAATTTAATAAAGAAAGTTTCTAAGGTATAGTATAGCATTTAACAATTAAAGGCAACAATTAAAGGCACTATGGTCAAGGAAAGTTGTAGTCCTACATTGCTAAGGTACCTAATTGTATAAGACACACAAAAAATGCAATCCTGGTTCTCTACAACAAACTGCTCTGATACCATTTCTGTCACACCCTCAAATAGGGCATTGGGTATTTGTGACTAATTATATCAAATCACAGTTGTATAAACGAGAAAGACTCTATATGAGACGTTTTATTGAGTTTTGCAGCAGAAGATAAATAGATTACATTGTATTTAGAGCATTAAACGTTTTTAAATGAATTGGTAAGTAATGCATGAAGACTCCAAGCATGGCAAACAATCATCATCAAAGCAGCAGATATACAGCGGAAGCAATATTTAAGTACATGAGAATAAACATGCTTTAAAAAGTCAACACGGGGTTGAGTGAGTTCATAGGTTTGTCATAAATAATAATTTCAGTAATAGATCACAAGATTTAATATAAGACGATATATCATGTATATCAAAAGTATGCCATGAGCGTATAATATCAAGACTAAATGATTTTACCCCGTAACAATACATATGTAATTGTCGAGATCATTATTATACCACCAATTGACCTGAGGTCAACAGTGCGGGACGTTACTCCCAATAGCGCTATCTATAATAATTTCGTTTGCCACTTTAGTTCATCTATCAATTAATGATATTACAAAGCAGGGTTTTAGCATGTTTCAAATGAACACAATAAAATACTCATGTTGGTCGCATAATAGTTTGTACATGTGTCTATCATTTATAAAAATAGTACATGTATTCTCAGCCCAAAAATATATATAAAAAGGAAGCAAATGAAACTCACGATACGATACGATAGTTTGTAGTAAATATGTGTTTGATGGCACTGAACAAGTGCAGAGTTGTCCTCGGGTTTACGAACCTATATCAGTTTTATATATATTAAAACATATAATCGAAATTGAACAAATTTACATATATGTACACATATATATAAATTCATTAGTTATATCCTTTTTATTTTAATAACATATATATTTCATATATTTTTATTTTATATATAAAAATATTAATTTTGTTGTGTTATATATATTACATATATTTCTATATACGTAATATTTGTTTGTTTAAAATAGTAATTATAATAATACTAAATAATATTAGTAATGGTAAAAATGATAGTAATGATAATCTTAATATTAATAATAATGATAATAATATTAATGATTCTATTAATGATAATAATAATGATAGTTTGAAAAAAAAATAAGGATAATCTTATTAAAAGTGATAATTTAATACAAATGATAATTTTAATATCTTTAATAATAAGAATGATAACAATGATAGTAATAATAATAATTTCAATAAAGATGGTAATTTGATAAAAATGATAGTATTAATTATTAATAGATCAATAATACTAATATTATAAAATGATACCAATACTAATATTAATGAAAATAATAATAACTTTTATTATATTCATAATAATAATAATAATAATAATAATAATAATAATAATAATAATAATAATAATAATAATAATAATAATAATAATAATAATAATCTTAATCATAATAATAATACTAATGATACATATTCTAGTAATAATAGTAATTATAATACTAATACTTAATAATAACAATAATAATAATAATCATTATGAAAATAATAATAAATGGTAACTAATACTTTTATTAGTAATAATAATAACTTTAATACTAGTAATAATAACAATAACTAATAGTAACAATAATAATAATAATAATAACAATAAATACTAATAATAATAATAATAATAATAATAATAATAATAATAATAATAATAATAATAATAATAATAATAATAATAATAATAATAATAATAATAATTATAATAATAAAGATGAAAACTACCTTAGAAGCCCTTCACAAAAAAATATGCCCAAGACGGGGCTTGAACCCGAGACCTCTCACTCACACGAACCAACACTTAACTATCATGCTATATCAGTTTTTCTAATTATAATCTTCAACTAAAATCTTTTAACCCCTTTTCTGTTTTACTTCTCCTTCTTCTTTATTAATTCAAATCGATAAAACCAATCAATCAGAGATCAAAGAGGTATAGTTTATTAGTTTTAGAAGGTGAACTTTACACAGAAACGATTCAAGAAATTGATTGGGTTTCTTAAAACAGAAAAAAAATAAAAAAAAAATTTAAAACAGCTGCTGCTGTTACGACTTGAATAAAAAAAATTTGATATTTGATTTCCAAGTGTTTTTAGCTTATGATCATAACATGAAATACGTTTTAAATCAAGTATAGAAACTTATGGAATTATCAATTTTGACAGAAATTACCTCTAAACCTTCAATTTGATCGAAGAACAAATGTTTGACTTTTTGAAAATATAACTTTGACTCGAAAATTTGAATTCAATATCATGAATTGGATTTTGAAACTTTGCAGATAGTTTTCCTAAAGGATTCCTAACAAGGCTGCACTTACAGATTTTTAATTGGTAATTAAACTCGAATTATGGCAAAAAAAATGGAAAACAGAGGTATCGATGGATAAAAATATATATTTCTGTTTTTGATTCATGAATTACTGTAAGTATATTTGTATATATATTTGAACTTGTTAATGTAGTATTTATAATCAGTCAAGCTTGTTGTGTATTGATGATTGATCGATAAAGAACGTGACCAGTAGAATAAACAAATAATAATGCTCGACCATGATGAATAAAAAAATAAAAAAAATTCATCACGATGTATAAAAATTAAAAAGGCAGATATAAACAATCAAAAAGCAGATAAAATCAGTTTAAAATATGAAAAGCAAATCACGATCGAAATACAAAAATATAAAAACAGTTAATGCTAATACCTAATTTAGGTATCTATTACTTTTTATTTTTAATTAATATTAAAAATTAATAATTATATTAATAATAAAAAAAATTAATAATAATTATATTAATAATAATAACAATACTTTTAATATTATTAATAATGATAATTAATAATAACAATAATAATAATAATAATAATATTAGTAATAATAATACTAGTAATGATAATACTAATAATAATAATTTAAATCATATAATAAATGATAATAATAATAATAATTTTGATAATAATAATATTAAATGACAATACTGATAATGATAATAATTAATGATAATAATAAATTGTCTTAGTTTCATAGTAATAAGGATAATGATAAGTATCAATAATAATATCAATAATAGTATTAATAATAATAATGATATTATTAATAATAAGTTGTATTAATAATGATGATGTTAATAATATATTAGTAATTATATTAATGATATTACTAATAATATTAATAATACTGATAATAATAATGATTGTAAATGATATAAAATAATAAATGATAATATTGTTTTAAACAATATTAATAATAATATTAATACGTAATTATTTTCAAATACTTGTTCGTGAATCGTTGGAATTACATAAAAGTTAGGTTTAAATTTTGTCGGAAATTTCCGGGTTATCTCAATTACGGCCTTGAGTGTCGTTCCCATTGGCGTTGCTCGAACCACTACGGTCGTTGCTGTTTCGAGCGTTGTTAAATCTCTCAGTAATTCGGCTCTTTCGGCCGCAATTCCTTCGGCGACCATTCTCCTGATCTGAGCGGCAATTGATTCCTTTGGAGGCATCTTCAACACAGGAAAACACAGTAGGTCTGTGTCAAAACAACACTATATATAAAATATCCTGGCAACGAGTGTTGAAGACTAGTAAATAATAATAGTACTAAAAGAATTTTAAGTAGTGAGAAGTAGTGTAGGCAGTACATGTAGTGATAGTAGTGTCACTAGCGATAGTAGTGGTAGTAGTGACACTAGTGGTAATAGTGGTGGTACTAGTGTTATGTAGTGATGGCAATGGTAGTAGTACTAAGTAGTAACAATAATGATAATCATTGCAGTATCACAAAATATAAGTAGTATAATCACACAATGTTACTAAATACAGGATAGTACCGCATGCAATAAAAGATAATAATTATTCATAGCATAATCCACCATTATTATAATAAAATCCAAAAGTAATAAACCAAATCCCACAAGTGATAAAACCAAACAATAATCATAATGTACTAATAGCCCGGTTTAAACACCCGGTAAGTCTTATATAATCAAATAAAGAAAGGATAGTGGATGAAAAAGTGTGACAACCAGGAAATTTTCGAACAAATTTAAACTTAATCTTATATGATTCCGACACGATAAGCAAAGTCTGTTAAGTTAAATCTTAAATATTTTGAACTATGTTCATGTATTCATTTAACCTCGACCAGATTCCGATGATTCACGAACAATTATATACATGGATATGAATATATATATGTATGTATATATATATATATATATATATATATATATATATATATATATATATATCATAACTTGAAAACGTTAACAAAGTATTAAATGTATAATACTTTACATTAAATGTATTTTTTTCTCAATATATGCTTAATATATTCACCTACGGAATTAGAAGATAATATCAATGATTGAATTAGTAAATATTTCAACATTTATAAATCCCGTAAGTATTGTGATATTATTATAAGTCTTTGTTGAAAGGTCCACCTTGATTTAGGAAATCTTTACCTTTTTGACTGTATTTGAATTAATTATATTAATAACTTGCAACGTGTTTATATTGTATATATATATATATAGATATATATGGGTTCGATATATATATATATATCACTCGTTTATTGTTTCATAATTAAATAAATATTTCATAATAATATATATTTTACAAGGTGATAATATATATTTTACAAGGTGATAATATATAATAGTGATTTAGATATAAAATGTTTTGATATTATTATCTATATTTTAATTGATAACGAGATGTTAATTTAAGGAAGCAAATGACCAAAACACTCAAATGATTAAGTTATACTTCGGGTAATATAGTTTATCATTGATTAAGTCTAATTATTGATAAATGTACACGTAGCGAAACGTAAAGTACAGGTTTTCTAAGTGTACGAAAGGACGTTCGAAAAACCAGAATCAGGATATAAGTTGAGCGTCAACGTACAAGTTATCGGACCTAAAATTACAAGTCAACTATGCACATGAATATAATATAATATATATATAATTAATATAAATTATATATATATTATATATATATATATATAATAATATGTCGACAAGCAAGAAAACAAATGAAAATGAGCTGTCCAGGCAGGCCATGCGATCGCATGGCATTTGCACTGGAAGCCCATGCGATCGCATGGGCATCAGATTCAGGAAATGTCTATAAAATGCGATCGAGTTCTGTTTGGTTCTCACACACATATCAATATCTATATTACTCCGTATTATATTTTATATTTATTATTATTTATATTATTATTATTATTATTAAGATTAATATTATTATTAATCTTATAATTAGGAGTATTATTATTAGTATTATTATACATAAAATACTACGAAGAGGTCATTGGCGAATTATTTTCAAACGAGCTTTTCGAGCGGGATAGAGCTAAGGAAAACTATGGGTTATAGCTAAGGAGGTTATGGGTAATGTTCATGGGTATTGTTCGCAAGTCAAACCTAGTATTTATCATCTCCGTTGTGTCTACGTACTTTCCTGCAATATTGAATCACAATATTGATAAGTGAGCATTCATATCTTATCTTTTATATATTAATAGTGTATCCCTGTCTAGTGCTCGAGTATATATGTTTATGCATGCTAGTATGCTTTAATTTTGTCGATAAATAGTTTATGATGAATCACGAATTTAATACATATACTACTGATATAAAGTATATGATATGCATGTTATTAGAAAGCTGGCAAAAAGTTAATAACTTTTCATTTAGAAATCGCGTGATTTCGATGAACGAATTAAAAGTTATGGTCAACTGAATTATGATTAACATTAATTGAAATTGCTTTTGAATCTGCAATTGATATTTAAACAACTTGTTTATAAGATTGATAAATTGGATTTTTAAATATTACTAATCGAGTAAAGGAATTTCTATATAAAGCACGTCTCGTCTTGTTGAACAATTGTCAAAATTGACTGTTTTATCATATTCTAAAGCTTTATAAAAACTATAGTCTAATCTTACAAGTATTGGGAAACTATGTGAAATATTGAAATGTTTTCGATTGCCATGATCATTCAACTATAGTATAGATTTTAAAAGTCACTATTGAGTCACGTTGACTTTTTGAGATGACTTTTGTTAACTTTTGCATGTCAGTCTCGAGCATTAGGATTGTAATACACTATGACCTGACCTAGCTTGTTAAACATCTATTGACCAACATATATTCTCTAGATTGAGATCTATGGTTACTTTGCATTCTGAGTTTCGGTCACATTTCAATGAATGAATTTATGTGCTGCTAAGGTGAGTTTCATTTGCTCCCTTTTTAATTACTTTTGCAATATATATTTTTGGGCTGAGAATGCATGCACTTTATTTTAAACGCAATGCATACAACTACATACTAAATTCTACACCGAGTTTGAACCGAAAATTCCTTAGCTTTGGTAACTAGTAACTGCCGGTTATAAGAACTGGTAGGCGCGAGTAGTTATATATGGATCCATAGGGCTTGACATCCCCGTCTGTTCCAGGTATAGAAACCCTAGCCTGAACTATAAAACAGACGTATACTATTTGAGTTTAATACATGTTGGATTGCGTGTATTGTACATGTTGGTTGCATGTATGTTAAAACAGGGGTACTTATTATATATACGTTAAAGTTTAGTTACCAGGGTGCTCAATCTTGTAGAATATTTTGATAAACCTTTCTGGATGAAACAACTGAAATCTTGTGATCCACCTTTATATACAGATTATGCGCAACATTAAAACTATGAACTCACCAACCTTTGTGTTGACATTTTTAAACATGTTTATTCTCAGGTTTCTAGAAGTCTTCCACTGTTTGCTTATATGTGATACAAACTATGTGCATGGAGTCATACATGCTTTATTCGAGAAAATGTTGCATTCACAAAATCATCACCATGTATCTTATTTTGACTGCATTATCAAAGGATGTAGTATTGTAAACTATTAATTACGGTGATTGTCTATATATAGAAATTATCAAACATCAAAAACCTTGGAATTTGATATTCAATTATGGTGTGCCTTTTCAAAAGAATGCAATGTTTATAAAACGTATTATGTAGAGGTCAGTACCTCACTGTGAAATCGATGAATGATGTATTCGTCTAAAGGGATTTGGATAGATCGTCACAAAAAGAAAAGAAAGCTCATGGTCGAATGACCCTTCACTTCCTCTTCTTTCGGGTACGGGAGGCAGGTCCATCATTCCTCGGCCTATCACGTTCTGCCTCCAACTCAGCAACCCTGGCAGTCAAAGCTGCTATCAACCTCTCCAAATCGAAGAAACTCGCTTCAGCCTCATACGTATAAGTATTTATGGACGTGACCCTTGAGTCTAACCTATCAAGATCATCGAGGTGCGGGTATGTCCTCGTAATATCACTCAAAGCATTAACATGAACAACTACATCCCTGTTTCGATTAGTATGAATCAGGTCGAACTCATAAAGATTAATGGGATGGTTAGGTATCTGGTGCTGAGCAGGTGCTGGTTCCAGAGCAGGAGCAGGTGCATTCACCTCAGCCACACTTGAGTTGTTACTACTGTTTTCGGAATCCTGTGACATCTAACTCATAAGACAAGAACACATAGAAAGCAGATTAGTCAAACAAATAACGTTAGTCATAAGGTACTCATGTAATGACTAAGTCCCGGTCGTAGTCTAGACTCACCAAAGTGTCCTAATGACTAAATCAGACAACTAATGCAAGTCCTAGTTTCCCTACGAACCGTTAGTTCTGATACCATCTATAACACCCCGCCAAATTTCCATCTGACAGCGTGTTAATCAAGGTCCCACAGTTAACAGTTACGCCCTCTATATGAGACGTTTAAAGCAATCGCATTTAATTTTATTAAAAGTTGACTTTCAAAACATAAATCAATAATCCCAAAATAGAAACATTGTTTTGATCGTAACCACAAGCCAACAGTATTTAAACAGTTATAAAAGTTTTAAATGCGAAAGTAAATAATGTTCTTTAAATTGAATGCTGACTCCAAGGCCAGACCATGCAGCTGTAAAGACCCGTCCAAATCCATAAGAACGAATACAATAACATATGGTTACATCACGAGGTATTTGACCTCTATATGATAAATTTTACAAACATTGCATTCATTTTTAAAAGACATACTTTCATTTTATCGAAAGTTGATAGGCATGCATACCATTCCATAACATCCAAACTATAAATGACCTAATCTGTCATTTACTTTAGTAATAATTTTTATTGAACTCAATGACTTGAATGCAACGTCTTTTGAAATATGCCATGAATGACTCCAAGTAATATCTCTAAAATGAGCAAATACACAGCGGAAGATTTCTTTCAAACCTGAGAATAAACATGCTTTCAAGTGTCAACCAAAAGGTTGGTGAGTTCATTAGTTTATCGTAATCAATCATTTCCATAATTTTAATAGACCACAAGATTTCATTTAATTAATAATCATACACTCGTAAGTGTTTAAAATTCATTTATATGGATTGAACACCTGGTAACCGACATTAACAAAATGCATTTAGAATATCCCCAAACATATAAACATCGAAGTACTAAAGCAGTTCAAATTCTCTGACTGGGGCTTATCAAGGCCCATAGATCTATCTTTAGGATTCGCGTCAATTGGTGGCAATTACAATAAACACCAATTCTTAGGCTACCAAGTTCAACAAGGGCGATATCCGGTATAACAATTCAACCATAGAATGTAGTTTCGATTACTTGTGTCTATTTCGTAAAACATTTATAAAATCAGCGCATGTATTCTCAGTCCCAAAAATATATATTGCAAAAGCATTTAAAAAGGGAGCAAATGAAACTCACTATACTGTATTTTGTAGCAAAAATACATATGACGACATTGAACAATGCAGGGTTGGTCTCGGATTCACGAACCTATATCATTTATATGTATATTAACACATATAATGATAATCGAACAAATTTAGTTATTATTATTAATTGTTATTTTAGTAACTTGTACGTTTCATTAATAATTAAATTAACTATATTTATTTTTATATACTTTAAATACATAATTAATATTTATTACAAACATATTGATATAGTTATGTCTTATGTAAATAATATATTTTTATATAGAAAATCTTTATTTGATATATTAATAATACTAATAATAATAATGATAAAAATATTAATATTAGTGTTAGAGATAATAAAAATGATATTAAAATAATAATGATAATTCTAATAATAATAATAATGATAGTTCTAATAATAAAAATGATAATTTTTATAAAAAAAATTTAGTTTCAATAATAATACTACTTACATTAAAAATGACGATAATAATAATGATAATAATTAAAATGAATAATAAGTAAACTACCTCAAAAGCTTTTTCCAAAAATAATATGCCTTAGACCGGGACCGAACTTGAGACCTCTCGGTTAACACTAACACACCCAACCAACTAATCTATCACGTTTTTCTGATTTACACGGCTGATTAATATTTATAACCCGTATCATCAAAACATAATCCCTTCATCATAAACCTCCTAATCTAAATTGGGATTCGACCTAACTAGGATACCCAATAAAGAATATTACGGCCCAACTGAAAACATGTATATTTTTCGGTCCAATAAAAGCCCAATGATTGTTGTTTTAAATAAAAAAAATTTGCATCAGGCTGGGATTGAACCCCTGACTACTCGTTCTACCAAAACGCTCCAAACCGTCCCTCTGTTATACCATGTCTGTTTTAAATACCGAATTTAAACCATATAACCTCCGATTTCCTGTTCTTCCTCTTCTTCACAAACTAAACCCAAAACTATTCATCATTATTAAAATCATCATAAAACATCATCATTATTTCATCATCATATACCATCGTGTAATCATCACTGTGATCATCTTTATCATTCTAATATCATCATCATCATCATCATCATCATCATCATCATCATCATCATCGATCTCCCTATTATATCTATCATGTATAACGACTTCCATCATCATCAATATTACTATAACTTAATCGTAACCATCATAATCTTGTTACCATTACCATGATCATTTTATAATCACGGATCATCTTCATCATTCATTTGTTTCGCTATGTTCAAACAGAAAAAGAATATATATAAAAAAAATATCGTAACTGCAGTTGCAAGAGTTACAATAGTTTAATGGTGTAAGAATTACGCGAAACGTGTACTAAAGCACGCGGAACGTGTAATTATCATCTTCATTGTTGTGCTTACTGTATCATCTCGTCGTTAATTAGCACGTTGTTGTATCAGAAAAAGAAATAAAAGAGAAATGGCCATAGCAAGATAGAAGTATACAGTAGTAGTTAGCAATGATTAGGTGGTGGTTATGGGTTTTCCTTGGTGGGTTTGATGGTTGCCATTAGTGATGGTGCTGTTTTAAAACGAAAACAGTGAATAAAAGCAGTAATATTGGTGACGTGTGGTGGTTATGGTGGTTGTCTAAATCATGAAGGTGGTGTTGCTACGGTGGAAATGGGAGCAGAAGGTTGTGATGGTGTCGCGAAGAAGAAAAAAGGAGAGAGAAAGAAGAGAGAGAATGGCGGTGGTGAATGGTTGGATGGTGATGGCAGCAAGTTGATGATGGTGGTGATTATAGTCGTGTTTGGTAGTAGTTGCTGACTGGAAATAGAAGCAATAGCAGTGATGTCGTTGATCGTTCAATGTGGTTTTGTGGTGGTCTTTGAACACAAAATGGTTGTGGCTGAGTATTTGATCGAACAAAAAACATGAAGTAATAGTATCTAGCAACAAGAATAGGAAGTGGGTTTGTTGAATGTTTCTGTGATATGCAAATGAAGATGGTGATATGTGGGTTTTCTTTTGAGTCTCTCCTTCCATTCAGTATGCATATGTAGATATATTATATATAATTTTTACACATGCAAGTTTATGATTCACATAATTTTAAAAACGTGTTTACAAGTCCTACATGTAACATAATAATATATCAATAATAAATAAAATAATATAATAATAAAAATAAAACACTCTCGTGAAACTTAATTGTACACATGCTACCGACAGTTTTCACGGACTACTATTTCGTATCCCGTTGATAATTAGTGGCGGACAAAAGTCTTTCAGAAAAATCCCAAATTTTTAGATTAACTATATTTATTTATTTTGGTCATTATGGTATAAAATTCGATCCTTAATTTGTTAAATAAAAATTACATCAATTGTCCCTCTCAATTCTGGGTAAAATATAAAAAGTGTTAAAACTTAACAAATAGTTTCTAAATACATTTTTAATAAGCCTAAAATTTATAGAACTCATTTTTGTATCACCGTTTATTTTAAAATTACATAAGTTTGAATTTAACTTGCTTAATATCAATCGAAACAACAAACGAGTATTAAAATCATTTAATATTTATTTCTTAATATACTTTATTTATATATAGACATATATTTTAAATAATAATTATTATAATATCCTATTTTTATTTTATTAATTTTTAATAACAACAAAGCAACTTGTAACACAGTATTTTTTTTAATTAACACAGCGGAAGTTATACTTACAAAATGTATGAAGTTACACTTCATACATAAATACATTTTTATCAAACAACTGGTGTTACGTTAATATTCGATTTTATATAGACAACATCAGAGTTCTAGACTTATCGAACACAACTCAACGCGCCCATCTTCTCCCATGTCCACAAAAGCAAAAGACCTATAACCTGCAAGGGGGAAGGTGGAGGGGTTAGCACGAAGCTAAGTGAATGGACTAATCTAACAGCTAAAACACATAGGTACAATCACTAGAACATGCAGCAACAAATTAATCAGACAGTTAATCACACAACTACTAGAACATGCAGAAACATAGCAATCTACCATTAACATACAACATAAAAGCAATACATATAAAATATCCAACAATCAATTAAATCCAAAGACCACTAAGGCATAAACACATCTTCAGCAACGGTCAATCCAAAGCAACCGTGATAACTACAAGCAATGGTCAATCAGAAGCAACCATCCGGGTAATCCGAAGCAACCCATTGAGAGACTCGGCGGCCTGGCCGGGCCAACGACCCCTGTTAATCACTCTAGAGTCTACCGAAAACTCATAACTCTGTATCACTAGTATAAGTCTTCCACACGCGACGGATGCGTGATTCTGACTTATATTAATCATACAACATCAATGAGCCCAACCTGATCAGAAGCAAGGTTGATCTCTCCCGACCTGATCAGAAGCAAGGTCGGTCCAAATAACACGTGAGGCCACAGTCCACAACACTATACAACATAATTCAAATCATAGTAACTAGGTCAACGGCCTAGGTAATGTCACTATATGCCTTAACGGCTAGATTAACCCACTCACCGAATACCAGCATGAGAAGAACTCAGAGGTCTTATATTTCTGAGTCTTCACTTCTCCTGATCACCTGGAAAAGATACAAATAAAGTCAGTAATTATATCCTGATAATATTCTATCAACAAGACAGACACAAAAACGAGATAGAAACAAAACAATCATACATGCTCAATCAAACGTCTGAGTGATCCTTCAAATTATATTTTGAATTATTATTTATATATACATACACACATATCTATTTACAATTAATTATTCGTGAATCGTCGAGAGCAGTTGAAGGTCAAATGATTTCATAAACTAGTTCAAAATTTTTGAAATTCAATTTAATAGACTTTGCTTATCATGCCGAAACCATATAAAGATTAAGTTTAAATTTGGTCGAAAATTTCCGGGTCGTCACAGTACCTACCCGCTAAAGAAATTTCGTCCCGAAATATGATTGGGATGGTCATTGCTAACAATAAATATGTTTTCATGACTCATACGAGTTGGAAATTAGAGTTTTATCACCATTGAGTAATAAGGATAAAATAATTTGATTATTCGAAGAGTACGAATGAAGCTATCACAAAAGAGTGAAATGAATAATTGCATGTTCGTCTTGACCGGTGACGTAGTCACGGTTGATTTTCAGAATTCAAGGGATTTACAGGGAATCTTCGTAATAAGATTTAGTTCTTCGGTAATTAAGGAAATTAAGATCTTCTTTGGGCTAAATGCGATGATCTGTCTTGATTGCTCTGTCTGATATTTCACTATAAATCCACCCTCTTCGTCTCCTTATCTCCACAACTCATACCTTCTATTCTTTCTACCTCAATTCATATCTTAAAGCATTCGTCAATATGCTCCATCCAGTTCTGATTCTCAATATACTCCTAACTTTTATATTTGTCATTCTTCTTTTTTCATCTGCCGCCAGAAGAATCTATTTATTTCTACTATACTCTTGATTTTATAGTTTTTTAGTTCTCCCGTGTCTTTATATTGCTTTCATCGATATACACGGTTTGTAATTTCTGGGTTGTTGTTAGGTTTTATATCTTCCTTTATAATTTGGAGTCCCTGTTTCTGTCTTTTTATAATCATGGACATCCACAGTTAATGCTCTTTCTTATTTGCTGTAATTTATACTCCCATTTCTATTTCAGAGCTTCATGCTTTTGTTTTCTCTTCTCGACTTTAAGTTTAGCAAGTAATGGTCCAGAATTCGTAGGTATGAAGTTTCGAATGAACATGACTAATGTTCTGAGAGAGAGATTGTAATAGCACGATCTTGTTTGATTAAATTACCAGAATTCAGGAGAAGAGATAGAACTATCATGAAGATATGTTCTTGATATGTTTAGAGATTATGTAGAATGTAAGAGTCGTGTAAAATGGCACATGATGACGTTATGGTCTATGAATCATCATGTTTCATTAGAAACTCAGCATGACTTACTATAATATAATCACGTTAATCAAGTGTCATTATATTATACTAACTCATGCATCAATTTCCAATACTACTTCAAAATCATTCATAATTCAAACTCTAAGTTTTCGAAGATTTAGAAACTAAAACCGTTTTCTTTTATGATATAACACAGATAGCACGGAGAGATAATTAATATTGGACAAGAATATTTATGAATATATCTTCAGAAATATAGAGGATATTTATAATGAAAAATACGATAGTATCTTATAATTCTACAATCAAAACGTGATGAAGAAATTCATTCACAATGATTTAGAACAATTTCAGAACAAGGTATTCGCTAAAGATTTCATCAGAAACAGAATCATCTGGATTCTTTACGTACAAGTTTAGTCCTTGTGATTTGTTCAAAGTATTATTTGCTCAATTCATTTTTCAGTATTAAAATTTTTGAGCTTTTTCAGCACGCCATTTTTTATTATCAAACTTTTGACTGTTAAGGCAGTCTTCAGTTTTTACTGCTTCGTCAGCTTTTTCAGAACTCAGAGATCTGATTCGTAAGCTAGAGTGCTTTTCGGGAATTCAGAGATTCCGAATTAAAATTCATCAGTCCTGAAGATATATGTTATATATAAATATATAACTGTTGACGTAGGAACGTTGTGAAATTCGAGAATTAATGATTAATGTTTCCCGGTATTTGGTATGGCAACTATCGTTACAAGATGTCGACGAGTACATGATAGGGTTTCAATAAATAAGTATAGCATTTTTTCGGAGAGATTTAAACCAAGGAGTAACGAGTTTGCTGGTACGTCTGCTGGTAATATGGTGGAATATAAAAGGTTCTCCGGTAATAATAAAAGAGCACGCATATATATCAAGGTGATAATAAAGTTATTTCGAACGAAAAGTCGAAGTTGACTTGCTGGAGCTGTGACAAAATTGGCTAATTTTGAAAGAGATTGCAAAGTATTATCGGTAATAACAACGCTAAAGGAATTAGTACAGCTACGTTTTAAACGTTTACTCAGGTTTCGAGTGTTTTCAGGTGCATAACTATATGCATCAATATTTTCTTCCGTAGTTGAAGTGCGGTTGGTCCATCCTCTCGATTGAGGTGTTTTCAAGAATCATGAAAGGTTTGAAAGTAGATTGTAATCGTCGAGATATAAATGAGGTTTAAGATGAAATCAAGTGGCAAACTTGAAGAAATGTTTAGTTTCATATGTTATAATCAATATTTTAATTCAATTTAATTGTCCAATGTTAATAGTTCACAGTTAGTAGTCCACAGTTATATTTCAATAATTCATATATAATATTCGAATTAATTAATACGTATCGTGACCCATTGTATACATGTCTCAAAGTCGATCACAACTCAAAGTATATATATTATTGTAGAATCAACCTCAACCCTGTATAGCTAACTCGAGCATTACTGCATATAGAGTGTCTATGGTTATTCCAAATAATATATATAGATGCGTCGATATGATATGTCAAAACCTTGTATACGTGTCCTGATATTTAAAGTGCGTAAAATAAATAACATAAATTAAATGACAATAAATAAAATTGCGAGAATTAAAAATTGCGATAAATAAATTGCGATAAATAAATTGCGATAAATAAAATGTAATACGAAATTAACTGTTAGCTAGGAACAGTTAGCTATGATTTTGTTAGCGTGGTTTCTTAACAGAATTTCTCATAGTTAATTTGTTTGTTTCTAACAAATTTTATCTTGTCTAATGTTTTCTTCGTTATGCCACTTGTTGGATTCTGATTATTCAAAATCAAAATATAAAATTTAATGAAAATGGTTATTCTGCGGTGAACGGATTCGTATATCTGTGGATGTAAGTAGGATAGTAAATAACTGTTGAATCAAATTCGAAGAATGTACAGTGTAACTTATTAATGTAAAATCTAAATATTCCTCGGGTATTACCCACCCGTTAAAATATTTTCACCATTAACAGTTTGTACAAAAGAATTTTTAATTACAACCTTTATGAAAATATACTTACATATATATTTTCTTCTGATGTAATCATGGATTTAATGAGTTAATATAATATTAATCTCATTTGATTTTCGGTTGGAACTAGAATGAATAATCTCTAAAACTTTAGAGATTACATAATCGCGATGAAGAACGAAGATAATTGATGTAGAACGATACGTAGAATGATGATTATACTCGAGGTACAGAATGAGATGTTGAGGCATGGATTGTTGATGGTACTGGTGCTGTTATTGATGGTGCTGTTGGTGCCGGTGATGTTGCTGAAGCTGGTAAATTTTGCATCATATTCTCCAAATTGATTACTCGAGCGCGAAGTTTGTTGACTTCTTCTATTATTTCGGGATGATTGTCGGTCGGAACGAGCAGATGAATCAGATCTAGAATTTTAGATAGTATATAATCGTGACTAGATACTCTAAAAATGAGAGAGAAAATGGTATTACGAACATGTTCGTCGGTAAGTGCTTCAGGTTCTTCGTCAAGAGGTGAATTCGGTTGGTGGAAGGGATCACCTTCTTCGCGTCTCCATTGATTAAGTCGACTACGAACCCATCCCCAATTCATCCAGAATTGGTGATGACTGATTTGTTGATCCATCCCGGTAATACTGTTTTCGGAGCTTAGGTGAACATCCATGTCGGAATAGCTGTCGGATTCCGAAGAACTTGAACTAGTGGCGAGTTCCATTTCGTACGATTTAATAAAGGATTTTTCGATATGAAATAATTTTCGGCTATCGACTGGTATTCTAATTACATAGAATACCCGTATATATAGAACAAAAGACTTCGTAGATTACGAAGGAATTTACAGAATATACTAGGCAAAGTTTACAGTAACAGATACGCTAAGATATGAATTAGCAGATACGCTAAGATATGAATTTTGTCTATACACTATTCATGCAATCAATGCAGTAAGATGTGTCTAGACTTAAGAATGATAAGCAGGTAATTTCCGATAACAAATGATAAGCAAATCTTTTGACATGCAGACACGGTCGAAGTCCAGACTCATTAATGCATCATAACAACTATGAGTTAGACACACTAATGCAAGACCTGGTTCGCTAAGACCACCGCTCTGATACCACATGTAAAGACCTGTCCAAATCTATAAGAACGAATACAATAACATATGGTTACATCGCGAGGTATTTGACCTCTATATGATAAATTTTACAAACATTGCATTCATTTTTAAAAGACAGACTTTCATTTTATCGAAAGTTGACAGGCATGCATACCATTCCATTACATCCAAACTATAAATGACCTAATCTGTCATTTACTTTAGTAATAATCTTTATTGAACTCACTGACTTGAATGCAACGTCTTTTGAAATATGCCATGAATGACTCCAAGTAATATCTCTAAAATGAGCAAATGCACAGCGGAAGATTTCTTTCAAACCTGAGAATAAACATGCTTTCAAGTGTCAACCAAAAGGTTGGTGAGTTCATTAGTTTATCGTAATCAATTATTTCCATAATTTTAATAGACCACAAGATTTCATTTAATCAATAATCATACACTCGTAAGTGTATAAAATTTATTCATATGGATTGAACACCTGGTAACCGACATTAAAAAAATGCATCTAGAATATTCCCAAACATATAAACATCGAAGTACTAAAGCAGTTCAAATTCTCTGACTGGGGCTTGTCAAGGCCCATAGATCTATCTTTAGGATTCGCGTCAATTGGTGGCAATTATAATAAACACCAATTCTTAGGCTACCAAGTTCAACAAGGGCGATATCCGGTATAACAATTCAACCATAGAATGTAGTTTCGATTACTTGTGTCTATTTCGTAAAACATTTATAAAAGCAGCGCATGTATTCTCAGTCCCAAAAATATATATTGCAAAAGCATTTAAAAAGGGAGCAAATGAAACTCACTATACTGTATTTTGTAGCAAAAATACATATGATGACATTGAACAATGCAGGGTTGGCCTCGGATTCACAAACATATATCATTTATATGTATATTAACACATATAATGATAATCGAACAAATTTAGGTATTATTATTAATTGTTATTTTAGTAACTTGTACGTTTCATTAATAATTAAATTAACTATATTTATTTTTATATACATTAAATACATAATTAATATTTATTACAAACATATTGATATAGTTATGTCTTATGTAAATAATATATTTTTATATAGAAAATCTTTATTTGATATATTAATAATACTAATAATAATAATGATAAAAATAATAATATTAGTGTTAGAGATAATAAAAATGATATTAAAATAATAATGATAAAAATAATGATAATTCTAATAATAATAATAATGATAGTTCTAATAATAAAAATGATAATTTTTATAAAAAAAATTAGTTTCAATAATAATACTACTTACATTAAAAATGACGATAATAATAATGATAATAATAAAAATGAATAATAAGTAAACTACTTCAAATTTTTTTTCCAAATATAATATTCCTCAGACCAGGCTCGAACTTGAGACCTCTCGGTTAACACTAACACACCCAACCAACTAATCTATCACATTTTTCTGATTTACATGACTGGTTAATATTTATAACCCGTATCATCAGAACATAATCCCTTCATCATAAACCTCCTAATCTAAATTAGGCTTCAACCCTACTAGGATACCCAATAAAGAATATTACGGCCCAACTGAAAACATGTATATTTTTCGGAAGAATAAAAGCCCAATGATTGTTGTTTTAAATAAAAACAATTTTCATCAGGCTGGGATTGAACCCCTGACCACTCGTTCCACCAAAACGCTCCAAACCGTCCCTCTGTTATACCATATATGTTTTAAATACCAAATTTAAACCATATAACCTCCGATTTCCTGTTCTTCCTCTTCTTCACAAACTAAACCCAAAGCTATTCATCATTATCAAAATCATCATAAAACATCATCATTATTTCTTCATCATATACCATCGTGTAATCATCACTATGATCATCTTTATCATTCTAATATAATAATAATCATCATCATCATCATCATCGATCTCCCTATTATATCTATCATGTATAACGACTTCCATCATCATCAATATTATTATAACATAATCGTAACCATCATCATCTTGTTACCATTACCATGATCATTTTATAATCACGGATCATCTTCATCATTCATTTGTTATGTTCAAACAGAAAAGGAATATATATATATATATATATATATATATATATATATATATATATATATATATATATATATATATATATATATATATATATATATATATATATAATATTGTAACTGCATTTGCAAGAGTTACAATAGTTTCATGGTGGTTTTGTGGTGGTCTTTGAACACAAAATGGTTGTGGCTGAGTATTTGATCGAACCAAATACATGAAGTAATAGTATCTAGCAACAAGAATAGGAAGTGGGTTTGTTGAATGTTTCTGTGATATGCAAATGAAGATGGTGATATGTGGGTTTTCTTTTGAGTCTCTCCTTCCATTCAGTATGCATATGTAGATATATTATATATAATTTTTATACAGTGTAAATTTATGATTCACATAATTTTAAAAACGTGTTTACAAGTCCTACATGTAATATAATAATATATCAATAATAAATAAAATAATATAATAATAAAAATAAAACACTCTCGTGAAACTTAATTATACAGATGCTACCGACAGTTTTCACGGACTACTATTTCGTACCTCGTTGATAATTAGTGGCGGACAAAAGTCTTTCAGAAAAACCTCAAATTTTTAGATGAACTATATTTATTTATTTTGGTCATTATGGTATAAAATTCGATCCTTAATTTGTTAAATAAAAATTACATCAATTGTCCCTCTCAATTCTGGGTAAAATATAAAAAGTGTTAAAACTTAACAAATAGTTTCTAAATACATTTTTAATAAGCCTAAAATTTATAGAACTCATTTTCGTATCACCGTTTATTTTAAAATTACATAAGTTTGAATTTAACTTGCTTAATATCAATCGAAACAACAAACGAGTATTAAAATCATTTAATATTTATTTCTTAATATACTTTATTTATATATAGAGATATATTTTAAATAATAATTATTATAATATCCTATTTTTATTTTATTAATTTTTAATAACAACAACATATAATACTTCAAATTATATTTTGAATTATTATTTATATATACATACACACATATCTATTTACAATTAATTGTTCGTGAATCGTCGAGAGCAGTCGAAGGTCAAATGATTTCATAAACTAGTTCAAAATTTTTGAAATTCAATTTAATAGACTTTGCTTATCATGTCGAAACCATATAAAGATTAAGTTTAATTTTGGTCGAAAATTTCTGGGTCGTCACAGTACCTACCCGTTAAAGAAATTTTGTCCCGAAATTTGATTGGGATGGTCATTGCTAACAATAAATATGTTTTCATGACTCATACGAGTTGAAAATTAGAGTTTTATCACCATTGAGTAATAAAAAATAATTTGATTATTCGAAGAGTACGAATGAAGCTATCACAAAAGAGTAAAATGAATAATTGCATGTTCGTCTTAACCGGTGACGTAGTCACGGTTGATTTTTGAAATTCAAGGGATTTACAAGGAATCTTCGTAATAAAATTTAGTTCTTCGGTAATTAAGGAAATTAAGATCTTCTTTTGGTTAAATGCGATGATCTGTCTTGATTGCTCTGTCTGATATTTCACTATAAATCCACCCTCTTCGTCTCCTTATCTCCATAACTCATACCTTCTATTCTTTCTACCTCAATTCATATCTTAAATGTGACGACCCAGAAATTTCCGACCAAATTTAAACTTAATCTTCATACGAATTCGACACGATAAGCAAAGTCTATAATGTTGAGTCTCAAAAATTTTGGAACTATGTTCATGTATTCAATTACCCTTCGACCATTACCGACGATTCATGAACAATTGTGTGTAAATAAATATGTAATTATATATATACATATATAAATATAAGTGTACATATTTAGTTGAATTAATAAAATACAAAATAAACAATTGGAATTGAAAGTGTAAAGTAATATACAAAATAATTAAGCTATTATTTAAATGAATCTATATATATATATATATATATATATATATATATATATATATATATATATATATATATATATATATATATATATATATATATATATATATATATAATATATGAATTCTATAAATAATTGATATTATATGTATATTGTAATATATATATATATAAATATAAATAGATTATTATATAAAATAAGTAATACATAATTAGTTAAATGTAAGGTTAACATATTATATGTAATTAAAAGTTAAAATATAAAAGTTATATTAATGTTATGATTATTACATTCAATATTATTATTAATATTGTTATTAAAAATAAATACTTGTATTCTCAATATTATAAATTCTAATGTAAAATATAAAGTTATATATATAATTTGATATGTACAAGTATTACTAATATTATTGATATTATTATTATTTCTATTATTATTATTATTATCATTAGTTTCAGTAATATTATTAAGAAAAATAATTAAATAATATTTAATATTAATGTTTGTATAATAAATATTATTATGTTTCCTTATATATTTAATTTACATATATATATAGTCGACATATATAGTTATAAATACTGATATATAAATACAAAATCATATATAAATTTTAGTTATATATATATATGTATAAATAAATATACATAAATAAATATATAAATAAATATATAAAAACAAATATACATAAATACATATATACGATTATATATATATATATATATATATATATATATATATATATATATATTTCCATACATATACAGTTATAAAAAAAATACAATGATATACATATATGTATAGATAATACGTAGTCTGTTATTTGTCATAATCATACCTAAATTAATTATATGATGTTAAAGTCTTTAATCATACGAATTGGATTAAAGAATTATACCCCATTTTTATTTTCTTCATATTCTGTTTCAAATGGTACAATTTGTCGAATCATTCAGCTACAAAACAAAACATAATTGGTAAGATTTAGCTGTAATATTCTTATCTAAACTTTATATAATTATTATCTAAGCCATTGTGGATGAAAACAGAAAAGTAAAACAGAAATTTAGAAGAACCAGTCGAAGACTCTGTTCCTGCTTCATTTTTTTTTTAAAACTTCGATCTTGAATAAATTTACAAAATGTATAAACACAGTTCTGTTAGGAATCGTCCATCTACACTATCTGTAAGTTTCCATGTTTCAAATCTTCTTATTAATTTCTAATTTTGAGGTCAAAGTTAGAATTCAAAAAGTCAAAGGTTTTGTTCATCATGAAATTAGAATTCGTTTTAGAGTTTCTGGATCAATTGATAATTCATAAAGTTTATATGAAAGATTTAAAACATAATTCATGTTGTAATTATAATCTAAACCACTCTAAAATTTAAAATTCGATTTAATGTTCATGGCACTCTTAACTGTGATGAGCATTAACTCGAAATCGAATGAATTTTCAAAATGTAAAAATACAGATATATTAGGAATAATTTAGTGAAACTTTCTTCAAAACCTCAAGTCCCAATTCCTAATATCGAGCTTAAATTTCAAAGTCAAAGTTATTGTTTTTAAAAGTCAAACAGGTGTTCTTCGATTAAATTAGAGATATCTGTTATAATTTCAGTTAAATTGATAATCTCAAAAGTTTGTAGGAACGAATTAAAACGTATTTTATGTTGTAATTACAAGCTAAAACAATCTAGAATTTAAAATCATGATTTAAGCTTTTAATATTTTTTTTCTTTTTGAACATGTACAGATTTTGTGTATAATTGTTTTTGTAAAAACTGTTATTTACAATTACATGCTGTTTAAAATTAAGTTGCAAAACTAAACAAAAATTTATTACAAGTTAGGATTAGTTAGGGGTCGAATTGTTTGATGGCATGAAGAAGAAGGAATATACATAAAACGGGTTAAATAAAATTGAATTCTGTATAATTCAGGAAAAATAGAAATAGCAGAGTGGTCATGGGTGTTAGCGGGTTAGCGAGTGATTGCGGGTTCAAGCCCTGCTGGTGTCGTTTTATTTTTAAGAAGCTTATTCTTTTGAGGTATAAGTTCCATTATTATTGTTTTGATATTATTATTATTATTATTATTATTATTATTATTATTATTATTATTATTATTATTATTATTATTATTATTATTATAAATTATGTTATTATTATTATTATTATTATTAATTATTGTTAATATTATTATGATAATTGGTATTATTCCTAATATTTAGATGTATCATTATCTTTACTCAAAATTAAGAATATTAACATTAACATTATTGTTAATTCTAATAAGTATTATAATTACAATTAGGATAATTATTATTAGTGTTATTACTAATATTGTTAACTTTACTAGTAATATCATTAAGAAGTATTATTATTAATATTGTAATTTGTAATAAGACTGTTATTATCACTATTATTATTATTATTATTATTATTATTATTATTATTATTATTATTATTATATTATTATTATTATTATTATTATTATTATTATTATTATTAAAAGTATTATTATTATCGTTATTACCCATCTACTATTAGGGGAACTAAATATTTCAACCCTATTGGTCCACTTGGCATTTCCCCTCACATAATATTACTGTTCATGGTTGGCAATTCTTCACCACACAAAGAGGCGTAGCGTGTTAGGATAGATATATCACCAGCTTCTCTGATCCATCACCATACGATTATCTTCTGATCTTCACCATCTTCTCTGATCCATCAACATACCATATCTATCCTCTGATCTTCACCATCTCCTCTGATCCATCACCATCCGCCATCTTCACCATCTACTCGATCTATCATCTTCTTCGATTGCATAGTCTCCGCAGGTAACATTTGATACTTTTAGTTTAGGGTTTGTTTTTTTTTAAATTGTTAAGTCAGCAACGAAGCAATGACAGCCGATCGTCATCAGCAACGAAGCGATGACAGCCGATTGTCAGTAGATTTAGGGAATTTACTTTGTTGTTTGATTTGGGATTGGTAAGTTTAGGGTTTCTTTGAATGATTTTCATTTAATTTTGGGGTTTATGTCTTTTAAAAATGTTTATTAGCATGTATTTCTGAAAAATATTTCAGGTGATGATGATTGTTTTTTTAGCTGTTTTTATGCCGTTATTGGAAATCTTCAAGTTGTTTTCGGCTGTCAATGTTTCCAACGAATTTACGAGCTCAAAGAGGTAATGTATCGTGTTGTTTTTTAATGTTGTTATTCATCCCATTTTTCAATTTGATTATTAAATATAAGCTCAGTTAGGTATAGATTGTATGCTTGGTAATGTTAGTTTATGTGTTTTGAATTTAATGTTTTCGTTGTAAGGAACATGATTAAAATAGATACTAGACCAAAATTCTGACTTATTTATCTATGTAAGGAAATTTATTGTTTTATAAGTATACCAAGTTAAGATTGATGAAATGCCTAAATAGATTACTAGAGCTTACTACCATATAGTAAATACATATTGAATTTTTGTTTTTGTTTTAGCTACACTGAAATAGCCAGTGTTTGATAAACCAACAGTGTTTGATCGTGTAATAAAATGGAAAGTATCTACTCATGCTGGTTTTGGTTAGTTCATCAACCATGTAGAGTTTTGGTACAACTATTTATGTCATTGTTTGTTTAGTCTCTTATATATGTAACAAGGACATTTATTAACCTGTAATCTATTCGCATGAACTGCTCGTGTTTTTACATCTACGAGTGCACAGTTACAAATTTGAGTATTGAGTATAAAGGTAATTAGAGAATGGGTGAATGAACATGATGGTTGTTTGTATTTTATTTTTTCAGTTACATTTCCTTGACTGTTATGGTTGTTTGTTATTTCTGATATATTTTATGGAAACATACAAAAGGCAATGATGATCAATTTTGTCTGCTATATACGCGCTGATAAAAATTGTAAGCATATACTGGCGGGGCAATCTGCAGATTGCAGCCGTACGATTCAGGATTAATTAGTTGAGTTTATGCATCAACTTGAACCTCACTTTATTAGCCGGTTTTTAGATGGTTCTTCGTTTTCGGTGATCTTTATTGTTCGATGTATTGTTGGAAAACTTAGAAAATGGATATTCAATTCGAGGACTATTGATTGACTGTTAAATAAAAAATATCGTATACTGGCGGGGTGATAATGCTAAAAACGAACATATATTTCATAGCACTATCCCTCAAGAAAGACAAGCTTTTAGTTGCAATTGTTCTATTTACAAGTAATATTCGTTTAAATAATAAAAGGTGAAGACAAAAGACAGATTCGACGATTTGAAGACGCAAACGACCAAAAAGCTAAAAAGTACAAAGTACAATCAAAGTGGTTCAAATTATTGATGAGAAACGTCTCAAAATTGCAAGAGTACAAGACGCAAAATGCAAAGTACAAGATATTAAATGGTACACAAGGACGTTCGAAAATCCGGAACCAGGACCTAAGTCAACTTTCAACGCGTGACGCAACGGGCCGAAAATTACAAGTCAACTATGAACATAAATATAATATAATATATAAATAATTCTTAAAATTATATATATATATAGTATATTTATATTTTAAAAACCGTCGGCAAAGCTAGGATCCAAAGTGTGAGCTGGAATCCACAGATCCGCACTCGCGGAGCTTCGAAGGCAAGAAAAACCGCACTCGCGGAGTGTACAGTATCCAGATGGGGCCTATAAAAGGCAACGCATTTTGCTGAATTCGGCACATCTTTTTCTTCTTCTTACTCAAACGTATATATATATATATATATATATATATATATATATATATATATATATATATATATATATATATATATATATATATATATATATATATATATATATATATATATATATATATTATATTTTAATTTTAATTTTAATTTTAAATTCTAATAATAAGGGTATGTTAGCAAATGTTATAAGGGTGTAAGTCGAAATTCTGTTCGTGTAACGCTACGCTATTATTAATCATTGTAAGTTATGTTCAACCTTTTTTAATTAATGTCTAGTAGCTAAGTTATTATTATGCTTATTTAAATTGAAGTAATCATGATGTTGGGCTAAATATTAAAGACGAGGTAATTGGGCTTTGTACTATAATTGGGGTTTGGACAAAAGAACGACAATTGTGGAAATTAGACTATGGGCTATTAATGGGCTTTATATTTGTTTAATTAAATGATAGTTTGTTAATTTAATATAAAGATTTACAATTGGACGTACCTATAAATAACCATATACACTCGATCGGACACGATGGGCGGGATATTTATAAGTACTAATAATCGTTCATTTAACCGGACACGGGAATGAATTAATAGTTAATGGACTTATTAAAACAGGGGTGAATTATATACAAGGACACTTGGTGTAATTATAGTTTAAGTCCCCAATTAGTTGGAATATTTGACTTCGGATATAAGGATAATTTGACGAGGACACTCGCACTTTATATTTATGACTGATGGACTGTTATGGACAAAAACCAGATGGACATATTGAATAATCCAGGACAAAGGACAATTAACCCATGGTAATAAACTAAAATCAACACGTCAAACATCATGATTACGGAAGTTTAAATAAGTATAATTTATTTATTTCATATTTAATTGCACTTTTAATTATCGCACTTTAATTTATTGTCATTTTATTTATCGTACTCTTTAATTATCGTAATTTTATTTTATCGTACTTTTATTGCAATTTCATTATTATTATTTACTTTACGCTTAAAATTAAGTTATATTTATTTTTAATATTTTACATTAGGTTTTAACTGCGACTAAAGTTTTAAAATCGACAAACCGGTCATTAAACGGTAAAAAACCCCCTTTTATAATAATAATACTACTTATATTTATATTTATATATAGTTTTTAAAAATATAGCGTTAAAAGTGGCGAGTTCCTTGTGGACGAACCGGACTTACTAAAAACTACACTACTGTACGATTAGGTACACTGCCTATAAGTGTTGTAGCAAGGTTTAGGTATATTCACTCTATAAATAAATAAATAACTTGTGTAAAATTGTATCGTATTTAATAGTATTTTTGTTGTAAAAATATAACTATTTCGTATACACCTCTACGCACATCACGGGGCAAAATGCAGATTACAGCCATACGGTTTGATACTTTCTTAGTTGAGTTTATACATCGATCTGAGCCTCGGTTCATTGTTATATTTACTTACTTTACTTTATCCATCGATAATAGTTGTTGATAGCTGCAAGTCATTATTCAGTTATTTGTGTTAACAGTATTATTTGCTTAACTGCTATGGTTGTTCGTTATTTCAGATTTATTATATGGAAAGATACAAAAGGTAATGATGAACATTTTTGTATGATACGAAAATGCTCATAAAAGTTGTAAACGTATTCTGGCATGGCAATCTACAGATTGCAGCCATACGATTCATGATTTATTAGTTAACTTTATGCATCGATTTGAGCCTCGATTTCTTAGCCGGTTTTTTGGGTGGATCTTAGTTTTTGATGCTCTTTATTGTTCGATCTGTTGTTTGAAAACATAAGAAATGTACGCTCAAATCGAACGCTATTGGTTGAATGTTAATAAAAAAAATAGAATCGTATATTGGCGGGGCAAAATGCAGGTTGCAGCCATACGGTTTGATACTTTCTTAGTTGACTTTATACATCGATCTGAGCCTCGGTGCATTGTTATATTGACTTACTTTACTTTATCCATAGATGATAGTTATTGATAGCTGCATGTCATTATTCAGTTATTTGTGTTAACATTATTATCTGCTTAACTGCTATGGTTGTTCGTTATTTCAGATGTATTATATGGAGAGATACAAAAGGCAATGATGATCATTTTTGTATGATACGAAAACGTTCATAAAAGTTGTAACCGTATGCTGGCGGGGCAATCTGCAGATTGCAGCCATACGATTCAGGATTAGTTAGTTGGCTTTATGCATCGATTTGAGCCTCCGTTTGTTAGTCTTTTTTTAGTGGTTCTTGGTTTTCGATGAACTTTATTGTTCAGTCTGTTGTTTGGAAAGGTAAAAAATGTACGCTAAAATCGAACTTTATTGGTTGAATGTTAATAAAAAAAATAGAATCGTATACTGGCGGGGCAAAATGTAGGTTGCAGCCATATGGTTTGATACTTTCTTAGTTGACTTTATACATCAATCTGAGCCTCGGTTCATTGTTATATTTACTTACTTTACTTTATCCATCGATGATAGTTTTTGATAGCTGCATGTCATTATTCAGTTAGTTGTGTTAACAGTATTATTTGCTTAACTGCTATGGTTGTTCGTTATTTCAGATTTATTATATGGAAAGATACAAAAGGCAATGATGATCATTTTTGTATGATACGGAAGTGTTCATAAAAGTTGTAACCGTATGCTGGCGAGCCAACCTGCAGATTGCAGCCATACGATTCAGGATTAATTAGTTGACTTTATGCATCGATTTGAGCCTCTGTTTGTTAGTCTTTTTTTAAGTGGTTCTTGGTTTTCAATGAACTTTATTGTTCAGTCTGTTGTTTGAAAAGGTAAAAAATGTACGCTCAAATTGAACTTTATTGGTTGAGTGTTAATAAAAAAAATAGAATCGTATACTGGCGGGGCAAAATGCAGGTTGCAGCCATACGGTCTGATACTTTCTTAGTTGACTTTATACATCGATCTGAGCCTCGGTTCATTGTTATATTTACTTACTTTACTTTATCCATCGATCATAGTTGTTGATAGCTGCATATAATTATTCACTTATTTGTATTAGCAGTTTGCAGTTTTTCTTAAGGGAAACAAGATATTCAACACAGATAATTGCTTTGCATGGGCTATCCTGCTGAATAACAACAAGGAAGATGAATTGCTAGGGTTTAGGGTTCAATAACGTTGAGGATTCAGAGTTAAGCGCTCTATTTGAGGTAAATAATAATATTTATTGAAACTTTTTAAATTAATTTACTTTAGATTATGGTTTAAAGTTATGCTTGGTCGGTCGTATTCTTGATAATTATATTTAGTAACTTCAAAAAAATAAAAAAAAAATATGTATATATATTTAGTGACCTAACATATTTATTTATTATGTGTTTTGTACCAATACGGCGATATTAGGACACCTTGGCTATGCTAGTAAACATAGGATATTTTTTTATGATATCGTACTCCGATATTCGTGCTGCTCGAACTGCCATGCTCGCGTTGCGAAATGAGCGTTTACAGAGAAGGAAAGTAAACATCCACTACTCAATTCCAAAGGTTAATTCCCCTCCATAGCTAATTTCCCTCCAAGTAATACTTTTAAAAAATGTTAGATCTTTGACATAAGTTATCATGTGTGTCCTGTTAGGTAGATTGATTATTTAAACGCTTTGTGCAGTTTCAGCTCGATCTTGATAGAATTGCTAGTGGGGAAGATACTCGAACAACTTTAATGATTGAAAGGAGTCCTAATAAGTAAATAACAACTCCTTTATTTTTTATTATATCAAACAATTTAGTACTCGTAATTAAAAGTGTTACTAATTTGGTTTTTTTAATTAATCGTTTAGGTATACTTCAAAGATATCGCTAAACGCCATTGGAAGCCATCAAAGAGTTACGCCTGACTTCTGAAGATATCAGACCAGTCCTTACAAATAGTCTAAATCCATATAATCGCAATTGGGAGCTAATTTAGGAAGATAATTATCGAACTCTTGCAGATGCTATATTTGAATCACTTATATGTGGTAATTGCATCTAATATTTTGGATTGGGAATATTAAGAACATGTGAGATTTAACTCCTGATACAGAACTGCTAATGGAGCTTCTCGAAGAGTGCACATTTGAGACCGCATTGGCTGATTTGACTGTGAGTG
Source organism: Rutidosis leptorrhynchoides (assembly GCF_046630445.1). Classification (NCBI taxonomy): domain Eukaryota; kingdom Viridiplantae; phylum Streptophyta; class Magnoliopsida; order Asterales; family Asteraceae; genus Rutidosis; species Rutidosis leptorrhynchoides. The sequence continues at coordinate 34,343,918 of NC_092340.1, forward strand.
ATAACTATTAAACGCGCGTTATTACTCACAATCAAATCAGCCAATGCCGTCTCAAATGTGTACTCTTCAGGCAGTTCCACTAGCAGTTTTGTACCAACAGTTAAATCCCAAATGTTCTTAATATTTACAATCAAAAAAATTAGATGCAGTCACCACACATCAGTGATTCAAATATAGCATCTGCAAGAGTTCGATAATTATCTTCCTCAATCAGTTCCCTATTGCCATTATAGCATCTGCAAGAGTTCGATAATTATCTTCCACAGTTATCTTCCTCAATTAGTTACCAATTGCCGTTGATCTAAGTTTGTAGTAGTTAGGTAATTGATGATGTAAATTATAGTCGTTCATTTCGGATATATAACCTATAACCTGTAAAGGTCAATTCCGCACCATTAATACTTCACCAACCGTTATATTTATAGATTTTTCAAACATAGTGTATAGCCGCGTAGCGCGTACCTTCAATCTTGTTATTATCATTATTAAAAATTATTATCATTATTATCATCTCTATTAGAAGTGTCACTATAACTAAAAATGTTCAAAGTTATCTTTTTTATTAAAATTATCACTTTTATCATTATTATTGTGTAGTATCAATATTATTACAAATACTAGTATTATCATAATTATTAATTTCACAAACAAATGATCTTCATATAAAAATTTATTTAACTTAACTATATTAATATTTGTTCAAAATAAATATAAAACGAATATATTTAATTAAATAAAGTAATACATAAGTTGTTAATATAAAAATTATATCACTAATAATAATATATAAATTTATTTGATTACAATTATGTGTGTTAATATATATACAAATGATATAGGTTCGTGAATCCAAGGCCAACCCTGCATTGTTCAATGTCGTCGTATGAATATTTTTACTACAAAATATTGGATAGTGAGTTTCATTACTCCCCTTTTAAATGCTTTTGCAATATATATTTTTGGGACTGAGAATACATGCGCTTTTTAAATGTTTTACGAAATAGACACAAGTAATCGAAACTACATTATATGGTTGAATGGATCGAAGCCGAATATGCCCCTTTTAGCCTGGTAATCTAAAAATTAGGGAACATCACTAATTTTGAGAATTAGTGCACCCCTAATTGACATGAATCCTAAAGATAGATCTATTAGGCCCAACAAGCCCCATTCTGGAATTTGGAATGCTTTAGTACTTCGAAATTTATCATGTCCGATGGGTGTCCCGGAATGATGGGGATATTCTATATGCATCTTGTTAATGTCGGTTACCAGGTATTCACCATATAAATGATTTTTTTATCTCTATGCAGTTTGCGAAATGCCTGATATGAGATGGATGTTTATGAAAAAATGAAAATCTTGTGGTCTATTAAAATGATGGAAATGAATGTTTATGATAAACTAATGAACTCACCAACCTTTTAGTTGATACTTTAAAGCATGTTTATTCTCAGGTATGAAAGAAATTTTCCGCTGTGCATTTGCTCATTTTAGATATATTACTTGAAGTCATTCATGACATATTTCAAAAGATGTTGCATTCGAGTCGTTGAGTTCATCAAGATTATTATTAAGTCAATTATAGTTGGATATATATTATGAAATGGTATGCATGCCGTCAACTTTCGATGTAATGTAAGTTTGTCTTTTAAAAACGAATGCAATGTTTGTAAAATGTATCATATAGAGGTCAAGTACCTCGCGATGTAACCAAATGTAATGTATTCGTCCAGATGGATTAGGACGGGTCCTTTCAGTTGGTATCAGAGCTGGTTTAAGCTGTGTCGTTGCTTAATCGTAGAGGGGGTTCTCACAGTGTTACCTGTGACGAAGCATTGGCTCTTACTCCTCGCGGTCCGAATATGGTTGGCTTTGCCGAGAGGCATGGCCGTAAAATCAGTGTCTGAGGTACGCTCAGTGGTCACCAGGCGGTTAGCTGGGAAGGCACTGAGTGGGATGCGTCCCCACATACTACAGTTGGTATCAGAGCAGTGGTCTTAGCGAACCAGGTCTTGCATTAGTGTGTCTAACTGATAGTTGTTTAGATGCATTAGTGAGTCTGGACTTCGACCGTGTCTGCATGTCAAAAGCTTTGCTTATCATTTCTAGTCGAAAATCATCTGCTTATCATCCTTAGGAAATTACCTGCTTATCATTCTTAGTCTAGACACATCTTACTGCAATGATTGCATGAATAGTGTATAGACAAAATTCGTATCTTAGCGTATCTGCTAATTCATATCTTAGCATATCTGTTACTGTAGACTTTGCCTGACAGCTTCCGTAGATTCCTCCGTAACTTATGGGATTTTAGTATTATATATGCATATGTAAATTATGTATTGCAGAGTACTAATCTACATCCTATAACCTATTTCTTATCGAAAAATCCTTCATCTGATCGTACGAGATGAATCCCTCAACCAGTTCGAGTCCCTCAGATTTCGATAGCTATTCCGATAGTTATTCCGACAGCTATTCCGACATGGATGTTCACCTAAGCTCCGAAAGTAGCATCATCAGAATGAATCAACCAATCAGCCATCCCCAATTCATCTGATGGGTTCGTAGTCTACTTAATCATTGGAGATAAGAATAAGGTGATCCTTTTCATCGACCGAATTCACCTCTTGGCGATGAACCTGAAGCACTTACCGGTGAACCTATTCGAAACACCATTTTCTCTCTCATTTCCAAAGTATCTCATCACAATTAAATACTATCTCAAATTCTAAACCTTATTCATCCGCTCGTTCTGACCGACAATCATCCCGGAGTAATCCAAGAAGTCAATGAGCTTCGCGCTCGAGTAATCAATTTGGAGAACATGGTGCAAAACTTACCAGCCTCAGCAACGTCATCGGCACCAACAGTATTACCAACATCAATACCAGTACCACCAACAACCCAAGTTCCAACATCACACGCCTCAACGTCTCATTATGTATCTCGAGCATAATCATAGTTCTACGAATCTTTTTACATCATTTATCTTCGTTCGACATGGCGATTATGTAATCTCTAATGTTTTAGAGATTATATATTATTGTTCTAACGGTAAATCAGATGAGTTAATATCGTATTAACTCATTAAATCTATATTACATCTGAAGAAAATATATATGTGTATATGTTTTCTTAAAGATTGTAATTGAAAATTTCTCTTAAAACTGTTAATGGTGAAAATATTTTAACGGGTAGGTAATACCCGAGGAATATTTAAATTTTACATTAATAAGTTACACTCTACATTCTTCGAATCTGATTCAACAGTCATTTACTATCCTACCTACATCCACAGATATACGAATCCGTTCACCACAGAATAACCATTTTCATACAATTTCATATTTGGATTTTAACCTATCAGAATCCAACAAGTGGCATAATGAAGAAAACATTGGACAAAAATAAAATTTGTTAGAAACAAACAATTTAACTATGAGAAGAATCTTGATAAGAATCCACGCTAACTGTTCCTAGCTAACTGTTCCTAGCTAACTGATTAATTTCGTATTACATTTTATTTATCGCAATTTAATTATCGTAATTTATTTAGCGCAATTTAAATTCTCACAATTTTATTTATCATCATTTAATTTCTGTTATTTATTTTACGCACTTTAAATATTGGGACACGTATACAAGGTTTTGACATATCATGTCAACGCATCTATATATATTATTTGGAATAACCATAAACACTCTAAATGCAGTAATGATCGAGTTCTCTATACAAGGTTGAGGTTGATTCTATAATAATATATATACTTTGAGTTGTGATCGAGTCTGAGACATGTACACGGGTCACGATACATATTAATTAATTTGAATATTATATATTAAATTATTGAATTGATAACTGTGGACTACCAACATTGGACAATTAAAATAAATTAAAATATTAATTATAACATATGAAACTAAACAATTCTTCAAGTTTGCCACTTGATTTCATCTTAAACCTCATTTGTATCTTGATGATTACAATCTATGTTCAAATCTTTCATAATTCTTGAAACCACCTCAATCGAGAGGATGAACCAACCGCACTTCATCCACAAAAGAAAAGATTGATGCATATAGTTATACACCTGAAAACTCTCGGAACCTGAGTAAATGTTTAACATGTATATGTGCTAGCTCCTTTGGCGTTGTTATTATCGAAAATAACTTTGCAATCTCTTTCCAAATTAGCCAAAAAAATTTACAGCTCCAACAAGTCAACTTCGACTTTTCGTTCGAAACAACCTTAATATAACCTTGATATATAAGTAGTGTTTCGTTATCGTTACCGGAGAACCGTTTATATTCCACCACATTAGCAGTAAACTTACCAGCAACTACATTACTCATTGGCTTAAGTATCTCCGAAGGACCATTATTGTTGTTCATTAAAAACTTTAACATATACTCATCCGCATTTTGTAACTAGAACTGCCATACCAATTATCGAGAATCAGCAATCAGTACTTTAAAAACTCACAGCATGTCTACATCAACAGTTACATGTATAACATTTATCTCTTAGAATTACGATCTTCCATACTGAAATTCTGAAAAGCACCTAGTTTGCGAATCGATACTTCCACTTTTGAAAAAGCTGATGAAGCAGTGAAAAACTGAAGACTGCCTTAACAGTCAAAAGTTTGATGATAAATAATGGAGTGTTGGAAACGCTCAATAGAAAATTTAGTACCGAAAAGCGGATTATGCGAAACTATGAAGGAGGATGAGGATAAATCACAAAGAATAAACCTGCCTTCAAAGAATCCAAATGATTCAGTATCTGCTGAAATCATTAACGAATATCTTGCTCATGACTCTAAACCTTTACGGGAAAATCTTCTTCATCATTATTCGATATTATAAATTCTAAGATATCATCGTATCTTTCATTATAAATATCCTCGATATTTCTGAAGATATTTTCATAACTATTCATATCTGAAATCAGTTATCTCTTCGCGATAACAGAGTTACATCAGAAAGAAAACTATTTTAGTTTATAGATTCTGAAGAATTCGAATTTAAAATTTGAATGTTTTCTAAGTAGTGTTGGGAACTGAAGCATGAGTTAGTATAATATAATAACACTTGATCAACGTGATTATATTACAGTAAGTCATGCTGAGTTTCTAATAGAACGTGATGATTTACAGACCATAACGTCATCATGCGTCATGTTACACGACTCTTACATTCTATCTAATCTCTAAACATATCAAGAACATATATTCTTGATAGTTCTCTCTCTCTTAGAACATTAGTCATGTTCTTTCGAAATTCCATACCTGCAAATTCTGGACCATTACTTGTTTAATTTAAAATCGAGAAGAGAAGACAAAAGCATGGAGCTCCAAAATATAAGGGAGGATATAAAGCCCGATAACAACACATAAATTACAAACCGTGTATGTCAATGTTTATCGCAACATTAAGAAATGGGAGAATTAAAAACACTATGACCCCAAGGGGGAAGTAGAAGAAAATAGATTCCTCCGGTGGAAGTTGGAAAAGGAGAATGATTGAAGCGATAGTAAGGATAAGGACAAGGATCAGAACGGGATTTAGCATTTTCACAATCTTTTGAATTTAGGAATTGAGTATAGGAGTGGTAAAGGTAATGGAATGGAAGAAGTTAATTTATAGTGAAATATCTGATAAAGAAATCAAGGCAGATTTCCGCATTTAATTAGAGAGATCTTAATTTCCTGAATTTCTAAAGAATCAAATCTTATATAGATTTCGAAGATTATCTTTAAATCCTTGGAATTTCGGAAATCAGCCTTGACTACGTCAGCTGGTTAAGACAAATCTTTATTACTCATTTCACTCTTTTGTGATAGCTTCACTCATACGCTTCGAGTAATTGAATTATCTTATCCATATTACACAACAGTAATAAAACACTATTTATCAGCACATATTCGTCAAGAAAACACTCTTACTGTTAGCCATGACGATCTCGATCAAATTTCGGGGACGAAATTTCTTTAACGGGTAGGTACTGTGACTGTAACATCCCGCATTTTTCCGTTAAATTATTTTAACGCCCGTCTTTTTCTTTTTAAATAATACCCTTCATATCTAGATTCGTATCCTTTGTTAAGTAACATTTTAAATATTCTCGTTATCGGATTTTTAATATCTCCCGTACTTCCGTGAAATTTAAAATAATTCGTTTGGTCAATTCACGCACCCGCAACCGAACGCGAGGGACTAGTTTCGCCATTGGAGCAAAGATGTGACTAGCTTGACTAGTCAACACCCACCTCCCCATTTTCCTTTTCATTTTCATTTCCATTTTCTTTCTATACTTTCCAATTTTCTCTCAAACACCACTACAAAGAATCATCATCTAAATTCGGATTTGGAAGCTTCAACCAAAACAAAATACATATTTGGAATCCTCTCTTCATCCTCTTCAATTTGATACCAACTTCATCTCATTTGGGTAACTTTCTAAAATCACTAATTTTATGTGTTCTTGAGATTTTTGAGTTATAAAGTTGTTAATTAGTGTCTATGGCTCATTGTGATGTCGTGTATGTAATTTGTATGCTCGATTCGTTGTTTTTGGTGTAACTAGTTCAATATGAAAATTACTTGCTAAATCCTTGATTTTGGATGATCAAATGTTGTTAGATTGTTAAAGTGCATGTTTTAAAAGTGTTACTAGTATCATTAGCTTCGTTTTGATGTATAGGTTGATTAAGGAAACTCCAAGAACATGATTAGTGATTTTGTGAACTTGGATTAGGGTTTGATAAGCTTTAGATGAACTTTTGATGCACCAAATGCTATGAAATATTGTAGATAAGAATTTTGTTGCAATGTGTGTATGATTACCTTCGAAACGGCATATCATACATGTAAATTGGTTGCCCGAATCATAAAATGCGTTTTAGAACTTGAAACTTTGATTATGAACGTTTAATGCGGTTTTTGGTTTTTGTTAGTGATGAATTGCTTGATGAAATGTGCTTAGTTGTTTTCCTTGTCAAATTACCTTTCTAATGATATAGGTTATGCGTTTTAAGTGTTTTCGGTGCATGAAATGTGTTATATTGTATTTTGGTTCGTGACTTGGACCATTTTTCTGCAAACTGCATGATTCCCAGGTATTGCGCGCCGCGCATTTACCCGCGCGCCACGCAGAATCAGAGATCCCAGATGTTTGCCTTCTTGGTTGAGTTCTGACCAGAAATTGCACTTGGGTGCGCGCCGCGCAACCCAGTGCGCGCCGCGCAAAAGCCCCAGGCCACTCTCTTTTGTTTTTTAAATGTCACAAAAATGTTTCCGCTTAACTAAAACTCCGTTTAACATGAAACTTGACTATTAGGCTCTTATATGACTTCTCGTCTTGGGAAAATTGTCGGATACCCGACCCGACCCCGTTGACTTTGACTTTGACCAAGTTTGACTTTTAGTCAAACTTAACCAAACGATTATACAATCGTTCTAACATACTTAACTACTTGTATCGTGCATGAAACTTGACAAATTGATTCACATGCTATATTAATCGAGTCGTAACGAGCCATAGGACTAATTGAACATCTTTGACCGTTTGTGTTTACCGTTATTGATACAACCTATATGTTTAGGTCAAGACTAGCTTTGTCTTTGCACGCGTCTACTTGTTGAAGTACTTTATTAACTCTTGCACTCAAGGTGAGATCATAGTCCCACTTTTTACTCTTTTGAACTTACTTTTGGGATGAGAAAACATAAACGATTCTTTTGAACTAAGTGAACACAAGAACGGGAAAACAAACATTCTACATACGAGTTTAGAACAAAAATCCTCAATCCGATTATCATTAGTTACATCAGATAGTGTAAGCGAGAACTTATGTTATATGGCCATATGGGTTTGACAACCCTCATATTTGACGGTTCGCTACCGTCTACGGATGAAATATATTTTCGGGAAACAGTGTAGTTCTAGCACTAATTTATGGGGTATTCAACGGACGGAATGTTAAGCTTTGATAATTGGGTGCTCGTGAATATTAACTTTTAGAATGTATTACTATTATTTCAACTTTGCAAACCTTGTGGTTCGGCTTACTTTACTTTTACTCACTACTTACTTAAACCTATGATTTCACCAACGTTTTCGTTGACAGATTTCTATGTTTTTCTCAGGTCTTGCACGATATGTGATACATGCTTCCGCTCACTAATTGATACTTGCATCCGATGTCGAGTATACATGCATTTCATGGAGCGTCTTTTGACTTTACTTTAAACCGTGTCGCCAAGATTTCAATCGTACTTATAACGTTGTAACTTAACTTTTGGTTGAACAATTCTTGTAAACTTTGAAAACAATCTTTATTTTGAAATGAAGGCGATATATTTTGGTCAAACGTTATCTTAAAGACTTATAATCAGGTAATGGGACCCACGTAGCCGACGCCGTCACTTGACAATTTGTCGGGGTCGCTACAAGTGGTATCAGAGCCTTGGTTGTAGGGATTTAGAGTTCATTTGTGTCCACCCCGAGTCATAGGGTACATAGGTGAATCTAGACTACAACCGGCATATAGACTGAAGTAGGAATTATTTGACTAATTGTGCATTTATACTTGAACTCTTCTATCATATCTAACTCGTATTCGATCTTGATCTTACGTTGATAAATTTTGTTGATGCGCCACCTTGACTTTATGAAGTAATGTTAAATGCACATGAGAATCAGGGTAATATAATTTCCGGGATTATATTACGGTGATTCACATGGACGTTCCGACATTATGACATAGAGAATTTAAGGCGAGTCAAGGAAAATTTTCTCTCTATCCTTATTCCATGCCACGGTTAGTATTGTTGAAAATACTAACCAACGATATTCTTGTCTCATGAAGGAACAATGGCTCACCAAGGTCAACACAACACTCCTCTCGAAACTCTAGAACAAGCTCTTCAACGAATGATAACCACCGCCGTGGGTACGGCCGTGGCCAATCACTTTTCTAACAACAACAATCATGGAGCCGGTAATTCAATCGAAGGTTGCTCCTACAAGAACTTCATGAAGTACAATCCTCCCACTTTCGATGGAACCGGGGGACCGGTTACTCTCACCCGATGGTTTGAACAAACAGAATCCGTTTTTAGCATAAGCGGTTGTCAGGACCAAGATAAGGTCAAGTTTTCCACCCTCACTCTTACCGGTATCGCTCTCTCATGGTGGAACACGTATGTACAATCAGTGGGTATCGATGAAGCCCTTACACTCTCTTGGACCGAATTAAGAGAAAGAATGATCACCGAATACTTCCCGCGCGATGAGACTCGAAGGCTCGAGCAAGGGCTAAGGAATTTAAGAACGGTCGGGAATGACCTCAGAGCTTATAATCAACGGTTTACCGAACTAGTCTCAATGTGTCCAAATCTCATGACTCCCGAATCCCTAAGAGTCGAACTTTACATGGATGGCCTCCCTAAGAGCATTCAACACGGGGTAATGGCATCCCAACCCACTAACCTACAAGAGGCTTTAACCAAGGCCCGCCAAACTTTAGAAACGGCGAATGAAATGGAAGCACCGGCACCAATGATCGAGAACCACCCGAGTAACAACAAAATAAAATGGGAAGCCTCCCAATCAAGCAACCGCAACAATAACAACTTCACCAAAGAGCCCTTTTTCCCCGGCGACAAGAAAGGGTATGCCGGAAAACGACCTTTTTGCAACAAATGCCACAAGCATCATTTTGGTGAATGTGACAAGCTAATTTGCCATCGGTGCCAAGGTAGTGGTCATATTGCCAAATATTGTGGAAGTACCGCCCCCGTCACTCAAAAGGGGCCCGACGCACCAAAGCCGAGTATTTGCTACAAATGTGGCCAATCGGGTCATTTTAGGAATGAATGCCCAAAGAATAAAGCAAAAACCAACGCGCGCCGTTGAACTTACAACATCGACACCTAGGATGCCCGAGACGATGATGGACTAGTCACGGGTACGTTTCTTCACAACAAACCGTATATTTCATACTTATTCGATTCGAGTACCGTTAGACGTTTTATAACCAAGGATTTGACTCGTGCTCTTTATATTCCACCTCTTTCCCCCAGATACTACTTAGACGATTTAAGCGACCAACGGAAAAATATTGTGTGCCTATAAATATTATCGGAGGATATACGTTAAGAAATTGAACTCGACACCGATAGAACTAAGGAACTCAAAACCTATTCATTAAGGAGAAATTGTTGCCCTACATTTATGTATAGATTATTGTGAACTAAGAAATTTTCGGTTGGAAACCGATACCCTCTCCCTCGCACCCATGACCTCATGATTATTTGCACGAATCCCGTATGTTCCAAATCGACCTCCGTTCCGGTTATCATCAATTGGGGGTTAAGGGAGACGATGTCTCCTAAGCCATTTCCGAACTCGCAACGTTAGTTGTAAATCTCTCTTAGTACCGTTTGATTTATTTAGGACTCCGTCCGTATTCATGAACCTCCTAAACCGCGTATGCAAATTCATATAGACTAATCTGTTATCGTATTTATAGATGACATCTTAACTTATTCAAGTAAAGAAGGAAAACGAACAACATCACCATCTTAAGCTCGAACTTTTGAGAAAAGAGCAACTCTATACCAAATTCTCCGAGTGAGAATTTCTGATGAACGAAGTCCAATTTTCTAGACCATGATGTTAATGGTCAAGGCATTACAATCAATCTCGAAATCAAGCCACATGTAATCAGGAAACTCTCCCAACTCAGACTTATATTCGTAAAAATATTAGATCTCACCGGTTGTTACCGAAGATTAATTTCTGACTTTTCTCGTGTGTTATCGCCAAGAAAAAGCCGTGCGCCTGCGGGCAAAGCGGACAATATTGTGGTCATGTTAAGCTGGGGTGTTACAGAATGGTATCACACGGTGTCACACGACTTTTAAACTCGTTAACTCACTAAGGAAAACTCTAAACCTCTCCGTGTTCGAACCTTGAGCGTGATTCTTCACACCAACATTTCTAGTTAAAATCGTATAGCAACAGATGGAACTCGAACATGGAAATATTTCTATTTGAACGCCGAAAGGCATACTCTCTCGACTCAAAAAAATCAACATAACTAAAATTCGTTATTTTACACGAAGAATTCGAATACTAAATTGTGGATCCGATCAAACTTCTCTTCATCACGTACCACACTACATACCTTTGTTATTTCACCGTCACCATCTGATATTACTGGAATTTAAGATAACACACAATCCAACGATACTTCACTCTTCTTTGACTTAACGCCCTTGTGTTTCTGATAATCGGTCAACTATTATTCAACCCCGAACTATACAACTACGTGTACTACCTCGTTTCTCTTTCAGACTTCAACTTTTGACAACTAGAGGCACGTTATGGCAACCTCGAGATGCAAGCTCATCCTATTCTAAGTCCTCATTTCACTCCTATCTTTATCGCTCGCACTTCCGTTTAAGGGAACTCCTTGTAACATTTCTCCATGGATAGAGAAATTCCTCATATTACCTTAGTATTCGCCACGAGGGTGAATAGTCCTAACGAACATTTTTTTTTTCTTTCTTTTTTCGAACCCTAACTGACTTGTTCAAACATATCTTAAGAGATCCTATTCTAACACGGTGTACCATTGCCAATTACCTCGGATCAAAATACTCGTATCGCTTCTAGTTTTGCAAGAAACCTTGGAAACCCACTTAGACATGTGTACCGCGTATCTTCCACAACCCGACGAACCGAACAAACGAACGATTTACGTCTTGGAAAGACATGTCACAAACTCGTATTGTCACCTTTAGTAGATCACTCTTACAACAGTAGTTACCACTCGTGTGTTCACGCGCACTTTCCGAAACCCTATATGACCGCTAATGTCATACCCCTGTTCATTTAACCAAAGCATCAACCACCGAAATCTGAACTCCATCAAGAAATAACAATTGAAATCATTCAAATCCGAGGAGAGCTCGAGACGATCCGTAGTCGCCAAAAGAGTTATACCAAACTTAGATGAAAACCTCACAAATCCCAGTGTGTAACCGCGTAATATTGAGAAACCGCACCTTGGAAAGGTGTAATCCATTTTGGGAAATCGAGAAAGGCTATAGCCGCAATATTGAACCTTTTGAAACCTTGGGGCGTATTGGAACCGCTTCCTACCGTTTAGAACTTTCGACTCAATTAAGTTTCCGTTTACCTTACATTTCGTGTAACAAACATAGAAACGTGTCCTGCGGAACAGGAACGTGCAATTCTTCTAAATGCACCAACTATTGAAGACAAACTTCTCTTCATAGGAAAACCAGTTGAAACCGGGGATCGTAAAAATCCAAATTCATGAGAACACTCAAGGACGTACCTTCACTTATTCATAGCATTGACATCTCCGGTCTCGAGTGAGAGGTATCGATTATTATTTCCAACTAAATTTCGGGACGAAATTTCTTTTGAGGTGTGGATAATGTAACATCCCGCATTTTTCCGTTAAATTATTTTAACGCCCGTCTTTTTCTTTTTAAATAATACCCTTCATATCTAGATTCGTATCCTTTGTTAAGTAACATTTTAAATATTCTCGTTATCGGATTTTTAATATCTCCCGTACTTCCGTGAAATTTAAAATAATTCGTTTGGTCAATTCACGCACCCGCAACCGAACGCGAGGGACTAGTTTCGCCATTGGAGCAAAGATGTGACTAGCTTGACTAGTCAACACCCACCTCCCCATTTTCTTTTTCATTTTCATTTCCATTTTCTTTCTATACTTTCCAATTTTCTCTCAAACACCACTACAAAGAATCATCATCTAAATTCGGATTTGGAAGCTTCAACCAAAACAAAATACATATTTGGAATCCTCTCTTCATCCTCTTCAATTTGATACCAACTTCATCTCATTTGGGTAACTTTCTAAAATCACTAATTTTATGTGTTCTTGAGATTTTTGAGTTATAAAGTTGTTAATTAGTGTCTATGGCTCATTGTGATGTCGTGTATGTAATTTGTATGCTCGATTCGTTGTTTTTGGTGTAACTAGTTCAATATGAAAATTACTTGCTAAATCCTTGATTTTGGATGATCAAATGTTGTTAGATTGTTAAAGTGCATGTTTTAAAAGTGTTACTAGTATCATTAGCTTCGTTTTGATGTATAGGTTGATTAAGGAAACTCCAAGAACATGATTAGTGATTTTGTGAACTTGGATTAGGGTTTGATAAGCTTTAGATGAACTTTTGATGCACCAAATGCTATGAAATATTGTAGATAAGAATTTTGTTGCAATGTGTGTATGATTACCTTCGAAACGGCATATCATACATGTAAATTGGTTGCCCGAATCATAAAATGCGTTTTAGAACTTGAAACTTTGATTATGAACGTTTAATGCGGTTTTTGGTTGTTGTTAGTGATGAATTGCTTGATGAAATGTGCTTAGTTGTTTTCCTTGTCAAATTACCTTTCTAATGATATAGGTTATGCGTTTTAAGTGTTTTCGGTGCATGAAATGTGTTATATTGTATTTTGGTTCGTGACTTGGACCATTTTTCTGCAAACTGCATGATTCCCAGGTATTGCGCGCCGCGCATTTACCCGCGCGCCGCGCAGAATCAGAGATCCCAGATGTTTGCCTTCTTGGTTGAGTTCTGACCAGAAATTGCACTTGGGTGCACGCCGCGCAACCCAGTGCGCGCCGCGCAAAAGCCCCAGGCCACTCTCTTTTGTTTTTTAAATGTCACAAAAATGTTTCCGCTTAACTAAAACTCCGTTTAACATGAAACTTGACTATTAGGCTCTTATATGACTTCTCGTCTTGGGAAAATTGTCGGATACCCGACCCGACCCCGTTGACTTTGACTTTGACCAAGTTTGACTTTTAGTCAAACTTAACCAAACGATTATACAATCGTTCTAACATACTTAACTACTTGTATCGTGCATGAAACTTGACAAATTGATTCACATGCTATATTAATCGAGTCGTAACGAGCCATAGGACTAATTGAACATCTTTGACCGTTTGTGTTTACCGTTATTGATACAACCTATATGTTTAGGTCAAGACTAGCTTTGTCTTTGCACGCGTCTACTTGTTGAAGTACTTTATTAACTCTTGCACTCAAGGTGAGATCATAGTCCCACTTTTTACTCTTTTGAACTTACTTTTGGGATGAGAAAACATAAACGATTCTTTTGAACTAAGTGAACACAAGAACGGGAAAACAAACATTCTACATACGAGTTTAGAACAAAAATCCTCAATCCGATTATCATTAGTTACATCAGATAGTGTAAGCGAGAACTTATGTTATATGGCCATATGGGTTTGACAACCCTCATCTTTGACGGTTCGCTACCGTCTACGGATGAAATATATTTTCGGGAAACAGTGTAGTTCTAGCACTAATTTATGGGGTATTCAACGGACGGAATGTTAAGCTTTGATAATTGGGTGCTCGTGAATATTAACTTTTAGAATGTATTACTATTATTTCAACTTTGCAAACCTTGTGGTTCGGCTTACTTTACTTTTACTCACTACTTACTTAAACCTATGATTTCACCAACGTTTTCGTTGACAGATTTCTATGTTTTTCTCAGGTCTTGCACGATATGTGATACATGCTTCCGCTCACTAATTGATACTTGCATCCGATGTCGAGTATACATGCATTTCATGGAGCGTCTTTTGACTTTACTTTAAACCGTGTCGCCTAGATTTCAATCGTACTTATAACGTTGTAACTTAACTTTTGGTTGAACAATTCTTGTAAACTTTGAAAACAATCTTTATTTTGAAATGAAGGCGATATATTTTGGTCAAACGTTATCTTAAAGACTTATAATCAGGTAATGGGACCCACGTAGCCGACGCCGTCACTTGACGATTTGTCGGGGTCGCTACAGTGACGACCCAGAAATTTCTGACCAAATTTAAACTTAATCTTCATACGAATTCGACACGATAAGCAAAGTCTATAATGTTGAGTCTCGGAAATTTTGGAACTTTGTTCATGTATTCAATTACCCTTCGACCATTACCGACGATTCACGAACAATTGTGTGTAAATAAATATGTAATTATATATATACATATATAAATATAAGTGTACATATTTAGTTGAATTAATAAAATACAAAATAAACAATTGGAATTGAAAGTGTAAAGTAGTATACAAAATAAAAAAAGCTATTATTTAAATGAATCTATATATATATATATATATATATATATATATATATATATATATATATATATATATATATATATATATATATATGAATTCTATAAATAATTGATATTATATGTATATTGTAATATATATATATAAAAATATAAATAGATTATTATATAAAATAAGTAATACATAATTAATTAAATGTAAGGTTAATATATTATATGTAATTACAAATTAAAATATAAATGTTATATTAATGTTATGATTATTACATTCAATATTATTATTAATATTGTTATTAAAAATAAATACTTGTATTCTCAATATTATAAATTCTAATGTAAAATATAAAGTTATATATATAATTTGATATGTACAAGTATTACTAATATTATTGATATTATTATTATTTCTATTATTATTATTATTAGTTTCAGTAATATTATTAAAAAATATTTAATATTAATGTTTGTATAATAAATATTATTATGTTTCCTTATATATTTAATTTACATATATATATATATAGTCAACATATATAGTTAAAATACTGATATATATAAATACAAAAACATATATAAATTTTAGTTATATATATATATATATATATATATATATATATATATATATATATATATATATATATATATATATATATATATATATATATATATATATATATATACATAAATAAATATATAAATAAATATATAAAAACAAATATACATAAATACATATATACGATTATATATATATTTCCATACATATACAGTTATAAAAAAATAATACAATGATATACATATATGTATACAGATAATACTTGGTCTGTTATTTGTCATAATCATATCTAAATTAATTATCTGATGTTAAAGTCTTTAATCGTACGAATTGGATTAAAGAATTATACCCCATTTTTATTTTCTTCATATTCTGTTTCAAATGGTACAATTTGTCGAATCATTCAGCTACAAAATAAAACATAATTGGTAAGATTTAGCTGTACTATTCTTATCTAAACTCTATATAATTATTAACTAAGGCATTGTGGATGAAAACAGAAAAGTAAAACAGAAATTTAGAAGAACCAGTCGAAGACTCTGTTCCTGCTTCATTTTTTTTTAAAAACTTCGATCTTGAATAAATTCACAAAATGTATAAACACAGTTCTGTTAGGAATCATCCATCTACACTATCTGTAAGTTTCCATGCTTCAAATCTTCCTATTAATTTCTAATTTCGAGGTCAAAGTTAGAATTCAAAAAGTCAAAGGTTTTGTTCATCATGAAATTAGAATTCGTTTTAGAGTTTCTGGATCAATTGATGATTAATAAAGTTTATATGAAAGATTTAAAACATAATTCCTATTGTAATTATAATCTAAACCACTCTAAAATTTAAAATTCGATTTAATGTTCATGGCACTCTTAACTGTGATGAGCATTAACTCGAAATCGAATGAATCTTCAAAATGTAAAAATACAGATATATTAGGAATAATTTAGTGAAACTTTCTTCAAAACCTCAAGTTCCAAATCCTAATATCGAGCTTAAATTTGGAAGTCAAAGTTATTGTTTTTAAAAGTCAAACAGGTGTTCTTCGATTAAATTAGAGATATCTGTTATAATTTCAGTTAAATTGATAATCTCGGAAGTTTGTAGGAATGAATTAAAACGTATTTTATGTTGTAATTACAAGCTAAAACAATCTAGAATTTAAAATTATGATTTAAGCTTTTAATATTTTTTTTTCTTTTTGAACCTGTACAGCTTTTGTGTATATTTTTTTTTTAAAAACTGTTATTTACAATTACATGCTGTTTAAAAATTAAGTTGCAAAACTAAACAAACATTTATTACAATTTAGGATTAGTTAGGGGTCGAATTGTTTGATGGCATGAAGAAGAAGGAATATACATAAAACGGGTTAAATAAAATTGAATTCTATATAATTCAGGAAAAATAGAAATAGTAGAGTGGTCATGGGTGTTAGCGGGTTAGCGAGTGATCGCGGGTTCAAGCCCTGCTGGTGTCGTTTTATTTTTAAGAAGCTTATTCTTTTGAGGTATAAGTTCCATTATTATTTTTTTGATAATATTATTATTATTATTATTATAAATTATGTTATTATTATTATTATTATTATTATTATTATTATTATTATTATTATTATTATTATTATTATTATTATTATTATTATTATTATTATTATTATTATTATTAATTATTGTTAATATTATTATGATAATTGGTATTATTCCTAATATTTAGATGTATCATTATCATTATTCAAAATTAAGAATATTAACATTATTGTTAATTATAATATAAGTATTATAATTACAATTAGGATAATTATTATTATTATTAGTGTTATTACTAATATTGTTAACTTTACTAGTAATATCATTAAGAAGTATTATTAATATTGTAATTTGTAATAAGGCTGTTATTATCACCATTATTATTATTATTATTAAAAATATTATTATTATCGTTATTATTATCATTATTAAAAATTATTATCATTATTATCATCTCTATTAGAAGTGTCACTATAACTAAAAATGTTCAAAGTTATCATTTTTATTAAAACTATCACTTTTATCATTATTATTGTGTAGTATCAATATTATTACAAATACTAGTATTATCATAATTATTAATTTCACAAACAAATAATCTTCATATAAAAATTTATTTAACTTAACTATATTAATATTTGTTTAAAATAGATATAAAACGAATATATTTAATTAAATAAAGAAATACATAAGTTGTTAATATAAAAATTATATCACTAATAATAATATATAAATTTATTTGATTACAATTATGTGTGTTAATATATATACAAATGATATAGGTTCGTGAATCCAAGGCCAACCCTGCATTGTTCAATGTCGTCGTATGAATATTTTTACTATAAAATATTGGATAGTGAGTTTCATTACTCCCTTTTTAAATGCTTTTGCAATATATATTTTTGGGACTGAGAATACATGCGCTTTTTAAATGTTTTACGAAATAGACACAAGTAATCAAAACTACATTATATGGTTGAATAGATCGAAGCCGAATATGCCCCTTTTAGCCTGATAATCTAAGAATTAGGGAACATCACTAATTTTGAGAATTAGTGCAAACCTAATTGACGTGAATCCTAAAGATAGATCTATTGGGCCCAACAAGCCCCATTATGGAATTTGGAATGCTTTAATACTTCGAAATTTATCATGTTCGATAGGTGTCCCGGAATGATGGGGATATTCTATATGCATCTTGTTAATGTCGGTTACCAGGTGTTCACCGTATGAATGATTTTTTTTTATCTCTATGCAGTTTGCAAAATGCCTGATATGAGATGGATGTTTATTCAAAAAATGAAAATCTTGTGGTCTATTAAAATGATGGAAATGAATGTTTATGATAAACTAATGAACTCACCAACCTTTTGGTTGACACTTTAAAGCATGTTTATTCTCAGGTATGAAAGAAATCTTTCGCTGTGCATTTGCTCATTTTAGAGATATTACTTAAAGTCATTCATGACATATTTCAAAAGACGTTGCATTCGAGTCGTTGAGTTCATCAAGATTATTATTAAGTCAATTATAGTTGGATATATTATGAAATGGTATGCATGCCATCAACTTTCGATGTAATGAAAGTTTGTTTTTTAAAAACGAATGCAATGTATGTAAAATGTATCATATAGAGGTCAAGTACCTCGCGATGTAACCAAATGTAATGTATTCGTCCAGATGGATTAGGATGGGTCCTTTCATTAAAGCATTCGTCAATATGCTCCATCCAGTTCTGATTCTCGATATACTCCTAAATTTTATATTTGTCATTCTTCTTTTTTCATCTGCCACCAGAAGAATCTATTTATTTCTACTATACTCTTGGTTTTATAGTGTTTTTAGTTCTTCCGTGTCTTTATATTGCTTGCATCGATATACACTGTTTGTAATTTCTGGGTTGTTGTTGGGTTTTATATCTTCCTTTATACTTTGGAGTCCCTGCTTCTGTCTTTCTATAATCATGGGCATCCACAGTTAATGCTCTTTCTTATTTGTTGTAATTTATACTCCCATTTCTATTTCAGAGCTTCATGCTTTTATTTTCTCTTCTTGACTTTAAGTTTAGCAAGTAATGGTCCAGAATTCGTAGGTATGAAGTTTCGAATGAACATGACTAATGTTCTGAGAGAGATATTGTAATAGCACGATCTTGATTGATTAAATTACCAGAATTCAGGAGAAGAGATAGAACTATCATGAAGATATGTTCTTGATGGGTTTTGAGATTATGTAGAATGTAAGAGTCGTGTAAAATGGCACATGATGACGTTATGGTCTGTGAATCATCATGTTTCATTAGAAACTCAGCATGACTTACTGTAATATAATCACGTTAATCAAGTGTCATTATATTATACTAACTCATGCATCAATTTCCAACACTACTTCAAAATCATTCATAATTCAAACTCTAAGTTTTCAGAGATTTAGAAACTAAAACCGTTTTCTTTTATGATATAACACAGATAGCGCGGAGAGATAATTAATATCGGACAAGAATATTTATGAAGATATCTTCAGAAATATAGAGGATATTTATAATGAAAAATACGATAGTATCTTATAATTCTACAATCAAAACGTGATGAAGAAATTCATTCACAATGATTTAGAACAATTTCAGAACAAGGTATTCGCTAAAGATTTCATCAGAAACAGAATCATCTGGATTCTTTATGTACAAGTTTAGTCCTTGTGATTTGTTTAAAGTATGGTTTGCTCAATTCATTTTTCGGTATTAAAAATTTTGAGCTTTTTCAGCACGCCATTTTTTATTATCAAACTTTTGACTGTTAAGGCAGTCTTCAGTTTTTACTGCTTCATCAGCTTTTTCAGAACTTAGAGATCTGATTCGTAAGCTAGAGTGCTTTTCAGGAATTCAGAGATTCCGAATTAAAATTCATCAGTCCAGAAGATATATGTTATATATAAATATATAACTGTTGACGTAGGAACGCTGCGAAATTCGAGAATTAATAATTAATGCTTCCCGGTATTTGGTATGGAAACTATCGTTACAAGATGTCGACGAGTACATGATAGGGTTTCAATAAATAAGTATAGCATTTTTTCGGAGTGATTTAAGCCAAGGAGCAACAAGTTTGCTGGTACGTCTGCTGGTAATATAGTGGAATATAAAAGGTTCCCCGATAAAAATAAAAGTGCACGCATATATATATCAAGGTGATAATAAGGTTGTTTCGAACGAAAAGTTGAAGTTGACTTACTGGAGCTGTGACAAAATTGGCTAATTTTGAAAGAGATTGCAAAGTTATTATCGGTAATAACAATGCTAAAGGAATTAGCACAGCTATGTTTTAAACGTTTACTCAGGTTTCGAGTGTTTTCAAGTGCATAACTATATGCATCAATCATTTCTTCCGTAGATGAAGTGCGGTGGGTCCATCCTCTCGATTGAGGTGTTTTCAAGAATTATGAAAGGTTTGAAAGTAGATTGTAATCGTCGAGATACAAATGAGGTTTAAGATAAAATCAAGTGGCAAACTTAAAGAAATGTTTAGTTTCATATGTTATAATCAATATTTTAATTCATTTTAATTGTCTAATGTTAATAGTTCACAGTTAGTAGTCCACAGTTAGTATTTCAATAATTCATATATAATATTCGAATTAATTAATACGTATCGTGACCCATTGTATACATGTCTCAGACTCGATCACAACTCAAAGTATATATATTATTGTAGAATCAACCTCAACCCTGTATAGCTAACTCGAGCATTACTGCATATAGAGTGTCTATGGTTATTCCAAATAATATATATAGATGCGTCGATATGATATGTCAAAACCTTTTATACGTGTCCTGATATTTAAAGTGCGTAAAATAAATAACATAAATTAAATGACGATAAATAAAATTGCGAGAATTAAAAATTGCGATAAATAAATTGCGATAAATAAAATGTAATACGGATTTAACAGTTAGCTAGGAACAGTTAGCTATGATTTTGTTAGCGTGGTTTCTTAACAGAATTTCTCATAGTTAATTCGTTTGTTTCTAACAAATTTTATTTTGTTTAATGTTTTCTTCGTTATGCCACTTGTTGGATTATGATAATTCAAAATCAAAATATGAAATTTAATGAAAATGGTTATTCTGCGGTGAACGGATTCGTATATCTGTGGATGTAAGTAGGATAGTAAATAAATGTTGAATCAAATTCGAAGAATGTACAGTGTAACTTATTAATGTAAAATCTAAATATTCCTCAGGTATTACCTACCCGTTAAAATATTTTCACCATTAACAGTTAGTACAAAAGAATTTTTAATTACAACCTTTATGAAAATATACTTACATATATATTTTCTTCAGATGTAATCATGGATTTAATGAGTTAATATAATATTAATCTCATTTGATTTTCGGTTGGAACTAGAATGAATAATCTCTAAAACTTTAGAGATTACATAATCGCCATGAAGAACGAAGATAATTGATGTAGAACGATACGTAGAATGATGATTATACTCGAGGTACAGATTGAGATGTTGAGGCATGGATTGTTGATGGTACTGGTGCTGTTATTGATGGTACTATTGGTGCCGGTGATGTTGCTGAAGCTGGTAAATTTTGCATCATATTCTCCAAATTGATTACTCGAGCGCGAAGTTCGTTGACTTCTTCTATTATTCCGGGATGATTGTCGATCGGAACGAGCGGATGAATCAGATCTAGAATTTGAGATAGTATATAATCGTGACTAGATACTCTGGAAATGAGAGAGAAAATGGTATTACGAACAGGTTCACCGATAAGTGCTTCAGGTTCTTCATCAAGAGGTGAATTCGGTTGGTGGAAGGGATCGCCTTCTTCACGTCTCCATTGATTAAGTCGACTACGAACCCATCCCCAATTCATCCAGAATTGGTGATGACTGATTTGTTGATCCATCCCGGTTATACTGTTTTCATAGCTTAGGTGAACATCCATGTCGGAATAGCTGTCGAATTCCGAAGAACTTGAACTAGTGGCGAGTTCCATTTCGTACGATTGAATAAAGGATTTTTCGATATGAAATGATTTTCGGCTATCGACTGGTATTCTAATTACATAGAATACCCGTATATATAGAACAAAAGACTTCGTAGATTACAGAGGAATTTACGGAATATACTAGGCAAAGTTTACAGTAACAGATACGCCAAGATATGAATTAACAGATACGCTAAGATATGAATTTTGTCTATACACTATTCATGCAATCAATGCAGTAAGATATGTCTAGACTTAAGAATGATAAGCAGGTAATTTCCGATAACAAATGATAAGCAAATCTTTTGACATGCAGACACGGTCGAAGTCCAGACTCATTAATGCATCCTAACAACTACCAGTTAGACACACTAATGCAAGACCTGGTTTGCTAAGACCACCGCTCTGATACCACATGTAAAGACCCGTCCAAATCCATAAGAATGAATACAATAACATATGGTTACATCGCGAGGTATTTGACCTCTATATGATAAATTTTACAAACATTGCATTCATTTTTAAAAGACAGACTTTCGTTTTATCGAAAGTTGACAGGCATGCATACCATTCCATAACATCCAAACTATAAATGACCTAATCTGTCATTTACTTCAGTAATAATATTTATTGAACTCAATGACTTGAATGCAACGTCTTTTGAAATATGCCATGAATAACTCCAAGTAATATCTCTAAAATGAGCAAATGCACAGCGGAAGATTTTTTTCAAACCTGAGAATAAACATGCTTTCAAGTGTCAACCAAAAGGTTGGTGAGTTCATTAGTTTATCGTAATCAATCATTTCCATAATTTTAATAGACCACAAGATTTCATTTAATCAATAATCATACACTCGTAAGTGTTTAAAATTCATTCATATAGATTGAACACCTGGTAACCGACATTAACAAAATGCATCTAGAATATCCCCAAACATATAAACATCGAAGTACTAAAGCAGTTCAAATTCTCTGACTGGGGCTTATCAAGGCCCATAGATCTATCTTTAGGATACGCGTCAATTGGTGGCAATTACAATAAACACCAATTCTTAGGCTACCAAGTTCAACAAGGGCGATATCCGGTATAACAATTCAACCATAGAATGTAGTTTCGATTACTTGTGTCTATTTCGTAAAACATTTATAAAAGCAGCGCATGTATTCTCATTCCCAAAAATATATATTGCAAAAGTATTTAAAAAGGGAGCAAATGAAACTCACTATACTGTATTTTGTAGCAAAAATACATATGACGACATTGAACAACGCAGGGTTGGCCTCGGATTCACGAACCTATATCATTTATATGTATATTAACACATATAATGATAATCGAACAAATTTAGGTATTATTATTAATTGTTATTTTAGTAACTTGTACGTTTTATTAATACTTAAATTAACTATATTTATTTTTATATACATTAAATACATAATTAATATTTATTACAAACATATTGGTATAGTTATGTCTTATGTAAATAATATATTTTTATATAGAAAATCTTTATTTGATATATTAATAATACTAATAATAATAATGATAAAAAAATAATATTAGTGTTAGAGATAATAAAAATGATATTAAAATAATAATGATAAAAATAATGATAATTCTAATAATAATAATAATAATAATAATAATAGTTCTAATAATAAAAATGATAATTTTTATAAAAAAAAATTAGTTTCAATAATAATACTACTTACATTAAAAATGACGATAATAATAATGATAATAATAAAAATGAATAATAAGTAAACTACCTCAAAAATTTTTCCCAAAAATAATATGCCTCAGACCGGGCTCGAACTTGAGACCTCTCGGTTAACACTAACACACCCAACCAACTAATCTATCACATTTTTCGGATTTACATGACTGGTTAATATTTATAACCTGTATCATCAAAACATAATCCCTTCATCATAAACCCCCTAATCTAAACTGGGCTTCGACCTAACTAGGATACCCAATAAAGAATATTACGGCCCAACTGAAAACATGTATATTTTTCGGTCCAATAAAAGCCCAATGATTGTTGTTTTAAATAAAAAAAAATTGCATCAGGCTGGGATTGAACCCCTGATCACTCGTTCCACCAAAACGCTCCAAACCGTCCCTCTGTTATACCATATCTGTTTTAAATACCGAATTTAAACCATATAACCTCCGATTTCCTGTTCTTCCTCTTCTTCAAAAACTAAACCCAAAACTATTCATCATTATCAAAATCATCATAAAACATCCTCATTATCTCATCATCATATACCATCGTGTAATCATCACTATGATCATCTTTATCATTCTAATATAATCATCATCATCATCGATCTCCCTATTATATCTATCATGTATAATGACTTCCATCATCATCAATATTATTATAGCTTAATCGTAACCATCATCATCTTGTTACCATTACTATGATCATTTTATAATCACGGATCATCTTCATCATTCATTTGTTTCGCTATGTTCAAACAGAAAAAGAATATATATATATATATATATATATATATATATATATATATATATATATATATATATATATATATATATATATATATATATATATATATATATATATATATATATATATATATATATATATATATATATATATATATATATCGTAACTGCATTTGCAAGAGTTACAATATTTTAATAGTGCAAGAATTACGCGAAACGTGTACCAAAGCACGCGGAACGTGTAATTATCATCTTCATTGTTGTGCTTACTGTATCATCTCGTCGTTAATTAGCACGTTGTTGTATCAGAAAAAGAAACAGAAGAGAAATGGCCATAGCAAGATAGAAGTATACAGTAGTAGTTAGCAATGATTAGGTGGTGGTTATGGGTTTTCCTTGGTGGGTTTAATGGTTGCCATTAGTGATGGTGCTGTTTTAAAACGAAAACAGTGAACAAAAGTAGTAATATTGGTGGCGTGTGGTGGTTATGGTGGTTGTATAAATCATGAAGGTGGTGTTGCTATGGTGAATGGAGCCGAAGGTTGTGATGGTGTCGCGAAGAAAAAAAAGGAGAGAGAAAGAAGAGAGAGAATGGCGGTGGTGAATGGTTGGATGGTGATGGCAGCAAGTTGATGATGGTGGTGATTATAGTGGTGTTTGGTAGTATTTGCCGACCGGAAATAGAAGCAATAGCAGTGATGTCGTTGATCGTTCATGGTGGTTTTGTGGTGGTCTTTGAACACAAAATGGTTGTGGCTGAGTATTTGATCGAACCAAAAACATGAAGTAATAGTATCTAGCAACAAGAATAGGAAGTGGGTTTGTTGAATGCTTCTATGATATGCAAATGAAGATGGTGATATGTGGGTTTTATTTTGAGTCTCTCCTTCCATTCAGTATGCATATGTAGATATATTATATATATAATTTTTACACAGTGCAAGTTTATGATTCACATAATTTTAAAAACGTGTTTACAAGTCCTACATGTAATATAATAATATATCAATAATAAATAATATAATATAATAATAAAAGTAAAACACTCTCGTGAAACTTAATTGTACACATGCTACCGACAGTTTTCACGGCCTACTATTTCGTATCCCGTTGATAATTAGTGGCGGACAAAAGTCTTTCACAAAAATCCCAAATTTTTATATTAACTATATTTATTTATTTTGGTCATTATAGTATAAAATTTGATCCTTAATTTGTTAAATAAAAATTACATCAATTGTCCCTCTCAATTCTGGGTAAAATATAAAAAGTGTTAAAACTTAACAAATAGTTTCTAAATACATTTTTAATAAGCCTAAAATTTATAGAACTCATTTTCGTATCCCCGTTTATTTTAAAATTACATAAGTTTGAATTTAACTTGCTTAATATCAATCGAAACAACAAACGAGTATTAAAATCATTTAATATTTATTTTTTAATATACTTTATTTATATATAGAGATATATTTTAAATAATAATTATTATAATATCCTATTTTTATTTTATTAATTTTTAATAACAACAACATATAATACTTCAAATTATATTTTGAATTATTATTTATATATACATACACACATATCTATTTACAATTAATTGTTCGTGAATCGTCGAGAGCAGTCGAAGGTCAAATGATTTCATAAACTAGTTCAAAATTTTTGAAATTCAATTTAATAGACTTTGTTTATCATGTCGAAACCATATAAAGATTAAGTTTAAATTTGGTCAAAAATTTCCGGGTCGTCACAGCAGCAAACACAGCGGAAGTCTACCTCTTAAGGACCTGAGAATAAAACACGCAAAAACAGGTCAACAATAATGTTGGTGAATCTATAGGTTTAAAATAATGTAACGGTATCTGAAAAACAGTTATCAGAAAATAGTTTAAGTTCCTTGACCATGAGATTTTACAAGTACAACTCCAAGTTGCAAAACGTTTGCATAATCTATGAGCACCTGAATACTAGCAATGACTCGAGTATAGATTTAACACCCTGCCAAATTACCATCTGACGGCACGTTAATCAAGGTCCCACAGTTAACAGTTACGCCCTCTATATGAGAGGTTTAAAGCAATCGCATTTAATTTTATTAAAAATTGACTTCAAAACATAAGTCAATAAACTCCAAAATAGAAACACTGTTGTGATCGTAACCCCAAGCCAACAATATTTAAACAGTTACAAAAGTTTTAAATGCGAAAGTAATTAATGTTCTTTAAATAATATGCTGACTCCACGGCCAGACCATGCAGCAAACACATCGGAAGTCTACCTCTTAAGGACCTGAGAATAAAACACGCAAGAACAGGTCAACAAATAATGTTGGTGAATCTACAGGTTTAAAGTAATGTAACAGTGTCTGAAAACAGTTATCAGAAAAATAGTTAAATTCCTTGATCACGAGATTTTACAAGTACAACTCCAAGTTGCGAAACGTTTGCATAATCTATGAGCACCTGAATACTAGCAATGACCCGAGTATAGAATCCACTATACCCGCCTTTACCTCATAAAATGTTATACACTTGTTCGAGTGTCTTAATGTTCAAAGTAAATGCACCACAGTTTTTATAGCGGGTGAGGTTGTCAACCTAAAGGATCCGTCCATCTAAATTGTGCCTACACCGATGGTATTTAAAGTATTCAAGCTAGAGGCTTTGTGTACAAACTCAATATGCATATATAGTACTCTTGTCAATACAAAAAGCATTTGTAAAAATGTAAGTAACAATAGCGTGTATTCTCATCCCTAAAAACATGTAAAAAGCGGGACTGTAGACTCACCTTGAATAAAGTTCGGATTGAAAAGTGGACAAATAACTTGTATGGTTTAGTGCCGAGTAATGCAACCTAAGTATATGTATTCAGGTTGGTCAACATATATGTCTTAAGCAAATGTGGTTTCATAGTGTAAGTTGTCTTATTGCTCGACTCGACGCTTTTCAAAGTAAAAGTCAACATATAGTCAACTAGATCATGCAAGTCAAACAAAGTCAACCAAAGTCAAACCAAAAGTCAAACTTGGTCAAAGTAGTCAACTAAGGTCAACATAAGTAGGTTCATGTCAAATGTTGGTCAGCATGTCAAACCTAAGTCAAAAAACACGTTTTAGGTCATACATGGTCAATTTCACAATTTCAGTTTATCGATGTGCACAAAGTTCATGTACATGTAGCAAACTTAGCATATTATCTCATAGTACAAAATTCATGCAAACATGGCAAACTCCAGATCATAAGTATACTCAAAATTGATTCCAAAAAGTCTGGCCAGGGTCTCATACGATAATTAAAAGTCAGGAATCAGAAGGGATATATTTATGGTTTGCCAAATCAGTTTCTGACAGCGCACTAATTTCGTTTTGGCTATAACTGGAGCTAGGGACATGCAATTGATACAAGACCAGTGGCCATGGTTCAAGGACAAGCTAAACTAACACATATTAAAAATCGAGCAATTTTTGTTTAGCCAATTTGTACCGACTAACCGATCTTTACTGATCTATCAGTTTTGGACAGTAACTAGACATGTCAAATTATCAAACTTATAACTCATGGTAATTAACGTTTTCAGATGTTAACATGCAAATGAAATATGTCAAGGAACATATGAAATAACATAATCCAGAAGATCAAAGCCTCAATAAATTTCTAGTCCACTCTAGGTAATTATTTCTAGCATTAAAACAGTTTCGGTACACTTTAACGTATGAATCTTCGTTTAAACATATCGGGAGCATTACGAAAGCTTTTGATGCAATTCTTAAGTCTAACATGCATAATTTTTCACAAGAATTACACTAGTACACTTTTCATTAGCTAATTCAATAAACACATATCTCAGAGAATTCGGATTTCAATTATAAACTAGTCAAAACTTCGATTTAGCATATCTTAAGCATACGGTAACGAAATCAAGTGAAATCAAAGCCTAAAGTTAATAGTTTTTCGAAAGCTAAACATCTAAACATGTTAAATGATTAGATCAAAAGTCAACTCTCATAAGATCCTTGAAATACAATTCGTTTTTCATGTAAACAATATCAATTGATCAAATTAACGACTAACAACGAGTAATAACACAATCAATTGAGCACTAGACTTGACTACACTATGTAATTGAATAAAATTAGATTTAATTGAATTGGGATTAGTGTAATTATACCTCAAAACACAATTTGTGTATACTAGTGCGTAGAGAACGACGATCGGAGCAAGATTGATCAACGAGTAAGAGCAAACAAGCAAGTTTGATGGTTGATTTGTGTGTGTGTGTTTAAAGTGCAGAAGAAGAGAGGGAGGAGGAATGAGCTGCACTCTTGTGGATGTATGATAGAATGAGAGTGTAATAATTGTCTAGACAATTATCTAGTTAGTCATTTAGTGATTAAAACTAAAAGTCAACAAACATGAGCTTAAAACTAATAGTCAACATGCATGGGCCTAAAACTAATAGTCAACATGCATGGGTTACTCATGAGATCAATGATGATGATGTATGAGGTCATGGCCATGTGGCCTCGGGCTCGGTTCTCGGCTCGTTTTGCGTAAAAGCTTGTACTCGTGGTCCGTTTCAAGTGCCGTTTAGTCGTACCGAAGGCCCGGAACGCAAAACCGATCGTTAAAACGCAACCAAACGTTTAATTTATTAAAAACCCAATAAATTAAATATTAAAAAAAAGTTAATAATTAATAAATTAATTATTAAAATAAACCCGAGCGTTTCGTTGCTCGAAAAGCAGTTATCAAAACCGTATCGTTTTTATCGTATTTCTTTATCTGAAATGTTTATTCGCATTAATATCAACCCATATTAATTATTGTAACCCTCCAAGGATCAAGTATGTATTTATTACACATAAACGCATAAAATTCAAGTAATCGTCGTTAAATTAATTAACAGAAAGTTAACGGAAATGACGGAAAAAGCAGGGTTGTTACATTACGCACCTGTTATTGAAAATTTCGTCCCGAAATTTTAGTGATCATCCACTGAAGTAGTTTCCTCAGGAAACAGTTGCGGGTATTTTAGTCTCATCTGATCTTCACGCTCCCACGTGAACTCTGGTCCTCTTCTCGCGTTCCACCGAACTTTAACGATAGGAATTCTGCTTTGCTTCAACTGTTTGACCTCACGGCCCAAGGTTTCGACAGGATCTTCAATGAAATGAAGTTTGTCGTCGAAACGCAGTTCCTCTAATGGAATAATCAAATTCTCGTCAGCTAAACACTTCTTCAAGTTGGATACGTGAAAAACATCGTGTATACCACTGAGTGCTTGTGGCAGTTCCAACCTGTAAGCTACCAGTCCGACTCTTTCGGTTATCTCGAATGGTCCAACATATCTAGGACTTATTTTACCTCGTTTTCCAAACTGTACGACACCCTTCCAAGGTGATACTTTAAGCATAACTTTGTCACCAACTTGGAATTCTATGTCATTCCGTCTAACATCGACGTAACTCTTTTGACGACTCTGAGCCGTTCTCAATCGTTCCTGAATCTGTAGAACTTTCTCAGTTGTCTCCTGAATAATCTCAGGACCTGTCAACTGACTATCCCCCAATTCACTCCAACAAACGGGAGATCTACATTTCCTTCCATATAACGCTTCAAAAGGTGCAACTTTTATGCTCGCATGGTAGCTGTTATTGTATGAGAACTCAGCTTGTGGTAAGTACTTATCCCATCCATTTCCAAAATCGATGACACATGCTCGCAACTTATCCTCAAAAGTCTGAATAGTTCGTTCGCTTTGGCCATCTGTCTGGGGGTGATATGCTGTACTCATATCTAAACGGGTCCCCATTGCTTTCTGTAATGACTGCCAAAACCTTGAAGTGAATCTGCTGTCGCGATCAGATATAATAGATATAGGAACTCCATGTCTAGAGACGACTTCCTTAATGTAAACCTGAGCCAACTTCTCCATTTTATCAGTTTCTCTTATTGGTAAGAAGTGTGCAGAATTAGTGAGACGATCCACGATAACCCAAATAGTATCGTATCCTCCCACCGTTCTCGGCAGTTTCGTGATGAAGTCCATGGTAATACCTTCCCACTTCCACTGGGTAATCTCTGGTTGAGTTAATAACCCTGATGGCTTCTGATGTTCAGCCTTGACTTTAGCGCAAGTCAAGCACTTTCCGACATAGGTAGCAATATCAGCTTTCAAATTTGGCCACCAATAAAACGCCTTCAAATCTTGGTACATTTTATCTGATCCCGGATGAATTGAGTACCTTGACTTGTGTGCTTCTTCCAACACTAGTTCTCTCAATCCACCAAACTTTGGTACCAAGA
This sequence comes from Rutidosis leptorrhynchoides, assembly GCF_046630445.1. Lineage (NCBI taxonomy): Eukaryota > Viridiplantae > Streptophyta > Magnoliopsida > Asterales > Asteraceae > Rutidosis > Rutidosis leptorrhynchoides. The sequence goes on from NC_092340.1 coordinate 34,374,986, forward strand.
TTCGATTAGCAAAGTACCGTGTTCCGTCCTCCTTGATGTCAAATTTCTTATCCATTCCTCTTAGAAATTCAACATCGACATTTTCTTGCTTCATGGCTTCTCGTTGTGCTTCTCGGATCTGTGATGTAAGATTTGTACGGACAACTATATTAAGAGCTTTAACCCTGAGGGGTTTCTCTCGCTCCTTTCTGCTTAAAGCATCCGCCACAACATTCGCTTTGCCCGGATGGTATTGAAGTTCACAGTTATAATCGTTAAGTAGTTCCATCCTACGTTGTTGTCTCATGCTGAGCTGTTTCTGATCGAATATGTGCTGTAAACTCTTATGGTCAGTGAAGATAGTAAATTTGGTTCCATACAGGTAGTGTCTCCACATTTTAAGTGCAAAGACAACAGCTCCTAATTCAAGGTCGTGCATAGTATAGTTCTGCTCATGAATCTTTAACTGTCGCGATCCATAAGCAATAACCTTATTTTGTTGCATGAGCACGCAACCCATTCCTTGAAGTGAAGCATCACAATAAACAACAAAATCTTCACTTCCCTCGGGTAGAGACAATATCGGTGCAGTTGTTAACTTCTCCTTCAACAACTGAAATGCAGTTTCTTGCGGCTCTGACCACTCATACTTCTTGCCCTTATGAGTCAACGCTGTTAATGGTCGGACAATCTTAGAGAATCCCTCGATGAATCTCCTGTGGTAACCAGCTAAACCCAAAAATTGCCAGATCTGAGTTGGCGTCTTTGGAGTTTCCCAATTCTTAACCGACTCAATCTTTGTTGGATCGACCTGTATTCCATTGACCCCTACAACATGGCCAAGAAATTGTACCTCTGGTAACCAAAAGTCACACTTAGAGAACTTTGCATACAACTGCTCTTTTCTAAGCATGGTTAATATCGATCGTAGATGTTGTTCATGCTCTTCCTTGTTCTTGGAGTACACCAATATATCATCAATAAACACAATGACGAATTTATCTAGGTATGGCTTACACACACGGTTCATGAGGTCCATGAACACTGCTGGTGCATTCGTCAAACCAAATGGCATCACTGTAAACTCATAATGTCCATAGCGTGTTCTAAACGCCATCTTCGGGATATCAGCTTCTTTGACTCTCATTTGGTGATACCCGGATCTTAAATCAATCTTCGAATAGCAACTCGATCCTTGTAGTTGATCAAATAAGTCATCAATCCTCGGTAGCGGATACCGATTCTTGATTGTCAACTTGTTCAATTCTCTGTAGTCGATACACAACCTCATCGGCCCATCTTTCTTTTTAACAAACAAAACCGGAGCTCCCCAAGGTGAAGAACTCGGTCGGATGAATCCCTTGTCTAACAACTCTTGCAATTGACTAGATAACTCTTGAAGCTCTGAGGGTGCAAGTCTGTACGGTGCGCGAGCCACCTGTGCCGCTCCTGGCACTAAATCTATTCGAAACTCAACTTCTCGATGCGGTGGGAGACCGGGTAATTCCTCCGGAAAAACTTCAAGAAATTCCTTAACTATAGGAACGTCTTCGGGTCTCCTTTCATCAGGTACAATTTGGTTTACATTAGCCATAAATGCGATACATCCCTTTCTCACATATCTCTGAACTTTCAAGTAGTTAATGAGATGCAATTGTGAGTCATTCTTTTCTCCATAAATCATCATAGGTTCACCGTTAGCAATAGGAATACGAATAGCCTTTAGGTCACAGACCACCTCGGCTTTGTTATCAGCTAACCAGTCCATTCTAACCACAAGGTCAAAACTTTCCAGTTTAATAGGTATTACATCAATGCTAAAAGGCTTACCCTCTAATGTCAAAGTACAACCGCGATAAATCTTATCGGCTCTCATCAAGCTACCATTCCCTAGTTCTATGGAATACACGTTATCTAGGGGAGAAACGGGATTTTTAACATTGTGACAGACATCCTTAGATATAAAACTTTTATCAGCACCAGAGTCAAACAAAACATAAACAGGTTGATCATTGAGTGAAAACGTACCCGTGACTAGTTTCGGATCATCACGAGCTTCCGTAGAATTGATGTTGAATGCCCTGCCTTGAGCATTCCCATTGTTGTTGTTCTTAGGACAGTCTTTCTTGAAATAACCTGGTTGTCCGCAACCAAAATAGTTCTTACCATTACCAACATTGTTCGCATTGTTTGCAGTGTTGTTGTTGTTGAGGTTAACCTTACAATCTTTGGCCAAATGGCCAAACTTCTTGCACCGGTCACAAATTAGAACAGCACAGTTTATGGTGTGATGCTTGCCACACTTTTAACATTGTGGATTTTTGCCGTATAACCGGAGTTAGTTCCGGCGACCCCAGTTTCGTTGCGGTAAGTATCTTGCTTCTTGAATGGCTGTTGGTTAAAATTCTTATCTTGACCACCATTCCACTTCCTCTTACCATCATTGGACTTATTCTCATTCACTGTAGTACCCTTACCTCTCTGGGCAATCTGGTCCAATAACAAACTAGCCATGTCAATAGCTTCTTGCACGTTTGCGGGTTTAGAAGTAGTGACCCCGCCTTGAATATTCTCACTTAGACCTTCGATGTACAGTTCAACCTTTCGCTTCTCAGGAGTAACCATTTCAGGACACATTAGCACCAGCTCAAAGAACCTCTTGTTATAGGCGGTGAGATTATTGCCTACTAACTTCAATTCTCGGAGCTTGCGTTCCATTTTCTTAATCTCATTCCGTGAACAAAACTCCTATATCATTCTTTGCTTCAAAGTTTCCCAAGGTAGGGCATAAGCTTGATCATGACCCGGGGATTGAGCATAGTTGTTCCACCAGGTGAGCGCACTGTCCGACAGCGTGCCCGTAGCAAAACCTACTCGGTCATTATCATTACACCCGCGGATGCGGAAAACCGACTCAAGCTTTTCAAACCAACGAGTGAGACCAACTGGTCCCTCAGTTCCGTTAAAAGGATGCGGGTTACAACTAGTGAATGTCTTGTAAGAACATCCATTACGGCCTTGAGTGCCGTTCCCATTGGTGTTGCTAGAACCACCGCGATCATTGCTGTTGCGGCAGTTGTTGAATTCTCTCAGTAGTTCAGCACTCTCGGCCGCAATACCTTCAGCGACCAATCTCCTGATCTGAGCAGCGGTTGATTCCTTCGGAGGCATCTTCAACACAGAAAACACGCTAAGTCAGTGTCAAAACAACGCTATATGAAAATATACTAGCAACGGGTGTTGAAGACTAGTAAATAATAATAGTACGAAAAAATTCGTAAGTATTGAGAAGTAGTGTAAGTAGTATTAGTAGTGGTAGTAGTGATAGTAGTGATAGTAGTGATTGTAGTGATAGTAGTGACACTAGTGGTAATAGTAGTGGCACTAGTGTTATGTAGTGATAGCAATGGTAGTAGCACTAAGTAGTAACAATGAAATCATGGCAGTATCACAAAACACAAGTATTATAATCATACAATGTTACTAAATACAGAATATTACCGCATACAATAAAAGATAATAATCGTTAATAGCATAATCCACCATTATTATTATTACAATCCAAAAAGTAATAAACCAAATCCCAAAAGTAATAAAACCAAACAATAATCATAATGTGCTAGTAGCCCGATTTAAACACCCGGTAAGTCTTATGTAATCAAATAAAGAAAGGATGGTGGATGAAAAAGAAAAGAAAGCTCATGGTCGGATGACCCTTCACTTCCTCTTCTGTCGGGTACGGGAGGCAGGTCCATCATTCCTCGGCCTATCACGTTCTGCCTCCAACGCAGCAACCCTGGCAGTCAAGGCTGTTATCAATCGCTCCATGTCGAAGAACCTTGCTTCGGTCTCGTACATATAAGTGTGTATGGACGTAACCCTTGAGTCCAACCTGTCGAGATCATCAGGATGGGGGTATGTCCTCGCAACATCACTCAAAGCATTAACATGATCAATTACATTCCTGTTTCGATTAGTATGAATCAGATCCAACTCATAAAGATTAACGGGATAGTTAGGCATCTGGTGTGGAGCAGGTGCTGGTGCATGAGCAGGTGCATTGGCATCAGCCACACTTGAATTGCTGCTATTTCCGGAATTCTGCGACATATATCTCACAAGACCAGAACACATATAAAGCAGGTTAGCCAAACAAATAACGTTAGTCATAAAGTACTCATGTAATGACTAAGTTCCGGTCGTAGTCTAGATTCACTAAAGTGTCCTAATGACCAAATCAGACACACTAATGCAAGTCCTAGTTTCCCTACGAACCGTTAGCTCTGATACCATCTTTAACACCCCGCCAAATTACCATCTGACAGCGCGTTAATCAAGGTCCCACAGTTAACAGTTACGCCCTCTATATGAGACGTTTAAAGCAATCGCATTTAATTTTATTAAAAATTGACTTCAAAACATAAGTCAATAAACTCCAAAATAGAAACACTGTTGTGATCGTAACCACAAGCCAACAATATTTAAACAGTTACAAAAGTTTTAAATGCGAAAGTAATTAATGTTCTTTAAATAATATGCTGACTCCACGGCCAGACCATGCAGCAAACACAGCGGAAGTCTACCTCTTAAGGACCTGAGAATAAAACACGCAAAAATAGGTCAACAAATAATGTTGGTGAATCTACAGGTTTAAAGTAATGTAACAGTGTCTGAAAACAGTTATCATAAAAATAGTTTAATTTCCTTGACCACGAGATTTTACAAGTACAACTCCAAGTTGCAAAACGTTTGCATAATCTATGAGCACCTGAATACTAGCAATGACCCGAGTATAGAATCCACTATACCCGCCTTTACCTCATAAAATGTTATACACTTGTACGAGTGTCTTAATGTTCAAAGTAAATGCACCACAGTTTTTATAGCGGGTGAGGTTGTCAACCTAACGGACCCGTCCATCTAAATTGTGTCTACACCGATGGTATTTAAAGTATTCAAGCTAGAGGCTTTGTGTACAAACTCAATATGCATATATAGTACTCGTGTCAATACAAAAAGCATTTGTAAAAATGTAAGTAACAACAGCGTGTATTCTCATCCCTGAAAACATGTAAAAAGCGGGACTGTAGACTCACCTTGAATAAAGCTCGAATTGAAAAGTGGACAAATAACTTGTATGGTTTAGTGCCGAGTAATGCAACCTAGGTATACGTATTCAGGTTGGTCAACATATATATCTTAAGCAAATGTGGTTTCATAGTGTAAGTTGTCCTATTGCTCGACTCGACGCTTTTCAAAGTAAAAGTCAACATATAGTCAACTAGATCATGCAAGTCAAACAAAGTCAACCAAAGTCAAACCAAAAGTCAAACTTGGTCAAAGTAGTCAACTAAGGTCAACATCAGTAGGTTCATGTCAAATGTTGGTCAACATGTCAAACCTAAGTCAAAAAACACGTTTTAGGTCATACATGGTCAATTTCACAATTTCAGTTTATCGTTGTGCACAAAGTTCATGTACATGTAGCAAACTTAGCATATTATCTCATAGTACAAAATTCATGCAAACATGGAAAACTCCAGATCATAAGTATACTCAAAATTTATTCCAAAAAGTCTATCCAGGGTCTCATACGATAATTAAAAGTCAGGAATCAGAAGGGATATATTTATGGTTTGCCAAGTCAGTTTCTGACAGCGCACTGATTTCGTTTTGGCTATAACTGGAGCTAGGGACATGCAATTGATACAAGAACAGTGTCCATGGTTCAAGTACAAGCTAAAATAACACATATAAAAAATCGAGCAATTTTTGTTTAGCCAATTTGTACCGACTAACCGATCTTTACTGATCTATCAGTTTTGGACAGTAACTAGACATGTCAAATTATCAAACTTATAACTCATGGCAATTAACGTTTTCAGATGTTAACATGCAAATGAAATATGTCAAGGAACATATGAAATAACATAATCAAGAAGATCAAAGCCTCAATCAATTTCTAGTCCACTCTAGGTAATTATTTCTAGCATTAAAACAGTTTCGGTACACTTTAACGTATGAATCTTCGTTTAAACATATCGGGAGCATTACAAAAGCTTTTGATGCAATTCTTAAGTCTAACATGCATGATTTTTCACAAGAATTACAGTAGTACACTTTTCATTAGCTAATTCAATAAACACATATCTCAGAGAATTCGGATTTCAATTATAAACTAGTCAAAACTTCGATTTAGCATATCTTAAGCATACGGTAACGAAATCAAGTGAAATCAAAGCCTAAAGTTAATAGTTTTTTGAAAGCTAAACATCTAAACATGTTAAATGATTAGATCAAAAGTCAACTCTCATCAGATCCTTGAAATACAATTCGTTTTTCATGTAAACAATATCAATTGATCAAATTAACGACTAACAACGAGTAATAACACAATCAATTGAGCACTAGACTTGACTACACTATGTAATTGATTAAAATTAGATTTAATTGAATTGGGATAAGTGTAATTATACCTCAAAACACAATTTGTGTATACTAGCGCGTAGAGAACGACGATCGGAGCAAGATTGATCAACGAGTAAGAGCAAACAAGCAAGTTTGATGGTTGATTTGTGTGTGTGTGTTTGAAGTGAAGAAGAAGAGAGGGAGGAGGAATGAGCTGCACTCTTTTGGATGTATGATAGAATGAGAGTGTAATAATTGTCTAGACAATTATCTAGTTAGTCATTTAGTGCTTAAAACTAAAAGTCAACAAACATGAGCTTAAAACTAATAGTCAACATGCATGGGCCTAAAACTAATAGTCAACATGAATGGGCTACTCATGAGATCAATGATGATGATGTATGAGGTCATGGCCATGTGGCCTTGGGCTCGGGTCTCGGCTCGTTTTGCGTAAAAGCTTGTACTCGTGGTCCGTTTCAAGTGCCGTTTAGTCGTACTGAAGGCCCAGAACGCTAAACCGATCGTTAAAACGCTACCAAACGTTTAATTATTAAAAACCCAATAAATTAAATATTAAAAAAAAAGTTAATAATTAATAAATTAATTATTAAAATAAACCCGAGCGTTTCGTTGCTCGAAAAGCAGTTATCAAAACCGTATCGTTTTTATCGTATTTCTTTATCTGAAATGTTTATTCTCATTAATATCAACCCATATTAATTATTGTAACCCTCCAAGGATCAAGTATGTATTTATTACACATAAACGCATAAAATTCAAGTAATCGTCGTTAAATTAATTAACAGAAAGTTAACGGAAGTGACGGAAAAAGCAGGGTTGTTACAATAGAAACCACTATACCCGCCTTTACCTCATAAAATTTTATACACTTGTTCGAGTGTATCTAATGTTCAAAGTAAATGCACCACAGTTAATAATGTAGGGTGAGGTTGTCAACCTAACGGATCCGTCCATCTAAATTGTGCTTACACCGATGGTATTAAAAGTATTCAAGCTAGAGACTTTATGAACAAACTCAATATGCATATATAGTACTCGTGTCAATACAAAAGCATTTAATAATGTAAGTATAACAGCGCGTATCCTCATCCCTGAAAACATGTAAAAAGCGGGACTGTAGACTCACCTTTGAATAAAGCTCGGATTGAAAGACAAACGACTTGTACGGTTTATAGCAGAGTAATGCAACCTAAGTATACATATTTAAGTTGGTCATTAATTATGTCTTAAACAAATGTGGTTCCATAGTATAAGTTGTCTTATTGCTCGACTCGACACGTTTCAAAGTAAAAGTCAACATACAATCAACTAGTTCATGCAAGTCAAACAAAGTCAACCGAAGTCAAACTGAAAGTCAAACTTGGTCAAAGTAGTCAACTAAAGTCAACATCAGTAGGTACATGTCAAATGTTGGTCAACATGTCAAACTTAAGTCAAACAACACATTTTGGATCATAAATGGTCATTTTCTCAATTTTAGTTTATCGTTGTGCACAAAGCTCATGTACATGTAGCAAACTTAGCATATTATCTCATAGCACAAAATTCAAGTAAACATGGCAAACTCCATATCATAAGTATACTCAAAATCGATTCCAAAAAGTCTGGCCAGGGTCTCATACGATAATTAAAAGTCAGGAATCAGAAGGGGTACATTTGTAGTTTATCAAGTCAGTTTCTGACCGAGCACTGATTTCGTTTTGGCTATAACCGGAGCTAGGGACATAACACATATCAAAAGTTGAGCCATTTTTGTTTAGCCAATTTGTACAGTTTATTCGTGCAAGTTGAAGGTTCAGTTTTAAGCTCAATTCAGAAGTTACACAAAGTATGGCTCTATTGTGCCCAATGCATAAGGTTTCGGAGGTTGCAATAAACTGATTATATACCACATAACATATAAAGATTCATATCCCATAAGCATACATGCTATTTCAATAAACACAAACCACAGAGTATAACACAGAGAGAAAGTTGCAGATTCAATTCTAGTTTAGCTAGTCACATTCGCATGCAATTAGTCGAAGATCTAGATACAATTAGACTATGATATCTACATGAAAGGTGAAATACTTTTTGTGTACATTTCAAATATGCAAAGCTTTATACCCAGAAGTCAACACATTTTATCATACAAGGCAGTTTTCATGCAAGTGCTGTATAAATCCACTTTTACACTAATTCAAGCATATCTCGAGTTATACATAAGCAAACGACATGATATCATAGTGTAACTTGAGAGTTTTTAAATTATCTTTCCAGTGGTATAAGTTTCACAAGCCAATTCGTGGTCTATCAAACCCAGATTTCTGATTACACAACAAAAACACAACGTTAATTCAAATGGACATAACTTGATCATTCGGAAACGAAATCAAGCGAATCCAAAGCCTAAAATGTGACGATCGCTCCAAATCCATATGGACGAACACGTCATTCATTAATTTCATTGCGAGGTATTTGACCTCTATATGATACGTTTTGTAAACATTGCATTCTTTTGAAAAGGCATACCATAAATGAATATTTAATTCCAAGGTTTTCGACATCTGATGATTTCTACATATAGACAATCACCGTAAATAATAGTTTACAATAATTCTTCCGTTGACAATGCAGTCAAAATAGATACATGATGATGGTTTTGTGAATGCAACGTTTTCTTGAATAAAGCATGCAAGACTCCATGCACATAGCTTGTATAACATGTAAGCAAACAGCGGAAGACTTCTAGGGAACCTGGGAATAAACATGCTAACAAGTGTCAACACAAAGATTGGTGAGTTCATAGTTTTAATGTTGCGCATAATCTGTATATAAAGGTGAATCACAAGTTTTCAGTTGTTTCATCCAGAAACGTTTATCAAAATATTCTACAAGATTGAGCACCCTGGTAACTAAACTTAACGTATATATAATTTGTACTCTTTGTATAATCATCTTAATAATACACGCAAACCAACGTGTACGCTTCTCAAATAGCATACGTCCGTTAAAAGGCTAGTGCTCTAGCTCAGACAGGGATATCAAGCCCTATGGATCCATATACTACTACTCGCGCCCACCAGTTCTTATAACTGGCAGTTACTAGTTACCAAAGCTAAGGGATTTTCGGTTCAAACTCAGTGTAGAATTAAGTATGTACTTGTATCCATTGCGTTTTTAAAATAAAGTGCATGTATTCTCAGCCCAAAAATATAGATTGCAAAAGCAATTAAAAAAGGAGCAAATGAAACTCACCTTAGCAGCATATAAAGTCGTTCACCAAAATGTGATCGAAACTCGGATTACCAAATAATCGTAGATCTCAACCTAGAGAACATATATTGGTCAATAAATGTCTATCAAGCTAGGTCAGGTCATAGTGTATCACAATCCTAATGCTCGAGATCGACATACAAAAGTTATCCAAAGTCGTTTCAAAAAGTCAATTTTGACATTAGTTCAATAAAACGAGACATACCTTATATAAGGAGTCATTTATTCAGTTGATAATATTCAAAAATCCATTTTATCAATCTCGTAAACAAGTTGTTTAAATCTTAATTGCAGATTCAAAAGCAATTTCAATTAACGTTAATCATAATTCAGTTGATCATATCTTTTAATCCGTTCATCGAAATTATTCGATATCTAAATGAATAGTTATTGATTTTTCGTCAGCTTTCCAAAAACATGTATATCATATACCTTTTACCAGTAATATATGTTTTTAATTCATGATTTATTATAACTGTTTAACGACAAAATTTAGCATACAAGCATATATAAATATATATATACTCGAGCACTAGACATGGATACACAATTAATATATAAAAGATAAAATATGATTGCTTACGTATAAATATTGAGATTCAATATTGTAGGAAAGTACGTAGACGTAACGGAGATGATAAACACTAGATTTGATTCACAAATATACCCCCGAACATTACCCATAACCTCCTTAGCAATAACCCATAATTTCCTTAGCTCTATCCCGCTCGAAAACATATTTTGAAAGTGACACGCTCATGACCTCGTCGTAGTATTTTATGTATAATACTAATTAATAATAATACTACTAATAATATTAAGATTAATAATAATATTAATCTTAATAATAATAATAATAATAATAATAATAATAATAATAATAATAATAATAATAATAATAATAATAATAATAATAAATATAAATATAAATATAATATATATTGAGAGATAGATGCGAATACAGAAAAACAGAAACGTTCGATATTTATAGGACCAGACCTGTCCCACCTGCCCATGCGATCGCATGAGTTTTTAGTGTTTTTGCCATGCGATCGCATGGCCGCCTTTTCCGTTTTTGTTTGCTAGTTCGTCGACATCAAATAGTGTTACTGCAGCAAATAGTGTACTGTAGCAACAGTGTTTACTGTAGCAAATAGTGTGTACTGTAGCAATCACTGTAGCAAAGTTGTTTTCACTGCAGCAAAGTACGTGTTCACTGTAGCAAATAGTGTTTACTGTAGCAAATAGTGTTTACTGTAGCAAATAGTGTTTTACTGTAGCAAATAGTGTTTTACTGTAGCAAAGTCATTTTTACTGTAGCAAATAATGTTTTACTGTAGGAAAGTCGTTTTTACTTGTACATATATATATACATACATATAATTGTTCATGAATCGTCGAGAGTAGTCAAAGGTAATTGTATATATGAAACGGTTCTAAAATTTTGACACTCAATCTAACAGACTTTGCTTATCGTGTCGAAAACATTAAATCATTTAAAGATAAAGTTTAAATTTGGTCAGAAATTTCCGGTTCATCACAGTACCTACCCGTTAAAGAAATTTCGTCCCGAAATTTAAGTGAGGTCGTCATGGCTAACGATAAAAATGTTTTCATGACGGATATGAGTTGATAAATAGAATTTTATCACCGTTGAATTATATGGATAAAACAATCCGATTTCTCGAAGCGTATGAGAGAAGTTATCGTAAAAGAGTGAAATGAAAGAATAGAGATTCGTCTTAACTTTTGACGTAGTTACGATTGATTTCCGGAATTTAAGGAATTCATAATCTAAATAAGATTTGATTCTTCGAAATTTGCGAAAATTAGGATTTTCTTTGATTAAATGCGTAATCTGCCTCGATTGCTATGTCTGATATTTCGCTATAAATTGACCTCTTCCGTTTCATTTATTTTCACCACTCCTATAATCTTCTTTCTTATTTCATACATCTCAATAGATTGTGAAAATGCTTAATCCAGTTCTGATTCTTGATATTTTCCTGGCTATCGTATCCTTAATTCTTCTTTTTCATCTGCCACCAGAGGAAGTTATTTTCTTCTACTATTACCTTGGAGTTATAGTGTTTTTCATTCTCCCGTGTCTTTATATTGCTATACGCATTGATATACACGGTTTGTAATTTCGGGGTTGTTATCGGGCTTTATATTCTCCATTATATTTCGGAGCGTCATGCTTTCGTTTTCTCTTCCCGACCTTAAGTCAAGCGGATAATGGTCCAGAATTCGTAGGTATGAAGTTTCAGATGAACATAACTAATGTTCTAAGAAAGAAATGGTAATAGTACAATCTGACTTGTCAAATTACCAGAATACCTCGAAAAAGACCGAATCATTAAGAAAATATTTTCTTGATATTTTTAGAGATTATATAGAATGAAAGAGTTATGTAACATGGTTCATGATGAGGGTATGATTTGTGAACTTTTATCACTGTAGCAAAGTACGTTTCACTGTAGCAAATCGTGTTTTACTGTAATAAATAGTGTTTTACTGTAGCAAAGTCATTTTTACTGTAGCAAATAATGTTTTACTGTAGAAAAGTCGTTTTTACTTGTACATATATATATACATACATATAATTGTTCGTGAATCGTCGAGAGTAGTCAAAGGTAATTGTATATATGAAACGGTTCTAAAATTTTGAGACTCAATCTAACAGACTTTGCTTATCGTGTCGAAAACATTAAATCATTTAAAAATAAAGTTTAAATTTGGTCAGAAATTTCCGGGTCATCACAGTACCTACCCGTTAAAGAAATTTCGTCCCGAAATTTAAGTGAGGTCGTCATGGCTAACAATAAAAATGTTTTCATGACAGATATGAGTTGATAAATAGAATTTTATCACCGTTGAATTATATAGATAAAACAATCCGATTTCTCGAAACGTATGAGAGAAGTTATCGTAAAAGAGTGAAATGAAAGAATAGAGATTCGTCTTAATTTTTGACGTAGTTACGATTGATTTCCGGAATTTAAGGAATTCATAATCTAAATAAGATTTGATTCTTCGGAATTTGCGGAAATTAGGATTTTCTTTGATTAAATGCGTAATCTGCCTCGATTGCTATGTCTGATATTTCGCTATAAATTGACCTCTTCCGTTTCATTTATTTTCACCACTCCTATAATCTTCTTTCTTATTTCATACATCCCAATAGATTGTGAAAATGCTTAATCCAGTTCTGATTCTTGATATTTTCCTCGCTATCGTATCCTTCATTCTTCTTTTTCATCTGCCACCAGAGGAAGTTATTTTCTTCTACTATTACCTTGGAGTTATAGTGTTTTTCATTCTCCCGTGTCTTTATATTGCTATACGCATTGATATACACGGTTTGTAATTTCGGGGTTGTTATCGGGCTTTATATTCTCCATTATATTTCGGAGCGTCATGCTTTCGTTTTCTCTTCCCGACCTTAAGTCAAGCGGATAATGGTCCAGAATTCGTAGGTATGAAGTTTCAGATGAACATAACTAATGTTCTAAGAAAGAAATGGTAATAGTACAATCTGACTTGTCAAATTACCAGAATACCTCGAAAAAGACCGAATCATTAAGAAAATATATTCTTGATATTTTTAGTGATTATATAGAATGAAAGAGTTATGTAACATGGTTCATGATGAGGGTATGATCTGTGAACTTTTAGCAATGTAGCAAAGTACGATTTCACTGTAGCAAATAGTGTTTACTGTAGTAAATAGTGTTTTATTGTAGCAAAGTCATTTTTACTGTAGCAAATAATGTTTTACTGTAGGAAAGTCGTTTTTACTTGTACATATATATATATATATACATACATATAATTGTTCATGAATCGTCGAGAGTAGTCAAAGGTAATTGTATATATGAAAAGGTTCTAAAATTTTGAGACTCAATCTAACAGACTTTGCTTATCGTGTCGAAAACATTAAATCATTTAAAGATAAAGTTTAAATTTGGTCAGAAATTTCCGGGTCATCACATAAAATCAATAGTTTTTCGCAAGGAATCTAATTAACACATAATATCATGCATTTGAAAAACTTAAATTTACTGATCAAGCAATAACAAATTCGGTTTTAAACCCTAACGCATCAAACGATCAAATTAACGATAACGATTAACATGTACGCGTATAGACTTAAGCAATTGACAACATAACTATGAAATATTAATAAAAATCAAATTTTTAAGATTAGGGTTTAGCTAATTATACCTTTAATCGCGAAAAGAATTACACACACGCGTAGAGGATGAAGGGAATTACAACGTTTGTTCTTGAGGTTTGATCAAAAAGTGAAAAATTAGGGTTATAGGATGGTGATGGTGGTCGACGAATAGGAGAGGGGAGGGAGGAGTCGACTGCTAAGAGGGTTGGAAAAATAATAAGCAGTTTAGGTTTACTAGTCCATATATAGTTAGGTCAAATACCACTAATTACAATTAAGTCCCTCAATTAAGCCAACAATTAACAAAATAAGGGGAGTGGGGAAGGGGTCGGCCGAATATGGCCCAATTGGGTACTCCCGGGCTCGTGTTTTGCAATTCCTTGTACTCGTGGCTCGTTTCAAGTGCCGTTTAGTCGTACCGAAGGCCCGGAACGCTAAACCGATCGTTAAAACGCAACCAAACGTTAATTTATTAAAAACCCAATAAATTAAATATTTTTAAAAAGTTAATAATTAATAAATTAATTATTAAAATAAACCCGAGCGTTTCGTTGCTCAAAAAGCAGTTATCAAAACCGTAACGTTTTTATCGTATTTCATTATCCGAAATATTTATTCGTATTAATATCAACCCATATTAATTATTGTAACCCTCCAGGGATCAAGTATGTATTTATTACACATAAACACATAAAAGTCAAGTAATCGTCATTAAATAAACTAACGGAAGGTTAACGGAAGTAACGAAAAAAGCAGGGTTGTTACAGCCGTGTTCCCCTCTGTAAATACACAACGCTACGTTAAATATGAATACGCAGCCCGAAAGCCCCAGCCGCAACGCGCTGGCCGGTCCGGACTAGTTATTACTATATTAACTATTACACAAAAATGGCGAATAGTAACCAGGGGCATTTTCGTCCTTTCACTTTTTTAATTTTTTTTTTTAACTTTTTTCTTCCTTTTCCCAAATAAAGCCCCCCAACTTTGTTCAAAAAATAAAACCAACCCCCCAAACAGGGGGTAAAGTGTCAAATAATTATTTTCATAAAAAATCTTAACTAAACTCCACCCAAATATTCAACGGGTCATATCTTCTCGCTCGCAACGAGTTAAATTTTTCCGACAACATCGTTAAACTCGAAATAATTTTAGGAACACAAACAGTAACTATAGGCAAAACGAACGCTTTTTAAAAAACGATAAATATTTGATGTACTTTTCATACATGTTGATTTTGCGTTAAATTTTTAAAAGTCGAAAATTCCATAGCGAAACGCGGAGATATAAAATAACATTTAAATATTTGACGGGTTATATCTTTTAGTTCGATTCGAGTTGCGCTTCAACGACATGATAGTTAGCCACGAAATAATTTTACAAACTAAACACAATCAAATACATTGAAAATCGAACCCCCGGCGCGAAGCGAGGGTTCGATAACTAGTTTACTCCTATTAGTAAAACAGACCATTACATAAATTAACAGTCATATAGATAAATAATGAAAAGTATGTGATGAACATAATCTTTCAGGGGTTGGAGTGAAAATTATGTAAAAAAGCTTTCTGATCCGTAGAAATAAAAAAATATTATGTGTTGTACTATTTTGATTTCCAAAAATATTGTGGTTATCAGCAAAAAAATAAGATCCACTCCAACTCCTACAAAACTGTAACAATCCAGCTGGAACAACCCTTTCGACAATAATTCACACAAAAGAACATACACTAATTACATAAAGACCCTACTATATTCATTTCTATCCACTTTGGGTCCTTGTGTTTCCAACATTTATACTTCAAATTACTTCATCATTTATCATTTATACGTTAATAATTAATAATTAATAATTAAATATTAAATTACTGTTTTATGCTTCATACTAATCTTCGGAATGGAGATGTAAAATAAACTTCAGAACAAAAGAACTAAAATATCAATCTTTTGTGAGCTAATTAAAAAAAAGAGCGAACAATCTTTTTTTAATAGCAAAAGAAATATTATATAACCAAAAAAACAAATAAGTAACTAGAAAAAAATTACAAGGAGTCCGTCGAATTTAATAACCACAACAATCAATTAATCCTATCTTTTTTGAATCTAACGTCAGTTAAAAGCCGTTACATGAGATATCTTTAGCTGTTGCGAAATCTCTAAATGTTTCTTAAGCAAGCGATCGAAATAGTCTATACTATCTAAGTAGCCAACAAACACTTGATATTGACAGAATTAATATACGACAAACACTTGATATTGACAGAATTAATAAATCGTATAGCTCAACATGTACAACATATAAGTTCAAGAGTCCATCATTTTCTAAAATCAGTTAGTGATAGAGGGACTTCTCCTTAGACTTATATGCATACATTTGTTATGTCTCATGGCCGATGTGGTATAACTTCCCAACACGCCCCTCACATCGAGGCGTGGAACGATTGTAGAGATGGTGGCACGATAGAGGCCTGACTCGATCTCTTTGTAGCGGCGGCGGCACACACATGGGGGTCTGACTCGGACTCGCTTTGTAAAACCGCTTACCTGAGCTCTGATACGATGACAGAATTAATAATTCGTATAGCTCAACAACGTGTACAACATATAAGTCCAAGAGTCCATCATTTTCTAAAACCAATTGGTGATAGATGGACTTCTCCTTAGACTTATATGCATACATTTGTTTTGTCCCATGACCGATATGTGATAACTTCCCAACAGATATCTTTAAAAGGTAAGAAAACTAATTATAAATGTTTTAAATTTCTCTTCTTTTTTTTTTAAAGCAATAAAATTTATAAACATAATTTGATCTTTTTTTAAGACAAGTTGTCGGCGTCACCCATATGGGACTTAACCACCTTTCCTGAGGGGTGGGCGGACCGAATTTGAATTCTGAATGAATCCGGGAGAAAAAAAAAATACTTTAATCGAACCATTAGGGAAAGCATGTGTGATGACCCGTCCAAATCCATTTAGACGAATACATCATTCATTGATTTCATAGTGAGGTTTTGACCTCTATATGATACGTTTTGTAAACATTGCATTCTTTTGAAAAGGCACACCATAAATGAATATATAAATTCAAGGTTTTCGACATCTGATGATTTCTACGTATAGACAATCACCGTATATAATAGTTTTTAACAATACATCCGTTGACAATACAGTCAAATAAGATACATGGTGATGATTTTGTGAATGCAAAGTTTTCTCGAAAAAAGCATGTATGACTCCATGCACATAGCTTGTATAACGTATAAGCAAACAGCGGAAGACTTCTAGGAACCTGAGAATAAACATGCTTAAAAGTGTCAACACAAAGGTTGGTGAGTTCATAGTTTTAATGTTGCGCATAATCTGTATATAAAAGTGGATCACAAGATTTCAGTTGTTTCATCCAGAAACGTTTATCAAATTATTCTACAAGATTGAGCACCCTGATAACTAAACTTTAACGTTATAATAAGTACCCCTGTTTTAACATACATGCAACCAACATGTACAATACACGCAATCTAACGTGTACTAAACTCAAATAGTATACGTCTGTTTTATAGTTCAGGCTAGGGTTTCTATACCTGGAACAGACGGGGATGTCAAGCCCTATGGATCCATATATAACTACTTGCGCCCACCAGTTCTTATAACGGGCAGTTACTAGTTACCAAAGCTAAGGGATTTTCGGTTCAAACTCGGTGTAGAATTTAGTATGTACTTGTATCCATTGCGTTTAAAATATAGTGCATGTATTCTCAGCCCAAAAATATAAATTGCAAAAGCAATTAAAAAGGGAGCAAATGAAATTCACCTTAGCAGCACATAAGGTCATTCACCAAAATGTGACCGAAACTCGGAATGCAAACTAACCGTAGATCTCAACCTAGAGAACATATGTTGGTCAATACATGTCTAACAAGCTAGGTCGGGTCATAGTGTATCACAATCCTAATGCTCGAGACCGACATGCAAAAGTTAACAAAAGTCATCTCAAAAGTCAACATGACCCAATATAATCTTTAAATCTATACATGTTTATTAACATAGTATAAGTCTTGATAATTGAACGAATTTATAGTCTATCAAACTCAAAGTATTATTTATTTCAGGAGCTATATTATATTTGAATTATCACGGCAATCGAAAATATTTTATTATTTCACATAGTTTTCCAATACTTGTAAAATCAGATTATAGTATTTATAAAGCTTTAAAACATGATAAGACAGTCAACTTTGACAATTGTTCAACGAGACGTGCCTTATATAAGAATTCATTTACTCGACTAATAATATTTGGAAATTCAATTTATCAATCTCATAAACAAGTTGTTTAAATATCAATTTACAGTTTCAAACACAATTTCAATTAATATTAATCATAATTCAGTTGACCATAACTTTTAATCCGTTTCTCGAAAACACACGATTTCTAAATGAAAAGTTATTAATTTTTCGACAGCTTTCCAACGACATGCATATCATATATCTTATATCAATAACATATGTCTCAAATTCGTGATTCATCATAAACTATCTAACGACAAAATTAAAGCATACAAGTATGCATAAACATATATACTCGAGCACTAGACATGGATACTCCAATGCTCCGTCCTAATCCATCTGGACGAATACATTACATTTGGTTACATAGCGAGGTACTTGACCTCTATATGATACATTTTACAAACATTGCATTCGTTTTTAAAAGACAAACTTTCATTACATCGAAGCTTGACGGCATGCATACCATTTCATAATATATCCAACTATAATTGACTTAATATAAATCTTGATGAACTCAACGACTCGAATGCAACGTATTTTGAAATATGTCATGAATGACTCCAAGTAATATCTCTAAAATGAGCAAATGCACAGCGGAAGATTTCTTTCATAACTGAGAATAAACATGCTTTCAAGTGTCAATCAAAAGGTTGGTGAGTTCATTAGTTTATCGTAAACATTCATTTCCATCATTTTAATAGATCACAAGATTTCATATTTTCATAAACATCATTCTCATATCAGGCATTTCGCAAACTGCATAGAGATAAAAATCATTCATATGGTGAACACCTGGTAACCGACATTAACAAGATGCATATAGAATATCCCCATCATTCCGGGACACCCATCGGACATGATAAAATCGAAGTACTAAAGCATCCGGTACTTTGGATGGGGCTTGTTGGGCCCAATAGATCTATCTTTAAGATTCGCGTCAATTAGGGTGTCTGTTCCCTAATTCTTAGATTTCCAGACTAAAAGGGGCATATTCGGTTTAATAATCCAGTCATAGAATGTAGTTTTAAGTACTTGTGTCTATTTCGTCAAACATTTATAAAGCAGCGCATGTATTCTCAGTCCCAAAAATATATTGCAAAAGCATTTAAAAATGGAGCAAATGAAACTCACCATACTGTATTTTGTAGTAAAAATACATATGACAACATTTAACAATGCAGGGTTGGCCTCGGATTCACGAACCTATATCAAGTATATATATATTAAAACCTACACTTGTAATTGAAAATTTTATGTATTATCATTACTTGTTATTTTAGTAATTTGTATGTTTTATTAATAACTAATTTAACTATATTTATTTTACATACTTTATTTATTATAAAATTATTAGTGTTATTATGTGATATGTACAAAATATATTCCTATATAGCTATTTATTTGGTAAAATAATGTAAGTAGCAATTTGTATCTTTTTATGATAATAATAATAATACTAATAATTAGATTTTTAGCAATGATATTGATATTAATAGTTTTGATAATAGTAATAAAAGTAATGTTAGTTATAATAAAAGTAATGATATTAATGATAAGATAAAATGTTAGTTTTCATAAAATATTATTTTTAATAATAATGGTGATTTTTTGTAAAAATGATGATTTTATTAGAAGTTTTAATAGTCATGATAATGAAAATATCAATATTAATGTTAAATGATAATTCTAATACTATTATTAATAAAAATATTACTTTTAGTAATAATGGTTACTACAATTATACTGATAATAATAATAATAACTATAATAATATAAATTTTAATATCAAAGATACTGGTTTCATTCGTAATGCTATTACCAAATATAACCTACTTGATAGTACTAATAATACTAATCATACTTATGATAATAATGATAACATTAGTAATAATACGTATGTTAATAATAAATACTAATTCTAATAGTTATAAAATGATTCTAATACTAGTATTAATGAAATAATAATAACTTTTATTATGTTCATAGTAATAATAATCATAATTATAATAATGATACTAATGATAATTATAATATTATTAGATATAATACAAATGATAATAATTATAACCTTAATAATAACAATAATAATATATGATCATAAATCTTGTATTAGTAATAATAATAATACTTACATTACTAATAATAATAACAATAACAATAATAATAATAATCATGGTAATAACAATGATGATGATGATAATAATAATAATAATAATAATAATAATAATAATAATAATAATAATAATAATAATAATAATAATAATAATAATAATAATAATAATAATAATAATAATATTATTATTATTATTATTATTATTATTATTATTATTAATAAATGAGAGTACTACCTCATAAAGCCCCTAAAAAAAGTATGACTGCTGTGAGGCTCGAACCCGAATCACTCTCATACCCTTCACCACTCCAAACCAACTATCCATATATGCTTATCTGACTCTATTACATCCTTAATTTAATTAAAACGTTTTCTGTTTATTTCTCCTTCTTCTTCCTTACAGCAATCGATTCATTTAATACCCATCATATAACAGCATCAATTATTTATTTTAAAATTTTCAAACGTATCTGTAACCATCTATGATGGGTGTTTGATTTAATAGAAAACAAAAAAAAAATTAAAAAATATGACCTGCTACTGCCGTCGTTATTCAAAAAAAAATATATATAATTGAATTTGATTTTTAAGAACGTTATAGGTTAAGATTATAACACAAATTGTGTTTCAAATCACTCCTAAAAACGTTCTCAATTGTCAATTTAACTTTAAACATAACAGATAACTCAAATTTCATGATGAACAGATTATTTGACTTTTTTAGAAATTACCTTTGACTTCGAAATTCATACTCAATTTAAAGATTTAAGAGTTGAAACTTTGCAGAAAGATTGAACACATGATTCCTAACTAAACTGCTTTTATAATTTTTGAAAATTGATTCGTATTTGAGTTATGGGTAAAAAGGTTATCGAACAGGGGTACTGAACTCCTGTCTCTCCTATTTTTCTCTTTAATTCCTAATTACAGTTAGAGTTATATATAAAGTATCGAATAATTGAGATGGAATCATGTCTTAATTACTGAAGTCGACTAGTAACCAATTGTAGACAGGAAGGACACTTTTTTTCAATCAGGAACAATGAAGAAAAAAATAAAACAGATAAAATATATAAGGAATTTGTACTATCTGTCCTTGATTTCAATTGAGTTTTGTTTTGTTTCAGTAAAGGGATCGACAAGAATATCATTAGAAGAAAAAAAAATTATGATGGTGATACTGATTAATAATGATATAATTAATAATAATAATAATAATATTAATCTAAATACATAATATAATAATGATATTGATTTTATTATTAATGTTAAAATAACAAAATGTATTATTTCCAATAAATAATAACAATAATAATAATAATTATATTAATAATTATAATAATAATATTGATTTTAATTATAAAATTGGTAATAACAATATTATTCACATTAATGATAATGATACTAATTATAATAATATAAATTTTATTAATAATAATAATATTAGTAATAGCAATATTATAACAATTCATATATATCAAATTCACATTTATAGATTCTATATATATTTAAAATAATATTAATAATACTGGTATTGACATTAATATTAAAAGTAATAACAATATTATTATAACAACTATAGTTATACTTGTATTAGATATATGTATTATTACATATGTAATATTTATTATCCATATAGTATATCATATAATAACTGTTATTAATTATTTATTGTTTCTAAGAGATATATATATATATATATATATATATATATATATATATATATATATATATATATATATATATATATATATATATATATATATACATTTACATTTTATTTATACACAACAGTTCGTGAATCGTCGAGGATGGTCAAAGGTTAAATGAATATATGAACACAGTTCAAAGTTTTTGAGACTTCACATTACAGACTTTGCTTATCGTGTCGAGATCATATGAACATTAAGTTTAAATTTTGTCGGAAATTTCCGGGTCATCACATATACACTATTAAATATATAAAAGATAAGATATGAATGCTCACGTATCAATATTGTGATTCAATATTGCAGGAAAGTACGTAGACACAACGGAAATGATAAATGCTAGGTTGACCTTTGACTCATGATCATAACCCCCAAGCAATACCCATAACCTCCATAGCTATAACCCATAATTTCCTTAGCTCTATCGCGCTCGAAAAGCTTGTTTTGAAATCGTTTGGGCATAACCTCGTCGTAATATTTTATGTATAATAATAATACTCCTAACTATAAGATTAATAATAATATTAATCTTAATTATAATAATAATAATAATAATTTTAATATATATGTATATAGAGCAGAGAGATATGAAATTGTGTAAAAAACTCGAGTAGAAACTGGCCTTTTATAGGCAAATTTTTGGAATCTGATGCCCATGCGAGTGCATGGGATTTTAGTGCATTTCTCATGCACTCGCATGGCTCATGCAAGTGCATGAGGTTTTAGTGCATTTCTCATGCACTAGCATGGCCAGCTGGTCCAGCTCATTTTATTTTGTTTTCTTGTTTGTCGACATATTATTATTATTATTATTATTATTATTATTATTATTATTATTATTATTATTATTATTATTATTATTATATATAATATATATATAATTTATATTAATTATATATATATATATATATTATATTATATTCATGTGCATAGTTGCCTTGTAATTTTAGGTCCTGATGCTCGGTTTATGTCACGGCTCTGAATTTTCAAACGTTACTTCGTATGCTTTAATAACTTGCATTCTACGTTTCGTGACTCGTACCTTTGTCACAATATAGACTTACATTACCAATAACTATATTACCCGAAGTATATCTTGTACGTTCGAGTATTTTGGTCATTTGCTTTTTTAAATTACCTTCTCGTTATTTATTAAAATACATTTAATAATATATTAAGTCTTTATAACAAATCGTTTTAAATTCAAGTTTATATTATATTTTATCACTTTATAAGGCATATATATTTAATATTCATAGACACATTTTAAATACACGTTGCGAATTATTTATATATTTAATTCTAGTAATAGATATTCCAACATATTGTATATATTCCAATTATGTTATTTAAACAAAATATTTTAATATTCTATTGAATCGAAAAACGTTTCCGCACGTTTGAGAATACATCAATCGAATATTATGAATTTCAGTTCTCCACTAACTTTTGTTTAACTTTCGTTGTTTGACACTTTGTTCCTACTTGTAGATCACTTTACCATTTATTCCGAATATTGTTAAAAAGGAAAGATTTATTAAATCAACATGGACCTCACAACAGAGATTTATAATAATGTCACAATACTCATGGAATTATTAAATGTTAACAGTAATATCTGTTAATTAAATCGTTTGATATTATCTTTTAACTCCGTAGTTAAATATATCAAATAGATATTGAAATCAATAAGTTTTATGTATGGTATCATACACTTAATACTTTGTTAATGTTTTCAATTAATATAACTATATATTATATATACATATCTATACACATAAATGTTCGTGAATCGTTGAGCACGGTCAAAGGGTAATTGATTACATGAATGTAGTTCCAAAGTTTTTGAGATTCAACATTACAAACTTTGCTTATCGTGTCGGAAACATATAAATATTAAGTTTAAATTTGGTCGGAAATTTTTGGGTCGTCACAGCATGCAACAAATAACCCAAGAACATATTGGTGGGAAAGTTGGTAGACATCTTAATGTGCTTGACTTGAACCTTAATAAACGTACAAATCATGCCCTAATGGTTCAAGTCATGTATATCTACCTTACGACTACTTCCTTCCATTCTACGTGGCTTGACTTGAACCGAAAAGTTTGCACGAATCAATGTAATTACGAGTTCAACTAACCGTGAAAATACCATCATCCGCAAGTATTCAAGACGCGGAGTTCGTAGCTTCCGAAAGAAAAATAGAACTGATATCTTCCAACAAAGTGACCAAACCCAACGCATTACTTGTGTGATCAATTGGCCTCTTTCAATCCCAAAACCAATCCCCCTTCACGATCTGATCTGCCAACAAACAAGCTCCATTTTTGTCATTGTGAAACAAACGAATATATTTAACGTTTAGACACCCATTTCCAAGCCAATTGTTCTTCCAAAATCGTGTCGAGAGCCATTTCCAACCTTTTGTTTTAATGCGTTCACATGTAGAATAAGATCTCTTTTATCCTTATGATACAAAGAGATAATGTTATGCCATACTCCGTACCCTCGAATGCGATCAATATCTATACCTGCCGATGTACCATGTATAATTCTTATGACAAGCGCCCACATTGACCTATCATTCGTTAAAACCTCTAAACCCAATTGAGTATTAGAGCATGATTAAACGCCCATAGACTACCAATCTACCATCTCCCTGTTGGAAATAGGAGGTTATGTATATTATTTGTGGGAGAGATGATTGATGATTTAGAAGTTTGATTGATCTTGAAAACTCTTCTTTTATTGCTTATTGAATTGCTTTTTTGCTTGATTACAAATGAGGGGTGAAGCCCTCTATTTATACTACTCAATGGAGTAGTCTAGATCACTCCATCATCTACTACTATCTAGATATTTCCTAGTATTTCTAGACCTAGATATTTTACAAGATTATTCTACACACATTCTACACACTTTCACTACTACATATTACAAGAAGCTTCTACATAATGGGCTATAATCTTGATCCAAAATATTTGTATACTTGCAAGCCCATATCCAAAACACATAGCCCAAAATCAAGTTTAACTTCCAACAGCCCCCCTTAAACTTGATTTCGTCACTCCGAGCATATTCCGTAATCTCTGAAATGTCTCGTGTTTTAGGGGCTTTGTGAAAATATCAGCAACTTGGTCAAGTGACTTCGCGTACTTTATCTGCACCTCTTTATTTGTAACACACTCCCTGATGTAATGGTATTTCGTATCGATGTGCTTGCTTCGATCATGGAAGACTGGATTCTTTGCTAGAGCAATCGCAGACTTGTTATCCACATATATCTCCGTAGCTTCCTTTTGAAAAAACTTAAGCTCATTTAGTAACTTCCTGAGCCATATTGCATGACAGGTGCACGATGTTGCTGCTACAAACTCGGCTTCACACGTTGACAGAGTCACAATGGGTTGCTTCTTCGAGCTCCATGTGAACGCCGTATCTCCCATATAGAACACGAAACCACTCGTACTCTTACGATCATCTATGTCTCCAGCCCAATCACTATCACTGTATCCAACTAGCTTGAAGTGATCAGAAGGTGAATAAAACAGGCCATAGTCAATCGTACCTTTGATGTAGCGAAGTATCCTCTTCGCCGCCTTCAAGTGATTTATTGTAGGTGCTTCCATGTATCGACTTACTAGTCCAACTCCGTAGAGAATATCTGGCCTCGTGCAGGTTAGGTACCTCAGACTTCCAACCAAACTCTTGTATTGTGTTGGGTCCACCAAGTATCCTTCATCATCTTTTGACAATTTGAGATTGCGATCCACCGGTGTGCTCATTGACTTGCAGTCATTCATCTTAAACTTCTTGAGCACCTCATTCGCATAACCTTCTTGGGATATGAATATTCCTTCTTTCTTTTGTTTTACCTCGATCCCAAGATAGTAAGCCATAAGTCCAATGTCGGTCATCTCGAACTCCCGAACCATTGCTTTCTTGAACTCCTCAAACATTTTGGGATTACTGCCAGTGAATATCAAGTCATCCACATATAGGCACACAATCATAACATCTCCTTCCTTGCTTACTTTGGTATAGAGAGCATGCTCATGTGGGCATTTTGTAAAGCCATTCTGTTGGAAATACTTGTCTACCCTGCTATTCCATGCTCGAGGCGCTTGCTTCAACCCATATAAGGCCCTTTTCAATTTCAGCACCTTATTCTCTTGGCCTTTCACGATGTATCCCAAAGGTTGTTCTATATAGACTTCTTCTTCTAAGTGGCCATTAAGGAACGCGGATTTGACATCCATTTGATAAATCTTCCAATTATGCTGAGCCGCAAGTGAGATTATTAATCTTATAGTTTCTAGACGAGCGGCGGGAGCAAATACTTCTTCATAGTCTATGCCAGCTCGTTGACTATATCCTTTCGCCACCAACCTTGCCTTGTATCTTTCAACTTCACCTTTGGAATTCTTCTTGGCCTTGTACACCCACTTTACACCAATAGCCTTATGCCCTTTTGGTAGTGTAGCAAGATCCCACGTATCATTCTTCTCGATTGCTTGAATCTCCTCGTCCATGGCACGTTTCCACTTTTGGCTTTTTGCTGCGTCTTTGTAACTTATTGGCTCACAATCGGCAAGAAGGCAGAACAATGATAGATCCTCCATAGGCTGTGTTACCTCGTACAACTCCTCAATGCTCCTTGTGTGATGTTGTAGCCTACTTGATTCTCCTCCTGATGTTGATGTCACTTCATTAGGTGTAGTGGTTGGAGTACGTGGAGAGTGCGGAGATGGTGTACTAGAAGGTTCTTGAACTTCTAGATATTCTTCGTTCCTTGCAGTACTTTCGAATGGATAAGGGAGAAAGTCGTAGTTCTCCTCTTCGGGAACATTCCAATCCCATGTTGCTTCTTCATCGAACACCACATCTCGACTTGAGATTACTTTACCGGTCTTGGGATTGTATAACTTGTAACCCTTCGAACTTGAGTCATAGCCCACGAATATGAGTTTCTCGCTTTTATCATCGAGCTTCGTCCTCTTCTGATCTGGCACACGAGCATATGCCACACTTCCGAACACTCGAAGGTGTGAGATGCCGGGCTTCCTTCCACTCCAAGCTTCAATGGGCGTTTTGTTCTTGACGCTTCTAGTGGGCGAGCGATTTGCTAGATAGATCGCACAGTCCACTGCCTCAGCCCAAAACTCCTTAGGCATCCTTTTGCTCTTTAACATACTCCGAGCCATATCAAGAATGGTCCTATTTTTTCTTTCCGCAACACCATTTTGTTGTGGTGAATACTGAAGTGTTAGAGGACGTCGTAACCCATTGTTGTCGCAAAATTCCTTGAATTCCTTGGATGTGAACTCTCCTCCACGATCGGATCTCATTGCCTTTATGGTGAGACCACTTTGATTCTCCACAAACGCTTTAAACTTCTTGAACATTCCAAAAGCTTCCGACTTTTCTTTTAGAAAATAGACCCATGTCTTTCGACTAAAATCATCAATGAATAGAAGAAAATATCTATTTTTACCAAAAGACGGTGGGCTTATGGGTCCACACACATCCGTGTGAATAAGTTCTAGAGGTTTCTTCGCTCTACTAGAAGCTTCTGTTGGAAAACTGTTTCGGAAGTGCTTTCCTAGAAGGCATCCTTCACATATTTGATCCGGATGATTAATTGGAGGCAAACCCTTCACCATTCCTTTACTTGATAATAATTTTAACCCTCCAAAATTTAAGTGCCCGTATCTCATGTGCCAAAGCCAAGAATTATCTTTGAAACATGCTTTTAAACATCTTGGAATGTCATGTTGAATATTTAGCATGAACATCCTATTCGTTGACATTGGCACCTTAGCAATCAAACCTCCTTTTTGGTCTCTTAAAGAAAGAGTACGATTTATCATGTGAATATCATAGCCTTTCTCTAAGAGTTGTCCAATACTCAGTATATTCATCTTCATATTAGGCACATAATACACGTTAGAGATAAATTGATGCCTTCCATTTTTCAAGCGGATGAGAATCTTACCTTTGCCTTTAACTGGGACTTTAGAGGAATCTCCGAAGGTGATATTTCCACTAATTACCTCGTCTAACTCCACAAACATGTTTTTGTCACCGCACATATGGTTGCTTGCACCCGTGTCGAGATACCACAAATTTGATTCTCCGTTATCGTCACCTTTGCATGCTAGTAACAAAGTGTTTTTCACGGCTTCGGTATCTTCTTGCACTAAATTTGCTCTTTCTTGCACGTAATTGTTTGATTTCTCGCATTCCGAGGCATAGTGGCCAAATTTATGACAATTATAGCATTTGGTTTGAGAATTGTCATACCTTGGCCTTCTACTTGTGTAGCCTCTCCCGCGACCTCTTGTCGGGTGAAAATCTTGACTTCTTTCTTCATTTTTATAAGAACTATAACCTCCACGTTTGGAATATCCTTGCCCTCGTCCTCGGCCACGTACTTGACCACGACCTCGTTGACTCGGTTGATGAGTCTTTTCACTACTCTCTTCCTTGAAAGACAGTTTTGATTGTAAAGCTTGCTCCAAAGGCTCCTTATTTTTCTTATTGAACCTCTCTTCATGGGCTTGTAGTGAACCCATGAGTTCATCGATAGTCATTGATTCTAGATCTTTAGATTCTTCGATGGCTACGACTATATAGTCGAATTTCGAATCTAATGATCTAAGAATCTTCTCAATGACTCTTACATCACTTAGAGTTTCACCATTCCTCTTTAATTGATTGACAATCGCCAAGACTCTTGTAAAATAATCGGAAATTGATTCTGAGTCTTTCTTATTTAAGGATTCGAACTCACCTCGTAGTGTTTGTAGTCGAACCTTTTTCACCTTTTCAACTCCCTTGTGAGAATTCTCCAAGATCTCCCATGCTTTCTTGGCGGTGGTTGCACTTGCAATTTTCTCAAAAGCTCCATCATCTACACTTTGTTGGATGATGGAAAGAGCCTTTTGATCGTTCGTCTTCATTAATTTTTTCTCCTTGCCGAGATGACCTTTTTCTGCAGGTTCCTCATAGCCTTCCTCCACAATCTCCCATAAGTCTTGTCCACCTAGGAAGGTCTTCATTTGGATGCTCCATCGATCATAATTATCCTTTGTGAGGCGAGGAAACGTGATGACATTGTTGGCCATCATCTTGTCGAACCAAGCTCTTGATACCAATTTGTTGGAAATAGGAGGTTATGTATATTATTTGTGGGAGAGATGATTGATGATTTAGAAGTTTGATTGATCTTGAAAACTCTTCTTTTATTGCTTATTGAATTGCTTTTTTGCTTGATTACAAATGAGGGGTGAAGCCCTCTATTTATACTACTCAATGGAGTAGTCTAGATCACTCCATCATCTACTACTATCTAGATATTTCCTAGTATTTCTAGACCTAGATATTTTACAAGATTATTCTACACACATTCTACACACTTTCACTACTACATATTACAAGAAGCTTCTACATAATGGGCTATAATCTTGATCCAA
Source organism: Rutidosis leptorrhynchoides (assembly GCF_046630445.1). Classification (NCBI taxonomy): domain Eukaryota; kingdom Viridiplantae; phylum Streptophyta; class Magnoliopsida; order Asterales; family Asteraceae; genus Rutidosis; species Rutidosis leptorrhynchoides. The sequence continues at coordinate 34,404,420 of NC_092340.1, forward strand.
AATATTTGTATACTTGCAAGCCCATATCCAAAACACATAGCCCAAAATCAAGTTTAACTTCCAACACTCCCAACCCTCCATTGTCCAAAGAAGCTAAAGCTTCTTCTCATTTAATACAATTAATCTTCATAATACTCTCAAACTCGTTAATCACAGATTTCGAACTTATAAAAAGAGAAAGAAAGTAAATGTTGAGTTTCCCATTATCGATTTAACTAACATTAGACGACCACCTATCGATAACAAATTTGAATTCCGACATGAAATTCGTATCTAGAAACGATCAATAAGAACCTTCGAACTAGCCACCCGATTCACGGTATTACCCATCAGTAGGCCAAAATAATCAAATGGGAACTCTCCCCTTTGGCAACTTGTACAACGAGTGAAAATGTCCACCTCCCCAACTTGTACTCCGACTCCATACAAGTTAGATTTACTAACGTTAACCTTCAAGCCTGAAAAGCTGTAAAAAGTACCGAGGACACTCATAATGTTATCCAAACTGTTTTTATTCCATTTCGAGATAATAAGAACGTCATCAGTATATAACAGATACGAAATCGTAACGTGATGTTTACCAACTTTCGCACCGATATGTCCTTGTTGACATTATCTTTCAATATAAGATGTAACCTTTCCATAATGAGCAAAAATTGGAGAGGGCCAAGCGGGTCTCCTTGCCTTAGTTCACGATGAACCTCAAATTCCAAGGACGGGCTTTCATTAGCTAGAATAGAACTCCTAGCCGCTGTTACAGTCATTCTTAACCAGGCGCGCCATTTATTACCAAAACCTGATAGCTCCGACATATGATTTATAAATCCCACTATACGGAGTCATATGTTTTCTAGGATAAATTTTATTAAATTTACCTTGAATATTATTATGGCAAAAGTAACGTTTATCAAATCTATCTACTGTATAAATTCATATGGACATTATTTAAATGTCTTTAAGACCATCTTTAACAATGATGGGCAAAAGTGGTGTGTTGAGGGTGAGGTGGAGTGTTTGGCGGGCGTGCTAGCAGTTTGGTAAATAATAGCGTGGTGTATTGAGTGACGTGTTAGGTGATGTGTTAAAATATGATTGAAAGTTGAGTAAAAAAGGGGGCCACATTTTTGTCCCGTGCTACTAGTCATCACGCCTGGTGAGCACGCCTCCAACACACACCACTAGGGCGCGTGTTGGCTCTAAAAAGGTGGCAACAAGCCACCGTTAAAGGTGGCCTAACGTTTAACCAAATGATATGTGAGAATCACATCTATCAAAAGGTTATTGGTTTAAACTTATCTAGGGAAGTACATGTTTTGTGTGTAAGATTTATTTGTCAGATTTGATTTTTCTATTATATTTATTTATTATTATTATATTATATTTATAAATTTATAAATTTATTATTATTATTATTATTATTATTATTATTATTATTATTATTATTATTATTATTATTATTATTATTATAATAAACTTAAAAGTATTAAAACTTACAAAAAATTAGTGGGAAGCCTAGAGACAATCTGGGCCCCCACACCTCTAGCAATAGCAAAACCTATCCTAGTAAAAATATGAGCAGCAGCACCGGCACCAATATCTTGCGCCATCGAACTCTTCTGAACCCGCTTTAGCAAAGAAACAGCATCCTTTTCTAATTCCCCAAGAGAAGAAAATGAGAAAGGAATGAAACCATAACCAATCGCCTGACAGCTAGATTCGTACTTGACCCGCTTCCGACGAGCCGCATCAACCACAACACGTCCAGGAACAAAGTCAGAAAGCCCAGACTGTGTCAAAGGAGAAGACCCTGTCAAGTCAACACAAACATCGCGACCACAATCCCAGGAATAAAGTAACACATCTGCAGGTCTGAGGGCCCTGTCGTTCCCTCCAGACAACCCAATGTCAACCTCCTTTCTCGCTGAAATCCCAGATCGATAACAAACATCAACAAGGGAATCCCGAACAACATTATGTCGATGCTTAATACCCACCATACCAGCACAAGACACCGCGTGATCCCCGAAAATATCCCCAGTAAAAACCCTTGAACAGGCAGAGCATGCCGTCGAGATAGAGAACAATGGAACACCCAACCGGTAGCACAACACACATCGGTAAGTCTTTGCGTTCATCGTCTGACCCAACCCCAAAATAGGGACTGCCCTTAGCCAAGTAGAGGTGTGATCACCCTGCTGCGATTTCCATAAGGCCGATTGTCGGGGAGATAATGAAAAAGTGGATTCTGCAGAAGCGGTAACCTTTGTGAAATAAACATCTGCCAATTTCTTCATGAGTATGGGGGCAGCGACCTCACTCTGATTACCTAAAATATCAAACCCAACCGTTTTATTAAACAGACCCAATGCATCTTCAAAAGCACGACCAAGACCAACAATACCCGCATGACGTAGGAGCTTGGTCTGCAACCCAGCAGACTGTAATCGAGAAGCCAGAAAAGCATAATGACGAACATCTCCCTCAGAATAAACACCAAGCCCTCCAAATGCAAATGGCAAGGTGGCAAGCCGCCACTGCCAATCACCAAACCCAGGCCCTGAAGCAGTAACAATACGCTCCAAGGAAGATCGAAGGGCTCCATCGAAAGCGCGTTGAGCCGCCTCAAATATACTAGGAGGACAAGTACGCAAGGTAAAGTAGAGTTTAGAAACTCCCGTACATGCCCTAAGCAACAACAACTCACACTGAGGATCATCAAGCTTAGCAACCTTATCCATAAGCGCAATGGACTTGGTCACCCTTTGCATCACCAGTTCACTACTAAAACCAAGATCGGAACTTGCGGGGGCCCCAAGCAACTTAACACCATTTAAAGGTCGAGCAATATTAGGAGGAAAGACACCTACTTGCCTGCTGCGAGGGTCCTCCGTAGGCCAGAAAATTTCTGTTTTTTCAACGTTGAGATGAAGCCCAAAACGAGGCCCATCGCCCATAATCAAATGCAAAACCTTCCCCACCACCAAAGTGTCCCCAATAATAGTGCCATCATCCAAATACCACGCCTGAAGACAAACCTCAAAATTATCTCTGATTTTAGAAACCAAGGGTTGTAAGACCAAAGCAAAAAGTAGCGGACCAAGGGGATCACCCTGTTGCACCCCCTGAGAAGACCATAAGGTGTGGTTCCCATAATACAATCTTGCTGGATTAGAGTAGCAAAATTCAACCCACTGAGAAATGCTCGGACAAAGGCGGCGAACTTCATGTAACATGAACGTACGATCAACAAGATTGAATGCATTTTGAAAATCAACTAATAACATAGAGAGGCCAACATCAGAGCCACGATCCTCAATCAACCGATTCACAGCATGAAGAATAGCCTCACTACCTGAAGAAACACCAACACCAAATTGAAGACCATCGAAGTAACTTCCCAAAGACTGGCCAACCATAGCAGCGCCAACCTTCGAAACAAGACGTCACCAAACAGTACCCACAGCTATAGGACGAATACCACCGCCAGGCTTGACAAGCGGTGTGAGGGGAGCACTAGCTATATACCCTCCTAATTCCATAGGGCACCTTCCAGCTAGAAAGAGATTAACGACCCCGGTAATAGAGCCAACCAACTCATCTGAGACTGCCACAGCAGCACCACTCAAGCAGCACCACTCAAGCAATCCATAAGGTGTTGTGCACGTAAACCATCCCTACCACATGATGTGCCCCGAGGAAAACTTTTAATCTGGCCCAAAACAACAGCAGAAGTCGTAACGAGGTGTAGGTGATCAACCGGCATATCAGGCAAGGATGGAGCTATAGAAGAAGGATGCTTAGACAGCAAGTCCGCCAGCGTGGCGTCATTATAAGGAGCAACGCCTGATGAAGAAAGAACACGAGCTGCAGCGGTGTAATGGCCATCACAAATCTTCCTACGACACTGCTTAATATTACGCTCTTCCAAATCAAGGACCTCATCATCAGCCACTGACAACATAGGAGAATCCTCTGCCAAAAACTCCCTCACAAGCTGTAAACTTCCACCCGCTGTCCCCCAAGAGCAAATAGCACGGGAATTATTATTATTATTGTAAAAAGAAATTGACATCAAAATTGAAAATTGACAACAATATATATACATATTACGGAGTAATATTTTTGTAAAAAAAAAAAAAAATGTAAATTGAAAAACAGAAAACAATGTGCGAAACACAAATGCAACAAGTTGTTGCTACAAATAACGTAAAGATGAAATTTGGTAGAGAAAAAGAGAAGCCTGTTTTTCCCAAAAGTGTCAACAAAGTAAATAGACGAAGGGAAGGTGGAATATGAGCCGTAGAATCTGAATTACCTGTAACAACTTTCGTATAACGTTAAGGGGTAAACTCAATTTACCCCGTGGGTAAAATCCTCAATTAAATGTCAAAGTGGTCCATTTTTTAGTCAAAGATATCCCGTTACGAATTACCACCATGTCCCTAACCGTTAATGTGGTCCTCTTTTTTACTAATTGGATTCGATGAAATCCCGTTTTAGCTTCTTAATCCACATCCAATTTTCTCCTATACTAATTCTAAATTAATTTTAATTAATATTAATATATTAATATATGCACCCCATAATAATTAATTAAACGATTATTTACTTTTAGTGGGAAAAAAATATCATCGAACTTGTCAACAAAAAATTGACTATTTTTTATTAAGCTTTATAGAGACCGAGTTTGATGTCGTTGAATTATGAACAAACATTACCTTTTCAAATAATAATTAATAAAAAATAATAGCATACTCAAGATCATATTTTATGATAATTTGTACTCTTCTTAATTCAGATTCACCGTTTTATATCATTACAAAGCATATATGTAGTTACCATTACCATATAGTTTTATATTAAGGAGAGTTATCAGCGGAATTAAATTGATGGTAAAAATGAAAGCAAAAGAATAATGTTCTACCTTCATTTTATATCTAAAGGCCATGTACTCCGTAATTTGCTCGGTATTATATTTAAGTTTAAATACTGTTTGATAGCAGTAAAAAACAAAATTAAATCGAATTTTACAGAATTAAAGAAAGAAAAGGTGAAAAAAGAATCTTTTTGAGCAAATAGAGACTGTCATCTATGTATTATTCCGTACATTGTAATTTTTCTGATTTCACAAAAATTAAATTCCAGTTTATATAAATTTGAAAGTTTGATAATTTAGTTGAATAAAAGTTTTTTTTTTTTTAAGTGTGTCAGGCAAGCACACTGGATCAACAGTGCTGCACCTGCTATAGTTGAATGGAATCTATCATTCTCTCTCACACACAACACATAGTAACACACATTTTCTCTCTAAAAACACCCATCACTTCAATCATCAAGAACAGAACTCAATGAAAACAAACCATAAACAGAAAATTAAACAAGCTCGATCATTTTCTCAAGTTGTTTCTCATTTCAATCAAATCAAATCATCAATTACACCAAAAATAATAATTAATGAGCCAACAACCATTAACTACTACTCATAAATAAATATAACCAAAATATAAATAATAATATCTATGTACGAAAATTACTGTACAAGTTGATCCAGCTGCCAAAATAGTTGTCGTACTGACTGTTTTATGAGTCACCGTAATCACGCCAACAAACAAGCATTGTGACACAACGTCGCATGATGTAGAATCTAGCTCGTTGTTCCTTAACAAGACGAGCACATTTTCTGGTGAAAGCGCACCTTCGATGGTTGTCGGATGAAGAACGGCTTCTTGAGATGCTGTTAGTGCTTTTGTTTTTTGAAAGTTTGAAGTTTTGGTCTAAGTAAGTGAGGTGTTGTGGAACAGATGTCGGTAGTGGTGTTGTAGAGGAAGACATTGTTGAATGTTTGTTTGTTTGTGGGAGATGGGAATCAAGAATTTAGAAATGGGTTTGAGTTCGAGTTCGGGTTTGGGTTTGGGTTCGGGTTCGGGTTGTGAAGAATAAAGAAGAAAGTGGTATTGAAGGGAGGGGTAAAACAGGGGGTGAGTATTTATAAAGGGGGGGAGGAAGTGAGTGAGGAGTGGCAGGAGTGTGTGGCAGTGGGTATCACCTGGCTCTATCCTTCACAGACCCCTTTCACCACTTTTTTTATTTTTTATTTTAATTTTAATTTTAATTTTAAATTTAAATTTAAATATCTATCTACTATCTATTTTATAAATTTTATCTATATTAAAAATATAATATAGATGTGTTTAGTTCCTTGACTAATTTAACATTAATCAATCTCGGGTTGGAGACTTCACGGGTTAAAACTATTCGATACAACTATAATGTAATATAAATATAACCAAGTTAAATAAATAATTTAACTGAACCTAAATTTGTAATACATCGAAACTAAATTATCTGGACTACTTTCGTTTCAATTTAATTATATATATATATATATATATATATATATATATATATATATATATATATATATATATATATATATATATATATATATATATATATAACCAAGTTAAATAAATAATTTAACTGAACCTAAATTTGTAATACATCGAAACTAAATTATCTGGACTACTTTCGTTTCAATTTAATTGTCCACGGTGAAATTTAATTGTCCAAAGTTAAACTATTGACTATGAGTGTTTTTGATAAAACTATCTAGTAACTAAAATTGATAGTTGGATTGAAAGTTAAACCATGAGTAACGCAACCGTGTTAGACCGTCAGTGCACCCAACACGCCATTAGCACGCTGCTAGCGCGGCGTGTTGGTGAGTTTCAGGCGAGGCGTGCTAGAAATTCATACGGAGAGGAAGACCGTGTGTTTAGCTCAAACTGGCAACGTGTCTTCATGTGGTTGGTGGGTCGTTTGAAAAATTGCAACGGATAGTCCCTGTATTTAATTGCAATGGATAGTCCCTGTACAGAAAAATCTTCACCAAATGGACACAATCACCAAGGCGGAACGTGTGAAAGCCGCATTCGAAGCCAAATTTTTTTTGTCAGCCTTAGACATTTAAAGCATACCGAACCCGAAGAAAAGGAAACGTTGCATGAAGAGGAAGAAGAACTTGTTCGAAGAGTATGACGACTTAATTAAGTTGCCGGATGAGGACGACGAGTAGTTTAATAATATTATTGTATTGTTCAATTTTTAGGACTTTATAAAATAAAGTAACTTTAGAACTTTTAATTATTGTAATTTTTTATTTTAAGACCTTTTAATTAAATGTACTCATATTATTAATTTTAATTTTAGTGTGTTTTATTAAATTAATTTGTTTTCATAATTATAAAATAATAATATAACTAATTAAACAAAATAAAAATTAAAATTATTTTATAATAAAGAAAAATGAAAAAGAAATAAAAAAATATCCTACCCCTACCCATCAACACGCCACTCAACACGTCACCTATTATTTACCAATTTACCAGCACGCCCATCAAGCACACACCCCTACTGAGCAACACGCCAACACGCTCATTAGAGTTAAAATGGTCTTAGAGCTAATATTAAATATAAGTGTTTAATAAATAATTTGTAGTTTAAAGATTTTTTTTTTTTTTTTTTTTTTTTTTTTTTTTTTTTTTGAAAAGCCACAAAAATTATTTCACTACTATAGCATGATACATGAAATCACAGACTACAATTCTGGGAATACTAGTATATGGAACAATATACAATCAAAGGAGACAAGGACACTACAACTTGAGACTAACAGGAGCAACTATATACTATGCTACATTAAGGTTAGGCATGATCATCATATGAACTCGGATTCAAGAGCCATTGACACCATTCCATTGAGCTTTTCCTTGATCTTCTCGACACCCATTCGAACGTCTTAATCTGGATTTCGTTTAGGGTCACTGGACCATTACCCTTCTTTCTTTGGAATAGAGTGAGATTTCGATTCCGCCAAATCATATATCCACACACTCATTTGATTGCTTGCCATAGAATAGATGTCTGATTGGAGTTTGAATTCCCAAGAGAACCATTAAACATGTCGTCTAGCTGCGAGTACATTGATCGGTTGGTGTTCCACCATCTAAATACACGATCCCACACATCCTTTGCAAACGAACAATGAATGAAACTGTGTTCAACCGTTTCTATGTCGTTGTTGCAAACCAGACAACGCACCGAATCGAGATCCACACCCCTTTTGTCGAGCTCGACTTTAACCGGTATGCTTCCTTGTTTAACCCTCCCCACGAATATGCTTATTTTTTGTGGAATGATACGCAATCGAGCTGTTTCCATGGGCACATCCGGAATCTGCAAAAGTTTCGAATCAATGATTTTAGATAATACATACGATGAGAAGCAGCCATTCGACTGTAATTTCCATGACCACTTGTCTGATTCGCCATCCATGAAAACAAAGTTTGAAAGCAAGGTGTTGAGATTGGTTAATTCTGTGAGAGTTCTTCCTGATGGGGGACGCGTCCAACCCCATGTTGTTGTACAATTCGCTCCATTTTTAATAAGTCTATCCTTGAGCATCACATCTACCTTTGATTCCAGCTTGAAAAGTCTAGCATACTTTACACTAAGTACCTCATTATTTAGCCATCTATCCGACCAAAACATTGTATCATCACCTTTGCATACAATCTTGACAAACGAGTTAGTGAAAGGAATGTCTAAATCATTTATACACGTTCCAGTTTTGCTAATAGTTTTCCATGTCGAACCCATGCCGGAATAGCGATTAAGGTTTTAAAGACCCAAACCCCCATCCCGCCCGTATATGCTTTTAATGATCTTGACCCAAAAAACATTCTTATCATTGTAGAACCGCCACCACCATTTCCCTAGTAAAGCCAAATTTTTAGCTTTGGGCGACCCAATGTTTAACTAGCATATACGGACATTAAGTAAATGATATAAAGAGTATAACAAAAGTGGTAATAATATTATTATTATTATTGTAACTTATATAAACTCATAACCTTACAAAAATAAGTTTTATTTTTAGACGTTTCAATAAAATAATTTTTGACCTTTTAACATATGAATAGCTCAACATGTTTATAATAGTTGTAACTGTCACATTATTCAACATGGATATTTTAACTTCGAACACTTTTTGATTCTATGCTTTTTCAAAACATGTAGCCACATGTCCAATTTAAAAATCCTGCCGAATAAGTTTAGCTAATCATGAAAATTGATTAGAATGACTTTCCCGAAAGGTTTTCATCAATCTAGGTGATGAATTATACAATTTCTGCCAATTGTCGACTTGTAACCGAATATCTTTTGAGAAGTTATACATTATCAAACTATGCTCTATTGTTTTTAAATCATTGTCACAAATAGGGCATCAAATCGTAAGTAGATCAATTTCACGTTTATCGAGCTCGTTTCGAACCGGTACTCCGGTAGTCTTTGCTTTAGAACTCTCCACACAAAGACTTCTACCTTTTGGTACTGGATTATTACTTATAGTGTTCATATTAGAAGCGAAAGAAGCAAACAATTTATCATTGAGAAGGGTTGATAATTTCCTGACCGAGAATAAGTTGTTGCTCGACAAACTGTAGTTCGCCAAACTCCATTGCCATTGATCTTTTTTCCTTGCTCGACAAACTGTAGTTCGCCAAACTCCATTGCCATTGATCTTTTTTCCTGCGATCACATTCAAACAAACGAATCAGATTGTACAGTTCCTCAAGTTCTCTGTAGGTGCATCCCACATGTGCTCTCTCCCATGACCATCTTCCGTTGTTGCAAGTCTCAATCTATTCAATTCTATATTTAATCGTCACCTCTTTGTTAACTTCAAGCATAAACATTCGAGCGTATTTCTCCTTCATAATATGTCCGCCAATCCAGTTATCACTCCAAAAGCTTGTGTCATCCCCGTTTCCAATAACTTTGGTGAAAGAACTCGAGAATGAAACTGTTGGTCCCTTGATAAACAACATGAGTATTGTAGAGGGGGTGAATACAATTCTTTTAATTAACTTAACAGTTAAGACACGGTTTAGTATTCAAGCAAGTAAATTAAATAGAGTCAAAGGTAATTTTTCAACGGTTTATTCTTTATTGATTAAATCATAAAGAATTACAACTATCCTCGGTGGAATGATAGTTGGTTGATACAGATTTACCTAAGTATAGCTACAGAGGGTTTTCTAAGCTATTACACGTTTTGGACTCTAAATAGACAAACTCACACCACTAGTTGTTACAATAGTGGATACATCAATTTATAGTAGTCCTAATGACCGTGTAATTGTTCTATTGTCCACTGGTACATAGGATGTCTGTACTTGTGGAGACAACTACATCAGAGAGTGTGCTCTCCTCTTTCCTCTTTAGTAGCTATTTGCAAGAACACCACAATTCGTTTTGGCACCACTATGTGATTAAACAAATAGAATGTTGTGTTCCCTAGGCGTTGACAAAGAATAACACATGTCTGCACATGCGTTAAACTTCTGCATTCCCACGTGGTCTTGTAAGGTCACTTGTCAGCCGCCGACACGTGTCCTTTCTTGTTCAACTTTGTCTTTGACTTCTGTTGAATAGTACAATTGATGTAGACCACTCAGAAAATCACTATGCTTATAATGGAGCATAGCTGTCTTGTGTAGTAAGCTGCATTCCAGCTATGCTGGTTCTTCATTGCTGAGTCACTTGATATTCTTGAATTGCTGGGTACACATCCTGTGCTAATTTGAAGAATACTATCTACCTTGTGCTGGTAGACTAGGCAGCATACTGAACACTTGACACAGCAAAATCTGCTGTCTATACATAAACAAACTTGTGCTGGCTGCACATAACATTTTAGTGCAAATAAATTCTGTTTTGTCATAATTAAATCCTTAATTATTTTGGGGACTCAAAAATCTCCCCCTATTTGATGATGACAAAACCTATGACATAAAGAGAAAACACTAAAGCCAGCACTAAGGGACCTAATGAAAAATAGGCAGTAAATTTGTCCCTTTTTAGTTTGTTTTGGGATCTTTTGCTGAGTTATCTATATCTTATAAACTGATATGATTTTGCAGATAGACTCATTTCATTTTCATTACAGCAGAGTATATATACAAACATTTATAAAATAGTATAATGAAAGATGAAATAACAAAAGATACAGTTAATTACAAGAAGGCTATCTATCTTTATCTTTATCTTTATCTAGTTCATCACCAGATAGCTCTTCTTCCTTTACTTTGAGGGCTGCCCAGGCTTCAGGGAATAGGTAAGGTAGCTCAGCAGAGTCATACACTGGAATTTGAGGGGGTAGAATGATGGGATCTCTCCTTCGTGGACCTGCACCAATAGACTTCTTCCTTTTAGGCTTTTGAGAGAGAACTTCTTCTACATTCACTACTGGTGCATTCCCATACTTTACTGCTTTGTTGAAGAGCTCTTGAAGTTCAGGTTTCAGTGTATCTTTAATACCACTTTTACCTTTACCAATAAAGTACTGCAGTATCTCCATCCATTCACTGAATCCTAAGGATCTTAGATCAGTGTAATCTACCCTCTCATGAGCATTATTTTCCCTGCTGACACTGAAGGCCCTTTTCGTGCCTTTGTGCACCTTGATGATTTTGCTAGGATTGGATCTTCTAGTCATCACATCACCATACTTGCTCCTATAGTAATGATCAGATAGCTCTATTGTTCGTTCAGTTTCTATAGGAGCTACAGTAGGTGCTTTCTCAGCTGATTCCTGTTCATCAAGTGCCTTATCCTGAGCTTTGACAATAGCTTTTGCTAACTTTAAAGATTCAGCTTCTTGTTGTCTGTTAGCAGCCAATTTGTCTTCTTCTTCCTTAAGCCTCAGCCTCTCAGGATATTCAGCATCATCCCTTATTTGCTGTTCAAGCTGAACCCTTGTAATATACTCATTAATCGTCATGTTTAGGGATTTTGCTGTAGCAATCAACTGTCTGCCTTCATCAGTAGTCATGGCATCACATTATTGCTTTAAGTCCATATCCAGCTGCAGAGCCTCATAAAAGAGAGCTTCCTCTTTATCATTATGTAGCCTTTGACCACTGTTATATAGATACACACCAACTTCAATGCTGAATTCCAAGGCATTGATGTAGAATTGCTGATCAAGTGGATGGTACAACAATCTGATTTGGCGTATCCTCTCAGGTATAGCTGCTGCTCTTTGTTTAAGCAGTTCAGGAACAGTGATCTCCAACCTGTAAGCCTCTCTTTCGTATGGATTCATCTTTCTTAAGCCTGGCTCTCCTTGTGCAGCTGAATCATCTTCCCAAGTAGTGTGTTTATCATTACGTTTTGGGGAAGATGAAGGATATTTGAAGAATGATTCTACTGTGCCAGAAGGACCCACGGGTTCAAAATCAGGTTCTTCCCGTATCCTATCAAAATAAGCAAGGGTCCGGGCAGGAATTGGTGATTGAATGAAGGTTGAACTCCCCCTACTCCAGACTGTGAAATCAGCAGCATCAACAGAATCAGTATCCTGGTTAGCACCCAGCTCATCCACCTTTGCTAGGTCTTCAACACTTGTTACACCCAGTAGCACACTTTTGGCTGGGTGTTTCAGTACCAGCTGACTAATTAGTATCAGCTGGCACAACTGCCACAGTATCTTCACCAGCTGCCTCAAATAAGGGCTCTTTCTTTAGGGGCTGATTATCCTTACGGGTAGATTTTACCCTTTGTTTATCGATTAGCTTGGGTTTAGCTGGTGGTTCTTGTGTTGATACTGGTTCTTGTGGAGGCATATAGGGAGTAATAGCAAGATACTCCCCCTCAATAACATCATCATCAAGGTTGATGACTTCTGCTGGCTGTTGTGGTGCAGCTGGCTGAGAAGAAGATGCTGGTCGAGAGGATTGGCTGGTTTCTAACATAGCATCCAGCCATTTCATGAATACATCAGCTCTAACTCCTCCTGAATCAGTAGATTGCAAATAATCTTGCATCTCTACAGGTGTCATTCTTTTAATCCTGTCTGCTCACTCAGAATACAGCTTTGCCTTCTTTTTATTATATTTCACCATGAACTTAGCATTTTGTTTTCGAGCATCTCTCTTGTATTTATTTATGATGAGCAGTTCATCATGAATATCCATCTTTTCAGGGTCTAGGCTTCTTCTATACTCAATTATGTGTCTTTTACGAGCAACATAGGCCTCCCATTTTGCATTAAAGGCATCGTTCAGTTCCTGTTGTCTCTTCTGATGCCTCTCCAATTTCCTTTTCATTTTTCTTTCGATCGTTTGAGAGATAACAAAAGATTCAGCAACAGCCAGTTCAGAAACATCACTGGGCTTACTGCCAGAACCAATATCATCCACAGATGTGGCAGACACACTGGGTTGAGATTCACCAGCAGTCTTGACATCTGCTTCAGTATGAGCGTTGCTGGGCTTAGTGCCAGTACCTTGATCAGCACCATCACCACCATCATCACCATATCTCCTTTGCTGCTTTGGAGCTTTTTCATGCTCATGCTCCCCCTCAGTTTGTTTTCTCTTTTTGTGCTTCTTAGATTTTTTCTCCCCCTTTTTGTCATCAGCAGGGGCAGAAGGATGGTTTGGGGAAACATGTGCATCAAGGTCACTATCTGACTCTGGAACAGAAAAGGCAAAGTTGTTCCAGTCAGCATCAGCAGGAGATAGATGGGCACCAGGATCCACGCCATATTGTCTGAGGCATAGGTTTGAAGAACGAATTTCATTCCTTGCAACACCCATGACCATTTGATTTACACTGGCCCTTACATCAGCTTGAAGAGCAGCCATGCGTTGCATTACCTCCACCATTTGAACATAAGCAGAGGCAGGAATCATTGTAGCCATTTGTTATTCCTGCAAATCCAACCTCTCTTATAATACCCTATTCTCCTCATTAAGAAAAAGAATCTTGCGATTAGTAGCATCAAGTTCAGCTTGAAGACGGGTAATATGATCAGCATATTCAATATGAGAGATGATTCATTTTTTTAAGATCCTCCTCTTCTTCATGGTGTTGTAAAATGGCATCCACCGCTAGATCTACAAAAGCACATACTTGTTTGAGCTGGGCTTCAATAGTGGACGTTGTAACATTCCCAGCTCTGCGAATGGCTTCAGTCATTCGATCAGTGAGAGTATCGCGGATGGTTCTCTGGATGTCTGGTGAGATTCTAGCTACAGTGCAATAGACAGCCAGAGTATAAATGACAGCCACCTAAGTAGGATCAAAACTACTGGTTGAGGGGCGATCACTAGCAGCTATAATAGAAGTACCTCCGTGGGGTGGTGGAGGTGGAAGGTCAGAGTCTGACTCATCACCATGATCACCACCATTTTTACCTTCACCCGAAGGTTTAGAACCACTGGTATCCTTTGCAGCATCATCATTATAATCATCACTGAGATCCACTGGTTTGTCCTTAGAGCCAGTCACATTATCATGAATGACTGGCTCGTCCTTACCAGTACCTTTATCAGCATCATCATCAGATGAAGAAGATGATGAGGAAGAAGCTGATGAATTAGAAGGCACTGGCGAATCAGGAACATTTTGCATGACACACTTACCAGTAGCAGGATCAATGATGAACTTGAGAGGTCTCCAAGTACCAGGCCATGGAGAAGCAGCTGGAGCCATACCAAAGTAATGGTAGTATGGCTACTCATTAATTTATTGTAGAGTGGCCAGCCTCTCATATACCTCTTCACGGGCTGGTTGGTCAAGCTGAGATAGTAGTTTAGTCAGCTCCTCCGTGGGTAACTTACTAGCTGAAACTAATGCAATTTGAGGATCCATAGTCAGCTGATCCACCAGCAAGGAAATCTTGGGAGTGATAGAGGCTCCTCTGTAAATGAATTTGGGCACAACTTCATATGGATCTGGTACCTGGCACACATACTTGGGCTTTTCACCAGAAACAGAAGCCGGAGTAGTGTCAGTAGTAGTTGTAGTAGATGTAGCAGCATCCATAGTGGGTTCCGTAGAACCAGTAGCAGCAGTAGGTGACTGTGCAGTAGGTGAAGAAGAAGTATCTGCAGCACCTTTAAAGAAAGTATCCGGTGTTGAATCAGAAACCTGTAGATTACCAGCAGGATCTACAGTAATAAATTGTCTCGATTGAAGATCAGCAACATCCGGAATACTAACAGAACCAGTGACATGTGCAGAATACACAGCATTTTCTGCAATAAGCTCATCAGTAAGCACCACGTCATCCTGGTCACCACTTGTAGTGATTTCCTCAGTAGCAACAGCTGGAGGAATAATAGTGGTAGAGCCAGTAACATCGGAATCAAGAATCTCCTTAACGATAGTATCAATAACTTTTTCAAGGGCAGGAGGAGGTTCCATTATCATCTCATCAACTACTTCAGAATAAGTAGTTGAGACAGCAATACTGGGAATATGAGGCGGAATAACAGCAGCAGTAACATCAGAAACCATCTCCTCATGACCAGTAGGAACAGTTGTGTGACGACCCGGAAATTTCTGACTAAATTTAAACTTAATCTTTACATGAGTTCGACACGATAAGCAAAGTATATAATGTTGAGTCTCGAAAACTTGGAACTGTGTTCATGTATACGTTTGACCTTGACTATTCCCGACGAATCACAAACAATTGTTTGTAAATAAAATATGTATATATAGATGTAAAGTATATGTATATTAACTTAAAATTATCATTGTCATTTAAAAATATTATTATCATTACTTTTATCACTAATCTTATTATTATAGTTAGTATTATTAATATTATTAGAAAATAATACAATTTATTATTAATATCGTTAATAATACTATTATTATCATTTTATGGTTATTTTTATTATTTAATTATTATTATTATTGTTAATTTGATTATTAATAGTATTATTATTATTTCTATTATTAATAATATTAGTATTTTTATTAATTCTAATATTAATAAATGTATTATTATTATTATTATTATTAATGAATTTATAGTTATTTATTATTAACATCATATATATATATATATATATATATATATATATATATATATATATATATATATATATATATATATATATATATATATATATATATATATATATATATATATATATATATATATATATATATATATAACAGTTGATGTAAATTAGTGAAGTCAGTCACATATCCCTTTCAACCTTTACAAATTTTTGTTTCTTGATAATTATTGATATCAGTTTCGTATCAATCAAATACAGTTCATTGTCTGTGTATCATTTTTCCTTCTAATTGATTCCTCATGTCTAAATTCTATTAACCATCAAAATCAATCTTCGAAATTTAAGAATATAGGAAAGTTAGAATATATCAAGAACCACCACCAAGAACAATATCCATCTCTCTCTCTCTCTCTCTCTCTCTCTCTCTCTCACTTCACTTCTTTCTTCTTCGTGACCTATCTTCATCACCATGAAACCACAACCAACACTCTTGAAATAATCACCACAACTACATCAACAAGCACTCCTTTAAGCTACCACTTTCGACTACTGAAGACAACCGGTCACCATCACCGTACCACCACCCTTCTATATATATTTCAATGTAAGTCACAAACTATTAACCTTATATCTTTCTGTTGCAAATAGTGAATCACCACCATCATAACAACCGTCACCCATCCACCTCTAACACTACCACCTTTGACACCGCCACTACTATTATTTTCTCTGCTACTATAAATATATTTTTGTTGTAACCCAAAACCATCACCACCATAAACCATAAACAACCATCATCTCAACATTAAACACCACCAACTATTTCGCTTCTGTTGTGCAACATTAAAATCAGCCATCAACATTACAAACTAATTATTACTGCTCGATTAACTGTTATAACCTTTGAGTTCCTGTTTCGTTCTAAAAACTGCACCTACATATTCTCGTTTTGCTCAGAAAAATACACCCAACACGATCGTAAACAGCCCCTGTAACCCCATGATCACTATTATATGACTTGCTATTGTTCGAAGCCTGTTTCCGCTGCTGTACTTTTCTGCCTTTCACTTGCAACTAATGATTTCATTATTTATTTTATTATTTTTTTAACACCGACACTCTCTATACAATACCCCACTTGCCAATGTTTTAGCTAGTGGAGAAAATACTAAAGTATAATGCTATTCGATTGCTATATCAGACGAAAATATGAGGGACAAGTCAAATTATAGTGGCCGACATTTATTACCTTTTAAATTAGTGGAGTGGTTGTTTATTTGAGGGACCAAATTCGAATTCTCTGATTTGGAACCATACTTATGCTATACAGTTAATGACATATGATCGGTTCTAACTTGGGTCGAGAACACAATCCAACTTTGGGCTTCCAAACTACAATTGAACTTTGATTAAACTATTTTGTGTTGTGGGCCGAGGGCCTGTTTAGACTTTCTGATTGGGTCGAACAATAATGATAATGGTGATACGAGTATGATTTAGCTTTTCATGGTCAAATTAAGGCTGCTACTTTATAATATACTTTTATATCGAAAACCCTCTTCATATATATTGATACGTGTTGTTGGTACCACATGAACCCCACCATTCCATTGATAGGACTAAATTAAAACAAAGTAGTGGGATGTGATAATGCTAGTAGGGCCGATGTATATATAAAAAAAAGAATTGAGAATGGCTCGATTTAATCTACTAATGGGGCCATGGACTGATTTAATATTGTTAAGCTGCCAAAGTTACGATTAGAATAAGATTAAATGATGATCGAAGTTATGATATTGATGATGGTGGACTGTTAATGATACGAGTAGAATTATGATGATCATGATAATTATTATGCTATGATAATAATTTAAAACCGAAACCCTGTTGTTGAAAACGAATTATGAAAGGTGATGGTATTAGTTGAGGATGATGAATTGTAGTTTGAAGAAGAAGAAGAAAGAAACAGATTGAAATACGATTTATATATTGATTTTGTGAGTGAAATCAGAAATGGAGGGTTAGCGGATTGGTTTGTGAGTGTTATTGGGTTAGCGAGAGGTCTCAGGTTCGATTCCGGTTTAAGGGGTTCTTTTTGGAAAAAGCTTTAAAGGTAGTCATTATTTATTATTATTATTATTATTTTATCATCATTAGTATTATTATTATGTCACTAGTATAGATACTAAAATTATGATTAACATGATTAGTCATGACTATAATTATAGGTATATTATTAAGAATATAACCCTAAGTATAACATGATACATAGTAATGATAAGTATGATTAAGTATAATCTTTGTATACATCAAACTAATATTGATAAAGATAAATATATTATTATTATTAACATTATTATTAGAATTATCATTATTTTTGTCATTATTATTTTATTTTCACTATTATTATTATTTTTACATTATTATTATTATTATTATTATTATTATTATTATTATTATTATTATTATTATTATTATTATTATTATTATTATTATTATTATTATTATTATTATTATTATCATTTTTATTATTACTAGTATCATTATTATTTTTATAGGAATCATATTATTATTATTATCAATATTACTACTAATATTATTATTATTACTACAACAAAAATTTGTCATATAAGAATATAATTAACTAAACTATATTAAAATTTTTATTTATTTAAAGTACATAAAATAAATACATTTAATTAAATTATTAACGAAACATATAAATTATTAAAATAACAAATATATCACTAATAATAAAATATAAATTTGTTCGATTACCATTACATGTATTAATATACATGATTGAATAATAGGTTCGTGAATCCGAGGCCAACCTTGCATTGTTCGGTTCAGTCGTATGCATATATTTACTTCAAAATATCGTATTGTGAGTTCATTTGATTCCCTTTTACTCTTTACATTTTTGGGACTTAGAATACATGCGTTGTTTTTACAACTGCTTTATTAAATGCTTTTGAAATATATTTTGAACTGCGAATACATGAAATGCTTTTCTAACTGTTTTACGAAATAGACACAAGTAATCGAAACTACATTCTATGGTTGAATTATCGAAATCGAATGTGCCCTTTTTATCATGTCCGAAGTTTTCCCAGAATGATGGCGAATTTATCATGTCCGATGTTTTCCCGGAATGATGGCGAATTTATCATGTCCGATGTTTTCCCGGAATGATGGCGAATTTATAATGTCCGATGTTTTCCCATAATGATGGAGAATTTATCATGTCCGATGTTTTCCCGGAATGATGGCAATTTATCATGTCCGAAGTTTTCCCGGAATGATGGCGAATTTATCATGTGAATTTATCATGTCCGAAGTTTTCCCGGAATGATGGCAAATTTATCATGTCCGAAGTTGTCCCGGAATGATGAGGATATTATATATGCAATTTGTTATGGTCGATTACCAGGTGTTCAATCTATATGAATGAATTTTATGTATAATGGTTATGGGAAATGGGAATATTAAATCTGGTTGTCTATTAAAATGATGAATTTTATTGTTTACGATAAACCTATGAACTCATCAACCTTTTGGTTGACACTTTTAAGCATGTTTATTCTCAGGTATTAAAGAAATCTTCTGATGTGCATTTGCTCATTTTAGAGATATTACTATGAGTCATTCATGACGTATTTCAAAAGACGTTGCATTCGAGTCGTTGAGTTCATCAAGATTATTATTAAGTCAATTATAGTTGGATGTATTATGAAATGGTATGCATGCCGTCAACTTTCAATGTAAAGAAAGTTTGTCTTTTAAAAACGAATGCAATGTTTGTAAAATGTATCATATAGAGGTCAAATACCTCGCAATGAAATCAACTATTGTGAATCATTTATAATCGGTATGAACGGGTCCTTTCAAGTTGAACCAGCATCAACTAGATCCCTAGTGTCACCAGCAGCAGTAGAAGCAACATCACTAGTATCAGCACCACCAGTAGGCAAATCAGTAGCACCAACACCAGTAGCAGAAACAGAGAGCTCATCAGTAGAAACAATAACATTCTTCTCTTGCTCCCCTCCCGCCTGTTCATCTACCCTGCTAAGAACTGAAATAAAAGAACATTTTATATTAACAACTGTAGAACCAAATAAATTTGACTCAACAATTGCATCTGTTGTTGGTCTCTTGGGACAGACAGGTGATTTAGTCAGCCCTTTGATTGAGACAGAGTAAGGTGTCTGTAAGTGCAGCTATGACTCTGCTGACTCATTAGCAACACATGTTGACCCAGATTGTGTAAGAGTTCTGGCTGGTAATGATGTAGGAATGTGACTCTTATCATGATCTAAGTAACATTTGGGCTGTGCAGTAGCTTGTGTTGATTCAACACAATGAGGAGCCAGCTCAAGTCTGCTTTGGGGGTCAGTTATGTTCTCTGCTGGTTGTACTGTCAGCAGAGGATATTTCTTGAAGGATAATTTTGAAAAATGTGAAAGTGCCTGGATAGAAGAGTATGGGATGCTACTCTTCTTAACACTAGTTTTAAAACCCGTCAGCTTGAGAGTCAAGGTTGTACCTTTAACTCCACTTTCATTTTTCAAGTCAGTAGTTAAAATAGTTTTAATTAAGTTAGAGATTTCTGCTGTTTGGTCTGGAGACGCACCAGGTTCCATAGCAGCCTTCTTTTCAGAAGCAGCACTTGAGACTGGGTCAATCTCCCTTGTGGCTTGCGTGGAGCCAGCTTTAGCACATTTGGATTTGCCTGTTACTAAGAAATAGATAAGCAACGAATTCCAATACTTAGAAGTGGGTAGTCAGTATATAAGACTAGGGCTGTTCTTTATTATCAGAGAGCACTAGATTCTAATACAACTACTGCTTTACTAGTATGTGAGACGGTGGATGTTCTAGTTGAGGTAGCTGGCTTCTTCCTACGAGTAGCTGGCTTTCACTGAGTTCCCTCCCCCTCAGATGGTGCAACACCAGAGGTAGTCGATTGTGCAACTCCACCTTAAGCAGCTAGATACTCAAGCATTGCTGGCGTCAAGGCAGCATATGGAGCAGTCAGTTTATCTTTTGGCATCCCCCCTTTGTTTAAAGGCAGGTCAAATGATTCATCAGCAATCTGCTGGTAAGCATCACTCAGCTCGTTTTCAAACACAATTCTCAAGAACCTTGGAAAGGGGATTAAATGTGTTCTTTTGGGTGCAAGCACCATCCCCCTTAACCTCAAAAAGATTTCAGCAGCATAATCAATATTTTGGTTGAACAGCAACCCATGACCCATCTTAAGCTCAAAATCTAAGCATTGATCAAAGCTACTGAACTTCTGGCTGATGCATTGGGTCAGCAGTCCGAAGAAATAGTACCACAACAGTGGCATGTGCTTCCTTAATGGCGTGTGACCAATTGGACCAGCATATCCAATCGTTTACAGCACTTGCCTCCTGAATTCATCGCACGTTGGTGAATTAACAAATGGTCCATCTGGCAGTTGAAGGGCACGTCGAATGGCATTAACAGTGATTGAGCAATTTAGGGTTTCAGTAATCATGCCACAAATACATGGAGCACTCTGTTGAGTGGTGTCCATGGTGGCAGTGTACCAGAATCGGGCTGAGCAGGCTGGATAAAGTCGAGAAGGTACTCCAGTGATAGATCTTGCCAAAAGGCAACGCCTGATGTAGTTGATCAAAGTCTCATAGCCTATGTTGGCTTTAGACTTGGGTATGGAGAGAGCATGTGCTGCATTGCCTCTAGATAAGCGAATGAGATCATGTGCAGGTGCGTTAGTAGCATTAACAAGACTTGGATGAGGGTTGAACATTGGTCCCTGTTCAATTGGTTCCTCCGGTGCCGGTGCAGGTTGTTATTCTGGTTGTTGTTGCTGTTGTTGTTGTTGTTGTTGTTGTTGTTGTTGTTGTTCCTTTGGTTAGTTCTCGACGAGTGGTGATTATTATTGGTCTGCCATTGAGAAGGTTGTTGAAGATGAATGTATAGATGATTTATATATTTGGGGAATTAGAGAGAATAGTGTGTTTTTGAAAGGTAAATTGAAGAGTTAATAACCGAAGGTTATTATGAGAAATGGATCGCCTTATTTAACCTTTCGGATTGGTGGAAAAAAGTGCAGGAGAGAGAAAAATGGCAACTGTCATCTGCAGGCGCATGGGCAGATGTGACAGACTGGCACGTTTTCGAGGGGACACAGACTGTTGACATGACGTATAATCAGCTTGAACACTCATACCTCCCATTAAGCATTAAATGCAGCAGGTTTTAATTCAAAATGAAGTTAAAGACCACAAAACAAAGTTTTTAAAAATTCTTTGTTACATTTAATATGTTATGTATTTAATTTTAAATCATTAGGAGTAAATGAGTTTTTATTTTAAGGTATCATTTAATGTTGTGAGCTATTTATTATTTCATTTTAGACATTGAATAACCATGATATAAAAGACCTTGTTGTGTTGATTGTTTAACATGTAGGCAGTAAGTAAAGAATTTGTGACTTATTGGGTTGCCCTACATGTTGTAGAACCAGCACACCAACAAAATTGTCTTTTATTTTAAAGTTCAAACATACTCAGCTCAGAGATGAGATAGTTAAAACGTTTCACATCTAAAGGCTTTGTGAATAGATCTGCTAACTACTGGTCTGTTGAAATAAAATATAGCTTCACATCTCCTTTTCGAACATGATCCCTTATGAAGTGTTAACAAACGTCAATGTGCTTTGTCCTTGAATGAATCACAAGATTGTTGGTAATAGCAATTGCACTGGTGTTGTCACAGTAGATTGGAGTTTTTGTAACATGAACACCATAGTCCTTCAGCTCGCTTTGCATCCATAGTACTTGAGTAGTACAACTACCAGCAGAAACATATTCTGCCTCAGCAGTGGATGTGGACACAGTATTTTTCTTTTTGCTTGTCCAGCTGACAAGTCTACCACCCAGTAACTGGCAACCACCAGTAGTACTTTTTCTGTCTATTTTACACCCTGCAAAATCAACATCTGAATACCCAATTAGTTCAAAATCCTGGTCTTTGGGATACCAAAAACCACGTTTAGCAGTACCTTTCAGATACCTAAATATCCATTTTACTGCTAGCAAATGTGACTCTTTAGGATCAGCTTGATATCTGGCACAGAGACAAGTGGCAAACATAATATCTGGTCTGCTAGCTGTGAGATAAAGTAGGGACCCAATCATACCTCTATATTCAGTGATATTGACTGGTTCACCATTGGGATCAACATCGATTTTGATATATGCTGCCATTGGAGTCCCTATATCTTTTAAACAGGTCAGAGGAAATTTCTTTAACATATCTTTGATATATTTATCTTGACTTATAAAAACTCCATCATCAAGTTGTTTAATTTGCAATCCTAAAAAGTATTGCAAACCTCTTTGTAAGCTCATTTCATATTTCTTTGATATAAGTTTTGAAAAATCTTGACAATGTTTCTCATTTTTAGATCTATAAATAATATCATCCACGTATATCTGTACCAGCAAGAGATCACCATCTATCTCCTTTGAGAATAGAGTGGTATCAATTGTTCCAACTTTAAAACCTATACCATTGAGATACACATGAAGTGTCTCATACCATGCTCTTGGTGACTGTTTGAGGCCATATAGAGCTTTTTTTAACTTATAGACATGGTCTGGATATTTGCTGCTTACAAAACCAGGAGGCTGTTTGACATAGACTTCTTCTTGCAGTTTCGCATTTAGAAATGCAGACTTAACATCCATCTGGAATACCCTAAAGTTCATCTTAGCAGCATATGCCAAGAACAATCTGATAGCTTTCATCCTAGCCACTGGTGCATATGTCTCTCCATAATCCAATCCTTCTTCCTGTTTGAAACCTTGAGCTATCAATCTAGCTTTATTTCTGATCACAATCCCATCTTCATCCATCTTATTTTTGAAAACCCACTTGGTACCAATGATCTTCTTAGTTTCATCATCAGGTTTAGGTACCAATGTCCAAACCTTATTTCTATCAAACTGGGAGATCTCTTCTTGCATAGCTCCTGCCCAGCTTGGATCTTTGATTGCTTCTTCAGGACATGTAGGTTTAATGGTAGATACAAAGTTAACATGCATACAAAAATTGCTGGTTGCATGTCTTCTTGTTTTAACACCACTGGCCAGATTACCAATAACTTGTTCAATTGGATGCTCCTTTGTCCATCTAGTGTTATGAACAGGTGAGCTTGTTGTGGAACATACAGTATCTTGATCATCAGCTGGCTCAGAGGAATGAGCAGCAGTGGGAGACAGCTATTCATTATGAGTGTAACCAGTACCAGCTTGAGATCCTTCGGAACCAGTAGACCTATGCTCAAGTTGTAAAACTTCAGTAGAGCCAGTAGGTCCACCTGGTTTAGACACAGATGGAACAGAGTGTTCCATCTCATCATCAGAGAACCCAGCAACATGGATTACTGAGGAATTTGCTGCTGGTTCTTCTTCATCATATAGAGCTTGCTGAGTTGGCTCTTCAAACAGTAACTCCTCATCTTCTTGACCAGAAGATGAAGTAGGGGCAGTTTCATCAAATGTAACATTAATAGATTCTTCAAAACAACCCCTTATTTTATTGAAAACCCTATATGCCTTTGACATGTTGGAATATCCAAGAAATATACCTTCATCAGCCTTAGCATCAAACTTGCCTAGCTGATCCCTATTGTTTAGAATGAAACAGGGAGTGCCAAATACATGAAGAAATGAAATTGAGGGTCTTCTACCTCTGAGAACTTCATAAGCAGTTTTCTGATGTCTTTTCACTTTTAAAGATCTATTATGGGTAAAACAAGCAGTGTTCATAGCTTCTGCCCAGTATGAATTTTTCAGCCCAGACTCAGCCAACATAGATCTTGCTGCTTCAATGAGAGTTCTGTTTCTTCTTTCTGCAACACCATTCTGTTGAGGTATTCTCACAGCAGAAAAGTTCTGTGAAATACCTTTTTCAGCACAAAATTCTTCCAATGTAGCATTTCTGAATTCTGTACCATGATCACTTCTAAGTTGCTTCACCAATTGCCCATTCAGTAGTTCCATTCTTTTGATAAAATTGATAATTTCATCAGCAGCTTCACTCTTTTACTTCAAAAAGAATACCCAAGTGTATCTAGAGTATTCATCAACAATCACCAATGTATACTTCTTCCCACTACAGCTGGCTATATTAACATGACCAAAAAGATCCATATGAAGTAGGTGAAACGGTTTCTCAACAAATGAAATCTACTTTGACTTAAATGAGGCATGGTGATGCTTCCCTTTTTCACATCCAAGACACAATCTGTCCTTCACATAAGACATTGTGGGTAGCCCAGACACTAAACTTTTACTAGATAATTTGTAAATATCTTTAAAGTTAAGATGTGAGAGTCTCTTGTGCCATAACCATTTGAGGTTGTCTGTTGCCTTCGAATAAAAACAAGTATCAGTTGTTGTGACTGCTGTGTTCATGTCAATTTGATACATGTTCTCATGTCTTTTAGCTGTCAGCAATGGCTTCCCCGTCTTATCAAAAATAGTGCCAATTTTCCTTCTGAATTGAACTATCTTACTTTTGCTTATCAGTTGGCTTATGCTGAGTAAATTGTTTTTAAGCCCAACGACATATGCTACATTTGAAAATGTAACATTTCCATTTGTTAAATTACTAAAACCCTTTGTATAACCCAACGAATTATGTCCATATGAAACAACTGGACCATCCTTTTCTTGATAGTCCATTAGTAGGGACTTACTTCTGGTCATATGTCTCGAACATCCACTATCGAGATATCAGATTTGCTTGTTTTGAATGCCCTACACAGTAGCTAAGAGATTAGTTCTTTTTGGGAACCCATCCAAGGATGGGTTCTGGAAGGGTCATCTTTGATGATCACTTCCTGTCTGCTGGTTTGTTTGAAGAAGCAGCAGCAGATGAGGTTAGGGTTAGAGTACACCGGTTAGCTAAGTAAAACTTGCTGTCACACTTATAGCATTTTCTCACATTTGGTATGGGTGACTGGTCATATATTGAGTAAATGGGGGCAGTAAGATCAGGTCTGCTTTCAGATATGGCAGCTATGAGCTGGTCAAGTTTGACAGTCATTATCTCAGTGATAGATGACCCAGCACATGATTCTACAATTTGGTCCACTTTAGCTTTTCCCTTAAGGGCAGCTTTCTTATTAGAACCAGTACTATAATCATGATATACTGCTTTGCCTTTGTTATTTGACGAGCCAGTGTGGGAAGTTACTGACCCGTCAGCTAATACCGGTCGACTGTATGAATCTTGATTACTACCTTTGACTTGCCATTATTATGTTTTGCTGGCTTGTCAGCAGCTACTGGTTGACCAGTACAATTTTCATCAGCTGGCTCAGCATTGGTGTAATTTGAACACGAAGGGGAATCAATTGATTTCGACTTTCTATGATTGTTTTCACTGATTTCCCTTTTAATGCATCTTTCTTTTGGAGTCATATAGTAAATGCTTGAGGGATCAGTAGTTTCATGAATTGAAGTACTGGTTTCCTTGGCTTTTACTTCATTCTCCAAAATTTCTTTCATGGACGGTGGTGGGGTCTCTATAGGTCTGACAAACTTATTTGTTAAGACCTTTTTACCCTTAACAATCTTAGCAAAAGTATTTGGCAAGACAGCTTCAGGATCAGTTTCAAGAATGGGGTCCATAAAAGTAACTTCTACAAGAGCAGCAGCGGCGGCATAGTCACCAGCAAAGAAGGCTTCAACTTGGGCAGGCACATCCTCATTTACACATTTAGCTGTGCATTGAGCGGATGTACACCATGAAGCAACAACCTTTTTGAGGTCGTTTAGCTGGTTCTTAACATCTACTGCCTCAACGTGAAGAGACTTTAGAGCAAAATTTTGTTTTTCAAGTTTTGAAATTTCATCCTTCAAGATTTTAATTTCATCAGTTTTGCTTTTAAATTTATCATTTAAAAATTTGTTATCATTTTTCAAAACTTCTTCACGTTTACTGCCTCTACATAGATCAACTCTTAGGTAGTCAAACATATCAGCTTTTTCATCATCAGTATAAGTTCGAAAATTATCAACCTTATACAGCATTTCAGTTTTTCATTGAGGTGAATCCTTTTTCAGGTCAGCTTCCCTCATATCAGACACAAATGTACTACCATTATCATCCTCATCAGACTCCTCAACCTCCTTGGCCATCAAACACAGCTTTTTACCAGAAGTATAACCAGCATCATCATCATCATCAGTATCACTGTCAGAAGATGAAGAAGAGTTGGTTTCATCCCAGTCATGATGCTCAGCAACTATAACCTTTTATGGATTCTTTCCCTTCCTATCAGTCTTTGCACTCTCCTTCATATGAGCTTTCATAGCTTTGTACTTGTTCTTGTACTTATCAGCTTTTAAGAAAGAGTTAGCATGTGAGATTGAAGGTTTCCTGGACATGCATTCAGCAGCAAAATGTCCAACCTTCCCACAATTGTAACACTCAGATTTAGGACCTTTGACTGATTTGCTATTATACCTAGCACTCGGCTTCTTACTCCCTTTGTATGACTTGCTGGTTCTATTATGATTGAACCTTTTAAACTGCCTAGCCAGCAAAGCCATACCTTCAGCAAACCCTTCCACATCATTTTCATCGTCACTGCTCTCTTCAGACCCAGTACCACTCTCCACATCATCTTCAGCTGACTCTTCTTCTGCTGTCAACTTTTGAACCAGTAAAGCCTTTTGAGGTTTTTTTTAGCAGCAGTAATAAGAGCAGTATCATCTGTTTTAGAAGATTTTGAAGTGGTGGGGGCAGACTTAAAGTTTTCTTTCAAGTTTAGTTCAAGTTTAGCTTCTGCCTTCTCATGGTTCCAAAGTGTACCATAGAGAGAAGACATGTTAAAGTTCTTTAAAGTCTGGGTGGTTCTTAGAGGGTCAGTCACAGGTTTCCATTTAGCAGACAGTGAGTCAATGAATTTGTTTACTTGTTCAAAATCAGTATATGTGATTTTCAAAGTAAGCAGGTCAACAACTAAGGAGTTAAACCTAATGAAGGTTTGCTTAAGGGTCTCATTCTTATAGGCAAAGAACATTTCATACTCTCTTTTCAAAGCAATAATCTTGTTCTGCCTAACCTCATCCATGTAGTGACCCGAACTTTTCCATGTTTATATATATATTAAATGAAATTGTTATTTACATGATTAAGTGTTTCCAACATGTTAAGCAATCAAACTTGTTAAGACTTGATTAATTGAAATAGGTTTCATATAGACAATTGACCACCCAAGTTGACCGGTGATTCACGAACGTTAAAACTTGTAAAAACTATACGATGACACATATATGGTTATATATATAGTTAACATGATTTTATTATAGGTATGTATCTCATTAGGTATTTTAACAATGAGTTATATACATAAAGATGAGACTATTAATTTAAGAAACTCGAAAACGATATATATAACGATTATCATTATAACAACGTCTTACTAGGTACATAAGAATCATATTAAGATATTGATACACTTGGTTAATTATGTTAAATGATAAGTAAATATATTATTAAGTGTATTAACAATGAAATACATATGTAAAAATAAGACTACTAACTTAATGATTTCGAAACGAGACATATATGTAACGATTATCGTTGTAACGACATTTAACTGTATATATATCATACTAAGATATATTATATATCATAATATCATGATAATATAACAATTTAACATCTCAATTGTTATAATAAATAAGGGGTTAACAACATTCAACAAGATCGTTAACCTAAAGGTTTCAAAACAACATTTACATGTAACGACTAACGATGACTTAACGACTCAGTTAAATTGTATATACATGTAGTGTTTTAATATGTATTCATACACTTTTGAAAGACTTCAAGACACTTATCAAAATACTTCTACTTAACAAAAATGCTTACAATTACATCCTCGTTCAGTTTCATCAACAATTCTACTCGTATGCACCCGTATTCGTACTCATACAATACACAGCTTTTAGATGTATGTACTATTGGTATATACACTCCAATGATTAGCTCTTAGCAGCCCATATGAGTCACCTAACACATGTGGGAACCATCATTTGGAAACTAGCATGAAATATCTCATAAAATTACAAAAATATGAGTAATCATTCATGACTTATTTATATGAAAACAAAATTACATATCCTTTATATCTAATCCATACACCAACGACCAAAAACACCTACAAACACTTTCATTCTTCAATTTTCTTCATCTAATTGATCTCTCTCAAGTTCTATCTTCAAGTTCTAAGTGTTCTTCATAAATTCCAAAAGTTCTAGTTTCATAAAATCAAGAATACTTCCAAGATTGCAAGTTTACTTCCAAGTTTTCTAAATCCATTCCAAGTAATCATCCAAGATCAAGAAACCTTTGTTACTTACAGTAGGTTATCTTTCTAATACAAGGTAATAATCATATTCAAACTTTAATTCAATTTCTATAACTATAACAATCTTATTTCGAGTGGAAATCTTACTTGAAATTGTTTTCGTGTCATGATTCTACTTCAAGAACTTTCAAGCCATCCAAGGATCCTTTGAAGCTAGATCTATTTTTCTCATTTCCAGTAGGTTTATCCAAGGAACTTGAGGTAGTAATGATGTTCATAACATCATTCGATTCATACATATAAAGCTATCTTATTCGAAGGTTTAAACTTGTAATCACTAGAACATAGTTTAGTTAATTCTAAACTTGTTCGCAAATAAAAGTTAATCCTTCTAACTTGACTTTTAAAATCAACTAAACACATGTTCTATATCTATATGATATGCTAACTTAATGATTTAAAACCTGGAAACACGAAAAACACCGTAAAATCGGATTTACGCCGTCGTAGTAACACCGCGGGCTGTTTTGGGTTAGTTAATTAAAAACTATGATAAACTTTGATTTAAAAGTTGTTATTCTGGGAAAATAATTTTTATTATGAACATGAAACTATATCCAAAAATTATGGTTAAACTCAAAGTGGAAGTATGTTTTCTAAAATGGTCATCTAAACGTCGTTCTTTCGACTGAAATGACTACCTTTACAAAAATGAATTGTAACTTATTTTTCTGACTATAAACCTATACTTTTTCTATTTAGATTCATAAAATAGAGTTCAATATGAAACCATAGCAATTTGATTCACTCAAAACGGATTTAAAATGAAGAAGTTATGGGTAAAACAAGATTGGATAATTTTTCTCATTTTAGCTACGTAAAAATTGGTAACAAATCTATTCCAACCATAACTTAATCAACTTGTATTGTATATTATGTAATCTTGAGATACCATAGATACGTATACAATGTTTCGACCTATCATATTGATACATCTATATATATTTCGGAACAACCATAGACACTCTATATGTGAATGTTGGAGTTAGCTATACAGGGTTGAGGTTGATTCCAAAAAATATATAGTTTGAGTTGTGATCAATACTGAGATACGTATACACTGGGTCGTGGATTGATTCAACATAATATTTATCGATTTATTTCTGTACATCTAACTGTGGACAACTAGTTGTAGGTTACGAACGAGGACAGCTGACTTAATAAACTTAAAACATCAAAATATATTAAAAGTGTTGTAAATATATTTTGAACATACTTTGATATATATGTATATATTGTTATAGGTTCGTGAATCAACCAGTGGCCAAGTCTTACTTCCCGACGAAGTAAAAATCTGTGAAAGTGAGTTATAGTCCCACTTTTAAAATCTAATATTTTTGGGATGAGAATACATGCAGGTTTTATAAATGATTTACAAAATAGACACAAGTATGTGAAACTACATTCTATGGTTGAATTATCGAAATCGAATATGCCATTTTTTATTAAGTCTGGTAATCTAAGAATTAGGGAACAGACACCCTAATTGACGCGAATCCTAAAGATAGATCTATTGGGCCCAACAAGCCCCATCCAAAGTACCGGATGCTTTAGTACTTTGAAATTTATATCATATCCGAAGGGTGTCCCGGAATGATGGGGATATTCTTATATATGCATCTTGTTAATGTCGGTTACCAGGTGTTCACCATATGAATGATTTTTATCTCTATGTATGGGATGTGTATTGAAATATGAAATCTTGTGGTCTATTGTTACGATTTGATATATATAGGTTAAACCTAAAACTCACCAACATTTTTGTTGACGTTTAAAGCATGTTTATTCTCAGGTGAATACTAAGAGCTTCCGCTGTTTCATACTAAAATAAGGACAAGATTTGGAGTCCATGTTTGTATGATATAGTGTAAAAACTGCATTCAAGAAACTGATTTCGATGTAACATATTTGTATTGTAAACCATTATGTAATGGTCGTGTGTAAACAGGATATTTTAGATTATCATTATTTGATAATCTACGTAAAGCTTTTTAAACCTTTATTTATGAAATAAAGGTTATGGTTTGTTTTAAAAATGAATGCAGTCTTTGAAAAACGTCTCATATAGAGGTCAAAACCTCGCAACGAAATCAATTAATATGGAACGTTTTTAATCAATAAGAACGGGACATTTCAGTTGGTATCCGAGCATTGGTCTTAGAGAACCAGAATTTTGCATTAGTGTGTCTTATCGAGTTTGTTAGGATGCATTAGTGAGTCTGGACTTCGACCGTGTTTACTTGAAAAATGATTGCTTAACAAATTTTGTTGGAAACTATATATTTTTAACATGTGAATACTATGTGATATATTAATCTCTTAACGTGTTTGATATTATGTGATAGATGTCTACCTCTAGAACAAGTCCCATTGACTCACCTAATAATAATGAAGAGTCAAATATAAATTGGAATGATTCGTGGACTGATTCACAAGTTCCCGAAGAGGAACCGGAAGAAGAGTCGGAACCGGAAGAAGAATCGGAACCGGAAGAAGAAATAGAACCAGTGGAGAAAATAATAAAACGGTTAAGTAGAAGAAAATCCTCAACCAACCGACCAAAGTTAATTATGGTCAATGGTGTTTCCGCCAAGGAAGCAAAGTATTGAGAGGATTACCAATTCTCCGATGAATTGGATCCCGACAAGGATTCCGATGATGTTATAGAAATTACCCCAACATAATTTAATAAGGCAAAAGAGAACAATAAGGGAAAGGGCATAAAAATAGAGAAATTTGATTCCAAACCCGATGAACTTTATATGTATCATCAACACCCGTATTTCTTAAGTTGTGACAATAACCCGGGAACCTCTAAACCTGGTAACCAGGTTTTTCTAAACCAATGTGGAAAACAACGGTTCGTATTAGGGGAACATCATATATCCCTAGAAACTTGGCAAAACGAACCAAAACCGAAGAAGAAGAAACGAGCGAGTTGGAATAAGATAGTTATATTCGTGTGGTGTAATATATGTAATATAGTGTGCTTATGCTTTATGATATATGTAAAAATTACTTGTATTAATAAGTATTTTTTTTATGAATCTAACTCTTGTCTAATTTACAGTATAAAAACACAAAATGGATAGACAACCCAATATTTTAAGAGACCTACCCGGAGACATGATTGATGAAATCTTGTCTAGAGTCGGTCAGAATTCCTCGGCACAACTATTTAAGGCGAGATCAGTTTGTAAGACATTCGAAGAACGTTCCAAGAATGCCTTGGTTTATAAAAGGCTTTCGTTCGAAAGATGGGGGATATCACATTGGGAAATCCATAAGTTACGATGTGTTTACTTTGACGCATATATTGCGGGGAACCCAAATGCTATTTTACGCAACGGGTTAAGAAATTATTTTGACTAAACATATCCGAATATAGGACTTCGTGATTTAGAAAAAGCGGCTAACATGCAACATAAAGAAGCATGTTATGCTTACGGGTTAGTAATGTTCGCTTCTCACCAAAGTGAGAACAAGAAAATCGGGCTACAACTATTAAACAAAACGTTCCCACAAATGACGGAGTCGGTAATTGGGGTAAGAAATGAGGTTTTTAGGTTATTACGAGACTGTTGGTCATTACGTAACCCTCGTCCCTTTGACGACGTTACAACACGCTGTCTTATCAACGGCCATAACGTTATGTTCCACAAGACCAAGGATGGGAAGTAGTCCTAGTAAAACCAGAATGCATGACTTGTTTCTGGACGTATAAATTATGTGTCTTTATTGCCTTTGCTGAACGAATTGTGTACTAGCTAGAATTATCTTCACAACTATCTTGTATCAAAGTTATTGTGTGCTATATTTCATGCTTTATGTAAAATAAGCGGTATTGTAAGTTTGTAAAATATTGTATAAAAGTTTGAACGCGAAATATTATTATAATCAGTTTTTCATATAGAATTGTAGTAGTTGAATTGTATATTAGCTACTAAGTATGAACTTAACGGGTAGGTACTACCCGAATTTAAACTTATAAAACGCTAATATGAAGAAAAAGCTTTTATAAATGAGTTCATATTATTCTACGAAATACTATTAACTACTCTTAATATTCTGTATGATTAACTTGTTTCATTTGACTATTTGAAGGAAATGGCACCGACTACTCGACAAACCATGAATATGAGCGAAGAGGAATTTCGTACCTTTCTTGCTGCAAACATAGCCGCAGTACAGGCTGCGCTACATACCAACAATAACCTTGGATCTAGTAGTACAGGAAATCGTGTAGGATGCACCTACAAAGAATTCACTGCCTGCAAACCTTTGGAATTTGATGGAACCGAAGGACCGATCGGATTGAAACGGTGGACTGAGAAGGTCGAATCGGTGTTTTCCATAAGTAAGTGTACTGAAGAGGACAAAGTGAAGTACGCTACGCATACCTTCACAGGTTCTGCGTTAACATGGTGGAATACCTATCTAGAGCAAGTGGGACAAGATGATGTGTACGCACTACCGTGGTCAGCATTCAAGCACTTGATGAACGAGAAGTACCGTCCCAGAACCGAGGTCAATAAGCTCAAGACAGAACTTAGAGGGTTACGAACCCAAGGATTTGATATTACCACGTACAAAAGACGATTCACGGAATTGTGCCTATTGTGTCCGGGAGCGTTCGAAGATAAGGAAGAGAAGATCGACGCGTTTGTGAAAGGATTACCGGAAAGAATCCAAGAAGATATAAGTTCACATGAGCCCGCCTCCATACAACAGGCATGTAGAATGGCTCACAAACTAGTGAACCAGATTGAGGAAAGAATTAAAGAACAGACGGCTGAAGAGGCCAATGTGAAGCAAGTCAAAAGAAAGTGGGAGGAAAACGGTGATAAGAATCACCAATACAAAAACAATAGCAATTACAATAATAATCGCAACAATTATCCCAACAATCGCAACATCAATCGCAACTACAACAAACGACCCAACAACAACAACAACAACAACAACAGCAGCAACTACAACAATCGTCCCAACAACAATAACAACCGCAACAACAACAATCAGAAGCAGCTATGCCAAAGGTGTGAAAAGTATCACTCGGGGTTCTGCACCAAATTTTGCAACAAGTGTAAAAGAAATGGTCATAGCGCGGCGAAGTGTGAGGTCTACGGACCAGGGGTTAATAGAACGAAAGGAACAAATGGTGTCAGAACGAGTAATAGCAGAGCAAGTAGTGTCGGAGCAAGTTATGCCAATGTAGTTTGTTATAAATGTGGAAAACCGGGCCACATTATTAGAAATTGCCCGAACCAGGAGAACACGAATGGACAAGGCCGCGGAAGAGTTTTCAATATTAATGCGGCAGAGGCACAGGAAGACCCGGAGCTTGTTACGGGTACGTTTCTTATTGACAATAAATCTGCTTACGTTTTATTTGATTCGGGTGCGGATAGAAGCTATATGAGTTGAGATTTTTGTGCTAAATTAAGTTGTCCATTGACGCCGTTGGATAGTAAATTTTTACTCGAATTAGCAAACGGTAAATTAATTTCAGCAGATAATATATGCTGGAATCGAGAAATTAAACTGGGTAGCGAAATATTTAAGATTGATTTGATACCAGTAGAGTTAGGGAGTTTTGATGTAATAGTTGGCATGGACTGGCTGAAGAAGGTGAAAGCAGAGATCGTATGTTATAAAAATGCAATTCGCCTTGTACGAGAAGAAGGAGAACCCTTAATGGTGTATGGAGAAAAGGGCAACATGAAGCTACATCTTATTAGTAATTTGAAGGCACAGAAACTAATAAGAAAAGGTTGCTATGCTGTTCTAGCACACGTCGATAAAGTACAAACTGAAGAAAAGAGCATCAATGATGTTCCCGTCGCAAAAGAATTTCTCGATGTATTTCCGAAATAATTACCGGGACTACCTCC
The DNA here is from genome assembly GCF_046630445.1 of Rutidosis leptorrhynchoides. Classification (NCBI taxonomy): domain Eukaryota; kingdom Viridiplantae; phylum Streptophyta; class Magnoliopsida; order Asterales; family Asteraceae; genus Rutidosis; species Rutidosis leptorrhynchoides. Next base: position 34,439,645 of record NC_092340.1, read on the forward strand.
ACATCGATCTGTTGAATTTCAAATAGATCTTGTACCAGGAGCTGCACCAATAGCTCGTGCTCCTTATAGACTCGCACCCAGCGAGATGAAAGAACTGCAAAGCCAACTGCAAGAACTATTAGAACGTTGTTTCATTCGACCAAGCACATCGCCATGGGGAGCTCCTGTTTTGTTTGTCAAGAAGAAGGATGGTACATTTAGGTTGTGTATTGACTACAGAGAGTTGAACAAACTTACCATCAAAAACCGTTATCCACTGCCAAGAATTGACGACTTATTTGACCAACTACAAGGCTCGTCGGTTTATTTGAAGATCGATTTACGTTCTGGATATCATCAAATGCGAGTAAAGGAGGATGATATTCCAATAACTGCTTTTAGGACGCGTTATGGTCATTACGAGTTTATGGTTATGCCGTTTGGATTGACTAACGCACCAGCTGTGTTCATGGACCTTATGAACCGAGTGTGTGGGCCATATCTTGACAAGTTTGTCATTGTTTTCATCGATGACATACTTATTTACTCAAAGAATGATCAAGAGCACGAAGAACATTTGAGAAAAGTGCTAGAAGTATTGAGGAAAGAAAAACTGTACGCTAAGTTTTCAAAGTGTGCATTTTGGTTGGAAGAAGTTCAATTCCTCGGTCACATAGTGAACAAAGAAGGTATCCAGGTGGACCCTGCAAAGATCGAAACCGTTGAAAAGTGGGGAACCCCAAAAACTCCGAAGCATATACGTCAATTTTTAGGATTGGCTGGTTACTACAGAAGATTCATCCAAGATTTCTTCAAAATAGCAAAACCCTTGACTGCATTAACGCATAAAGGGAAGAAATTTGAATGGAAGGATGAACAAGAGAAGGCGTTTCAATTATTGAAGAAAAAGCTAACTACGACACCTATATTGTCATTCTCTGAAGGGAATGATGATTTTGTGATTTATTGTGACGCATCAAAGCAAGGTCTCGGTTGTGTATTAATGCAACGGACGAAGGTGATTGTTTATGCGTCTAGACAATTGAAGATTCACGAGCAAAATTATACGACGCATGATTTAGAATTAGGCGCGGTTGTTTTTGCATTAAAGACTTGGAGGCACTACTTATATGGGGTCAAAAGTATTATATATACCGACCACAAAAGTCTTCAACACATATTTATTCAGAAACAACTAAATATGAGGCAGCGTAGGTGGATTGAATTGTTGAATGATTACAACTTTGAGATTCGTTACCACCCGGGGAAGGCAAATGTGGTAGCCGACGCCTTGAGCAGAAAGGACAGAGAACCCATTCGAGTAAAATCTATGAATATAATGATTCACACTAACCTTACTACTCAAATAAAGGAGGCGCAACAAGGAGTTTTAAAAGAGGGAAATTTAAAGGATGAAATACCCAAAGGATTGGAGAAGCATCTTAATATTCGGGAAGACGGAACCCGATATAGGGCTGAAAGAATTTGGGTACCAAAATTTGGAGATATGAGAGAAATGGTACTTAGAGAAGCTCATAAAACCAGATACTCAATACATCCTGGAACGGGGAAGATGTACAAGGATCTTAAGAAACATTTTTGGTGGCTAGGTATGAAAGTCGATATTGCTAAATATGTAGGAGAATGTTTGACGTGTTCTAAGGTCAAAGCTGAACATCAGAAACCATCAGGTCTACTACAACAACCTGAAATCCCGGAATAGAAATGGGAAAACTTTACCATGGATTTCATTACTAAATTGCCAAGGACTGCAAGTGGTTATGATACTATTTGGGTAATAGTTGATCGTCTTACCAAGTCAGCATACTTCCTGCCAATAAGAGAAGATGACAAGATGGAGAAGTTAGCACGACTGTATTTGAAGGAAGTCGTCTCCAGACATGGAATACCAATCTCTATTATCTCTGATAGGGATGGCAGATTTATTTCAAGATTCTGGCAGACATTACAGCAAGCATTGGGAACTCGTCTAGACATGAGTACTGCCTATCATCCACAAACTGATGGGCAGAGCGAAAGGACGATACAAACGCTTGATGACATGCTACGAGCTTGTGTTATTGATTTCGGAAACAGTTGGGATCGACATCTACCGTTAGCGGAATTTTTCTACAACAACAGCTACCATTCAAGCATTGAGATGGCGCCGTTTGAAGCACTTTATGGTAGAAAGTGTAGGTCTCTGATTTGTTGGAGTGAAGTGGGGGATAGACAGATTACGGGTCCGGAGATAATACAAGAAACTACCGAGAAAATCATCCAAATTCAACAAAGATTGAAAACCGCCCAGAGTCGACAAAAGAGCTACGCAGACAGTAAAAGAAAAGATATAGAGTTTGAAATTGGAGAAATGGTCATGCTTAAGGTTTCACCTTGGAAAGGCGTTGTTCGATTTGGTAAACGGGGGAAACTAAATCCAAGGTACATTGGACCATTCAAGATTATAGATCGTGTCGGACCTGTAGCTTACCAACTGGAGCTACCTCAACAACTCGCGGCTGTACATAACACTTTCCACGTCTCAAATTTGAAGAAATGTTTTGCTAAAGAAGATCTCACTATTCCGTTGGACGAAATCCAAATCAATGAAAAACTTCAATTCTTTGAAGAACCCGTCGAAATAATGGATCGTAAGGTTAAGAGACTTAAACAAAACAAGATACCGATTGTTAAGGTTTGATGGAATGCTCGTAGAGGACCCGAGTTCACCTGGGAGCGTGAAGATCAGATGAAGAAGAAATACCCGCATTTATTTCCAGAAGATACGTCAACACCTCCAACTGCTTAAAATTTTGGGACGAAATTTATTTAACGGGTAGGTACTGTAATGACCCGAACTTTTCCATGTTTATATATATATATTAAATGAAATTGTTATTTACATGATTAAGTGTTTCCAACATGTTAAGCAATCAAACTTGTTAAGACTTGATTAATTGAAATAGGTTTCATATAGACAATTGACCACCCAAGTTGACCGGTGATTCACGAACGTTAAAACTTGTAAAAACTATACGATGACATATATATGGTTATATATATAGTTAACATGATTTTATTATAAGTATGTATCTCATTAGGTATTTTAACAATGAGTTATATACATAAAGATGAGACTATTAATTTAAGAAACTCGAAAACGATATATATATAACGATTATCGTTATAACAACGTCTTACTAGGTACATATGAATCATATTAAGATATTGATACACTTGGTTAATTATGTTAAATGATAAGTAAATATATTATTAAGTGTATTAACAATGAAATACATATGTAAAAATAAGACTACTAACTTAATGATTTCGAAACGAAACATATATGTAACGATTATCGTTGTAACGACATTTAACTGTATATATATCATACTAAGATATATTATATATCATAATATCATGATAATATAACAATTTAACATCTCAATTGTTATAATAAACATTGGGTTAACAACATTCAACAAGATCGTTAACCTAAAGGTTTCAAAACAACATTTACATGTAACGACTAACGATGACTTAACGACTCAGTTAAAATGTATATACATGTAGTGTTTTAATATGTATTCATACAATTTTGAAAGACTTCAAGACACTTATCAAAATACTTCTACTTAACAAAAATGCTTACAATTACATCCTCGTTCAGTTTCATCAACAATTCTACTCGTATGCACCAGTATTTAAAAAGCTTTAGATGTATGTACTATTGGTATATACACTCCAATGATCAGCTCTTAGCAGCCCATGTGAGTCACCTAACATATGTGGGAACCATCATTTGGCAACTAGCATGAAATATCTCATAAAATTACAAAAGTATGAGTAATCATTCATGACTTATTTACATGAAAACTAAATTACATATCCTTTATATCTAATCCATACACCAACGACCAAAAACACCTACAAACACTTTCAGTCTTCAATTTTCTTCATCTAATTGATCTCTCTTAAGTTCTATCTTCAAGTTCTAAGTGTTCTTCATAAATTCCAAAAGTTCTAGTTTCATAAAAAATCAAGAATACTTCCAAGATTGCAAGTTTACTTCCAAGTTTTCTAAATCCATTCCAAGTAATCATCCAAAATCAAGAAACCTTTATTACTTACAGTAGGTTATCTTTATAATACAAGGTAATAATCATATTCAAACTTTAATTCAATTTCTATAACTATAACAATCTTATTTCGAGTGGAAATCTTACTTGAAATTGTTTTCGTGTCATGATTCTGTTTCAAGAACTTTCAAGCCATCCAAGGATCCTTTGAAGCTAGATCTATTTTTCTCATTTCCAGTAGGTTTATCCAAGGAACTTGAGGTAGTAATGATGTTCATAACATCATTCGATTCATACATATAAAGCTATCTTATTCGAAGGTTTAAACTTGTAATCACTAGAACATAGTTTAGTTAATTCTAAACTTGTTCGCAAATAAAAGTTAATCCTTCTAACTTGACTTTTAAAATCAACTAAACACATGTTCTATATCTATATGATGTGCTAACTTAATGATTTAAAACCTGAAAACACGAAAAACACCGTAAAATCGGATTTACGCCGTCGTAGTAACACCGCGGGCTATTTTGGGTTAGTTAATTAAAAACTATGATAAACTTTGATTTAAAAGTTGTTATTCTGGGAAAATAATTTTTATTATGAACATGAAACTATATCCAAAAATTATGGTTAAACTCAAAGTGGAAGTATGTTTTCTAAAATGGTCATCTAGACGTCGTTCTTTCGACTGAAATGACTACCTTTACAAAAACGACTTGTAACTTATTTTTCCGACTATAAACCTATACTTTTTCTGTTTCGATTCATAAAATAGAGTTCAATATGAAACCATAGCAATTTGATTCACTCAAAACGGATTTAAAATGAAGAAGTTATGGGTAAAACAAGATTGGATAATTTTTCTCATTTTAGCTACGTAAAAATTGGTAACAAATCTATTCCAACCTTAACTTAATCAACTTGTATTGTATATTATGTAATCTTGAGATACCATAGACACGTATACAATGTTTCGACCTATCATGTCGACACATCTATATATATTTCGGAACAACCATAGACACTCTATATGTGAATGTTGGAGTTAGTTATACAGGGTTGAGGTTGATTCCAAAATATATATAGTTTGAGTTGTGATTAATACTGAGATACGTATACACTGTGTTGTGGATTGATTCAAGATAATATTTATCGATTTATTTCTGTACATCTAACTGTGGACAACTAGTTGTAGGTTACTAACGAGGACAGCTGACTTAATAAACTTAAAACATCAAAATATATTAAAAGTGTTGTAAATATATTTTGAACATACTTTGATATATATGTATATATTGTTATAGGTTCGTGAATCAACCAGTGGACAAGTCTTACTTCCCGACGAAGTAAAAATCTGTGAAAGTGAGTTATAGTCCCACTTTTAAAATCTAATATTTTTGGGATGAGAATACATGCAGGTTTTATAAATGATTTACAAAATAGACACAAGTACGTGAAACTACATTCTATGGTTGAATTATCGAAATCGAATATGCCCCTTTTTATTAAGTCTGGTAATCTAAGAATTAGGGAACAGACACCCTAATTGACGCGAATCCTAAAGATAGATCTATTGGGCCCAACAAGCCCCATCCAAAGTACCGGATGCTTTAGTACTTCGAAATTTATATCATGTCCGAAGGGTGTCCTGAAATGATGGGGATATTCTTATATATGCATCTTGTTAATGTCGGTTACCAGGTGTTCACCATATGAATGATTTTTATCTCAATGTATGGGATGTGCATTGAAATATGAAATCTTGTGGTCTATTGTTACGATTTGATATATATAGGTTAAACCTATAACTCACCAACATTTTTGTTGACGTTTAAAGCATGTTTATTCTCAGGTGAATACTAAGAGCTTCCGCTGTTGCATACTAAAATAAGGACAAGATTTGGAGTCCATGTTTGTATGATATTATGTAAAAACTGCATTCAAGAAACTGAATTCGATGTAATATATTTGTATTGTAAACCATTATGTAATGGTCGTGTGTAAACAGAATATTTTAGATTATTATTATTTGATAATCTACGTAAAGCTTTTTAAACCTTTATTTATGAAATAAAGGTTATGGTTTGTTTTAAAAATGAATGCAGTCTTTGAAAAACGTCTCATATAGAGGTCAAAACCTCGCAACGAAATCAATTAATATGGAACGTTTTTAATCAATAAGAACGGGACATTTCAATCCATGCCTTCATAAGTAACATCTAGATAGTCTAACATAAGCTTAGCATTCAGTTTTCTCTTAATCAGTTTGAACAGGTGGTTAGGTAATGTTATAGCTAACAGAGTTCTGATCTTAGGGTCAAGTCCAACACGATATTTGTCCTCAGCATCCCATTTAGCTAGAGTGAGAACAACCTCTCTGCTAGGAATGGCAGGAGTGTCAGCAGTAGCTGGAATACTATCAATAGTCTCAGTTGGTATAAATGGATCATCAGTGGCAATACCAGGCATGCGTGGGTCAATAAACTCCAGTTGAAGCATGAACCTTGCCTTCCAAGTTTCATACTCATCTTCATCAAATTTGAGTGGTCTATTGGATGAGCTATTTTCAAGGTAAGCTGTATTTGAATATGCAGCCATGAGAGAATTCAGATCCAAAATATTAGATTATCAAGACTGAAGCATGTGTCATCCCCGTTTCCAATAACTTTGGTGAAAGAACTCGAGAATGAAACTGTTGGTCCCTTGATAAACAACAGGAGTATTGTAGAGGGGGGTGAATACAATTCTTTTAATTAACTTAACAGTTAAGACACGGTTTATGTCACGACCCTACTTTTTCTGTTATCTTTTTCCGTTAATTATTTAACTACCGTTAACTGTTAGTGTGCCACGTCATTTCTATGACCTATATTATTATTTTTGTAATAATATATATATAATAATTATTATGTGTTATGTGAATATATGTATTCATATTTTAATTTATACGTTTCTACGTCTCGCGGATTTCCATCCGGCGAATCTTTTCGGTTTTTAAACCAACGGTCGAGCTTTCAGGATTTTTAAATCCTAAATATTTTAAATATGATATTTTAAGGTCATATTATTATTAGGTGTATTTATATTTATTTTTCGTCGCGCGTTTGTTATCTTTCCGGATTTTTAATCGCGTAAGCGTGTTTTCGCGTTTCGGGTTTCGTTCGGGCTTTCGGGCCACAAGGAATTATCAATTAAGCAAGTTGGCCCACCATGGGGTCCACCCCTTCACAAAATCGGCCGAAGCCAAGGGGGAGGGGGTAATTCCCTTTCTCTTTTTGTATATTCCTCATTTACACAATTTTGATCTCAAAATACCTAAACCTAATTTTTAGTTTTGCTCTCCTCCTCCCTTCTCCCTTTTAGGCCGTCGCCACCACCACCATACATCACCAAAATCATCACTTTTTATTGCTTGGATCATCAATTGGCTTGCATAATCGGATTCCTCTCGTCTTTCTCTACACATCTATATTCTTTGATTCTCGATTTGGGTATAAACCCTAACCCTAGAACTTTTCATATTTATTTATATTTCTGTATTTTGAGTTTATATTATTAGTATGATGTATATTAGTTGTTGTAATGTTGTTTGGATGCGTAGAATTACTCGTTTGCATATGTTTTCGGTTTGTAAATTTTGGACAGCAGTTTTATTCGTGTTTTCTGACTTTGTAACTGATATGAATGTTAAAATAAAGTACATAAATGAGTTCCTCTCATCAAGACATTAATTTTAGACTCCGGATTCATGTCGTTTCGATTCCCGGAGCCCTAGTTATGCTTAATTTGGTTTTTGTTAAAGATTGAAAGGTGTTCTTGGCATGAACAAGGTTGTGTCCGACTTTGTGACCATCCTTGGTGTCTTTAGGGTGTTTCATTTGGTTAGGACTGATGGTGAGATGAATTTTTATGTTCGGGTCACCTAAATCCGAGCCACGGTTCACCCGTTGTGCCCGAATTACCGTTTTGAGTAAATTGATTTCCCAAATGTTGTCATGGCTGATATCCACGACCTAGGGACTGTTCTTGGAGTGTTCTTGAGTTCATAATTGTGTCGGGTGGTTTGAGTAGGTGAAGTTGCATATGTGGCTTGCCCGAAACCGACACCCGGGGCTCAAGATACGACCCGACGAACTTTTAAACTTAAAACTTATGGTTAATGATTAAACTTATGTTAAAATTTATGGACTTCATTATTAATTAATTACTTATGATAAAGGAAGTAATTATTATTAATTAAAACTTATGATATAAATATTTATTGTATCATTTAATTATTAATTATAATTTAATTAACATCTTAATTAGACTTATGATTAATAATACTTTTATTATTAAAGGAAAATACTTATGATAAGTATTAAATTTGTTTTTAAGAAATTATTAAGAGACTTATAATAAATATTAAATAATTATTTAATTATTATAAGACTTAATTATTATTTAATTATGATTTAATTATTAAATACTTATGATTTAATAATTTTAATTAGAAACTTATGATATGATTAATAATTCATTATTAATTAATAATACTTATGATATGATTTAAAATTCATTATAAATTAATAATATTTATATTATGATTGATATTTAATTAATTAATTAAATACTTATGTTATACTAATTATAACATTTCAACTTATATTAACTTTAATAATTTATTTTATTTAATTAAACTTATGTTAAGACATTATTATACACTTTTGACTTTAAATAACATTATAACCTATGTTATTATTATAACTTACACTTTTAAAATTAATGTTGACTATGTTTGACCAAGGTTGACTTTTGAGTTGACTTTCGGTTGACTTTGACTTTCAGTTGACTTCTGTTGACTTTCTAAATAAGGAAACTTTCCTGACTTCAAAACTTTCTAAAAATAGAACTTTCTAAATTTGGAAACTTTCCAAAAATAGAAACTTTCCAAAAATAGAAACTTTCCAAATATAGAAACTTTCCAAAAATAGAAACTTTCCTAAAATAGAAAACTTTCCAAAAATGGAAACCTGCTAAAAATAGAAACTTTCTAAAAATAGAAAGTGTGTGTCCTTATGCTGTTTTAATCAAACCGATGCTTGCTGAGTAATGTTCTATGCCTACTTGCAACATGTACAATAGCTATCATACTAAGACTTGGCCTAAGTTAGTTATTTATTTCGACCTGCTTTATTTATAGGTCGGCGTTGTGATCTTTCTTGATCACTTTACTTTGCTTGCTGTTCGCTTGTTTGTGAGATTTCTTCAGTTGCTATTTAAGGTGAGTTATAGTCCAGTTTTTATATACTTTTCAAGGTATACTTTTTGGGATGTGATTACATGCAGATTTTTATTTACGTTTAGACACAAGTAACAGTTAAATTTAATTATTCATTGTGAGTTGGACAAAAATATTCCCTAGTCTGGTAACTGTAATCATTGGTTTCTACCGGTGAACGCGAATCCTACGGATAGATCTATCGGGTTTGACAACCCCATTTCGAGCTAGTCGCGCTAGCAATTTATAATCGGAATGTTTAGTACTTCGTAATTTGTTGTAGATACACTGTCCAAGTGTATATTTTTATTTTGTTTGGCAAGGGTAAATAAAGGGTTAAGTGGTTACCAGGTGGCTCATTGATAATGGAATAATGTTTAATGTTTTCTAACATTTTTAAATCTTGTGGTCTAAAGTTTACTTATTTATTTAAACCTATAATTCACTCAACCTTTGTGTTGACAGTTTACTTGCATGTTTTCACAAGTACTTGAGTTATTTGATGCTTCCGCTGTCGTTAGAAGAGTCTGCATGCATTTGGGCAGATTTTATGAAACTATTTATGAAACTTAAGTTTGCATTCTATTTTGGATAATTTAAATTGTGGGTTTGTTGGCAATGTTTTGTGTCAACTTTTGGTTCATTATTATGGTTGGTTGATTTTAAACTACTTAATTGGGTTTGTTTCCTTTTTGGGCAACATTTTGAAATAAAAGAATGCAACTTTGTTTATTTAATTCATTTAAGTCCGATCAAGCTATGGGACCAACTGACGGATCCGTTAAGTGTTTTGACGGGGTCGTCACATGTGGTATCAGAGCTCTGGTTGTAGGGAACTAGGCAGTCTTAATGTGGTCAACCTGTGGTTATTAGGGTGCATTAGAGTCTAGTCTACAGCCCGACCTTTTTGCTATAGCATTAATATGCATTTCATTTCGTATAAGTTATGTTATTAGCTTTCATATCTTTTTAGTATGTGGTTTGCGGTTTTGCTGTTTGCAGATGTCGACTTCGAGCGATAACTCTGTTGCTGCTCCTGCTCCACCGTCTCCTGCTAGACGTCGTGCTAATCAACCAGAGATCGATGATCCTGTTCATTACTATTTTTCTACCATTACTCATATGAACCGGGCTTATAATGAGGTGACACGTATTAACGCCCTTAGTGATTGTTTGCGCACCTTGCCACATAATGAAGTTATGGACGAGATCCGTGCCGACATGGGTAACTTTATCACTTTCAAGCATAGGGTTGAGGATGCGAACCGCAAGCGTGATCGAGAAGTTAATGCTAAGTTCGAGGCTCTCGAGAGCACTGTTCGTGTGTTGAAGGAAGAGTTGGATGTTGTGAAAGGGAAGTTGCGTAAGTATGAGGATCCTGCTGAGACTCATGTTGGACTAGCTTATCACACCCGCTCTAAGCGAATGTGATGTGATTATTCATATTGATTATCTATTTCATCAGACTTAATGTCCTTTTTATACATACATTTTGGGTTATGTACGGCGTTTTGCCGAGGATTTTATTAAGATTTTGTTATGGGATATTTTTCATTATGTATGGATGGTTATTTTTATGACATCTATTATCATTATCATGTTTTATTTCTGATGTTGTGGCTCTTGGCATGTTATATTATGCGTAATATATGTTCATGTATGTTAGGTGCTATGTATGTTGTATGATGTTATCATAAAATATGTATGCATGTGATGGTTATTTCTATAACAATCATAACTGTCATGTTATTACTCATAGTGTTAGTTGACTAATATCTTAATGGTTAGTCTTTTCGTGTTTTGATCTATTCCTTTATGACACTAGTATTATTCTTGGTACTAACGGATGTGTTATTCTATTTTGAAGATCATGCCTCCAAGAGAGTCCACTGAAGCGCGTATGCAACGCCTGATCAATGAAGGAATTGCTGCTGCTATGGCAGCAAATGCTAATGTTAACGCCAATGTGAACAACAACGTGGGATGCTCCCACAAAACTTTTATGGCTGGTCGACCTCAAGAATTCAGTGGTACGGAAGGACCAATAGGGCTTACTCGTTGGTTCGAGAAAATCGAATCTATTTTCAGGGTCAGTCGGGTCCGTGAAGAGGACAAAGTTAGTTTCGCTAGTTGCACTCTCAAGGATAGTGCCTTGACATGGTGGAACAATCTGGTTAGTAGTTTGGGAAGCGATGTAGCTTATGGTTTGGCCTGGAATGATTTTAAGGAAAGATTGATCACCCGCTATAGACCTCGGGGTGAGCTTAAGAAGCTAGAGGTTGAGCTCAAGAATTTGAAAATGCATGGCACCGAGTTAGATGCCTATGAACGAAGGTTTTTCGAGTTAACTTTGCTGTGTCCTAGGGTTTATGCGGATGAGGACCGCAAAATTGAGGCTTACATTGATGGTTTGTCCGAGAAGATTGAACACGGGGTTGAGTCCAGTGAACCCCAGACTATTGAGGCAGCTATGTCTATGGCCCACAAACTTAATGACAAGGTGTTGAGAAGAAGCAAGACTACAGTTGTTGAAAGTAGTGAGGAGGTTGTCAAGAAGGCTGATAATGGGAAACGAAAGTGGGATAACAACCGCAATCAAAGCCAAAATCAGCAGAAGAAACAGGATACCTCAGGTGCTAACAACAGAAATCAGCGTGTGTGTCCTCGTTGCTATAAAGTTCATGATGGTTACTGCACAGTTACTTGTAAGAGGTGCTCTAAGCAAGGGCACATTGCTAAAGATTGTACAGTGCTTTTGCCGGGGTCTGCTACTCCCGCGACTGGTGGTAATAATAATAATGTTGGTAATAGAGGTGGTAACGGTTACAGTAATGGGAAATCGAATAATGGAGGTAATCCAAGGGTTTGTTATGAGTGTGGGAAGCCGGGGCATTTCCGAGATGCTTGTCCCAACAAGAAGACTGCAGAGACTGCACGCGGCCGAGCGTTCAACATTAATGCTAAAGATGCGGAGGAAGATCCTAAGCTTGTTACTGGTACGTTCTCAGTCAACGATTTATCAGTTTATGTGTTATTTGATTCAGGGGCTGATTTAAGTTTCGTGTCGAGTAAATTAAGTCCGAGAATCAAAACGCCGTTAACTCTCTTAGACAATACTTATGTTGTTGAAGTAGCTAATGGTAAGGAACTTACTGCTAAGACTGTACATCGTAAGTGTAACATTAATCTGGGTGGTAGGGATTTCGAGATAGATTTGATACCAATTGAACTTGGTAGTTTCGATGTTGTTATTGGTATGGATTGGTTGTCTGCAAACCGTGCTGAGATCGTGTGTTATGATAAGGCTATTCGAATTACTGATCTGATTGGAGAGCCACTGATGGTCTTTGGAGATAAGAAATGCACACAGTTAAACCTTATTAGCTGTGTGAAAGTTCGTAAACATCTCCGCAAAGGCTGTCATGCTATCCTTGCTCATGTTGTTGATCCTAGTAAGGAGGTAAAGAACGTTGATGACGTTCATATTGTTAGGGATTTTCCCGAGGTGTTTCCCGATGACTTACCTGGCCTTCCGCCGCAACGCGCGGTAGAATTTCAGATTGATCTTGTTCCCGGCGCTGCTCCTGTAGCACGTGCTCCTTATCGTCTTGCGCCTTCTGAACTTCAAGAATTGTCAAGTCAACTCCGTGAGTTGTTAGACAAGGTTTTATTCGTCCTAGTTCGTCCCCTTGGGGAGCTCCTGTTCTGTTTGTTAAGAAGAAGGATGGTTCTTTTCGTTTATGCATTGATTATCGTGAACTGAATAAGCTCACTGTTAAAAATCGTTATCCTCTTCCGAGAATTGATGATCTGTTCGATCAGCTTCAGGGTTCTTCTGTTTATTCAAAAATTGATCTTCGTTCTGGCTATCATCAGTTGCGTGTTAAAGAATCTGATGTTTCAAAAACTGCTTTTCGCACCCGTTACGGTCACTTTGAATTTCTTGTTATGCCGTTCGGATTGACAAATGCACCTGCTGTGTTCATGGACCTCATGAACCGTGTGTGTAGACCCTATCTGGACAAGTTCGTTATTGTTTTCATCGACGACATCCTTATCTATTCTAAGAGTGATGAAGAGCACGAAGAACACTTGAGGTTAGTGCTTGATTTGTTAAAGAAAGAAGAGTTGTACGCTAAGTTCTCTAAGTGTGCTTTTTGGTTAAGAGAAGTTCAGTTCCTTGGTCACATTGTTAGCAAACAAGGAATACAAGTTGATCCTGCTAAAATTGAGGCGATTGAAAAGTGGGAAACCCTGAAAACTCCTACTCAAATTCGTCAGTTCTTAGGATTGGCAGGTTACTATCGAAGGTTCATCCAGGATTTCTCTCGTATAGCGAAACCTCTGACTGCTTTAACGCATAAAGGGAAAAAGTATGAGTGGAAGGATGAACAGGAGAATGCTTTTCAGATTTTGAAGAAGAAACTGACTACCGCTCCGATATTGTCTCTACCGGAGGGTAATGATGATTTTGTTGTTTATTGTGACGCTTCGCGTCAAGGCTTTGGTTGTGTTTTGATGCAACGAAATAAAGTTATTGCGTACGCATCACGTCACTTGAAGATTCACGAGCAGAACTATACAACTCATGATTTAGAGTTGGGGGCCGTTGTTTTTGCACTTAAGATTTGGAGACATTATTTGTATGGGGTCAATAGTACTGTGTACACAGATCACAAAAGTCTTCAACATATCCTCGATCAGAAACAGTTGAACATGATACAACGAAGATGGATTGAGACGTTGAATGATTACGATTGTGACCTTTTGTATCACCCGGGTAAGGCCAATGTTGTGGCTGATGCATTGAGTCGTAAAGAAAGGACTGAACCTCGCAGGGTTAGGGCCTTGAATATGACAGTTAGATCAAACCTCGCAAGGCAGATTCTTGAGGCACAACAAGAAGCCTTAAAGGAAGAGAATTTTGTGAAAGAGAACGTAAGAGGTATGGCTAAGAAATTTGAGATTCGAGCAGATGGTACTAGGTACTTTGTAGGACGTCTTTGGGTTCCGAAGTTTGGTGAACTGCGACAACTTGTTTTGGATGAGGCTCATAAGTCTAGGTACTCTATTCATCCTGGTTCAGGAAAGATGTATCATGATCTTAAGGAGCGGTATTGGTGGCCAAATTTGAAAGGTGATGTGGCTACGTATGTGGCTAAGTGTTTGACCTGTTCTAAGGTCAAAGCTGAACATCAAAAACCGTCCGGATTGTTGGTACAACCAGAAATTCCCGAGTGGAAGTGGGAAGGTATCACTATGGATTTTTATCACTAAGTTACCAAGAGTTTCGGGTGGTTATGATGCGATTTGGGTGATTGTAGATCGACTCACTAAGTCGGCTCACTTTTTGCCGATTAGGGAAACCGATTCCATGGAGAAACTCACCCGTTTGTATTTGAAAGAGATTGTTTCGAGGCATGGTGTTCCCGTTTCTATAATTTCCGACAGAGACAGTCGATTTGTATTTAGATTTTGGCAATCGTTGCAAGAAGCCTTGGGCACTAGATTGGATATGAGCACCGCTTATCATCCTCAAACGGATGGTCAAAGTGAGAGGACCATTCAGACATTAGAAGATATGTTGCGAGCTTGTGTGATTGAATTTGGGAATGGGTGGGATAAGTATTTGCTGTTAGCTGAGTTTTCTTATAACAACAGTTATCACGCAAGTATTAAAGCCGCACCGTTTGAAGCTTTGTACGGTAGGAAATGTAGATCTCCTATTTGCTGGAATGAGGTTGGGGATGCTCAACTTACAGGTCCAGAGATTATTCACGAGACTACTGAGAAGATTGTTCAAATTAAAGAAAGGTTGAGAACTGCTAGAAGTCGGCAAAAGAGTTATGCCGACAAAGGAAGGAAAGATGTTGAATTTCAAGTTGGTGATCGTGTTATGTTAAAAGTTTCGCCTTGGAAGGGTGTTATTCGTTTTGGTAAAAGAGGGAAGTTAAGTCCTCGTTTTGTGGGACCGTTTAAGATCATTGAAAGAGTTGGACCGGTGGCTTATCGTTTGAAGTTGCCACAAGAACTCAGTGCTGTTCACGATGTTTTCCATATTTCGAACTTAAAGAAGTGTTTGGCTGAATTTGATCAGACTATTCCTTTGGAGGAACTTCAAGTTGACAAGCAATTGCATTTTATTGAGGAGCCAGTTGAGATCATGGACCGAGAGGTTAAGACTCTTAAACAGAGCAGAATTCCTATTGTTCGGGTCCGATGGAACGCTAGACGCGGTCCCGAGTTCACTTGGGAGCGTGAAGACCAAATGAAGCAGAAGTATCCGCATTTGTTCTCAGATGCCGAGTCAACCCCTGCGCCTGCTTAAATTTCGGGACAAAATTTCCGTAACGGGGAGGTACTGTCACGACCCTACTTTTTCCGTTATCTTTTTCCGTTAATTATTTAACGACCGTTAACTGTTAGTGTGCCACGTCATTTCTATGACCTATATTATTATTTTTGTAATAATATATATATAATAATTATTATGTGTTATGTGAATATATGTATTCATATTTTAATTTATACGTTTCTACGTCTCGCGGATTTCCATCCGGCGAATCTTTTCGGTTTTTAAACCAACGGTCGAGCTTTCGGGATTTTTAAATCCTAAATATTTTAAATATGATATTTTAAGGTCATATTATTATTAGGTGTATTTATATTTATTTTTCGTCGCGCGTTTGTTATCTTTCCGGATTTTTAATCGCGTAAGCGTGTTTTCGCGTTTCGGGTTTCGTTCGGGCTTTCGGGCCACAAGGAATTATCAATTAAGCAAGTTGGCCCACCATGGGGCCCACCCCTTCACAAAATCGGCTGAAGCCAAGGGGGAGGGGGTAATTCCCTTTCTCTTTTTGTATATTCCTCATTTACACAATTTTGATCTCAAAATACCTAAACCTAATTTTTAGTTTTGCTCTCCTCCTCCCTTCTCCCTTTTAGGCCGTCGCCACCACCACCATACATCACCAAAATCATCACTTTTTATTGCTTGGATCATCAATTGGCTTGCATAATCGGATTCCTCTCGTCTTTCTCTACACATCTATATTCTTTGATTCTCGATTTGGGTATAAACCCTAACCCTAGAACTTTTCATATTTATTTATATTTCTGTATTTTGAGTTTATATTATTAGTATGATGTATATTAGTTGTTGTAATGTTGTTTGGATGCGTAGAATTACTCGTTTGCATATGTTTTCGGTTTGTAAATTTTGGACAGCAGTTTGATTCGTGTTTTCTGACTTTGTAACTGATATGAATGTTAAAATAAAGTACATAAATGAGTTCCTCTCATCAAGACATTAATTTTAGACTCCGGATTCATGTCGTTTCGATTCCCGGAGCCCTAGTTATGCTTAATTTGGTTTTTGTTAAAGATTGAAAGGTGTTCTTGGCATGAACAAGGTTGGGTCCGACTTTGTGACCATCCTTGGTGTCTTTAGGGTGTGTCATTTGGTTAGGACTGATGGTGAGACGAATTTTTATGTTCGGGTCACCTAAATTCGAGCCACGGTTCACCCGTTGTGCCCGAATTACCGTTTTGAGTAAATTGATTTCCCAAATGTTGTCATGGCTGATATCCACGACCTAGGGACTGTTCTTGGAGTGTTCTTGAGTTCATAATTGTGTCGGGTGGTTTGAGTAGGTGAAGTTGCATATGTGGCTTGCCCGAAACCGACACCCGGGGCTCAAGATACGACCCGACGAACTTTTAAACTTAAAACTTATGGTTAATGATTAAACTTATGTTAAAATTTATGGAATTCATTATTAATTAATTACTTATGATAAAGGAAGTAATTATTATTAATTAAAAATTATGATATAAATATTTATTGTATCATTTAATTATTAATTATAATTTAATTAACATCTTAATTAGACTTATGATTAATAATACTTTTATTATTAAAGGAAAATACTTATGATAAGTATTAAATTTATTTTTGAGAAATTATTAAGAGACTTATAATAAATATTAAATAATTATTTAATTATTATAAGACTTAATTATTATTTAATTATGATTTAATTATTAAATACTTATGATTTAATAATTTTAATTAGAAACTTATGATATGATTAATAATTCATTATTAATTAATAATACTTATGATATGATTTAAAATTCATTATAAATTAATAATATTTATATTATGATTGATATTTAATTAATTAATTAAATACTTATGTTATACTAATTATAACATTTCAACTTATATTAACTTTAATAATTTATTTTATTTAATTAAACTTATGTTAAGACATTATTATACACTTTTGACTTTAAATAACATTATAACCTATGTTATTATTATAACTTACACTTTTAAAATTAATGTTGACTATGTTTGACCAAGGTTGACTTTTGAGTTGACTTTCGGTTGACTTTGACTTTCAGTTGACTTCTGTTGACTTTCTAAATAAGGAAACTTTCCTGACTTCAAAACTTTCTAAAAATAGAACTTTCTAAATTTGGAAACTTTCCAAAAATAGAAACTTTCCAAAAATAGAAACTTTCCAAATATAGAAACTTTCCAAAAATAGAAACTTTCCTAAAATAGAAAACTTTCCAAAAATGGAAACCTGCTAAAAATAGAAACTTTCTAAAAATAGAAAGTGTGTGTCCATATGCTGTTCCAATCAAACCGATGCTTGCTGAGTAATGTTCTATGCCTACTTGCAACATGTACAATAGCTATCATACTAAGACTTGGCCTAAGTTAGTTATTTATTTCGACCTGCTTTATTTATAGGTCGGCGTTGTGATCTTTCTTGATCACTTTACTTTACTTGCTGTTCGCTTGTTTGTGAGATTTCTTCAGTTGCTATTTAAGGTGAGTTATAGTCCCGTTTTTATATACTTTTCAAGGTATACTTTTTGGGATGTGATTACATGCAGATTTTTATTTACGTTTAGACACAAGTAACAGTTAAATTTAATTATTCATTGTGAGTTGGACAAAAATATTCCCTAGTCTGGTAACTGTAATCATTGGTTTCTACCGGTGAACGCGAATCCTACGGATAGATCTATCGGGTTTGACAACCCCATTTCGAGCTAGTCGCGCTAGCAATTTATAATCGGAATGTTTAGTACTTCGTAATTTGTTGTAGATACACTGTCCAAGTGTATATTTTTATTTTGTTTGGCAAGGGTAAATAAAGGGTTAAGTGGTTACCAGGTGGCTCATTGATAATGGAATAATGTTTAATGTTTTCTAACATTTTTAAATCTTGTGGTCTAAAGTTTACTTATTTATTTAAACCTATAATTCACTCAACCTTTGTGTTGACAGTTTACTTGCATGTTTTCACAGGTACTTGAGTTATTTGATGCTTCCGCTATCGTTAGAAGAGTCTGCATGCATTTGGGCAGATTTTATGAAACTATTTATGAAACTTAAGTTTGCATTCTATTTTGGATAATTTAAATTGTGGGTTTGTTGGCAATGTTTTGTGTCAACTTTTGGTTCATTATTATGGTTGGTTGATTTTAAACTACTTAATTGGGTTTGTTTCCTTTTTGGGCAACATTTTGAAATAAAAGAATGCAACTTTGTTTATTTAATTCATTTAAGTTCGATCAAGCTATGGGACCAACTGACGGATCCGTTAAGTGTTTTGACGGGGTCGTCACAGTTTAGTATTCAAGCAACTAAATTAAATAGAGTCAAAGGTAATTTTTCAACGGTTTATTCTTTATTGATTAATCACAAAGAATTACAACTATCCTCGGTGGAATGATAGTTGGTTGATACAGATTTACCTAAGTATAGCTACAGAGGGTTTTCTAAGCTATTACACGTTTTGGACTCTAAATAAACAAACTCACACCACTAGTTGTTACAATAGTGGATACATTAATTTATAGTAGTCCTAATGACCGTGTAATTATTCTATTGTCCACTGGTACATATGATGTCTGTACTTGTGGAGACAACTGCATCAGAGAGCATGCTCTCCTCTTTCCTCTTTAGTAGCTATTTGCAGGAACACCACAATTCGATTTTGGCACCACTATTTGATTAAACAAATAGAATGTTGTGTTCCCTAGGCGTTGACAAAGGATAACACATGTCTGCACATGCGTTAAACTTCTGCATTCCCACGTGGTCTTGTAAGGTCACTTGTCAGCCGCCGACATGTGTCCTTTCTTGTTCAACTTTGTCTTTGACTTCTATTGAATAGTACAATTAATGTAGACTACTCAGGAAGCCACTATGCTTATAATGGAGCATAGTTGTCTTGTGTAGTAAGCTGCATTCCAGCTATGCTGGTTCTTTATTGCTGAGTCACTTGATATTCTTGAATTGCTGGGTACACATCCTGTGCTAATTTGAAGAATACTGTCAACCTTGTGCTGGTAGACTAGGCAGAATACTGAATACTTGACACAGCGAAATCTGCTGTCTATGCATAAACAAACTTGTGCTGGCTGCACATAACATATTAGTGCAAATAAATTCTGTTTTGTCATAATTAAATCCTTAATTATTTTGGAGACTCAACAGAAACCCACCAAGTCGTCCATCTCGATACCTGCAAAAATGATAGAATGCCAAGGCGAACTAGATGGGCATTAGGATGAACCAATATCCACTGAAAGTCCTTCATTGAGTCCATAAATACTCTTAGTAGTTTTAACCCACAATGCATTGGTTTCGATTTTAAACTTTCATCACCATTTTCACAAAAAGTGATAAGTTTTTAAAATTAAGAGATCTAAGGTTTAAGCCTCTTTTTCCATGAGGGAGAAAAAGGCTTTCCCATTTAACCCACACAATTTCTAAACCCAAACCTGCCCGGACCCAAAACAAAGAAGGCCTTACACTCTTAAGTTTTCTAATCACATAATGTGGCACAGAAGTAAGTGTGAAATAGTACAACAGAATACTATTAAGGACCAACTTTACAAGTGTGAGGCAACCACCAAAAGATACCACTCTAGCTTTTCAATTCGAGAGCTTCTTCGAGAATTTATCAACCACCAGCAACTAATCTTTTTATTAAATTTAATTTAGCACCAACCGATAGACCAAGATATACGAAGGGTAAGAAACCGACATGACAAACCATTCTACCATCCAGGGCCTTAAAATCTTCTTTGATGATTCCCACACCAAATAATTGACTTTATGAAAATTTACTTTCAATCCCGAAGCTAATTCAAAGCACTGGAGAAGACTCATGAGATTAAAAGTGTTGCTTCTACTCTACTCCCCAAAAACAATAGTATCATTATTGTATTAGGGATATGAAATTAAGATCTTATCAACAGTTGCCTTTGTAAAATATTAAGGCCTTTTCCTCCTAAGATGAACATAAAAGTGGATAATGTATCTTATTGCTGAACTCCTCTACCTAAAGTAAACTCCTTCGAAGGGGAGCCATTGATCAATACGGAAATGGATGCAGATTTAAGACATGCAAGGGTTCACCCTCTCCATTTGGCACTAAATCCCATACATACCATGACATTTAGAAGCAAATCCCAATTTAAACAGTCAAAAGCCTTCCCGAAATTCAACTTAATGTTTAACCCTTTGTTATACTTGCCATTCATGAATTCCACCGTTCCATTAGCAATTATTACACCATCCAGGATGTAACCACCCTTCAAAAAAAGCACTTTGCTCTTTGTGAAGCCTATTGGATAAGATTTTAGCAATAATCTTGTAATAGCTTCAAATGGGGCTTATCAGGTGATAGTCCCTAAAATCCATTGGATTTGAATTTTTAGGGATTAAGAAAACAAAGTAGGCGTTACATGTTTTTGATATATCAGTTTCCTTACTAATACTCCAAAACTTCTTATAAAACCTCAAATTGAACCTAAAGGAGCCCGACGCATTGGAACTCCTACAATCTTGTATAGCCTCCCAAATTTCTTTTTCACTGAAAATAGCTTCAAAACCGCTTGCTTTTCAATCGAATGTTTTGAATAACAAAGCTCTTCCAAGCTTGGCCGATTGATTGGTTTTTGCTTAAAAATGATTTAGAAGTGCTGAAAAGCAGCATCTTTAATTACATACGGATCCTCACTCCATACCCATTGACAGCGACACCCCGAATATTACTCTTGTTATATCTCATTCTCATCATCGAGTGAAAATATTTTGAGTTTTATTTGCCTTCCAAGATCCACTTAATTTTCACTTTTTAATTGAGCATGATGGTTGTAATCTTCTCCTTTTCAAGCCATTTTTTCCATATTTCTAGCCATCAATCATGTTCAACATCATCTAGTCTTCTTTCTTCGGCTTCGAGCTCCAATTTAGATGTCACTCCTTTAAAGTACTTTATCTTATCATCTAGCTTGCCGAATGTAAAACTGCTTCATGATTTAAGTGCTAATTTGACTTTCTTTAACTTATTTCAAAATATGCAACCCTTTCAGTTATCACACAATTCCTCATTCGACGCATTTTCTATGATTTTATCCACACCTTTAACTTCAAACCACTCATCAAATACTTTGAAGGGTTTCGGACCAAAGCTCACGATATTTTGAAGGATAATACGGAAGTAGTCTCAATGCTTCCTTTCAAGAGTCGTCGATGATAGATCACCCCATAGTAGATAGAACTATTTCGACAACAAGAGTTTGTCAAGCTTGATTAGCTTGAATTTATCATCAATAACCCGAGTGAACTTCCTTCCTCCTACATGTATTTCAAGCAGTCCATAATCTGCAATGAACTCGTTGAACCGATTTTCTCTACTTTTGATGAACTCACTATGGAATCTTTTTGATTGGTCCCAGACTTCGTTAGAATCTCCACATAGGACCCGAGTCACGTTGCACTTAGTTAAAAGGTTGTTAAGAGCGTCCCACATTCTAATTTTGTGAACATCATTGCGAGGGCCATAGGTATTAAGAATGATTGGTTCTTTGCCACTTCCATTTGCATCGTATCCCAGTAAAACATTCACGGACGCTTTTGTTAGTAATTTTCAAATAAGATGTATCCCAAATTAACTTTTGTCCACCCGATTTTCCCATCATTTTTTTCTGGACAAACCCAACCTCTTTGGAACCCCACGGAGAACATTTTGTTTCTTGTAACGCGAGAATATTAGGTTTTTTCAAATTGACATAGCTTCTTAACTCAACCGATTTTTTATCCTTCCCAAACGTGAATCCCCTAATGTTAAGAAAAAGAGACATAACAAAAACTCTTCAAATCATGTTGCTTAGGAGAAGGATATCCTATACAAGGATATTCCCCTCACAACCGGGACACAACCTTTGTGAATCAGGAGCCGGCTTTAGAAATTGATTCTGCTTATAACAATGTCATGTTCCACACCATAAAATTAAAATTATAGTCAATTTGTTGACACAATTATCGTTATAAAAATTGGTTGAATAATCCTCATATTTATTTAATTGAAAAGGCCTATCGGTTACTAGCTTAGCAACGCTAATTATACGCAGTGGCGGAACTTGAAAGAGTTACTAGAGGGGGCATTTTTTTCTTTTATCTCTTGAAAAAATATATATATATACTACTAGTATGAAACTAAAAAATTGATTAAAATATAAATTAAATATAAATATTTTCTTAAGCACAATAAGAGAAATAATAAGGAACGAAAAAAGGAAAATAAGAAGAAGAAAAAAACAGAATCTGACACACAGGTAGGACTTTTATATATTTTCTTTTCATTTTCAATTAAAAACAAAAATTATATAGAGTACTCATTTCTCTTTCTTCTTCCCCATCTATTTTTCATCTTCTTCTTTACTCTTCTCTGCATTTCATCCTATAAAACTTAATCTCAAAATATAATCTCATATAAAATCAATATAATTACACACTACTTGCTCAAAATTCAGTGGGGCGGGCGCCCCTCCCCGTCTCTACTAAGATCCGCCCCTTGATCAATCCCTAATTAATGAGTTACTTAATTATGGGTTGAGTGCAATGAGATTATAATAGAGGATGGGATGTTTGATGATTATTTTGGGCCTCGATGATCGTCTTTCACTTTAACTATCAAGTGATCAACCACCCTGACCCGGTCTTGATTGTTAATTAGCATGTTTCACCTTAACTGAATGTAAAAGTTCCTTGGGCAAAGTCAAAAGTGAAAATTACAAAGGCTTAGGCAATGGCAGAGAATCAACAACCTATAAATGAGAGGCCATGCTCTCTATTTATAGTATTCGAAATATCCGCGGTCTGTGGATTGCTTAACTATCCGCGGAAACTTAGCGGATTAAACCGCAGTCTTTTATTTACGCGGAAACTGATTCGCTATCCTTATTTTCAGCGAATGTTCCAAACCTTTTGATTATAGTTCGCATCACTTTTGCTTTTGGCTTTTAGCAAATAAAATATACATATACAATGCTATGTATATGATCAAGTCCCCCCAGTTTATTATGATACATTTCGCGAAGCAGATACATCATGATAAACTCTAAAAAATAAATCGTGTTACATTAAAATATATTTGCAGCAAGTTGTAATAATTTTTTACCATCTAATTATTACCGTTGGTTTTATTAATCTCAACGCAAAACAACGACGGTAACTTCGCAAACTGTCAAATCAGAAACGCTGTAACGGCTAGAAAATTACCGTTTACACGTTGCGGTAATTTTAGCCGTTTAAGAGTAATCATTACCCTTTCGACTTCCTTGCCCTAATTTCAATTATAAATAGCTGGATAATTCGCATTAACAACTTTACGCCTTCTTCCTCAATTGCAAACTCTCACATCAAAACTTTTTACACGTTCATTGCAATTAAGCGATTCAACCTTAACACTTTTTAAATCATTTCCATATCTACCTATTATTACAAATGGCATCCTCAAATTCGACCAACACTCCCAGCGCCTTCGTGTCATATATGACGGAGGCGAAAATCCAAACCCTGCAACAGTATTATCCACTGCTTGCACAGTTTTCAGCCACCGCCCCATCAGTGGAGGATAGGGAGAATGCTCCGCCCAAGGGAATGATTACGATTTACGAGGCTGCCATTTCACACGGCAACCTACGCCTTCCTCTTACTCCCTTTTTTCGCAGTGTATGCAAATACTACAAGGTTGCAGTTGCACAACTGCACCCGAATGCGATTAATAAAATTGTGCTATTCGAGATGTATTGCAAAGCACTTAATGAGCAACCACTACTTAACACCTTTCGCTCTTTTAACAGTCTTACACATTACGACAAGGGGTGGTATTCCTTCCGCGGTCGTCATGGCGTGATGACTTCCCCCAAGGATTCCATTGGGAACTGGCGCTGTTCCTTCTTTTTTATTAATAACACCGCCCACATTGATAGCAACATACCCAAAGCATGGTGCACCGAAATGGACGCAACGGTGAATGACAAGGTCACCCCGGATGACCTTGAACAAGATTTACTGAAAACAATCAAGAACGCGTTCTTGGTTATGCGGGCCTACTCCAACGTGCCGCTTTATACTGGCGGAGTATCCATGTACTGGCTATGGGGCGATTGCAACGCGCTTTTAGTCGACGCCGCCAACAACGGTATATTGCTTATACTTTTTATTTTATACAAATACATATTATATATTACCCTTATAATTGCATAATGTTTTGCGGTACTATGTTGCAGAGATTGATCTTGAGTTGGTAATGAGGTCAGCGAACATCAATGGGATTAAACCAGCACGTCGCTTAAAATTCGGCGACGGCTAGATTATTCCCATTGATGAGCCTATTATCAATACGCTTACTATTCCCGGTGAAGATCGCGGAAAGTGAAAAGCAACAGAGGGAGCTACGACTCCTCGCAAAAGACGCAGTCGTTCTTTTGCTGAACAAGAAACAAGTAAGTAAATTTCAAACCCCGTTATTATTTATAGTGCATTTTTATTTTTACCGCACTAATTTATTATATTCGCTTATCTCTTTTTAGTTGTGCTCTCAGACTCCACAGGTGAGCCTGGACCGCTATACAACATCACCGGGAATATCCCTGAGGACATTCTGGAAGAGCCCGGTAATGAGGACTTAAGCCTTCCTTCTGACGTTGAAATATCCAATCAAGAAGAAGAGGATGCTGATGAAGCCGCAGAAGCAGAACAAGCCAATCGGTTATACCGCAAACTCTTCAAATTCATCCCCAAAAATACTCAAGACGAATATCGCAAACTGACTTATCCTCAAGCCGAAAGACAGCGACTCCATAATTGCTATAATGCAATTTGCCTGGCCATCGACAACGTTGAGCGTTTCAACGAGATATCTGATGAGTATGAAAAGCCGGTTAAAGTCGCTAACGCTCAACAAAGAAAAGCGCAGAAACTTGAGGCTCAACTCAAAAAGGCTGCGGAAGAAAATGCCAAACTCAAAAAGAGAGCGGAAAATGCTGAGGAACAATTCGCTCAACTCATCAAATACCTTCCCGAGCTCGGCGACAAAATCATGGATTCAAAACCAGTAACTGAGAAGTTTCGAGCATACGCCCTGGCATCCAAACTCGTTACTCATTGCGAGTGGTATGACTTGCTTTGAAAACTTGGCGATCTTTCCCAACCACTTCCCTCAGACATGGCAAATGAGATATGTGCAACCGATGATGCCCGCGAACCACTAGCTACAGCGAAAAGAGGGTTGAGCAAGTCACCATACCAGCTTTAGTAGAGCTTAGCCAACGCGAGGGCGTTACGTTTGAAGATATTAAAGCGCTCGAGCTTTAAAACATCTTAAGCAGGTTGTAAATTGTAATCCCGCAATTTATAGATTGCGTTTTTTGTAATTCCGCGCGCTTGCATAGCGTGTTTATTAATAAAATGATTATGTTCCACAGTTGCAACTTGTCTTATTTATATGGCGCTTTACTTTATCATATATTCATAATTCAGACTTGCCCTTTGCAATTTCCACATTCGCTATTGTGCACATAACAAACGCGTACTTATGCGAAACAATCTTCTATTCATTATGAATCTTCTAAGTCCGACAAATCGATCCTTAGGCAATTTTTAGCATTGCGAAGCATCTAAGTGTTGGCAAGATCAAACACTTAGGAAATTTTATCCTTTCGCAACATTCGCTACTTAACACAAGTGGGCAATTTCATCACTTGGTTTTAAACATACAATTTTGCAATGCACATTCGTATTATTATAACATTGTGCAGGCCGTGTTTAGCGAAAATCATGCCATTTTGTTTGAAATATCTGCGAAGCCCTAATTACATTTATACAAACATTAATTCAGTGTCATGAAAATTAAGCAATTGTATTCTGCAAAATAATCACTACGCGTGGCCACACGCAGTGTTTTCGCTTTGTATAGAAACAACCACTAACACTGAAACTAACTTTGTTTTATTCAGTAATTTTCCGTAATACAAATTTCAGAAAATAAAAATAGCAAATCAATCATTGATCAAACTTGACTAAGCATTCTATCACAAGCTTTCTGTTACAAATATTCGCACTATTCAGAGTGGACTGAATGCCCCTCAACGCCCATACTTACTCTTGCTATAATCATAGCACAAAATGGCTCTTCTTTCGCATAAATTAGCGTGCCAATTTCCTTATTAGCGGAAAATTTAACCATGCCATGTATAGTAGAAGAAATTGCGCCAAACATGCATAAAGCAGTGCGCCCAAGAATCATATTGAATCGCGACTGATTTCACATTATGTAAAGATTCAACGAAGCTTGGCGCCTTAGCGACTCATCACAATCATCAACCAGCTCAATTTGCAACTCCAACTGACCTATAGGCCAAGTTGACTCTCCTGAAAATCCAGCAAGTGAAACCGCAGTAGGTTTTACCAAAGCTTGAATATTTGCAGGCAATTTGCTAAAACATTGTTCATACATAACATCTACACTGCTACCAGTGTCAACATGTACCTTCATAATTACAATGCCGGTGTTCGCAATGCGGCATGAAACCACTACTGGTTTGTCAAAATCCGCAGTCAGACTTGCAGGAGGAAAAGTAATAGAAGGACATTTTCAGCTTACAATTTGTTCAGCTATTTAAAGTACCAACATTTCGCCTTGCACTTCTACCATATTAATGACCTGAATTCCGCGCTGATTTTCTTTCTTACTTACCATTTTCACCCCAAGATTTTTTACCGCAGGAGCTTTTCGCTCAGCTACATTTTGCACTTGCACAGCATTAGTTTATGTAGGCATGATAATCGCATTCGCAGTACTTACAGCACCCTGCTTAATTAAATGGTCCAGCTTGCCTTGCTCATATGCCTCCGCGATCAGTTCCGCCAAATCTCTACAACGATTGGTGTCATGACCGTAATTATCATGGAAAACACAAAACTTTGACCTATCTCGCCTGCTATTCTCCCCTAAAGGTTGCGGATCAGGAAAAGACTTAGCAACCCATTCTTGTAACAAAATTGTCTTAGGCATTTTTGTTAGCATCTGAATGATATTGAAAGATTCATTATTCCATTTTCGCGTAGAATAGCGATCCCGACGACCATATCCATGGTTATCATTTTGACCTAGATCTCTATCGTTTCGGGGTAATCACCGCTGCCATTTCACCGCGGATATCCAGAACCGCGGTGATTTTCACCATTTCCATCACGAAAAGAATCATTGTCATCCCGCCAACTTTTGTCTTTATCCCACCCACATGCAGGGGTAATGTAGTGACCCGAACTTTTCCATGTTTATATATATTAAATGAAATTGTTATTTACATGATTAAGTGTTTCCAACATGTTAAGCAATCAAACTTGTTAAGACTTGATTAATTGAAATAGGTTTCATATAGACAATTGACCACCCAAGTTGACCGGTGATTCACGAACGTTAAAACCTGTAAAAACTATATCATGACATATATATGGATATATATATAGTTAACATGATATTATGATAAGTATGTATCTCATTAGGTATTTTAACAATGAGTTATATATACAAAAATGAGACTATTGAATTAAGAAACTCGAAAATGATATATATAACGATTATCATTATAACAACGTCTTACTAAATACATATGAATCATATTAAGATATTGACACACTATGTTTAATCATGATAAATGATAAGTAAACATATCATTAAGTGTATTAACAATGAACTACATATGTAAAAACAAGACTACTAACTTAAGGGCTTCGAAACGGGACATATATGTAACGATTATCGTTGTAACGACATTTAAATGTATATATATATATATATCATATAAAGATATATTAATTCATCATATTATTATGATAATATAATAATTTAACATATCATTAGATATAATAAACAATGGGTTAACAACATTTAACAAGATCGTTAACTTAAAGGTTTCAAAACAACATTTACATGTAACGACTAACGATGACTTAACGACTCAGTTAAAATGTATATACATGTAGTGTTTTAATATGTATTCATACACTTTTGAAAGACTTCAAGACACTTATCAAAGTACTTCTACTTAACAAAAATGCTTACAATTACATCCTCATTCATTTTCACCAACAATTCTACTCGTATGCACTCGTATTTGTACTCGTACAATACACAGCTTCTAAACGTATTTACTATTGGTATATACACTCCAATGATCTGCTCTTAGCAGCCCATGTGAGTCACCTAACCATGTGGGAACCATCATTTTGCAACTAGCATGAATGATTACACAAAATTACAAACTAATGGAGCCTTTATGAACACCCCATATTCACGTGAGGGAGTACACACACAAACACTTTCATTTTCAATTTTTCTTGAATCAAAATCATCTCTCTCAAGTGTTCTTCCATTGTTCTAAGTGTTTTTCATCATCTTCATCAAAATCTAGCTCAATCTAGTTCATAAATCCATACATAAACCAAGATACAAAACAACTACTCAAGAACACACCAACAACACTTCCAAGTTTGCTAGCTTGCTTTCAATCTTGCAAATCCATTTCAAGTGATCATCCAACCTCAAGAAATATTTCTTAATTACAGTAAGATATCTCTCTAATACAAGGTAGTACTCATATTCAAACTTTGATTCAATTTCTATAACTATAACAATCTTAATTCGAGTGGAAATCTTACTTGAACTTGTTTTCGTGTCATGATTTTGCTTCAAGAACTTTCAAGCCATCCAAGGATCCTTTGAAGCTAGATCTATTTTTCTCATTTTCAGTAGGTTTATCCACAAAACCTGAGGTAGTAATGATGTTAATAACATCATTCGATTGATATATATAAAACTACCTTATTCGAAGGTTTAAACTTGTAATCACTAGAACATAGTTTAGTTAATTCTAAACTTGTTCGCAAACAAAAGTTAATCCTTCTAACTTGACTTTTAAAATCAACTAAACACATGTTCTATATCTATATGATATGCTAACTTAATAATTTAAAACCTGAAAACACGAAAAACACCGTAAAACCGGATATACACCGTCGTAGTAACACTGCGGGCTGTTTTGGGTTAGTTATTTAAAAACTATGATAAACTTTGATTTAAAAGTTGTTCTTCTAGGAAAATAATTTTTCTTATGAACATGAAACTATATCCAAAAATCATGGTTAAACTCAAAGTGGAAATATGTTTTCCAAAATGGTCATCTAGACGTCGTTCTTTCGACTGAAATGACTACCTTTA
Source organism: Rutidosis leptorrhynchoides (assembly GCF_046630445.1). Taxonomy (NCBI): domain Eukaryota; kingdom Viridiplantae; phylum Streptophyta; class Magnoliopsida; order Asterales; family Asteraceae; genus Rutidosis; species Rutidosis leptorrhynchoides. The sequence continues at coordinate 34,469,569 of NC_092340.1, forward strand.
CAAAAATGACTTGTAACCTGTATTTCCGACTATAAGCTTATACTTTTTCTGTTTAGATTCATAAACTTAAGTTCAATATGAAACCATAGCAACTTGAATCACTCAAAAAGGATTTAAAACGAAGAAGTTATGGGTAAAACAAGATTAGATAATTTTGCTTGTTGTAGCTACGTGAAATTTGTAACAAATCTATACAAATCATATCCTAGCTAACTTATATTGTATTATACATGTATTCTAATATATTATGTAATCTTGGGATACCATAGACATGTATGCAAATGTTTTGACATATCATATCGACCCATGTATATATATTATTTGGAGCAACCATAGACACTCTATATGCAGTAATGTTTGAGTTAGCTATACAGGGTTGAGGTTGATTCCAAAAATATATATACTTTGAGTTGTGATCTAGCCTGAGACGTGTATACACTGGGTCGTGGATTGATTCAAGATAATATATATCGATTTATTTCTGTACATCTAACTGTGGACAACTAGTTGTAGGTTACTAACGAGGACAGCTGACTTAATAAACTTAAAACATTAAAACATATTAAAAATGTTGTAAATATATTTTGAACATACTTTGATATATATATATATATATATATATATATATATATATATATATATATACATATCTGTTATAGGTTCGTGAATCGACCCGTGGCCAAGTCTTATTTTCCGACGAAGTGAAAATCTGTGAAAGTGAGTTATAGTTCCATTTTTACTATCTAATATTTTTGGGATGAGAATACATGCAGTTTTGAAAATGATTTACAAAATAGACACAAGTATTGAAACTACATTCTATGTTGAATCGTTATACCGGATATCGCCCTTGTTGAACTTGGTAGCCTAAGAATTGGTGTTTATTATAATTGTCACCAATTGACGCGAATCCTAAAGATAGATCTATGGGCTTTGACATGCCCCAGTCAGAGAATTTGAAATGCTTTAGTACTTCGATATTTATATATGGGGATATTCTAGATGCATTTGTTAATGTCGGTTACCAGGTGTTCAACCATATGAATGATTTTATGCAGATTGCATGTTATTGAATGATGAAATCTTGTGGTCTATTATTACAATTTGATATATAGGTTAAACCTATAACTCACCAACATTTTTGTTGACGTTTAAAGCATGTTTATTCTCAGGTGATTATTAAGAGCTTCTGCTATTGCATGCTAATTTATGGACAAGAGTTGGAGTCAGCATGCTTGTATAATATTGTTTAAAAACTGCATTCGAAGACATATATATTGTTGTGTAATATTATTGTAAACCATTATGTAATGTTCGTGTGAAAACGCTATATTTTAGATTATCATTATTTAATAATCGTCGTAATATTTTAAAGGTTATGGTTTGTTTTAAAAATCAAATGCAGTCTTTGAAAAACGTCTCATATAGAGGTCAAAACCTCGCAACGAAATCAATTAATATGGAACGTTTATAATCGATATGAACGGGGCATTTCAGGTTATAGTACTATCTTCTCCACCTCCGAGATAATCATATGTTTCTTGTTGGACCTTAGCAAAAGTTGACGGGACATCTCTTCGCAGTCTTCGCACAAGCGTTGGATGTCGCTGCGGATTAATAGCATGCAAAAATCCAGAGATTTTTTGATCCTCATTCAAACTTGGTATCTTTTGGCATTCATAAATGTATCGTGTAAGTAATGCGTTCAAAGTTTCCTTGTTGCCCTGCTTAATATCATGACATTCTATATGTGTCTTCTTCTGCGGTAAGAGATTCTGAAAGTGCAGCAAAAATTTATCGCAAAGATCAATGAAGCCAATAATACTGCGAGCTTGCAGGCTATGAAACCACTCCCTGGCGGATCCTTGCAAAACCATAGGAAATACCCTACACGCAACCGGTTCATCCCAATTATAGGTGCTTACCACACCTTCAAATCGCTGCAAAAAATCCAAGGGGCCAGTCAACCATGAGTAAACTCCCAATGTCGCTGGCAAAATAGGCAGTGTAACAATTGGATAATCAGAAATATGCTGGACAAACTTGTCTGCAGCAGTAGTAATTTCAGTCGCCTTTTTTGTGCGAGTATCTGAAATGTCCCGTTCATATTGATTATAAACGTTCCATATTAATTGATTTCGTCGCGAGATTTTGACCTCTATACGATACATTTTTCGAAGACTGCATTTATTTTTAAAATAACCATAACCTTTATTTTATCGATAAAGGTTTAAAAAGCATTACGTAGATTATCAAATAATGATAATCTAAAATATACCGTTTACACACGACCATTACATAATGGTTTACAATATGAATATATTACATCAAAAATAAGTTTCTTGAATACAGTTTTACATAATATCATACAAGCATGGACTCCAAATCTTGTCCTTATTTTAGTATGCAACAGCGGAAGCTCTTAATAATCACCTGAGAATAAACATGCTTAAAACGTCAACAAAAATATTGGTGAGTTATAGGTTTAACCTGTATATTATCAAATCATAATAATAGACCACAAGATTTCATATTTCAATACATCTCATACATAGAGATAAAAATCATTCATACGGTGAACACCTGGTAACCGACATTAACAAGATGCATATAAGAATATCCCCATCATTCCGGGACATCCATCGGACATGATATAAAAACTCGAAGTACTAAAGCATCCGCTACAACGGATGGGGTTTGTTGGGCCCAATAGATCTATCTTTAGGATTCACGTCAATTAGTAGACTGGTTTACTAATTCTTATGTTACCAAGTAAAAGGGGCATATTCGGCTTCAATCGTTCAACCATAGAAAGTAGTTTCATGTACTTGTGTCTATTTTGTAAAACATTTATAAAGCTGCATGTATTCTCATCCCAAAAATATTAGATTTTAAAAGTGGGACGATACCTCACTTTCACAGATTTTGACTTCGTCGAGAAGTAAGACTTGGCCACTGGTCGATTCATGAACCTATAACAAATATGTACATATATATCAAAGTATGTTCAAAATATATTTACAACATTTCTAATACGTTTTAATGTTTTAAGTTTATTAAGTCAGCTGTCCTTATTAGTAACCTACAACTAGTTGTCCATAGTTAGATGTACAGAAATAAATTGATATATATTATCTTGACCCAATCCATGACCCTGTGTATACACGTCTCAGGCTAGATCACAACTCAAAGTATATATATTTTTGGAATCAACCTCAACCCTGTATAGCTAACTCCAACATTACTGCATATAGAGTGTCTATGGTTGTTCCAAATAATATATATAGATGGGTCGATATGATATGTCAAAACATTTGCATACGTGTCTATGGTATCCCAAGATTACATAATATATTAGAATATATGTATTATACAATATAAGTTAGCTAGGATATGATTAAGATAGATTTGTTACCAATTTTCACGTAGCTACAACAAGTAAAAATATCCAATCTTGTTTTACCCATAACTTCTTCGTTTTAAATCCGTTTTGAGTGAATCCAATTGCTATGATTTCATATTGAACTTAAGTTTATGAATCTATATAGAAAAAGTATAAGTTTATAGTCGGAAATACAGGTTACAAGTCGTTTTTGTAAAGGTAGTCATTTCAGTCGAAAGAACGACGTCTAGATGACCATTTTGGAAAACATACTTCCACTTTGAGTTTAATCATGATTTTTGGATATAGTTTCATGTTCATAAGAAAAATCATTTTCCCAGAAGAACAACTTTTAAATCAAAGTTTATCATAGTTTTTAATTAATAACCCAAAACAGCCTGCGGTGTTACTACGACGGCGTATATCCAGTTTTACGGTGTTTTTCGTGTTTTCAGGTTTTAAATCATTAAGTTAGCATATGATATAGATATAGAACATGTGTCTAGTTGATTTTAAAAGTCAAGTTAGAAGGATTAACTTCTTTTTGTGAACAAGTTTAGAATTAACTAAACTATGTTCTAGTGATTTCAAGTTTAAACCTTCGAATAATGTAGTTTTATATATATGAATCGAATGATGTTATGAACATCATTACTACGTCAGGTTTTGTGGATAAACCTACTGGAAATGAAAAAAATAGATCTAGCTTCAAAGGATCCTTGGATGGCTTGAAAGTTCTTGAAGCAGAATCATGACACGAAAACAAGTTCAAGTAAGATTTTCACTCGAAATAAGATTGTTATAGTTATAGAAATTGAATCAAAGTTTGAATATGAGTATTACCTTGTATTAGAAAGATATCTTACTGTAAATAAGAAAGATTTCTTGAGGTTGGATGATCACTTTGCAAGATTGGAAGTAAGCTAGCAAACTTGGAAGTATTCTTGATTTTATGAAACTAGAACTTCTAGAATTTATGAAGAACACTTAGAACTTGAAGATAGAACTTGAGAGAGATCAATTTGATGAAGAAAATTGAAGAATGAAAGTGTTTGTAGGTGTTTTTGGTCGTTGGTATATGGATTAGATATAAAGGATGTGTAATTTTGTTTATATGTAAATAAGTCATGAATGATTACTAATATTTTTGTAATTTTATAAGATATTTCATGCTAGTTGCCAAATGATGGTTCCCACATGTGTTAGGTGACTCACATGGGCTACTAAGAGCTAATCATTGGAGTGTATATACCAATAGTACATACATCTAAAAGCTGTGTATTGTACGAGTACGAATACGGGTGCATACGAGTAGAATTGTTGATGAAACTGAACGAGGATGTAATTGTAAGAATTTTTGTTAAGTAGAAGTATTTTGATAAGTGTCTTGAAGTCTTTCAAAAGTGTATAAATACATATTAAAACACTACATGTATATATATTTTAACTGAGTCGTTAAGTCATCGTTAGTCGTTACATGTAAATGTTGTTTTGAAACCTTTAGGTTAACGATCTTGTTAAATGTTGTTAACCCATTGTTTATTATATCTAAAGAGATGTTAAATTATTACATTATCATGATATTATGATATATTAATATATCTTAGTATGATATATATACAGTTAAATGTTGTTACAACGATAATCGGTACATATATGTCTCGTTTCGAAATCATTAAGTTAGTAGTCTTGTTTTTACATATGTAATTCATTGTTAATACACTTAATGACATGTTTACTTATAATTTATCATGATTAAACATAGTGTATCAAATATCTTAATATGATTTATATGTTTTTAGTAAGACGTTGTTATAACGATAATCGTTATATATATATCGTTTCGAGTTTCTTAATTCAATAAACTCAATTTTATGTATATAACTCATTGTTAAAATACCTAATGAGATACTTACTTATCATAATATTATGTTAACTATATATATAATCATATATATGTCTTCATATAGTTTTTACAAGTTTTAACGTTCGTGAATCACCGGTCAACTTGGGTGGTCAATTAGCTATATGAAACCTATTTAAATTAATCAAGTCTTAACAAGTTTGATTGCTTAACATGTTGGAAACACTTAATCATGTAAATAACAATTTCATTTAATATATATAAACATGGAAAAGTTCGGGTCACTACAGTATCAGTATTCTCCGCTCAGAATTTGGCGATCATATCTTGCAAGAAATTCGGTTGCTCAAACTTATGTTGCATTGACTTAGGCGCAATGCTTCTAAAAGCATCCGCTAAAAAATGTTGAGCACTTTCTCTGCGAACAGCATCAGATGCTTCACCTTCATCCTCATGATGAGGGAAAGGTGTTGATGGTCGCCTTCGCTTAACATGTGGAATATTTACAAATTCCTCTACATTGTCCGAATCATCAGAAAATTCACTTTCTTCTCTTGGCGCTTTCGCAGTCTTCGAATTATAAACAGAATTTAAAATAACACGTTCATCCGCGCCATCGCTATCACTATCGCGATGGTCAATAACTAAGCGGTCAACTTGTGATCCAGAATCATTCAACGACCATAGGTAAGTTCGCGGTATGCGAGATTCACGACCATCTTTTCTAGCTTGTTCAATAGCAGTGCCAAGGACTTTGTCTGCTTTTCCAGCCAAAATCCTTAATCGGTTGCCATCAGTGACAGTTTCTTCACGATGTTGTTGTAAATTCCTACGCGCGACCATTTTTTCAGCAGCAACCTTTAGTTACAAATCAGTATTAACAGGATTGCCACTAGGCGCTTTAGCTAGCGGTTCTTTCCCTGAACTTTCCACGATAGTATTAACGTTTGCCTGCATACTACTTGACAAGGCATTTTGCGAATCATTAACTAACGCATCAGCATTGATGGAACTTCCTACTTGTTTCGTGTTAGCTGCCATATTCAACGATCAAATCAGCTAATACGCCTCAGCGATTTCCTGTAAATCATCGTAACAATACTCGATTTAAATTAAACCAAGGAATTAATCGTTTGATAGCACAAAACAAAAAATTTCAAGTTAAATTCATAAAACGTGTGCCACCGATGGCGCCAATTGATCAATCCCTAATTAATGAGTTACTTAATTATGAATTGAGTGCAATGAGATTATAATAGAGGATGAGATGTTTGATGATTATTTTGTGCCCCGATGATCGTCTTTCACTTTAACTATCAAGTAATCAACCACCCCGACCCGGTCTTAATTGTTAATTAGCATGATTCACCTTAACTCAATGTAAAAGTTTCTTGGGCAAAGTCACAAGTGAAAATTACAAAGGCTTAGGCAAATGGCAGAGAATCAACAACCTATAAATGAGATGTCATGCTCTCTATTTATAGTATTCGAAATATCCGCGGTCTGCGAATTGCTTAACTATCCGCGGAAACTTAGCGGATTAAACCGCAGTCTTTTATTAACGCGGAAACCGATTCGCTATCCTTATTTTCAGCGAATGTTCCAAACCTTTTGATTATAGTTCGCATCACTTCTGCTTTTGACTTTTAGTAAATAAAATATACATATACAATACTATGTATATGATCACCCCTGATTATACGTGATGTAATTATTCGTGCGATTTTGTGCTGTGTTCATGGTTGGGTTGCTTGTTGTTTGCAGCCCAATCTTGGTTGTAAAAATGTTAATATATCAAATGCGATTTGCATTTAAAAAAAAAAAAACCCGCAAATTACACCAACAAATTCTAAGATTATTTTTGGAGGTTTATAATATTATAAAAAAACATTAAATATATAATGGTTTATTGCTGTAGAAAAAAACAAAAACATATAATAAGATGAAATAGTTGGTTCCCGATGCAAACGTCACGGTGAGGCCTTTTTATGTGTTTTACGAGAAATATTTAACACTACCAAATTTCCCACTCTACGTTACCCACTGTCGCCTTCTTACCAGTTTTTTTTTTTTTTTTTTTTTTTTTTAAATTACTCCATAATACTTATTATATATTATACTAAATACATCCCACTATAAGTGTTCACTTACTTTTTGCATACAGTTTTAGAAAATCCACTAACTCTATTCTCCACCAATCAGAAATCTTCTCTCTCCAGAATAACCTCTTCTCATTAGGTGAAACACAAAGTGAACACTTGAAATAGGACATTTTAAAATGGAAATGTAGACACTTGTGATGGGACGGAGGAGTATATATATATATATATATATATATATATATATATATATATATATATATATATATATATATATATATATATATATATATATATATATATATCTTCCTTTTGGAATCATATGAAAATAAAAACAAACATTGGCAATAACGTCTTTAGCATATTGATTCATTTTTATCTTTATTTAAGTAATTTTTTTACGATCATACACAATTAAGAAAACAAAAATTTATACTCCGTATATCTTTGCTAGCATAATGGCGGACACTATTATCACATGACATCAGCTTCGTCGATCGTTGATTTTACTTTTTAAAAACAAAAAAAAAAAAAAATCATCGAAAATATGTAAAATAATTTCTAACATATATAAATGAAAAGGAAATAACTCTTTAGAATTTGGTTGCAACGATAAGTAGAGGAAACGACTTTTTACATCCAATGCTATTGGATCGGGGGATATAAGTAAATTTTTTTTTTTTTTTTTTTGAAAGGCCAAGTATATTATAATACCGAAGAAATTTACAGCATGGTATAATATTTACATGGCTTGAAGGCCAATATAAATCTACGCGAGTATACAATGAAAAGTAAAACGAAGACTCGGAAAAAACTCAAAGCAAAATTCAGCCGGGATCCAAATTGTTAACTCGAGGAAAGCCTAAAGAGCACAGATTTAGTAGTCATTGATGCCATTCGAGGATGTTCCTACGAGCTCGGTTGTTAACTCATTCGAATGATTTCACTTGAATTTTCCCAAGAATTTTTTAGCCCACGAATCATTACGAAAGACTTATTGGTTTCTATTTTTCCATATGTAATAACCCGTCACTCATTCGATATTTGCCAAATCTTCTTCTCGAGGCCCGAGATGTTACCTCGACTCGCACTCAAAAATAAATTCTCAACACACGCGTTATTCGGGAGTGCCGAGCCCCACCAAGCAAAAATATCCTTCCATACATCGACTACAAGCTTACATGATATCAAAGAATGATCCACTGTTTCAATTACGTCACAATAGATGGGATATAACAAAATGTCGAGGTCAATGCCTCGCTTGTCCAAATCGAGTCTAACCGGGATTCTACCACGTAAAGCCCTCCAAATAAATTATGCCTATTTTTCGTGGAACAATGTTATTACGCATGGTAGGCTTTAAGTTATTCGACCTGCTAATGATAAGCTCTGTTAATCTTGCAAGCAACCAACCTAGAATTATAGGACCCTTTAGCATCCAACAATCATCTCCAAGAACATTTACCGTAACCAAGTGACGCATTACTTTTGATCAGTGACGACAAATGCTCTACTTCCCCAATTAGGCGAATATATATATTCTCCAAAAAAAGAATCAAAATAGAGCAAAAAAATGAATTTGGAGTAAGATAATCTTTGTTCATCATCACTCTCTATTCACCATCATTATTATCATCATAATCGTCATCTCTTTTCACCATGATAGGTTTACCAGATCGATTGAACAGATGAACACCAAATCGATTGACGAGAAGAACATCAGTTCTGGGTTTACGAAACCTAATCTCCGATTGAACAGATCTGCTTTTTTGATGGATGATTGAACACGAAACCAGATATGGGTTTACGAAACATAATCTCCGACGATGATTTAGGATTATAACTGCACGCTTGGTGGTTGCTTAAGTTTAATATCTAGTTTTACATTTGTAACTTCTAATTTTGGGTGTTATTTAAGCTAAAACCTGAATAATGTTTTTGACACGTTAAAGTTTTTGGTTTGATGACTTTCAGTGATTTTGTCAGCCCACTGACGTAACTGAGTTATATGATATTTGATGAATATTATATCGTTTTACTACTTTTTAAATGCGTTTTCATTTTTATCAAATATTATATAGCAAGAATAAAGATATTTAAATTCAAAATGGTAAAAGAAAGATTTTAAAAAATTAAATGGGACAGTTGTTGAGGGACCGGAGGAGTATTTTTTATAATCTTGAGTTCCTTTAGAATTTTAGAATGGGTTCAAATTACAAACTTTCACGTGTGATGAAGCCACTCTAGAAGTTGCATCTCATTGAAAAGCTTTAAGCTTGAAAAAACGTTTATTATTATACGAGAGTTGTGTATTACAATTACAAGTCTTCTATAATTAAAAAAAAAAAAAATGGAAATTAGAAAAAAGTGTGGAATCGCGATTGTAAATGAAATGAGTGAAGTGATATGACCACACAAATGAAAGAGACCGATGACATGGCGATGCGTAGGACAATATGAATCTTGGACCCCACCCATATGTCTTATCTACGGTTCCTAATTACTTCTCTTCCTTTTTTTACCCTCTTAACCATGACGCTATGAGATCACTGACTGCCACATCAGCGCCACATCAGCACATTCTTCCCATCACTAACCCATCACTAAATACTAACATCCATGACGGTCCGTCATCGTCACACCTTTATTTTTTTATATTAATCTTATATATTTAATAACTTATATATACTACCTCCGTCCCAATTAGATAGTCCTGTTTTTTCATTTTGGGATGTCCCAAATTAATAGTCCACTTCATTAAATAGAAAGGAGAGAGGATATTTGATTGGTGGATCTGAAGAGAGAAAATATTTCATTGGTGGATAAATGAAGTTAGTGGGATTTTCTAAAACTGTGTGCCCTTTTGTCTGTGGACTATTAAATTGGGACGGAGGGAGTAACATTTAAATTCCTAAAAATTAAAATTTTATTAATAAAAAAAAATATTACAAGGTCCTAAAAATAAAAAAATAAAAATCATTACAAATTCCTAAAAAAAAAAAAACATTACAAATTTCTAAAAATTAAAAAAGATTACAAATTCCTTAAAATAAAAAAACCTACGAATTCCTAAAAATAAAAAACATTACACGTTTAATACGAACTGATCGTATCGTCACTCACGTACCCCTCGTTGGTGTGGGGGTAGTCAGGCTGAGGACGAACGTAAAATTGTCGGGTCCAAATACCAATACAATACAACTCGATTCGGTTGCATTTGAGTAAGGCTCTCCCGAAAATTTCATGCCATTCTTTTTCGGTCGTAATAAACTCGAACTTATCGGTTTCTGGATCACACCAAGCAAAATCCGAGGCCTCGAAGTCAACATGTTCGCTTATGTAGTCGAACAAACGCCCCGTGTCCCAGTAGGTGATATCGAGTGACTCGAACGACTTTTTCTACCCGTCCAAGTACATCTTCCAATCTTCGCTTAGTTGACCCCCGTACCAAACATCCATTGAAACATTTAAACGCGCCATGGTATGTGTGTGTTTTTTGATTGAAAGAGAATGGGTATATGTTTATGTTTGAAACAAGACAGGAGGGTATATGTTTATGTTTATGTGTGTTTATATATATGGAACGAAACAGAATGGAAATATGTGTGTGTAAGCTTGATACAGATACATGTATATATATAAAGGTTGAAATTGATCCGTTGCAATATAGCCGTCCAACGTTTAAATTGTCCGTGCTTCGGAATGTCTTTGCAACGATTATTTGATTCACGGTTTATCAACGGCGTACATTAAAACTTTTGCTAGTATCGGCGTGAAAGGAGGGCGGAAGGGAGGACGGTTCCAAGCACGGAACCGATACCAGTCCTCTTATACGGAACGTTGATCTATTTATGCATCTCCCTCCTTTCCTCATCAACTAAATTACTGTTTGTTTTTTTTTTTGAAAAACAAAAATTTATATAGTACGAGGGTCAAAAGGGGACCCAACCCGATACAAGAAGTCCACGAGCAGATTACCAACCATTATAGCTGATGCTCGAGCAATAATACAGAAGACAAGGAAAGTTGCAGAGATAGCAACATTACATTAATACATGACAGTACATTGCACTAAACTAGTAACCTTAAACCAAATAGGACCAAGGACTTGAGAGTCAAACTAGCCAATCCAACTTCCTATGCTTGATACGATTTGAGATCCATTCAAACGATTTCAATTGAATTTCCAACAAAGCCTCCGGACTATTCCAACACGAATTTTTGAAGACTTTTTGGTTGCGATTCCTCCAAATAAAATACCCGCACGTCCACTCTAAATCTTGTCAAATACTCGAATCCGAGGGGGATAAAATACGGCTACAATTATATAACAACCCGGAAATTTCCGACAAAATTTAAACCTAACTTTTATGTAATTCCAAAGATTCACGAACAATTATTTGAAAATAATTACGTATTAGTATTATTATTAATATTTTTTTAAACAATATTATCATTAATTATTTTATATCATTTACAATCATTATTATTATCAGTATTATTAATATTATTATTATTTATATCATTAATATAATTGCTAATATATTATTAACATCATCATTATTAATACAACTTATTATTAATAATATTATTATTATTGTTATTAATACTATTATTAATATTATTATTATTATTAAAGATATTAAAAGCATTATTATTACTCATATTATTAAAAATTTTATTATTAATATCATTTTATTATCTTGATAATTATTATTAGTATTTTTATTATTATAATTATAATACAGATATATAAAAATTTGAGGAAAACAACAGATATCTAATTTAAACTAATCTATTTATTTTTTTAAGATCAGGATCTGCTTTTCAATCCATTGTGATCGAGCTTTTAATTTCTTTAATTTTTTTATTTCTTCTTTCTGAATTTTTTTTTATTTCTCTGAGTGATTCATGTCGACACACATCGATTGTAATTGATCATCTAGGTGTAATCTAATCATTCTCCATTACCATTATCTATTTAAAACTACTACAGCTTGGTCTGATTGAATGAAAAACAGAAAAAGAGAGTTAAAAAAAAAAAAAACAGAAATCGACACCCTGTTCTTACCCATTTTTCTAAAAACCCAATTTTGAAACCCATTTTAAAATCCTTAAATGTAGTTATGTTTGGAATCTCTATTTCAAACTATCTGAAAAGTTTCTAATCTCAATTTATCTTAACGAATTCAAATTTTTGAGTCAAAGGTTCGAATTTAAAAAGTCAACGTGTTGTTCATTGTAAAATTCAAGTTCAATTTGATGTTTTAGTTTCAATTGAGATTACAGAAAGTTTCTAATGATGATTTAGAACCCTTTTCATGTTTTAAGTATAATCTAAAACGTCCTACAAATTTGAATATGATTTCGAGTTTAAAACGGGTTCAAAATAGCTGTAACAGCTTATTTTTTTTATTTTCTTTCTGTTTAATTACTCTAGTTAATTTCTAATCGTTTCTATATCATTTACGAATCCTAAAACTAATAAAGTAGATTGTTATTACATGGTATTGTACTATGGTCGATCGAGCTGTGAAGAAGAAGAAGGAATGGTAACAGATAAAAACGGGTTATATATTTTAGGGAATAAGTTATAACAGAAAAGTAGCAACAGCGTGATGGTTAGTGAGGGTGTCGGGTTAGCGAGAGGTCGCGGGTTTGAGCCTCATTTGTGGCATTATTTTAAAAAAAAAGACTCTTTTAAGGTTGATTTCTTTATTCTTATTATTATTATTATTATCATAAGTATTAGTATTATTATTAGTAGTATTACTATCATTATAATTAGTAATAATTTGTATTATTATTATTAGTATTATTATTAAAAGTATTATCGTAATCAAATATACCTTTTTATATATTATTATCGATATTATTACTATTACTAATGTTAAAGTTATTATAAACATTAATATTTAAAACATATTTATAATTAAAAAGTATCATTTTAATTAAAGTTATCAAAATTATTATTTCTAATAAAACTATCATTTTATTAAAAATTAACATTGTTATTAAAATTATAATTAAAATTTCATTTAGGTTATTGTTATTATTACCGTAAAAAGATACAACTTTATATTTATACTTATTAATATTATTTTACTAAATAAATACACGTTGTATAAAAATATATTTAAAACCTACAACAGAACTATATTTATATTTTTATAATGAACACTGCTTAATTAATTATAATAAATATATTTAATGTACTATTTTCAAATAACATATCAAAATAACATATATATATATATATATATATATATATATATATATATATATATATATATATATATATATATATATATATATATATATATATATATATATATATATATATATAACATATATAATTGAAATAACAAATATATTACTATAAGTAATATATTATACCCAAACTGGTTTGATTAACATTATATGTTCAATATACGTGTTAATATATAAATAATTGATATAGGTTCGTGAATCCGAGGACAACTCCGCACTTGTTCAGTACCATCATACACATATTTACTACAAACTATCGTATCGTATCGTGAGTTTTCATAACTCCCTTTTTATCTATATTTTTGGGCTGAGAATACATGCGCAACTTTTATAACTGTTTTACACGTTAGACACAAGTACTCAAACTTTTATGCTATGTACGTGCTTTATCATGCTAAATCCCTGCCGTAATATCGTTAATTGCTGAGGTATAAGATGCAAACTTAGTTATTATGAATAGTGCTATTGAGAGTAACGTCTCTGTCCATTTGACCGTTGGTCTTTGGATACATAATAATGATTCAACGACACTGACAGTACAAGGTGTCACGGGGTAACTTTTGTTTAGTCGCGATATTACAAACATCAACTATTTCGATTGACATATTTGGTATCCATCAACTTTAAACTGAAATCTTGTGGTCTAATGCTATACTGAACTATTGATTTATGATAAACCTATGAACTCATTCAACCTCATGTTGACTTTTGAAAGCATGTTTATTCTCAGGTACTTAAATATTGCTTCCGCTGTATATCTGCTGCTTTGATGATGATTTGCTTGCTATGTTTGGAGTCTTCATTACATATCATATCAATTAAAGACATTTAATGCTCTAAATACAATGTAATCTATTTATCTTCCGCTGCAAAACTCAATAAAACTTCTCATATAGAATCGTTCTCGTTTATACAACTATGATTTGATATAATTAGTCACAAATACCCCAGGACCTATTTGGGGGTGTGACAGATTGGTATCAGAGCAGGTTGTTGTAGAGAACCAGGATTGCATTTTAAGTATGCCTTATACAATTAGGTACCTTAGCAATGTATGACTACAACTTTCCTTGACTATAGTACCTTTAATTGTTGCCTTTAATTGTTAAATGCTACACTATACCTTAGAAACTTTACTTATTAAATTCTTTAATCTTCCTTAGAATGCCAAGGCAACCTAAGAATTCTGTTCACTCTCCTAAGTACTATCCAATTCCGCCACCACATTTAAATGCGACGCCATGATTTCTGAAATTCTCGACGTTCCTTTTTCATCTATCATGATTTTGTGTATTACACATGTATTACATGAAATGTTATCCATGATTCTTGAAATCTCTACTATTCATATTCATTACTTTCAAAATCTTTGCTTTCTCATTAATTTTGATCATTAAATTTTCTTGACGGATGGCGTCTACGAAACTCTAGAATGGAAGGGTTTGGATTACCGATTTAAAGGATCATATAGCTCAAGCCCCTAGACCTGAATAGGCCATTACGAATTGAAAGTCTTTAATCAAAAGTATATCTATCAATCCTTGTTGGAAATTATTTGCTTAATAATTAAAGTCTCGACACGTCTA
The DNA here is from genome assembly GCF_046630445.1 of Rutidosis leptorrhynchoides. Lineage (NCBI taxonomy): Eukaryota > Viridiplantae > Streptophyta > Magnoliopsida > Asterales > Asteraceae > Rutidosis > Rutidosis leptorrhynchoides. The sequence continues at coordinate 34,484,770 of NC_092340.1, forward strand.
CGATTATTGCATAGATGATGTACAGACAAATTCATATCTTATCATATCTATCCCAGTAAACTTTGTCTAACACTTTTCCTAAATTTCCTCCGTAAATTACGGAAATCTTTTGCTATATATACGTATTCAAGGAGACGAATATATCATTCAATATTCAACACCCATTTCATATCAAAAACCCTATTCCAAATCACATAATATGGATTTGTCACCTGATTCTTCAAATTCCTCCAGTTCCGAAGACAGCATGACGGGGACACACCAACCGATCAACTACCGCGATTTCTTCAGAAGATGGGGATGGGTTCGTGAAATACTCACCCTATTGAGGAATGAAGAAGGTACTCCATATCACAAGCCGAACTTACCACCTTACGTCGGAGTACTAGATCCGATTACCGGCGAACCTGTTCGCAATACCGTTTACACTCTTTTCGCAAGGATTTTCCGCCTCGAAGGTTGACTCGATGTAGCCCAAGACAGTATTCGTCCTCTACTCCCGAATTATAACCAGATAGGGTTATTAGAAGAAGTTAGAAGACTTCGAACTAAATATCAAGAATTGATAAACCTTACGGAGGAATTGGTAGAACAAATCCATAGACTCGAGCGTAAAGTAGAAACCCTGGAGGAAACATTGCACGATTTGGAAGCTAGGCTCACACCTACTACCCAAATACCACAAGCAACACCAGCAACATAAGCAGTACCATCAGTACCACCAACATCACCAATACCACAAGCAATACCAACAGCAACCGCAACACCACCAGCAGTATCGTCAACATCACCAGCACCGACGGCACTACCAGAATCAGCAACGGCCTCAACAGTACTGCCAACATCACCAACACAGCAAGCATTATAAGCACCAGCAGTTGCATCAGTATCATTAACAGCATCAGCACCATCAGCTTCATCAACAACAACATCAGCATCACAAGCGTCAACATCACAACCTGTGCCATGAGCATCAACATCGTACGCACCATAGACACCAAGGAATACCAGTAACAACAAATGAAGAAGTATTGATTCATAACTACATTAAAGAAATACTCTACAGAGAATATATAGTTTCTAAAACTTTTTGGAGATTATTTATTCTTGTTCCAACCTCAAATCAAATGAGTTTAATATTATATTAACTCATTAAATCCATGATTACATCTGAAGGAAAATATATATGTACGTATATTATCATAAAGATTGTAATTAAAAATTCTTTTGTACAAACTGTTGATTGTGAAAATATTTTAACGGGTAGGTAAAATCCGAGAAATATTTATATCTCACATTAATATGTTACATTGTACATTCTTCAAAATTCTTGAAAACACCTTAGAACTATAACCAACGATTCAGATTCGTTAACCTTAATAATTCTGATGAAGCAGCAAAAGCTATAGATGGTCTTAATGGTCAAAAGTTTGATGATAAAGAATGACGTATTGAAAAAGCTCAAATTTGGAACTGAAAAACGGATTGAGCTAACCATGAAGGAGACCAAGGACAAATACAAGGACCAAACCTTATATTCAAAGAATCCAGGTAATTCTGGATCCGATGAAATCTTTAGAGAATTTCTTGCTCCGAAGTCATGTTAAAAGCTTGCGAAAAATTTTTCTTCATCAACTTGCGAACTTAGAAATTCCAAAATATCATCATAAATATCCTCGATATTTCTGAAGATATCTTCATAACTATTCTTGTCCGCAATAAATTATCTCTTTGCGATATCTTTGTTACATAATAAAGGAAACTGTTTTAGTTTCTATATTCTGTAATATTCAAGTTTAAATTATAAATGTTTTGAAGTAGTGTTGGGAATTGAAGCATGAGTTAGTATAATATAATGACGTCAGGCCAACGTGATTATATTACAGTAAGTCATGCTAAATTTTTAATGGTAGATGATGATTCATAGACTTTATAATCATCATTTGCCATGTTACACGACTCTTACATTCTATTTAAACTCTAAACATATCAAGAAAACATTTTTCTTGATGATTCGGTCTTTTTCGGATATTCTGGTAATTTGACAAATCAAATCGTGCTATTACCTTTCCTCCTGCTTTGTATATTATGATCATTCGAAACTTCATACCTACGAATTCTGGACCATTACTTGCTTTACAAAGGCACGAAGCTTCGACATATAAGGGAAAATATAAAGCCCGATAACGACACCGAAATTACAAACCGTGTACATCAATGCGTATAGCGACATAAAGACACGGGAGAATTAAAAACACTATAACCCCAAGGTAAAAGTAGAAGAAAACAAATTTCTCTGGTGGTAAATGAAAAAGAAGAATGACTGAAACGATAGTCATAAAAATATCCAGGATAAGAACTGGATGGAGCATTTTCACAATCTTTGAAAGTATGAATTAAGGAAGAAAGTATGAATTGAGAAGTGGTGAAGATAATAAAACGGAAGAAGCTAATTTATATCGAAATTCCAAACACAGCAATCGAGGCAATTCACCGCATTTAATTAAAAAAAATCCTAATTTCCTTAATTACCGGAGAATCAAATCTTATAAAGATTATGAAGATTTCTTTAAATCCCTTGAATTCCGGAAATTAACTTTAACCATATCAAAAGTTAAGGTGAACATTGAAGTGACCCGAACTTTTCCATGTTTATATATATATTAAATGAAATTGTTATTTACATGACTAAGTGTTTCCAACATGTTAAGCAATCAAACTTGTTAAGACTTGATTAATTGAAATAGGTTTCATATAGACAATTGACCACCCAAGTTGACCGGTGATTCACGAACGTTAAAACTTGTAAAAACTATATGATGACATATATATGGATATATATATATATATATATATATATATATATATATATATATATATATATATATATATATATATAGTTAACATGATATTATGATAAGTAAACATATCATTAAGTATATTAACAATGAACTACATATGTAAAAGCAAGACTACTAACTTAATGATTTTGAAACGAGACATATATGTAACGATTATCGTTGTAACGACATTTAATGTATATATATCATATTAAGATATATTAATACATCATGATATCATGATAATGTAATAATTTAATAGCTCATTTGATTTAATAAACAATGGGTTAACAACATTTAACAAGATCGTTAACCTAAAGGTTTCAAAACAACACTTACATGTAACGACTAACGATGACTTATCGACTCAGTTAAAATGTATATACATGTAGTGTTTTAATATGTATTCATACATTTTTGAAAGACTTCAAGACACTTATCAAAATACTTCTACTTAACAAAAATACTTACAATTACATCCTCGTTCAGTTTCATCAACAATTCTACTCGTATGCACCCGTATTCGTACTCGTAAAATACACAGCTTTTAGATGTATGTACTATTGGTATATACACTCCAATGATCAGCTCTTAGCAGCCCATGTGAGTCACCTAACACATGTGAGAACCATCATTTGGCAACTAGCATTAAATATCTCATAAAATTACAAAAATATGAGTAATCATTCATGACTTATTTACATGCAAACAAAATTATACATCCTTTATATCTAATCCATATACCAACGACCAAAAACACCTACAAACACTTTCATTCTTCAATTTTCTTCATCTAATTAATCTCTCTCAAGTTCTATCTTCAAGTTCTAAGTGTTCTTCATAAATTCTACAAGTTCTAGTTTCATAAAATCAAGAATACTTCCAAGTTTGCTAGCTTACTTCCAATCTTGTAGAGTGATCATCCAACCTCAAGAAATCTTTATTATTTACAGTAAGATATCTTTCTAATACAAGGTAATACTCATATTCAAACTTTGATTCAATTTCTATAACTATAACAATCTTATTTCGGGTGGAAATCTTACTTGAACTTGTTTTCGTGTCATGATTCTGCTTCAAGAACTTTCAAGCCATCCAAGGATCCTTTGAAGCTAGATCCATTTTTCTCATTTCCAGTAGCTTTATCCAGAAAACTTGAGGTAGTAATGATGTTCATAACATCATTCGATTCATACATATAAAGCTATCTTATTCGAAGGTTTAAACTTGTAATCACTAGAACATAGTTTAGTTAATTCTAAACTTGTTCGCAAACAAAAGTTAATCCTTCTAACTTGAATTTTAAAATCAACTAAACACATGTTCTATATCTATATGATATGCTAACTTAATGATTTAAAACCTGGAAACACGAAGAACACTGTAAAACCGGACATACGCCGTCGTAGTAACACCGCGGGCTGTTTTGGGTTAGTTAATAAAAACTATGATAAACTTTGATTTAAAAGTTGTTCTTCTAAGAAAATGAATTTTCTTATGAACATGAAACTATATCCAAAAATTATGGTTAAACTCAAAGTGGAAGTATGTTTTCTAAAATGGTCATCTAGACGTCGTTCTTTCGACTGAAATGACTACCTTTACAAAAACGACTTGTAACTTATATTTCCGACTATAAACCTATACTTTTTCTGTTTAGATTCATAAAATAGAGTTCAATATAAAACTATAGCAATTTGATTCACTCAAAACGGATTTAAAATAAAGAAGTTATGGGTAAAACAAGATTGGATAATTTTTCTTGTTGTAGCAACGTGAAAATTGGTAACAAATCTATATTAATCATATCCTAGCTAACTTATATTGTATTATACATGTATTATAATATATTATATAATCTTGGGATACCATAGACACGTATGCAAATGTTTTGACATATCATATCGACCCATGTGTATATATTATTTGGAACAACCATAGACACTCTATATGCAGTAATGTGGGAGTTAGCTATACAGGGTTGAGGTTGATTCCAAAAATATATATACTTTGAGTTGTGATCTATCCTGAGACGTGTATACACTGGGTCGTGGATTGATTCAAGATAATATATATCGATTTATTTCTGTACATCTAACTGTGGATAACTAGTTGTAGGTTACTAACGAGGACAGCTGACTTAATAAACTTAAAACATCAGAATGTATTAAAAGTGTTGTAAATATATTTTGAACAAACTTTGATATATATGTACATATTTGTTATAGGTTCGTGAATCGACCAGTGGCCAAGTCTTACTTCCCGATGAAGTAAAAATATGTGAAAGTGAGTTATAGTCCCACTTTTAAAATCTAATATTTTTGGGATGAGAATACATGCAGGTTTTATAAATGATTTACAAAATAGACACAAGTACGTGAAACTACATTCTATGGTTGAATTATCGAAATCGAATATGCCCCTTTTTATTAAGTCTGGTAATCTAAGAATTAGGGAACAGACACCCTAATTGACGCGAATCCTAAAGATAGATCTATTGGGCCTAACAAACCCCATCTAAAGTACCGGATGCTTTAGTACTTCGAAATTTATATCATATCCGAAGGGTGTCCCGGAATGATGGGGATATTCTTATATATGCATCTTGTTAATGTCGGTTACCAGGTGTTCACCATATGAATGATTTTTATCTCTATGTATGGGATGTATATTGAAATATGAAATCTTGTTGTCTATTGTTACGATTTGATATATATAGGTTAAACCTATAACTCACCAACATTTTTGTTGACGTTTAAAGCATGTTTATTCTCAGGTGAATATTAAGAGCTTCCGCTGTTGCATACTAAAATAAGGACAAGATTTGGAGTTCATGTTTGTATGATATTATGTAAAAACTGCATTCAAGAAACATATGTCGATGTAATATATTTCTATTGTAAACCATTATGTAATGGTCATGTGTAAACAGTATATTTTAGATTATCATTATTTGATAATCTACGTAATGCTTTTGAAACCTTTATTGATAAAATAAAGGTTATGGTTATTTTTAAAATGAATGCAGTCTTTGAAAAACGTCTCATATAGAGGTCAAAACCTCGCAACGAAATCAATTAATATGGAACGTTTATAATTAATATGAACGGGACATTTCAGTTGGTATCCGAGCGTTGGTCTTAGAGAACCAGAAAATTTGCATTAGTGTGTCTTATCGAGTTTGTTAGGATGCATTAGTGAGTCTGGACTTCGACCGTGTTTTCTTTAAAAATGATTGCTTAACATTTTTGTTGGAAACTATATATTTTTAACATGTGAATATTATGTGATATATTAATCTCTTAACGTGTTTGATATTATGTGATAGATGTCTACCTCTAGAACAAGTCCCATTGACTCACCTAATAATAATGAAGAGTCAAATGTAAATTGGAATGATTCGTGAACTGATTCACAAGTTCCCGAAGAGGAACCGGAAGAAGAGTCGGAACCGGAAGAAGAATCGAAACCGGAAGAAGAATCGGAACCAGAAGAAGAAATAGAACCAGTGGGGGAAATAATAAAACGGTTAAGTAGAAGAAAATCCTCAACCAACTGACAAAAGTTAATTATGGTCAATGGTGTTTCCACCAAGGAAGCAAAGTATTGGGAGGATTACCAATTCTCCGATGAATCGGATCCTGACAAGGATTCCGATGATGTTATAGAAATTACCCCAACACAATTTAATAAGGCAAAATAGAACAATAAGGGAAAGGGCATAAAAATAGAGAAATTTGATTCCAAACACGATGAACTTTATATGTATCGTCAACACCCGTATTTCTTAAGTTGTGACAATAACCCGGGAACCTCTAAACCACCAGGTTTTTCTAAACCAATGTGGAAAACGACAGCTCGTATTAGGGGAACATCATATATCCCTAGAAACTTGGCAAAATGAACCAAAACCGAAAAATAAGAAATGAGTGAGTCGGAATAAGATAGTTGTATTCGTGTGGTGTAATATATGTAATATAGTGTGCTTATGCTTTATGATATATGTAAAAATTACTTGTATTAATAAGTATTTTTTTATGAATCTAACTCTTGTCTATTTTACAGTATAAAAACACAAAATGGATAGACAACCCAATATTTTAAGAGACCTACCCGGAGACATGATTGATGAAATCTTGTCTAGAGTCAGTCAGAATTCCTCGGCACAACTATTTAAGGCGAGATCAGTTTGTAAGACATTCGAAGAACGTTCCAAGAATGCCTTAATTTATAAAAGGCTTTCGTTCGAAAGATGGGGGATATCACATTGGAAAATCCATAAGTTACGATGTGTTTACTTTGACGCATATATTGCGGGGAATCCAAATGCTATTTTACGCAACGGGTTGAGAAACTATTTTGACTCAATATATCTGAATATAGGACTTCGTGATTTAGAAAAAGCGGCTAACATGCAACATAAAGAAGCATGTTATGCTTACGGGTTAGTAATGTTTGCTTCTCACCAAAGTGAGAACAAGAACATCGGGCTACAACTATTAAACAAAACGTTCCCACAAGTGACGGATTCGGTAATTGGGGTAAGAAATGAGGTTTTTAGGTTATTACGAGACTGTTGGTCATTACGTAACCTTCATCCTTTTGACGACGTTACAACACATTGTCTTACTATCGGTCACAACGGTTATGTTCCACAAAACCAAGGATGGGAAGTGGTATTAGTAAAACCAGAATGCATGACTTGTTTCTGGACGTATCAATTACGTGTCTTTATTGCCTTTGCTGAACGCCTTATTTATTAACTAGAATTATCTTCGCAACTACTTTGTATCAAAGTTTTATGTGCTATATTTCATGCTATATGTAAAAAAAAGCGGTATTGTAAGTTTGCAAGTTATTGTATAAAGGTTTGAATATGATATTTTTTTTTTTTGTGATTAGTTTTTCATATAGAATTGTAGTAGTTGAAATGGTATGTTAGTTACTAAGTATGAACTTAACGGGTAGGTACTACCCGAATTAAAGAGTATAAAACGCTAATATGAAGAAAAAGCTTTTATAAATAAGTTCATATTACGCTACGAAATACTATTGACTACTCTTGATATTCTATACGATTAACTCGTTTCATTTGACTATTTTGAAGGAAATGACACCGACTACTCGACACATCTTGAATATGATCGAAGAGGAATTTCGTGCCTTTCTTGCTTCAAACATAGCCGCAGTACAGACTGCGCTACATACCAACAATAACTCCGAATCTAGCAATGCAGCTAACGGCGCAAGAAATCGTGTAGGATGTACCTACAAAGAATTCACTGCCTGCAAACCTTTGGAATTTGATGGAACCGAAGGACCGATCGGATTGAAACGGTGGACCGAGAAGGTCGAATTGGTGTTTGCCATAAGTAAGTGTACTGAAGAGAACAAAGTGAAGTACGCTACGCATACCTTCACAGGTACTGCGTTAACATGGTGGAATACCTATCTAGAGCAAGTGGGACAAGATGATGCTTACGCACTACCGTGGTCAACATTCAAGCACTTGATGAACGAGAAGTACTTTCCTAGAAACGAAGTCTATAAACTCAAGGCAGAACTTAGAGAGTTACGAACACAAGGGTTCGACGTTACCACATATGAACGACGATTCACAGAGTTGTGCCTATTGTGTCCGGAAGCATTCGAAGATGAAGAAGAGAAGATCGACGCATTTGTAAAAGGGTTACCAGTAAGGATTCAAGAAGATGTAAGTTCACACGAGTCCGCTTCTATACAGAAGGCAAGTCGAATGGCTCATAAACTCATAAATCAGATTGAGGGAAGAATTAAAGAGCAGGCGGCCGAAGAAGCCAACACAAAATAACTCAAGAGGAAGTGGGAGGAAAACGGTGACAAGAGTCACCAGTACAACAACAATAATAATTACAACCATAATCGCAACAACTATCCCAACAACCGCAACAACAATTTCAACAATAACCGCAATCCTAACAATAACTACAACAAACATCCCAACAACAACAACAACAACCGTTTCAACAACAATAACAATCCCAACAACAACCTCAATAACAACAATGGCAACAAAAACCAAAAACAGCCATGTCATAGGTGTGAAGAAAATCACCAGGGGTTTTGCACGACATTTTGCAACAGGTGTAAAAGAAATGGTCATAGCGCGACAAAGTGTGAGGTCTACGGACCAAAGTTTAACAGAACTAAGGGAGCAAATAATTCCGAAACAAGTAACGCCGAAACGAATAGTGTCGGAGCAAGTAATACCAACGCTGTTTGTTATAAATGTGGAAAACCGGACAATTTCTAAGGGAATACTAATGGGCAGGGCCGTGGATGAGTTTTCAATATTAATGCGGCAGAAGCACAGGAAGACCCGGAGCTTGTTACGGGTACGTTTCTTATTGACGATAAATCTGCTTATATTTTATTTGATTCGGGTGCGGATAGAAGCTATATGAGTAGAGAATTTTGTGCTAAATTAAGTTGCCCATTGACGCCTTTGGATAGTAAATTTTTACTCGAATTAGCAAACGGTAAATTAATTTCAGCAGATTATATATGCCGGAATCGAGAAATTAAACTGGGTAGCGAAATATTTAAGATTGATTTGATACCCGTAGAGTTAGGGAGTTTTGATGTAATAGTTGGCATGGACTGGCTGAAGATGGTGAAAGCAGAGATCGTATGTTATAAAAATGCAATTCGCATTGTACGAGAAGAAGGAGAACCCATAATGGTGTATGGATAAAAGGGCAACACGAAGCTACATCTTATTAGTAATTTGAAGGCACAAAAACTAATAAGAAAAGGTTGCTATGCTGTTCTAGCACACGTCGAGAAAGTACAAACTGAAGAAAAGAGCATCAATGATGTTCCCGTCGCAAAAGAATTTCCCGATGTATTTCCGAAAGAATTACCGGGACTACCTCCACTTCGATCTGTTGAATTTCAAATAGATCTTGTACCAGGAGCTGCACCAATAGCTCGTGCTCCTTATAGACTCGCACCCATCGAGATGAAAGAACTGCAAAGCCAACTGCAAGAACTATTAGAACGTGGTTTTATTCGACCAAGCACATCACCATGGGGAGCTCCTGTTTTGTTTGTCAAGAAGAAGGATGGTACATTTAGGTTGTGTATTAACTACAGAGAGTTGAACAAACTTACCATCAAAAACCGTTATCCACTGCCGAGAATTGACGACTTATTTGATCAACTACAAGGCTCGTCGGTTTATTCGAAGATCGATTTACGTTCTGGATATCATCAAATGCGAGTAAAGGAGGATGATATTCCAAAAACTGCTTTTAGGACGCGTATTGACTAACGCACCAGTTGTGTTCATGGACCTTATGAACCGAGTGTGTAGGCCATATCTTGACAAGTTTGTCATTATTTTCATCGATGACATACTTATTTACTCAAAGAATGATCAAGAGCACGAAGAACATTTGAGAAAAGTGCTAGAAGTATTGAGGAAAGAAAAACTGTACGCTAAGTTTTCAAAGTGTGCATTTTGGTTGGAAGAAGTTCAATTCCTCGGTCACATAGTGAACAAAGAAGGTATCCAGGTGGACCCGGCAAAGATCAAAATCGTTGAAAAGTGGGAAACCCTAAAAACTCCGAAGCATATACGTCAATTTTTAGGATTGGCTGGTTACTACAGAAGATTCATCCAAGATTTCTCCAAAATAGCAAAACCCTTGACTGCATTAACGCATAAAGGGAAGAAATTTGAATGGAAGGATGAACAAGAGAAGGCATTTCAATTATTGAAGAAAAAGCTAACTACGGCACCTATATTGTCATTGCCTGAAGGGAATGATGATTTTGTGATTTATTGTGAGGCATCAAAGCAAGGTCTCGGTTGTGTATTAATGCAACGGACGAAGGTGATTTCTTATGCGTCTAGACAATTGAAGATTCACGAGCAAAATTATACGACGCATGATTTGGAATTAGGCGCGGTTGTTTTTGCATTAAAGACTTGGAGGCACTACTTATATGGGGTCAAAAGTATTATATATACCGACCACAAAAGTCTTCAACACATATTTAATCAGAAACAACTGAATATGAGGCAGCGTAGGTGGATTGAATTGTTGAATGATTACGACTTTGAGATTCGTTACCACCCGGGAAAGGCAAATGTGGTAGCCGACGCCTTGAGCAGGAAGGATAGAGAACCCATTTGAGTAAAATCTATGAATATAATGATTCATAATAACCTTACTACTCAAATAAAGGAGGCGCAACAAGGAGTTTTTTAAAAGAGGGAAATTTAAAGGATGAAATACCCAAAGGATCGGAGAAGCATCTTAATATTCGGGAAGATGGAACCCGGTATAGGGCTGAAAGGATTTAGGTACTAAAATTTGGTGATATGAGAGAAATGGTACTTAGAGAAGCTTATAAAACTAGATACTCAATACATCCTGGAACGGGAAAGATGTACAAGGATCTCAAGAAACATTTTTGGTGGCCGGGTATGAAAGCCGATGTTGCTAAATACGTAGGAGAATGTTTGACGTGTTCTAAGGTCAAAGCTGAGCATCAGAAACCATCAGGTCTACTTCAACAACCCGAAATCCTGGAATGGAAATGGGAAAACATTACCATGGATTTCATCACTAAATTGCCAAGGACTGCAAGTGGTTTTGATACTATTTGGGTAATAGTTGATCGTCTCACCAAATCAGCACACTTCCTGCCAATAAGAGAAGATGACAAGATGGAGAAGTTAGCACCACTGTATTTGAAGGAAGTCGTCTCCAGACATGGAATACCTATCTCTATTATCTCTGATAGGGATGGCAGATTTATTTCAAGATTCTGGCAGACATTACAGCAAGCATTAGGAACTCGTCTAGACATGAGTACTGCCTATCATCCACAAACTGATGGGCAGAGCGAAAGGATGATACAAACGCTTGAAGACATGCTACGAGCATGTGTTATTGATTTTGGAAAAAGTTGGGATCGACATCTACCGTTAGCAGAATTTTCCTACAACAACAGCTACCATTCAAGCATTGAGATGGCGCCGTTTGAAGCACTTTATGGTAGAAAGTGCAGGTCTCCGATTTGTTGGAGTGAAGTGGGGGATAGAAAGATTACGGGTCCGGAGATAATACAATAAACTACCGAGAAGATCATCCAAATTCAACAACGGTTGAAAACCGCCCAAAGTCGACAAAAGAGCTACGCTGACATTAAAAGAAAAGATATAGAATTTGAAATTGGAGAGATGGTCATGCTTAAAGTTTCACCTTGGAAAGGCGTTGTTCGATTTGGTAAACGAGGAAATTAAATCCAAGGTATATTGGACCATTCAAGATTATTGATCGTGTCGGACCAGTAGCTTACCGACTTGAGTTACCTCAACAACTCGCGGCTGTACATAACACTTTCCAAGTCACAAATTTGAAGAAATGTTTTGCTAAAGAAGATCTAACTATTCCGTTAGATGAAATCTAAATCAACGAAAAACTTCAATTCATCGAAGAACCCGTCGAAATAATGGATCATGTGGTTAAAAGACTTAAGCAAAACAAGACACCAATTGATAAGGTTCGATGGAATGCTCGTAGAGGACCCGAGTTCACCTGGGAATGAGAAGATCAGATGAAGAAAAAATACCCTCATTTATTTCCAGAAGATACGTCAACACCTCCAACTGCTTAAAATTTCGGGACGAAATTTATTTAACGGGTAGGTACTGTAGTGACCCGAACTTTTCCATGTTTATATATATATTAAATGAAATTGTTATTTACATGATTAAGTGTTTCCAACATGTTAAGCAATCAAACTTGTTAAGATTTGATTAATTAAAATAGGTTTCATATAGACAATTGACCACCCAAGTTGACCGGTGATTCACGAACGTTAAAACTTTTAAAAACTATATGATGACATATATATGGATATATATATATATATATATATATATATATATATATATATATATATATATATATATATATATATATATATATATATATATATATATATATAGTTAACATGATATTATGATAAGTAAACATATCATTAAGTATATTAACAATGAACAACATATGTAAAAGCAAGACTACTAACATAATGATTTTGAAACGAGACATATATGTAACGATTATCGTTGTAACGACATTTAATGTATATATATCATATTAAGATATATTAATACATCATGATATCATGATAATGTAATAATTTAACATCTCATTTGATTTAATAAACAATGGGTTAACAACATTTAACAAGATCGTTAACCTAAAGGTTTCAAAACAACACTTACATGTAACGACTAACGATGACTTAACGACTCAGTTAAAATGTATATACATGTAGTGTTTTAATATGTATTGATAATGCTAAAAACGAACATATATTTCATAGCATTATCCCTCAAGAAAGACAAGCTTTTAGTTGCAATTGTTCTATTTACAAGTGATATTCGTTTAAATAATAAAAGGTTAAGACAAAAGACAGATTCGACGAATTGAAGACGCAAACGACCAAAAAGCTCAAAAGTACAAAGTACAATCAAAGAGGTTCCAATTATTGATGAGAAATGTCTCAAAATTACAAGAGTACAAGACGCAAAACGCAAAGTACAAGATATTAAATTATACGCAAGGACGTTCGAAAATCCAGAACCGGGACCAGAGTCAACTCTTAACGCTCGACGAAATGGACTAAAAATTACAAGTCAACTATGCACATAAATATAATATAATATATAAATAATTCTTAAAATTATTTATATATTATATATATTTAATTAAAATCGTCGGCAGGAGAAAACAACAACATGTGAGCCTCCCCAGCTGTCCATGCGATCGCATGGCCTTGAAGAGCAAAGTCATGCGATCGCATGAGCCCCTTTTTCAGCTCACAGGCCTATAAATTTCGAGCTTTGGTGCATCATTTAAACATCTTTTTCTCTTCATTCATCAACGTATATGTATATATATTTATATTATAATTTTAATTTTAATTTTAATTTCTAATAATAAGGGTATGTTAGCGAATGTGGTAAGGGTGTAAGTCGAAATTCTGTCCGTGTAACGCTACGCTATTTTTAATCATTGTAAGTTATGTTCAACCTTTTTACATTAATGTCTCGTAGCTAAGTTATTATTATGATTATTTAAAATGAAGTAATCATGATGTTGGGCTAATTACTAAAATTGGGTAATTGGGCTTTGTACCATAATTGGGGTTTGGACAAAAGAACGACACTTGTGGAAATTAGACTATGGGCTATTAATGGGCTTTATATTTGTTTAACTAAATGATAGTTTGTTAATTTTAATATAAAGATTTACAATTGGACGTCCCTATAAATAACCATATACACTCGATCGGACACGATGGGCGGGGTATTTATATGTACGAATAATCGTTCATTTAACCGGACACGGGAATAGATTAATAGTCACTAGAATTATTAAAACAGGGTGAAATTATATACAAGGACACTTGGTGTAATTGTTAACAAAGTATTAAAACCTTGGGTTACACGCAGTTGATATCCTGGTGTAATTATTAAACAAAGTATTAAAACCTTGTTACAGTTTAAGTCCCCAATTAGTTGGAATATTTGACTTCGGGTATAAGGATAATTTGACGAGGACACTCGCACTTTATATTTATGACTGATGGACTGTTATGGACAAAAACCAGGCGGATATATTAAATAATTCAGGACAAAGGACAATTAACCCATGGGCATAAAACTAAAAATCAACACGTCAAACATCATGATTACGGAAGTTTAAATAAGCATAATTCCTTTATTTTCGTATTTAATTGCACTTTTAATTATCGTACTTTTTAATTATCGAAATTTTATTTTATCGCAATTTCATTTATCGCAATTTCATTATCATTATTTAATCTACGTTTTAAATTAAGTTGTATTTATTTTTATATATTTTTACATTAGGTTTTAACTGCGACTAAAGTTTTAAAAATCGACAAACCGGTCATTAAACGGTAAAAACCCCCTTTTATAATAATAATATTACTTATATATATATTTGTATTTTTATAATTTAAACAAATATAGCGTTAAGCTTTGTTTAAAGATTTCCCTGTGGAACGAACCGGACTTACTAAAAATTACACTACTGTACGATTAGGTACACTGCCTATAAGTGTTGTAGCAAGGTTTAGGTATATCCATTCTATAAATAAATAAATATCTTGTATAAAATTGTATCGTATTTAATAGTATTTCCTAGTAAAATATAAGCTATTTCATATACGCCTCGCATAACATCAAGTATTTTTGGCGCCGCTGCCGGGGATCATATCTGCTTAAACGCCGGAAGCGCAACGCTATATATATAAAAAAAAATTTTATTTTTAGTTTACTTTTATAAAAAAATGCGCTTTTGTAAAAATACGTTTTAAAAATTCAAAAATATAAAAAGAAAAAGAAAAATATAAATATTTTTAAGAGTTTGTTAAATATATAAGTTTTATAAAGTTTCTTTATTTTTATTTTAGTTTGTAAAAATATAAATTTTATTTAAATATTTTGTTTTAATATAAATCAAAACAGCAAAACAGAAAAAAATAATAATAATAATAAAAACATTCGGCCCGTACTGTAGCAGCCCACTCTCTGGCCCGGAACCCTAGCTCATGCGATCGCATGAGCCCGAAGGCAATTTCTCATGCGATCGCATGAGAGTGTCTGACACGCCAAACAACCCTAATTCTGTAATCATTACGGAGTAATTATTATTATTATTATTTAATTTAAACCCTAATTAGGGTATTATTATTATATAATTTAGTTTTTATTATTATTTTGTATATTTAGTTTAATTAGTTTAAATAATTTATAAAATTAATATTTTTATTAAATAAATAATATAAAAATAATATTTTTATAAAAATTGTAATTTTTACAAATTTTAGTTTATTTTTATATTTTGTTCCTTTTTATTTGTTTTAGCATAATTATTTTTGTATTTTTCGTTCGTATTTAGTTTTAAGTCATAGTTTTTGCCATAGTTATTTTTATTTCTAGATTTTTAGGCTTTGCCGTAAAATCCCTTAAGTGCTTTTTCTTTAGACTAAGATCTAGGTGCTTTAGAATTTTGCGACGCCATTTTTAGTTTTTAGTTCCCTTTTAAGTTATTGCCATTTGGGATATAATATTTCTTTTAAGCTTTAATATTTTTAGACTCAACTTTTAATTTTTAGTTTTTAGTTCCTTTTTAAGTTTCGACGCGCTACTTTCTAATTTTATTTTTCAACGCCTATTATTTTTCGCCTTTTTATTTTTCGATGTTTTTCGACGCGCTCTTTTTCTTTATTATTTCTCGCTATTCTAGTTTTAGGACTTAGATTTTATTTTCTACTTCTTCTCTAAATTTCTTTAATTTACGAAAATTTATTTTAAGCGGTTAAATTGATAGACATCAAAATTTGCTGGTTCGTAGTAATAGTTGGATTTGTACGTGGACCGGGTTATTGGAGCCAAACAGTACTCAATTATATTGAGACCAAACGAATCCTGCCCCTCTGCTGCATCTTTTGGCTATTCGAAACGTGGGCAAAATCAGAAAAGTCTATTAATTGGATAACTTATATAATTTTTCTTTCTTTTTAAAAACTAATAGGATATTCAGTGAATGCACCGAGCAAAACGTTCACCACCTTTTGTACGTTCACCACCTGTAACTCGATCAAGACATCTAGCAAATATTGTCGCCATTGATTTTTCTTTAGAATCGTCATCCAGTCGATCAAGTACTCCAATTCAAATTTCCGATAATCCATTTTTTGAACCCGACCTCACAATTGAGAATCCGGAGAATATTCAGGGACAATTCGTAGATCCTGAACCACTAATCTTTCCTCCGGAACCACCAATCATTCAAACTGAGATTGTTGAGGAACCAACCATTAAATCAGAATCCTCTAGTGATTCAGATTCAACAAATTCAATAATGGAGAATCTGGAACCTCTAAGTATGGAAGACCGAATGAGAGCTAAAAGCACTGGCCAAGGTCACGCAATTACTCAACCAGACATTAATGCACCAGATTATGAAATCAAAGGACAAATTCTACACATGGTAACTAATCAATGCCAATTTAGTGGTGCACCGAAGGAAGATCCAAATGAACATCTTCGTACCTTTAATAGGATCTGCACACTATTTAAAATAAGAGAAGTGGAGGATGAACAGATATATCTCATGTTATTTCCCTGGACTTTTAAGGGAGAAGCCAAAGATTGGTTAGAATCGTTACCTGAAGGGGCGATTGATACATGGGACGTTTTAGTTGAAAAATTTCTTAAACAATTCTTTCCGGCATCTAAAGCCGTAAGACTTCAAGGAGAAATTGTTACGTTCACACAGAAGCCAAATGAAACTCTATATGAGGCATGGACCAGATTTGGAAAGTTATTGAGAGGATGTCCGCAACATGGTTTAGACACCTGTCAAATAGTACAAATATTCTACCAAGGATGCGACATCACTACAAGAAAAGACATAGACATAGCAGCTGGTGGCTCTATTATGAAGAAAACAGAAACTGATGCTTATAAAATTATTGATAACACTGCTTCCCACTCACATGAGTGGCACCAAGAAAAAGATATCGTTAGATCATCTAAAGCAGCTAGAGCCGATTCTAGCCATGACTTAGATTCTATTTCTGCAAAGATAGATGCTGTCGAGAGACAAATGGAAAAGATGACTAAGGATATACACTCAATACGAATTAGTTGTGAGCAGTGTGGAGGACCACATTTGACAAAAGATTGTCTCAGTATTGAACTAACAATGGAACAAAGAGAGAATGTTTCATACATAAACCAAAGGCCTGGAAATAATTATCAGAATAATTATCAACCGCCAAGACCGATTTACAACCAAAACCAGAATTATAACCGAAATGTTCCATACAACAACCAACAAGGTCCTAGCAATCAACAAGTATCCAGTAATACTTACAATCAGCAAAGACCTAATTTTCAAAACAAACCACCACAAACCGATGATAAAAAGCCAAATTTAGAAGATATGATGACGAAGCTAGTTGAATCTCAAACGCAGTTTTTCACATCTCAGAAACAAACCAATGAACAAAATGCTCAAGCATTTAGAAATCAACAAGCTTCTATTCAAAATTTGGAACAAGAAGTAAGTAACCTAGCAAGGTTAATAGGTGAAAGAAAACCGGGAAGTCTACCTAGTGATACAAATGCTAACCACCGAAATGAAACAGCTAAAGCTATTACCACAAGAAGTGGTATTACACTTAAATCACCTGAAATACCTGTAATTTCTGATGAAGCTATTCCTACTCAACAAGAACTACAATCTGATCAATATAAGGAAAAAGAACCGGTAGTTGAAAAGGTTAATGAAGATAACACAGTTAAGACTAAACCTTATGTTAAACCATACCGACCACCACTTCCTTACCCGAGTAAAATGAGAAAAGAGAGACTTGAAGCCGAGCAATCCAAATTCTTGGATATGTTTAAACAGATAAATGTAAATCTTCCTTTCATTGATGTGATTTCAGGAATGCCTAGATATGCTAAATTTCTGAAAGATCTAATCTCAAATAGAAAGAAAATGGAAGAGCTCTCGGCTGTTACTATGAATGATAATTGTTCAGCAGTGCTGTTGAATAAGATACCAGAGAAACTATCTGATCCAGGAAGTTTCACAATTCCATGTTTTCTGGGTAGTCTTAGTTCAATAGAAGTATTGACAGACTTAGGTGCTAGTATAAATTTAATGTCGTATTCACTATACGCTAAACTAGACATTGGAGAATTGAAACCAACACGAATAAGCATACAACTAGCCGATAGATCAGTAAAATATCCTAGAGGGATAATGGAGAACATGCTAGTTAAAGTTGGTACTTTAGTATTTATAGTAGATTTTGATATCCTGGACATGGAAGAAGATTCTCGAGTACCTATCATATTAGGAAGACCATTCTTAAACACGGCTAAAGCAATAATAGACGTGTTCGGTAAGAAACTGACCCTAAGTATAGAGGACGAGAGTGTTACCTTTTCAGTTGATAGAGCAATGCAACAACCGTAATCTGCAGATGATACATGTTATTATATTCAAACTATAGAATCACATGCAGAATTGTTAGAAGAATTTCCAGAATTACAAGGAACAGGAGAATGTTCTTTAGGACAAGGTACTGAACCAATTGATGAAACTGAAATGTTAGCTACACTTATGGCTAATGGATATGAACCAACAACAGAAGAAATTCAAATGTTAAAAGAAGAAAACAAATATCGATATAAATCATCGATGGAAGAACCTCCGACATTAGGGTTAAAGCCACTTCCAAACCATTTGAAATATGCTTATTTACATGGTGAATCTGAATTACCTGTAATAATATCGTCTTCTCTTACTGAAAATGAAAAATCTCAACTCATTTCTGTGTTAAAAGCTCATAAACCAGCTATTGCATGGAAGATTCATGACATTAAAGGAATAAGTCCTTCGTATTGCACACATAAAATCCTTATGGAAGAAGGTCATAAAACGTATGTGCAATGCCAACGAAGACTTAATCCTAATATGCAAGATGTTGTTAAGAAAGAAATTATTAAACTGCTAGATGCAGGTTTAATTTATCCAATTTCTGATAGTCCATGGGTAAGTCCAGTTCAATGCGTACCTAAGAAGGGTGGCATGACTGTCATCACAAATGAGAAAAATGAGCTTATTCCTACTAGGACTGTAACAGGATGGCGTGTTTGTATAGATTATAGAAAATTAAATGACGCCACCAGAAAGATCACTTTCCCTTACCTTTCATTGATCAAATGTTGGAAAGATTAGCCGGAAATAGTTACTATTGTTTTCTTGATGGTTTTTCCGGATATTTTCAAATTCCAATAGCACCCGAGGATCAAGAAAAAACCACGTTCACGTGCCCTTATGGTACTTTTGCTTACAAATGCATGCGATTTGGACTTTGCAACGCCCCTGCAACCTTTCAAAGGTGCATGGTGGCGATTTTTCACGACATGATAGAAGAATGCATGGAAGTTTTCATGGATGACTTTTCAGTCTTCGGTGATACATTTGAATCATGTCTAGTTAATCTTGAACGAATGCTTATTAGATGTGAACAATCAAATCTAGTACTTAATTGGGAGAAATGCCATTTCATGGTTAAAGAAGGCATCGTTCTTGGACATAAAATTTCAAAGGAAGGAATTGAAGTGGATAGAGCTAAAGTAGATGTAATTGCTAAACTTCCACATCCCATCAATGTTAGAGGAGTTAGGAGTTTTCTAGGGCATGCCAGTTTTTACCGACGTTTCATAAAAGATTTTTCTAAAATTGCCACTCCTATGAATAAACTCCTAGAAAAGGATGCTCCATTCATCTTTTCAGATGAATGTATCAAATCTTTTAATATTCTTAAACAAAAACTCACTAATGCGCCGATCATGATAACTCCAAATTGGAATTTACCGTTTGAACTAATGTGCGATGCAAGTGATTTTGCAATGGGAGCCGTTTTAGGACAAAGGATTGAAAAACGATTTCAACCTATATATTATGCTAGTAAGACGTTACAAGGAGCACAAACGAATTATACAACTACTGAAAAAGAACTCCTTGCTATTGTCTTTGCTTTTGACAAATTTCGTTCATATCTCGTTCTAGCTAAAACGGTGGTCTATACCGACCATTCTGCTCTTAGATACCTATTTTCGAAACAAGATGTTAAACCACGATTAATCCGTTGGATCTTACTCTTACAAGAGTTCGATATTGAAATCCGAGACAAAAAGTGAGCAGAAAATCTCGCCGCTGATCATCTTTCTCGTCTTGAAAATCCTGAATTAGAAGTTCTAAATGAATCGGCCATACAAGACAACTTTCCTGATGAATATCTATTGAAGATAGATTATAATAAAATTCCATGGTTTTCAGACTATGCAAACTACTTAGTATGTGGATTCCTTGAAAAAGGATTGTCGTACCAAAAATGAAAGAAATTCTTTAGTGATATAAAACACTATTTCTGGGAAGATCCACATTTGTTTAAAAGTTGTCCCAATGGAATAATACGCCGATGTGTATTCGGAGATGAAGCTAGTCAAATCTTAAACCATTGTCACACAGGACCAACAGGAGGGCATTATGGGTCTCAACTTACAGCAAGAAAAGTTTACAATGCTGGATTCTATTGGCCTACAATTTTCAAAGACGCACACCTTTTTTGCAAATCCTGTGATGCTTGTCAAAGGGCCAGAAAAATAAGTCAACATGATGAAATGCCACAAAATGTCATTCAAGTATGTGAAGTATTTGACATTTGGGGTATTGACTTTATGGGTTCATTTCCAAAATCTCATAATAATCTCTACATTCTCGTAGCCATTGATTATGTATCTAAATGGGCGGAAGCACAAGCTCTCCCAACTAATGATGCATGAGTTGTAGTCAACTTTTTAAAATGTCTTTTTGCAAGGTTTGGAACACCGAAAGCTTTAATAAGTGATCGGGGAACTCATTTCTGTAATAATCAACTTGAGAAAGTTCTTAATAGATATGGAGTAACTCATAAAATCTCAACCGCATATCATCCACAGACAAGTGGACAAGTTGAAAATACCAACCGAGCTTTAAAACGTATTCCAGAGAAAACCGTATGATCAAATCTGAAGGAATGGTCCATGAAATTGGAGGATGCACTCTGGGCTTTTAGAACAGCCTACAAAACTCTAATTGGAACCACACCATTCAAACTTGTTTACGGAAAAGCATGTCATCTTCCAGTAGAAATTGAACACAAAGCATTTTGGGCTTTGAAAACATGTAATCTTGATTTACATGAAGCTGGACGTCTACGGTTAAGTCAACTAAATGAATTAGAAGAATTAAGACATGAAGCATATGAAAATTCGTTAATCTATAAGGAAAGAATGAAGAAATGGCATGATAAAAGAATCAGAAGTTCAAAAGAATTTAAAGAAGGAGACAGAGTTCTTCTTTTCAATTCACGATTTAAGCTATTTTCTGAAAAATTGAAATCAAGATGGTCTGGACCATATATAGTCAAAAGAGTTTTCCCATACGGAACAGTAGAATTTATAAATTCAAATGGGATTGAATTTAAGGTTAATGGTCACGGAGTTAAACATTACATAGATAGTCCGATGGAAGTTGACAACGAAGTTAATCACAATTTCGACACCACAGCTAACTAAGTGTGGGGAGAATCAAGTCTTTAAAGAATAATATGTATTTCTGTTAGAGTTAGATTTTCTGTTTTCGTGTAGTTCTCGAAAATGGAACCCGAATGGTCTTTCCCTAGCAGACCCTAAAGAACTAGTCTTCTCCCCCCATTCTGAATTTTTATTTTTTTTAGGTTTTACGAGATGAAGACTTCCTGTGAATTAAACCATGGTCTAATGCTACACGCTTTGATCACTAAACGTAATAATGACACCCTTCCAAGTGAAATAGTATCATTAATCAGAGGTAAATTGGACGGAGTAAGAAAATAATCCAGATGCGAAAATAATAAGTTACAATTTGGTAAAGGAAAATCAAAATCCGCAGAGAAAAAAAGAGCACGACACCTTGAAAGATGTCACAAATGCGGAAAATGGTCACACGAAGGAAAATGCTCGACGAATCAGACATATTCCAATACCGAATTTGTTACTCTATGCAGAGACGGACCGTTCATATGTTTAGAAGAAAAAACATTGAATGCTCGAGGTTACGCCTATGTAGCCATGGAAAACCAATTAGTCCGACTATCTTATGAGTGGGCTAGAGCATATCATTAAGAAATCTTTCTCACAGGTAAGTATGTACAGTTTTCATTTTTTATTTTTATTTTTATTTTTAACCTTTTGATAATAAACGCTAATTTGTTCGCTATAAAGTATTAAATTGGTATTCGATGAAATTAGGTCTTGCGACTGAAATTATTGATATCATACAAAAATTTATTACATCACTGCGAAATTTACCGTTTATTCTTAAGGTATAAATATCTTTAATCAATCAACCCAAAATATTTCAAAAATTCGTCATGAGTTAAATTAGGTTATGAAACCGAAATTACTTTACCGAAAAGAGGGGCGTATATTTTTGATAATATTTGATTGATTAAAGTGGGATAAAAGACCAAAAAGATTTTCAATTTTATTTTTACCATGTTTTTAAAATTAATATATAAATATTAAATTAATATTGTAAACTTCTTTAAAATTGTAAATATTTGGAAAATTAATATTTTTAATATAAGTTTGTATGTATAAAACCAAAAATATAATATAAGTTTAGTGAGAATCTTTAAATTTTATTAATATGAATTTTTAATTTTATGCATTTTAAATTTAAGTTTGGTGTGAATTTAAAAACAAAAATTTACTTTATTTCGTTAAGTTAAAAATATGATTTTTAAAATTCATCGTGAGTTGAAGACTAGGTCGTTGAATCGAAATTGCTCTACCCAAGGGAGGGACGAGAACTTTTATTATCATTATTTTTAATCTTATTGAATTAAAGTATGCCAAAAACATTTAAAAAAAACCCAAAAATCTTTACTTTTAAAACCGCGCTTTGAATTGACAAATTTTAAAATTTTGTCGAGGGACGGACTAGGACAACGATCCGAAACACCCTCGCTCCTAAAGGAAAACAAAATTTTTAGAATTTAATTAATTAAATGTTTTAAAAAAAGTTATAAGGTTTTATAAAAATAAAAAAAATTACTGTACCCGGCACCCCATGCGATCGCATGGGGTTTACACACCAACCTCATGCGATCGCATGAGGCTGGAAAACTGGCCAGATAGAAAAGCTCAGCGAGTCTGTGTTCTTTACCACTCCACACACATACATACGAAAATACCCCAAAATACTCTCTAAAATTCGAAAATTTTCACCGTAATTCGTCAATTTTCTTACTCTAATCATGCCTAGATTCGCATTCTTCAGCAAAAAGGTAAAAATTACACCCCTAAACTCATAAATTTTCTAGTTTTTGTGATAATTACCAATATTTTACATAATTCAATTTTGTTAATTTCTAGTGTAATTAGTGTTAAATTGTTAGTATTTTATGCATGTATAACCTAGATTGATGCTATTTAACATGATTTGAAGCCAAAAACTTCAAAATTTTTAGAAATCTAGGGTTTGTGTTCTTGAGCAATTTGGGACTTTTTGATATAAACAGGTTATGGCCAATTTTTATCACGAATTATTGCTTAATTGAGTAGTGTAACATGTTTAGGTAGTTAAATGATCCAAACATTGATCCTAAACATGATTTTTAAAGATTAAAGTGGACTTTTTAGGCGAAAATTCATGAACTTGATTAATTTAATATATTTGCCATTTGAGACTTGTTTAATTGTTAGTAATGACTATTTTGACATGTTATTTGAGTTAAATGCTTATGAACTTTGTCTACATTTCCATATGTGCTTATTTGAAAAAGTATAGAATTGTAAAAAATGTGAAAATGTGTATAAGTTTAATTTTGATTTAACATGTTATTGTGATTGTTTTAAATTGTTATTTTGCTAACACTAATGCATATTTGGATGCAAAATTTTGTGTTTAATGTGTTTTGCAGAAAGCCGATACTGGAGGTTCAGGATCATCATCATCTAGACGACCTGCTCCAGCTCCAGAACCAGAACCAGAAATGCAATACGAGCCGGAACCTGAACAAGTACCACAACAGGAACCACAACAACAGCCTGATCAGCACGTACCTTATTATGATCCGCTACAGTTACCTAATGAATTCATAGTATTTCCCCCGCATCCGCCTATAGAATACCCAACAATTCTGGAACACACATTGCATCCTAATCTGAGATTCGATAGACGATGGAGAAATTACCCGGCATATCAAAGTAATAAATTTAAATTAGTAACAAAAGAGGTAGAGGTGCCGAGAGTAATTGATTGGAATCCTTTGGAAACGGTCCATCTAGCTGACCGTGTTAGACAGCATTTGATTCAAAGGTATGGCAGTTCTTCTTTTACAGATTGGGAACGTCTTTTCACCATTCGTAGACCTGTTTATAAGGAATGGTGTGTTGAGCTGATGAGTACTATAGCGTTAAATTTAGATGTAGATAGGTTTGATGATAGAAGTTTTCTTAGATTTATCCTTGGCGGTAGGATGTACAGAATGTCCATGATGGACATGGCCAGGGCATTACAGATTTACACTCCTAGTGAATTACTACTACCCGATTGTATGAGTTTGATTTATCGTGGTGAAAGGGTAGATAGGAACTTTGACGCGAACGCCGTTTGGAGGCATATGTCAAACTATAATGTTTTTACACTGGGAGGAAAACACTCCTACTTACATATTAACAAAGCCGAGCTTCGTGTAATTCATATATTTTTGGCTAACTCGATTACACAGAGAGGTCACAATAAGGATAAAATGACCTTACATGATTTATTTTACCTAAAGTGTATTCGAGACCCGAGAAGCTTTGTTAATATCCCTTACTGTGTTGGTTTTTATTTATCTAAAATGGTAGGAGGAATGCAGGACGGGAGTATAATAGGAGGAGGTACTTTTGTTACTCTCATTGGAGATTATTTAGGTGTTGATAGGAACCAAGGGGGTCCATTACAGATTTGTAGAGAACAGGATGAGACCATAGGATTGCAGGTTTATGTGAGTGCTAAGGTATTGAAGAGTAGACGCAACCAGGCATTGCCCTATGAAGGTAATCATCCTCAGGTAGAGAGAGGCACAGACGAGTAAATGGAGGAAGCGGAAGACATTAGGGATGTCTTTCGAGATGCTATTCTTGACGTCCACGTTCGTATAGATGAGGAAGCAATGACGAGCGCGGCCAGACATAGTATGTACGAGCAGTGGAACTCCGAGCGAGTATACGAGGATTATAGGTGACACCAACACGATAACTGGTTAGTTCATCAGCACCAAATCATGAGCCAGCTATCATATCAGGTACCAAATAATTACGTGCCTACTCGACCTGCTCATTTTCTGCCACACAACCCCGACATCCGACCACCCTTTAACCGGTATGACTATAACCAAGCCTATCAGAACACCTATAACCAACAATGAAACCCACCTGACTAGATGAACTGGAACCCCTATCCAGACTGATTTAGTTCCATTGGTTATTTTTATGATTTTTATGTTTTTATCTTTTTATTTATTCATGTTTAAACTTACGTTATTGGATATATTTATGTAATTTTTATCATTTTTATTATTATTGGGTACTAATATTTCACATTTAGGATTTGAAAGTGGGATATTAAGTCCCATTTCAAATTGCCATGCATGTTTATATTTGTATGTATGTATATTGTCGATTGTACAAAACAGGGTAAAACAGCGCATTTTCAAAGACTGGCATTAAGTTCAGCAAAAGCTAGTAATTTTGATGACAAGATGAAAAATAAATGTGATATAACAACAAGATGGAATGAACAAATGATATGCACCATTTATCATTCAGCAAACAAACGCCAATATGTTTGGAAACTTTGGTAAAATTTAATCATTTTTCTACGCTAATCACCCTCAATAATTTAAATTGTTACTGATTTCTTGCAAATGAGGGCATTGCAAGATCTCAAGTGTGGGAAGGGGTTAAATTCTTTCGGATTTTAAAATTTTTAACTTAAACACTTGGTTACCATTAAAAATACTAGTAACGCAGTAGTTGTATTAGAATCTAGTGCTCTCTGATAATAAAGAACAGCCCTAGTCTTATATACTGACTACCCAATTCTAGTAAAATTTTTCAAAATTTTCAATTAAATGAACTCAAAATCATGTTTATACATATTTATGAACAATAAAACTAGGTGTTAACACCGAAATTATTGTTACCTCGGAAAGGACATAAATTGAGAAACAAACCAAAATGTTAGAATTCATTTAAAATGGAATAGAGGACAATAAAAAGGCAAATAAAAGAAAATAAAAGCCAAGTGTGGAAAAATTTACCAAGTTATTTAAAACATAAGTCACATATTTTTGTAACAAATAACTGAAGATACGTTTGTTTTGGACGATTTTAATCAGTTTTACCCGATTTACTGTAATATATTTGAAAGAAAGATGGATCTACACGATGAATCAATTCCATCATTAAAAGGAAGTAAAGTCTTCCGAAAAAGAAACGCGCCTCTTGATTTAGGTCATGAAGTTGTCGTCCAGACCAGCTGTAGGTTGACGAAAAATCTAGAAAAGTCATCTCTAAAATCAGCAAGAAATCCACGGACCTCAGCATCAAACAGGGTCGCCAAGTGGTCAGACTTATCCTAACCATGAGAGGATCTGTCTTGTAAAATGGGGAGGATGCCGTGCAAATTAGCTGAATAAGACTAATGAATCAGATCCCCAGAAAGGATAATCTCCTTTAAAGATCAAAAATCATCTTTTAAGACTGATATTACTCAATCCTTGAGATTGACCTTAAAGATTGAGAATTACAAACTCATGAAATTCAATGATATCTAAACTCGAGCTTGAACGAGAAAATATTTTGATCAAAATTTCAAACCGATTTGTTTTCTGAAAATCCATTTTTCAATGCGTTCATTACCATTGAACGTAAAATCCTAGGAATTCACCTGGAATTCATTAGGTCACCTGAACCAAATCGGGTGTCAACCGTAAGAACGATGGTTGCATAGCATGGTCAAAGACAGGACCTTGTGCCAGACCAGAAAATTATAAGGGTGAGCTTTACTATTGCTCCTACAAAGGATAGTAATTACGTCCGACACGTTATAGACCATAATTAAAAGCATGTAAGGGGACATTGCCTTAACAGTTGCTTGTTCAACGCTTTCCTTTACAACCGGATGGTAGTTTACCGAAAGGTAATATTCGGAGCAAGTATACTGGACGTGTTGCTTTCCCAATACAAGGTTAGCAAGTGGGTGACACAAAACCACAAGTTTTGAGCTAAAATTTTCAAATCTGAAACCCACCAAACCCACAAAAAGAATTTGCAAACACCGGTGAAGGGTTATTCCGAAAAACATATCTAGGGTAAAAGCTAGATTTAATTTTCAAAAAGATCAAATGTTTTCATAAAGATCCAATTTCCCTAATGGATCTAAATTTTATAGTCATGTGGGACTGTAAACCACATCCTTACTACCATTGTTTATACCGCCGTATAGAAATCACTGATGTACAAAGTGTGAAGAATAAAGAAGTAATTCTAGTATATTTCAAGACTATATTGCTTGAAGACAAGCAACGCTCAAGTGTGGGAATATTTGATAATGCTAAAAACGAACATATATTTCATAGCATTATCCCTTAAGAAAGACAAGCTTTTAGTTGCAATTGTTCTATTTACAAGTGATATTCGTTTAAATAATAAAAGGTGAAGACAAAAGACAGATTCGACGAATTGAAGACGCAAACGACCAAAAAGCTCAAAAGTACAATCAAAGAGGTTCCAATTATTGATGAGAAACGTCTCAAAATTACAAGAGTACAAGACGCGAAACGCAAAGTACAAGATATTAAATTATACGCAAGGACGTTCGAAAATCCGGAACCGGGACCAGAGTCAACTCTCAACGCTCGACGAAACGGACTAAAAATTACAAGTCAACTATGCACATAAATATTATATAATATATAAATAATTCTTAAAATTATTTATATATTATATATATTTAATTAAAACCGTTGACAGAAGAAAACAACAACATGTGAGCCTCCCCAGCTGTCCATGCGATCGCATGGCCTTGAAGTGCAAAGCTCATGTGATCGCATGAGCCCCTTTTTTAGCTCACAGGCCTATAAATTTCGAGCTTTGGTGCATCATTTAAACATCTTTTTCTCTTCATTCATCAACGTATATGTATATATATTTATATTATAATTTTAATTTTAATTTTAATTTCTAATAATAAGGGTATGTTAGCGAATGTTGTAAGGGTGTAAGTCGAAATTCTGTCCGTGTAACGCTACGCTATTTTTAATCATTGTAAGTTATGTTCAACCTTTTTACATTAATGTCTCGTATCTATGTTATTATTATGCTTATTTAAAACAAAGTAATCATGATGTTGGGCTAATTACTAAAATTGGGTAATTGGGCTTTGTACCATAATTGGGGTTTGGACAAAAGAACGACACTTGTGGAAATTAGACTATGGGCTATTAATGGGCTTTATATTTGTTTAACTAAATGATAGTTTGTTAATTTTAATATAAAGATTTACAATTGGACGTCCCTATAAATAACCATATACACTCGATCGGACACGATGGGCGGGGTATTTATATGTACGAATAATCGTTCATTTAACTGGATACGGGAATGGATTAATAGTCACTAGAATTATTAAAACAGGGGTGAAATTATATACAAGGACACTTGGTGTAATTGTTAACAAAGTATTAAAACCTTGGGTTACACGCAGTTGATATCCCGGTGTAATTATTAAACAAAGTATTAAAACCTTGTTACAGTTTAAGTCCCCAATTAGTTGGAATATTTGACTTCGGGTATAAGGATAATTTGACGAGGACACTCGCACTTTATATTTATGACTGATGGACTGTTATGGACAAAAACCAGACAGACATATTAAATAATCCAGGACAAAGGACAATTAACCCATGGGCATAAAACTAAAAATCAACACGTCAAACATCATGATTACGGAAGTTTAAATAAGCATAATTCCTTTATTTTCGTATTTAATTGCACTTTTAATTATCGTACTTTTTAATTATCGAAATTTTATTTTATCGCAATTTCATTATCATTATTTAATCTACGTTTTAAATTAAGTTGTATTTATTTTTATATATTTTTACATTAGGTTTTAACTGCGACTAAAGTTTTAAAAATCAACAAATCGGTCATTAAACGGTAAAAACCCCCTTTTATAATAATAATATTACTTATATATATTTGTATTTTTATAATTTAAACTAATATAGCGTTAAGCTTTGTTTAAAGATTTCCCTGTGGAACAAACCGGACTTACTAAAAACTACACTACTGTACGATTAGGTACACTGCCTATAAGTGTTGTAGCAAGGTTTAGGTATATCCATTCTATAAATAAATAAATATCTTGTGTAAAATTGTATCGTATTTAATAGTATTTCCTAGTAAAATATAAGCTATTTCATATACGCTTCGCATAACATCATGTATTCATACACTTTTGAAAGACTTCAAGACACTTATCAAAATACTTCTACTTAACAAAAATGCTTACAATTACATCCTCGTTCAGTTTCATCAACAATTCTACTCGTATGCACCCGTATTCGTACTCGTACAATACACAGCTTTTAGATGTATGTACTATTGGTATATACACTCCAATGATCAGCTCTTAGCAGCCCATGTGAGTCACCTAACACATGTGGGAACCATCATTTGGAAACTAGCATGAAATATCTCATAAAATTACAAAAATATGAGTAATCATTCATGACTTATTTACATGTAAACAAAATTATACATCCTTTATATCTAATCCATATACCAACAACCAAAAACACCTACAAACACTTTCATTCTTCAATTTTCTTCATCTAATTAATCTCTCTCAAGTTCTATCTTCAAGTTCTAAGTGTTCTTCATAAATTTTACAAGTTCTAGTTTCATAAAATCAAGAATACTTCCAAGTTTGCTAGCTTACTTCCAATCTTGTAGAGTGATCATCCAAACTCAAGAAATCTTTATTATTTACAGTAAGATATCTTTCTAATACAAGGTAATACTCATATTCAAACATTGATTCAATTTCTATAACTATAACAATCTTATTTCGAGTGGAAATCTTACTTGAACTTGTTTTCGTGTCATGATTCTGCTTCAAGAACTTTCAAGCCATCCAAGGATCCTTTGAAGCTAGATCCATTTTTCTCATTTCCAGTAGCTTTATCCATAAAACTTGAGGTAGTAATGATGTTCATAACATCATTCGATTCATACATATAAAGCTATCTTATTCGAAGGTTTAAACTTGTAATCACTAGAACATAGTTTAGTTAATTCTAAAATTGTTCGCAAACAAAAGTTAATCCTTCTAAGTTGAATTTTAAAATCAACTAAACACATGTTCTATATCTATATGATATTCTAACTTAATGATTTAAAATCTGGAAACACGAAGAACACTGTAAAACCGGACATACGCCGTCGTTGTAACACCGCGGGCTGTTTTGGGTTAGTTAATTAAAAACTATGATAAACTTTGATTTAAAAGTTGTTATTCTGAGAAAATGATTTTTCTTATGAACATGAAACTATATCCAAAAATCATGGTTAAACTCAAAGTGGAAGTATGTTTTCTAAAATGGTCATCTAGACGTCGTTCTTTCGACTGAAATGACTACCTTTACAAAAATGACTTGTAACTTATATTTCCGACTATAAACCTATAATTTTTCTGTTTAGATTCATAAAATAGAGTTCAATATGAAACCATAGCAATTTGATTCACTCAAAACGGATTTAAGATGAAGTTATGGGTAAAACAAGATTGGATAATTTTTCTTGTTGTAGCAACGTGAAAATTGGTAACAAATCTATATTAATCATATCCTAGCTAATTATATTGTATTATACATGTATTCTAATATATTATGTAATCTTGAGATACCATAGACACGTATGCAAATGTTGTGACATATCATATCGACCCATGTGTATATATTATTTGGAACAACCATAGACACTCTATATGCAGTAATGTGGGAGTTAGCTATACAGGGTTGAGGTTGATTCCAAAATTATATATACTTTGAGTTGTAATCTACCCTGAGACGTGTATACACTGGGTCGTGGATTGATTCAAGATAATATATATCTATTTATTTCTGTACATCTAACTGTGGACAACTAGTTGTAGGTTACTAACGAGGACAGCTGACTTCATAAACTTAAAACATCAAAATGTATTAAAAGTGTTGTAAATATATTTTGAACAAACTTTGATATATATGTACATATTTGTTATAGGTTCGTGAATCGACCAGTGGCCAAGTCTTACTTCCCGACGAAGTAAAAATCTGTGAAAGTGAGTTATAGTCCCACTTTTAAAATCTAATATTTTTGGGATGAGAATACATGCAGGTTTTATAAATGATTTACAAAATAGACACAAGTACGTGAAACTACATTCTATGGTTGAATTATCGAAATCGAATATGCCCCTTTTTATTAAGTCTGGTAATCTAAGAATTAGGGAACCGACACCCTAATTGACGCGAATCTTAAAGATAGATCTATTGGGCCTAACAAACCCCATCCAAAGTACCGGATGCTTTAGTACTTCGAAATTTATATCATATCCGAAGGGTGTCCCGGAATGATGGGGATATTCTTATATATGCATCTTGTTAATGTCGGTTACCAGGTGTTCACCATATGAATGATTTTTATCTCTATGTATGGGATGTATATTGAAATATGAAATCTTGTGGTCTATTGTTATGATTTGATATATATAGGTTAAACCTATAACTCACCAACATTTTTGTTGACGTTTAAAGCATGTTTATTCTCAGGTGAATATTAAGAGCTTCCGCTGTTGCATAATAAAATAAGGACAAGATTTGGAGTCCATGTTTTAATGATATTATGTAAAAACTGCATTCAAGAAACATATGTCGATGTAATATATTTCTATTGTAAACCATTATGTAATGGTCGTGTGTAAACAGTATATTTTAGATTATCATTATTTGATAATCTACGTAATGCTTTTGAAACCTTTATTGATAAAATAAAGGTTATGGTTGTTTTAAAAATGAATGCAGTCTTTGAAAAACGTCTCATATAGAGGTCAAAACCTCGCAACGAAATCAATTAATATGGAACGTTTATAATTAATATGAACGGGACATTTCAAACATTTAATTTTCTCATTTCAATCTTTTACAGTAGCTCCATTTATACTCTTCCTGTAATCGAATCGTTTCATCCATATTACCCAGTGGTGATAAAACTCTATTTTTCAACTCATATTCATCATTCATGTTGTAAACAATGACGATCTCTATCAAATTTTATGACCGTGATTTTCATGAACTCCTCTCTGTTTTGTCTACCCTAATATTGTGGCATAAATGCTCAAGGTTTATATAAGCTCACTATTATTCATAATTCATTTCATGTGTATTAAAATGTTTGTATAGCATCATCATCTCTTTCTGAGAAAACCTAATCAATGACACTTTTGTTAAATCCTTTATATAACCTCCACATTAATAATAAAATGCACTTCGTAGAATTTATGGATCGTAAGATTTAAACGCTCGAAACAAAACAATATTCTATCCGTTGAAATTCATACAAGGCCCCGAGTATACCTGGGAACGTGAAGACCAAATAAAATGAAAATATCCTCACCTGTTTACAAACAACGCCGACTGATGGCAACAACTAAAATTTCGGGACAAAATTTCTTTTAACGGGTAGGTACTATAACAACCCGGAAATTTCTGACAAAATTTAAACCTAACTTTTATGTAATTCCAACGATTCACGAACAATCATTTGAAAATAATTACGTATTAGTATTATTATTATTATTGTTTTTAAACAATATTATCATTAATTATTTTATATCATTTACAATCATTATTATTATCAGTATTATTAATATTATTATTATTTATATCATTAATATAATTGCTAATATATTATTAACATCATCATTATTAATACAAATTATTATTAATAATATTATTATTATTGTTACTAATACTATTATTAATATTATTATTATTATTAAAGATATTAAAAGCATTATTATTACTCTTATTATTAAAATTTTTATTATTAAAATCATTTTATTATCTTGATAATTATTATTAGTATTTTTATTATTATAATTATAATACAAATATATAAAAATTTGAGGAAAACAACATATACCTAATTTAAACTAATCTATTTATTTTTTAAGATCAGGATCTGCTTTTCAATCCATTGTGATCGAGCTTTTAATTTCTTTAATTTTTTTATTTCTTCTTTCTGAATTTTTTTTTATTTCTCTGAGTGATTCATGTCGACACACATCGATTTTAATTGATCATCTAGGTGTAATCTAATCATTCTCCATTACCATTATCTATTTAAAACTACTACAGCTTGGTCTGATTGAATGAAAAACAGAAAAAGAGAGTTAAAAAAAAAACAGAAGTCGACACCCTGTTCTTACCCATTTTTCCAAAAACCCGATTTTGAAACCCATTTTAAAATCCTTAAATGCAGTTATGTTTGGAATCTCTATTTCAAACTATCTGCAAAGTTTATAATCTCAATTTATCTTAACGAATTAAAATTTTGAGTCAAAGGTTCGAATCTAAAAAGTCAACGTGTTGTTCATTGTACAATTCAAGTTCAATTTGATGTTTTAGTTTCAATTGAGATTACAGAAAGTTTCTAATGATGATTTAGAACCCTTTTCATGTTTTAAGTATAATCTAAAACATCCTACAAATTTGAATATGATTTCGAGTTTAAAACGGGTTCAAAATAGCTGTAACAGCTTATTTTTTTTATTTTCTTTCTGTTTTAATTACTCTAGTTAATTTCTAATCGGTTCGATATCATTTACGAATCCTAAAACTAATAAAGTAGATTGTTATTACATGGTATTTGATGTGTGCAGGGTAGTATACGAAATAGTTATATTTTTATTGCGAAATACTATTAAATACGATACAATTTTACACAAGTTAATTATTTATTTATAGAGTGGATATACCTAAACCTTGCTACAACACTATATGTAGTGTACCTAATTGCAGAGTAGTGTAGTTTTTAGTAAGCCCGGTTCGTTCCACAGGGATACAACGAAATTTAACGCTATATTTATTTTAAACTATATTATATATATATATATATATATATATATATATATATATATATATATATATATATATATATATATATATATATATATATATATATATTATTGTTATAAAAGGGGGTTTTACCGTATAATGACCCCGTTGTCGATTTTATGTCTTAAGTCACAATTAAAACATAATGTAAAATATTAAATATAAATATAACTTAATTTAAAGCGTAAAGTAAATGACGATAAATAAAAGTGCGATAAATAAAAGTGCAATAATTAAAAGTGCAATAAATAAAATGACAGTAAATAAAAGTGCGATGAGATATAAATTAAAGGAATTATGCTTATTTAAACTTCCGTAATCATGATGTTCGACGTGTTGATTTTAATTTATTACCATGGGTTAATTGTCCTTTGTCCTGGATTATTCGATATGTCCATCTGGTTTTTGTCCATAACAGTCCATCAGTCATAAATACAAAGTGCGAGTGTCCTCTTCAAATTATCCTTATACTCGAAGTCAAATATTCCAACTGATTGGGGACTTAAACTGTAATAAGGTTTTAATACATTGTTAATGATTACACCAGGTTATCGAATGTGTGCAATCCAAGGTTTTAATACTTTATTAACAATTACGCCAAGTGTCCTTGTACGTAATCCACCCCTATTTTAATGAGTCCATTGACTATTAATCCATCCCCGTGTCCGGTTAAATGAACGATTATTAGTATTTATAAATATCCCGCCCATCGTGTTCGATCGAGAGTATGTGGTTATTTATAATTACCTTAAATTGTAAATCTCTATATTAAATTAACGAACTATCATTCAGTTAAACAAATATAAATCCCATTAATAGCCCATAGTCCAATTTCCACAAATGTCGGTCTTTTGTCCAAATGCCAATTATGATCCAAAGCCCAATTAACCCGTCTTAATATTTAGTCCAACATCACGATTACTTCGGCTTAAATAAGCATAATAATAACTTAGCTACGAGACATTAATTTAAAAAGGTTGAACATAACTTACAATGAGTATTAATCGCGTAATGTTACACGGACAGAATTTCGACTTACAAACTTAAAACATTCGCCACTATAACCTTATTATTATTAACTTAATATTAAAATTAAAATTATATAATATAAATATAAATATATATCAGAGAGTGAAAGAGATAGTTGATAAAAGGTGTACATTACTCGGCAGAAAACGTTTCAATTTATAGGACTTGGGCTGCTACAGTACTCCATGCGATCGCATGGATTTTGGCCTTCCTGGCCATGCGATTGCATGGCCCCCTTTTACAGCTCAGGTACTTTTGTTTTTTTATTTGCCGACGGTTTTTAATATATAAATATAATATATATAATTTATAGAATTATTTATATATTATATTATATTTATGTGCATAGTTGACTTGTAATTTTAGCTCCGTTGCGTCGCGCGTTGATAGTTGGTTCATGTCCCGGTTCCGGAATTTCGAACGTCATTGCGTACTATTTAGTATCTTGTACTTTACATTTTGCGGCTTGTACTCTTGTAATTTTGAGACGTGTCTTATCAATAAATTGAATCACTTGGATTGTACTTTGTACTTTTTAGCTTTTTGGTCGTTTGCGTCTTCAAATCTTCGAATCTGTCTTTTGTCTTCACCTTTTATTATTTAAAAGAATATCACTCGTAAATAGAACAATTGCAACTAAAAGCTTGTCTTTCTTGAAGGATAATGCTATGAAATATGTGTTCGTTTTTAGCATTATCAGTATTGTACTATGGTCGATCGAGCTGTGAAGAAGAAGAAGAAGGAATGGTAACAGATAAAAACGGGTTATATATTTTAGGGAATAAGTTATAACAGAAAAGTAGTAACAGCGTGATGGTTAGTGAGGGTTTCGGGTTAGGGAGAGGTCGCGGGTTCGAGCCTCGTTTGTGGCATTATTTTTTTTAAAAAAGACTCTTTTAAGGTAGATTTCTTTATTCTTATTATTATTATTATTATTATAATAAGTATTAGTATTATTATTAGTAGTATTACTATCATTATAATTAGTAATAATTTGTATTATTATTATTATTATTATTATTATTATTATTATTATTATTATTATTATTATTAGTATTATTATTTAAAGTATTATCGTAATCAAATATACCTTTTTATATATTATTATCGATATTATTACTATTACTAATGTTAAAGTTATTATAAACATTAATATTTAAAACATAGTTATAATTAAAAAGTATCATTTTAATTAAAGTTATCAAAATTATCATTTCTAATAAAACTATCATTTTATTAAAAATTAACATTGTTATTAAAATTATAATTAAAATTTCATTTAGGTTATTATTATTATTATTATCGTAAAAAGATACAACTTTATATTTATACTTATTAATATTATTTTACTAAATAAATACTCGTTGTATAAAAATATATTCAAAACCAACAACAGAACTATATTTATATTTTTATAATGAACACTGCTTAATTAATTATAATAAATATATTTAATGTACTATTTTCAAATAACATATAAAAATAACATACATATATATATATATATATATATATATATATATATATATATATATATATATATATATATATAAACATATATAATTGAAATAACAAATATATTACTATAAGTAATATATTATACACAAACTGGTTTGATTAACATTATATGTTCAATATATGTGTTAATATATAAATAATTGATATAGGTTCGTGAATCCGAGGACAACTCCGCACTTGTTCAGTACCATCATACACATATTTACTACAAACTATCGTATCGTATCGTGAGTTTTCATAGCTCCCTTTTTATCTATATTTTTGGGCTGAGAATACATGCGCAACTTTTATAACTGTTTTACACGTTAGACACAAGTAGTCAAACTTTTATGCTATATACGTGCTTTGTCATGCTAAATCCCTGCCGTAATATCGTTAATTGCTGAGGTATAAGAAGCAAACTTAGTTATTATGAATAGCGCTATTGAGAGTAACGTCTCTGTCCATTTGACCATTGGTCTTTGGATACATAATAATGATTCAACGGCACTGACAGTACAAGGTGTCACGGGGTAACTTTTGTTTAGTCGTGATATTACAAACATCAACTCTTTCGATTGATATATTTGGTATCAATCCACTTTAAACTGAAATCTTGTGGTCTAATGCTATACTGAACTATTGATTTATGATAAACCTATGAACTCACTCAACCTCGTGTTGACTTTTGAAAGCATGTTTATTCTCAGGTACTTAAATATTGCTTCCGCTATATATCTGCTGCTTTGATGATGATTTGCTTGCTATGCTTGGAGTCTTCATTATATATCATATCAATTAAAGACATTTAATGCTCTAAATACGATGTAATCTATTTATCTTTCGCTGCAAAACTCAATAAAACATCTCATATAGAGTCGTTCTCGTTTATACAACTATGATTTGATATAATTAGTCACAAATACCCCAGGCCCTATTTGGGGGTGAGACAAATTACCTCAAAAGGCCTCATTGATGCTTAAGTCCGCAACCGCGCCCAACCCCCACCATTTGTATACTCTTTCCCAAACTTCCATTGAGTGTCAACAAAAAATCATAGAGTGGTAAATTGATTCCACCCCGTCATCAGATAAAGGACATCTTACGGAGTCTAGATCGATACCTCTTTTATCAAGTTCGGTACGAACCGGAATCCGCCTTTTCAACATCCTCCAAATGAAAATTTTAACTTTTGTAGGAACAAGACTGTTTTGGAGAGTTTGAGATCTCGACCTGCCATCTAGTAGAAGTTTATCATCAATCAATCTCGTGAGATTTTTTGTAGTGAAAATACCGTTCGAGGCTAAGTTCCAAACCCAAGTATCCGAGGCCCTATCCCGTTTAATATACAAGTTTAGTGCATTTATTAATTGTTCAAATTCAACCTTTGCTCGAGCAGATAGATCACGACACCAGCTGTAGTGACCCGAACTTTTCCATGTTTATATATATTAATTGAGATTGATGTTTACATGATTAAATGTTTCCAACATGTTAAGCAATCAAACTTGTTAAGACTTGATTAATTGAAATAGGTTTCATATAGACAATTGACCACCCAAGTTGACCGGTGATTCACGAACGTTAAAACTTGTAAAAAAACTATATGATGACATATATATGGTTATATATATAGTTAACATGATATTATGATAAGTAAACATATCATTAATTATATTAACAATGAACTACATATGTAAAAACAAGACTACTAACTTAATGATTTTGAAACGAGACATATATGTAACGTTTATCGTTGTAACGACATTTAATGTATATATATCATATTAAGAGATATTCGTACATCATAATATCATGATAATATAATAATTTAAAATCTCTTTTGTTATTATAAACATTGGGTTAACAACATTTAACAAGATCGTTAACCTAAAGGTTTCAAAACAACACTTACATGTAACGACTAACGATGACTTAACGACTCAGTTAAAATGTATATACATGTAGTGTTTTAATATGTATTTATACACTTTTGAAAGACTTCAATACACTTATCAAAATACTTCTACTTAACAAAAATGCTTACAATTACATTCTCGTTCAGTTTCATCAACAATTCTACTCGTATGCACCCGTATTCGTACTCGTACAATACACAGCTTTTAGATGTATGTACTATTGGTATATACACTCCAATGATCAGCTCTTAGCAGCCCATTTGAGTCACCTAACACATGTGGAAACCATCATTTGGCAACTAGCATGAAATATCTCATAAGATTACAAAAATATGAGTAATCATTCATGACTTATTTACATGAAAACAAAATTACATATCCTTTATATCTAATCCATACACCAACGACCAAAAACACCTACAAACACTTTCATTCTTCAATTTTCTTCATCTAATTGAACTCTCTCAAGTTCTATCTTCAAGTTCTAAGTGTTCTTCATAAATTCCAAAAGTTCTAGTTTCATAAAATCAAGAATACTTTCAAGTTTGCTAGCTCACTTCCAATCTTGTAAGGTGATCATCCAACCTCAAGAAATCTTTGTTTCTTACAGTAGGTTATCATTCTAATACAAGGTAATAATCATATTCAAACTTTGGTTCAATTTCTATAACTATAACAATCTTATTTCAAGTGATGATCTTACTTGAACTTGTTTTCGTGTCATGATTTTGCTTCAAGAACTTTGAGCCATCCAAGGATCCATT
The DNA here is from genome assembly GCF_046630445.1 of Rutidosis leptorrhynchoides. Classification (NCBI taxonomy): domain Eukaryota; kingdom Viridiplantae; phylum Streptophyta; class Magnoliopsida; order Asterales; family Asteraceae; genus Rutidosis; species Rutidosis leptorrhynchoides. The sequence continues at coordinate 34,524,739 of NC_092340.1, forward strand.
GAAGCTAGATCCATTTTTCTCTTTTCCAGTAGGTTCATCCAAGGAACTTAAGGTAGTAATGACGTTCATAACATCATTCGATTCATACATATAAAGCTATCTTATTCAAAGGTTTAAACTTGTAATCACTAGAACATAGTTTAGTTAATTCTAAACTTGTTCGCAAACAAAAGTTAATCCTTCTAACTTGACTTTTAAAATCAACTAAACACATGTTCTATATCTATATGATATGCTAACTTAATGATTTAAAACCTGGAAACACGAAAAACACCGTAAAACCGGATTTACGCCGTCGTAGTAACACCGCGGGCTGTTTTGGGTTAGTTAATTAAAAACTATGATAAACTTTGATTTAAAAGTTGTTATTCTGAGAAAATGATTTTTATTATGAACATGAAACTATATCCAAAAATTATGGTTAAACTCAAAGTGGAAGTATGTTTTCTAAAATGGTCATCTAGACGTCGTTCTTTCGACTGAAATGACTACCTTTACAAAAACGACTTGTAACTTATTTTTTCGACTAGAAACCTATACTTTTTTTGTTTAGATTCATAAAATAGAGTTCAATATGAAACCATAGCAATTTGATTCACTCAAAACGGATTTAAAATGAAGAAGTTATGGGTAAAACAAGATTGGATAATTTTTCTCATTTTATCTACGTGAAAATTGGTAACAAATCTATTCCAACCATAACTTAATCAACTTGTATTATATATTATGTAATCTTGAGATACCATAGACACGTATACAATGTTTCGACCTATCATGTCGACACATCTATATATATTTCGGAACAACCATAGACACTCTATATGTGAATGTTGGAGTTAGCTATACAGGGTTGAGGTTGATTCCAAAATATATATAGTTTGAGTTGTGATCAATACTGAGATACGTATACACTGGGTCGTGGATTGATTCAAGATAATATTTATCGATTTATTTCTGTACATCTAACTGTGGACAACTAGTTGTAGGTTACTAACGAGGACAGCTGACTTAATAAACTTAAAACATCAAAATATATTAAAAGTGTTGTAAATATATTTTGAACATACTTTGATATATATGTATATATTATTATAGGTTCGTGAATCAACCAGTGGCCAAGTCTTACTTCCCGACGAAGTAAAAATCTGTGAAAGTGAGTTATAGTCCCACTTTTAAAATCTAATATTTTTGGGATGAGAATACATGCAGGTTTTATAAATGATTTACAAAATAGACACAAGTACGTGAAACTACATTCTATGGTTGAATTATCGAAATCGAATATGCCCCTTTTTATTAAGTCTGGTAATCTGAGAATTAGGGAACAGACACCCTAATTGACGCGAATCCTAAAGATAGATCTATTGGGCCTAACAAACCCCATCCAAAGTACCGGATGCTTTAGTACTTCAAAATTTATATCATATCCGAAGGGTGTCCCGGAATGATGGGGATATTCTTATATATGCATCTTGTTAATGTCGGTTACCAGGTGTTCACCATATGAATGATTTTTATCTCTATGTATGGGATGTGTATTGAAATATGAAATCTTGTGGTCTATTATTATGATTTGATATATATAGGTTAAACCTATAACTCACCAACATTTTTGTTGACGTTTTAAGCATGTTTATTCTCAGGTGATTATTAAGAGCTTCCGCTGTCGCATACTTAAATAAGGACGAGATTTGGAGTCCATGCTTGTATGATATTGTGTAAAAACTGCATTCAAGAAACATATTTTGTTGTAACATATTTGTATTGTAAACCATTATGTAATGGTCGTGTGTAAACAGGATATTTTAGATTATCATTATTTGATAATCTACGTAAAGCTTTTTAAAACCTTTATCTATGAAATAAAGGTTATGGTTTGTTTTAAAAATGAATGCAGTCTTTGAAAAATGTCTCATATAGAGGTCAAAACCTCGCAACGAAATCAATTAATATGGAACGTTTTTAATCAATAAGAACGGGACATTTCAGTTGGTATCCGAGCGTTGGTCTTAGAGAACCAGAATTTTGCATTAGTGTGTCTTATCGAGTTTGTTAGGATGCATTAGTGAGTCTGGACTTCGACCGTGTTTATTTGAAAAATGATTGCTTAACAAATTTTGTTGGAAACTATATATTTTTAACATGTGAATATTATGTGATATATTAATCTCTTAACGCGTTTGATATTATGTGATAGATGTCTACCTCTAGAACAAGTCCCATTGACTCACCTAATAATAATGAAGAGTCAAATGTAAATTGGAATAATTTGTGGACTGATTCACAAGTTCCCGAAGAGGAACCGGAAGAAGAGTCGGAACCGGAAGAAGAATCGGAACCGGAAGAAGAATCGGAACCGAATGAAGAAATAGAACCGGTGGGGGAAATAATAAAACGGTTAAGTAAAAGAAAATCCTCAACCAACCGACCAAAGTTAATTATGGTCAATGGTGTTTCCGCCAAGGAAGCAAAATATTGGGAGGATTACCAATTCTCCGATGAATCGGATTCCGACGAGAATTCCGATGATGTTATAGAAATTACCCCAACTGAATTTAAAAAGGCAAAAGAAAATAATAAGGGAAAGGGCATAAAAATAGAGAAATCTAATTCCAACCCCGATGAACTTTATATGTATCGTCAACCCCCGAAGTCCTTAAGTTGTAACAATGACCCGGGAACCTCTAAACCACCAGGTTTTTCTAAACCAATGTGGACAACGACGGTTCGTATTAGGGGAACATCATATATCCCTAGAAACTTGGCAAAACGAACCAAAACCGAAGAAGAAGAAACGAGCGAGTCGGAATAAGATAGTTGTATTCGTGTGGTGTAATATATGGAATATAGTGTTCTTATGCTTTATGATATATGTAAAAATTGCTTGTATTAATAAGTATTTTTTTTATGAATCTAACTCTTGTCTATTTTACAGTTTAAAAATACAAAATGGATAGACAACCCAATATTTTAAGAGACCTACCCGGAGACATGATTGATGAAATCTTGTCTAGAGTCGGCCAGAATTCTTCGGCACAACTATTTAAGGCGAGATCAGTTTGTAAGACATTCGAAGAACGTTCCAAGAATGTCTTGGTTTATAAGAGACTTTCGTTTGAAAGATGGGGGATATCACATTGGGAAACCCATAAGTTACGATGTGTTTACTTTGACGCATATATTGCGGGGAACCCAAATGCTATTTTACGCAACGGGTTAAGAAATTATTTTGACTCAATATATCCGAATATTGGACTTCGTGATTTAGAAAAAGCGGCTAACATGCAACATAAAGAAGCATGTTATGCTTACGGATTAGTAATGTTCGCTTCTCACCAAAGTGAGAACAAGAACATCGGGCTACAACTATTAAACAAAACGTTTCCACAAGTGACGGAGTCGGTAATTGGGGTAAGAAATGAGATTTTTAGATTATTACGGGACTGTTGGACATTACGTAACCCTCGTCCCTTTGATGACGTTACAACACGCTGTCTTATCAACGGCCATAACGGTTATGTTGCACAAGACCAAGGATGGGAAGTAGTCCTAGTAAAACCAGAATGCATGACTTGTTTCAGGACGTATGAATTACTTGTCTTTATTGCCTTTGCTGAACGACTTGTGTACTAGCTAGAATTGTCTTCACAACTATCTTGTATCAAAGTTATTGTGTGCTATATTTCATGCTTTATGTAAAATAAGCGGTATTGTAAGTTTGTAAAATATTGTATAAAAGTTTGAACGCGAAATATTATTATAATCAGTTTTTCATATAGAATTGTAGTAGTTGAATTGTATATTAGCTACTAAGTATGAACTTAACGGGTAGGTACTACCCGAATTTAAACTTATAAAACGCTAATATGAAGAAAAAGCTTTTATAAATGAGTTCATATTATGCTACGAAATACTATTAACTACTCTTAATATTATGTATGATTAACTTGTTCCATTTAACTATTTTGAAGGAAATGGCACCGACTACACGACACACCGTGAATATGAATGAAGAGGAATTCCGTACTTTTCTAGCTTCAAACATAGCCGCAGTACAGGCTGCGCTACATACCAACAATAACCTTGGATCTAGCAGTACAGGAAATCGTGTAGGATGCACCTACAAAGAATTCACTGTCTGCAAACCTTTGGAATTTGATGGAACCGAAGGACCGATCGGATTGAAACGGTGGACCGAGAAGGTCGAATCGGTGTTTGCCATAAGTAAGTGTACTGAAGAGGACAAAGTAAAGTACGCTACGCATACCTTCACAGGTTCTGCGTTAACATGGTGGAATACCTATCTAGAGCAAGTGGGACAAGACGATGCGTACACACTACCGTGGTCAGCATTCAAGCACTTGATGAACGAGAAGTACCGTCCCAGAACCGAGGTCAATAAGCTCAAGACAGAACTTAGAGGGTTACGAACCCAAGGATTTGATATTACCACGTACGAAAGACGATTCACAGAATTGTGCCTATTGTGTCCGGGAGCATTCGAAGATGAGGAAGAGAAGATCGACGCGTTTGTGAAAGGATTACCGGAAAGAATCCAAGAAGATATAAGTTCACACGAGCCCGCCTCCATACAACAGGCATGTAGAATGGCTCACAAACTCGTGAACCAAATTGAAGAAAGAATTAAAGAACAGACTGCTGAAGAGGCCAATGTGAAGCAAGTCAAAAGAAAGTGGGAGGAAAACGGTGATAAGAATCACCAATACAACAACAACAACAATTACAACAATAATCGCAACAATTATCCCAACAATCGCAACATCAATCGCAACTACAACAAACGGCCCAACAACAACAACAACAACAACAACAGCAACTACAACAATCATCCCAACAACAATAATAACCGCAACAACAACAACAATCAGAAGCAGCTATGCCAAAGGTGTGAAAAGAATCACTCGGGGTTCTGCACCAAATTTTGCAACAAGTGTAAAAGAAATGGTCATAGCGCGGCGAAGTGTGAGGTCTACGGACCCGGGGTTAATAGAACGAAAGGAACAAATGGTGTCGGAACGAGTAATGGCGGAGCAAGTAGTGTCGGAGCAAGTTATGCCAATGTAGTTTGTTATAAATGTGGAAAACCAGGCCACATTATTAGAAATTGCCCGAACCAGGAGAACACGAATGGACAAGGCCGTGGAAGAGTTTTCAATATTAATGCGGCAGAGGCACAGGAAGACCCGGAGCTTGTTACGGGTACGTTTCTTATTGACAATAAATCTGCTTACGTTTTATTTGATTCGGGTGCGGATAGAAGCTATATGAGTAGAGATTTTTGTGCTAAATTAAGTTGTCCATTGACGCCTTTGGATAGTAAATTTTTACTCGAATTAGCAAATGGTAAATTAATTTCAGCAGATAATATATGTCGGAATCGAGAAATTAAACTGGTTAGCGAAACATTTAAGATTGATTTGATACCAGTAGAGTTAGGGAGTTTTGATGTGATAATCGGTATGGACTGGTTGAAAGAAGTGAAAGCGGAGATCGTTTGTTACAAAAATGCAATTCGCATTATACGAGAAAAAGGAAAACCCTTAATGGTGTACGGAGAAAAGGGCAACACGAAGCTACATCTTATTAGTAATTTGAAGGCACAAAAACTAATAAGAAAAGGTTGCTATGCTGTTCTAGCACACGTCGAGAAAGTACAAACTGAAGAAAAGAGCATCAATGATGTTCCCGTCGCAAAAGAATTTCCTGATGTATTTCCGAAAGAATTACCGGGATTACCCCCACATCGATCCGTTGAATTTCAAATAGATCTTGTACCAGGAGCTGCACCAATAGCTCGTGCTCCTTACAGACTCGCACCCAGCGAGATGAAAGAACTGCAAAGCCAATTACAAGAACTTTTAGAGCGTGGTTTCATTCGACCAAGCACATCACCGTGGGGAGCTCCTGTTTTGTTTGTCAAGAAGAAAGATGGTACATTCAGGTTGTGTATCGACTACCGAGAGTTGAACAAACTTACCATCAAGAACCGCTACCCACTACCGAGAATCGACGACTTATTTGATCAACTACAAGGCTCGTCTATTTATTCAAAGATTGACTTACGTTCCGGGTATCATCAAATGCGGGTGAAAGAAGATGATATTCCAAAGACTGCTTTCAGAACACGTTACGTCATTACGAGTTTATGGTCATGCCGTTTGGTTTAACTAATGCACCAGCTGTGTTCATGGACCTTATGAACCGAGTGTGTGGACCATACCTTGACAAGTTTGTCATTGTTTTCATTGATGACATACTTATTTACTCAAAGAATGACCAAGAACACGGTGAACATTTGAGAAAAGTGTTAGAAGTATTGAGGAAGGAAGAATTGTACGCTAAGTTTTCAAAGTGTGCATTTTGGTTGGAAGAAGTTCAATTCCTCGGTCACATAGTGAACAAAGAAGGTATTAAGGTGGATCCGGCAAAGATAGAAACTGTTGAAAAGTGGGAAACCCCGAAAACTCCGAAACACATACGCCAGTTTTTAGGACTAGCTGGTTACTACAGAAGGTTCATCCAAGACTTTTCCAGAATAGCAAAACCCTTGACTGCATTAACGCATAAAGGGAAGAAATTTGAATGGAATGATGAACAAGAGAAAGCGTTTCAGTTATTGAAGAAAAAGCTAACTACGGCACCTATATTGTCATTGCCTGAAGGGAATGATGATTTTGTGATTTATTGTGACGCATCAAAGCAAGGTCTCGGTTGTGTATTAATGCAACGAACGAAGGTGATTGCTTATGCGTCTAGACAATTGAAGATTCACGAACAAAATTATACGACGCATGATTTGGAATTAGGCGCGGTTGTTTTTGCATTAAAGACTTGGAGGCACTACTTATATGGGGTCAAAAGTATTATATATACCGACCACAAAAGTCTTCAACACATATTTAATCAGAAACAACTGAATATGAGGCAGCGTAGGTGGATTGAATTATTGAATGATTACGATTTTGAGATTCGTTACCACCCGGGGAAGGCAAATGTGGTAGCCGATGCCTTGAGCAGGAAGGATAGAGAACCCATTCGAGTAAAATCTATGAATATAATGATTCATAATAACCTTACTACTCAAATAAAGGAGGCGCAACAAGGAGTTTTAAAAGAGGGAAATTTAAAGGATGAAATACCCAAAGGATCGGAGAAGCATCTTAATATTCGGGAAGACGGAACCCGGTATAGGGCTGAAAGGATTTGGGTACCAAAATTTGGAGATATGAGAGAAATGGTACTTAGAGAAGCTCATAAAACCAGATACTCAATACATCCTGGAACGGGGAAGATGTACAAGGATCTCAAGAAACATTTTTGGTGGCCGGGTATGAAAGCCGATGTTGCTAAATACGTAGGAGAATGTTTGACGTGTTCTAAGGTCAAAGCTGAGCATCAGAAACCATCAGGTCTACTTCAACAACCCGAAATCCCGGAATGGAAATGGGAAAACATTACCATGGATTTCATCACTAAATTGCCAAGGACTGCAAGTGGTTTTGATACTATTTGGGTAATAGTTGATCGTCTCACCAAATCAGCACACTTCCTGCCAATAAGAGAAGATGACAAGATGGAGAAGTTAGCACCACTGTATTTGAAGGAAGTCGTCTCCAGACATGGAATACCTATCTCTATTATCTCTGATAGGGATGGCAGATTTATTTCAAGATTCTGGCAGACATTACAGCAAGCATTAGGAACTCGTCTAGACATGAGTACTGCCTATCATCCACAAACTGATGGGCAGAGCGAAAGGATGATACAAACGCTTGAAGACATGCTACGAGCATGTGTTATTGATTTTGGAAAAAGTTGGGATCGACATCTACCGTTAGCAGAATTTTCCTACAACAACAGCTACCATTCAAGCATTGAGATGGCGCCGTTTGAAGCACTTTATGGTAGAAAGTGCAGGTCTCCGATTTGTTGGAGTGAGGTGGGGGATAGACAGATTACGGGTCCGGAGATTATACAAGAAACTACCGAGAAGATCATCCAAATTCAACAACGGTTGAAAACCGCCCAAAGTCGACAAAAGAGCTACGCTGACATTAAAAGAAAAGATATAGAATTTGAAATTGGAGAGATGGTCATGCTTAAAGTTTCACCTTGGAAAGGCGTTGTTCGATTTGGTAAACGAGGGAAATTAAATCCAAGGTATATTGGACCATTCAAGATTATTGATCGTGTCGGACCAGTAGCTTACCGACTTGAGTTACCTCAACAACTCGCGGCTGTACATAACACTTTCCACGTCTCGAATTTGAAGAAATGTTTTGCTAAAGAAGATCTCACTATTCCGTTAGATGAAATCCAAATCAACGAAAAACTCCAATTCATCGAAGAACCCGTCGAAATAATGGATCGTGAGGTTAAAAGACTTAAGCAAAACAAGATACCAATTGTTAAGGTTCGATGGAATGCTCGTAGAGGACCCGAGTTCACCTGGGAGCGTGAAGATCAGATGAAGAAGAAATACCCGCATCTATTTCCAGAAGATTCGTCAACACCTTCAACAGCTTAAAATTTCGGGACGAAATTTATTTAACGGGTAGGTACTGTAGTGACCCGAACTTTTCCATGTTTATATATATTAATTGAGATTGATGTTTACATGATTAAATGTTTCCAACATGTTAAGCAATCAAACTTGTTAAGACTTGATTAATTGAAATAGGTTTCATATAGACAATTGACCACCCAAGTTGACCGGTGATTCACGAACGTTAAAACTTGTAAAAAAACTATATGATGACATATATATGGTTATATATATAGTTAACATGATATTATGATAAGTAAACATATCATTAATTATATTAACAATGAACTACATATGTAAAAACAAGACTACTAACTTAATGATTTTGAAACGAGACATATATGTAACGTTTATCGTTGTAACGACATTTAATGTATATATATCATATTAAGAGATATTCGTACATCATAATATCATGATAATATAATAATTTAAAATCTCTTTTGTTATTATAAACATTGGGTTAACAACATTTAACAAGATCGTTAACCTAAAGGTTTCAAAACAACACTTACATGTAACGACTAACGATGACTTAACGACTCAGTTAAAATGTATATACATGTAGTGTTTTAATATGTATTTATACACTTTTGAAAGACTTCAATACACTTATCAAAATACTTCTACTTAACAAAAATGCTTACAATTACATTCTCGTTCAGTTTCATCAACAATTCTACTCGTATGCACCCGTATTCGTACTCGTACAATACACAGCTTTTAGATGTATGTACTATTGGTATATACACTCCAATGATCAGCTCTTAGCAGCCCATGTGAGTCACCTAACACATGTGGAAACCATCATTTGGCAACTAGCATGAAATATCTCATAAGATTACAAAAATATGAGTAATCATTCATGACTTATTTACATGAAAACAAAATTACATATCCTTTATATCTAATCCATACACCAACGACCAAAAACACCTACAAACACTTTCATTCTTCAATTTTCTTCATCTAATTGAACTCTCTCAAGTTCTATCTTCAAGTTCTAAGTGTTCTTCATAAATTCCAAAAGTTCTAGTTTCATAAAATCAAGAATACTTTCAAGTTTGCTAGCTCACTTCCAATCTTGTAAGGTGATCATCCAACCTCAAGAAATCTTTGTTTCTTACAGTAGGTTATCATTCTAATACAAGGTAATAATCATATTCAAACTTTGGTTCAATTTCTATAACTATAACAATCTTATTTCAAGTGATGATCTTACTTGAACTTGTTTTCGTGTCATGATTTTGCTTCAAGAACTTTGAGCCATCCAAGGATCCATTGAAGCTAGATCCATTTTTCTCTTTTCCAGTAGGTTCATCCAAGGAACTTAAGGTAGTAATGATGTTCATAACATCATTCGATTCATACATATAAAGCTATCTTATTCAAAGGTTTAAACTTGTAATCACTAGAACATAGTTTAGTTAATTCTAAACTTGTTCGCAAACAAAAGTTAATCCTTCTAACTTGACTTTTAAAATCAACTAAACACATGTTCTATATCTATATGATATGCTAACTTAATGATTTAAAACCTGGAAACACGAAAAACACCGTAAAACCGGATTTACGCCGTCGTAGTAACACCGCGGGCTGTTTTGGGTTAGTTAATTAAAAACTATGATAAACTTTGATTTAAAAGTTGTTATTCTGAGAAAATGATTTTTATTATGAACATGAAACTATATCCAAAAATTATGGTTAAACTCAAAGTGGAAGTATGTTTTCTAAAATGGTCATCTAGACGTCGTTCTTTCGACTGAAATGACTACCTTTACAAAAACGACTTGTAACTTATTTTTTCGACTAGAAACCTATACTTTTTTTGTTTAGATTCATAAAATAGAGTTCAATATGAAACCATAGCAATTTGATTCACTCAAAACGGATTTAAAATGAAGAAGTTATGGGTAAAACAAGATTGGATAATTTTTCTCATTTTATCTACGTGAAAATTGGTAACAAATCTATTCCAACCATAACTTAATCAACTTGTATTATATATTATGTAATCTTGAGATACCATAGACACGTATACAATGTTTCGACCTATCATGTCGACACATCTATATATATTTCGGAACAACCATAGACACTCTATATGTGAATGTTGGAGTTAGCTATACAGGGTTGAGGTTGATTCCAAAATATATATAGTTTGAGTTGTGATCAATACTGAGATACGTATACACTGGGTCGTGGATTGATTCAAGATAATATTTATCGATTTATTTCTGTACATCTAACTGTGGACAACTAGTTGTAGGTTACTAACGAGGACAGCTGACTTAATAAACTTAAAACATCAAAATATATTAAAAGTGTTGTAAATATATTTTGAACATACTTTGATATATATGTATATATTATTATAGGTTCGTGAATCAACCAGTGGCCAAGTCTTACTTCCCGACGAAGTAAAAATCTGTGAAAGTGAGTTATAGTCCCACTTTTAAAATCTAATATTTTTGGGATGAGAATACATGCAGGTTTTATAAATGATTTACAAAATAGACACAAGTACGTGAAACTACATTCTATGGTTGAATTATCGAAATCGAATATGCCCCTTTTTATTAAGTCTGGTAATCTGAGAATTAGGGAACAGACACCCTAATTGACGCGAATCCTAAAGATAGATCTATTGGGCCTAACAAACCCCATCCAAAGTACCGGATGCTTTAGTACTTCGAAATTTATATCATATCCGAAGGGTGTCCCGGAATGATGGGGATATTCTTATATATGCATCTTGTTAATGTCGGTTACCAGGTGTTCACCATATGAATGATTTTTATCTCTATGTATGGGATGTGTATTGAAATATGAAATCTTGTGGTCTATTATTATGATTTGATATATATAGGTTAAACCTATAACTCACCAACATTTTTGTTGACGTTTTAAGCATGTTTATTCTCAGGTGATTATTAAGAGCTTCCGCTGTCGCATACTTAAATAAGGACGAGATTTGGAGTCCATGCTTGTATGATATTGTGTAAAAACTGCATTCAAGAAACATATTTTGTTGTAACATATTTGTATTGTAAACCATTATGTAATGGTCGTGTGTAAACAGGATATTTTAGATTATCATTATTTGATAATCTACGTAAAGCTTTTTAAAACCTTTATCTATGAAATAAAGGTTATGGTTTGTTTTAAAAATGAATGCAGTCTTTGAAAAATGTCTCATATAGAGGTCAAAACCTCGCAACGAAATCAATTAATATGGAACGTTTTTAATCAATAAGAACGGGACATTTCACCAGCTCCATGTTGCCACGTAGGAATTCTCATGCCAGTGTACTCGATCATAAACCAAAACATACTGATCAGCTTCCATGTGATACAATCTCGAAAACTTGTCTTTGATTGGAACTTCGAACAACCATGGCTCTGACCAGAAAAGAGTAGCCGAACCATCACCAATCGACTTTGAAAATGACCTGCAGAAATTCAGCTCCAAGTTCTCGATACTATAACCTGCACGCAAGATATTTAACCATACACTACTCCTCCCTTGCGGGCTGTTTTACCCCGAAGCTAGGAGTAGCCCATTAGACCCGTAAATGATTTTAATAACATTAACCCAAAGCAAATTAGGTTCGGTTTTGGCACGCCAAGACCATTTTCCCAAAAGTGCGAGATTTTTCCCCCGGAGAGAACCAATGTTAAGACCCCCCTCATCATAAGGTAAGAGGGATTCTTCCCATTTGATCCAAACCATTTAGACTTTTCAACCGACCCGCCCCAAAAGAAATTACGCCTAATGCACTCTAAATTTTTAATAACACTCATGGGAGCACGAAAGAGCTAGAAATAATATAGCGGCAAACTAAAAATGACCGTTTTAATAAGTGTCAACCTTCCACCATACGAGATCGTTCTTGCTTTCCAATCTGCAAGACGAGAGGTAAACTTGTCGATAACGGGAGCCCAATTTTCTGCCCTATTCATATTACGCCCGATAGGTAAGCCAAGATAAGTAAATGGGAATTCACTTACTTTGCATCCAACACGATTAGCCATAAGTTCAACTTCTTCCAAACCCACACCAACCCCCGAAACAAGACTTTTATGGTAGTTTATTTTGAGACCCGATACATTTTCAAAACATTTTAACAACTTCATGAGATTGCAAAAGTTTTATTGATCCCACTTCCCGAAAAAATGGTGTCATCCGCATATTGAAAATGCGAGATTAACACATTATTAACACCCACTTCCACCCCTTTGAATAAGCCACAATTGATGGTTTTCTTGGTAAGGTAATTTAGACCCTCTGCCACAATGATGAATAGGAAAGGTGACAATGGGTCTCCTTGTCTAACTCCTCTTTCAATCAAAAATTCATTAGTAGGAGAGCCATTGACAAGTATGGAAATAGAAGCCGACTTGAGGCATGCAAGTATCCAGTTTCTCCATCGACATCCAAACCCCATTCTTTTCATGATTTCCATTAGAAAATCCCAACTCAAGCTATCAAAAGCTTTCTCGAAATCTACCTTAAAAATAAGACTTTTCTTTTTGCTCTTGGTTAGGTAGACTATCGTTTCATTTGCAATGAGTGCACCATCGAGTATGAATCTTCCTTTAAGGAATGCACTTTGTTCCTCCCCTATAAGATTTGGGATGACCTTTCAGATTCGGATTGAGAGAATCTTTGCTAGGATCTTATAATAACTTCCGATCAAACTTATTGGGCGGAAGTCATTTAGACCTAAGGGGTCCGATTTCTTCGGGACCAACGTAACAAAGGAGGCATTACACCATTTGGAAATTTCACATGTTTCACCGAACCAATTGATAGCCTTTGTCAGGTCCCGTTTAACCAAATCCCAGTGCATTTTGAAAAATTTAAAGTTGAATCCATCCTGCTCCGGAGCTTTCGAGCAACTACATTCATTGATCGCGTCAAAAATTTCTTTTTCAGTAAATTTATCTTCTAGAGCTGAGGCCTGCTGATCCGTGAGGTGCAAGGGTAGCAACTCAATATCATCGATTGGAGCATGGTCACTAAATCTCATTCAGTTCAAATTGGGCTTCATTAATTGGGCCTTAATGTTGGGATTTAACAAGTTCCATTATACTTAAAACCATTTAAGAATCAATTAAAAGCGGAAGCATGTAATTACCATTTTAGAACATGTTAAACTTTAACCAATTAAAGTTAAATCCCAATTAGGATCAAGTTGTGAAACATACTTACAAACTACAAGCAAGATAAGAGTATATATACCTACTCCAAGCTTGTTGATAAGTGATGAAGATGATGATGATGAATGGAGCTCCAAAACAATGAAACCTCAAGTTGTTATACCCCAAGCTTATCACCAACACCTTGTACTTTGGTTAGGATTTATTGACACTTGAATTTAGCTTCCAAAAACCAAATTAAGAAACCCTTTTCTCCCCTAATACCCCACGGTTTTTACAGCAGAATGGGAGGAGAAAAAATGCAGTTTTTTTTGATCACTTTTGATGTGTTTGAATGTGTTTTGAGTCTCCAAGAAATCCAAGTACATATGCACATGGGAATCCTTCAAGTAGCCACTCAAAATGCTAGTCAAATGCATGCATATTTGAGACTCCAATTCCACTCACTCAACAAATAATATAGAATATGTTTTATAAAAGAATTAGTTTTTATAAAAGTTAGATTTTATAAAATCTAATTTATAAAACTTCCATATAATTTTATGTACATTTTTAATATATAAAGTCCATTTATATAAAATGTAACATAAACTTATTAATCATTTACCTATAAATAATTAAATCCAATATATATAAATTATTCCATAATTTATATATATATATATATATATATATATATATATATATATATATATATATACACATCAAGTAATATTTAAGAAAACCATCTTTCTTAAAGTTCAAGTGTTGCGTATTTGATCAATGAACCAATCGTTAAAATCAAATACGAATAAAGGTGTCGGTAAGCCTGTTATTGGGTATGACCCGACTTGGATCAAAACATATTAGCCACGTTAATTTAATATGTCTCTCGGGCATATGAAATACCTTCAATCTCCCACTTGCACGAGAAACATAAGAAATTAATGCAAATGATGGATACAGCCTAACACACCGTCCATCACCCCTAATATGTTATGAATTTGTGCCATTCAATAACATCATCCCTTTCGAGCTCCCTACTCGAACTGATATATGTAGGTGAATCTTTCATTATTTCCTTTCGTCCTAGATGTCATGTTAAATCCAAGAGATACAGAGTGATCACTCTCTTATAGATTTAACTTTTCAGGCCTTAGACATCTGACTCTCAACGAATAAGAGGGACAAATTCCATCTTGACTACATACGTCCTAGATATACACTTTGTAATATACCTGAGTTCTTCCTTATGTACTACCATGTTTCAGAATAGCGAAGGAAAGAATCAAGGCATAATACTCGGTGAATGTCAGAACCCAATATGTATCTCAGGTCAGAGGATACAATGATATTCTCCTTTACTCAAGATTACATGTGATCAACCACAAAGGTTCTATACAGTAATTCTTGAGAGCGGGTCTTCCAATATTTGTTTCCCACAAATATCTATGAACCTTGGTTGCAACCTTGCCCCACATTCAACCTATGAATGTATACCAATCCGAGTTCATAATAGTCTAAACCTCACATTTGTTCCCACAAATGTGATCAACTACGGAATTTAGAATAATAGTTTATTCATGGATGAAATATGCTAAATTGGAACATGACTCATAATTAAATTAATACCATAATTATATTAATGAGTTTGAACTAATTCGTTCCGTTACAATACATAAAGTAGATCAATTCCAATCACTAGAATATCGAAGCCCTAACGCACAAACATGTCCCTCATGTTTTGGCCCATGTAAAAGCTTCGTGAGTGGATCCGCAACATTATGATCTGTGTGAACTTTGTGAATACATATCTTTCCCTTTTCAACCTCATCCCTGATGTAGTTGAATCTCCGCTCAATGTGACGAGTCTTTTGATGAGCACGAGGTTCCTTGATTTGAGCAATCGCACCCTCGTTGTCACAAAAGATCTCAAGAGGGTCCTGAATGGAAGGGACCACTCCTAAGTCGTCGATGAATTTCTTCATCCATGCAGCTTCCTGAGCTGCCAGTGAGGCGGCAATGTACTCCGACTCTGTAGTGGATAACGCAACAACCTCCTGTTTCGAACTCTTCCAAGAGACCGCACCACCATTTAACATGAAGACATAACCGGATTGTGATCGAGAGTCATCTCGATCAGTTTGGAAACTCGCGTCCACGTAACCTTTTACGGCGAGTTCCTCCTCACCAGACCCATATATTAGAAACATATCCTTAGTTCTCCTAAGGTATTTCAATATACTTTTAACAGCAATCCAATGACTGTTTCCTGGGTTATTCTGGTATCTACTTGTCAAGCTTAGAGCGCATGACACATCCGGTCTAGTACATATCATCGCATACATGATAGACCCAATAGCAGATGCGTATGGGACTTTCTTCATTCTCTCTTGTTCATCTTTCGTGGTAGGACACTGAGATGAATTGAGAACGGTTCCTCTTTGAATAGGTACCAAACCTTTCTTAGAGTTTTCCATCTTGAACCTTTTCAAGATTTTATCAATGTATGTACTTTGACTTAAACCTATCAATCTCTTGGATCTATTCCTATAGATCCCTATCCCCAATATGTATTGTGCGTCTCCAAGATCCTTAATGGAGAAGCAACTCTTTAGCCAAGTTTTGACTCCTTGCATTGTGGTAATATCATTCCCAAATAATAATATATCATCCACATATAGCACAAGGAACATTATAGAGCTCCCACTAGCCTTCTTGTACACACAAGCTTCATCACCATTTTTAATGAAGCCAAATTTCTTTGCCTCTTCATTAAAGCGATGATTCCACATTCTAGATGCTTGTTTCAATCCGTAGATTGATTTCTTCAACTTGCATACCTTTTTAGGATTTTTCGGATCAACAAAACCTTCGGGCTGTACCATATAGACATCTTCCTCAAGATATCCATTTAGGAAAGCGGTTTTGACATCCATTTGCCATATTTCATAGTCATAGTGAGCAGCAATGGCAAATAATATCCTAATAGACTTTAGCATTGCCACTGGCGAGAAAGTTTCATCATAATCAACCCCTTGAGTTTGAGTGAAACCTTTTGCTACAAGTCTAGCTTTGTATGTATCCAAGTTTCCATGTATGTCGGTTTTCATCTTGAAAAGCCATTTACAATCAACTAGCTTGGAGCTAGGAGGTTGCACAACAAGTTCCCAAACTTGGTTTTCATACATAGATTGCATCTCGGCGTTCATGGCTTCCTGCCATTTATCTTTATCAATTCTTGATAAAGCATCTTTGTAGTTTGTCGGTTCATCCAAATCAACCGTATAGCAACCTTCCACGAGAAACCCATATCTCTCGGGAGGATTACTAATCCTACTAGATCTTCGAACGTCTTGTGTACCTTGATCATCCACTTGATCATTTTCAACATCCTCATGTTGAGTACTAGTTCCAACCAATTGTGTATCATCGGCTTGATCTTGTATCTCTACAAGATCTATCTTCCTTTCACCATCACCTTCCATAAGGAACTTGGTTTCAAGGAATTCCGCTTTCCGAGCAACAAATACGGTTTGCTCGGATGGATCATAGAAGTAATATCCCATGTCATCTTTGGGATATCCTATGAAGATACACTTTGTGGATCGAGCATGTAGCTTATTTGCTACATAACGCTTAGGATAAGCTTCACATCCCCATACTTTCAAGTATGAAAGAGAAGGAGGTTTTCCAAACCACATCTCATGAGGAGTTCGTTCCACCTTCTTGGTTGGGGCCATATTTAAAATACGAGCCGCGGAGCTTAGACAATAACCCCAAAATGATAGAGGCAACGAGCTTCTTGCCATCATAGATCGAACCATATCCATTAGGGTTCGGTTCCTCCTTTCGGAAACTCCATTAAGTTGGGGTGTTCCGGGTGGAGTAAGTTGTGAGATAATCCCACAACTCTTAAGATGATCTTGGAAGGCATCGCTTAGGTATTCACCTCCTCTATCGGTACGTAGTACCTTAATTGTCTTATTGAGTTGATTTTGTACTTCGTTTTGATATTCTTTGAATGCTTCAAACGTTTCGTCCTTGTGTCTTAATAAGTAGACATATCCGAAACGACTAAAGTCATCAATGAAAGTAACAAAGTATCTTTCACCTTTCCTAGTCATGGGTTTAAAGGGTCCACATACATCCGAATGTATTAATCCCAATAAATCTTTAGCCCTTTCATAGGTCCCTTTGAAAGGTGCTTTAGTCATCTTGCCTTGTAAACAAGATTCACATACTTCAAACGAATCCATTTCATTTGATTTCAAAAGTCCATTCTTTTGAAGTGTATGTATTCGGTTCTTGTTTATATGACCAAGGCGACAATGCCATAAGTAGGAATCACTCAAATCCCTTTTGAGTTTCTTGGTGCTTGTATGGTACATTGAGCTACTAGATGATGTGTCATCATGAACCAATTCATAAATTCCATTTGAAGGCGAAGCCTTGAAATAGAATACATTATCTTTAGAAACATGAATATCATCATCAATAAAATTAACAACGTAACCACATTGTTTTAAGCGAGAAATAGAAATAATGTTTCTACACAAATCCGGAGCATACAAAACATTTTCTAAAATAAGTTCCAATCCGCTTGGAAGCTTCAAAATAAAATCTCCTTGAGCTTTAACATGCACCTTTGCACCATTGCCCATATAGAGACTTGATGTTCCCGCCTTATGATCACTTCTTTTGAACCCCTGCAAAGAATTGCAAATATGAGTTCCACATCCACTGTCTAATACCCATGTATTAGAAGAAGTAATACTTAGCTCTATATATACCATATATATATTACCTGAGGTTTGCCCTGCATCCCTCTTGTCCTTCAACTCCTTAAGGTAGACCGGACAGTTTCGTTTCCAATGACCCATCTCACCGCAACCGAAACATGGGTCTTCCTTGGGGTTTGCCTTCTCGGTGACCTTTTGCTTCTTGGCCTTGTTGATGGTTGGGGTAACCATCTTCCCCTTCCCCTTGCCTTGATAGGCGGGTCCTTTTCTCTTAGCTACCTTTGGCTTAGAGGTGTTACCTTTGGACCCACCTTGATCGATTGCTAACACGGGTAAAGCCCTTTTACCCATGCTAGTTTCCGCCGTTCTAAGCATACCGTGAAGCTCACCTATGCTCTTATCCATCCCATTCATATTGTAATTAATTACAAATTGATCAAACCTTTTTGATAGGGAATTAAGGATAAGATCGGTGGCTAACTCATTTGATATGTTTAGGTTAAGACGGTTAGCACGATCAATAAGACTCTTCATTTTGAGGACATAAGAGGAGACGGATTGGGTGTCATCCATACGACATGCATGTAGCGCTCGAACCGTTTCGAAGCGCTCGACACGTGCTTGTTGAAGGAACATCTCCTTCAATTGCGTAATCATGTCATATGCACTATGATGTTCGAAATCCTTTTGGAGTTCGGGTATCATAGTCCCAAGCATTAGACAAGCGACTTGCACCGAATCGGCGCAATACTTGTCATAATAAGCCATGCCCTCTATATCTTCCTCATCCGGTTGGTCGGGAATAGGGTCCTCCAACACATACGCTTTGTCCTCAAGTTTGAGGACAATCCTAAGATTACGGAACCAATCCATAAAGTTCGTATGGTTGAGTTTGTCTTTCTCGAGGAGAGACCTTAATGATAGGTTGTTTAGGTTAAGTGGTGCATTTTGCATGTTGTTGTTATTTGCGGCCATCTACAAAATTTAACAAAGTCCTTTTAAGTATCGATTTTAAATTTAATAAACAATACCCTTTTATTTTTAATTGTTTTATTAAATCTTAGAATCCAACGGTAAATAAAATTTCGGTTAGGTGACCTTTATCCCGTTATTTGATTTAGCTAGGTAGTCATTTATGTGACAATTGCAATCCTTTTGCAACTTCTAAGTTATGGGATCATGCAATCCTTTTGCATGGCATATTTATCCCATCAACGCCTATTTGTTCCTCATGCTTCGGTGACCCTAAGTTCATGATTCCTAAATCAAGTCGTCCTACTTGTGTAAACATGTAGACTTAACATACAAGTGGTTAGGTGACCTTTATCCCACATGTATGCGAAGTGTACCTTATTCATATTAGTTCACTCATGACGGTTAGGTGACCTTTATCCCATCAAGAGATTCCTAATATGTCTAAGTGTTTCCACAAAAGGATGGCGTTTAACTTGTTTACCTTGTTTACCTTGTTTACCTTGTTTTAGTTAAGGGATTTTAAGTTTTCATAAATTCTAGTTTAAGAAAACATTTGCCATACACCAACATGCATTTGGTGTATAGTTCATTATGAAAAGCCAATTTCATGTCTATAAACCATTTTATATATATGATCCTAATCATGATCTTAATAACCGTTTATTAATGTCCTTTTAACCATTTTTAATTCAACCAATTAAATTGTCGTTTTGCATGTCGTTAATTAATGTATAATTTAACCAATTAAATTTCCATTTTGCTTGTTGTTAACTTGTGTGATTAACTTGTAGCATACAAACATACAATCCACAATCATACAATAAACAACCATGCATGCAAAACAAATATGTTCACAATCAAGCCATTTTGGTAGACATTTGTTTAGCCGAAAACAAATGCCACCGGATAAGGGGTAATTACACAAAGTAGGAGATTTCAAATCTCCCACTTAACCTTGCATCCAAATGCTTCTTCATGTGTTCTTCAAGTCTTCATCATTCTTCATCATTTTACAAAATATATCCTAATACATTTTGTCTAAAAAAAATGAAATTACAACCTAATCTATTTTACATACCAAATATAAAATAAATTACATAACCAAATGAATTATTACATGCCAAATGAATAAATATTATTACAAACCAATTGAATAAATATCAATCAACCATGCATGCAACCAAACACAAGGTCAAGGCTTAGATTGTGAACATCATCAACATAAGTGATAGGCAATACAGAATCACAAGTGATTGGAAACACAGAATCACAAGTGATCTGCAACACAGAATCACAAGTGATTGGCAATACAGAATCACAAGTGATCGGCAACACAGAATCACAAGTGATTGGCAGTACAGAATCACAAGTGATTGGCAGTACAGAATCACAAGTGATTGGCAGTACAGAATGCAGAATCACAAGTGATTTTGGCCAAAATGACAACCACCCAAAACCGAAAATTTTACATTCTACTTCATGCATGTTCATAGAATGAAAAATTATAGTGGGTTTAATAACCATCTCGAAGCATATTTCAACAACTTCGGCTCTAGATACCATTGTTGGGATTTAACAAGTTCCATTATACTTAAAACCATTTAAGAATCAATTAAAAGCGGAAGCATGTAATTACCATTTTAGAACATGTTAAACTTTAACCAATTAAAGTTAAATCCCAATTAGGATCAAGTTGTGAAACATACTTACAAACTACAAGCAAGATAAGAGTATATATACCTACTCCAAGCTTGTTGATAAGTGATGAAGATGATGATGATGAATGGAGCTCCAAAACAATGAAACCTCAAGTTGTTATACCCCAAGCTTATCACCAACACCTTGTACTTTGGTTAGGATTTATTGACACTTGAATTTAGCTTCCAAAAACCAAATTAAGAAACCCTTTTCTCCCCTAATACCCCACGGTTTTTACAGCAGAATGGGAGGAGAAAAAATGCAGTTTTTTTTGATCACTTTTGATGTGTTTGAATGTGTTTTGAGTCTCCAAGAAATCCAAGTACATATGCACATGGGAATCCTTCAAGTAGCCACTCAAAATGCTAGTCAAATGCATGCATATTTGAGACTCCAATGCCACTCACTCAACAAATAATATAGAATATGTTTTATAATAGAATTAGTTTTTATAAAAGTTAGATTTTATAAAATCTAATTTATAAAACTTCCATATAATTTTATGTACATTTTTAATATATAAAGTCCATTTATATAAAATGTAACATAAACTTATTAATCATTTACCTATAAATAATTAAATCCAATATATATAAATTATTCCATAATTTATATATATATATATATATATATATATATATATATATATATATATATATATATATATATATATATATATATATATATATATATATATATATATATATATATACACATCAAGTAATATTTAAGAAAACCATCTTTCTTAAAGTTCAAGTGTTGCGTATTTGATCAATGAACCAATCGTTAAAATCAAATACGAATAAAGGTGTCGGTAAGCCTGTTATTGGGTATGACCCGACTTGGATCAAAACATATTAGCCACGTTAATTTAATATGTCTCTCGGGCATATGAAATACCTTCACTTAAAATGCCGAAATACTTCATCTTTTATTTCATTGGGTTCTTCACTCCATACCCCATGAATGTTGAGCCCTCGGATGTTTCATTTTGAATGCCTTCTACGAATAAAGGAATGAAAATATTTGGTATTTTCATCACCCTCGAGATACCATTTGACGCGAGACTTTTGTTTTAACATGCTTGATTTAACTTTATCCTTTTCAATCCATCTCCTTCGACAATCGAGCCATGTACCCCTTTCTATATCAGTCAGCTGCCTATTTTCAGCCATGATTTCCCATTCAGTAACCTCCTTCCTTAGAGCATCGATTTCCTCATCGAGTTTACCATATTTTTCCCTACTCTACTCCTTCAAATTCAGCTCAACTTTTTTCAATTTGTTTCTAAAGGAGCAATCAGGTCGCTTACCTTCATTAACTGAATTCCACGTCTCCTTCACGATAGCCTCTGACCCCTCAGCATCTAACGATTCATCAAACACCTTAGTCGGTTTAGGACCAAAATCTAACTCTTTATCTCTTAAAACAATAGGACAATGATCCGACAGTTTACGTTCAAGTGCAATGGCCGAGAAGTTTCCCCACATAAAGCTGAATTTTTCAGAAATAAGGAACCTGTCTA
Source organism: Rutidosis leptorrhynchoides (assembly GCF_046630445.1). Lineage (NCBI taxonomy): Eukaryota > Viridiplantae > Streptophyta > Magnoliopsida > Asterales > Asteraceae > Rutidosis > Rutidosis leptorrhynchoides. Next base: position 34,547,387 of record NC_092340.1, read on the forward strand.
GCTTGCTAAACTTGAGGCCATTATCACATATTCTCGTAAATCATTTGCCTCCCAAGGGGACTTCAATAAGACTCTATTTGTTAATGAACTCATTGAACCAATTTGCTCTTCTTTCCATGAAAGCACAATTTTGCCTTTTCGAATGGTTTCTCACCTCGTTGAAGTCGCCACAAATAACCCACACCGCATCATAATCACCTACAAATTTTTCAAGACTCGACCACATTTTAAGCTTATTAGCATCGTTGTGGGGGCCGAAGACGTTAACAAGAATTGATAACCCATCCCTCCCCTTCCAATGCCCCTTAACAGCAATAAAAAATTCATCTACGAAGGCCTGTTCTGCCATGTACTCGTTCGTATCCCAAATTAACAAGAGGCCACCCGATTTCCCAACTGATTCTTTTTGAATAAATTCGAATTCATTCGATCTCCATATTAAATTTATCCAGTCAGCATCCACCGTTTTACATTTGGTCTCTTGAAGAGCTACCACAGATGGACTTTCACGAAGGATAAGTTTTTTTACAATCACCGATTTTGCTTTCTTTACCCGACCCAAACCCGCGAATATTTAAGGACATTATTTTCATAGTAAAAGAAAACAAGCGAAAAGAATAAAATGAAGTGTTAGACATGTTCGGGTCTATCGTCCCAGGAAAGTCTAATTTGATTTGCAAATTCACCTAATTCAACACTCCGTTCAGAGTTCTCTGGATTTTGTCTACCACAACCATCCAATTTATTTGATATTGATTGCTTGGAACGGCTGAATTTCGGTTGTGGTTTCGAAATTTTTCCATGAATAAGTGATGCTTGCGAAGTCTGTTTGGCTTTCGATTCAGCCTTCTTAGCGTGTTTATACTTCGACCTAGTTAAACATTTGGCTCTCATGATCTTGGAAGAGGCACGCTAATTCCCCACATCCTGACTATTGTTGCTTGAAGTCCTTTTATGTTTCGTTGTTTGATTACCTGAGGGTATCTCAATATTTACCCCGTCATCACGAACCCCAAAGAAAAACGCATCTGTATCTTCCTCGGCAGGTAATTCAATTTCATCTTCTCCTTCTAGGTTTAGCTTTCGTGAACTTTTCCCTCTTTTAGGTTGCTTGCCCGTTTCAATTTCTATTGGTATGGATTGTTGAATGGATACACCTTTATTAACACGAGTTGGGCTTGTTCCTATGTTGGGCTTATTAGTTGCAGTAGGCTTGTCATTCTTGGGCCCAAGAGGAGTTTCTTCCACAACATTATAAGAGGCTGAGCTCTCATCACTATTAGGCTTGTCATTTATCTTATTGGACACATTTACCTTGTGGGTGTCTCATAAACAATGGGCTCTTTGCTTGGCATAATGGGCTCCTCCTTTTCCACCTTATTGATCTCAGCGTCATCCCCGACGTTAGGGTTTAGGGTATTGGAATTCTGCCCAGTAGAAACACAATCGTCTTTGTTATTTTTTTCCACGTAATTATTTGCCTCAAAAGTGGGGTTCCTTGAGCCATGCTTTTCGTTAGGAATTAAAAAGTCGCCCTCATAATTGCACCTGTTCCCCATGCTAATGTCTGCACATCCTGATCCTTCATCTTCTAATGTAACATCCGGTAATGGAGCTTCCGGGCATAACTTGCCATCCAATTCGTCATCATCGTTATTGGAGGAATTAAAACTTGATATATCCTCTTCAGAACTGTATTCCGCATCATCATTTTTACCATTGCCATCTCCATCATCATTGTCTGAATCTTCCACTTCAATTTCAATTTCAATGTCATCACTGACCTCTTCTAGGACATTGACATAGAATAGACATGGACCTGCTTTAACTTTGATAGTATCATTAATTATTGCTGAACCCCTCAGTTTAACCAGTACCCTTCCAGTTATTAAGTTCTAATTTCCTTTATGGGTACAGTTATGCATCTCATGGATCTCACCATACCACTCTGCAATTATATGGAATGTGCTTTCTTTCCATTGTTTGATCGGAACCCCCCTAATGTGTAGCCATGTTAATCTTCCAGCTATTGTATAAGGATTATCTCCCATTCGCACGTTGTTTAACCATTTTTTTAAGCTGTGATCCTCGTGTTGAACAATGTTTCTTACTACTCCTTCGTCCTCAAAGATCATCATTAACTCGACACCTTCTAGGTACTTTAGCTCGTAATTACTCAGGCCCATGACATCACATATTGATCTAAAGTTCCCAAGGTATTCCAACTTTTTGACGTCACCTATTATTGATTTTTTCATCACATCAGAGGTGTCCTCATCAGTAGGAATGTTAACCGTCCTCTCAAGAGGGTTGTTACTCAATCTTGACCCATTTTCTTCACCATCTTCCTTGTAATCACGTTTCTTGTTGAGTAATGTTTCTCTTAAGTCGTTTTGATTCCTGCCTCGTAAAGTGTCTCTTAGATCATGTGTTATTGCACCTATTTTTTTATAGTTTCGAACTACTTCACTAAAGTTATGGTCATCTCTGAAGGCTTGTGGAGATGGCACATTTTTCCTGGAGTTCGGTTGTTGATGTTGGTTTCCAGGGCGACCATTGTTATCGACTTCGTTATCCTTGTTCTTCTCTCCCTCCTTCATGGTGTTGGGTCTTTCCCTAGCCTTGAAGATGCTGAACAGTCTCCCATCTATCCTAATTTCCTTCGTTTTGAGTAACAAGCTTTCTTCATCATTGACGTCACCGGATCTAACAAAGGAAAACCGTTGATTGTTTCTTAGCCTCTTCTTTGCAATATAGACATCACGTACCCAAGCAAATTGTTTAAACATTTGCCATAGTTCAACAACTTTCCACTCCTCCGGGAAATTGAAAAACATGAACGATTTAAGATGTTTTCCGGCATGACGCGAGTTATTTGTGACAACCCAGAAATTTCTGACCAAATTTAAACTTTAATCTTTATATGTTTCCGACATGATAAGCAAAGTCTGTTAAGTTAAATCTCAAACATTTTGAACTGTGTCCATGTATTCATTGAACCTCGACCAAATTCCTACGATTCACGAACCATTATATAAATATATATTATTATATATGTATATATATACGTGCATATATCATAACTTGAAAATGTTAACAAGTATTAAACGTATAATATTTTACATGAACGTATTTGTGTCAATATGTTTATTGATGAAATTAGAAGATAAGATTAAATGATTGATTTATCAAATACTTTGTGATAGGAATTACGTGTCTCTGTTGAGAGGTCCACTTTGATTTAAGAACCTAATTCTTTTAACGGTATTCGGAATAATTGGTAAAGTGATCTACATATGAAACCAAAATGTCAAATAACGATAATTAGACAAAAGTTAGTGGAAGGCTAAATTACATAATAATTAATTGATTTAGTTTCAAATGTACAAAAATGTTTTTCGATAGAACTTGATTATTTAAAGTGTCTTTGATTAAATATCGTGAGTTGAATATTGGTTATAACTTGCAACGTGTATTTAAAACGTGTTTATGTATATTAGACATATTTGATTCCAAATTAATTAAGTGAACGATTGTAACGTTCGCTTATTGATTCGATTGATATTTAGATATGTCAATTAGTACGTTAAGAAGTTAAAATAGACGCTAGTACATAAATGAACAATACTTAGTTAAGTTTTAAAATAAAAACGTCAGATGATATAATAAATCCTATTATGTAAACGATCTTAAATTATACTTTCAAATATAATTAGTTTTGAAAAACTAAATAATATATTATTAAATAAATATTTTAATTATATATAATATGTATAAATTATATTTTTAAATATATATATATATATATATATATATATATATATATATAACGCTCGCTTATTGATTCGATTGATATTTAGATATGTCAATTAGTATGTTAAGAAGTTAAAATAGACGCTAGTACATAAATGAACAATACTTAGTTAAGTTTTAAAATGAAAACGTCAGATGATATAATAAATCCTATTATGTAAACGATCTTAAATTATACTTTGAAATATAATTAGTTTTGAAAAACTAAATAATATATTATTAAATAAATATTTTAATTATATATAATATGTATAAATTATATATAATATTAGTATTATTAATAATAATATTAATAGTACTAGTATAATTATATTAGTTAATTATCAAAAATAAGAAAGTAGATATATATGTACACATATATATTTAACTGAGACCACTCGACCAATCTCATCCACTTGAAAATTCGTGTAAAAGTTGCTAATTCTATATATATATATATATATATATATATATATATATATATATATATATATATATATATATATATATATATATATAGTTATATATTTTACAAAATGGTAAAATATAATTTTAACCTTGATATATAAACGTTTTGATTTAAAAATACTATTTTATATATACATGTATATATATCGAAACAACGATTTACAGAAGCAAATGACCAAAACACTCAAAAAATTAAGTTACACTTTGAGTGGGTTAGTTTTTCATTAATTTAAGTCTAATTAATAATAAAAGTACACGTCGCGTAACGTAAAGTGCAAGTTTTCTAAACGTACGAAACGTCGTTAGAAAAACCGGAACCGAGACTTAACCCGTTTTCCAACGTGCAGGTCATCGGAACAAATTTTATATTTTAACTACGCACTAGAATATAATATTATATATATATATAATTATTTAAATTAATTATATTTATATATAATATTAATAAAACTGTCGGCAGAAGAAATCAAAAACATTTGAGTGCTGGACAGTTGGCCCATGCGATCTGATGTGTGTAGAGGTGTATACGAAATAGTTATATTTTTATTGCAAAATACTATTAAATACGATACAATTTTACACAAGTTATTTATTTATTTATAGAGTGGATATACCTAAACCTTGCTACAACACTTATAGGCAGTGTACCTAATCGTACAACGGTGTAGTTTTTAGTAAGTCTGGTTTGTTCCACAGGGAGCTAGTCAAGTTTAACGCTATATTTTCAAACTATATTTGTATATATATATATATATATATATATATATATATATATATATATATATATATATATATATATATATAAGTAGTATTATTATTATAAAAGGGGGTTTTTACCATTTAATGACCGGTTTATCGATTTTATGTCTTAAGTCGCACTTAAAACCTAATGTAAAATATTAAAAATAAATATAACTTAATTTAAAGCGTAAAGTAAATGACAATAATTAAAGTGCGATAAATTAAAGTACGATAAATAAAATGACGGTAAATAAAATTGTGATGAAATATGAAATAAAGAAATTATGCTTATTTAAACTTCCGTAATCATGATGTTTGACGTGTTGATTTTAATTTATTACCATGGGTTAATTGTTCTTTGTCCTGGATTATTCGATATGTCCATCTGGTTTTTGTCCATAACAGTCCATCAGTCATAAATATAAAGTGCGAGTGTCCTCGTCAATTTATTCTTATATCCGAAGTCAAATATTTCAACTAATTGGGGACTTAAACTGTAATAAGGTTTTAATACTTTATTATCAATTACACCAAGTATCCTTGCATGTAATCCACCCCTGTTTTAATGAGTCCATTGACTATTAATCCATTCCCGTGTCCGGTCAAATGAACGATTATTAGTACTTATAAATATCCCGCGCATCGTGTCCGATCGAGTGTATGTGGTTATTTATAATTACATCCAATTGTAAATCTTTATATTAAATTAACGAACTATCATTCAGTTAAACAAATATAAAGCCCATTAATAGTCCATAGTCCAATTTCTACAAGTGTCGATCTTTTGTCCAAACCCCAATTATGGTCCAAAGCCCAATTACCCCGTATTTAATATTTTAGCCCAACATCACGATTACTTCAATTTAAATAAGCATAATAATAACTTAGCTACGAGACATTAATTTAAAAAGGTTGAATATAACTTACAATGAGTGTTAATAGCGTAGCGTTACACGGACAAAATTTCGACTTACACACTTACAACATTCGCTAACATAACCTTATTATTATTAATCTTAAATTAAAATTAAAATTATAATATATATATCGTAGAGAGTGAGAGATTGAATTATATGTGTATAAATTGGCAGAAAACGTTGCTTTTTATAGAATGTGGCATGCTACAGGAAGCCATGCGATCACATGGTTTTAAAGCTTCCAGGCCATGCGATCGCATGGCCAGCTGGATCTTACCACATGCACTTGTTTGCTAGTTTGCCGAAGGTTTTATTAAATATATATAATATATATATAATTTTAAGAATTATTTATATATTATATTATATTTATGTGCATAGTTGACTTGTAATTTTAGCTCCGTTGCATCGCGTGTTGAGAGTTGACTTTGGTCCGAGTTCCGGATTTTCGAACGTCCTTTCGTACTATTTAATATCTTGTACTTTGCGTTTCGCGGCTCGTACTCTTGTAATTTCTAGACGTTTCTCATCAATAATTTGAACCATTTTGATTGTACTTTGTACTTTTTAGCTTTTTGGTTGTTTGCGTCTTCAAATCGTCGAATCTGTCTTTTGTCTTCACCTTTTAATATTTAAACGAATATCACTTGTAAATGGAACAATTGCAACCAAAAGCTTGTCTTTCTTGAAGGATAATGCTATGAAATATATGTTCATTTTTAGCATTATCAAATATTCCCATACTTGAGCGTTGCTTGTCCTCAAGCAATATAGAACTTGAATATAACTTTACTAGAATCACTTCTTTATTCTTCACACTTTGTACATCAGAGATTTTAATACGGCGGTATGAACAATGATAGTAACGTTGTGGTTTACAGTTCCACATGACTATGAAAATTTAGATCCTTAAGGAAATTAGATCTTTATGAAAACATTTGATCTTTTTGAAAATTCAATCTAGATTTTAACCTAGACAAGTTTTTCGAAATAACCCTTTACCGGTGTTTGCAAAATGTTTTGTGGGTTTAGTGGATTTCAGATTTGAAAATTTTGGCTCAAAACTTATGGTTTTGTGTCACCCACTTGCTAACCTTGTATTAGAAAAGCAACACGTTCAGTATACTTGCTCCGTATATTACCTTTCGGTAAACTACCGTCCGGTTGTAAAGGAAAGCGTTGAACAAGCAACTGTTAAGGCAATGTCCCGTGACATGCTTTTGATTATGGTCTATATCGTGTCGGATGCAATTACTATCCTTTGTCGGAGCAATAGTAAAGATCACCCTATAATTTTTCGGTCTGGCACAAGGTCCTGTCTTCGACCATGCTATGAAACCACCGTTCTTACGGTTGACACCCGATTTGGTTCAGGTGACCTAATGAATTCCAGGTGAATTCCTAGGATTTTACGTTCAATGGTAATGAACGCACTGAAAATGGGTTTTTAGAAAACAAATCAGTTTGTAATTTTTATCAAAATATTTTCTCGTTCAAGCTCGAGTTTAGATATCATCGAATTCCATGAGTTTGTAATTCTCAATCTTTAAAGTCAATCTCAAGGATTGAGTAATATCAGGCTTAAAAGCTGATTTTTGATCTTTAAGGAGATTATCCTTTTCTGGGGATCTGATTCATTAGTCTTATAAGCTAATTTGCACAGTGCCCCCACATTGTACGAGACAGATCCTCTCATGGTTAGGATAAGTCTGACCACTTGGCGACTCTGTTTGATGCTGAGGTGAAATGTCCCGTTCATATTGATTATAAACATTCCATATTAATTGATTTCGTTGCGAGGTTTTGACCTCTATATGAGACGTTTTTCAAAGACTGCATTCATTTTTAAAACAACCATAACCTTTATTTTATCAATAAAGGTTTTAAAACATTGAGTAGATTATCAAATAATGATAATCTAAAATATACTGTTTACACACGACCATTACATAATGGTTTACAATAGAAATATATTACATCGACATATGTTTCTTGAATCCAGTTTTTACACAATATCATACAAACATGGACTCCAAATCTTGTCCTTATTTTAGTTTGCAACAGCGGAAGCTCTTAGTATTCACCTGAGAATAAACATGCTTTAAACGTCAACAAAAATGTTGGTGAGTTATAGGTTTAACCTATATATATCAAATCGTATCAATAGACCACAAGATTTCATATTTCAATACACATCCCATACATAGAGATAAAAATCATTCATATGGTGAACACCTGGTAGCCAACATTAACAAGATGCATATATAAGAATATCCCCATCATTCCGGGACACCCTTCGGATATAATATAAATTTCGAAGTACTAAAGCATCCGGTACTTTGGATGGGGTTTGTTAGGCCCAATAGATCTATCTTTAGGATTCGCTTCAATTAGGGTGTCTGTTCCCTAATTCTTAGATTACCAGACTTTATAAAACGGGGAATATTCGATTTCGATAATTCAACCATAGAATGTAGTTTTACGTACTTGTGTCTATTTTGTAAATCATTTATAAAACCTGCATGTATTCTCATCCCAAAAATATTAGATTTTAAAAGTGGGACTATAACTCACTTTCACAGATATTTCCTTCCTCGGAAATAAGACTTGGCCACGGATCGATTCACGAACCTATACAAATATGTACATATATATCAAAGTATGATCAAAATATAATTACAACCATTTTTATTATGTTTTAAAGATTTGAGTGTATTAAGTCAGCTGTCCTCGTTAGTAACCTACAACTAGTTGTCCACAGTTAGATGTATAGAAATAAATCGATATATATTATCTTGAATCAATCCACGACCCAGTCTATACACATCTCAGGCTAGATCACAACTCAAAGTATATATATTTTTGGAATCAACCTCAACCCTGTATAGCTAACTCCAACATTACTGCATATAAAGTGTCTATGGTTGTTCCAAATAATATATATACATGGGTCAATATGATATGTCAAAATATTTGCATACGTGTCTATGGTATCCCAAGATTACATAATATATTAGAATACATGTATAATACAATATAAGTTAGCTAGGATATGATTTGTATAGATTTGTTAAACATTTCCCATAGCAAAAAAGATCAAAAATATTCAATCTTGTTTTACCCATAACTTCTTCATTTTAAATTCATTTTAAGTGAATCAAATTTCTATGGTTTCATATTGAACTCTAATTTAAGAATCCAAACAGAAAAAGTATAGGTTTATAGTTGGAAATTTAAGTTACATGTCAATTACTAAAGAGGTAGTCATTTCCGTCGAAAGAACGACATCTTGATGACCATTTTGAAAAACATACTTTCACTTTGAGTTTAACCAAGATTTTTGGATATAGTTTCATGTTTGTATAAAAAATAATTTTCCCAGAAGAACAACTTTTAAATCAAAGTTTATCATAGTTTTTAATTATCCAAACCAAAACAGCCCCCGGTTTTACTACGACTGCGTATATCCGATTTTATGGTGTTCATCGTGTTTTCAGGTTTTAAATCATTAATTTAGCATATCATATAGATATAGAACGTGTGTTTATTTGATTTTAAAAGTCAAGTTAGAAGAATTAACTTTTGTTTGCGAACAAGTTTAGAATTAACTAAACTATGTTCTAGTGATTACAAGTTTAAACCTTCGAATAAGATAGCTTTATATGTATGAATCGAATGATGTTATGAATATCATTACTACCTCAAGTTTTCTGGATAAAACTACTGGAAATGAGAAAAATGGATCTAGCTTCAAAGGATCATTGGATGGCTTGAAAGTTCTTGAAGCACAATCATGACACGAAAACAGTTCAAGTAAGATTTTCACTCGAAATAAGATTGTTATAGTTGTAGAAATTGAATCAAAGTTTGAATATGAATATTACCTTGAATTAGAAAGATAAGCTACTGTAAATAACAAAGGTTCCTTGATCTTAGATGATTACTTGGAATGGATTAGAAAGCTTGGAGGTAGACTTGCAAACTTGGAAGTATTCTTGATTTTTATGAAACTATACTTATGGAATTTATGAAGAACACTTAGAACATGAAGATGGAACTTGAGAGAGATCAATTAGATGAAGAAAATTGAAGAATGAAAGTGTTTGTAGGTGTTTTTGGTCATTGGTATATGGATTAGATATAAAGGATATGTTATTTTGTTTTCATGTAAATAATTCATGAATGATTACTAATATTTTTGTAATTTTATGAGATATTTCATGCTAGTTGCCAAATGATGGTTCCTACATGTGTTAGGTGACTCACATGGGCTACTAAGAGCTGATCATTAGAGTGTATATACCAATAGTACATACATCTAAAAGCTGTGTATTGTACGAGTACGAATACGGGTGCATACGAGTAGAATTGTTGATGAAACTGAATGAGGATGTAATTGTAAGCATTTTTGTTAAGTAGAAGTACTTTGATATGTGTCTTGAAGTCTTTCAAAAGTGTAAGAATACATATCAAAACACAACATGTATATACATTCTAATGGAGTCGTTAAGTCTTCGTTAGTCGTTACATGTAAGTGTTGTTTTGAAACCTTTAAGTTAACGATCTCAATTAATGTTGCTAACCCAATGTTTATTATATCAAATGAGATGTTAAATTATTATATTATCATGATATTATGATGTATGAATATCTCTTAATATGATACATTAAAATATCGTTACAACGATAATCGTTACATATAAGTCTCGTTTCGTAATTCTTGAGTTAGTAGTCTTGTTTTTACATATGTAGTTCATTGTTAACATACTTAATGATATATTTAAATATCATTTTATCATGTTAAATATAGTGTATCAATATCTTAATATGATACATATGTATTTAGTAGACGTTATCATAACGATAATCGTTATATATATCATTTCGAGTTTCTTAACTTAGTAATCTCATTTCTTATGTATATCATACATTGTTAATATACTTAGTGAGATACTTACTCATCATAATCTCATGTCAACCATATATATATATATATGTCTATATATACCACAACATGTAGTTTTCATAATTTTGTAACGTTCGTGAATCGCCGGTCAACTTGGGTGATCAATTGTCTATATGAAACTTATTTCATTTAATCAAGTCTTAACAAGTTTGATTGCTTAACATGTTGGAAACTTTTAGTCATGTAAATATCAATCTCAATTAATATATATAAACATGGAAAAGTTCGGGTCACTACAGTACCTACCCGTTAAATAAATTTCGTCCCGAAATTTTAAGCTGTTGAAGGTGTTGACGAATCTTCTGGAAATAGATGCGGGTATTTCTTCTTCATCTATTCTTCACGCTCCTAGGTGAATTCGGGTCCTCTACGAGCATTCCATCGAACCTTAACAAACAGTATCTTGTTTTGCTTAAGTTTCTTAACCTCACGATCCATTATTTCGACGGGTTCTTCAATGAATTGAAGTTTTTCATTGATTTGGATTTCGTCCAACGGAATAGTGAGATCTTATTTAGCAAAACATTTCTTCAAATTCGAGACATGGAAAGTGTTATGTACAGCCGTGAGTTGTTGAGGTAGCTCCGGTTGGTAAGATACTGGTCCGACACGATCTATAATCTTGAATGGTCCAATGTACCTTGGATTTAGTTTCCCCCGTTTACCAAATCGAACAACGCCTTTCCAAGGTGAAACTTTAAGCATGACCATTTCTCCAATTTCAAATTCTATATCTTTTCTTTTACTGTCCGCGTAGCTCTTTTGTCGACTCTGGGCGGTTTTCAATCGTTGTTGAATTTGGATGATTTTCTCGGTAGTTTCTTATATTATCTCCGGACCTGTAATCTGTCTATCCCCCACTTCATTCCAACAAATCAGAGACCTGTACTTTCTACCATAAAGTGCCTCAAACGGCGCCATCTCAATACTAGAATGATAACTATTGTTGTAGGAAAATTCTGCTAACGGTAGGTGTCGATCCCAACTGTTTTCGAAATCAATAACACATGCTCGTAGCATGTCTTCAAGCATTTGTATCGTCCTTTTGCTCTGCCCATCAGTTTGTGGATGATAGGCAGTACTCATGTCTAGACGAGTCCCCAATGCTTGTTGCAACGTCTGCCAGAACCTTGAAACAAATCTACCATCCCTATCAGAGATAATAGAGACGGGTATTCCATGTCTGGAGACAACCTCCTTCAAATACAATCACACCAACTTCTCCATTTTGTCATCTTCTCTCATTGGAAGGAAGTGTGCTGACTTGGTGAGAAGATCAACTATTACCCAAATAGCATCATAACCACTTGCAGTCCTTGGCAATTTAGTAATGAAATCCATGGTAATGTTTTCCCATTTCCATTCCGGGATTTCAGGTTGTTGTAGTAAACCTGATGGTTTCTGATGTTCAGCTTTGACCTTAGAACACGTCAAATATTTTCCTACATATTTAGCAATATCGGCTTTCATACCTGGCCACCAAAAGTGTTTCTTGAGATCTTTATACATCTTCCCCGCTCCGAGATGTATTGAATATCTGGTTTTATGTGCTTCTTTAAGTACCATTTCTCTCACATCTCCAAACCTTGGTACCCAAATTCTATCAGCCCTATATCGGGTTCCGTCTTCCCGAATATTAAGATGTTTCTCTGATCCTTTGGGTATCTCATTCTTCAACTTTCCTTCTTTTACAACCCCCTGTTGCGCCTCCTTTATTTGAGTAGTAAGATTAGTACGAATAATTATATTCATAGATTTTACCCGTATAGGTTCTCTGTCCTTTCTACTCAAAGCGTCGGCTACCACATTCGCCTTCCCCGGGTGGTATCGAATCTCAAAATCATAATCATTCAACAGTTCAATCCACCTGCGTTGTCTCATATTCAGTTGCTTCTGATTAAATATATGTTGGAGACTTTTGTGGTCGGTATATATAATACTTTTGACCCCATATAAATAATGCCTCCAAGTCTTTAATGCAAAAATAACAGCACCCAATTCCAAAACGTGAGTTGTATAATTTTGCTCGTGAATCTTCAATTGTCTAGACGCATAAGCAATCACCTTCGTTCGTTGCATTAATACACAACCGAGACCTTGCTTTGATGCGTCACAATAAATCACAAAATCATCATTCCCTTCAGGCAATGACAATATAGGTGTCGTAGTTAGCTTTTTCTTCAATAACTGAAACGCCTTCCCTTGTTCATCCTTCCATTCAAATTTCTTCCCTTTATGCGTTAATGCAGTCAAGGGTTTTACTATTTTGGAGAAATCTTGGATGAATCTTCTGTAGTAACCAGCCAATCCTAAGAATTGACGTATATGCTTCGGAGTTTTTGGGGTTTTCCACTTTTCAACGGTTTCGATCTTTGCCGGGTCCACCTGGATACCTTCTTTGTTCACTATGTGACCGAGGAATTGAACTTCTTCCAACCAAAATGCACACTTTGAAAACTTAGCGTACAGTTTTTCTTTCCTCAATACTTCTAGCACTTTTCTCAAATGTTCTTCGTGCTCTTGATCATTCTTTGAGTAAATAAGTATGTCATCGATGAAAACAATGACAAACTTGTCAAGATATGGCCCACACACTCGGTTCATAAGGTCCATGAACACAGCTGGTGCGTTAGTCAATCCAAACGGCATAACCATAAACTCGTAATGACCATAACGCGTCCTAAAAGCAGTTTTTGGAATATCATCCTCCTTTACTTGTATTTGATGATATCCAGAACGTAAATCGATTTTTGAATAAACCGGCGAGCCTTGAAGTTGATCAAATAAGTCGTCAATTCTCGGCAGTGGATAACGGTTTTTTATGGTAAGTTTATTCAACTCTCTGTAGTCAATACACAAACTAAATGTACCATCCTTCTTCTTGACAAACAAAACAGGAGCTCCCCATGGTGATGTGCTTGGTCGAATGAAACCACGTTCTAATAGTTCTTGCAGTTGGCTTTGCAGTTCTTTCATCTCGCTGGGTGCGAGTCTGTAAGGAGCACGAGCTATTGGTGCAGCTCCTGGTACAAGATCTATTTGAAATTCAACAGATCGATGTGGAGGTAGTCCCAGTAATTCTTTCAGAAATATATCGGGAAATTCTTTTGCGACGGGAACATCATTGATGCTCTTTTCTTCAGTTTGTACTTTCTCGACGTGTGCTAGAATAGCATAGCAACCTTTTCTTATTAGTTTTTGTGCCTTCAAATTACTAATAAGATGTAGCTTCTTGTTACCCTTTTCTCCGTACACCATTAAGGGTTCTCCTTCTTCTCGTACAATGTGAATTGCATTTTTGTAACATACGATCTCTGCTTTCATCTCCTTCAGCCAGTCCATGCCAACTATTACATCAAAACTCCCTAACTCTACTGGTATCAAATCAATCTTAAATATTTCGCTATCCAATTTAATTTCTCGATTCCGGCATATATAATCTGCTGAAATTAATTTACCGTTTGCTAATTCGAGTAAAAATTTACTATCCAACGGCGTCAATGGACAACTTAATTTAGCACAAAAATGTCTACTCATATAGCTTCTATCCGCACCCGAATCAAATAAAACGTAAGCAGATTTATTGTCAATAAGAAATGTACCCGTAACAAGCTCCGGGTCTTCCTGTGCCTCTGCCGCATTAATATTGAAAACTCTTTCGCGGCCTTGTCCATTCGTGTTCTCCTGGTTCGGGCAATTTCTAATAATGTGGCCCGGTTTTCCACATTTATAACAAACTACATTGGCATAACTTGCTCCAACACTACTTGCTCCGCCATTACTCATTCAGACACCATTTGTTCCTTTCGTTCTGTTAACCCCTGGTCCGTAGACCTCACACTTCGCCGTGCTATGACCATTTCTCTTACACTTGTTGCAAAATTTGGTGCAGAACCCCGAGTGATACTTTTCACACCTTTGGCATAGCTGCTTCTGATTGTTGTTGTTGTTGTTGTTGTTGTTGTTGTTGTTGTTGTTGTTGCGGTTGTTATTATTGTTGGGATGATTGTTGTTATAGTTGTTGTTGTTGTTGCGGTTGTTATTATTGTTGGGATGATTGTTGTTATAGTTGTTGTTGTTGTTGTTGTTGTTGTTGTTGTTGTTGTTGTGCCGTTTGTTGTAGTTGCGATTGATGTTGCGATTGTTGGGATAGTTGTTGTTGTTTTGGTGACTCTTATCACCGTTTTCCTCCCACTTTCTTTTGACTAGCTTCACGTTGGCCTCTTCGGCCGCCTGTTCTTTAATTCTTCCCTCAATCTGGTTCACAAGTTTGTGAGCCATTCTACATGCCTTTTGTATGGAGGCAGGCTCGTGTGAACTTATATCTTCTTGGATTCTCTCCGGTAACCCTTTCACAAATGCGTCGATCTTCTCTTCCTCATCTTCGAACGCTCTCGGACACAATAGGCACAATTCTGTGAATCGTCTTTCGTACGAAGTAATATCGAATCCCTGTGTTCGTAACCCTCTAAGTTCTGACTTGAGCTTATTGACCTCGGTTCTGGGACAGTACTTCTCGTTCATCAAGTGCTTGAATGCTGACCACGGTAGCGCGTAAGCAGCATCTTGTCCCACCTGCTCTAGATAGGTATTCCACCATGTTAACGCAATACCTGTGAAGGTATGCGTAGCGTACTTCACTTTGTCTCCTTTAGCACACTTACTTATGGCAAACACCGATTCAACTTTCTCGGTCCACCATTTCAATCCGATTGGTCCTTCGTTCCCATCAAATTCTGAAGGTTTGCAGGCAGTGAATTCCTTGTAGAAGCATCCTACACGATTTCTTGCGCCGTTAGCTGTATTGCTAGATTCAGAGTTATTGTTGGTATGTAGCGCGGCCTGTACTGCAGCTATGTTTGAAGCAAGAAAGGCACGAAATTCCTCTTCGCTCATACTCAAGGTGTGTCGAGTAGTCGATGCCATTTCCTTCAAAATAGTCAAATGAAACAAGTTAATCATACAGAATATTAAGAGTAGTCAATAGTATCTCATAGCATAATATGAATTCATTTATAAAAGTTTTTTCTTCATATTAGCATTTTATAAGTTTAAATTCGGGTACTACCTACCCGTTAAGTTCATACTTAGTAGCTAATATACAATTCAACTACTACAATTCCATATGAAAAACTGATTATAATAATATATCACATACAAATATTCTTCAAACTTACAACTTCGATATATTACATATAACATGAAATATAGTACACTATGATACAGGACAGTTTTGAAGATAAATCTAGTTAATACGCAAGTTGTTCAGCAAAGGAAATAAAGACACGTAATTCATAAGTCCAGAAACAAGTCATGCATTCTGGTTTTACTAAGACGACTTCCCATCCTTGATCTTGTGGAAAATAACCGTTATGACCATTGGCTAGGCAGCATGTTGTAATGTCGTCAAAAGGACGAGGGTTTCGTAATGTCCAACAGCCCCATAATAATCTAAAAACCTTGTTTCTCACCCCAACTACTGAATCCGTCACTTGTGGGAAAGTTTTATTTAAAAGCTGCAATCTGATGTTCTTTTTCTCACTTTGGTAAGAAGCGAACATCACCAACCCGTAAGCATAACATGCTTCTTTATGTTGCTTGTTAGAAGCTCTTTCTAATTCACGAAATCCTATGTTGGGATATGTTGAGTCAAAATAGGTTCTTAACCCGTAGCGTAAAATTGCATTTGGGTTCCCCGCATTTAACGCTTTAAAGAAAACACGGCGTAACTTAAAGTCTCCCCAATGTGATATACCCCACCTATCAAAGAAAAGCCTTTTATAAACTAAGGCATTTCTGGAAAGTCTTTCAAATGTTTGACAAGTTAATTTCGCCATAACTAAATGTGCTGATGAATTCTGACCGACTCTAGACAAGATTTCCTCAATCATATCCTCTGGTAGGTCTTCTAAAATATTCGGTTGTCTACCCTTAACGTCCATTTTGTTTTTATACTGTAAAATAGACAAGGATTAGATTCGTAATAACAAACAATACAAGCAATTTTTACATAGAACATAAAAGGACAAGCACACTACAATACATTTATTACACAACATGCTCACATCCCTCTAATCTGAATCACTGGTTTCTTCTTCTTCGGACTTGGTTCTTTTTCCTAATCTTCTAGGGATATATGATGTTCCTCTAATACGAGTCATCGTTTTCCACATTGGTTTAGAAAAACCTGGTGGTTTAGAGGTTCCCGGGTTATTGTCACTATATTGAAAATACGGGTGTTGACGGTACATATAAAGTTCATCGGGGTCGGAACCAGATTTCTCTATTTTGATGCCTTTTCCCTTATTATTTTCTTTTGCCTCATTAAATTGGGTTGGGGTAATTTCAATAACATCATCGGAATCCTCATCAGGATCCGATTCATCGAAAAATTGGTAATTTTCCCAATATTTTGCTTCCTTAGCGGAAACACCATTGACCATTATTAACTTTGTTCCGTTGGTTGAGGATTTTTTTTATTTGACCGGTTTTCTGTGGTTCCTACTATTCCCCCTCCGGAACCTCTTCTTCTTCCGGTTCCTCTTCTTCTGGTTCTTCTTCTTACGGTTCCGTTTCCTCTTCTTCCGATTCTTTGGCAACTTGTGAATCTTGCCAATATATATTCGACTCTTCGTTATTATTAGGTGAGTCAATGGGATTTGTGCTAGAGGTAGACATCTATCACACAATATCAAACATGTTAAGAGATTAATATATCACATAATATTTACATGTTAATAATATATAGTTTCCAACAAAAATGTTAAGCAATCATTTTTAAAGAAAACACGGTCGCAGTCCAGACTCACTAATGCATCCTAACAAACTCGATAAGACACACTAATGCAAATTTTCTGGTTCTCTAAGACCAACGCTCGGATACCAACTGAAATGTCCCGTTCATATTGATTATAAACGTTCCATATTAATTGATTTCGTTGCGAGGTTTTGACCTCTATATGAGACGTTTTTCAAAGACTGCATTCATTTTTAAAACAACCATAACCTTTATTTTATCAATAAAGGTTTTAAAATATTGCGTAGATTATCAAATAATGATAATCTAAAATATACTGTTTACACACGACCATTACATAATGGTTTACAATAGAAATATATTACATCGATGTATGTTTCTTGAATGCAATTTTTACACAATATCATACAAACATGGAATCTAAATCTTGTCCATAATTTAGTATGCAACAGCGGAAGCTCTTAGTATTCACCTGAGAATAAACATGCTTTAAACGTCAACAAAAATGTTGGTGAGTTATAGGTTTAACCTATATATATCAAATCGTATCAATAGACTACAAGATTTCATATTTCAATACACATCCCATACATAGAGATAAAAATCATTCATATGGTGAACACCTGGTAACCAACATTAACAAGATGCATATATAAGAATATCCCCATCATTCCGGGACACCCTTCGGATATGATATAAATTTCAAAGTACTAAAGCATCCGGTACTTTGGATGGGGTTTGTTAGGCCCAATAGATCTATCTTTAGGATTCACGTCAATTAGGGTGTCTGTTCCCCAATTCTTAGATTACCAGACTTAATAAAAAGGGGCATATTCGATTTCGATAATTCAACCATAGAATGTAGTTTCACGTACTTGTGTCTATTTTGTAAATCATTTATAAAACCTGCATGTATTCTCATCCCAAAAATATTAGATTTTAAAAGTGGGACTATAACTCACTTTCACGGATATTTCCTTCCTCGGAAATAACACTTGGCCACGGATCGATTCACGAACCTATACAAATATGTACATATATATCAAAGTATGATCAAAATATAATTACAACCATTTTTATTATGTTTTAAAGATTTGAGTGTATTAAGTCAGCTGTCCTCGTTAGTAACCTACAACTAGTTGTCCACAGTTAGATGTACAGAAATAAATCGATATATATTATCTTGAATCAATCCACGACCCAGTGTATACACATCTCAGGCTAGATTACAACTCAAAGTATATATATTTTTGGAATCAACCTCAACCCTGTATAGCTAACTCCAACATTACTGCATATAGAGTGTCTATGGTTGTTCCAAATAATATATATACATGGGTCGATATGATATATCAAAACATTTGCATACGTGTCTATGGTATCCCAAGATTATATAATATATTAGAATACATGTATAATACAATATAAGTTAGCTAGGATATGATTTGTATAGATTTGTTAAACATTTCCCGTAGCTAAAAAGATCAAAAATATCCAATCTTGTTTTACCCATAACTTCTTCATTTTAAATCCGTTTTAAGTGAATCAAATTGCTATGGTTTCATATTGAACTCTAATTTAAGAATCCAAATAGAAAAAGTATAGGTTTATAGTCGTAAATTTAAGTTACATGTCAATTACTAAAGAGGTAGTCATTTCTGTCGAAAGAACGACATCTTGATGACCATTTTGAAAAACATACTTTCACTTTGAGTTTAACCAAGATTTTTGGATATAGTTTCATGTTCATATGAAAAATCATTTATCCAGAAGAACAACCTTTAAATCAAAGTTTATCATAGTTTTTAATTATCCAAACCAAAACAGCCGCCGGTTTCACTACGACGGCGTATATCCGATTTTATAGTGTTCATCGTGTTTCCAGGTTTTAAATCATTAAGTTAGCATATCATATAGATATAGAACATGTGTTTAGTTGATTTTAAAAGTTAAGTTAGAAGGATTAAATTTTGTTTGCGAACAAGTTTAGAATTAACTAAACTATGTTCTGGTGAGTACAAGTTTAAACCTTCGAATAAGATAGCTTTATATGTATGAATCGAATGATGTTATAAACATCATTACTACCTCAAGTTTTCTGGATAAAACTACTGAAAATGAGAAAAATGGATCTAGCTTCAAAGGATCCTTGGATGGCTTGAAAGTTCTTGAAGCAGAATCATGACACGAAAACAGTTCAAGTAAGATTTTCACTCGAAATAAGATTGTTATAGTTGTAGAAATTGAATCAAAGTTTGAATATGAATCTTACCTTGAATTAGAAAGATAACCTACTGTAAATAACAAAGGTTCCTTGATCTTAGATGATTACTTGGAATGGATTAGAAAGCTTGGAAGTAGACTTGCAAACTTGGAAGTATTCTTGATTTTTATGAAACTATACTTATGGAATTTATGAAGAACACTTAGAACTTGAAGATGGAACTTGAGAGAGATCAATTAGATGAAGAAAATTGAAGAATGAAAGTGTTTATAGGTGTTTTTGGTCGTTGGTATATGGATTAAATATAAAGGATATGTAATTTTGTTTTCATGTAAATAAGTCATGAATGATTACTCATATTTTTGTAATTTTATGAGATATTTCATGCTAGTTACCAAATGATGGTTTCCACATGTGTTAGGTGACTCACATGGGCTGCTAAGAGCTGATCATTGGAGTGTATATACCAATAGTACATACATCTAAAAGGTGTGTATTGTACGAGTACGAATACGGGTGCATACGAGTAGAATTGTTGATGAAACTGAACGAGGATGTAATTGTAAGAATTTTTGTTAAGTAGAAGTACTTTGATATGTGTCTTGAAGTCTTTCAAAAGTGTAAGAATACATATCAAAACACAACATGTATATACATTCTAATGGAGTCGTTAAGTCTTCGTTAGTCGTTACATGTAAGTGTTGTTTTGAAACCTTTAAGTTAACGATCTCAATTAATGTTGTTAACCCAATGTTTATTATATCAAATGAGATGTTAAATTATTATATTATCATGATATTATTATGTATGAATATCTCTTAATATGATACATACATTAAAATATCGTTACAACGATAATCGTTACATATAAGTCTCGTTTCGTAATTCTTGAGTTTGTAGTCTTGTTTTTACATATGTAGTTCATTGTTAACACACTTAATGATATATTTAAATATCATTTTATCATGTTAAATATAGTGTATCAATATCTTAATATGATACATATGTATTTAGTAGACGTTATCATAACGATAATCGTTATATATATCGTTTCGAGTTTCTTAACTTTGTAATCTCATTTCTTATGTATATCACACATTGTTAATATACTTAGTGAGATACTTACTCATCATAATCTCATGTCAACCATATATATATGTCTATATATACCACAACATGTAGTTTTCACAATTTTGTAACGTTCGTGAATCGCCGGTCAACTTGGGTGATCAATTGTCTATATGAAACTTATTTCATTTAATCAAGTCTTAACAAGTTAAATTGCTTAACACGTTGGAAACATTTAGTCATGTAAATATCAATCTCAATTAATATATATAAACATGGAAAATTTCGGGTCACTACATGAGGTCCGTAGATTTCCAGCTGATTTTCGAGAAAACTTTTCAAGGTTTTTCGTAGACTCTACAACTGGGCTGGACGACAACTTCCTGACCTAAATCAAGAAGCGCGTGTCTTTTTCTATCGGAAGACTTTACTTCCTTTTAAATTCTATTACAATAAACTGGGTAAAACTGATTAATATTGTTCAAAATAAAAGTATCTTCAATTATTTGTATAAAAATATGTGATATATGTTCTAAATAACTTGGTAAATTTTTCCCATACTTGGTTTTTATTTTCCTTTCTTTGCCTTTTTATTTTCCTCTATTCCATTTTAAATGAATTCAAACATTTTGAGTTGTTTCTCAATTTATGTCCTTTACGAGGTAACAATAATTTCGATGTTAACACCTAGTTTTATCGTTCATAAATATTTATAAACATGATTTTGAATTCATTTATTTGAAATTTTTTAAAAATATTACTAGAATTGGGTAGTCAGTATATAAGACTAGGGATGTTCTTTATTATCAGAGAGCACTAGATTCTAATACAACTACTGCGTTACTAGTATTTTTAATGGTAACCAAGTGTTTAAATTTAAAATTTTAGAAATCTGAAAGAATTTTACCAAAGTTTCCCAACATATTGGTGTTTGTTTGTTGAATGATAAATGGTGCACATCATTTGTTCATTCCGTCTTGTTGTTACATCACATTTGTTTTTCGTTTTGTCGTCAAAATTAGTAGCTTTTGCTGAACTTAATGCCAGTCTTTAAAAGATCGCTGTTTTACCCTGTTGTGTACAATTGACAATATACATACATACAAATAATAACATGCATGGTAATTTGAAATGGGACTTAACATCCCACTTTCAAATCAAATATGAAATATTAGTACAACATAATAAAAATGTTAAAACTTACATAAAAGTATCACAATATTATATGATTTAAACATAAGTAAATAAAAATAATAAAAGATAAAAATCACCAAAGGGAACTATATCAATCTGGATAGGGGTTCCAGTTCATGTCGCCGGTCGGGTTCCACGGTTGGTTATAGGTGTACTGATAGGCTTGGTTGGGGTCGTAGAGAGTAAATGGTGGTCGCATATCGGGCTGGTGTGGCGGATAGTAAGCAGGTCGGGTCGGTATGTAGTTATTTGGTACCTGAGGTGATAGCTGGCTCATGATCTGATGCTGATGATAGTGCCATCTATCATGCTGTGGTTGCCTGGAATGCTCGTACACATTCTCGGCATGCCACTGCTCGTACTGACTATGTCTAGCCTCGTTTGTCATTTCTACCTCATCTATATGCTGGTAAACGTCAGTAACAGCCTCCCTAATGACATCCCTAATGTCATCCACTTCCTCCATTTCCTCATCTGAACCTCTCTCAACCTGTGGATGAGGGCCCTGATATGGTACTGCCTGATTGCGTCTGCTCTTTAATACCTTGGCACCCTGATAGACCCGCAATCCTAAAGTCTCAACCTGTTCCCTACACACCATCAATGGACCCCCTTGATCTATATCTACACCCAAATACTCTCCAATGAGAATAACAAAAATACCTCCTCCTATTATTCCCCCGTCCTGTGTTCCTTCCACCATTTTAGACAGATAAAAACCAACACAGTAGGGGATATTAACAAAGCTTCTAGTCTTTCGAATACACTTAAGGTAAAATAAATCTTGTAAGGTCATTTTCTCCTTGTTGTTTCCTCTTTGTGTAATCGAATTAGCTAAAAATCTATGTATAATACTAAGCTCTGCTTTGTTAATATCTAAATAGGAGTGTCTTCCTCCCCGCGTAAAAACATTATAATTTGACATACACCTCCAGACGGTGTCACCATCAAAATTCCTATCTACCCTTTCACCATGATAAATCAAATTTGTACAATTAGGTAGTAGTAATTCAGCAGGAGTATAAATCTGTAAAGCCCTGGCCATATCCAGCATGGACATCCTATACATCCTACGACCAAGTAAAAATCTAAGAAAATTCCTATCATCTAACCTAACTACATCCGTATCAAGTGATATAGTACTCATAAGCTCAACACACCATTCCTTATATACAGGCCTACGAATGGTGAATAAACGTTCCCAATCGGGAAAAGAAGAGTTCCCATACCTTTGGATCAGATGCTGCCTAACTGAGTTAGCTAGTTGGACCCTTTCCAAAGGCTCCCAATCGATTACCCTCGGTACTTCTACATTTTTCATTACCAGTTTAAATTTGTTACTTTGTAACATCGGGTAATCTCTCAAGCTTCGATCAAATCTCAAATTGGGATGCAACTGTTCTTTATGAATTGTTGGGTGTTCTATTATTAGATGAATCAGAAATTGTACGTAGGCATTAACATATTCTTGTTGCGGATCATAATATGGTATATGTTGATCATTATGATATTGTTGTTCTTGTTGTTGTTCCTGTTCAAGTTCTAGTTCATATTGTGGCTCATATTGCGTTTCTGGCTGTGGTTCATTTTCAGGTTGTCTGGATGATGATGCACCGCCAGATTCGGTATATTTCTGCAAAACACATTAAACACAAAATTTGTGCATCCAAATATGCATTAGTGTTAGCAAAACAATAACTTGAAACAATTACAATGACATATTTAATCCATATTAAACTCATGCTCATTTTCATATTTTTATCAATTCTACACTTTTTCAAATAAGCATATATGAAAATGTTTACAAAGTTTATAAGCATTCTACTCAAATAACATGTTAAAATAATTATTACTAGCAATTAAACAAGTTTCAAATGGTATTTATATCAAATTAATCAAGTTCATGAATTTTAGACTTAAAAAGTCCACTTTAATTCTCAAAAATCATGTTTAGGATCAAAGTTTGAATCATTTAGCTACCTAAACATGTTACACTACTTAATTTAGCAATAATTCATGACAAAAATCGGCCATAACCTATTTATATCAAAAAGCCTCAAATTGCTCAAGAACACAAACCCTAGATTTCTAAAATTTTTGAAGTTTTTGACTTCAAATCATGTTAAATAGCATCAATCTAGGTTATACATGCATAATATACTAACAATTTAACTCTAATTACACTAGAAATTAACAAAATCAAATTAGGACAAATATTTGTAATTATCACAAAAATTAGGAAATTTATGAGTTTAGGGGTGAAATCTTTACCTTTCTGCTTCCCCATCTGAGAAAAGACATGATTGTAGCGAATTATTGCAAGTAATTTCGTTAATTTTGGTGAAAAATTGGTGATTTTAGGGTTTTTTTTGTAGTTGTGTTCGTGTTTGGTAATTTGGTTTTTTTTTTTTTAATGTTTTTGGCATACTTTAGATCAATAAGATTAAAAATAATGATAACAAAATTTCTCGTCCCTCCCTTGGGTGAAGCAATTTTGGTTCAACGACCTAGTCTTCAACTTACGATGAATTTTTAGAAATCAATTTTTAATTTAGTGAAATAAAGTACATTTTTGTTTTTAAATTCACACCAAACTTAAATTTAAAATGCATAAAACTAAAAATTCATATAAATATAATTAATATTTTTAATTTTATAAACTTATATTAAAAATATTAGTTTTTCAAATATTTACAAACTTAAATATATTGATTTTAAAAGATTTACAATATTAATTTAATATTTATATATTTTTTTTTTTTAAAAAACAAGGTAAAAATAAAATTAAAAATCTTTTTGGTCTTTTATCCCACTTTAATCAATCAAATATTATCAAAAATATACGCTCCTCTTTTGGGTAAAGTAATTTCGGCTTATTTTACCTAGTTTTACTCCTGACGAATTTCTGAAATATTTTGGATTGTTTGATTAAAGATATTTATACCTTAAGAATAAACGGTGAATTTCGCGGTGATGTAATAAATTTTTGTATGATATCAATAATTTCGGTTTCGCATACCTAATTTTATTGAATATCAATTTAATACTTTATAGCGAACGATTCAGCGTTTATTATCAAAAGGTTAAAAGCAATAAATAAAAATAAATAAAAACTGTACATACATACCTGTGAGAAAGAATTCTCAAAGACCTGCTTTAGCTGACTCATAGGAGAGTCGTGTGATTTGGTTTACCATAGCTACGTAGGCGTAACCTCGATTCTTCAATAACTTTTCTTCTAAACATATGAACGGTCCTTCTCTGCATAGAGTAACAAATTCGGTATTTGAATATGTTTGATTGTTTGAACATTTACCTTCGTGTGACCATTTTCCGCATTTATGACATCTTTCAAGGTGTCGTGCTCTTCTTTTTGTTGCGGATTTTGATTTTTCTTTACCAAAATGTGTCTTATGATGATCTTTCCTGAGTTCTTTCATTACTTCGTCCATTTTTCCTCTTATAAATGATACCAGTTCACTCGGGAAGATGTTATTATTACGTTTAGTAATTATAGCGTGTAGTAGTAGACCATGGTTCAGATCAAAGGAATTCTTCATCTCGTAAAACCTAAAAGAAATAAAAATTCAGAATGGAGGGAGAAGACTAGTTCTTTAGGGTCTGCTAGGGAAAGACCATTCGGATTCCATTCTCGAGAACTACACGAAAACAGAATATCTAACTCTAACAGAAATATATATTATCCTTAAAAAGACTTGATTCTCCCCACACTTAGTTAGCTGTGGTGTTGAAATTGTGGTAAACTTCATTGTCAACTTCCATTGGACCATGTATGTAATGTTTAACTCTGTGACCATTAACTTTAAATTCAATCCCATTTGAATTTATTAATTCTACTGTTCCGTACGGGAAAACTCTTTTGACTATAAATGGTCCAGACCATCTTGATTTCAATTTTTCAGGAAATAGCTTGAATCGTGAATTGAAAAGAAGAACTCTGTCTCCTTCTTTAAATTCTTTTGAACTTCTGATTCTTTTATTATGCCATTTCTTCATTCTTTCCTTATAGATTAACGAATTTTCATATGCTTCATGTCTCAATTCTTCTAATTCGTTTAATTGACTTAACTGTAGACGTCCGGCTTCATGTAAATCAAGATTACATGTCTTCAAAGCCCAAAATGCTTTGTGCTCAATTTCTACTGAAAGGTGACATGCTTTTCCATAAACGAGTTTAAAAGGTGTGGTTCCAATTAGAGTTTTGTTGGCTATTCTAAAAGCCCAGAGTGCATCCTCCAAATTCATGGACCATCCCTTCGGATTTGATCTTACAGTTTTCTCTAGAATACGTTTGAATGCTCGGTTGGTATTTTCAACTTGTCCACTTGTTTGTAGATGATAAGCGGTTGAGATTTTATGAGTTACTCCATATCTTTTGAGAACTTTCTCAAGTTGATTATTACAAAAATGAGTACCCCGATCACTTATTAAAGCTTTCGGTGTTCCAAACCTAGCAAAAAGACGTTTTAAGAAGTTGACTATAACTCGTGCATCGTTAGTTGGGAGAGCTTGTGCTTCTACCCATTTAGATACATAATCAATGGCAACGAGAATGTAGAGATTATTATGAGATTTTAGAAATGGACCCATAAAGTCAATAACCCAAACTTCAAATACTTCACATACTTGAATGACATTTTGTGGCATTTCATTACGTTGACTTATTTTTCCGGCCCTTTGACAAGCATCACATGATTTACAAAGAAGGTGTGCGTCTTTAAAAATTGTAGGCCAATAGAATCCAGCATCGTAAACTTTTCTTGCTGTGAGTTGAGGCCCATAATGCCCTCCTGTTGGTCCTGCGTGACAATGGTTTAAGATTTGTCTGTCTTCATCCCCGAATACACATCGGCGTATTATTCCATCGGGACAACTTTTAAACAAATGTGGATCTTCCCAGAAATATGTTTTATATCACTAAAGAATTTCTTTCGTTTTTGGTACGACAACCCTTTTTCAAGGAATCCACATACTAAGTAGTTTGCATAGTCTGCAAACCATGGAATTTCATTATAATCTATCTTCAATAGATATTCATTAGGAAAGTTATCTTGTATGGCCGATTCATTTAGAACTTCTAATTCGGGATTTTCAAGACGAGAAAGATGATCAGCGGCGAGATTTTCTGCTCCATTTTTGTCGCGGATTTCAATATCGAACTCTTGTAGGAGTAAGATCCAACGGATTAATCGTGGTTTGGCATCTTGTTTTGAAAATAGGTATCTAAGAGCAGAATGGTCGGTATAGACCACCGTTTTAGCTAGAACGAGATTTGAACGAAATTTGTCAAAAGCAAAGACAATAGCAAGGAGTTCTTTTTTAGTAGTTGTGTAATTTTTTTGTGCTCCTTGTAACGTCTTACTAGCGTAATAAATAGGTTGAAATTGTTTTTCAATCCTTTATCCTAAAACGGCTCCCATTGCAAAATCACTTGCATCGCACATGAGTTCAAATGGTAAATTCCAATTTGGAGTGAGTTTTTCTTTAAGAATATTAAAAGATTTGATGCATTCATCTGAAAAGATGAATGGACCATCCTTTTCTAGGAGTTTATTAATAGGAGTGGCAATTTTAGAAAAATCTTTTATGAAACGTCGGTAAAAACCGGCATGCCCTAGAAAATTCCTAACTCCTCTAACATTGGTGGGATGTGGAAGTTTAGCAATTACATCTACTTTAGCTCTATCCACTTCAATTCCTTCCTTTGAAATTTTATAACCAAGAACGATGTCTTCTCTAACCATGAAATGGCATTTCTCCCAATTAAGTACTAGATTTGATTGCTCGCATCTAATAAGCATTCGTTCAAGATTAACTAGACATGTTTCAAATGTATCATCGAAGACTGAAAAAGTCATCCATGAAAACTTCCATGCATTCTTCTATCATGTCGTGAAAAATTGCCATCATGCACCTTTGAAAGGTTGCAGGGGCATTGCAAAGTCCAAATGGCATGCGTTTGTAAGCAAAAGTACCATAAGGGCACGTGAACGTGGTTTTCTCTTGGTCCTCGAGTGCTATTAGAATTTGAAAGTATCCGGAAAAACCGTCAAGAAAACAATAGTAACTATTCCCGGCTAATCTTTCCAACATTTAATCAATGAAAGGTAAGGGAAAGTGATCTTTTCTGGTGGCGTCATTTAATTTTCTATAATCAATACAAACACGCCATCCTGTTACAGTCCTAGTAGGAAAAACCTCATTTTTTTTATTTGTGATGACAGTCATGCCACCCTTCTTAGGTACGCATTGAACTGGGCTTACTCATGGACTATCAGAGATTGGATAAATTAAACCTGCATCTAGCAGTTTAATAATTTCTTTCTTAACAACATCTTGCATATTAGGATTTTGTCTTCGTTGGCATTGCACATACGTTTTATGACCTTCTTCCATAAGGATTTTATGTGTGCAATACGAAGGACTTATGCCTTTAGTATCATGAATCTTCCATACAATAGCTGGTTGATGAGCTTTTAGCACAGAAATGAGTTGAGATTTTTCATTTTTCGTAAGTGAAGACGATATTATTACAGGTAATTCAGATTCACCATGTAAATAAGCGTATTCCAAATGGTTTGGAAGTGGCTTTAACTCTAATGTCAGTGGTTCTTCTATCAATGATTTGTATCGATATCTGTCTTCTTCTTTTAGCATTTGAAGTTCTTCTATTGTTGGTTCATATCCATTAGCCATGAGTGTAGCTAACATTTCAGTTTCATCAATTGGTTCAGTTCCTTCTCCTAAAGAACATTCTCATGTTCCTTGTAATTCTGGAAATTCTTCTAACAATTCTGCATGTGAATCTATAGTTTGAATATAATAACATGTATCATCTGCAGATTGCGGTTGTTGCATGGCTCTATCAACAGAAAAGGTAACACTCTCGTCTTCTATACTTAGGGTCCGTTTCTTACCAAACACGTCTATTATTGCTTTAGCCGTGTTTAAGAATGGTCTTCCTAATATGAGAGGAACTCGAGAATCTTCTTCCATGTCCAGAATAACAAAGTCTACTGAAAATACTAAAGTACCAACTTTAACTAGCATGTTCTCCATTATCCCTCTAGGATATTTTACTGATCGATCTGCTAGTTGTATGCTTATTCGTGTTGGTTTCAATTCTCCAAGGTCTAGTTTAGCGTATAATAAATACAACATTAAATTTATACTAGCACCTAAGTCTGCCAATGCTTCTATTGAACTAAGACTACCCAGAAAACATGAAATTGTGAAACTTCCTGGATGTGATAATTTTTCTGGTATCTTATTCAACAGTACTGCAGAACAATTAGCATTCATAGTAACAGCCGAGAGTTCTTCCATTTTCTTTCTATTTGTGATTAGATCTTTCAGAAATTTAGCATATCTAGGCATTCCTGAAATCACATCAATGAAAGGAAGATTTACATTTATTTGTTTAAACATATCTAAGAATTTGGATTGCTCAGCTTCAAGTCTTACTTTTCTCATTTTACTCGGGTAAGGAAGCGGTGGTTGATATGGTTTAACATAAGTTTTAGCCTTAACTGTGTTATCTTCATTAACCTTTTCAACTACTGGTTATGTTTCCTTTTCTTGCTCAGGTTGTGGTGCCTGTGTAGTAGGAATAGTGTCATCAGAAATTACAGGTATTTCAGGTGGTTTAAGTGTAATACCACTTCTCGTAGTAATGGCTTTAGCTGTTTCATTCCGGGGGGTTAGCATTTGTATCACTAGGTAGACTTTCCGGTTTTCCTTCACCTATCAACCTTGCTAGGTTGCTTACTTCTTGTTCCAGATTTTGAATAGAAGCTTGTTGATTTCTAAATGCTTGAGCATTTTGTTCATTCGTTTGTTTCTGAGATGTGAAAAATTGCGTTTGAGATTCAACTAGCTTCGACATCATGTCTTCTAAATTTGGCTTTTTATCATCGGGTTGTGGTGGTTTATTTTGAAAAATAGGTCTTTGCTGATTGTAAGTATTGTTGGATACTTGTTGATTGCTAGGACCTTGTTGGTTGTTGTATGGAACAATTCGGTTATAATTCTGATTTTGATTGTAGTTTGGTCTTGGCGGTCGATAATTATTCTGATAATTATTTCCAGGCCTTTGGTTCATGTATGAAACATTCTCTCTTTGTTCCATTGTTTGTTCAATACTGAGACAATCTTTTGTCAAATGTGGTCCTCCACACTGCTCACAACTAATTCGTATTGAGTGAATATCTTTAGTCATCTTTTCCATTCGTCTCTCGAAAGCATCTATCTTTGCGGACATGGAATCAAAGTCATGGATAGAATCGGCTCTAGCTGCTTTAGATGATCTAACGATATCTTTTTCTTGATGCTACTCATGTGAGTGGGAAGCAGTGTTATCAATAATTTTGTAAGCTTCAGTTGCGGTTTTCTTCATAATGGAACCACCAGCTGCTATGTCGATGTCTTTTCTTGTAGTGATGTCGCATCCTTGGTAGAATATTTGTACTATTTGATAAGTGTCTAAACCATGTTGCGGACATCCTCTCAACAACTTTCTTCATAATGTTTCATTTGGCTTTTGTGTAAACGTAACAATTTCTCCTTGAAGTCTCACGGCTTTAGATGCCGAAAAGAATTGTTTAAGAAATTTTTCAACTAAAACGTCCCATGTATCAATCGCCCCTTCAGGTAACGATTCTAACCAATCTTTGGCTTCTCCCTTTAAAGTCCGGGGAAATAACATGAGATATATCTGTTCATCCTCCACTTCTCAGATTTTAAATAGAGTACAGATCCTATTAAAGGTTCGAAGATGTTCGTTTGGATCTTCCTTCGGCGCACCACTAAATTGGCATTGATTAGTTACCATGTGTAGGATTTGTCCTTTGATTTCATAATCTGGCGCATTAATGTCTGGTTGAGTAATTGCATGACCTTGGCCAGTGCGTTTAGCTCTCATTCGGTCCTCTATACTTAGAAGTTCCAGATTTTCCATGATTGAATTTGTTGAATCTGAATCACTAGAGGATTCTGACTTAATGGTTTCTTCCTCGAAAATCTCTGGATGAGTGATTTGTGGTTCACGAGGAATGATTAGTTGTTCAGGATCTCTGAATTGTCCCTGAATATCCTCCGGATTCTCAATTGTGAGGTCGGTTTCAAAAAATGGATTATCGGAAATTTGAATTGGAGTACTTGGTCGACTTGATGACGATTCTAAAGAAAAATCAACGGCGACAATATTGGCTAGATGTCTTGATCGAGTTACAGGTGGTGAACGTATGAAAGGTGGTGAACGTTTTGCTCGGTGTATTCACTGAATATCCTATTAGTTATAAAAGATAAAAATTATATAAGTTATCAAATTAATAGACTTTTCTGATTTTGCCCACGTTTCGAATAGCCAATATATGCAGTAGGTAGCCAGGACCCTTTAAATCGGAAGCCCACAACTTGCCACTAACAAATCCAACTATTACTACGAACCAGAAAATTTTGGATGTCTATCAATTTAACCACTTAAAATAATTTTTTGTCGAAGTTTAAAGAAATTTTAGAGAATAAATAGAAAATTTTATGTCCTAAAAACTAGAGCGTCGAGAAATAAGAAAGAAAAAGAGCGCGTCGAAAAACGTCAAAAAATAAAAAGTCAAAAAGCGTCGAAAAATAATAAAATGCAGCGTCAAAACTTAAAAGGTACTAAATATTAAATAATAAAAATTGCGTCTAAAAGAATTAAAGCTTAAAAGGAATTCTATATTCAAAACGGCAATTACTTTAAAAAATACTAAAATTTTAAATACGGTGTCGCAAAATTCTAAAGCACCTAAATCTTAGTCTAAAGAAAAAACACTTAAGGGATTTTATGGCAAAGCCTAAAAATCTAGAAATATAAAATACTATGGCAAAAACTAAATTACGAACGAAAAATATACAAATTACGAATTAAACGATAAAAATACAAATTATAACTAAAATGATAAAAATACAAATTTATAAAAATATTATTTTTATATTATTATTTTATAAAAGTATTAATTTTTAAAACTAATTAAAACTTAAAATACAAATTAAATAAAACTAAAACTAACTAATATTAAATTAAAACCCTAATTACTAATTAATTAATATTAATTATATTAAAACCTAACCCTAATTCGATTCAGCTGATGTACCAGGCCTGTCAAATCAGCTCATGCGATCGCATGAGCTGGGTGTTATAATACCATGCGGTCGCATGGCTTCGGATATCAGGCCACTTTGTTGGGCTGCTACAGTAACCAGCCCGAATACTTTTTATATATATATTTTTTTCTGATTTTAATTTATTTATATAAAATAAATAAAAACTTAATTTTTAAAAACTAAAATAGAAATAGAAAAACTTTATAATTTTATATATTTTAAACAAACTCTTAAAAATATATATATTTCGTTTTTATTTTAAAATTTTAATATTTTTAATATTTAAAACTTATTTTTACAAAAAGAAATTAAAACTTAATAAAAATCTTTTTTTAATAGCGTTTCGCTTCGGCGTTTAAGAGTCCCCGGCAGCAGCGCCAAAAATACTTGATGTGTGCAGAGGTGTATACGAAATAGTTATATTTTTATTGCACAATACTATGAAATACGATACAATTTTACACAAGTTATTTATTTTTTTATAGAGTGGATATACCTAAATCTTGCTACAACACTTATAGGCAGTGTACCTAATCGTACAGTAGTGTAGTTTTTTAGTAAGTCCGGTTCATTCCACAGGGAGCTAGCCAAGTTTAACGAGATATTTTCAAACTATATTTGTATAAATATATATATAAGTAGTAGTATTATTATAAAAGAGGGTTTTTACCGTTTAATGATCGGTTTGTCGATTTTATATCTTAAGTTGCAGTTAAAACCTAATGTAAAATATTAAAAATAAATATAACTTAATTTAAAGCGTAAAGTAAATGACAATAATTAAAGTGCGATAAATTAAAGTACGATAAATAAAATGATGGTAAATAAAATTGTGATGAAATATGAAATAAAGAAATTATGCTTATTTAAACTTCCGTAATCATGATGTTTAACGTGTTGATTTTAATTTATTACCATGGGTTAATTGTTCTTTGTCCTGGATTATTCGATATGTCCATCTGGTTTTTGTCCATAACAGTCCATCAGTCATAAATATAAAGTGCGAGTGTCCTCGTCAATTTATTCTTATATCC
Organism: Rutidosis leptorrhynchoides; assembly: GCF_046630445.1. Taxonomy (NCBI): domain Eukaryota; kingdom Viridiplantae; phylum Streptophyta; class Magnoliopsida; order Asterales; family Asteraceae; genus Rutidosis; species Rutidosis leptorrhynchoides. The sequence continues at coordinate 34,580,715 of NC_092340.1, forward strand.
GAAGTCAAATATTCCAACTAATTGGGGACTTAAACTGTAATAAGGTTTTAATACTTTATTATCAATTACACCAAGTTTCCTTGCAAGTAATCCACACCTGTTTTAATGAGTCCATTGACTATTAATCCATTCCCGTATCCGGTCAAATGAACGATTATTAGTACTTATAAATATCCCGCCCATCGTGTCCGATCGAGTGTATGTGGTTATTTATAATTACATCTAATTGTAAATCTTTATATTAAATTAACGAACTATCATTCATTTAAACAAATATAAAGCCCATTAATAGTCCATAGTCCAATTTCTACAAGTGTCGATCTTTTGTCCAAACCCCAATTATGGTCCAAAGTCCAATTACCCCGTCTTTAATATTTTAGCCCAACATCACGATTACTTCAATTTAAATAAGCATAATAATAACTTAGCTACGAGACATTAATTTAAAAAGGTTGAACATAACTTACAATGAGTATTAATGGCGTAGCGTTACACGGACAGAATTTCGACTTACACACTTACAACATTCGCTAACATAACCTTATTATTATTATTAATCTTAAATTAAAATTAAAAGTATATAATATATATATATATATATATATATATATATATATATATATATATATATATATATATATATATATATATATATATATATATATATATATATATATATATATATATCTTAAAGAGTGAGAGATTGAATTATATGTGTATAAATCGGCAGAAAACGTTGCTTTTTATAGAATGTGGCACGCTACAGGAAGCCATGCGATTGCATGGTTTTAAAGCTTCCAGGCCATGCGATCGCATGGCCAGCTGGATCTCACCACATGCACTTGTTTGCTAGTTTGCCGACGGTTTTATTAAATATATATAATATATATATAATTTTAAGAATTATTTATATATTATATTATATTTATGTGCATAGTTGACTTGTAATTTTAGCTCCGTTGCATCGCGCGTTGAGAGTTGACTCTGGTCCCGGTTCCAAATTTTCGAACGTCCTTTCGTACTATTTAATATCTTGTACTTTGCGTTTCGCGGCTCGTACTCTTGTAATTTCTAGATGTTTCTCATCAATAATTTGAAATATTTTAATTGTACTTTGTACTTTTTAGATTTTTGGTTGTTTGCGTCTTCAAATCGTCAAATCTGTCTTTTGTCTTCACCTTTTAATATTTAAACGAATATCACTTGTAAATGGAACAATTGCAACCAAAAGCTTGTCTTTCTTGAAGGATAATGCTATGAAATATATGTTCGTTTTTAGCATTATCACGATCGCATGGGAAAATGCCTATACAGCCATGCGATCGCATGGCAGGGGAATTCAGGACTCATCTATAAAACTCGTCATTTCTGTTCGATACAAACACACACACAAACATTCATTTACTCCCTCTGTATATAATTATTATTATTATTTATATTATTATTATTATTATTATTATTAATTAAGATTAATGTTATTATTAATCTTATTATTAGTAGTATTATTATTATTAAGTTTTTACATAAAATACTACGACAAGGTTCTGTCCAAGTGTTTACAAAATGGTTTTTCGAGCGGGAAAGAATTAAGGAAATTACGGGTTATAGCTATGGAGGTTATGGGTATTGTTCGGGGGTATGCTCATAAGGTCAATCTAGTGTTTATCATCTCCGTTGCGTCTACGTACTTTTTTGCAATATTGAATCTCAATATTGATACGTGAGCACTCATATCTTACCTTTTATGTATTATTGGTGTATCCCTGACTAGTGCTCGAGTGTATTGATTATGCATGCTTGTATATTTAATTGCATCGTTATATAGTATATGTTGAATCATGAAATTAATACATATTGTAACGACCCGGCTTTTTCGACTTGCTTTTGTACCTTATGTTTTTGCGAAACTGCGTATTTGTGCGTACTGTGTTACTTTATACTCTGGAAACTTGATTTACGTGGTTTACTTCCATTTATATGTTAAAACGTGCCTTAGAGTACGTAGGATACATAACTCGATCATTGGAAGCCTTTATAACCGTTAGTGTTATTTGACGTTTCGAATAAACCGCGAATTTGCGCGCACGTTTAACTTTTGTCATAATCGAAATATTATGACTGCGAAATATTAATTATTATTTTATAATAATAATTACCTGGGTTTTTGGATGCTTAATTACGCGTAGTAATTTAATTATGCACAATAGTTAGTCTTGTTGGACTTTCTACCTTGTTGGGCTCAAGCCCACCCTACTCTAGCTAGTGACCCAATTAATTAGCCCTTGTCCATGTCATCAATCCTTTTCAAATTCCTTGCTTATAAATACTAGCCCATTGTCCATGTCATCAATCCTTGTCAAATTCCTTGCTTATAAATACTAGCCCTTGTCCATGTCATCAATCCTTGTCAAATTCCTTGCTTATAAATACTAGCCCTTGTCCATGTCATCAATCCTTGTCAAATTCTTTGCTTATAAATACTAGCCATTTACCTCTCATTCAAATCACTTGCTCATTTGGTTTTCACACACACTTGTTCTTTCTTTCTTTTCTTTCTAGTATTGCTTGTTGACGACCTTTCGGACCGACTTACTACTTGCGTACTTTCATTACCGACTTTACCGCTTTTATCACTGTGAGTTATAGCATTCCCTTTTTACTTTAACTTATTTTGGGAACTGAGAATACATACGGATTTTATGTTTTACATACTAGGCACGAGTACTTAAACTTATATATGTGTGGGTTATACAACGGAATAAACATTCCCTTTAGCTCGGTAACGTTTAATCATTGGTTTTTGAACCATGAACGCGAATCTTAGATATGGATCCATAGGGTTTGACATCCCCACTCGGGCTAGTCGCGCTAGCATTTAACGAGTGTTTAATACTTCTTAGACATACGCACTTGCCAAGTGTACATTCAGGGGGTATAAACGTTAAGTCTAGTTACCGGGTGCCCACGGTTATACATATACTTTATCATACTGATTTGAATTACTAATTTGAAACGCTTGTTTGAAGCACTGAAATCTCGTGGCCTACATTACATTACTGAATACAAACAAACTATAGCTCACCAACATTCGTGTTGACTTTTTAAGCATGTATTTCTCAGGTGTTTAGACGTTGTTGCTTCTGCTGTTAGCCTTGCTGTTCTAGTCTCGGTGTATAGACTTGCTGTTACAGACTTGCTGTGTTAGACTTCCGCTGCATTACTTAGAGATGTCTCAAGCATGAAACTTTTACTTTGCATTCCCAACTTATGTTATTTTCAAAACAATAGCTTTGTAATGACCTTAGTATCATGTACTCATGTTAATGTTTCCTATTCATCTTTTGTAAAACGTTATCTGTTCATGAATGCAAAACTGGTTTTCAAACAACATATAGTGTTTGACCTTGTAAAGATCCTGTTGTTGATGTACCGTACACGATGATTTTGTACGGGGCGTCACAGTTGGTATCAGAGCATCGGTTGTAGGGAATTAGGTTGCATTAGTGAGTCTAGGACCGACCCGAGTAGGATTCACTAATAGGACTAATCTACAACTTGCTAGTTTACTTGTTTCTGCGGAACCTGCTGCATGCTACTGTGTTATATTACTACATGTTACTGCTTACTACTACTGCATGCCACTGCTTACTTTTACTACCATATGAACTTGCTGCATGCTACCGTTTCCTTTTACTGCTATATAAACTCGCTGCATGCTTTTGCTTATTCTAGCTACTGCATGCTACTATCTGCTTTCGATTGCATGTTACTTCTATTTAGTACTGTTAATATTGTCATGCTATATACTGCTGTAAATGAGCTAGGTTGTTGTAGTGCCTGATTACGTGCTTGCTTCATGCCTGCTATTCGCTGCACCGACTTGGAAAAACTTACCTTTCCTAGTTCAGATGTTCTTCTTAACCCATTTCCCACACGTCTAACCCTAAGGATTAGTATTGTAATCCACCTGTTACTACTGTTCCACTGTTTCAGAGATCGAAACGATTCTTCACGCAATCTAGGAGGAGTACCCCTCGGATTACACGCCCACTAAAGTCGATCCTCGGAGGAGGAGATATTGGAGGATTTGTCGGAGTAACCGCACCCCGAGCTCACTCTAAATAGCCACGTATGATGTGTGAACATTTGAAGGTTGTTCAGTTCCTGCAAGATGGCTCGTATCTCGTACGCTTTCATGACCGTCACTTATCTCTTTCGTTCTTCACCACTGCTCGACGATCTGACGACATTTCTGGATTTAGTACCCTAACACTCTTAGGCATTGGGGAAGTCGGGAGGACATCTCCTTTCACAAGGTCAGAGTGCCTTCTACTGATGCTCAACCATACCCAAAGACTTGGGAGTCGCCTCAAGACATATCGTACTACTACTTGCTACACATACAACTCGACGTGAGACCCAGATTGAATTTCTAGAAAGGAACCTAACGATGTTACCTGAACCTGAACATTTTGAAGAAATTTCAGGACATTTAGGCATTGGTGCATGACCTACGGAACTTATGCACCCACACCGAGAAACCGTGAGATTAATTATGTAGATTTTGTTTTGAGATAGCATAGATAAAGCACCGTTGGATGAAATTGAGTAGAACTGAAAGTGATCACGTTACATTGACCATATGGAGTGATATTGGAATGAACGTACGATTTAGTACAATATAATGACGCCAGGCCAGCGTAATTATATTGAAGTGAATCATGCAGAAGTCCCAATGTTACTACATAAGGAATATGAAGCGATTCAAAGGAAATTTTTGTAGGAACCACTTGAGTATACGCATTATGGTCTGATAAAGGCAGGAATAACCACTTAGTCTAGATACTGTACGAGAAGGGCCTGGACTGCAGAATTGATAACCCGAAAATTTGTTATAGATATAGACACCCTGGATACTTAAGGAAAAAGTTCTCAAATAGGAAAAAAAAAACTTTGGACTCACATACGATAGAGCAATCGTTATCTCAGCTATGGAGACTCGCATGGATCCTGATTTTAGTTAGGGTACGTTTCTTCACAACGATTTATCGTCTCGGAATTGTTTAATACTAGAGTGATAGAAACCTTATATCTAAGAATCCTAGTGTGATGACTAATAAGCCATTAACAATCATGAGAGTTAAGTATTCTATAGGACAAGCTAATGGTAAGTTGGCAGAGATAGAGGAGTAATTTAAGATAGTACCTTAAAAATTAACAGGTGGGTCATTTGGAGATGACCTCATGCCAACAAAACTTGGAAGTTTTATAGTAGTAGTTGGAAAGGATTAGTTACCTGCGCACAAGCAGATGTTATTTGAGAAGGTTGATAAAAATTTTCACGGCAGTATAATAAGATTTGGTTGGAATGGACCTTAAAATTAACCTAATACTCATCGAGTTAGAAAGCTTTGAGGAAATAGTTGGAACGGACTGACTTTCAAAGACAAAAGCGAAAGTTATTTATAGTAAGAAGATTATTCGTATACCTCGCGAGAATGGTGAGCCAAATGCCATCTGGATTACTTCAACAACCCGAGATCCCACAATGGAAATGGGAAGGGATGACGATGGATTTCATTCTGAAACTACCGAAAACAGTCGGCAGTTATGACACTATCGGGGTTATCATTGATTGCCTCACCAAATCTGCTCACTTTCTAGCCATGAAAGAAACCGATACAATGGACAAAGATACATAAAGGAAATTGTATCCCGTCACTTCAGCAATTCAAATTCTATACTACCGAAGAATCGTATTTGATACTCATTCTTATGCGACACTGAATCCTAACTTATTCTGAGAGAATTCTTAATCAATGATAATCACACCATCACCCTTCTTACTTCGATATTAGTCATACCAGTTCAGAATTTCTAAAATCAATGGGTAGTTAATCCCCGTCCTCATACTCTCCCTTTCGTTTCTCACTTATAAGCAACAACTTTATACTTAAGCATTTTTGGTCGAAGGACTTATGCCCTACTAATAGTCATCAATCACATTAAAATTCAACAGTTTTCATTACCTCGTAACATTTTTGCTCAAATATCACCCGAGATTTTCAAAAGTCTTTTACTCGATTCTCATCAATCTTTTTTCAACTTGTAACCTCCGAAATATGAAAATTTTGTTTGCCAAAATTTTACTTACACTATTTTACTGTGCGATCCTCTCAAAACTTAATAAAAATAAATTTATTTTATTTGCCATTCGTGCAAATTTTTGAAATCGTATACGTTATATAAAATAAAGTAAATAATTACTTCTTTTTGACAAATACATATGAAATTTTACTTTCACTTTTACAAATCAAATCTTTTATTCAAAGGATATTTTACCTTGAATGGTACGTGTTGTACATAATCCTAGTTTGCTAAGAACTTAATTTCTTTTCTTACATCATCACCTTAAATGAATTCTATAAAATTTTCGTTGCTTGTCAATATAAAATTTTTCGTTGCTTATTCGTATCCAAGTCATCATGAAGACAGACAACTGTCGAAACTAAGAGATTCATGTGTGTGTATGTGATGAAGGCACTTACTACCACGTCATGCAGGGCCTTCGGGCATCCACAAACACTTAAACCATTCAAAATTACTGCGTTACCCCAGGGATCTTATTCTTCACACCTGTCGGAGCGATGCTCTATCTTACATAACTCAAAGTCCTGACCTATTCCAAGGAAATTCTCATCTAGCGATATTAACATCATTAGTATTCCGACTTTAATATTAGCCATAACCTGTGTGGCATTCTGCAAAGTCAAGAAGCGATTAACTTCTCATCCTCATGCTCTATCCTTCATACCTCACTTTTTAGCAACGGCTTCACACGTAAACATTTTTGGGCCAAAGACTTAAGTTCGGATAATCATCAAAACTACATTTAATTCATTAGTTTTCATTACCTAGTAACATGTCAACCGATGATTCAAAGATTTTTCACTCGACCTTTTTCAACTCGTAACCTCTGAAATACGAAAAACTATGTTTATCAAAATTTTTACACGTTGATTTACACGTTGCTTATTTGTGCAGTGCACACGAGATTTATGGACAAATGAAAGTACTAAAAACTTTTCTATCACTTACGCGATTTATAAAATCATATATGTATAAATTTACCCTTACTTATTTTGGGTTAGTACATACTAAGTTATACCTTCAAGATGATTAAAAATTGCTCCTTTATTGAGTTGTTTAAGTCAAATAATTTTGTGCAAATGGTACTCGTTATACATACTTCTAAATTTACCAAGAACTTCGTTCCATTTATGTTGTCGCATCAAACGTTTAAAGGTTTTTCAAAACTTCCTCGGTTGATTTTATTAAAGGTTTCCGTATTAGACTACACCATGTAGGGATCACACTTCTTCTCTCCCTCCGTTAGGGATGAAGCTTACTATTAAAATTCTTGTTAAAAACGCTTGAGCCACTTTGGGTGGCAGATTTATAAAAAAAAAAATTTGTTAGGAAGTCTTTGTACTCGAAAAATGTTCCTTTTAAGGTTAAACATGGCAAAATCGCGGGCCGATAAATCAATTTTCTAAGGTACACTCAATGGTCACCCCATTGTAGGAAGGGCACTAGGTGGGTTTCTATTCTCAATATTTCACGGCTAATCGCAACATCCTCGTAAAAATCATATCTATGAATTAGTAGGTTGAGGTACAAGGAATCTTTTTGAGATTCTTTTCACTTAGAGTAAACCGTTCTTTACGACCAAGGGTCCACGTATCTTCTTGTCCGCGCATCTCCTTAAGTATAAGGATAAATTCAGAACAAACCGCTCGAAGAGTTCACCCTGGTTCAAAGATCACACCTTTCGTACGATTCTCTTTCGGAAATGTAAAGTAACATACTTTAGGAATCTATGAATCTTGTTATCCTCTTGGAAGGGACTGCTTAAAACATCTGTAATAGGGATATGGTTACTCTACACATTCCTTTCTTTGTTGGTTGCAACTATATGTTGTTCTAGTTAATGTTAACCCTAACTTCAACATGTAACTGAAAGGATAAAGTTACATTATGAAACTGTTCTTTCATTCCATCTAAGGATAAGTTCACCTGCAGTATGGTAAACTGGGTGATATCCTTCATTGTTCGTTGAGACCGTCCTGAAGGCACTATAGATAATTATGGCTTGCATTGCATATAAGTCCGATTATTCACTTTCAGCAAAAATTTCAATTCATATAGTCAAATGAAACATTCTTAAATATCGAGTTCTTTATGCCTATGGTCTCTTTCCGAAATCAAGGGGTTAGTAAAATCCGTGGCTAACACTATCCAGACATCAAATCGCATGGTTATGATCACCATGTTTTCCATCCTACCTATCAGCTTTGTATTGCGACATAAGCGCTCAATGTTTTAGATGAGTTTAGTAACATTCATGATGTATTTCATGCATCCAGCTTACTAAAGATGCCTGTAAGGCTAAAAACATCATCTTTTCTTTTGTGGATATATTCAGACAACATACTCATGTTAACCAGAAACGAAATCAATTTGTTGATCTCCTAAGAGACTTAATTAATAGCATATACCTATTCTTACTTTTATACGCCAGAGTACCTTTCAAGGTAAATAGCTCACTTTTTAGCCCACGAATCTTTCGGAACTTTGATACGCTACTTCTTATTTAAATACGGTACCATTTTTTTTTTGTCACTCCTCAAATTTCGGGATGAAATTTCCATTAACAGGTGGGTAATGTAACGACCCGGCTTTTTCGACTTGCTTTTGTACCTTATGTTTTTGCGAAACTGCGTATTTGTGCGTACTGTGTTACTTTATACTCTGGAAACTTGATTTACGTGGTTTACTTCCATTTATATGTTAAAACGTGCCTTAGAGTACGTAGGATACATAACTCGATCATTGGAAGCCTTTATAACCGTTAGTGTTATTTGACGTTTCGAATAAACCGCGAACTTGCGCGCACGTTTAACTTTTGTCATAATCGAAATATTATGACTGCGAAATATTAATTATTATTTTATAATAATAATTACCTGGGTTTTTGGATGCTTAATTACGCGTAGTAATTTAATTATGCACAATAGTTAGTCTTGTTGGACTTTCTACCTTGTTGGGCTCAAGCCCACCCTACTCTAGCTAGTGACCCAATTAATTAGCCCTTGTCCATGTCATCAATCCTTTTCAAATTCCTTGCTTATAAATACTAGCCCATTGTCCATGTCATCAATCCTTGTCAAATTCCTTGCTTATAAATACTAGCCCTTGTCCATGTCATCAATCCTTGTCAAATTCCTTGCTTATAAATACTAGCCCTTGTCCATGTCATCAATCCTTGTCAAATTCTTTGCTTATAAATACTAGCCATTTACCTCTCATTCAAATCACTTGCTCATTTGGTTTTCACACACACTTGTTCTTTCTTTCTTTCCTTTCTAGTATTGCTTGTTGACGACCTTTCGGACCGACTTACTACTTGCGTACTTTCATTACCGACTTTACCGCTTTTATCACTGTGAGTTATAGCATTCCCTTTTTACTTTAACTTATTTTGGGAACTGAGAATACATACGGATTTTATGTTTTACATACTAGGCACGAGTACTTAAACTTATATATGTGTGGGTTATACAACGGAATAAACATTCCCTTTAGCTCGGTAACGTTTAATCATTGGTTTTTGAACCATGAACGCGAATCTTAGATATGGATCCATAGGGTTTGACATCCCCACTCGGGCTAGTCGCGCTAGCATTTAACGAGTGTTTAATACTTCTTAGACATACGCACTTGCCAAGTGTACATTCAGGGGGTATAAACGTTAAGTCTAGTTCCCGGGTGCCCACGGTTATACATATACTTTATCATACTGATTTGAATTACTAATTTGAAACGCTTGTTTGAAGCACTGAAATCTCGTGGCCTACATTACATTACTGAATACAAACAAACTATAGCTAACCAACATTCGTGTTGACTTTTTAAGCATGTATTTCTCAGGTGTTTAGACGTTGTTGCTTCTGCTGTTAGCCTTGCTGTTCTAGTCTCGGTGTATAGACTTGCTGTTACAGACTTGCTGTTACAGACTTCCGCTGCATTACTTAGAGATGTCTCAAGCATGAAACTTTTACTTTGCATTCCCAACTTATGTTATTTTCAAAACAATAGCTTTGTAATGACCTTAGTATCATGTACTCATGTTAATGTTTCCTATTCATCTTTTGTAAAACGTTATCTGTTCATGAATGCAAAACTGGTTTTCAAACAACATATAGTGTTTGACCTTGTAAAGATCCTGTTGTTGATGTACCGTACACGATGATTTTGTACGGGGCGTCACACATATAATTCCAATATAAGGTATATGATATGCATGTCGTTGAAAAGCTGTCGAAAAATTATTAACTTTTCATTTAAAAGTCGTGTGGTTTCGATGAACGGATTAAAAGATATGACCAACCGAATTATCATTAATTTTTGTATTATTATTATTATTAAAAATGATTATTATTATTACTATCGTCGTTATTATCGCCGTTATTATTATTATCTAATTATTATTATTATTATTATTATTATTATTATTATTATTATTATTATTATTATTATTATTATTATTATTATTATTATTATTATTATTATTATTATTATTATTATTATTATTATCATTATCGTTATAAGTATTATCATTAAAAATTGTTATTGCCATTATTATTATTATCATTATTATTGTTAAAGTTATTATTAATATTATCGTTATTATTATTATTATTATTATTATTATTATTATTATTATTATTATTATTATTATTATTATTAGTATTAGTATTATCATTAATATTATTATAATATTTATTATATTATTATTATTATCATTAAAACTAATGTTAGTATCATCTAATTATTGTGATTACTATTGTTATCATTATTATGAATACGATATAAAAAGAGGACTAAAAGCTATTAAACAAATCGATTAGGAAATAATGAGTATAAGTATCATGGTGAAATTAAAATATTATAATATATGGATTTAGATAAAAAAAAAAATATCATTTTCATCATTATTATTATTATTATTAAAAGTATCATTAATATTAAAACTATCATTTTATTTAAAATTATCATTTTTAATAGAAATATCATTGTTATTATAAAATATCATTATTATTATCATTTTGGTATTATTATTAAAAATTATCATTTTTAGAATTATTATTTTTATATAAAAATATTATTATTAAAAAGTATCGTTATTATTAAAATTATCATGATTAGAATCATAATTTTATCATAATTGTTATCATCATTAGTAAATATAAATATTGTTATTATTATTAATAGAATAATAATAATTATTATTATTACAAAATAATACAACTTTTATTTATTATTATTATCAATATTATCTTATCAAATAAATATGTGATACAAAGATATTTTTACCACACGTAATATAATAATACATACCACTATATTTTTATGATATTAAGTGAACTATATAAACTATATTACTTAAGATATATAAAAGCATATTTTTATCATATATAAAATTTTAATATACATTTTTATTTATTAATAAATGACTTGTATTATTTACTTTAATAAAATCTGATAAAAATATTTAAATATATAAAATGACTATTTAAGTTATATAATAAACAGGTATTGATTTTTGAAGTCATTTTGGTCAAATTGACTTTTGTTGACTTTTGCATGATAATCTCGAGCATTAGGATTATGATACACTATGACTTGATCAAAATTGTTAAACAGATATCGACCAACATATAAATATATATAATTAATATAGGTTCATGAATCCAAGGCCAACCTTGCATTGTTCAATGTCGTCATATGTATTTTTACTACAAAATACAGTATCGTGAGTTTTATTTGCTCCCCTTTTAAATGCTTTTGCAATATATATTTTTGGAAATGAGAATACATGCGCTAATTTTATAACTGTTTTGCGAAATAGACACAAATAATTGAAACTACATTCTATGGCTGGATTATCAAACCGAATATGCCCCTTTTTAGTCTGGTAATCTAAGATTTAGGGAACAGACACCCTAATTGACGCGAATCCTAAAGATAGATCTATTGGGCCCAACAAGCCCCATCCAAAGTACCGGATGCTTTAGTACTTCGAATTTATCATGTCCGAAGGGAGTCCCGGAATGATGGGGATATTCTATATGCATCTTGTTACGGTCGGTTACCAGGGGTTTACCATATGAATGATTTTTAACTCTATGCAGTGCGAAATGCCTGATATGAGATGATGTTTATGAGAAATGGAAATGAAAAACTTGTGGTCTATTAAATTAATGAAAATGATTATTTATGATAAACTAATGAACTCACCAACCTTTTGGTTGACATTTGAAAGCATGTTTATTCTCAGGTTTTAAAGAAATCTTCCACTGTGCATTTGCTCATTTTAAAGATATTACTTGGAGTCATTCATGGCATATTTCAAAAGACATTGCATTCAATTCGTTGAGTTCAATCAGGATTATTATTAAGTAAATGATTGATTAGGTCATTTATAGTTTGGATATTATGAAATAGTATGCATACCTATCAACTTTCGATGTAATGAAAGTTTGTCTTTTAAAAATGAATGCAATATTTGTAAAATGTATCATATAGAGGTCAAATGCCTCGCGATGTAATAATATGTTATTGTATTCGTCCTTATAGATTAGGACGGGTCATCTCATGTGGTATCAGAGCGGTGGTCTTAGCGAATCAGGTTTTGCATTAGTGTGTCTAACTGATAGTTGTTAGGATGCATTAGTGAGTCTGGACTTCGACCTTAGCTGCATGTCAACAAGTTTTGCTTATCATTTCTTGTCGGAAATTACATGCTTATCATTCTTAGTCTAGACACATCTTACTGCATTGATTGCATAAATAGTGTATTTAAAAAATTCATATCTTAGCGTATCTGCTAATTCATATCTTAACATATCTGTTATTGTAAACTTTGCCTGACATATTTCAAAGATTCCTCTGTAATTTATGGGATATTGGTATTATATATAAATATATAATTATGTATTAAAGAACACCAAATCTAAGTCTTATAATCTTCCTCATATCGAAAAATCATTTCCCTACTCTGTACGAGATGAATCCTGCAACCAGTTCTTGTTCCTCGGAGTCCGACAGCTATTCTGATATGGAGTTTCACTCGGGCTCCGAAAGTAGTGTGACCAGAATGGATCAACCAATAAGCCATCATCTATTGTGGATGAATTGGGGATGGGTTCTTAACCTACTTAATCACTGGAGATAAGAAGAAGGTGATCCCTTCCATCCACCACATTGCCCTCTTGGCGAAGAATCTGAAGCACTTACCGGCGAACCTGTTCAAGACACTATTTTCTCTCTCATTTCCAGAGTATCTCGTCATGACTATATACTATCTCGAATTTTAGATCTTATTCATCTGCTCGTCCGAACCGACAATCACCCCGGTGTAATAGAAGAAGTCAACGAGCTTCGCGCTCGGGTAGTGGCTTTGGAGAATATGGTGCAAAGGTTATAAGCTCCAGCAGCATCACGAGCATCAACAGTACCACCATCATCAACACCAACAGTACCATTACCACCACCAACAACAACATCCACATCCCATACTTCAACATCACAAACTGCCCCATAAACATCAACGTCATACACACCATAGATACCAAGGAGTACCAACAACAATAACCGATGAAGTATTGATTCATAACTTCATTCGAGAAACATTCTGTGACAATTATGTAATCTCTAAAGTCTTAGAGATTATCTATTCCAACCTTAATCATAAACCAGATAAGTGGGCAAATAGAAATGATGAAATGAAACCCTGACCGGAATGGTACATGATTTACAAGCTAGACTTGTTTTACCAACAGCATCAACAGTACCGTTAGCATCACCAACACCGTCAGTGCCGTCAGCATCGCCAGCATCAGCAGCACCTACAACATCACAAGCTCCACCAATCACCGCGAACAACATCACTAATCAACAACAAGTATGTCATATCAATGAGTTATGAAGTATTAACTCATTTCCACTGAAGAATTTATATGTATATCATATATATATATATATATATATATATATATATATATAAATTTTGGAAACCATAGTATATCTTTTCATACTAAGCTATTATGTATGAATTGAATAAGGGTAGATACTACTCGGATAATTCATATTACCAATATGCAATGATGTACATCCTTCGTTAAAGACTTAACCATCATTAACTACAATCTCTGTTTCCACTCAATGAATCCCATTTCATAATAAACCAAGTGTATTAATCAATTACATGTTTGATTTTACATTTTCATCTTCGATGTACTCGAAACTTTCTAGACAACATCATTTGTACCTCGCGAAGTTCATAAGAATTCCACGAATATCAACATCATTCACTAAAGAAATATCAATAGATGAATAATGAAGCATTAATTCATAATTTCATTCAAATGAAAGAAATACTCAACAAAGATTACGTAATTTCTAAAGTTTTAGGAATTATTCAATTCTAGTTCTAACTGCAAATCAAATGAGTTTAATTTAATATTAACTCAAATCTATATTACATCTGAAGAAAATATACATACATATATATTTTCATAAAGATTGTAATAAAATGCTTTTGTAAAAAAAAAATATTACTTGTGAAATCATTTTGCATGTCCCATACTTTGGTCGAATGTCATTGTCAAAGACTCCTTCTTGATAGAGAGTACTTAGTTTTAGTTCTGGATCAGTGAAAAGTGATGTTAATGCTCTTCTTGGAATGAACTTGGGAAGGAGTTGTATATGATTCTTCGTATCATAAAACTCAGCTCCTTTTGTTGGCACTCTAAGGATATAGCCAAATTGTTTAAATGTCATCACATAGTCTTGATCAAGCAGAGTGAATTTTACCCTTCGGTCAGAGGTGAATTCAAACTTTGAATAGAATTGCTTGATAAGCGAAGGAAATGTGTAGGTTTTGAGTGAAAGAAATGACCCCCATCCAATTTTTTCAAACTCACTTTGAAGAGTAGGATAGTCATAGAACACTTCATGTTCTTCTTGGATGTGTCTTGGATCATCTTGAGTGTTCTTCTTTTCATCACATGAAAGTTTGTTGAGAGTTTTTATCATTTTGAGATTTGAGTGATGTTTGGAATTTGAGAAGATAAAGGGTTTTGAAGAGCTCATTGCTTTGGGGTGCAAGATGTTCTTTAAGATTTCTCAATTTAAAGAATCTTGAGTGAAGGATTTCCATCCATTTTGAGTAATTGTTTTGTTCAAGAATTTTAAAGATGGAGTTAAATTTGATTGCTTTTAGATATTGTTTGTAAGATAGTGATATTGATTTGCTATTGGTGTGTATTTAATGAACCTTGAATGAATTTCAGTCAATCTACGGTCGCTGTCACGGTTAGCCGTGCCTGCGACCGCATGTTTTCTGCAAAACATTTTTAGTTATTTAATTCTTCATATTTTTGAGTAAGATCAAGGCATTACAATATTCGAATGCATTATGTCTACATTCAACCATAGAGTCATAGCATAATTGTCTTACTCATTCCTTACCACAATTATCCTTCTTCAAGTAATTCTTAGATTTATTCACTTGAATTTTCATCCTCCATATCGCTTGTCTTGCAGGTCAACTTCTTTATTACCCCTTTCATCATCTTCACAATTTTTGACTCCTTTTTGAGATTCTTAATTTGTTCCTTGTAGATTTTGTCCATCTTTGCCATTATCTTACACTCTTGAACTTGTTCATCCGCTTCTTCGTCTTCACTATCAGGTATCTCAGTATTTTCTCTACTAGTCCCTGCTTCACCTGACGTTCTTTTTCGTTTTCGGGTGGTTACTTCTGAGGTTTTTGATCCTTTGAATATGGCAAGTGTAGGTTGATGAAAGTTATCACTTGTGACACCCAAATAGTCAAACACTTTATTGAGATGTAGTCCATAAGGTAATGCACGAGTGGTTTCCGTAACAGTTTCGTTCATCCTCGATGCCATGAGATATGCCATGTTTACTTTGATAACATTTTCTAAGCACCACATCAGAGCAAATTGAGTGGCATGGATATTTGAATGATTACCGGATTTGCAATAGATGTTGTGGATGATGATTTTGTTCCAAATGTCATACTCATGACGAAGGTGTTTTCCTTGTACACCAGATTTCTCAATTTCAGCTCTTGGAGCATCATTTTTGCACAGTGTATCGATTAGAGGAGTTTTGTCTGAAATGAAGTCAGAAAGATTCGAAAGATCATGTTGCCTGTTGTAGAATTTTTCTCCCTCAGTGGGAACGTCCAACATGATCCCGAAATCCTTGAGTGAATAACGATAATTAACGCCCAGAAGATTGAAGAATACTTCATCATTCACAAAGTTAAAATTAGCGTGAAATTCTCGAATGAGTGAGGGATGGATAGGGCCGTTTAGAGTGAGAAAGGATTTCCATTTGAGTTTTTCAAATTGCCTTACAAGTTCAGGCATTTCAGTGTGAGCAACTCTTCTCCCCTCGGCAATTTTTCTGTCTGTCAGAAATTCAATGTTGTAGGCAATTCTCTCTTTAAGATCAGATGGTGGATCATAAGAGTCTTTTATTTTTGCTACAACGGTCTTGCCTTTTTCTCAAGCCATTTTCTACACAATGATACTTCAGATTAATTCAAAGTGTATAATTCAATTGTAGGCAACAAGTTTTGCAAACTTTAATTATCATCAATACTTAGATGTTTTGATATTAATGTTCTTCACATTTTCTGTGAAGACCCGTCCAAATCCATTTGGACGAATACATCATTCTTCGATTTCACAGTGAGGTACTGACCTCTACATGATACGTTTTGTAAACATTGCATTCTTTTGAAAAGGCACACCATAATTGAATATCAAATTCCAAGGTTTTTGACGATTGATGATTTCAACATATAGACGATCGCCGTAATTAATAGTTTACAATACTACATTCGTAGATAATGTAGTCAAAATAAGATACATGGTGATGATTTTGTGAATGCAACATTTTCTCGAATAAAGCATGTATGACTCCATGCACATAGCTTGTATCACATATAAGCAAACAGCGGAAGACTTCTAGTAACCTGAGAATAAACATGCTTAAAAGTGTCAACACAAAGGTTGGTGAGTTCATAGTTTTAATGTTGCGCATAATCGGTATATAAAGGTGGATCACAAGATTTCAGTTGTTTCATCCAGAAACGTTTATCAAAATATTCTACAAGATTGAGCACCCTGGTAACTAAACTTTACTGTCTATATAATAAGTACCCCTGTTTTAACATACATGCAACCAACATGTACAATACACGCAAACCAACGTGTACTAACTTCAAATAGCATACGTCTGTTTTATAGTTCAGGCTAGGGTTTCTATACCTGGAATAGACGGGGATGTCAAGCCCTATGGATCCATATATAACTACTCGCGCCCATCAGTTCTTATAACCGGCAGTTATTAGTTACCAAAGCTAAGGGATTTTTGGTTCAAACTCGGTGTAGAATTTAGTATGCACTTGTATCCATTGCGTTTAAAATAAAGTGCATGTATTCTCAGCCCAAAAATATAGATTGCAAAAGCAAATAAAAAGGGAGCAAATGAAACTCACCTTAGCAGCACATAAGGTCATTCACCAAAATGTGACCGAAACTCGGAATGAAAAATAACCATAGATCTCAACCTAGAGAACATATGTTGGTCAATACATGTCTAATAAGCTAGGTCGGGTCATAGTGTATCACAATCCTAATGCTCGAGACCGTCATACAAAAGTTAACAAAAGTCATCTTAAAAATCAAACTGACCCAATATGATCTTTAAATCTATGTTTATTAACATAGTATAAGTCTTGATAATTGAACGAATTTATAGTTTATAAAACTCAAAATATTATTTATTTCAGGAGCTATATTATATTTGAATTATCATGGCAATCGAAAATATTTTATTATTTCACATCGTTTTCCAATACTTGTAAAATCCAGATTATAGTGTTTATAAAGCTTTAAAACATGATAAGACAGTCAATTTTGACAATTGTTCAACGAGATGTGCCTTATATAAGAATTCATTTACTCGACTAATAATATTTGGAAATTCAATTTATCAATCTCATAAATAAGTTGTTTAAATATCAATTTACAGTTTCAAACACAATTTCAATTAATATTAATCATAATTCAGTTGACCATAACTTTTAATTCGTTCCTCGAAAACACACGATTTCTAAATGAAAAGTTATTAATTTTTCGATAGCTTTCCAACGACATGCATATCATATACCTTATATCAATAACATATGTATCAAATTTGTGATTCATCATAAACTATCTAACGACAAAATTAAAGCATACAAGCATGCATAAACATATATACTCGAGCACTAGTCAGGGATACACTATTAATATATAAAAGTTAAGATATGAATGCTCACGTATCAATATTGAGATTCAATATTGCAGGAAAGTACGTAGATGCAACGAAGATGATAAACACTAGTTTGACTCACGAGCAATACCCCCGAACCATACCCATAACTTCCATAGCTATAACCCATAATTTCCTTAGCTCTATCAACTCGTTTGAAATAACTCGCTCATGACTTCGTCGTAGTATTTTATATATAATACTAATAATAATAATAATAACAATAATAATAATAATAATAATAATAATAATAATAATAATAATAATAATAATAATAATAATAATAATAATAATAATAATAATAATAATAATAATAATAATAATAATAATAATAATAATAATCTTAATTATATTAATAATAATAATAAAAATTATAATAATTTAAATAAATATTACGGAGTATAATATAGATCAGAGAGATAGAGTGTGAAAAACTGCGCCAGAATTCGATCATTTATAGACCTGGCCTCACCAACCCTTCAATGCGATCGCATGGTTTCGAAGGGCATTGGCCATGCGATCACATGGCCCTAGTGTCCAGCTCACAATGATTTTGTCTCTTTGTTCGTCGACATATTATTTAAATATATATATTATATATATAATTTATATTAATTAATTATATATTATATTATATTCTCGTGCATAGTTGATTTGTAATTTTTGTTCCAATGACTCGTATGTTGTCACTCGACTTATGTCCCGGTTCCAGTTTCTCGAATGCATTTTCTTACGCTTAGAAAACTAGTATTTTATGTTTCGTGTATTGTACCTTTATCAATAACAAGACTCAAATCAATGAAAAACTATCTCACTCGTAATGTAACTTGTATGTTTGAGTGTTATGGTCATTTGCGTTTATAAATTAACGTCTTAATATATAATAATATTATTTTTAAATCAAAACGTTTTATATCTAAGTTAATATTATATTTTATAACATTTGTAAAATATACATACATTTTCATTTTGAAATAGTATTTTACTGTAGCAAAATGATTTTCACTGTAGCAAATAGTATTTTTCGAAAACACTGTAGCTTTTCGGGTACTGTAGCAATTCGAAAATACTGTAGCAAATTAGTGTTTTACTTGTTCATCTTAAACGTTTTAGTTAACTTATCTAAATATCAATCGAATCAATAATCGAATGTTACTATCGTTTACTAAATAACTTGAAATTATATATATGTATATATCTTTATTTAATATACATAAATCGGTTTTTAAATACACATTGCAAGTTATTTATAATTAATTTTAATAATTAATATTTCAACTTATTGTATATATATATATATATATATATATATATATATATATATATATATATATATATATATATATATATATTTACAAATAGATGTTCGTAATTCGTCGGTCAATAGTCAAAGGTTAACTAAATATATAACATTAGTTCAAATGTTTTGAGACTTCAACATTACAGACTTTGCTTATCGTGTCAACGTTTTATGACGAATATGAGTGGATAAATAGAGTTTTATCATTATTGACTAATATAGATAAAACTATTCGATTATGTGAAGCGTATGAGTGAAGCTGTCACAAAAGGTTGAGATAGAGATTTAACTTTGGATGTAGTCACTGTGGATTTTCGGATTTCAAGGGATTTAGAGGAAAATCTTCGTAATAAGATTTGATTCTTCGGTAGTTAAGGAGATAGGATCTTCTTTGGTTAAATGCAATAATCTGTTTTGATTGCTCTGTCGAATATTTCACTATAAATCCACTCTTTTCATTTCCTTATTTTCCACAGCTCATACCTTCTATTCTTTCTCCCTCAATTCATATTTTAAAGCATTCGTCAATATGCTCCATCCAGTTCTGCTTCTTGATATACTTCTAACTTTCATGTCTGTCATTCTTCTTTTTCATCTGCCGCCGGAAGAATCTATTCACTTCTACTATACTCTTGGTTTTATAGTGTTTTTAGTTCTCCCGTGTCTTTATATTGCTATATGCATCGATATATATGGTTTGTAATTTCTGAGTTGTTGTTGGGTTTTATATCTTCCCTTATATTTCGATGTTTCTGCTTCTGTCTTTCTATAATCATTGACATCCACAGTTAATGCTCTCTCCTATTTGCTGCGATTTATACTCCCATTTTTATTTCGGAGCTTCATGCTTTTGTTTTCTTCTTCTTCCCGACTTCAAGTCAAGCGAATAATGGTCCATAATTCGTAGGTATGGAGTTTCAAATGATCATAATATACAAAGCAGAAAGGAAAGGTAATAGCAAGATTTGATTTGTCAAATTACCAGAATATCTGGAAAAAGACCGAATCATCAAGAAAATATTTTCTTGATAGTTTAGAGGTTAAATAGAATGAAAGAGTTATGTAACATGGTTCATGATGAGGGTATGATCTGTGAACCTTTATCACGTTCCATTAGAAACTCAGCATGACTTACTGTAATATAATCACGTTGATCAATTGTCATTATATTATACTAACTCACCCTTCAATTTCCAACGCTGCTTCAAAAACATTCATATTTTAAATTCGAATTTTTCAGATTTTAGAAACTACAACAGTTTCCTTTATGATGTAACATGATAGCGCGAAGAGATAAATGATTTCAGATAAGGATAGTGATGAAAATATCTTCAGAAATATCGAGGATATTTATAATTAAAGATACAATGATATCTTAGAATTTCTAATATCGAAAGGTGATGAAGAATATTTGTCCTCAAAGGTTTAGAGTCAGGAGCAAGGTATTCGTTAATGACTTCAGCAGATACTGAATCATTTGGATTCTTTGAAGGTAGGTTTAGTCTTTGTGATTTATCCACAGTCTCCTTCATGGTTACTCAGTCCGTTTTCCAGTTCCAAACCTTCTAGTTTTTTTAGCTTTGCCAACACATTATTCTTTATCATCAAACTTTTGACTGTTAAGGTCATTTACAGTTTTTGCTGCTTCATCAGCATTTTTCCAAAATTCGGAGAACTAGTTTGCAGTTTAGGGTGTTTTTCAGAAACTTCACATTCGAAGTGTGTAAGTCTAGGAGATAGACGTTATATGTACATATATAATTGTTGGCGTAGAATTGCTGGGAAATTCGAGAATAATGATTGAAGCTTTTTGGTATGACAATTACCGTTATAAGATGCAGATAAGTACATGATAGGGTTTCAATGAGTATAATGATTTTTCGAAAAGTTAAAGATCAATGATGTTGATGGTAAGTTTACTGCTGATGTGGTAAAATATAAATGGTTCCCCGGTAACGATGACGAAAAGAGAAAACGTATATATCACAGTTATAATAAGGCTTATTCCGATGAAAAGTCGAAGTTGATTTGCTGGAGGTGTGACAAAACTGGCTACTTTGAAAAGAAATTGCAAAGTTATGTTCGGTAATAATAATGTCAAAGGATCTAGCACGGTTTTGAATTCAAAGTATGGTTTTGTAAGATGTGAAAATTTAATAGTGATATCTTCTGTTAAATCTTGACTCGAATTCTGATTTGTCAAAAATCAGAATGTGTAATTGAATTTGTATGAAAATGGTTATTATGATTCTTATGGAAGAATGTATATCGCTGTGAATGTAGTGAGTATATTTAATGATTCTTGAATCAAAATTGAAGAATGTACAGTGTAACATATTAATTGTGAACTTATATATTTCTCGGGTATTACCTACCCGTTAAAAATTTCACAAGTAATATTTTGTACAGAAGAATTTTACTACAGTCTTTATGAAAATATATATGTATATTTTCTTCGGATGTAATACGGATTTAATGAGTTAATATACTATTAAACTTATTTGATTTTCGGCTGGAACTAGAAATAAATAATCTCTAAAACATTAAAGATTTCATAATCTTCGCGGAGTATTTCATTAATGTAATCAATACTTCATTATTCAGTTTTATTGATATTTCCTCAGTGAATCATGTTGGTGCTTATGGAACTCTTGCTAACTTCGCAAGGTACGAATGATGTTTTCTAGAAAGTTTCGAGTACATCGAAA
Organism: Rutidosis leptorrhynchoides; assembly: GCF_046630445.1. NCBI lineage: Eukaryota > Viridiplantae > Streptophyta > Magnoliopsida > Asterales > Asteraceae > Rutidosis > Rutidosis leptorrhynchoides. Next base: position 34,603,200 of record NC_092340.1, read on the forward strand.
ATGAAAGTGTAAAATCAAACGTGTAATTGAATAGTACACTTAGTTTATTATGAAAAGGAATTCATTGAATTTGAAACAGAGATTGTAGTTAACGATGGTTATGTCGTTAATGAAGGATGTACATCATTGAATATTAGTAATATGAACTAACCGAGTAGTACCTACCAGTTAAGATTCACACGTAATAGCTTAGTACGAAAAGATTTATTTTGATTTCAAAATTCATATATATTAAATATACATATAATTTCTTCAGGGGAAATGAGTTAATACTTCATAACTCGTTGATACAATATACGCGTTGTTGATTTGTGATGATGTTGGTGATTATAATTGGCGGAACTTGTAGTACTACAGGTTTTGCCGGTGTTGGTGATACTGGCGGTACTGTTGATGCTACTGGTAAAACAAGTCTAGCTTGTAAATCGTGCACCATTCCGGTCAAGGTTTCTACTTTTTGGTCTACTCATCTGATTTACGGTTATAGATGGAATAGATAATCTCTAAGACTTTAGAGATTACATAATCGCCGAAGAATATTTCTCCAATGAAGTTATGAATCAATACTTCATCGGTTATTGTTGTTGGTACTCCTTGGTATCTATGGTGAGTATGACGTTGATGCTCGGGGTACAGATTGTGATGTTGAGGTGTGGGATGTGGAGGTTGTTGTTGGTGGTGGTAATGGTACTGTTGGTGTTGGTGATGGTGGTACTGCTAATGCCGGTGATGCTGCTGGTGCTTGTAACCTTTGCACCATATTTTTCAAAGCCACTACCCGAGCGTGAAGCTCGTTGACTTCTTCTATTACACCGGGGTGATTGTCGGTTCTGACGAGCGGACGAATAAGATCTAGAATTTGAGATAGTATATAATCATGACGAGATACAATGGAAATGAGAGAGAAAATGGTATTATGAACATGTTCACCGGTAAATGCTTCAGGTTCCTCCCCAAGAGGGGAATGTGGTAGATGGAAGGGATCACCTTCTTCTTGTCTCCAATGATTAAGTAGACTACGAACCCATCCCCAATTTATCCAGAATAGATGATGGCTAATTGGTTGATCCATTCTGGTCACACTGCTTTCGGAGCTCGAGTGGAAATCCATATCGGAATAGCTGTCAGAATTTAAGGAATTTGAACTAGATACAGGATTCATTTTGTGTAATCAAGAAAATGATTTTTGGAATGAAATAAATTATAGGACTAATTTGGCATTCCTCAATACATAGTTTACATATGTATTTATAATACCAGAATCCCATAAATTACGGAGGATTTTACGGAAGATGTTAGGCAAAGTTTACTATAATAGATATGCCAAGATATGAATTTTGTCTATACACTATCTATGTAATCAATGCAGTAAGACGAATTTAGATTTAATATGATAGACAGGTAATTTCCGACAAGAAATGATAAGCAAAAATCGGTAAAAACTAATACGGTCATAGTCCAGACTCACTAATGCATCCTAACAATTACCAGTTAAACACACTAATGCAAATTCTGGTTCTCTATGACCTCAAGCTCTGATACCAATTGTGAAGACCCGTCCAAATCCATTTGGACGAATACATCATTCTTCGATTTCACAGTGAGGTACTGACCTCTACATGATACGTTTTGTAAACATTGCATTCTTTTGAAAAGGCACACCATAATTGAATATCAAATTCCAAGGTTTTTGACGATTGATGATTTCAACATATAGACGATCGCCGTAATTAATAGTTTACAATACTACATTCGTAGATAATGCAGTCAAAATAAGATACATGGTGATGATTTTGTGAATGCAACATTTTCTCGAATAAAGCATGTATGACTCCATGCACATAGCTTGTATCACATATAAGCAAACAGTGGAAGACTTCTAGTAACCTGAGAATAAACATGCTTAAAAGTGTCAACACAAAGGTTGGTGAGTTCATAGTTTTAATGTTGCGCATAATCGGTATATAAAGGTGGATCACAAGATTTCAGTTGTTTCATCCAGAAACGTTTATCAAAATAATCTACAAGATTGAGCACCTTGGTAACTAAACTTTAACGTCTATATAATAAGTACCCCTGTTTTAACATACATGCAACCAACATGTACAATACACGCAAACCAACTTGTACTAACTTCAAATAGCATACGTCTGTTTTATAGTTCAGGCTAGGGTTTCTATACCTGGAACATACGGGGATGTCAAGCCCTATGGATCCATATATAACTACTCGCGCCCACCAGTTCTTATAACCGGCAGTTATTAGTTACCAAAGCTAAGGGATTTTCGGTTCAAACTCGGTGTAGAATTTAGTATGTACTTGTATCCATTGCGTTTAAAATAAAGTGCATGTATTCTCAGCCCAAAAATATAGATTGCAAAAGCAATTAAAAAGGGAGCATATGAAACTCACCTTAGCAGCACATAAGGTCATTCACCAAAATATGACCGAAACTCGGAATGTAAAATAACTTTAGATCTCAACCTAGAGAACATATGTTGGTCAATACATGTCTAATAAACTAGGTCGGGTCATAGTGTATCACAATCCTAATGCTCGAGACCGTCATACAAAAGTTAACAAAGGTCATCTTAAAAATCAAACTGACCCAATATGATCTTTAAATCTATACATGTTTATTAACATAGTATAAGTCTTGATAATTGAACGAATTTATAGTTTATCAAACTCAAAATATTATTTATTTCAGGAGCTATATTATATTTGAATTATCATGGCAATCGAAAATATTTTATTATTTCACATAGTTTTCCAATACTTGTAAAATCAGATTATAGTGTTTATAAAGCTTTAAAACATGATAAGACAGTCAACTTTGACAATTGTTCAATGAGACGTGCCTTATATAAGAATTCATTTACTCGACTAATAATATTTGGAAATTCAATTTATCAATCTCATAAACAAGTTGTTTAAATATTAATTTACAGTTTCAAACACAATTTCAATTAATATTAATCATAATTCAGTTGACCATTACTTTTAATCCGTTCCTCGAAAACACACGATTTCTAAATGAAAAGTTATTAATTTTTCGATAGCTTTCCAACGACATGCATATCATATATGAAATGTCCCGTTCATATTGATTATAAACGTTCCATATTAATTGATTTCGTTGCGAGGTTTTAATCTCTATATGAGACGTTTTTCAAAGACTGCATTCGATTTTAAAACAAACATAACCTTTAAAATATTACCATGATTATCAAATAATGATAATCTAAAATATAGCGTTTTTCACATGACCATTACATAATGGTTTACAATAATATTACACATCAACATAAGTCTTCGAATGCAATTTTTAAACAATATTATACAAGCATGGACTCCAAATCTTGTCCTTAATTTAGTATGCAACAGCGGAAGCTTTTAATAATCACCTGAGAATAAACATGCTTAAAACGTCAATAAAATTGTTGGTGAGTTATAGGTTTAACCTACATATTATCAAATCATAATAATAGACCACAAGATTTCATTTTTATAACACATCTCATATCAGGCATTTTGCAAACTGCATGGAGATAAAAATTATTCATATGTTGAACACCTGGTAACCGACCTTAACAAGATGCATATAGAATATCCCCATCATTCCGGGACTCTCATCGGATATGATAAATCGAAGTACTAAAGCATTCGTAACTCGGATGAGGCTTGTTGGGCCATATAGATCTATCTTTAGGATTCGCGTCAATTAGGGGCCATTTCCCTAATTCTTAGGCTACCAAGCTAAAAAGGGGCATATTCGGTTCGATAATCCAACATACAAAGTATTTTCGATTACTTGTGTCTATTTTGTAAAACATTTATAAAATCGCATGTATTCTCATCCCAAAAAAATAATAGATTTTAAAAGTGGGAATATAACTCACTTTCACAGATTTTTACTTCGTCGGGAAGTAAGACTTGGCCACTGGTCGATTCATGAACCTATAACAAATATGTACATATATATCAAAGTATGATCAAAATATCTTTACAACATTTTTAATACGTTTTAATGTTTTAAGTTTATTAAGTCAGCTGTCCTCGTTAGTAACCTACAACTAGTTGTCCACAGTTAGATGTACAGAAATAAATCGATATATATTATCTAGAATCAATCCACGACCCAGTGTATACATGTCTCAGGCTAGATCACAACTCAAAGTATATATATTTTTGAAATCAACCTCAACCCTGTATAGCTAACTCAATCATTACTGCATATAGAGTGTCTATGGTTGTTCCAAATAATATATATACATGGGTCGATATGATATGTCAAAACATTTGCATACGTGTCTATGGTATCCCAAGATTACATAATATATTTGAATACATGTATGATACAATATAAGTTAGCTAGGATATGATTAATATAGATTTGTTACCAATTTTCACGTAGCTACATCAAGCAAAATTATCCGATCTTGTTTTACCCATAACTTCTTCGTTTTAAATCCGTTTTGAGTGATTCAAGTTGCTATGGTTTCATATTGAACTTAAGTTTATGAATCAAAATAGAAAAACTATAAGTTTATAGTCATAAATATAGATTACAAGTCGTTTTTGTAAAGGTAGTCATTTTAGTCGAAAGAACGGCGTCTTGATGACCATTTTGAAAAACATACTTTCACTTTGAGTTTAACCATGATTTTTTGATATAGTTTCATGTTCATAAGAAAAATCATTTTCCCAGAAAAACAACTTTTAAATCAAAGTTTATCATAGTTTTTAATTAACTAACCCAAAACAGCCCGCGATGTTACTACGACGGCGTATATCTGGTTTTACGGTGTTTTTCGTGTGTTTAGGTTTTAAATCATTAAGTTAGCATATCATATAGATATAGAACATGTGTTTAGTTGATTTTAAAAGTCAAGTTAGAAGGATTAAATTTTGTTTGCGAACAAGTTTAGAATTAACTAAACTATGTTCTAGTGATTACAAGCATAAACCTTCGAATAAGGTAGTTTTATATATATGAATCGAATGATGTTATGAACATCATTACTACCTCAGGTTTTGTGGATAAACCTACTTGAAATGAGAAAAATAGATCTAGCTTCAAAGGATCCTTGGATGGCTTGAAAGTTCTTGAAGTAGAATCATGATACGAAAACAAGTTCAAGTAAGATTATTACTCAAATTAAGATAGTTATAGTTATAGAAATTGAATCAAAACTTGAATATGAATATTACCTTGATTTACAAAGATAACCTACTGTAAATAAAAAAGGTTTCTTGATCTTAGATGATTGCTTGGAATGGATTAGGAAACTTGGAAGTAAACTTGTAAACTTGGAAGTGTTCTTGATGTGTTCTCGAGTAATTATTTTTATGATGATTATAGGTAATAACCAAAGCTTATATTTGATGATTTTTGCTGGAAAAATAGTAACTTAGACGTTCATGGAAGAGTGTGTGTGTTTTGAGAGAGAATTGGGAAGAAAATTGAAAGTGAAATGGAGTAGGTGGTGAGTGGTGAAGGTGAGTGGGGTTAAAAGGAGTTCTTGTTTTTGTTTCCTTGCTCATAAGTCATGCTAGTTGTTTAATTGTTGGTTCCACATGTTTGTTGACTATCTAGGGCTGCTAATAGCTGAATTTTAATGTGTATATACCAATAGTATATACGTCTAGGAGCTGGGTATTGTACGAGTATGAATACGGTTACATACGAGTAGAATTGTTGATGGAGTAGGTGCATACGGTTGTAAATAAATGAGAATGCAATTGTAAGCATTTTTGTTAAGTAGAAGTACTTTGATATGTGTCTTGAAGTCTTTCAAAAGTGTACTAATACATCTAAATACACTACATGTATATACATTTTAACTGAGTCGTTAAGTCATCGTTAGTCGTTACATGTAAGTGTTGTTTTGAAACCTTTAAGTTAACGATCTTGTAACGACCCGTCAAAATCGCTATTGACGCGGCACGTTAATCATTGATTCCACAGTGAGGTTTTGACCTCTATATGATACGTTTTGATAAAATATTGCATTCATTAAAATAAGTGACTTTCTAAACATAGAAAGTTATAAACATGTGGGCGAGTGCTTAGGTATAAGCAAAACCCCGAAATACATAAGTCTTTAATTTACAGGTTGACATTACAGTCCAATTATTTATTACACAACGCAGTTTTATTTTGAATGCAATAAACTTTGTACAAAGCATGAGAGACTCCATGCAGGCAACAAGCACATCACAGCGGAAGCATTCTAAGGACCTGAGAATAAAACATGCTAAAAAGTCAACACGAAAGTTGGTGAGTTATAGGTTTAATTGCTCGAGTCATAAACATATATAAAGATAGACCACAAGATTTCATCAAAAGTTTATCAATAGATTCTACGTAACAGAGCACCCTGGTAACTAAACTTAACGCTATAGTGATAATTACCCCATTCGTTTTAATACATGCAAACCAACGTGTCTTAAACTCAAATAACATACGTCCGTTAAAAGGCTAGCGCTCTAGCTCGGACGGGGATGTCAAGCCCTATGGATCCATATACAATTATTCGCGCCCACCAGTCCATATCCTATGTACTGGCAGCTACTAGTTACCAAAGCTGAGGGATTTTCGGTTTAACTCAGTGTAGAATTTAGTATGTACTTGTGTCTTATCGCGTTTAAAATAAATTGCATGTATTCTCAGCCCAAAAATATTTAAAGTATTTAAAAAGGGAGACTATAAACTCACTGTTCAATATTGAGACTCAATATTGTAGGCAAATTGCGTAGACGTAATGATGGTAGACGACTGTATGGTTGGCCTTGGATTCAAGAACAATACCCCGAACAATACCCAATACTTCCTTAGCTTAAAGCGGTTTGAAACCCGAATTAAAAACACCCTTGTATATACCTTATTATTATTAAACTTAAATTTAAAATTATAATTATAATATAAATATAAATATTGATTAAAGAAAAAAATGTAAATATTACGTTGAGCAAACTGGCCTTTTATAGGCATGTTTTCTGATTTTGGCCCATGCGATCACATGGGTTTTCAGCGCTTTTGCCATGCGATCGCATGGCCGCCTGAACCCCTTTTGTTTGCTAGTTTGTCGACATCAAATAGTGTTTACTGTAGCCCATGCGATCGCATGGGTTTTCTGTGTTTTTGCCATGCGATCACATGGCCGTCTTTTCCGTTTTTGTTTGCTAGTTCGTCGACATCAAATAGTGTTACTGTAGTAAATAGTGTGTACTGTAGCAATAGTGTTAATGTAGCAAATAGTGTTTATTGTAGCAAATAGTGTTTCACTGCAGCAAAATACGATTTCACTGTAGCAAATAGTATTTTACTGTAGCAAATAGTGTTTTACTGTAGCAAAGTAATTTTTACTGTAGCAAATAGGGTTTTACTGTCGGAAAGTCATTTTTACTTGTACATATATATATATATACATATATATAATTGTTCATGAATAGTCGAGAGTAGTCAAAGGTAATTGTATATATGAAACAGTTCTAAAATTTTGAGACTCAATCTAACTGACTTTGTTTAACGTGTTAAAATAATAAATCGTATAGAGAATTGGTTTAAATAAGTCAAAAATTTTCGGGTCATCACAGTACCTCCCCGTTAAAGAAAATTTCATCTCGAAATTTTGAGTAGTACCTGTTTCATGAGCGATATCAGTGAACAAATGTGGATACTTTTGCTTCATTTGATCTTCACGTTCCCAAGTAAACTCGGGTCCTCGTCTTGCGTTCCAACGAACCCTAACTATCAGTATTTTGTTTTGTTTTAATTGTTTGACCTCACGGTCCATGATTTCAACAGGTTCTTCGACAAAATGGAGTTTATCATTAATTCGTATTTCGTCAAGAGGAATTACGACATCCTCTTCAGCTAAACATTTCTTCAAATTTGACACGTGAAATGTGTCGTGAACACTACTAAGTTCTTGCGGTAGCTTTAATCGATAATCAACTGCTCCAATTCTTTCGGTGATTTCAAAGGGTCCTACATACCTAGGACTTAACTTTCCTCGTTTACCAAATCGTACAACGCCTTTCCAGGGTGACACTTTCAACATGACTTTGTCGCCCACTTGAAATTCTAGCGGTTTTCTTCTTACATCAGCATAACTCTTTTGGCGACTCATGGACGTTTTCAATCGCTGTTGTATTTGAATGATCTTTTCGGTGGTTTCGTGAATAATTTCTGGTCCAGTAAGTTGTCTTTCTCCTACTTCACTCCAACAGATAGGAGATCTACACTTTCTACCGTAAAGTGCTTCAAATGGCGCTGCGTTGATGCTCGTATGATAGCTGTTATTGTATGAAAATTCTGCCAACGGTAAGTGTCGATCCCAACTGGTTCCAAAGTCAATCACGGATGCCCGTAACATGTCTTCCAATGTTTGTATTATTCTTTCACTTTGACCATCTGTCTGTGGGTGATAAGCGGTGCTCATATCTAATCGAGTTCCTAATGCTTTTTGTAATGACTGCCAGAAACGTGATGTGAATCGGGTGTCGCGATCAGATATGATGGAGATAGGTACACCATGCCTGGAAACTACTTCCTTCAAATATAGGCGTGCTAATTTCTCCATACTGTCTGTCTCCTTTATTGGTAGAAAGTGAGCTGATTTAGTTAGACGATCAACTATCACCCAAATAGTATCATGACTACTTGTAGTCCTTGGCAATTTCGTAATGAAATCCATGGTTATTCTTTCCCATTTCCACTGCGGAATTTCTGGTTGTTGCAGTAATCCTGACGGCTTTTGGTGCTCAGCTTTGACCTTTGCACACGTCAAACATTTGCTTACATAAGTAGCAATTTCTGTCTTCATATTAGGCCACCAATAAAACTTCTTGAGATCGTGGTACATTTTCCCATTTCCTGGGTGAATTGAGTACCTCGTTTTGTGTGCTTCATCTAGTACTAGTTGCCTTAGATTACCATGTTTTGGTACCCATATCCTATCAGCAAAATACAGGGTTCCATCGGCTTTTACTTCAAGCTGTTTTTCTAACCCTCTGCTCATTTCGCCTTTTTCATTTTCTTCTTTTAAAGCATCTAACTGTGTTGCTTGAATTTGCTTTGTGAGATCAGTACGAATTGTAATATTCAAAGCTTGGACCCTAAGAGGTTTTACTATTTCTTTTCGACTTAGGGCATCAGCTACAACATTAGTCTTTCCGGGGTGGTAACGGATTTCACAATCGTAATCGTTTAACAACTCTACCCAGCGACGTTGCCTCATATTGAGTTGTTTTTGATCAAAAATATGCTGAAGGCTCTTATGGTCAGTGTACACTGTACACTTGGTGCCATATAGGTAGTGTCTCCATATTTTGAGAGCAAAAACTACTGCTCCAAGTTCCAAATCGTGCGTCGTATAGTTCTTTTCATGAATTTTTAGTTGTCGTGAGGCATATGCGATAACTTTTGTGCGTTGCATTAATACACATCCTAAACCTTGGCGCGAAGCGTCACAATAGATCACGAAATCATCATTTCCTTCCGGTAATGACAAAATGGGTGCAGACGTTAACTTCTTCTTTAATAACTGGAATGAGGATTCCTGTTCCGTGGACCAATCATACTTCTTTCCCTTTTGAGTCAATGCAGTTAAGGGTTTGGCGATTCTAGAGAAATCTTGAATGAATCTTCGGTAGTAACCAGCAAGACCTAAGAATTGGCGAATTTGTGTTGGAGTCTTCGGGGTTTCCCATTTACTAATGGCTTCGATCTTGGCGGGGTCAACTTTAATTCCATGTTTACTGACAACATGGCCCAAAAATTGTACTTCTTGTAACCAGAAATCACACTTCAAAAATTTTGCGTACAATTCTTCTTTCTTGAGTATCTCTAGTACCAGTCTTAAGTGTTGCTCATGTTCTTCCTTGTTCTTCGAGTAAATCAATATGTCGTTGATAAAAACAATGACAAATTTGTCTAAATACGGTCTACAGATGCGATTCATTAGATCCATGAATACTGCTGGAGCATTAGTTAATCCAAAAGGCATGACTAGAAACTCATAGTGACCGTAACGGGTTCTGAACGCGGTTTTAGGAACATCTTCTTCCTTTACTCTCAGCTGATGATATCCGGAGCGTAGATCAATTTTAGAATAAACACTTGATCCTTGCAATTGATCAAACAAATCATCAATCCTCGGTAATGGGTACCGATTCTTGATCGTTAATTTGTTTAATTCTCTGTAATCTATGCACATTCTCATAGATCCATCCTTCTTCTTGACGAACAGAATAGGAGCACCCCAAGGTGAAAAACTGGGACGAATAAATCCACGATCCGATAATTCTTGCAACTGGTCTTGTAATTCTTGCATTTCTGAAGGTGCAAATCTATATGGGGATCGGGCTACAGGTGCGGCTCCTGGTATGAGATCAATCTTAAATTCTACACATCTGTGTGGAGGTAGCCCCGGTAATTCTTCTGGAAATACTCCAGGATATTATCTTACAACCGGCATGTCATCAATGCTTCTTTCTTCAGTATCGATCTTCTTTACGTGTGCCAGAATAGCATAACAACCTTTTCTTATAAGTTTCTGAGCCTTCATACAGCTGATAAGGTTCAGCTTCGAGTTGCTCTTCTCCCCATAAATCATTAATGACCTTTCATCCTTTCGAGGGATGCGAATCGCTTTCTCGGCGCAAACAACTTCCGCTCTTGTTTTGGACATCCAGTCCATGCCAATGATTACATCAAAACTTCCTAATTCTACGGGTATCAAATCGATTTTGAAGGTTTCACCAGCGAGATTTATTTCGCAACCATGGCAAATTTTATCGGCTTTTATCAGTTTACCATTAGCTAATTCAATAGTATATTTATCGTCTAGAGGCAATGATGCACATTTTAGTTTAGAACTAAAGTCTTTACACATATAACTTCTATCAGCACCCGTATCAAACATAATAGAAGCTAGTTGATTATTAACGGTAAACGTACCCGTGACAAGATTAGGATCCTCACGTGCTTCACTGGTACTAACATTAAACGCCCTTCCACGTGCGGGTTCTTTGTTCTTCTCCTTATCAGGGCATTGATTTATAAAGTGACCAGACTTCCCGCATCGAAAACATTTCTTGACATCGGTCGGTTTTGTCTTTACTTCAGAAACGGTGGCATAACAATCTTTCGCCACATGTCCTTTCTTGTTGCACTTATTACAAACCACTTGGCAATAGCCTGCATGATGTGTGTAACATCTTTTGCAGAACGGATGGGGTCCCTTATAGTTTGGACTTGCAGTTGCCCCATCCTGTTTACCTTTAAAGGTTTCTTGTTTCTTTAGGTGAGTACTTTTGCCCTTATAGTCTTCCCATTTCCTCTTTCCTTCAGTTGTCTTGACTTCGGTAATTGGTGCCTTAATCGAACTCTCTGTGATCTGGTCCATGAGTTGGTGTGCCATTGTCATAGCTTCCTGCATCGTATTCGGTTTGGACGACGTAACATTTCCTTTGATATTGATCGATAAACCGTCAATATACATTTCTATCTTTCGTTTCTCGTTTGGCACCAATTTGGGACACAACAAGGCTAGTTCCATGAAATGCTTTTCATAGTTATTGAGATTCGCGCCGATAACCTTCAGATTACGTAACTCAGATTCCATTTTTCTGATCTCATTTCGAGGACAGTACTCCTCGATTAGCATCTTTTCAGTTCTTCCCAAGAGATATCATATGCCGTATCTATTCCTTCTGCTTTAGCATAATTGTTCCACCAAGTAAGTGCACCATCTTGCAACGTGCATGAAGCATACTTTGAATTTTCTCCGTTTGCACAATTACTGATTTTGAAAACGGACTCCATCTTTTCAAACCATCGGGTTAGACCGACTGGTCCCTCGGTTCCACTAAACGTCTGTGGTTTGCATCCTTGAAAAGTTTTGTATGAGCATCCATTTCGTGAGTTTGTGTTTACGGCTGCTGCTTTGGCTGCTGCTTCGGCTGTTGCTTTTGCTGCCTTGGCTGCAGCAATTCTTTCATTCACACGTCATCCGACATTTGAGACATGTTTCTTCAATAAACACAACAAATATAATTTAATCATATAGAATATTATAGGTAAAATGAGTTGTCAATAGTTAATCGTAGCATATTAATAATATGAACCGATTATTATAAAAGCCTTTTCTTCTTATTAGCATTTTATAATTATTTCTAGGGTATTACCTACCCGTTAAGTTCATACATTATAGCTAGTACAAGGAATTAACTACTAAAATCCTAATAATATTCCTCTATGAAAAATTATAGCGAGTTATTACATTATTATGTAATAATAATAATAATAAGAAGTATTAATAATACAAATAATCATTTCATGCATTTATTATTAATAAACCAAAATAATACAATACCATACAATACCGATATTTTACATATGCATATTTTACCTAACAAGATAGAGTAGCACACATAAGCAATAAAATAGCGCATGGAAGATTTATGGTTGTGAGGTCGTTTATTCAGAACTATCAGAAACTTCTTCCCATTTGGTTCTCTCTGCCAATTGTTTGTGTGCACATGGTTCGACAGACATTCTGGCAGTGTATTTTATTTTTGGTTGGGGTTTTGAGGTACCCGTTGCCTCAGTGGATTTAATACAATAAGGGTGGTTACGGATCGAATGGTCCTGTTCCTTTTTAATAATTAAGGACTTTTTATTATTGTGGTTATTTTTATTATCTATAGCAAGTTGGAATTTCTCCTTAGTGATCTCTTTTATTTCATTAGCGAAATCCTCCTCCTTACTGATCTCGTCTGATGATGAACTGTCTAAGTCATGTGTAGGAGAATATGATGACGAACTGCGAGAATATGTACCGGTGGTCATGAACCGAAATCTGCCAGGCGTAATCGGCACAACCCGCCCGTCGACGGTATATCTGGACCAATGTCCATATTTGTTTAGAAATGGACGATCCTCGTTTACTCCAGGGATCATGGGTCCATGCCAACGATACTGTGGCTCCGGAAAATTAGAGTTGGGTGGAGCTGGAACCTCCTCTGGGTTTACCGGGAGTTGAGATTCCCCGGATAACACAATTTCTTCTTTAATAGGTATTGGAACGCCTTTTTCAGTTGTGGATAGAATAGATTCAGTGTCCGATTCCGAGTAAAATGATAGGATTAGAAGAAGTCATCTATCACATAATTGAAACAACAATTACGTTAGCATATAAATATATCACATATAATGTTTTTGACCAAATAATAAGCAAAAATTAATAAAAACAGATATGGTCATAGTCCAGACTCACTAATGCATCCTAACAATTACCAGTTAAACACACTAATGTAATTTCTGGTTCCCTATGACCTCAAGCTCGGATACCAACTGTAACGACCCGTCAAAATCGCTATTGACGTGGCACGTTAATCATTGATTCCACAGTGAGGTTTTGACCTCTATATGATACGTTTTGATAAAATATTGCATTCATTAAAATAAGTGACTTTCTAAACATAGAAAGTTATAAACATGTGGGCTAGTGCTTAGGTATAAGCAAAACCCCGAAATACATAAGTCTTTAATTTACAGGTTGACATCACAGTCCAATTATTTATTACACAACGCAGTTTTATTTTGAATGCAATAAACTTTGTACAAAGCATGAGAGACTCCATGCAGGCAACAAGCACATCACAGCGGAAGCATTCTAAGGACCTGAGAATAAAACATGCTAAAAAGTCAACACGAATGTTGGTGAGTTATAGGTTTAATTGCTCGAGTCATAAACATATATAAAGATAGACCACAAGATTTCATCAAAAGTTTATCAATAGATTCTACGTAACAGAGCACCCTGGTAACTAAACTTAACGCTATAGTGATAATTACCCCATTCGTTTTAATACACGCAAACCAACGTGTCTTAAACTCAAATAACATACGTCCGTTAAAAGGCTAGCGCTCTAGCTCGGACGGGGATGTCAAGCCCTATGGATCCATATACAATTATTCGCGCCCACCAGTCCATATCCTATGTACTGGCAGCTCCTAGTTACCAAAGCTAAGGGATTTTCGGTTTAACTCAGTGTAGAATTTAGTATGTACTTGTGTCTTATCGCGTTTAAAATAAATTGCATGTATTCTCAGCCCAAAAATATTTAAAGTATTTAAAAAGGGAGACTATAAACTCACTGTTCAATATTGAGACTCAATATTGTAGGCAAATTGCGTAGACGTAATGATGGTAGATGACTGTATGGTTGGCCTTGGATTCAAGAACAATACCCCGAACAATACCCAATACTTACTTAGCTTAAAGCGGTTTGAAACCCGAATTAAAAACACCCTTGTATATACCTTATTATTATTAAACTTAAATTTAAAATTATAATTATAATATAAATATAAATATTGATTAAAGAAAAAAATGTAAATATTACGTTGAGTAAACTGGCCTTTTATAGGCATGTTTCCTGATTTTGGCCCATGCGATCGTATGGGTTTTCAGTGCTTTTGCCATGCGATCGCATGGCCGCCTGAACCCCTTTTGTTTGCTAGTTTGTTGACATCAAATAGTGTTTACTGTAGCCCATGCGATCGCATGGGTTTTCAGTGTTTTTGCCATGCGATCGCATGGCCGTCTTTTCCGTTTTTGTTTGCTAGTTCGTCGACATCAAATAGTGTACTGTAGCAAATAGTGTACTGTAGCAAATAGTGTTTTACTGTATCAAATAGTGTTTTACTGCAGCAAAATACGGTTTCACTGCAGCAAATAGTGTTTTACTGTACCAAATAGTATTTTACTGTAGCAAAGTAATTTTTACTGTAGCAAATAGGGTTTTACTGTCGGAAAGTCGTTTTTACTTGTACATATATATATATATATATATACATATATATAATTGTTCATGAATCGTCGAGAGTAGTCAAAGGTAATTGTATATATGAAACAGTTCTAAAATTTTGAGACTCAATCTAACAGACTTTGTTTAACGTGTTAAAATAATAAATCGTATAGAGAATTGGTTTAAATAAGTCAAAAATTTTCGGGTCATCACAGATCTCATTTAATGTTATTAACCCATTGTTTATTATATCTAATGAAATGTTAAATTATTACATTATCATGATATTATGATGTATGAATATATCTTAATATGATATATATACATTAAAATGTCGTTACAACGATAATAATACATATATGCCTCGATTCAAAATTCTTAAGTTAGTAGTCTTGTTTTACATATGTAGTTCATTGTTAACATACTTAATGATATATATAATTATGATTTTATCATGTTAAATATAGTGTAACAATATCTTAATATGATACATATGTATTTAGTAAGACGTTGTAATAACGATAATCGTTATATATATATATATCGTTTCGAGTTTCTTAACTTAGTAGTCTCATTTTTATGTATATAACTCATTGTTAATATACATATGGAGATACTTACTTATCATAATATCATCTTAACTATATGTATATCCATATATATATATTGTCATGTCATTTTTACAAGTTTTAACGTTCGTGAATCGCCGGTCAACTTGGGTGGTCAATTGTCTACATGAAACTCATTTCAAATAATCAAGTCTTAATAAGTTTGATTACTTAACATGTTGGAAACATTTAATCATTAAAATATAGTTTTCAATTAATATATAATCATGGAAAAGTTCGGGTCACTACAGTACCTACCCGTTAAATAAATTTTGTCCCGAAATTTTAAGCTGTTGAAGGTGTTGACGCATCTTCTAGAAATAGGTGAGGGTATTTCAGCTTCATCTAATCTTCATGCTCCCAGGTGAATTCGGGTCCTCTACGAGGATTCCATCGAACCTTAACAATTGGTATCTTGTTTTGCTTAAGTCTTTTAAGCTCACGATCCATTATTTCGACGGGTTCTTCAATGAATTGTAGTTTTTCGTAAATTGTAATCTCGTCTAATGGAATGGTGAGATCTTCTTTAGCAAAATATTTCTTCAAATTCGAGACATGAAAAGTATTATGTACCCCGTCGAGTTATTACGGTAAGTCAAGTCGGTAAGCTACTGGTCCGACACGATCTATAATCTTGAATGGTCCAATTACCTTGGATTTAGTTTCCCCTGTTTACCAAATTGAACAACGCCTTTCCAAGGTGAAACCTTAAGCATGACCATCTCTCCAACTTCAAATTCTATGTCTTTTCTTTTAATGTCCGCGTAACTCTTTTGTCGACTTTGGACGGTTTTCAACCGTTGTTGAATTTGGATGATCTTCTCGGTAGTTTCTTGAATTATCTCCGGACCCGTAATCTGTCTATCCCCCACTTCACTCCAACAAATCGGAGACCTGCACTTTCTACCATAAAGTGCTTCAAAGGCGCCATCTCAATGCTTGAATGGTAGCTGTTATTGTAGAAAAATTCTGCTAATGGTAGGTGTCGATCCCAACTGTTTCTAAAATCAATAACACATGCTCGTAGTATGTTTTCAAGCGTTTGTATCGTCCTTTCGCTCTGCCCATCAGTTTGTGGATGATAGGCAGTACTCATATCTAGACGAGTTCCTAATGCTTGCTGTAATGTCTGCCAGAATCTTGAAATAAATCTGCCATCCATATCAGAGATAATAGAGATTGGTATTCCATGTCTGGAGACGACTTCCTTCAAATACAGTCGTGCTAACTTCTCCATCTTGTCATCTTCTCTCATTGGCAGAAAGTGTGCTAACTTGGTGAGACGATCGACTATTACCCAAATAGTATCATAACCACTTGCAGTCCTTGGCAATTTAGTAATGAAATCCATGGTAATGTTTTCCCATTTCCATTCCGGGATTTCGGGTTGTTGAAGTAGACCTGATGGTTTCTGATGTTCAGCTTTGACCTTAGAACACGTCAAACATTCTCCTACGTATCTAGCAATATCAGCTTTCATACTCGGCCACCAAAAGTGTTTCTTGAGATCTTTGTACATCTTCCCCGCTCCGGGATGTATTGAATATCTGGTTTTATGTGCTTCCTTAAGTACCTTTTCTCTCACATCTCCAAACTTTGGTACCCAAATTTTTTCAGCCCTATACCGGGTTCCGTCTTCCCGAATATTAAGATGTTTCTCCGATCCTTTGGTATTTCATTCTTCAACTTTCCTTCTTTTACAACTCCCTGATGTGCCTCATTTATTTGAGTAGTAAGGTTAGTACAAATAATTATATTCATAGCTTTTACCCGCATAGGTTCTCTGTCCTTTCTACTCAAAGCGTCGGCTACCACATTTGCCTTCCCCAGGTGGTAACGAATCTTGAAATCGTAATCATTCAATAACTTAATCCACCTACGCTGTCTCATGTTCAGTTGTTTCTGATTAAATATATGTTGGAGACTTTTGTGGTCGGTATATATGATACTTTTGACCCCATATGAGTAGTGCCTCTAAGTCTTTAATGCAAAAACAACAGCGCCCAATTCCAAATCGTGAGTCGTATAATTTTGCTCGTGAATCTTCAATTGTCTGGATGCATAAGCAATTACCTTCGTTCGTTGCATTAATACACAACTTAGACCTTGGTTTGAGGCATCACAATATATCACAAATTCATCATTCCCTTTAGGCAATGACAATATAGGTGCCATAGTTAACTTTTTCTTCAACAATTGAAACGCTTTCTCCTTCTCATCCTTCCATTCAAATTTCTTCCCTTTATGCGTTAATGCAGTCAAGGGTTTTGCTATTTTGGAAAAATCTTGGATGAACCTTCTGTAGTAACCAGCCAGTCCTAAAAATTGGCGTATATGCTTCGGAGTTTTCGGGGTTTTCTACTTTTCAACGATTTCAATCTTTGCCAGATCCACTTGAATACCTTCTTTGTTCACTATGTGACCGAGGAATTAAACTTCTTCCAACCAAAATGCACACTTTGAAAACTTAGCGTACAGTTTTTCTTTCCTCAACAACTCTAGCACTTTTCTCAAATGTTCTTCGTGCTCTTGATCATTCTTTGAGTAAATAAGTATGTCATCGATAAAAACAATGATAAACTTGTCAAGGTATGGTCCACCCACTCGGTTCATGAGGTCCATGAATATAGCTGGTGCATTAGTTAACCTAAACGGCATAACCATAAACTCGTAATGACCATAACGCGTCTTGAAAGTAGTCTTCAAAATATCATCCTCCTTCACCTGCATTTGATGATACCCAGAACGTAAATCAATCTTCGAATAAACTGACGATCCTTGTAGTTGATCAAATAAGTCGTCGATTCTTGGTAGTGGATAACGATTCTTGATGGGAAGTTTGTTCAACTCTCGGTAGTCGATACACAACCTGAATGTACCATCCTTCTTTTTGACAAACAAAATAGGAGCTCCCCATGGTGATGTACTTGGTCGTATAAAACCACGCTCTAAAAGTTCTTGTAGTTGGCTTTGAAGTTATTTCATTTCACTGGGTGCGAGTCTGTATGGAGCACGAGCTATTGGTGCAGCTCCTAGTACGAGATCTATTTGAAATTCAACAGATCGATGTGGAGGTATTCCCGGTAATTCTTTCAGAAATACATCGGGAAATTCTTTTGCGACGGGAACATCATTGATTTTCTTTTCTTCGGGTTTGACTTCTTCGATGTGTGCTAGAACGGCATAGCAACCTTTTATTATTAGTTTTTGCGCCTTCAAATTACTAATAAGATTTAGCTTCGCGTTGCTCTTTTCTCCGTACACCATTATAGGCTTTCCTTTTTCTCGTACAATGCGAATTGCATTTTTGTAACATACGATTTCTGCTCTCTCCTTTTTCAACCAGTCCACGCCGATTATCACATCAAAACTCCCTAACTCTACTGGTATCAAATCGATCTTAAACGTTTCGCTAACCAGTTTAATTTCTCAATTCTGACATATTTTATCTGCCGAAATTAATTTACCGTTTGCTAATTCGAGTAAAAATTTATTATTCATAGGCGTCAATGGACCACTTAATTTAGCACAAAAATCTCTACTTATATAACTTCTATCCGCACCCGAATCAAATAAAACATAAGTAGGTTTTTCATCGATAAGAAACGTACCCGTAACAAGCTCCGGGTCTTCTTGCGCTTCTTCCGCATTAATGTTAAAAACTCTCCCACGGCTTTGCCCATTATTATTTCTCTGGTTTGGACACGCAGTTTTGTAGTGGCCCTTCTTCCCGCATCCATAACAAATAATGTGGGCATTACTTGTTCCTTTACCCGATGGTCCATAAATTTCACACTTCGTTGTATCATGACCCTTTCTATTACATTTAGTACATGTTGCTGGACAAAAAGTAGTTGGATGGTACTCTTCACACCTTAGACACGGAATTTTCTAATTTTGATTACCAGTGTTGTTATTGAGATTGTTGTTGGGATTTTTGTTGTTGCGGTTGGTATTGTTGTTGGGATGATTGTTTTAGTTGTTGTTGTTGGAATGGTTTTTGTTGCGTTTGTTGTTGTGAAAAATGGTGCAATTGTGGTTGTGATTGTGGTGTTGATTGTTGAAATTGTAACTCTTGTCACTCGGTTCTTCCCACTTTCTCTTGACTTGTTTCATTTTGGCCTCCTCGGCCGCCTGCTCTTTAATCCTTCCCTCGATCTGGTTTATAAGTTTTTGAGCCATTCTGCTTGCCTTTTGCATTGAAGTGGGCGCTCTTGCACTCACATCCTCCTGAATTCTCTCTGGTAACCCCTTTACAAATGCATCGATCTGCTCTTCTTCATCTTCGAACACTCTTGGGCACAATAAACACAACTCGGTGAATCGTCGTTCGTATGTGGTGATATCGAATCCCTCCGTTCGTAATTCTCTAAGCTCTGTCTTGAGCTTATTGACTTCATTTCTGGGACGGTACTGCTCGTTCATCATGTGTTTGAATGCTGACCACGGTAGTGCGTAAGCAGCATCTTGTCCCACTTGTTCGAGATAGGTATTCCACCATGTTAACGCAGTACCTGTGAAGGTATGCGTGAAGTACTTTACCTTATCTTCCTAAGAACATTTGCTTATAGCAAACACAGATTCGACCTTTTCGGTCCATCGTTTCAGTTCGACTAGTCCTTCAGTTCCATCGAATTCCAGAGGTTCACAAGCACTGAAAGCCTTGTAGGAGCATCCTACATGGTTTCCTGTGGAGTTAACTCCACTTCTAGATCCTGAGTTATTGTTGTTTTGCATTGCAGCCTGTACTGCGGCTATATTTGCTGCAAGGAAAGCACGGAAGTCTTCCTCACTCATGTTCAAGTTCTGACGAGTAGTCGGTGCCATTTCCTTCAAAAATAGCCAAAAGAATTAAGTTAATCATATAGAATATTAAGAGTAGTCAATAGTATTCCATAGCATAATATGAACTCATTTATAAAAGCTTTTTCTTCATATTAGCATTTTATAAGTTTTAATTCGGGTAATACCTACCCATTAAGTTCATACTTAGTAGCTAACATACAATTCAACTACTACAATTCTATGTGAAAAACTGATTATAATAATATTTCATATTCAAACTTTTATACAATATTTTGCAAACTTTCAATACCGTTATTTTACATATAGCATGAAATATAGCACATAAAAACTCTGATACAAAACAGTTGCGAAGACAATTCTAGTTAATACGCAAGTCGTTCAACAAAGGCAATAAAGACACGTAATTCATACGTCCAGAAACAAGTCATGCATTCTGGTTTTAATAAGAATACTTCCCATCCTTGGTCTTGTGGAACATAACCGTTGTGACCGTTGACAAGACAGCATGTTGTAATGTCGTCAAAGGGACGATGGTTTCGTAATGTCCAACAGCCCCGTAATAATCTAAAAACCTTGTTTCTCGCTCCAACTACTGAATCCGTCACTTGTGGAAAGGTTTTATTTAAAAGTTGTAATCCGATGTTCTTTTTCTCACTTTGGTGAGAAGCGAACATCACTAACCCGTAAGCATAACATGCTTCCTTATGTTGCATGTTAGAAGCTCTTTCTAACTCACGAAATCCTATATTGGGATATGTTGAGTCAAAATAGGTTCTTAACCCGTAGCGTAAAATTGCATTTGAGTTCCCCGCACTTAATGCTTTAAAGAAAACACTGCGTAACTTACGGTCTCCCCAATGTGATATACCCCACTTATCAAAGGAAAGCCTTTTATAAACTAAGGCATTTCTGGAAAGTCTTTCAAATGTTTGACAAGTTAATTTCGCCATAACTAATTGTGCTGATGAATTCTGACCGACTCTAGACAATATTTCATCAATCATATCCTCTGGTAGGTCTTCTAAAATATTCGGTTGTCTACCCTTAACGTCCATTTTGTGTTTTTATACTGTAAAATAGACAAGGATTAGATTCGTAAAAGATAATTAACAAACAATACAAGCAATTTTTACATAGAACATAAAAGTACAAGCACAGTACAATACATATAATACACAACATGATTACAACCCTCTAATCTGAATCACTGGTTTCTTCTTCTTCGGACTTGGTTCGTTTTCCTAATTTTCTAGGGATATATGGTGTTCCTCTAATACGAGCCGTCGTTTTCTATAATGGTTTAGAAAAACCTGATAGTTTAGAGGTTCCCGGGTTATTGTTACAATTTTGGAAATACGGATGTTGCCGATACATATAAAGTTCATCGGAGTTGGAATCAGTTTTCTCTATTCTTATACCTTTTCCCTTATTATTTTCTTTTGCTTTATTAAATTGGGTCGAGGTAATTTTTATAACATCATCGGAATCCTCATCGGGATCCGATTCATCGGAAAATTGGTAATCTTCCCAATATTTTGCTTCCTCGGCGGAAACACCATTGACCATTTTTAACTTTGGTCCGTTGGTTGAGGATTTTCTTTTATTTAATCGATTTACTGTAGGTATCAATATTTCTTCCTCCAGAACTTCTTCTTCCGGTTCTGCTTCTTCCGGTTCCTCCTCTTCCGGTTCCTCTTCTTCCGGTTCCTCTTCTTCCGATTCCTCTTCGAGAATTTGTGAATCATCCCAAAATATATTCGACTCTTCATTATTATTAGGTGAGTCGATGGGATTTGAACTAGAGGTAGACATCTATCACACAATATCAAACACGTTAAGAAATTACTATATCACATAATATTTACATGTTAATAATATATAGTTTCCAACAAAAAATGTTAAGCAATCGTTTTTGAAGAAAAACACGGTCGAAGTCCAGACTCACTAATACATCCTAACAAACTCGGTAAGACACACTAATGCAAAAATTCTGGTTCTCTAAGACCAACGCTCTGATACCAACTGAAATGTCCCGTTCATATTGATTATAAACGTTCCATATTAATTGATTTCGTTGCGAGGTTTTGACCTCTATATGAGACGTTTTTCAAAGACTGCATTCGATTTTAAAACAAACCATAACCTTTAAAATATTACGACGATTATCAAATAATGATAATCTAAAATATCATTACATAATGGTTTACAATAATATTACACATCAACATAAGTCTTCGAATGCAATTTTTAAACAATATTATACAAGCATGGACTCCAAATCTTGTCCTTAATTTAGTATGCAACAGCGGAAGCTCTTAATAATTACCTGAGAATAAACATGCTTAAAACGTCAACAAAATTATTGGTGAGTTATAGGTTTAACCTACATATTATCAAATCATAATAATAGACCATAAGATTTTATTTTTATAACACATCTTATATCAGGCATTTCGCAAACTGCATAGAGATAAAAATCATTCATATGTTAAACACCTGGTAACCGACCTTAACAAGATGCATATAGAATATCCCCATCATTCCGGGACTCTCATCGGATATGATAAATCGAAGTACTAAAGCATCCGTAACTCGAATGAGGCTTGTTGGGCCAAATAGATATATCTTTAGGATTCGCGTCAATTAGGGGCCATTTCCCTAATTCTTAGGCTACCAAGCTAAAAAGGTGCATATTCGGTTCGATAATCCAACATACAAAGTATTTTCGATTACTTGTGTCTATTTTGTAAAACATTTATAAAATCGCATGTATTCTCATCCCAAAAAAAATAATAGATTTTAAAAGTGGGACTATAACTCACTTTCACAGATTTTTACTTCGTCGGGAAGTAAAACTTGGCCACTGGTCGATTCACGAACCTATAACAAATATGTACATATATATCAAAGTATGTTCAAAATATATTTACAATATTTTTAATACGTTTTAATGTTTTAAGTTTATTAAGTCAGATGTCCCCGTTAGTAACCTATAACTAGTTGTCCACAGTTAGATGTACAGAAATAAATCAATATATTATCTTGAATCAATCCACGACCCAGTGTATACACGTCTCAGGCTAGATCACAACTCAAAGTATATATATTTTTGGAATCAACCTCAACCCTGTATAGCTAACTCAATCATTACTGCATATAGAGTGTCTATGGTTGTTCCAAATAATATATATACATGGGTCGATATGATATGTCAAAATATTTGTATACGTGTCTATGGTATCCCAAGATTACATAATATATTAGAATACATGTATGATACAATATAAGTTAGCTAGAATATGATTAATATAGATTTGTTACCAATTTTCACGTAGCTACATCAAACAAAATTATCCAATCTTGTTTTACCCA
The DNA here is from genome assembly GCF_046630445.1 of Rutidosis leptorrhynchoides. Classification (NCBI taxonomy): domain Eukaryota; kingdom Viridiplantae; phylum Streptophyta; class Magnoliopsida; order Asterales; family Asteraceae; genus Rutidosis; species Rutidosis leptorrhynchoides. Next base: position 34,626,812 of record NC_092340.1, read on the forward strand.
TAACTTCTTCGTTTTAAATTCGTTTTGAGTGATTCAAGTTGCTATGGTTTCATATTGAACTTAAGTTTATGAATCAAAATAGAAAAAGTATAAGTTTATAGTCTAAAATACAGATTACAAGTCGTTTTTGTAAAGGTAGTCATTTCAGTCGAAAGAACGACGTCTTGATGACCATTTTGAAAAACATACTTTCACTTTGAGTTTAACCATGATTTTTTGATATAGTTTCATGTTCATAAGAAAAATCATTTTTCCAGAAGAACAACTTTTAAATCAAAGTTTATCATAGTTTTTAATTAACTAACCCAAAACAGCCCGCAGTGTTACTACGACGGCGTATATCCGGTTTTACGGTGTTTTTCGAGTTTTCAAGTTTTAAATCATTAAGTTAGCATATCATATAGATATAGAACATGTGTTTAGTTGATTTTAAAAGTCAAGTTAGAAGGATTAACTTTTGTTTACGAACAAGTTTAGAATTAACTAAACTATGTTCTAGTGATTACAAGCTTAAACCTTCGAATAAGGTAGTTTTATATATATGAATCGAATGATGTTATGAACATCATTACTACCTCAGGTTTTGTGGATAAACCTACTGGAAATGAGAAAAATAGATCTAGCTTCAAAGGATCCTTTGATGGCTTGAAAGTTCTTGAAGTAGAATCATGACACGAAAACAAGTTCAAGTAAGATTATTACTCAAATTAAGATAGTTATAGTTATAGAAATTGAATCAAAGCTTGAAAAAGAATATTACCTTGATTTAGAAAGATAACCTACTATAAATAACAAAGGTTTCTTGATCTTAGATGATTGCTTGGAATGGATTAGGAAACTTGGAAGTAAACTTGTAAACTTGAAAGTGTTATTGATGTGTTCTTGAGTAATTGTTTTTATGATGATTATAGGTAATAACCAAAGCTTGTATTTGATAATTTTTGCTGGAAAAATAGTAACTTAGACGTTCATGGAAGAGTGTGTGTGTTTTGAGAGAGAATTGGGAAGAAAATTGGAAGTGAAATGGAGTAGGTGGTGAGTGGTGAAGGTGAGTGGGGTTAAAAGGAGTTCTTGTTTTTGTTTCCTTGCTCATAAGTCATGCTAGTTGTCTAATTGTTGCTTCCACATGTTTGTTGACTATCTAGGGCTGCTAAGAGCTAAATTATTATGTGTATATACCAATAGTATATACGTCTAGGAGCTGGGTATTGTACGAGTACGAATACGGTTGCATACGAGTAGAATTGTTGATGAAAATAAATGAGAATGCAATTGTAAGCATTATTGTTAAGTAGAAATACTTTCATATGTGTCTTGAAGTCTTTCAAAAGTGTACTAATACATCTAAATACACTACATGTATATACATTTTAACTGAGTCGTTAAGTCATCGTTAGTCGTTACTTGTAAGTGTTGTTTTGAAACCTTTAAGCTAACGATCTCATTTAATGTTGTTAACCCATTGTTTATTATATCTAATGAGATGTTAAATTATTACATTATCATGATATTATGATGTATGAATATATCTTAATATGATATATATACATTAAAATGTCGTTACAACGATAATCGTTACATATATGCCTCGATTCAAAATTCTTAAGTTAGTAGTCTTGTTTTACATATGTAGTTCATTATTAACATACTTAATGATATATATAATGATCATTTTATCATGTTAAATATAGTGTAACAATATCTTAATATGATACATATGTATTTAGTAAGACGTTGTAATAACAATAATCGTTATATATATCGTTTCGAGTTTCTTAACTTAGTAGTCTCATTTTTATGTATATAACTCATTATTAATATACATATGGAGATACTTACTTATCATAATCTCATGTTAACTATATGTATATCCATATATATATATATATTTTCATGTCGTTTTTACAAGTTTTAACGTTCGTGAATCGTCGGTCAACTTGGGTGGTCAATTGTCTACATGAAACTCATTTCAAATAATCAAGTCTTAATAAGTTTGATTGGTTAACATATTGGAAACATTTAATCATGCAAATATAGTTTTCAATTATATAATCATGGAAAAGTTCGGGTCACTACAGTACCTACCCGTTAAATAAATTTCGTCCCGAAATTTTAAGCTGTTGAAGGTGTTGACGCATCTTCTGGAAATAGGTGAGGGTATTTCAGTTTCATCTGATCTTCACGCTCCCAGATGAATTCGGGTCCTCTACGAGCATGCCATCGAACCTTAACAATGGGTATCTTGTTTTGCTTAAGTCTTTTAAGCTCACGATCCATTATTTCGACGGGTTCTTCAATGAATTGTAGTTTTTCGTAAATTGTAATCTCGTCTAATGGAATGGTGAGATCTTCTTTAGCAAAACATTTCTTCAAATTCGAGACATGAAAAGTATTATGTACCCCGTCGAGTTGTTGCGGTAAGTCAAGTCGGTAAGCTACTGGTCCGACACGATCTATAATCTTGAATGGTCCAATGTACCTTGGATTTAGTTTCCCCTATTTACCAAATCGAACAACGCCTTTTCAAGGTGAAACCTTAAGCATGACCATCTCTCCAACTTCAAATTCTATGTCTTTTTTTTTAATGTCCGCGTAACTCTTTTGTCGACTTTGGGCGGTTTTCAACCGTTGTTGAATTTGGATGATTTTCTCGGTAGTTTCTTGAGTTATCTCCGGACCCGTAATCTGTCTATCCCCCACTTCACTCCAACAAATTAGAGACCTGCACTTTCTACCATAAAGTGCTTCAAACGGCGCCATCTCAATGCTTGAATGGTAGCTGCTGTTGTAGGAAAATTCTGCTAACAGTAGGTGTCGATCCCAACTGTTTCCGAAATCAATAACACATGCTCGAGCGCGTTTTGACAATTCTTAGGTTCTACAGAATACTTGAGGACAAGTTTTCTTTACCTAATATTGAATGATTACATCCTCCCGATGTTTAATCATCAATGACACGTAATATACTATATCTATATGTATATATATATATATATATATATATATATATATATATATATATATATATATATATATATATATTCATATTCAATCATTCACATAGTATACACAAAATGCATCAATCTAGTATTTAGCATATAAACACACAATCCTAAGGGAAGTAAGCTTCCTACACTAATCTTTTAAAATCACTTTTCAAAAACAATTTTGCATTTGTAAGAAAAACCTTTCATTAATACAAAGTCTTTTTGAGAAGATTATTCTCATTAGCATTTTGATCATTGATTTTGATTGATTTTTAAGATTACCCAATCCTTGACTTATCCCTACCATGGAATTGTTAGCTTGGTCCATTTTTCCCATATTTTCAATTTTCCTAATAATAGACAATTTTGATTACAAGATTTGTGTTTGCTAGAGTCGTGACATACATTCATTTCATGTTTACCTCTTGATGAATCACAAATAGTTATCCTTTCAATTTTTCTTTTTAAGGTGTTATTTTCATCAATTAAAACTTTGTTAAGTTGTTTAACTTTGTGTAATTCTTTCTCCAAAAGTTTTACTTTGTCACGACTACTATCATACACAAATTTAATAGTCTTGTAATCATCTAACAATTTTTCATAATTAGAAGGATAGAATACATGTACTGTGATGATCCCTCCAAATCCATTTGGACGAATACATCATTCATTGATTTCATAGTGAGGTTTTGACCTCTATATAATACGTTTTAGAAACATTGCATTCTTTTGAAAAGGCACACCATAAATGAATATCAAATTCCAAGGTTTTTGACGTTTGATGATTTTTACATATAGACAATCACCATTATTAATAGTTTACAATACTACATCCGTTGATAATACAGTCAAAATAAGATACATGGTGATGATTTTGTGAATGCAACGTTTTCTCGAATAAAGCATGTATGACTCCATACACATAGCTTGTATCACATATAAGCAAACAGCGGAAGACTTCTAGGAACCTGAGAATAAACATGCTTTCAAGTGTCAACACAAAGGTTGGTGAGTTCACAGTTTTAATGTTGTGCATAAACCATATGTAAAGGTGGATCATAAGATTTCAGTTGTTTCATCCAGAAACGTTTATCAAAATATTCTACAAGATTGAGCACCCTGGTAACTAAGCTTTAATGTCTATATAATAAGTACCCCTGTTTTAACATACATGCAACCAACATGTACAATACACGCAAACCAATGTGTACTAACCTAAAATAGCATACGTCTATTTTATAGTTCAGGCTAGGGTCTCTATACCTGGAACAGACGGGGATGTCAAGCCCTATGGATCCATATACAACTACTCGCGCCCAACAGTTCTTATAACTAGCTGTTACTAGTTACCAAAGCTAAGGGATTTTCGGTTCAAACTCAGTGTAGAATTTAGTATGTACTTGTATCCATTGCGTTTAAAATAAAGTGCATGTATTCTCGGCCCAATAATATAGATTGCAAAAGCAATTAAAAAGGGAGCATATGAAACTCACCTTAGTAGTACATAAGATCATTCACCGAAATGTGACCGAAACTCGAAATGCAAAATAATCGTAGATCTCAACCTAGAGAACATATGTTGTTCAATACATGTCTAACAAGCTAGGTCAGGTCATAGTGTATCACAATCATAATGTTCGAGATTATCATGCAAAAGTTAACAAAAGTCATCTCAAAAGTCAACCTGACCCAATATGATCTTTAAATCTATACATGTTTATTAACATAGTATAAGTCTTGATAATTGAACGAATTTATAGTTTATCGAACTCAAAATACTATTTATTTCAGGAGCTATATTATATTTGAATTATCATGGCAATCGAACATGATTTTCATATAGTTTTCCAATACTTGAAAAATCGGATTATAGTGTTTATAAAGCTTTAAAATATGATAAGACAGTCAACTTTGATAATTGTTCAACAAGACGAGACGTGCCGTATATAGAAATTCATTTACTCGATTAGTAATATTTGAAAATCTACTTTATCAATCTTATAAACAAGTTGTTTAAATATCAATTGCAGATTCAAAAGAAATTTCAATTAATGTTAATTATAATTCAGTTGACCATAACTTTTAATCCGTTCCTCGAAAACACACGATTTCTAAATGAAAAGTTATTAATTTTTCGACAGCTTTCCAACGACATGCATATCATATACCTTTTATCAATAACATATGTATCAAATTCATGATTCATCATAAACAATCTATGATAAAATTAAAGCATACTAGCATGCATAAACATATATACTCGAGCACTAGACATGGATACACTATTAATATATAAAAGATAAGATACGAATGCTCACGTATTAATATTGTGATTCAATATTGCATAAAAGTACGTAGACACAACAGAGATGATAAACACTAGGTTTGACTTGCAAACAATACCCACGAACATTACCCATAACCTCCATAGCTATAACCCATAATTTCCTTAGTTATATCCCGTTCGAAAACTCATTTTGAAAGTGACATGCTCGTGACCTCGTCGTAGTATTTTATGTATAATACTAATTAATAATATTACTACTAATAATATTAAGATTAATAATAATATTAATCTTAATAATAATAATAATATAAATAATAAATATAATATATACGGAGGAATATAGATAGAGAGGAGTGAATTGTGAATGCACAAACAAGGAATTCGATCAAATTTATAGTACTTGGCCAGTCCAGGACTGCCATGCGATCGCATGGCTTCCTAGCCCATTTCCCATGCGATCGCATGGGGTGGGTTTCCAGCTCACATTGTTTTGTTTTGTAGTTTGTCGACATAATTTTTAATTATATATATAATATATAATATTTATAATAATTATATATATATTATATTATATTCTCGTGCAATGTTGACTTATAATATTCGTTCTGATGACTTGTACGTTTACGCTCGACTTATGTCCCGGTTCCGGTTTCTCGAACGTTACTTTGTACGCTTTAAAATCTTGCACTTTACGTTTCACGACTCGTATCTTTGTCAAAATATAGACTTATATTACCAATAAACTATATCACTCGAAATATAACTTATACATTTGAGTTTTTTGGTTATTTACTTCTATAAATCGTCGTCTTGTTATTTACTAATATAATAGTATTATCAAACGTTTTATAACCAAGTTAATATATATTCAATATTCATAAACACGTTTTAAATACACGTTGCAAGTTATTCATACAATTAATATTCAAACAATAATCAAAAGGAAAAGATTTTCTAAATCGAAGTGGACCTCACAACAGAGACTCGTAGCAATCATAATAGCTATGTGATTGTTAGATGCTATCAAAATATCTTCTACTTTGATCGTTTGATAATATTATAAAACATATATTGAGACAAATACATTTAATGTAAAGTATTATACACTTAATACTTTGTTAACGTTTTCAAGTTATAATATATATATATATATATATATATATATATATATATATATATATATATATATATATATATACATACATATCTTATGTTTACAATCGTTCGTAACTCGTCAAAATTTGGTCGAGCTTAAATGAATACATGAACACAGTTCAAAATGTTTGAGATTTAACTTATCAGACTTTGCTTGTCATGTCAGAAACATTAAATCATTTAAGGATTAAGTTTAAATTTGGTCGAAAATTTCCGGGTCATCACAGTACCTACCCGTTAAAGAAAATTCGTCCCAAACTTTGATTGAAATGGTCATGGCTGACAATAAGTATGTTTTCATGACGCATACGAGCTGAAAATTAGAGTTTTATCATCATTGAGTAATATAGATAAAATAATTCGATTTTGTGAAGAGTACGAGTGAAGTTATCATAAAAGAGTGAAATGAATAAACATATCTTTTGACGTAGATAGGATTGATTTTCGGAGTTCAAAGGATTTAGAGAAAATCTTCGTAATAAGATTTGATTCTTCAGTAATCAAGGAAATTAGGATCTTCTTTGATTAAATGCGATAACCTGTCATGATTGCTCTGTCAGGTTTTTCGCTATAAATCCACTCCATTCGTTTCTTTATTTCCACAGCTCACCTTCTATTCTTCCTCCCTCAACTCATACTTTAAATTATTCGTCAATATGCTTCATCCAGTTCTGATTCTTGATATACTCCTAACTTTCATATCTATCATTCTTCTTTTTCATCTGCCACCGGAGGAATCTATTCACTTTTACTATACTCTTGGCTTTATAGTGTTTTTAGTTCTCCTTTGTCTTTACGTTGCAATACTTATTGAAATACACGGTTTGTAATTTATGTGTTGTTGTCAGGCTTTATATCTTTCCTTATTTTTCAGAGTCCTTGCTTCTGTCTTTCTATCATCATCGACATCCACAGTTAATGCTCTCTCCTTTTTGCTGCGATTTATACCCCCATTTCTATTTCGGAGCTTCATGCTCTGTTTTCTCTTCTATCCATTAAGCACCGTATGTAATGGTTCAGAATTCGCAGATATGAATTTCGGAATGAACATATTAATGTTCTAAGAAGGAAATTGTAATAGCACGATCTTGATTTATCAAATTACCATAATATCCGGAAAAGACCGAATCATCAAGAAAATATTTTCTTGATATTTTTAGAGGTTAAATAGAATACAAGAGTCGTGTAACATGGCACATGATGACGTTATGATCTGTGAATCATTACGTTCCATTTAGAAACTCAACAAGACTTACTATAATATAATCACGTTGATCAAGTGTCATTATATTATACTAACTCATGCTTCAGTTCCCAACACTACTTCAAAAACATTCATATTTTAAATTCAAATTTTCAGAATTTAGAAACTAAAACAGTTTCTTTTATGATGTAATGCAGATAGCACACTGAGATAAACTAATTTAGATAAGAATAGTTATGAAAATATTTTCAGAAATATCGAGGATATTTATAATGAAAGATACGATGATATATTAAAATTTATAATATCTAAAGATGATAGAGAAGATTTGTCTGTAAAGGTTTAGAGTCAGGAGCAAGATATTCGTTAATGAATTTAGCAGATACTGAATCATTTGGATTCTTTGAAGGCAGGTTTAGTCTTTGTAATTTGTCCACAGCCTCCTACATGGTTTGCTCAATCCGTTCTCCAGTTTTAAACCTTCTCTTTTTCTGAGCTTTGCCAACACACTATTCTTTATCATCGAACTTTTGGCTGTTAAAATCGTTTACCATTTTTGCTGCTTCATCAGCATTTTCAAAACTTCGAGAACTAATTCGCGATTTAGGGTGTTTTTCAGAAACTTCACATTCGAAGTATGTAAGTCTTGGAGATAGACGTTATATGTACATATATAACTGTTGGCGTAGAATTGCTGGGAAATTCGAGAATAATGATTGAAGCTTTTTGGTATGACAATTACTGTTACAAGATGTAGATGAGTACATGATAGGGTTTCAATGAATATAATGATTTTTCGAAAAGTTAAAGATCAATGATGTTGCTGGTAAGTTTGTTGCTAATATGGTGGAATATAAACGGTTCCCTGGTAACTATGACGAAGGGCAAACTTATATATCAAGGTTATAATGAGGCTTATTCGAATGAAAAATCGAAGTTGATTTGCTGGAGGTGTGACAAAACTGGCTACTTTGAAAAGGAATTACAAAGTTATTTTCGGTAATAATAATGTCAAAGGATCTAGCACAGTTTTGAATTCAAAGTATGGTTTTGTAAGATGTGAAAATTTAATAGTGATATCTTCTGTTAAATCTTGACTCGGATTCTGATCTGTCAAAAATCAGAATGTATAATCGAATTTGTATGAAAATGATTGTTATGATTCTTATGGAAGAATGTATATCGCTGTGAATGTAGTGAGTATAGTTAATGATTCTTGAATCAAAATTGAAGAATGTACAGTGTATCATATTAATTGTGAACTTATATATTTCCCGGGTATTACCTACCCGTTAAAAATTTCACAAGTAATATTTTGTACAGAAGAAGTTTACTACAGTCTTTATGAAAATATATATGTATATTTTCTTCAGATGTAATACAGATTTAATGAGTTAATATCATATTAAGCTCATTTGATTTTCGGCTGGATTAAAAATGAATAATCTCTAAAACATTAAAGATTTCATAATCTTCGCGGAGTATTTCACTAATATAATCAATACTTCGTTATTCAGTTTTATTGATATTTCCTCAGTGAATCATGTTGGTGCTTATGGAACTCTTGCTAACTTCGCAAGGTACGAATGATGTTTTCTGGAAAGTTTCAAGTACATCGAAAATTAAAGTGTAAAATCAAACATGTATTTGAATAATACACTTGATTTATTATGAAATGGAATCTATTAAGTCGAAGCAGAGATCATAGTTAATGATTCTTAAGTTATTAACAAAGTATGTACATCATAGTATATTAATAACATGAACTAACCGAGTAGTTAAGATTCACACATAATAGCTTAGTACGAAAAGATTTATTTTGATCTCAAAATTCATATATATATAAAATATACATATAATTTCTTCAGAGGGAATGAGTTAATACTTCATAACTCATTGATATGATATACGCGTTGTTGATTAGTGATGATGTTTGCGGTGATTATGGATCTGGCAGAGCTTGTAATGTTGTAGATGCTGCTGATGCTGACGATGCTGACGGTACTGTTGCTGCTGCTGGTAAAACAGATCTAGCTTGTAAATCGTGCACCATTCCGATTAGGGTTTTATTTCATCATTTCTATTTGCTCACTCATCTGGTTTATAATTAGAAATAGAATAAGTAATCTCTAAAACTTTTAGAAACTACATATTCTCTGCAGAATATTTCTTCGATGAAGTTATGAATCAATACTTCATCATTTGTTGTTGTTGGTATTCCTTGGTATCTATGGTGCGTATGACATTGACGTTCATGGAACAGATTGTGAAGTTGAGGTTTGCGATGCAGTTATTGTTGGTGGTAGTAATAGTACTGTTGGTGTTGTTGTCGGTGGTACTGTTAATGCCGGTGATGCTGCTGGTGCTTGTAATCTTTGCACCATATTCTCCAAAGCCACTACCCGAGCGCGAAACTCGTTGACTTCTTCTATTACACCGAGATGATTGTTGGTTCGGACGAGCGGATGAATAAAATTCAGAATTTGAAATAGTATATTATCGTGACGAGATACTCTGGAAATGAGAGAGAAAATGGTGTCTCGAACAGGTTCGCCGGTAAGTGCTTCAGGTTCTTCGCCAAGAGGGAAATGTGGTGGATGGAAGGGATAACCTTCTTCTTGTCTCCAATGACTAAGCAGGCTACGAACCCATCCCCAATTCATCCAGAATAGGTGATGGCTGATTGGTTGATCCATTCCGGTTACACTGTCTTCGAAATTCAGGTGAATATCCATATCTGAATATCTGTCAGAGTTTAAGGAATTTGAACTAGATACGGGATCCATCTTGTATAATTAGGGAGATAATTTTTGATATGAAATAGATTATAGAATTTAGATTGGTACTCTTTAATACATAATTTACATATGTATATATAATACCAAAATTCCATAAATCACGAAGGAATTTTCGGAAGATGTCAGGAAAAGTTTACAGTAACAGATACGCTAAGATATGAATTAGCAAATATGCTAGGATATGAATTTTGTCTATACACTATTCATGTAATAACTACAGGCAAACGTGTCTAGACTTAAGAATGATAAGCATGTAATTTCTGACAAGAAATGATAAGCAAAACTCGGTAAAAACATATACGGTCATAGTCCAGACTCACTAATGCATCATAACAATTACCAGTTAAAAACACTAATGCAAATTCTGGTTCCCTATGACCTCAAGCTCTGATACCAACTGTGATGATCCTTCCAAATCCATTTGGACGAATACATCATTCATTGATTTCATAGTGAGGTTTTGACCTCTATATGACACGTTTTAGAAACATTGCATTCTTTTGAAAAGGCACACCATAAATGAATATATCAAATTCCAAGGTTTTTGACGTTTGATGATTTTTACATATAGACAATCACCATAATTAATAGTTTATAATACTACATCCGTTGATAATGCAGTCAAAATAAGATACATGGTGATGATTTTGTGAATGCAACGTTTTCTCGAATAAAGCATGTATGACTCCATGCACATAGCTTGTATCACATATAAGCAAACAACGGAAGACTTCTAGGAACTTGAGAATAAACATGCTTTCAAGTGTCAACACAAAGGTTGGTGAGTTCATAGTTTTAATGTTGTACATAAACCGTATGTAAAGGTGGATCACAAGATTTCAGTTGTTTCATCCAGAAACGTTTATCAAAATATTCTACAAGATTGAGCACCCTGGTAACAAAGCTTTAACGTCTATATAATAAGTACCCCTGTTTTAACATACATGCAACCAACATGTACAATACACGCAAACCAACGTGTACTAACCTCAAATAGCATACGTCTATTTTATAGTTCAGGCTAGGGTTTCTACACCTGGAACAGACGGGGATGTCAAGCCCTATGGATCCATATACAACTACTCGCACCCAATAGTTCTTATAACTGGCTGTTACTAGTTACCAAAGCTAAGGGATTTTCGGTTCAAACTCAGTGTAGAATTTAGTATGTACTTGTATCCATTGCGTTTAAAATAAAGTGCATGTATTCTCTGCCCAATAATAAAGATTGCAAAAGCAATTAAAAAGGGAGCATATGAAACTCACCTTAGCAGCACATAAGATCATTCACCGAAATGTGACCGAAACTCGGAATGCAAAATAACCGTAGATCTCAACCTAGAGAACATATGTTGGTCAATACATGTCTAACAAGCTAGGTCAGGTCATAGTGTATCACAATCCTAATGTTCGAGATTATCATGCAAAAGTTAACAAAAGTCATCTCAAAAGTCAACCTGACCCAATATGATCTTTAAATCTATACATGTTTATTAACATAGTATAAGTCTTGATAATTGAACGAATTTATAGTTTATCAAACTCAAAATACTATTTATTTCAGGAGCTATATTATATTTGAATTATCATGGCAATCGAACATGATTTTCATATAGTTTTCCAATACTTGAAAAATCAGATTATAGTGTTTATAAAGCTTTAAAACATGATAAGACATTCAACTTTGACAATTGTTCAACAAGACGAGACGTGCCTTATATAGAAATTCATTTACTCGATTAGTAATATTTGAAAATCCAATTTATCAATCTTATAAACAAGTTGTTTAAATATCAATTGCAGATTCAAAAGCAATTTCTATTAATGTTAATTATAATTCAGTTGACCATAACTTTTAATCCGTTCCTCGAAAACACACGATTTCTAAATGAAAAGTTATTAATTTTTCGACAGCTTTCCAACGACATGTATATCATATACCTTTTATCAATAACATATGTATCAAATTCGTGATTCATCATAAACTATCTATCGATAAAATTAAAGCATACTAGCATGCATAAACATATATACTCGAGCACTAGACATGGATACACTATTAATATATAAAAGATAAGATACGACTGCTCACGTATCAATATTGTGATTCAATATTGTAGGAAAGTACGTAGACGCAACAGAGATGATAAACACTAGGTTTGACTTGCAAACAATACCCACGAACATTACCCATAACCTCCATAGCTATAACCCATAATTTCCTTAGCTCTATCCCGTTCGAAAACCCATTTTGAAAGTGACACGCTCATGACCTCGTCGTAGTATTTTATGTATAATACTAACTAATAATAATACTACTAATAATATTAAGATTAATAATAATATTAATCTTAATAATAATAATAATAATAATAATAATAATAATAATAATAATAATAATATAAATAATAAATATAATATATACGGAGGAATATAGATAGAGAGGAGTGAATTGTGAATGCACAAACAAGAAATTCGATCGAATTTATAGTTTTTGGCTAGTCCAGGACTGCCATGCGATCGCATGGCTTCCTAGCCCATTTCTCATGCGATCGCATGGGGTGGGTTTCCAGCTCACATTGTTTTGTTTTGTAGTTTGTCGACATAATTTTTAATTATATATATAATATATAATATTTATAATAATTATATATATATATATTATATTATATTCTCGTGCAACGTTGACTTGTAATATTCGTTCCGATGACTTTTACGTTTACGCTCGACTTATGTCCCGGTTCTGGTTTCTCGAACGTTACTTTGTACGCTTTAAAATCTTACACTTTACGTTTCACGACTCATATCTTTGTCAAAATATAGACTTATATTACCAATAAACTATATCACTCGAAATATAACTTATATATTTGAGTGTTTTGGTTATTTACTTCTATAAATCATCGTCTTGTTATTTACTAATATAATAGTATTATCAAACATTTTATAACCAAGTTAATATATATTCAATATTCATAAACACGTTTTAAATACACGTTGCAAGTTATTCATACAATTAATATTCCAACTATAATCAAAAGGAAAAGATTTTCTAAATCGAAGTGGACCTCACAACACAGACTCGTAACAATCGTAATAGCTATGTGATTGTTAGATGCTATCAAAATATCTTCTACTTCGATCATTTGATAATATCCTTTAATTCCATCGATAAACATATAAAACATATATTGAGACAAATACGTTTAATGTAAAGTATTATACACTTAATACTTTGTTAACGTTTTCAAGTTATAATATATACATATATACCTATACATATCTTATGTTTACAATCGTTCGTGACTCGTCAGAATTTGGTCGAGGTTAAATGAATACATGAACACAGTTCAAAATGTTTGAGATTTAACTTATCAGACTTTGCTTGTCGTGTCGGAAACATTAAATCATTTACGGATTAAGTTTAAATTTGGTCAGAAATTTTCGGGTCATCACATGTACCTCATTGCAATCCATGCTTGAGACATCATCTTCTTTGAATGGAGATTCAACCTCTTCTTCATTTTGACCATCTTGATCCAAATCATTCCAAGAACTCATGAGGCAAAAGTCTTCATTTCCATTCAACCCTTTTGCTTGAGAATTACCAAGCTTCTCCAAATCCTTCCTTATTCCTTTACCCTTTAAACTCCTAGAGTTTTCTTCTTCTTGTGAACATAGTGAGTCCCAACATTCTTTTGCACTTTCACATGAAATTATCTTTAACCTTTCTTCACTAGGAAGAATTCTATGAAGTAGTGAAATTGCATCAAATTGTTTTAAAACATCATTGTTTTGAAATGTTGAGTTCACTAGTCTTGAACTAGCTTGTGGTACAAAGTCTCCTACTTTGATTATTCTCCACAAGTAGTAATCCTTGGATTTGAGATAAGACTCAAATCTCAATTTCCACACATCAATATTCATCTTATCAAATATTAGTGCTTCTTTCACCAATTCTTCCAAGTATCCCATAGTTTGAGTTGATCCAAGAATCGTTGACTCAAGTTTTTGCACAAAACGAATTTTGACACTTTCAAAAACGTTTGTAGAGCAATGATTTGAGCAACCGCTCTGATACCAATTGTAAGTAACTAGAGGGGGGTGAATAGTTACTTGATACATTTTTAACACTTTTTCGATTGATCACCAAATTCGATTTAACTTTGATCAACCAACTCAACTCAAACTTGATGTGTGTAGTGTATATGTTCAAAATGATAAATGATGTAATGTAAAGAATATAGATACAAGGATTTATAGTAGTTCTGGTGGATATTAACTAATCCACCTAAATCCACTCCCCTATTATACTAATCGGGATTTGTTGCTTCACTAAGCACTTTTGTAACAGACTGAAACCGGGGTTAGAAGTAAGATTACTTAATTACCCTTAGATTTATATTTGTGTTTAAAATATGCTTTTATTTTAATAATATATTTATTATTAATTGATTATGTAGTTAAGATCAGTTTGTGACAAGGGTCACAGAACAGGTTCGTTTGTTTAATTTGGACTTCGTTAGGGCCTCCTAACGAGGTACGAAAGATATTAGATAATTGATAAATACCCGTGTGTTGTGGGGTATGGGTTTTAATACCCTCTTAATAGTGTAAACTGCTTCCTTCTTCTCATTTCTAGAGAATTCCCAAAACTAGTACGTACCAAACTCTTTCACTCTCAAACCCTAATCTAATCCAAGCTAGAAATTGGATTGTAAGGCTTTAAGGATTGATTCATATCATCTTTGTAATCATTAATCCAGGTTTGTGTGCTTGAATTCGTGATTTAATTCTTGGTAATTGGGTTTGGGGTGCAAAGTGGGTTTTTGATGAAATTAAGCTTGAATCTTCATGTTTTGTGTTTGTAATGCTTAATTGATATTAGTAATAGTTGCTATATAGTTTATATGATGTTTTTGAAGTTGTTTTGGTGTTAGAACTTGCGAAAATCGAGTTTTTGGGCCAAAAACGCGAAAATCAGCGTGCAAGAGCTGTTCTACAGCTCCCACATGAGTGACAGGTCACCCGTACGTGTGACCACACTTTTGAGGGTCAACCACGCATGTGAGGACTCACTCGTAGGAGTGAGGCCTCAGCCACACGTGTGAGCACAGGGTCAGGTTTGTGGAAACTTGTTTTGGTCATAACTTTCAAATCGTAACTCCGTTTTTGATGAATCAAGTATCGTTGGAATCGTAATGAAAAATCCTTTCCAATGGTAAACTTTATAGAAGCTATATCAAAATTTATTTGGGCCAGAAATACAGGTATTAGTGTGTGTGTCAAGTGAGCATGCGTTAATAGGTTATTATGGGTTGAATTCTTGATATAGGCTTATGAATGAAAGAATATATGATGAATATAGGTTGTAATATGTCATTACATGTTGCTATTGATGTTCCTTGTCACTCATATGAGTGAGCCTTCACTCGCACGAGTGATTCTTCACTCGCACGAGTGAGCTTTCACTCGTACGGTTGAGGCGGTCAACCGTACGGATCTATTGTTGTTTAATTGGATATTTAACCAAGGACCGAGCGTACGAGTGAGGAGTCAACCGCACGGTTGAGGTTCCTCAAACGTGCGGGTGAGTGTAACTCGTACGGTTGACTGGTCAGGTAGATAAGTGTTCAAGTGCTTGTTTATTGATGTTATTGTCTTGTTGTTGGTTTATTATCAAGACATTATTACTGACTACGTTATGTCCATTCTCAGGTGGAAAAGATAAGGAGAAAGCTCAGTAGTCAGAATCTGAGATGTTGCTGGTAATTGGTGAGTGGGTCTATCTCCGGATAGAGTATTAAGTAGCTGACACGCTACTTGTTCAGACTCTTTATATTATGTTTATGTTCTACATGATTACCATGCGTAGTTAGATATTGCCATGCTAGTTAGGATGATTGCATGACTGTTTATCTGTAATCTGATGTGCGCACTGTTAGTTGGACACCAACCGAGGCGGCAAGGTTGGGAACCCACCGAGGCGGCAAGGTTGGGAACCCACCGAGGTGGCAAGGTAGGGTTGATATGAGGTCGACTGTGGTAGCCTGGTCGGGTCATGATGTTACTGATTGTTCAGTATAGCATAGAAGGACGCATGTGTTGTGTCTGGATGGTTATGCAGTGGAATCAGTAAAACGGACTATCGGTATACTGTAGCTTGATCAACTAAGTCGTGTGTATGTACAAACCGCCGATCCTCATATTGTCAGTTATTGTATGCTAGTTCAGAACGTTAGCATAGATGTGACCCTTGCATGTTCAGTTGCTTATGCTTGGTCTGTTAGATAGTACTCATTCACTTAGCTGTTGTGCTAATTCCCCCACATTTTCCACCCTTGCAGGTTTAGGTACTGCTGATTAGGATGGGTGTTGAGGACGGGTTGAAGACATGTTTGACTACAAGCTGAACTCTGATGTTTTCTATTTTGTAACGTTTTTAAGTAACACCAACGTTTTAGAATGTTATAATAATGTTAACTAAGATGATTTGATAACTATGGTTTGTAAATGTCATCTAAGGGTATTTATGTAAATTCAGTCTTCCGCTGTGTTTTAAAAAAAATCAGGGTGTTACAAATGTGGTATCAGAGCGTGGTTTAGCAGCAAGTACGTGCGCGTATTTGTTCCTAAACTCTGAGTTAAGTCAAACATGTCCGTGGGATGGGGGTAAGTGAATGTAGGATGTTGTGCATGTTAGTGTTTAGGAAACTAATAGTTATCCACTAAGCTTTTGTGCGAGTGTTTTGTAGCACAGATGGCAGATAACAGAGATGCGAGCGCTACAAACCCGATCCACCCTGGAATGTTCAGTGCTCCAGATATGGAGGATGAGGCAGAGGTTTATGATGCTGATTATGTACATGAGCTTGAAAGTAAGTTTAAGGAAGCTCAGGAAAAGATTGCTGAGCTTGAGTTAGCTAGACAGTCGGGTAATGAGGATACACCGCCAGGTTTTGCCACTACACAGTCACATGCCGTACTACAGATAAACCAGAATCAGTATCAATACCCATTACAGAACCAATTTCCTCAGCATATCATGCCACCACAGAACTACTACCAATATCAAAATCCCATGATGATGAACTAAGTTCAGCCACCTATATACCAACAACCATTCCCACAACAGCAATTCCAACAACAATACCAACCACCAAAACGATGTACCTTTAAACAGTTCAGGGATTGTGGACCTTCTCCTTTCTCGAGAAGTACTGACCCAGCCGTGACTCTCAATTGGTTACGGGAGGTTGAAAAGGCATTTGATGCCTGTCAGTGTTAGCCAGAGTTGAAAGTGACTTATGCCAGCATATTGTTGAAAGATAGAGCTATGGTGTGGTGGGATTCTATGATAGCTAGTGTCCCCTTAGAGCAAGTCAAAATGATTACTTGGGAACAGTTTTACGATAAGGTATGTGAACAATACTGTAACGTGTTTGGCATGAACAGAATTAAGATGGAGTTCCTTGAAATGCGGATGACGCCGTAGATGTCAATTGATGAGGTGATTGAGAAATACATGGACAAGTTAAGGTTTGTGCAACAATGGGTGCCTGATGAACAATCAAGAATCCAGCATTTCGTTAACATGATCTTTCCAGAGTACCGGACCTTTGTGAGGTCAGAACCATCGTTTTCTCAAGCTTTTGTGATGGCAAAGATGGTTGAAAGTGATGTAAAAGCAGCTAAAGGAATGAACTGGGGAAACATTGCACCGCAGGGTAGTCAGGCTACCAGTCAATCGGGTTCAAAGTCTAAGAAATAGTTTGGGTTTAGACAAAAGGGTAAGGGTAATCAAGGTGGTTCAGGTTCAGGTTCTGGAAAGAAAGAATGGTGTAAAGGTTGTAAGTCTTCACATAGTGGTCAGTGTTCAGAGGCAACAAGAAGATGTTTGAGATGTGGAATGGTAGGTCATGAATCTCAGGGGTGTTCCTTTAGGGAAAATGTCTGTTGAAATTGTCATCAGCCGGGTCGCCGTTCAGCTAGTTCTCAGGCGTCAAAGTGGGTAAGTTCCGGGGCAGGGTCAGGGGCGCGTTCAACATCTGTTGGGGGTTCCACAGCCTCAAGTGGACAGAAGAGAAAAAACCCGCCGACTGCAGAAGCAAGGGCCTTTCAGATGACAGTTGAGGCCGCAACGAATAATGATGACGTCATAACCGGTATGTTCTTGATCAACTCAATACCTGCTAGAGTATTGTTTGATTCGGGTGCAAATAGGACATTTATGTCTAAAGATTTCTGTACTAAGTTAGGATTACCTGCTACTGTGCTGCCTGAGCCTGTTAGAGTAAAGGTAGCTGATGGTAAGACGGTACTAGTCACAACGTATGTGTCTGGAGCTAGTATAGAAATTGATGGTAGACCGTTTGCTATGTCCTGTTTAGTGTTGCATATCCCTAGTTTTGATGTAGTGTTAGGGATGAACTGGATGAGCCTACATAAGGCCCACATTAAGTGTGATAAGAAGATTGTGACTTTCCGTTTGACCGATGGAACCCGTATTGTGGCCCGAGGGGAACGAAGTGGGTTCAGTTTTCTGTTGATTTCTGTAATGAAGGCAAAGAAGTCCCTTTAGAAGGGGTGTAAGTCTTTTATGGCTTATGTTATTGATGCTAAGATGGAGAAGAGATCTGTCACTAATATTCCGGTGGTTTCGGAATTTCCTGAGGTGTTTCCTGATGAATTACCGGGGTTGCCGCCGGTAAGAGAAGTAGAGTATAAGATTGAGTTGGTTCCTGGAACAACTCCAGTAGCTAAGGCTCCTTATAGGTTAGCACCTTCCGAAATTAGAGAGATGATGTCTCAGATACAGGAACTGTTAGACAGGGGGTTTATAAGACCAAGTTCCTCGCCGTGGGGTGCACCAGTGTTGTTTGTAAAGAAGAAAGATGGTTTGTTAAGAATGTGTATAGATTATCGAGAATTGAATAAGAGAACGGTTAAGAATAAGTATCTGTTGCCTAGAATCGATGATTTGTTCGATCAGCTTCAGGGTGCGTCGTACTTTTCAAAAATAGATCTAAGATCTGGGTATCATCAGGTTCGGGTTGCAGAATCAAATATATCGAAAACAGCATTCAGAACTAGATATGGGCATTACGAGTTCTTGGTTATGCCATTTGGGTTAACAAATGCCCCGGCAGTCTTTATGGATCTGATGAACAGGGTTTGTAAACCGTATTTAGATCAGTTTATTATCGTGTTTATCGATGATATATTAGTATATTCAAAGACAGAAGCTGATCATGCGACACATCTTTGGTTAGTGTTAGAGTTGTTAAAGAAAGAGCAGTTATACGCTAAGTTCTCGAAGTGTGAGTTTTGGCTTCGAGAAGTGCAGTTTCTGGGTCATGTTATCTGTGAAGCAGGTATTAAAGTGGATCCGTCAAAAATAGAAGCGGTAATGAGTTGGAATTCGCCAAAGACGCCGACAGAAGTTAAGAGTTTCTTGGGTCTTGCGGGTTATTATCGCCGGTTTATAAAAGATTTTTCTAAAATAGCGGGTCCATTAACCAGATTGACCAGAAAAGATGTAAGTTTTCGATGAGGTGATCAACAGGAACAGGCCTTTCAGACTCTGAAACAATTATTGTGTCAAGCTCCAGTGTTAGCATTGCCAGAGGGTTCAGATGATTTTGTGGTTTATTGTGATGCGTCCTTCGCCGGGTTGGGTTGTGTATTGATGCAGAGAGATAAAGTGATCGCGTACGCCTCCAGACAGTTGAAAGTTCATGAAAGAAATTATCCTGTACATGATTTAGAAATGGCTGCCGTAGTGTTTACTCTAAAGCTATAGAGACAGTATTTGTATGGGACACATTATGTAATATGCACAGATCACAAAAGTCTGCAATATATTTTCTCTCAGAAAGAACTGAATATGCGTCAGAGACGGTGGAAAGAGCTGATTAAAGACTACAATTGTGAAATCAAGTACCATCCGGGTAAAGCAAATGTCGTAGCAGATGCACTAAGTCGTAAAAAGTCTGATGAGAATGTGAAATTTCTGCGTTTGAGTATAACTTCAGATTTGATTGATCAATTACGAACTGTTCAAGCCTATGCTTTGGAAAATGAACATATTAAATCTGAACTTATGATTAAACGAAAATTTGACCTAATTGATGATTCTCGTGGACTTAAGACTTTATATAACCGTATTTGGGTGCCTATGCTTGGAGATTTGAGGGATTTGATCATGACTGAAGCTCACAAATCCAGATTGACAGTACATCCGGGCAGTAATAAGATGTATCATGATTTAAAATCAGTGTATTGGTGGCTGACTATGAAAACAGACATCGCTCGTTTTGTTGAAAAGTGTCATATTTGTGCGCAAGTGAAAGCAGAACACCAGAAACCATATGGTTCGCTGCGTCAGTTACAAATACCAGAGTGGAAATGGGAGCATATCACGATGGATTTTGTGACAAAATTACATAGAACTCAGAGAAAACACGATATGATTTGGGTAATAGTTGATCGTTTGACCAAGAGTGCTCATTTTCTTGCTACTCGTGAGACAGCGTCATTAAGTGAACTTGCCGATTTATATGTAAAAGAGATAATTAGTCGTCATGGTGTGCCATTATCGATTGTGTCAGACAGAGATTCTAGATTTATTTCTAACTTCTGGAACAGTCTACAACAGAATCTGGGTACACGTGTGAATCTGAGTACAGCTTATCATCCTCAGATAGATGGTCAGAGTGAACGAACGATACAGACGCTAGAGGATATGTTGAGAGCATGTGTGTTAGAATATGGTGGCTCGTGAGATACACATTTGCCGTTAGTTGAATTCGCATATAACAATTCTTATCATTCGAGCATAGGAATGCCGCCTTACGAAATGTTGTACGGCCGTCATTGCAGAACTTCAACTTGTTGGTTAGAAGCTGGAGAGAAACAGTTTGCGGGCCCCAAAATTGTTCAAATGACAGCCAAAAAAGTTGCTATTGCGCGAGAAAAGTTAAAAGCTGCCAGAGATAGACAAAAGATGTATGCATATCCGCGTAGACATCCGATAACTTTTAATGTGGGTGATCGTGTGTATCTTAAGGTTTCACCGTGGAAAGGGGTTATCAGATTTGGTAAACGTGGTAAGCTTGCACCAAGGTACATTGGACCATTTCCAATTAGTGAGATTCTGAATGATCAGACAGTTGTGTTAGATCTTCCTCCTGAGTTAGCTGGTATTCATAATACCTTCAACGTGTGTTATTTGCGTAAGTGTAAAGTCGATGACGAGACACAGATTGTACCGCTGGTAGATTTGAAAGTTGATTTGAGTAACAAGTTGGTTGAGGAACCAATTCGAGTGGTCGATAGAAACGTTACTAAGTTAAGAAAGAAAGAGATCCAGATGGTTTTAGTAGAATGGAAACACAGCTTAGGGTCTAACTTGACGTGGGAGACAGAAGAGTTGATGAAGACCCGTTACCCTCATCTGTTTGACCAATACCAGATTCCGAGGACGAAATCTCTTTAAGGGGGGTGGATTTGTAACAGACTGAAACCGGGGTTAGAAGTAAGATTACTTAATTACCCTTAGGTTTATATTTGTGTTTAAAATATGCTTTTATTTTAATAATATGTTTATTATTAATTGATTATGTAGTTAAGACCAGTTTGTGACAAGGGTCATAGAACATGTTCGTTTATTTAATTTGGACTTCGTTAGGGCCTCCTAACGAGGTACGAAAGATATTAGATAACTGATAAATACCCGTGTGTTGTAGGGTATGGGTTTTAATACCCTCTTAATAGTGTAAACTGCTTCCTTCTTCTCATTTCTAGAGAATTCCCAAAACTAGTACGTACCAAACTCTTTTACTCTCAAACCCTAATCTAATCCAAGCTAGAAATTGGATTGTAAGGCTTTAAGGATTGATTCATATCATCTTTGTAATCATTAATCCAGGTTTGTGTGCTTGAATTCATGATTTAATCCTTAGTAATTGGGTTTGGGGTGCAAAGTGGGTTTTGATGAAATTAATCTTGAATCTTCATGTTTTGTGTTTGTGATGCTTAATTGATGTTAGTAATAGTTGCTATATAGTTTATATGATGTTTTTGAAGTTGTTTTGGTGTTAGAACTTGCGAAAATCGAGTTTTTGGGCCAAAAACGTTAAAATCGGCGTGCAGGAGCTGTTTCTTCAGCTCCCACACGAGTGACAGGTCACCCGTACATGTGACCACACTTTTGAGGGTCAACCACGCATGTGAGGACTCACTCGTACGAGTGAGGCCTCAGCCATACGTGTGAGCACAGGGTCAGGTTTGTGGAAACTTGTTTTGGTCATAACTTTCAAACCGTAACTCCGTTTTTGATGAATCAAGTATCGTTGGAATCGTAATGAAAAATCCTTTCCAATGGTAAACTTTTTAGAAGCTATATCAAAATTTATTTGGGCCAGAAATACAGGTATTAGCGTGTGTGTCTAGTGAGCATGCGTTAATAGGTTATTATGGGTTGAATTCTTGATATAGGCTTATGAATGAAAGAATATATGATGAATATAGGTTGGAATATGTCATTACATGTTGCTATTGATGTTCCTTGTCACTCACATGAGTGAGCCTTCACTCGCATGAGTGATTCTTCACTCGCACGAGTGAGCTTTCACTCGTACGGTTGAGGCGGTCAACCGTACGGATCTACTATTGTTTAATTGGATATTTAACCAAGGACCAATCGTATGAGTGAAGAGTCAACCGCACGGTTGAGGTTCCTCAAACGTGCGGGTGAGTGTAACTCGTACAGTTGACTGGTCAGGTAGATAAGTGTTCAAGTGCTTGTTTATTGACGTTATTGTCTTGTTGTTGGTTTGTTATCAAGACATTATTACTGACTGCGTTATGTCCATTCTCATGTGGAAAAGATAAGGAGAAAGCTCAGTAGTCAGAATCTGAGATGTTGCTGGTAATTGGTGAGTGGGTCTATCTCCGGATAGAGTATTAAGTAGCTGACACGCTACTTGTTCAGACTCTTTATATTATGTTTATGTTCTGTATGATTACCATGCGTAGTTAGATATTGCCATGCTAGTTAGGACGATTACATGACTGTTTATCTGTGATCTGATGTGTGAACTGTTAGTTGAACACCAACCGAGGCGGCAAGGTTGGGAACCCACCGAGGTGGCAAGGTAGGGTTGATATGAGGTCGACTGTGGTAGCCTGGTCGGGTCATGATGTTACTGATTGTTCAGTATAGCATAGAAGGACGCATGTGTTGCGTCAGGACGGTTATGCAGTGGAATCAGTAAAACGAACTATCGGTAGACTGTAGCTTGATCAACTAAGTCGTGTGCTCGTACAAGCCGTCGATCCTCATATTCTCAGTTGTTGTATGCTAGTTCAGGACGTTAGCATAGATGTGACCCTTGCATGTTCAGATGCTTATGCTTGGTCTGTTAGATAGTACTCATTCACTTAGCTGTTGTGCTAATTCCCCCACATTTTCCACCCTTGCAGGTTTAGGTACTGCTGATTAGAACGGGTGTTGCGGACGGGTTGAAGACATGTTTGACTATAAGCTAAACTCTGATGTTTTCTATTTTGTAACGTTTTTAAGTAACACCGACGTTTTAGAATGTTATAATAACGTTAACTAAGATGATTTGATAACTATGGTTTGTAAATGTCATCTAAAGGTATTTATGTAAATTCCGTCTTCCGCTGTGTTTTAAAAAAAAAATCAGGGTGTTACAACTTTTCTCCAAACCCGATGGAGATCCGATTTACAAATCTTCAACTTCTTTGGTAGACAATAAACCTAATCTTTCTATCCCTTTGAAAGATCAACTATAACCTAGATCAACATGTCTTCACCTTGGACAAGTATTAATCTCCAAATAAGATTAATCAACTTTCTAAGTCCCTTTAAGGAAGTAGATCACTAAGCTAGCCTATGCTTCTACTAATTGAAGTTACAAGACTTATACACTTTGCAATGATGATCCTAACACAATACTAGGACATACATCACAATAAGTAAACTCACAAGATTAATGATTTTGATTAGTAAGTTTACAACAACCCAATTTTATATCTCTAATATTATAGAATCTTCTCTTGCTTGATCACATTTGAGTAGTAATTAGAGCCCTTGTGATCTCTGGAAATAAGCCTTTGAAATATGCAAGAGGGTCAGCTTCAAATGCTCTTAAATGTTTGTCTTTTATAGTGGGATTCAAAAAGTAGCCGTTGACACACGGTTGCCTTCACGATCGACCGTGGTGCGACCGTGCGTGCTTCAGTACAAATTTGGTATTCATTGTATAGCCGTTTGACTCAAATTTAAACACCACATTTTAGCACCTTTACTCCTTCTAGCACCTGCAAAAGAAACCAAACATCCTATACAAGTACTATATGCATTAAGTGTTTGAGATTTGGTCTTAATGCATGAAAGTGACTAATCATTCCAAAAGTGGCAAACCCAACATTCTTGGAGAAGTGTCTTGATTGATATTTTGGGAAATCTCAGTTTGGTCAAGACTTAGTTAGTCACTTTAATGCCCTTGGTTCAATTCTAAAGACTAGTCACTATGTCATTAACTTCCTAGTTTCAATTAATCACAAGTCATGTTCTTTTTGAGTTTAGTTTAGAGATTAATTGAATAATGTCTCTATAATATAATCATGAAGTATGTAGAGACATCAAAGTTAAGTCATAAGCAATCACCCTTAGGCCTTAGTTACTTAGACTATACCAAATAGACAATTAACTATACTTTCATTGTGAACCATATTACACTTAATCTATTGGAGTAGGTTAGTTACTTGAATCCTAACTAGTGAGCACATAGCAAACATATTAATCAAGTTGACAAGTTTATGAGTATTAATCATATTGGCAAGTAGCAAGTAATACTCACATAGCAAGAGATAGTTATTCTAGAATCAATCAAATAGATACTTGCACAGCTTATAATTCAAGCTTTAACAAGTTTAAGTGCAATATAACATATTGCTTGATTAATGTGTAAGTACACATTAATGTCCACCACATGCACAAGGGAAGAGCAATCTCTAGTCGGGACTTGGTGACCATCCTAAATGTATCTAAGTGTGTTTTAAGATTACAAGTCATTACTAGTTAACCTTGAGAGCATTGTTCCTCATTTAGCCTTAATTAATCACTAAGTCATTTCTAATAGCAATTATTGTTCTAGTGACATTGGCTTAAGTGTGTTGGTACTTGATGATCATACTAAGAATATCTAGATAAGAATTAAGATCACAAGTTGTTGATTAACACTTATGTGTTATGCCTAATCTTGGTTAATTTGTCATTAAAGTGTCATTAGGCATAATTAATCACAATTAGTGTTTTTATGACCAAAACTCAATTGAGTATGGAGAAGGCATCTATTCTAAGAATGTTGAGAAAGGTTTCATGAATTATAGATGTCGGGAACTAGTCAAACTTTATTTGGTCGAAAATGGTAACAGAGAAAACTGCGGTCGCACTGCGGTTGACCGTGGTGGCGACCGTGCAACTTGTTTTCACAAAACTGCGTTGCAATTCAGTTTGGGGTTTCGCGGTTGACTATGCGGTCAATCGTACCTCGACCGTGTGTTTAGCTGAACTTTTAATTTCATTCTTTAACCTATGTTTGACTTGGTCGTTTGCAAGATAAAGTATGGATTAGTGATCTTGCGTGTTTTATGTTAAGATGTCAGTCATTACTTGTGCATATGTATGTGTCATCATCAAAACATATTCTTTGGTTAATCATACTTAAGTTTATCGTTTAGTGCATTAACCAACATTCAACCAACATTCTCTCCCTTTTTGATGATGACAAACATACAAGTGATGAGGGACATTTTGCTATAAATACGCAAGTGTTAACAATCACTTGTATCCATCTTTCTCCCCCTTTTGTCGAAGTAAAAAGATTAGCTCCACGGTCTCCACTTAGAACTAAGCTCCCCCTTAGAGCAAAACTCCCTCTTAAATTGTGCACGTTTGAAAACATATAATAAAACATAACAAGCACACATTTTATTTAAAGCACGAAACATAGTGATGCATATATGAAAATATGCATGGAGGGTACAACAATGACTTTTATCCTAATATGCTTGAAAGCAGCTCTTTGTGGAATTAAACATGGGTGATGATGCATTTGGTTCCTGAGGAAGATGTGAGGTTCAGTGCGTTGAGATGCTTGAACAGAAACGTCAAGCGGCGACCATAGGGATAGGATTGCGTAGGATCTTGTTTAAGATCTTGCATCCTGGAAGCCATTATGTAGGCAAGATTTACTTGTATGGACTTGGTTAAGCACCACATGAGTCCAAGTTCAGTCGTGGATACTTTATCATCATCTTCTTTTCTGAAAAAGATGTTATGACTTATGATCATTTTGCATGTCCCATACTCTGGTCTAATGTCATTGTCAAAGACTCCTTTTTGACAGAGAGTACTTAGTTTTAGTTCTGGATCAATGAAGAGTGATGTTAATGCTCTTCTTGGAATGAACTTGGGAAGGAGTTGTATATGATTCTTCGTATCATAAAACTCAGCTCCTTTTGTTGGCACTCTAAGGATGTAGCCAAATTGTTTAAGTGTCATCACATGGTCATGATCAAGCAGAGTGAATTTTACCCTTCGGTCAGAGGTGAATTCAAACTTTGAATAGAATTGCTTGATAAGTGAAAGAAATGACCCCCATCCAATTTTGTCAAACTCACTTTGAAGAGTAGGATAGTCATAGAACACTTCATGTTCTTCTTGGATGTGTCTTGAATCATCTTGAGTGTTCTTCTTTTCATCACATGGAAGTTTGTTGAGAGTTTTTATCATTTTGAGATTTGAGTGGACTGTACGAATTAATACGTCAGACACAATGCGTGACGCATGGCGCCAGACTTACGTCATTACTGAACAAAATACAATGAACAAGCGGATGAGCTCGAGACTAGAAAATGAAAACCTATCCACTATTTACAATTGAGCCACATCGAACCAAAAACATCCACCGCATAAAAAATAATTAAACTGTTATGATAATAATTGTGCAAGTATGGAACTACAATAATGCAAGTATGGATAGTCAATTTTGGTACAATTTTATAGTCAACTTGGGGTCACTTCCATAGTATCTTTTTGTAGTATAAATACCCATGAGTTATGCTTGTAAAGATGTACCATTTCTCACACTTACATCCATAGTGTTTCTTCCTTTCTCTCTTTACTCATATACTCTTGTTCTTAAGATTTTCAAAGTCTATATTCAAGAACCAATCCACTAAAGGTAGTTATAAGCCTACTGAATTATAACACGTTATCAGCACGAAGTGCTCCGTATAATCAAGGTTTATCTAAGCAAGTACAAGTCACTAATCAAGGCAAGTGTTCAAGTCCGGCAGTACGCTGCTTCGGACCGGTGTACCCTGGGAACAGACGCAGAATCTGTTTAAGGGAATTGTGTCAAACACAAGCCCGGTTCAACCTTCAATTCGGTTAGATCGTTCTATCCTTTTGTTCTTATTATTACGTTTGTGATAATATGCATAATTGTTTCAGTTTCATATACATATTTACCTACAAACTTAAACAGATTATTGTTTTCTTACGAAACTGAATTTCAATAAACTGATGCCGTAAGTTGTTGATGAGCTTATCGATATTATATGCTGTTAACAAATTATATTTGTTGTTTTTAAACTGCTGATGTACAGATTATGTGTGTGTATTAATCGCTAATAAACTGTTATTAAATCGATTATGATCATCTTCTGTTAACCTACTGTTTGCGTAAAACATATTACTTGAGATTATGAACTGTTGATTTGCGTAATACTTATGTTCGAGAATTCCTTTTCTCATTAAACCATAGGATGTTTGCTTTAAAGCTGATTATGAATGTTGATGAAACAAATATTATTATAATAATATAGTGATGATCATTGTGATTGTAATATATCCACTATGATTACCAGTATGAAGATAAGTGGATCTTTAAAATGATATATCGATATATTGATTACATAAATCAGAATAGGATATGATTGGACGTTTAAAATATTAAATTCACTATGATCATAAAAGTATATGCATGTCCGGCCAATAATTGTCCACTATGATTTATTTAATCTTTAGATTGCTGTAGATGTATGGATGTATACTATAGTAGCTTTAGAATTACTTGTTGTATAAAGATACACATATATAATAATTCTAAACATGAGTCATGCTACTTTATGATGATTTATATAGATTATTATATTTATACTTAAAAATATTGATCATGACTTTTAAAAGGAGGAAGCATTAATCGTTGTTGGCGGCTTTATATGATTAGTGATCATTCTTGACAATTTGGTTTATATATATATCTCTCTATATATTTATTTATATTTTATGACCTAACATGATGTAGTGCTTTCTTAATATGAACGCATAATGATAATTATTGAATTTGAGATTATATTATTCTACTATCGTTGTATATACTGTAGCTGCTTTGCTTAAACCATAATATTTAACTTATTGTTTCATAACTATGGTCATGGTCATTATATGACCTTTATGTTTATACATCGGAATAGTGGACATTTGAATTTATGTATCTTGTGTGATTGTATATTTCGGAATTTGGTATTATGCTTGAGTATCCAATAAATCAGATTACATACGAGCATGTTTTGCTTTGTATTGACTTGCTATATGCATACATGTACTGAATTATTACTTTGTTTGCATCGTGACCTTTTGATAATATTCTTGGTGAATACTTATCCAAGAACTTTGGATATATTAGCTTTGGTGATTATGTCCATGATGTTTTAATAATTGATACTTTATATCATATATTATATATGTAACTTGTTTGCAGATAGTGGTAACATACACACTATGATCAAATCTAAGAAATATTTCATTGATTTAAATCAAATGAAGGAATTATAAATACTATATCAGGTCTTGCAAACTTGATATAAGGAACGAAAAAGGCAAAAATTCATATTACCAAATGGTACGAATTTTCTGATAAACAATGCTTTGTTTTCTCCCAAATCAAAGAGAAATTGTTAAGTTTCTCTGAAATATATCATAATGGATATGATTATCAGTCAATGATAACCGGAAATGAGAAATACCTATGTAGCACCGAAAAGCGCATATGATGAAAAGTGCAGCGCATATGATTAAAAGCGCATATGATTAAAAGCGCAGCGCATATGATTAAAAGCGCATATGATGAAAAGCGCAGCGCATATGATTAAAAGTGCATATGATAAAAAGCGCATATGATGAATAGCGCAGCGCATATGATTAAAAGCGCATATGATGAAAAAAGCAGCGCATATGATGAAAAGCGCAGCGCATATGATTAAAAGCGCATATGGTGAAAAGGATATATAATGAAAAGCACATATGGTGATTAATGAAAAAGTACATTTGGTGATTAATGAAAAAGTACTATGGTGATTAATGAAAAAGTACATATGGTAATTAATGAAAAAGTACATATGGTGATTAATGAAAACCACATATGGTGATTAATGAAAAACCATTAATTAAAAGCACATATGGTGATTAATGAAAAGCACATATGGTGATTAATGAAAAACACATTGAGAAAGAATCACCAATGTTTCTTGAAAGAATTCAAGGTGATATATATGGGGACATGCAAATTTACATGCTGCGATATTATTTCACTTTTGACAAAGTGCAACTCATAAATATTCTCCCCTACAACTTGATTTTGGCCGAGAGCTAAATATTTCCCACCATTAGAACATTTGATTGTGCAGTGTATATTCTAGTTACACAACCACAACGCACTAAATGAGCCCTCAAAGGAGGATGGGGATATATATATTGGATATGAAACATCTTCAATTATAAGATATATTGAACTCATGACGGGTGATGTTTTTACAGCACGTTTTGCTAATTGTCATTTTAATGAAAAAAATTATTTCCTAGATTAGGGGGAGAAATGAAAAAAAAAAATAAAATGATGTTTCATGGTGTGAACATCAATTAAGGTATCTTGATCCTCGCACAAAAGAATGTGAAACGAAAGTTCAAAAATAATGCATATGCAAGAAACTTGCAAATCGATTACGTGTTGCATTTAAAGATACAAAAAGAGTGACTAAATCATATATATAATAGCAGTAAATGCTCCAGCTCGAATTGAAATTCCAAAAGCTGGCAATAATATCACTCTTGAGTCTTTGCCACGTATGAAACGTGGAAGATCAATTGGTTCCGAAGATAAAAATCCTCAAAAATAAAATCAGCTGATAATGAGGTAAAATAAAGTGTTCAAGAAGAACCAAATATCAATACTCCTTCTGCAGAGGATATTGATAATAAATACAGAAATTGCAATAAATTATGCAATATTATGGAACCGAAACGGAATGACAAATATTGATAAGAATTTTTCATATAATGACATCATGAATAAAGATGATGATCTAGAACCAAAATTTGTCATTGAGTGTCAAAATATACATGACTGAGCTCAATTGAAAGGAGCAATACGAGCTGAATTAGAATCTCTCAATAAAAGAAAAGTTTTCGGATCAATCATTATCACTTTTAAAGATGTGAAATGTATGGGATACAAATGAATTTTAATTCGAAAAGGAAATAAGAAAAATGAACTTACAAGGTAACGTCAGACTTGTAACTCAAGATTTCTCTCAAAGACCAGGAATTGATTATGAGAAAACTTATTCTCCTGTTATGGATGCAATTACTTTTAGATACTTAATCAGCCTGACAGTTTCTAAAAATTTAGAAATGCATCTCATGGATGTTGTGACTGCTTATCTATATGGATCACTTGATAGTGATATATATATGAAGATACCTGAAGGATTTAAGGTACCAGAAGCATCAAATGCAAAACCCAAAGAAATGTATTCGATTAAATTACAAAGATCTTTATATGGGTTAAAACAATCGGGACGTATGTGGTATAACCGATTAAGTTATTACTTGATAAGCAAATGGTATACAAATAATCTTACTTGCCCTTGTGTTTTCATTAAGAAAACAACATCCGGATATGTGATCATAGCTATCTATGTTGATGATCTTAACATCATAGGTACAAATAAAGAGATCCATGAAGCCATTCAACTTCTAAAGAAAGAATTTGAAATGAAAGATCTCGGAAAAACCAAGTATTACCTTGGTTTACAAATTGAGCATATGCCTAATGGTTTACTTGTACATCAAACAACATATACTGAAAAGATTTTGAAACATTTTAATATGGACAAGACAAAACCATTAAGTACTCCTATGGTTGTTAGATCACTCAATGTTGAAGCTGATCCATTTCGTCCATGTGAAGATCATGAAGATATTCTGGGACCAGAAGTACCATAACTTAGGGCAAATTGGAGCTCTTATGTATATCTTACAAATTATACAAGACCTGACATTTCTTTTGCAGTTAATTTGTTGGTAAGGTTCAGCTCTGCTCCTACCAAAAGACACTGGAATGAGATCAAACACATATTTCGATACCTTCGAGGAACTACCGATTTAGGATTATTTTATTCTAACGAATCAAAACAAGTTTTGGTTGGTTATGCAGATGCAGGTTATTTATCTGATCCACATAAAGCTAAATCTCAAACTGGATATGTATTCCTAAATGGAGGTACTGCAATATCATGGCGTTCTAAAAAACAAACACTTGTTGCAACATCATCAAATCATGCCGAAGTGATTGCATTACATGAAGCTACTTGGGAATGTTTTTGGTTGAGATCAATGACACAACTCATTACTTATTCTTGTGGACTAGAACCCGATAAAAGTCCAACATCTATCTATGAAGATAATGCAGCTTGCATAGCACAAATGAAAGAATGATATATCAAAAGTGACCGAACAAAACACATACCTCCTAGATTCTTCTCATACACTCAAGACATCATTAAGGACAACTAGATTGAAATGATATATGTTCAATCCATCAAAACTCTGCTGATCTTTTCACCAAAGCACTTTCAACTGCTATTTTCAGAACGCATGTTCACAATATTGGCATGAGGCAAGTTCAAAAGATGTAACAGCTCAGCAATGTCTACTTGAGGGGGAGTCAACTATATGCTGCACTCTTTTTCCCTTAGCTAAAGTTTTTATCCCACTGGGTTTTTCTTTGGCCAAGGTTTTTAACGAGGCAGTAACTTACAGTTGATCTTTAACAAACAAAATTGCTATCCAAGGGGGAGTGTTATGATAATAATTGTGCAAGTATGGAACTACAATAATGCAAGTATGGATAGTCAATTTTGGTACAATTTTATAGTCAACTTGGGGTCACTTCCATAGTATCTTTTTGTAGTATAAATACCCATGAGTTATGCTTGTAAAGATGTACCATTTCTCACACTTACATCCATAGTGTTTCTTCCTTTCTCTCTTTACTCATATACTCTTGTTCTTAAGATTTTCAAAGTCTATATTCAAGAACCAATCCACTAAAGGTAGTTATAAGCCTACTGAATTATAACATAAACAAACAAACAAACCTAAAAATAAACAACAAATCTAAATCAGCCACGGAAACACCAAACACCCCATAAACTAAACAACACACAATAACAGTTACATATACACAAGCAGAGGGAACAAAATTGGGATGTTTTTGTTTTGATAACAAGCATTAATTAATAAATAAATATAGTATTAACTGCGCAGTATATTTTAGTTAAAATACATTTGATAATACTTTGGCAAAAAACAAAAAAAAAAATATATATATATATATATATATATATATATATATATATATATATATATATATATATATATATATATATATATATATAATTGAATGTTGATTGATGAAGGATTGAAGGGGAGTGGCAGCATATAGGGAGTAGGCCTGTTGTGGGCGATGGCATTGTTAAAGTCTCTGGATGCAGTGGTTACTTGTACATGTTGCTAAAACAGTTGATCCATCCATCATTTATTATTATAGATTTTGGATCCTAAAAAACATCAACGGATTTGGCATACATGAATGACGTCCACCACTATTCTAAAAATTCTATACCCGATTCGATCTATTTAACAAATTCCAATATTGATTTTACCAATTATTTGTTCCATCCACAATTTATTTCAACAATATCACAATTCACAAGTCATTATACCCACCTACTCATCAGGGCGGAATATACTAAGACCATCTTTGTGTGTTGAGGGGTGTGTGCTCCAACACGCCTCCAACACATGCATAATGAGGCGTGTTGGAGGGCAAAATGTGAGGCGTGCTTCAAGCTAGCACCGGATTTTTGTGAGCGTGTTGGTATTTTTTCCCTTTTTTAATTAGTTTTTATCCTCTTTTTCACCCAACTTCCAATCAGATTTTAACACATCACCTAACACGTCACTTAACACTACACCCCATTACACACCGGTATGGCAGCACGCTCATCAAGCACTCCACCTCATCCAGCAACACGCTCATCATCCCCTTCAGGGATAAAGGTGGTCTAAGGGGCAGGGCGAGACACTCGCCCAATTGGAGTTTAAGAAAGAAAAAAAATTACATAAAAAAATTATTTTTTTAATAGAAAATAAAGTTTTTTTTTTACTATTCGCCACAGTTGTCAATAAAAAATATAAAAAATTTTACACCCACTCAATCTGTGACTGAGTTCAAGTTTCGCCACTGCTACTCATGTTATGTGATGCTACTAATCGTTTTCCAAAATATGATAGTGTATTTAAGTAAAAGTTGATGATCTATAAATCATTAATTTTTAGTCATACACCACTAAACATGCTTTATAGTGTTGTAAAGTACAAAATCATAATGTATGTTTCGTGTATCGTTAAAAATTGGTGGTGTACGGATCACTCCCATAAGAAAAACAATATTCGATAAGTATAAAGAGTTTACATTATACACTATTAGCTACACATAACTTATGGTGCGTTTGATAAAACTGAATAATAAACACTGAATGATTTATACTCTCGATGATTCAAAGGTTTTGAATGAAGTTGCTTGTGAATGACAATAACTTATTTGATAATCATTTTGAACGAATAATGTAAATGATGTAAAATTAACTTATTAGCGTTTGACATGAATAAAATTACATTATAGTTATTTAATAAGTGTTCTTAATATAATTTAAAAAGAATATTGCATAAAATTTATGTGCTTAACGGTTAAAAAAGAATTCCATCAATGAATGGTTAGCAATGAATGGTTAGCACTGAATGGTTAACAATGAATGCTGAACTATTCAGCACCATTTGTCATTTAAAAATTTTCGAAAATTTTGTTTTTCCTGGAAAAAAAAAATTCGAACTTTTTTTTTACAACTTTTTTTTTCAGTCTCTGAGCAGATTGAAAAAAAATCAAAAGAAATCATTTTTTTAATTTGTGTGCAGATTTAAGGTGAATCTGTGTGCAGATTGAAGGTCAATATGTGAATTATATGAGTTCTCTAATATATATATATATATATATATATATATATATATATATATATATATATATATATATATATATATATATATATATATATATATATTTATTTGAGACAGATTCATGGTTAAGCTTAAAAGAGTACAAACTGGATAAACAATTATGAACCACAAATGATCATTTATCATATAGTGATGAATAATAAATTAATTATTCATCCACAATGATAAAAAAAATTAATTTTTCATTCATCATTTTGTGATAAATGATTATTTGTATTTCACATTTAGTTATTCAGTTTCTACTTTAAAATTTGTTTAGACATGGATATGTCCAATATATATTAATAGTATCTTTTGTTTTTATTTAAAAATTTGAAATTGATTGTAGCTACCTTTTAAGTGGATAGGCCGACCACCTATTTAACAATTGGACTTTATTTATCATATTTATGGACTATGGTTTAATTCAACTATCGTGTTATAATAATAATAATAATATAGATATGGATAGTCAATTTTGGTGTATACATATAGTCAATTTTGGTACACAAAGTATGTATTTTTATATTGAGATTTTAGGCTATAAATACTCATGAATGCAAGCATTAAACTTGACCATTTCTCACACTTACAAAGTGTTTCTTTCTTTCTCTCCATTATCATCTTTGTTCTTACACTTCATTATTAGTATTCTAAATCAAGAATCAAACCACTAAAGGTAGTTATAAGCCTACTGAATTATAACATCAAGAATCAAACCACTAAAGGTAGTTATAAGCCTACTGAATTATAACACGTTATCAGCACGATAATCTTAATACTAAATATGGTTGGCTCTGCCACCAAAATGATATATGGTCGGTTATACCACCAAAATGATATATGGTCGGTTATACCACCAAAATGATATATGGTCGGTTATACCACCAGAATGATATAGGTCGGTTATACCACCTGAAAAAATATATGGTCGACACTGTCGCCAAATTTTCATTTATGTTTACTAATATTTATATTTTTGTTATATAACATTTATTTATGATTACTTACACATGGTCGACACTGTCACCTACTTATCATTTATGTTATATTAAATTTATGTTTAATGTTTATATACTTATGAATATAAATTGACTCTAATTTATCATGATGTTTGTTTTAATTTTTGATAATAGAAAATGTCGAATCTGGAAAAGCTTAAATTTACTCCTTTAGAATCAACTGGAAACAACTACATGCCATGGGTTATAAAAGTAAAAATGCATCTTAAATCAATGGGCATTCTTGAAACCATAAATGAAAACAACACTTGTTCTGAAAAAGAACAAGCTACGGCATGTTGCTTTATTCATCAACATATTGATGAATGCTTACAAAATAATTATGTGACTGTAGAAGATCCCCATGTTTTATGGGAAGGTCTCAAAAGCAGATTCAATAATCAAAGAGAAATTTTACTTCCAGCTGCAATGGAACAATGGAGAACATTAAGGTTCCAAGACTTTAAGAAAGTAAATGAATACAGCTCAGCTCTGTATAATACATGTTCACAACTTAAATTCTGTGGACATGAAATTAGTGATGCAGACATGA
Source organism: Rutidosis leptorrhynchoides (assembly GCF_046630445.1). NCBI lineage: Eukaryota > Viridiplantae > Streptophyta > Magnoliopsida > Asterales > Asteraceae > Rutidosis > Rutidosis leptorrhynchoides. The sequence goes on from NC_092340.1 coordinate 34,663,293, forward strand.
TGGAGAAAACTTTCTCCACAATGAATGCTGCAAACATCACAGTGCAAAGAAATTTGAGAATGCTAAAGTTCAAAACATATCCTGAACTTAATTCATATCTCTTAGTTGCAGAGCAAAATGATGAGCTATTAATGAAAAATCAGCAATCCCGTCCTACTGGTACACTTGCAATCCCTGAAGCAAATACTGCAAATAATTATAAACAGGGACAAGGACGCGGGCAAGGTCGTGGTTATAATAACCATCACCATCATCATGCCAAAAGCCATAACTATGGTAGAAACCATCCTTATGGTAATGGTAATGGGCGTGGACGTGGTCGTGGTCGTGGCCGTGGTTGTCAAAGAAATAGTAATCCACGAAAATATAAATATCAACCACAAAACAAGCCCATTAAACAAGATGTTGAAGAAAATTCTTCTAAAAATTCTGAAGAATCTTGCTACAGATGTGGTAGAATGGGCCACTGGGCTAATACTTGCCGAACATCTAAACATCTTGTTAAGATGTATCAGGATTCGTTGAAAGGTAAAGAAAAGGAAGTAAATTTTGTGGATAATATTGATCCAACAGTCACTGAGAAACCATCTGATTTATATGAAGATTTCTTGAATGTTTAAGTTGTGTGTTTTTTGAAAAATAAACGATTTAATATCGTCTGTCTTTGTCATTATGTTTGCTAAATGTTTCAGTACTATCTATTTGCGTTTAAAATATTGTGTAATATTAATGTACTCACTATTTATTTCTTATATATGAAGTTCAATATGAATTTTGCTGGAATACAACATCAATCAAGTGGTGGAGATCTCTGTATAGCAGACAGTGGAACTACACACACTATACTTAAATCCGAGAAATATTTTATTGATCTAAAACCAACGGAAGGAACTATACATACAATATCAGGACCTGCTAACTTGATAAAAGGGATAGGAAAGGCAAATTTCATACTACCAAATGGTACAAAATTTTTAATAAATGATGCCTTATTTTCTCCCAAGTCAAGCAGAAATTTATTGAGTTTCTCCGACATATACCTTAACGGGTATGATTATCAGTCAGTGACAACAGAAAATGAGAAATATTTAAGTATCACTGACAAGAGTCATGTGGTTGAAAAACTGCCAAGACTTAGTTCTGGATTACATTATACACATATAAATGTACCAGAAATACATATGGTAGTTAACGAAAAATATATTGATCCTGGTGTATTCAGTTTATGGCATAACAGATTAGGCCATCCAGGATCAACAATGATGAAAAGGATTATTGAATGTACTCATGGACATCCACTAAAGGATAGAAAAATCCATCATGATACAATGGTTCCATGTACATCTTGCTCTCTTGGAAAATTGATAACTAGACCCTCACCACTTAAGGTTGAGAAAGAATCACCAATGTTTCTTGAAAGAATTCAAGGTGATATATGTGGACCAATTCATCCACCATGTGGACCATTTAGATATTTCATGGTTCTAATAGACGCATCTAGCAGATGGTCTCATGTTTGTCTGTTATCAAGCCGTAATGTGGCATTTGCAAAATTTCTTGCCCAAATTATTAAATTGAGAGCTCATTTTCCTGATTACACCATTAAAAGGGTGAGACTTGATAATGCTGGTGAATTTACATCTCAAGCATTTAATGACTATTGCATGTCTATAGGAATTGTTGTTGAACATTCTGTTGCTCATGTGCATACACAAAATGGTTTAGCCGAGTCATTGATTAAACGTTTACAGTTAATCGCTAGACCATTGATAATGAGAACAAAACTCCCTGTATCTATATGGGGTCATGCAATTTTACATGCTGCTGCATTGATTCGCATCAGACCAAGTGCAAGTCATAAATATTCCCCCCTACAACTTGCTTTTGGTCAAGAGCCAAATATTTCCCATCTTAGAACATTTGGTTGTGCAGTGTATGTTCCAATTGCGACACCACAACGTACAAAAATGGGTCCTCAAAGGAGGTTGGGAATATATGTTGGATATGAAACATCTTCAATATTAAGGTATATTGAACCTATGACAGGTGACGTTTTTACAGCACGTTTTGCTGATTGTCATTTTAATGAAACATTGTTCCCTAGATTAGGGGGAGAAATGAAAAATAAAGAAAATGATGTTTCATGGTGTGAATCTCAATTAAAGTATCTTGATCCTCGCACAAAAGAATGCGAGACAGAAGTTCAAAAGATAATGCATATACAAGAACTTGCAAATCAATTGCCTGATGCATTTACAGATACAAAAACGGTGACAAAATCATATATACCAGCAGTAAATACTCCAGCTCGAATTGAAATTCCAAAAGCTGGCAATAACGTCACTCATGAATCTTTGCCACGTCAGAAACGTGGAAGACCAATCGGTTCAAAGGATAAAAATCCTCGAAAAAGAAAATCAGCTGATAATGAAGTAAAAGAAAGTGTTCAAGAAGAACCACAAATCAGTACTCCTACTGCAGAGGAGATTGATGATGTCAATACAGAAATTGCAATCAATTATGCATATTCAAAAATATTATGGAACCGAAATGAAATGAAAAATCTTGATGAGAAATTTTCATTTAATGTTGCATATGACATCATGAATAATGATGATGATCCAGAACCAACATCTATGGTTGAATGTCAAAATAGACATGATTGGGCTCAATGGAAAGAAGCAATACGAGCTGAATTAGAATCACTCAATAAAAGAAAAGTTTTCGCATCCATCATTCTCACTCCTAAAGATGTGAAACCTGTAGGATACAGATGGATTTTTGTCCGAAAAAGAAATGAGAAAAATGAAGTTACAAGGTATAAAGCTAGACTTGTAGCTCAAGGTTTTTCTCAAAGACCGGGAATTGATTATGAAGAAACTTATTCTCCTGTTATGGATGCAATTACTTTTAGGTACTTAATCAGTCTGGCAGTTTCTAAAAATTTAGAAATGCATCTCATGGATGTTGTGACTGCTTATCTATATGGATCACTTGATAGTGATATATATATGAAGATACCTGAAGGATTTAAGGTACCAGAAGCATCAAATGCAAAACCCAAAGAAATGTATTCGATTAAATTACAAAGATCTTTATATGGGTTAAAACAATCGGGACGTATGTGGTATAACCGATTAAGTGATTACTTGATAAGCAAAGGGTATACAAATAATCTTACTTGCCCTTGTGTTTTCATTAAGAAAACAACATCCGGATATGTGATCATAGCTGTTTATGTTGATGATCTTAACATCATAGGTACAAATAAAGAGATCCATGAAGCCATTCAACTTCTAAAGAAAGAATTTGAAATGAAAGATCTCGGAAAAACCAAGTATTGCCTTGGTTTACAAATTGAGCATATGCCTAATGGTTTACTTGTACATCAAACAACATATACTGAAAAGATTTTGAAACGTTTCAATATGGACAAGGCAAAACCATTAAGTACTCCTATGGTTGTTAGATCACTCAATGTTGAAGCTGATCCATTTCGTCCATGTGAAGATCAAGAAGACATTCTTGGACCAGAAGTACCATATCTTAGTGCAATTGGAGCTCTTATGTATCTTACAAATTGTACAAGACCTGACATTTCTTTTGCAGTTAATTTGTTGGCAAGGTTCAGCTCTGCTCCTACCAAAAGACACTGGAATGGGATCAAACACATATTTCGATACCTTCGAGGAACTACTGATTTAGGATTATTTTATTCTAACGAATCAAAACAAGATTTGGTTGGTTATGCAGATGCAGGTTATTTATCTGATCCACATAAAGCTAAATCTCAAACTGGATATGTATTCCTAAATGGAGGTACTGCAATATCATGGCGTTCTCAAAAACAAACACTTGTTGCTACATCGTCAAATCATGCCGAAGTGATTGCATTACATGAAGCTACTCGAGAATGTTTTTGGTTGAGATCAATGACACAACTCATTACTGATTCTTGTGGACTAGAACGCGATAAAAGTCCAACAACTATCTATGAAGATAATGCAGCTTGCATAGCACAGATGAAAGAAGGGTATATCAAAAGTGACCGAACAAAACACATACCACCTAGATTCTTCTCATACACTCAAAATCTCATTAAGGACAACCAGATTGAAATGAGATATGTGCAATCTAGCAAAAACTCTGCTGATCTTTTCACGAAAGCACTTCCAACTGCTATTTTCAGAACACACGTTCATAACATTGGCATGAGACATGTTCAAATGATGTAACAGCTGAAGCGATATCTACTTGAGGGGGAGTCAACTCCATGCTGCACTCTTTTTCCCTTAGCTAAAGTTTTTTTTCCCACTGGGTTTTCTTTAGCAAGGTTTTTAACGAGGCAGTAATTTATAGTTGATCTTCAACAAAATAAAATTGCTATCCAAGGGGGAGTGTTATAATAATAATAATAATATAGATATGGATAGTCAATTTTGGTGTATACATATAGTCAATTTTGGTACACAAAGTATGTATTTTTATATTGAGATTTTAGGCTATAAATACTCATGAATGCAAGCATTAAACTTGACCATTTCTCACACTTACAAAGTGTTTCTTTCTTTCTCTCCATTATCATCTTTGTTCTTACACTTCATTATTAGTATTCTAAATCAAGAATCAAACCACTAAAGGTAGTTATAAGCCTACTGAATTATAACATCAAGAATCAAACCACTAAAGGTAGTTATAAGCCTACTGAATTATAACATATCGAACCATTTTAAATTTATATTAATCCTTTTTATATAATATATCAAGTTCCCATGTTCAAAATGTCTCATGCATCAAGTGAAACAAACCAACACTGCAAGATAATAGCAACAACTCAAAAATGTTCCCATGTTCAAGTTGTGCATAGAGATGGCAATAGATGTTTTATCCATGGATATTCACTCGATCCGATCCATTTGTAGCGGATATGGATGATGTAAATGGACGAATATTTGATATGAATTTGGATATGGATGATCAAAATATTTTGTGGACCGGATATGAATGACAATTTATCATCAATGGACATATCCATTACCACCCGAAATACATATATTTATACATATATACGTACTAAAATATATAAATATGCATCTATATTTCGATATACATATACATATATCTTATAAATTCTTAAATTATAAATGAAAATAAGAGTTATGATAGTCACGATTATTAAATTATTACTAACAATATTCGAAGTTATATATTTAGATTAGCTAAAACGTATATTTACATACATTCTAAAGTATTTTACTTAATATAATTCAAAATCGACCATAAATTACAATAAAAACATGCGCAAAAAATGCGTAACAAATCAAAAACATAAAGTTTGAATACTTGCATTTATTATAATCTATATTAAATTGTCAAAAATGTCGTTAGATTAAAATTAAATTTAATATCCAACGGATATCTATTAACCTGCTTAATTCAACGGATATGGATATGGACGGATGAGCTTAAACTAAATGGATATGGATATGAATGATAAAAAATTAAATGAATATGAATGTGAATATAGCATCATCTGATCCATTGTCATCCCTACTCATGCATTAAGTGAAACACACAAACCCTACAAGATAATAGCAACAACTTAAAATTGTTATTAATCTTGTTATTTTTATTATTTTTAATATAATTTGATTTTGAGCTGGTTAATTAACATTAACATTAACATTAACATTAATTAACATTGAAATATACTATTTGTGGTGGTATTTTTGGTCGTTTCTTCATAAGGTAAATGACATCTCACATTGAATTTACAAACCAACCCCCTCAGCTATCATTCAAGCTGCAACTTTTTCAAGAGTATAAACTGTCAATTCATTATTTTATTATAAAACTTTAACCAAACTTCATCAAATTTTTTACCGGGCCGTATCTTCCAGCTCGCCGAACGTTAAATTATTCCTACACCATCGTTCAACTCGGAATAATTTTACGAACACAACACAACTGACTATACGTGAAACGGTCATCTTTTTAAAAAACACTAAACACGCCGACATCTAAAACAGGGCTTAACACATGAGTCGTTTTCGTCTCTGTAAATAGATAACGCTACGTTAACTATGAATGTGCAAACCGGAAGGTCCCGCCGCAACACGCGGGCTGGTTCGGATCTTGTTAGATATGTTTGACAATAACTAGTGGAGTTGGGTGATAGATCTAATATTTGTAGATGATGATCTTGATTGCAAAAGTATAAGGTTATAAGTGTGAATAAACACGTTGTGTCCTATCCAGTGTTGTAAAAAACCCGATTATTCGTGGATTAATCTCCGATTATTCATTTTAAAAAGCAATTCGTTCCGATTTTTAAAATCCGTTTAATTAAACGGTCAACGTCAATTGATGGGTCAAAACCGAATTTTGTACCCAAAATCGGTCAAAGTCAAAAATGGTTAACATTTTAACGTGAATTTAAACTAGAACTTTATAGTTTTCGAGCAAAATGAACAATTTTAGACAATTATGTTAAAGTTTATTTTTATATTTATGGTTTTTTTTATATTTACACATAATTTTTAAAATTTAGTGTTTAAATGTATACAGTATAATCCGATTAATCCCCGATTAATTCCCGAATTGCCGATTAATCTTTTCAAAGTCCCGACCGATTAATTTCCGAATAGCGAATTTTGCAACCTTGGTCCTACCTTTTGGCCTAGTAATACAGTAATCATAGTCGGAGTTAGAAATATTAGTTGGACAAAAAATTAATTTATGCTAGTGTAATTTTAGTGAGGTAAAGCTTTTCATACGTTACTAATACAATTTATCTAATTCTTTTCTAGAAACATAATTTTTTTTTCTCTAGCGATCTTGGTTCACAATAATGACATATAAATGAATAACGACAATAATGAATATGTATCGTAAGTGGTCTACTAATTCACAAGTGATAATTAATCTATATGGCTTGCTATAGAGTAAGGAGCTATTTACTTTTTTTTCTTAAACAAATTATATTTTACTCGTGAGTTGTTATAAGAAATGATGTGTTTTACTATAATTAATCATATTTTTAATCATTGATTAGTTACAACGATCTCTTAGATTTACCCGTACTAATTGCTCTCATTTTTTTTATTAATTTCTTTATTCTCTAATATTGTTATTAATCATTTATTTAATGAATTTTAATCACAATCATTGAAAATTTGACAAGTGTAAATTCCACCTGTCATTCATCCCTTAAAAAATGGTTTTGTTGACAAGTAAGCTAAACAAATCTTTTTTATATATAAGTATATAGATATAGATATAGATGATTACTAATACTAATACTTTTTAACTACTCATAAATTGCATTATCTAGGAACCCATAACCAACCCATATTCTATTATGGGGGATGATTCACAGACACTGTTTTTTGATCATCACACACCCTTTTACCCTATTATTAGGGATGAGTTCAAGTAAATTGGTGTGTAAAGATCAAAAAACAGTTTGTGAGAATCATCCTCCTTCTATCATATTAATCAACTATTTGTTTTGTCCCCAACCAACTTAATATTCCTAAAGAAATAAATTTTGGTGGTTTTCAAATTTCAGCATTGTCTCCATTTGGTAATTGTGATATTATAACTAAGATATTAATAATAGGAATTTGCTCAAACACACCAACCATTGTTGATTTCACGAATCCTTTGAAAACATGTCCCTTGAGACATGCATTTGTGTGTGAAATCTGCTCTTAATGTTTGACTGGTCAATAAATCAATACTCACGCACAACATAACAATTACAGGAAAAGCTTTTTATTTAATCGAGCCAAATAAATATATATAAATTATAAATATTATAAATATTATAAATATAATAATGGGACAGAAAATGTAACGTATCTAAGATCATGGGGTAGCAAAAACACCTCCAGAATCTTAGAAAACATACTTGCTTAACATATGTCCTACCATTGGTGTATTTTTTTTTTTTTTTTTTTTTTTTTTGTTTGTTTGAAAAGATGAATTGATTTAAAATTATGGCAAAACAACAACAATACCCAATTCTATGCATGAGAGGTATGAAAGAAATGAAATTTAGAAAATCATTTCTCTACCTAAATTAGAAAAAAAGTCGTTTCTCCATCCACGAAAAAAAAAAAATTATTCCCTTTGTAAGGACACATGTTACTCCGTATTACTTTACCATGAGTGGTGACGAATTTAATTCATTGTTCAAGCTAGTGTTTGAGAGCATTGAAGGTAAAAATGTGAGGAATGAGAATTAGTGTTTGGGAATTAAACCAAGTCAGGGGCGACTCTAAGTTAAAGCCTGTGGGGTTACGGGACACCATTAGTTATAAAATTTTATGTATAAAATACTCTTTAAATTGTATAGGACATCACTAAATTTAACTACAGGACCCCATATATATTTTGAATTTATAGTTTTTCATTTGAATTGTATAGAACACCACTAATTTTAGCTTCTCGGATCACATATATTTTTCGAATTTGTAATTTTTTAAAGGTAAATAACCACTAAAATAGCATTCAAATATCATTGGTGCTAAAAAAATTTTTGGGACTCCATTGAGTTCTGGTTCTAGAATCGCCACAGAACCAAGTCCATATAAATATATTTAAGCCAATACATAAAAAAATTAGACTAAAAATAAATAAAAAAATGTAAAAACTGCTAGCGCCGAAAGAGCAATCCCACAACTGGATTCCTTGCAATTCTTTATACAAGTTATATGATCTTAAAATAACAGATTAAGGGATATCCAAAACTCGTTCAAAGTATCGTTACAACTTTTTTTACCCAAGTTTTGTTTTTTATGTACGTGACAAAAAGCCATGTGCAATGGTTAGCATAAATTAATGATTCATTAATTTATAAAAATGCAACTAATTTGACTATTAAATATTAAAAGAATCAACTATACGAGTTTAATTATATAAACACATAGAGGGAAAAATCTCTTCATTTCAAGTTGTTTATAGTTTTAGACAGCAACTACTGCAGCGTGATCGGACCGGTTTGGCCCCCATCGCGCCTCTATGGGGTGCCATCGGTTTTTTTTTCCGGGCGTGATGATAGCATCACAGGTTGTGATGGTGGCGAGTATCGAATGAGAAGGGGACACGTGGACTGGTGTTGCAGGTTGCCGTTGAAGGAGCCGTTTGGATTTTTTTTTTTTACTCCTACATCTATATATATATATATATATATATATATATATATATATATATATATATATATATATATATATATATATATATATATATATATATACTACACTTCATCTCATAATTATATACACACTCTCATTAAATCATCCCAACTCTCTCTACAAATTTAACATTTCTCAAAATCCCAAAAAATGTCTCAACATCAAGATCCAAACGAGTCCGGTTCCGGTAACCTCTACAATTTCGGCTCGCCGAATTTGCCCGGTTCAAGCTCAAATTCCCCGCAAAATGTTCGGGGTACTCGACCAACTAGCAATATGTCTCAACAAAATCTTCTTAATGATTTCAATAATTCGAGCTTCTTTTCACAATTTCTAAATTCACAACTAATGCATCACAATTATCAACAACAATACCGCCAACCATTTAACCAACCATTTCAACAACAAATTTCATCACAATTTTCTCATTTCTCACAACCTGGTATGGTGCCATTCCAACTACCAAATACCCAACAATGGACACAAACACAACAAATCTTCACACCTCTAAATAACGAAGAAGTGGAAGAAATTCGTGGTGAGGAGCAACAACCAAATGTCCGGGTTCGACCAAGTCATAAACGAAAAGGAAAGGAACAAGCAAAAGAACCACAACACAAAAAAATGTGGACTTCTCCCGAAGAAATTTGGTTGGCTAAGTGTTGGATCGATTGCTCGGAAGATGGGGTTCACGGTAACTCGCAAAGAAACACGGCTTTTTGGGCTAGAGTACGAAATAAGTTTAATGATAATGATTCTGGGTATTTAAGAAATGACGACCAATTAAGTGGGAAATGGCGACATATGGATAAGGCGTGCAAAGATTTCATGGCCTTATATAATGAAGAAGAACGTAATCCAAGGAGTAGCGGTTGTGTCGAGCAAGACGTATATAACATCGCGGTGGAAAGATATCAAAGTCGGGCAGCGAAGCCGTGGACTTACAAGGATGTTTGGGAGTTTTTGAAAACGAGGCCGAAATGGTATACACCACGTGCAATTGGTGGTAGTGGCGTGCGAAGGAGAAAGGGACAACTTGTAATAGAAGATGAAATCGAAGATGAGGTTGGCGAAAACCAAACAGTTAATCTCGGGGAAGATTGTTTAAACAACCTCGAGGAGCTTTTTGGAGAGGATGCGATTCAACGTCCTATGGGAAGAGACCGAGCGAAGAAGGCTGCGAGAAAATCGGTTTCGTCTGATGAGGGTACATCATCACGGGTTACGAGCTCTTCATGTGGTACGAATTCTTCAAGATTTGATGAGTTGTCTTCTAGGTGGGAAGAGAAAAAGGATAAAGAGTTGGAGAAACGAAGCAAGGGTATTGATCGTATAGTTGAGGAAGAACGAATGAGGTCGGCACTCGAGTGTGTCACAAAATTATTTAAACTAGACGTTAACGACATCCCCGACCCGAAAGAAAGAAAAAAAGCTTTGAAGTTCAAGAGAAAGATTGCCGAGCGTTACAAAGAATATCTTTCAAGCGACGAGGACAACGATGACGACAACGAGTAGTTTTAGTTTCTAGTAATTGTAATCGTTTAGGACTTTAATAAATTGTAATCGTTTAGGACTTTTAGTTTTAGCATTTCTTAAGTATTGTTTTTTTTAGGACTTTAATAAATTTTAATCGTTTAATTTTATTAATTTAAGTGTATTTTTATTAATATAAACCATTTTATATGTTATATTTTTATAAAAAAATGATTTTTTGTAAATCAAATTAATCAAACAAAAAGAAAAACTAAATAAAAATGTGAGACCAATTTAACTCATCACACAACCATCACGCTCACCACTACAAACTCCATCACGCCCTCACCCCCATCACATTTGCCAACTCAGCACTATACCCCACAAAAACCTCAAAAAAACCCATCACCCCATCACCCCATCACCATTAAAAAAGGTCTTATTGCAAGATGGTTGACCCAGATTGATGGTGTAGAACCATAACATGCAATTTGCACATGGGATCATGCATGCTAATTCTCTCCCTCTAAAAAAGACTTCTGATTCTGTTTATTTAGGTTATTTGTCTTTTTTGATTCATCCCTATGTATGTTGTAAATGCCACCTTCTATAAATTAGTTAATCGGTTAAATGAGGTATTGAGGTATTACGTATTAGATAAAATCAAGATTCCTTCATTTACATCTAAGGATGTGTGAATCTTGAGCTTAACAATACACTTTGTAGTTCAATAATGTAGTTCTATTTATACATTCTTAGTTATGCAAAATGTATGTTTACGAACATGAAGTTTGTTGAGATATCCCTTTTATTACAAAAGTTTAGATAGTTCATGACTCCCTCTTTGTAAACTATATATATACCTTGTCTTAATTTCGTAATGTAACAATGAAATCTATAAATGTATAGATCTATCTATTTTAATATAATAACCCGTTTATCAAATATTTTTGTCCACATATCCACTATCCAGTACATGGCCAGTAAAGGTGCAGCGTAATATATCGTACACTGTACTCTTAGTACACTGAGGTTGGGTTCAAAAACAAAACCCAGCAGATATTAGATGATTTCCAAAGCCCAGTTACTACTCAAATAAAGACCTTATATATATGAAGCAATTATGAAAGCCCGGCCCATGTATATTATATTACTCGTGCATCTTTGATCAAGAAGAATATAAGCACGTTTTATTATCTGATAAACCACATATACGAAGTATTATCGTAAAATCTTAAGTAATGACACACGTAAACTCACAAGAAAAATGTCATTTGTGACAATTTTATAGTGATAACTTATTATTTAGTTACCATTAAAAGTCGTCACTACATTTTCGTCATTATACGATATTAGTGACGAAACAAATGGTCAATATAGTAACAATTTTAGTATTTTGGTCTCTAATTATGTTTTGTGAAGGATGCATAATCATGAGAACTTGAGAAGTGACCAACTTATTTTCATCACAAACTCAACTTATAGACCAATTTAATTAGTATTATTAGTGATCAATAACCCACGTCATTGAAGCTCATTTTTCTTTCATTAACTACTTAGCAACCGCCTATATATAATTAACTAGATATAGATATATAATGAAGCCAAACATACACCGTACACGAAATAAGATGTCTTAGTTTGGACTCGAATCCATGAATCCATAGCCTCTTAGTTGAAAGATTACCTTAAAACCGTTAAGTGCTAGGAATTTGGACTCAAACAAGACAGGTGATTTAAACCACTCACCAAACCCACGAACGATAAACGAATAAATAAAGCATAAGAACGATAAATAAAAGCATAAAATGGCACAAGGATTTAACATGGTTATATCTCAACTCCACACGGAGAAGGGTTTAGTCACAGGCGGAAACCAGATATCTTTCTTTATTATTTTTGTGCACACATTTACAGTTTACACGGGAGTTATATTTATAGGACAACTTAGAAGAAGAAATATGTGTTCTCAACTTGTTGGACAAGTTGACATCTCACATTTGGTGAAGATAATGTCACCATACGTGACATATAATTCCAACTGCTCCAATAATGCTCGATCTATATACTCATGTACTAACATGTTCTCTCACGTTTGGCCATCCTCAATTCTTTTTATATGTCACCAAGTGTGACTCTAAGTCACCAAATGTGACTTCAAGGTGGTCTCACATAATTTGTTTTAATATTCCTTCACATATCCAACAATCTCCTACTTGAAAGAAACTTTAAACAAACCCCACACCGATCTTCAACAGAAGATCCATCACATCTGTCAACTATGTTTGTACAACCCACAATAACTCTAGACTAGACGATTACCAACTCCTTTTGATACCGCCAGATGAGACACCCGAGTCACGCCGCATTTCATTCGTTAACCAACGAGCAAATGAAGTCTTTCGACACCAAAAAACACCGCTGAGCGATAATCCAATCTCTTAGTTACTAGCTTGGGCCATCTCAGTTTCTATCGCCACCATCTTCTAACATGAAGATCATCTTCTTACACCAAAAGACTAATTGAAGTATGCGACTCTTCAATTATATGATTCTTCATGAGACTACACCGCCTCACCGATCACTCTAGACATGTCCAATCCCGAACACACATGTCAATGATCACCCTCGTACAGGATTTCACCGTCTATCTATGATTTTTCTTCCCAGCAATAAGAAAATCCAACAAACGCCCTCATAGACTCTTCATCAAGGCTCCAGTGAGAACGCAGTCACAACCTCGAACTCTACTACCTTTTCAACTTTTCGCTTTCTCGCTGGTTCACGGACCTCCTCATAGCTATGAATCCACAAACCCATCTTCTCATCCCAAGCACGCTCCTACTGTACGAGTAAGAAATAAATTTCGGCTACTTGAGAAGAAACTTGGTTCGTACCATTAGTCAGTCACAAATTTCTTTGCCATCAGAGAGTAAAGCAAGTACTCGAAGCCCTAGTGTTACCCAGAATCATCACACTAATCTTGAGAACATTGGAGAATAATGTCACATAAACTTCTCCACAACTCTAATAGTTGACTAACTCTCACTAGCTCGATAACTTCTGTCGGTTAACAAACTCACATCGAGTTCCCGACATCCTCAACGATCCTATAAAGCTCAAGTTCTGGAACTTACACGATTATCCGCCCCTCCTCCATCACCTAAAGACTTTTACTTAATCACCATCGAAGAAAGCTGCTCCTTTTGTTGAAACATCAACCAAACCCGAGCAACCGTCGAACGCGTTCTATCTGACACCCTTCGACAACCAATTTTCCTTAGTGACTAGGAACTCTAATCCTCCCACATATTCCATAAACCCTGGAATATTGACCAAACACCATTGGTCATCTCGTTTTCAAACCACAAGCACCAAACTTCCCCGATACTCCCACTATCGACTTTCAAACCGATGTATCTTGTCCGTTACAACACCGCCCAAGTATGAGTTAAACCACCCTACTCAGCTCCCGTTACAAACCCATATCTTCGAAAACATAGCTTGAAATGTCCCGTTCATATTGATTATAAACGTTCCATATTAATTGATTTCGTCGCGAGGTTTTCACCTCTATATGAGACGTTTTTCAAAGACTGCATTCATTTTTAAAACAACCATAAGCTTTATTTTATCTATAAAGGTTTAAAAAGCATTACGTAGATTATCAAATAATGATAATCTAAAATATACCGTTTACACACGACCATTACATAATGGTTTACAATAAGAATATATTACATCAAAAATAAGTTTCTTGAATGCAGTTTTTACATAATATCATACAAGCATGGACTCCAAATCTTGTCCTTATTTTAGTATGCAATAGCGGAAGCTCTTAATAATCACCTGAGAATAAACATGCTTAAAACGTCAACAAAAATATTGGTGAGTTATAGGTTTAACCTATATATTATCAAATCATAATAATAGACCACAAGATTTCATATTTCAATAAACATCCCATACATAGAGATAAAATTCATTCATTTGGTGAACACCTGGTAACCGACATTAACAAGATGCATATATAAGAATATCCCCATCATTCCGGGACACCCTTCGAATACGATATAAATTTCGAAGTACTAAAGCATCCGGTACTTTGGATGGGGTTTGTTAGGCCCAATAGATCTATCTTTAGGATTCGCGTCAATTAGGGTGTCTGTTCCCTAATTCTTAGATTACCAGACTTAATAAAAAAGGACATATTCGATTTCGATAATTCAACCATAGAATGTAGTTTCACGTACTTGTGTCTATTTTGTAAATCATTTATAAAACCTGCATGTATTCTCATCCCAGAAATATTAGATTTTAAAAGTGAGACTATAACTCACTTTCACAGATATTTCCTTCCTCGAAAATAAGACTTGGCCACGGATCGATTCACGAACCTATACAAATATGTACATATATATCACAGTATGATCAAAATATAATTACAACCATTTTTATTATGTTTTAAAGATTTGAGTGTATTAAGTCAGCTGTCCTCGTTAGTAACCTACAACTAGTTGTCCATAATTAGATGTACAGAAATAAATCGATATATATTATCTTGAATCAATCCACGACCCAGTGTATACACGTCTCAGGCTAGATCACAACTCAAACTATATATATTTTTGGAATCAACCTCAACCCTGTATAGCTAACTCCAACATTACTTGATGTTATGCGAGGTGTATATAAAATAGCTATTAAATTTTACAAGAAAATACTATAAAATACGATACAATTTTACACAAGATATTTATTTATTTAGAGAATGGATATACTTAAACCTTGCTACAACACTTATAGGCAGTGTACCTAATCGTACAGTATTGTAGTTTTTAGTAAGTCCGGTTCGTTCCACAGGGAAAATCTTTAAACAAAGCTTAACGCTATATTAGTTTTATTTTATAAAAATACAAATATATATATAAGTAATATTATTATTATAAAGGGGGGTTTTTACCGTTTAATGACCGGTTTGTCGATTTTAAAACTTTAGTCGCAGTTAAAACAAAATGTAAAATATTAAATAAATAAAAGACTTAATTTAAAGCGTAAAGTAAATAACGATAATGAAATTGCGATAAATAAAAGTGCGATAAAATAAACTTGCGATAATTAAAAAGTACGATAATTAAAAGTGCAATTAAATACAATAACAATAAATAAAAGTGTTATAATTAGAAGTGCAATTAAATATAAAATAAAGGGAATTAAATATGAAATAAAAGAATTATGCTTATTTAAACTTCCGTAATCATGATGTTTGACGTGTTGATTTTAGTTTTATGCCCATGGGTTAATTGTCCTTTGTCCTGGATTATTTAATATGTCCGTCTGGTTTTTGTCCATAACAGTCCATCAGTCATAAATATAAAGTGCGAGTGTCCTCGTCAAATTATCCTTATACCCGAAGTTAAATATTCCGACTAATTGGGGACTTAAACTGTAACAAGATTTTAATACTTTGTTTAATAATTACACCAGGTTATCGATTGCGTGTAACCCAAGGTTTTAATACTCTGTTATCAATTATGCCAAGTGTCCTTGTACATAATTTCACCCCTGTTTTAATAATTCTAGTGGCTATTAATCCATTCCCGCGTCCGGTTAAATGAACGATTATTCGTACATATAAATACCCCGCCCATCGTGTCCGATTGAATATATATGGTTATTTATAGGGACGTCCAATTGTGAATCTTTATATTAAAATTAACAAACTATCATTTAGTTAAACAAATATAAAGCCCATTAATAGCTCATAGTCTAATTTCCACAAGTGTCGTTCTTTTGTCCAAACCCCAATTATGGTACAAAGTCCAATTACCCAATTTTAGTAATTAGCCCAACATCATGATTACTTCGGATTAAATAAGCATAATAATAACTTAGCTACGAGACATTAAATTAAAAAGGTTGAACATAACTTACAATGATTAAAAATAGCGTAGCGTTACACGGACAGAATTTCGACTTACACCCTTACAACATTCGCTAACATACCCTTATTATTAGGATTAAAATTAAAATTAAAATTAAAATATAAATTATAAATATAAATATTACGTATAGATAGATGGATGGATATATATTGATATTAAAATTCGTCGAACTGCGTTGGCTTTTATAGGCATTTTCATTTTTTGGGGCTCCGCGAGTCGCGGTACTTTTAGCCTTCGAACTCCGCAAGTCGCGGAGTTCGTTTTTACAGCTCATTCAGCCTTGGCTCTTTGTTTGCCGACGATTTTAAATAATAATATAATATATATATATAATTTTTAAGAATTATTTATATATTATATTATATTCATGTGCATAGTTGACTTGTAATTTTTAGTCCGTTGCGTCGAGCGTTGAGAGTTGACTCTGGTCCCGGTTCCGGATTTTCGAACGTCCTTGCGTACAATTTAATATCTTGTACTTTGCGTTTTGAATCTTGTACTCTTGTAATTTCGAGACGTTTCTTATCAATAATTGGAACCTCTTTGATTGTATTTTGTACTTTTGAGCTTTTTGGTCGTTTGTGTCTTCAATTCGTCGAATCTGTCTGTTGTCTTCACCTTTTATTATTTAAACGAATATCACTTGTAAATAGAACAATTGCAACTAAAAGCTTGTCTTTCTTGAGGAATAATGCTATGAAATATATGTTCGTTTTTAGCTTTATCAAATATTCCCACACTTGAGCGTTGCTTGACCTCAAGCAATATAGTCTTGAAATACTAGAACTTCTTTATTCTTCACACTTTGTACATCAGTGATTTCTATACGGCGGTATAAACAATGGTAGTAACGATATGGTTTACAGTCCCACATGACTATAAAAATTTAGATCCATTAAGGAAATTGGATCTTTATGAAAACATTTGATCTTTTGAAAATTAAATCTAGTTTTTACCCTAGATAATTTTTCCGGAATAACCCTTCACCGGTGTTTGCAAAATATTTTTGTGGGTTTGGTGGGTTTCATATTTGAAAATTTTAGCTCAAAACTTATGGTTTTGTGTCACCCACTTGCTAACCTTGTATTAGGAAAGCAACACGTCCAGTTTACTTGTCCCGTATATTACCTTTCGGTAAACTACCGTCCGGTTGTAAAGGAAAGCGTTGAACAAGCAACTGTTAAGGCAATGTCCCCTGACATGCTTTTAATTATGGTCTATAACGTGTCGGACGCAATTACTATCCTTGGTAGGAGCAATAGTAAAGCTCACCCTTATGATTTTTCGGTCTGGCACAAGGTCCTATCTTTGACGATGCTATGCAACCACCGTTCTTACGGTTGACACCCGATTTGGTTCAGGTGACCTAATGAATTTCAGGTGAATTCCTAGGATTTTACGTTCAATGGTAATGAACGCATTGAAAATGGGTTTTTAGAAAACAAATTGGTTTGTAATTTTGATCAAAATATTTTCTCGTTCAGGCTCGAGTTTAGATATCATTGAATTCCATGAGTTTGTAATTCTCAATCTTTAAGGTCAATCTCAAGGATTGAGTAATATCAGTCTTAAAAGCTGATTTTTAATCTTTAAGGAGATTATCCTTTCTGGGGATCTGATTCATTAGTCTTATCAAGATAATTTGCACGGTGCCCCCCATTGTACGAGATAAATTCTTCTCATGGTTAGGATAAATCTGACCACTTGGCGACCCTGTTTGATGCTGAGGTCCGTGGATTTCCTGCTGATTTTAGAGATGACTTTTCTAGGTTTTTCGTCAACCTACAGCTGGTCTGGACGACAACTTCTTGACCTAAATCAAGAAGCGCGTTTCTTTTTCGGAAGACTTTACTTCCTTTTAATGATGGAATTGATTCATCGTGTAGATCCATCTCTTCTTTTCTTTCATCGGGTAAAATAGTTTAGTTTAGTCCAAAGCAAAAGTATTTTCAGTTATTTGTTACAGAAATATGTGACATATGTTTAAGATAACTTGGTAATTTTTCCCACACTTGGCTTTTATTTTCCTTTTTATTGTCCTCTATTCCATTTTAAATGAATTCTAACATTTTGGTTTGTTTCTCAATTTATGTCCTTTCCAAGGTAACAATAATTTCGGTGTTAACACCTAGTTTTATCGTTCATAAATATGTATAAACATGATTTTGAGTTCATTTAATTGAAAATTTTGAAAATTTTTACTAGAATTGGGTAGTCAGTATATAAGACTAGGGCTGTTCTTTATTATCAGAGAGCACTAGATTCTAATACAACTACTGCTTTACTAGTATTTTTAATGGTAACCAAGTGTTTAAGATAAAAATTTTAAAAATCCGAAAGAATTTATCTCCTTCCCACACTTAAGATCTTGCAATGCCCTCATTTGCAAGAAATCAGTAACAATTTAAATTATTGAGGGTGATTAGCGTAAAAATGATTAAATTTTACCAAATTTTCCAAACATATTATTGTTTGTGTTGAATGATAAATGGTGCACATCATTTGTTCATTCCTTCTCGTTGTTATTTCACATATATTTTGTATCTTGTCGTCAAAATTAGTTGCTTTTGCTGAACTTAATGCCAGTCTTTGAAAATGCGTTGTTTTACCCTGTTGTGTACATAAGATAAACTGCAAACATATATACATATTTTTGAAGTTTGGTATATTACCCCACATTCAAAAATTATTAAAATCTAATAATAAAAGTTAGAAAATTATAAAAACTATTACAATATTAACATAAGTATTAAATGTATTAACATTACAAATAATAAAATAAATAAAACTAAGTAGACTAGGGATGATACTGATACCAGTAGGGGTTCCATGCATAACCGTATGTGTTATAGAATGCTTTGGCTGGGTTATACGTAGGATACGGTGGTTGGATCTCTATAGACCAGGGAGGAAATACCGGCGATTGAGTAGGAATATAGTTTCTACCTACATGTTGGCAATGAGCTATGATTTGGTTTTAATGAACTTGCCAATCTTCAAATGCTCGATGTCTAGCATTTTCATACTCTTGTGAAGCTATAAACCTTTTCATTTCTGTCATTTCATTTCCCCCTCCCACATTACCTGGCTGTTGGTTTCTCTCAACCTGTGGATGTCTACCATGGTATTGTACTGCGGCGTTATTTCGCCTCTTCAAAACCTTCGCACCATGGTATACATTTAAACCTATTGTATCGCAGGGTTCTGGTTCTTCGACTAATAATCCCCCCCGACTTATATCCACACCGAGATATTCAGCAATCAAAGTAATAAATATACCACCTCCTATTATGCTATGCGGTCTCATCCCCCTAACCATAGCTGATAAATAATAACCCACACAATAAGGTATACTTACAGCGCTTTGTGGGTCTCGAATACACATATGGTAAAACAAATCCTGTTCATTTACCTTTTCCTTATTCTTACCTCTTTGTGTAATCGAATTAGCTAAAAACCTATGAATTACTCTTAACTCTGCTCTATCTATATCCAAATAAGAGTAATTTCCCCCTTTAAATCGGTGATGGCTAGTCATTTGACTCCATACACCATGCGTATCAAAATTTTCGTCTATCTTTCTACCATTTAGTATCAACCCTCTACAATCGGCAGATGCTAACTCCTCAGGCGTATATATACGTAAAGCCTGAGCCATGTCTAGTAAAGACATGTGGCGCATCGAACCTCCTAACAAAAATCTAATAAAAGATCGATCGGTTAAACTAGCTACCCGATCATTTAATTCTATACTACACAACAATTCTTCACACCATACTTTATATACAGGTCTACGCATGTTGAATAACCGTACCCAATCGTTAAAAGTAGAATTACCATACCTCTGTGCAAGTAATTCCCTAATTGGCCCGGCCAATTCTACAGCTTCTAATGGTCCCCATTCTATGACCCTAGGTACTTCAACAGCTTTAGAATGAAGAGTATGCAAACCCCTTTGGTATTTTGGATAATCTATCCAAAGTCTGTCAAATCTCAGGTTCGGGTGCAAATCTTCCAAGTGCATATCAGAAAATGTCATGACTGGATGAGGTATATCTTGTTTGTAGTAGTTATCCACCTCCTGTTTTTCCGTATTCTCAGCAGGAGCATTGCGAGCTTGGGATGAAGATTCACCCCTTTCAGTCTGCAAAACACATCAAACACAATTTTTGTGCATCCAAATATGCATTAGTGTCAGCAAAATCATCAATCAAAATAATTACAATGACATGATCAATTTATATCAAACTTAAGCTCATTTTCATATTTTCATCAAATCTACACTTTTTCAAATAAGCATATACGAAAATGTTCGCCAAGTTCATAAGCATTCAATTCAAATAACATGTCAAAATAATTATTACTAGCAATTAAACAAGTTTCAAATGGCATTATCTCTCAAAAATCAATTCATGAATTTTAGACTTGAAAAAGTCCACTTTAATTAGCTGTCCTTAGCATTTTCACCCTTATGTGTGGGCGATTTCCGGCGCCGCAAATAAACTTCAATTTTCCAGCGATTTAGAGCGCAATTGAACGGATTAAATAGCGAGACTATTGATTTGGAAGTGGCTAATTGTTCGTGATTACCATGGGAAAGAATACTGGGAAGAATAAAAAGGAGAAAGCGGTGCAAACATCAACTAGGGTTTTGCGGAGTCGAAAAGGAGGTAGCAGCGATTTGAATGATTTTGCGGTTAAAGGCTCTGATTTCTCTACGAGTATCAAGTGTGAGGATTCAGATCAATCGGAGGAAGAGGAAGAAGATATCAATTCGATCGAATCGGCGCTATTTGATGTCCCTGTTAATGAGGAACGCAAGGATGGCTCGGCTACTAGATCATCATATGTTGATGCGGTGAAGAATATAGCCGCAGATATGGGTTTTGGGGATGATGAAGTGGTTGGAATAGGGAAGACGCCTGGTAGGGTATCTCCGGCTAAAGGAATTAAAGGTTTTAATCAGGTTAAGGCCAACAATGTAGATGGGGCTGCCGCTGCTGGTGCTGATCAGAATCATGTTGTTCCTGTGTGTGTTGATCATGAGAATGGTTCACAAACTCGTGGTGAACAGCACAGTAAAGGTTTGAATGTTAGCGATTTTGCTGTCCAGGGTTTGAGTTCAAGTCATGATTCTATTGATAATAGTGTGCAGCAGAATGGGACAATTGAGCAGGGGCAGAAGCAATCATCCTTCAGCGTTGCTTACGAATCCTTAAAGAATATTGGTGAGGTTACTGCTCGTTTGGATAAGCATGTTGAGGTTAGTGCAGTGGAAAAACCGAGGGGAAACAATGCTTCAACTGATGTAAATGTCTCGGTGAGTTCAAGTGAAAATCAGCCCCATTCAGATCATCATGTCCCAAGTTATGCTCATGCAGTTTCTGGTGCTGCTTTGAATGGTAATGCTACTGTTTGTCCAATTGTGCATAAAAAAGTTAATGTTAGATTGATTGAACAAACATGTAGTTTAGATGAGGGCATTGATGTTGAAATACCAATTGATTCGGTGAAAGAGGTGCTAAATAGATACAAAAACACATTATATGGCTATTTCATTGGGGATAGAGTGGCTTTTCCGATTGTAAAGAATTATGTGACTAATGTTTGGAAGAAGTTTGGTATAGAAAAGGTTATGATGAACTCTAAGGGCTTCTTCTTTTTCAAATTTGCGACGGAAAGTGGTATGATAGGAGTGATGGAATCAGGTCCTTGGATGATTCGTGCTACCCCTATCATCTTGAATAAATGGTCTCCGAATGTCTCATTGTCTAAAGAGGATCATTCTAAGGTTCCGGTGTGGGTAAAGTTACATGATATCCCATTAGTGGGATATACCGAGATAGGGCTTAGTGCTATTGCCTCTAAGTTAGGGACCCCATTGCTTCTTGATTCATATACAAGTACCATGTGTGTTGAATCATGGGGACGTCCTAGCTATGCTCGTGCTCTTATTGAAATTTTGGCAGAGAATAATTTATTAGAGACACTTAAAGTGTCGACTCCTAATTTGGAAGGTGGTGAGAAAATTATTGATGAGGTACGAGTAGAGTATGAATGGAACCCTCCTAGATGCTCGGGTTGCAAAATCTTTGGACATCATGATACTAAATGTTCAAAGAAGGTTATAGAGAAAGTTCAAGTGGTTAATGTGGAAGATGATTTTCAGGAAGTTATTCATAAGAAGGTAAAGAATACAGGAAAGGATAAAATCCAAGAAGATCATCGAAAGAAGCCCTTTAATGTTGGTAAGCCGAAAAAATTAGTGTATATGCCAAAAAAGAATTCGATTCCGAATGAGTCATTGAAAACGGGACCAAAGGTTGTTTCAGGTGGGACAAAGGCTGTTTCGAGTCCAAAGGGCATCTCAAATGCAAGTACTAGTACTAGCGCACAGGTTCATACTCAAAACTCTTTTGGGGCTTTAAATGATGACACTTTTGAGGCTCTTTATAATGATATTCTTAATGAGCCAAGTGATGTTGAATCTGATGACAATGAAACGGCTACTTTCATGGCTTCAAAGACCACTACAAAAGAAAAGCCTACTTTCGGGTTGAAGAAGGGATGGTTGTAGATCGTTTCTTGTATGTTCGTGTTTTCGTTTAGGTTTTTTGGTTTTGCTAGTTCTTTTGTCTAAGTCTAGCTTGTTTTTTAGTTTGGACGTTTGTGAGGCCGCAAGGTGTGCTTGCAGCCGTTGTTCTTCATTTGTAACTCTTTATTATTTCTTTGAAATAATATTCACCGGGTAGAACCCATTACCCAAAAAAAAAGTCCACTTTAATTCTCAAAATCATGTTTAGGCTCAAAGTTTGGATCATTTAACTACCTAAACATGTTACACTACTTAATTTAGCAACAATTCATGACAAAAATCGGCCATAACCTGTTTATATCAAAAAGCCCCAAATTTGCTCAAGAACACAAACCCTAGATTACTCAAAATTTGAAGTTTAAGGCTTCTAATCATGTTAAATAGCATCAATCTAGGTTATTCAAGCATAATACATAAACAATTTAAACATAATTACACTAAAAAGCATCAAAATCAAATTGGGTATAAAATTGCTCAAGAACACTAATTTTCGGATTAAATGGTGTTTAGGTGTAGAAATTTACCATTTTTCTTGAGTAATTCCTTGATAGCATCCTTCTCAACATGATTTTAGTAAAAGATTTGATGATTAACGGTCAAAAATTGCGAATTTGGTGTGTGTTTTTCGGGTTTTTTCGGGTTTATTTAGCAGTTTATGTGGTGTGGGGATGGGGACTGATCAGTTCAGCTCGTTTTATTTTTTTCTGGGTTTTGGATCCTCCGCGACTTGCGGTATTTTTACCCTTCAAACTCCGCGAGTCGCGGAGTTTGTACTTTTTTTTTTAAACATCTTATACTAATTAAAACAATTAAGTAATTAATTTTAAAATTTTGTTTCCCTTGTTATTTAGGACGAGGTCGTTTCGGATCGATGTCCTAGTCCGTCCTTCGACAAAATTTTAAAATTTGTCTTTTTGTAGCGATTGTTTTAAAAGCTAAGATTTTTGGGTTTTTTTTAATGTTTTTGGCATACTTTAATTCAATAAGATTAAAAATAATGATAATAAAAGTTCTCGTCCCTCCCTCGGGTAAAGCAATTTCGGTTCAACGACCTAGTCTTCAACTTACGACGAATTTTAAAAATCATATTTTTAACTTAGCGAAATAAAGTAAATTTTTGTTTTTAAATTCACACAACTTAAATATAAAATTCAAAATTAATATTAAAAATTCACACTAAACTTACAATTTAAAATGCATAAAAATAAAATTCATATTTTAAAAATTAAAAATTCACACCAAACTTAATTTAAAAATTCATATTATAAATTCACACCAAACTTATATTAATTTTTCAAATATTTACAATTTTAAATATATTGATTTTACAAAGTTTACAATATTAATTTAAGATTTATATATTAATTTTAAAAACATGGTAAAAATAAAATTAAAAATCTTTTTGGCTTTTATCCCACTTTAATCAATCAAATATTATCAAAAATATGCGCCCCTCTTTTCGGTAAAGTAATTTCGGTTTCATGACCTAATTTAACTCATGACGAATTTTTTAAATATTTTGGGTTGATTGATTAAAGATATTTATACCTTAAGAATAAACGTTAAATTTCGCCGTGATGTAATAAATTTTTGAATGATATCAATAATTTCAGTCGCTAAACCTAATTTTATTCAATACCAATTTAATACTTTGTAGCGAACAAATTAGCGTTTATTATCAAAAGGTTAAAAATAAAAATAAAAACTGTACAGACTTACCTATGAGATAGTATTCTTAGTTATATGATCTATCCCATTCATAAGATAGTCAGTTTAATTGGTTTTCCATGGCTACATAGGCGTAACCTCGAGCATTCAGTGTTTTTTCTTCTAAACATATGAACGGTCCGTCTCTGCATAAAGTAACAAATTCGGTATTTGAATAGGTTTGATTATTTGAACATTTACCTCCATGTGACCATTTTCCGCATTTTTGACATCTTTCTAGGTGTCGTGCTCTTCTTTTCGCTGCGGATTTTGATTTTCCTTTACCAAATTGTAACTTATTATCTTCGCATCTGGATTCTTTTCTTACTCCGTCCAATCTTTCTCTGATTACTGATACTATTTCACTCGGTAGTGTGTCATTATTACGTTTAGTGATCAAAGCGTGTAGCATTAGACCATGGTTTAGTTCACAGGCAGTCTTTATTTCCTAAAAAAAATAAAAATTCAGAATGGGAGGAGAAGACTAGTTCTTTAGGGTCTGCTAGGGAAAGACCATTCGGGTTCCATTTTCGAGAACTACACGAAAACAGACAATCTAACTCTAACAGAAATACATAAAATCCTTTAAAGATTTGATTCTCCCCACACTTAGTTAGCTGTGGTATCGAAATTGTGATTAACTTCGTTGTCAACTTCCATTGGACTATCTATGTAGTGTTTAACTTTGTGACCATTAACTTTAAATTCAATCCCATTTGAATTTATTAATTCTATCGTTCCGTATGGGAAAACTCTTTTGACTATGAATGGTCCAGACCATCTTGATTTCAATTTTCCAGGAAATAGCTTGAATCGTGAATTGAAAAGAAGAACTCTGTCTCCTTCTTTAAATTCTTTTAAACTTCTGATTCTTTTATCATGCCATTTCTTCGTTCTTTCTTTATAGATTAACGAATTTTTGTATGCTTCATGTCTTAATTCTTCTAATTCATTTAGTTGACTTAATCGTAGACGTCCAGCTTCATGTAAATCAAGATTAAATGTCTTCAAAGCCCAAAATGCTTTGTGTTCAATTTCTACTGGAAGATGACATGCTTTTCCATAAACGAGTCTAAAAGGTGTGGTTCCAATTGGAGTTTTGTAGGCTGTTCTAAAAGCACAGAGTGCATCCTCCAATTTAATGGACCATTCCTTCGGATTTGATCCTACGGTTTTCTCTAGAATACGTTTTAAAGCTCGGTTGGTATTTTCAACTTGTCCACTTGTTTGTGGATGATAAGCAGTGGAGATTTTATGAGTTACTCCATATCTTTTAAGAACTTTCTCAAGTTGATTATTACAGAAATGAGTACCCCGATCACTTATTAAAGCTTTCGATGTTCCAAACCTTGCAAAAAGACATTTTAAAAAGTTGACTACAACTCGTGCATCATTAGTTGGGAGAGCTTGTGCTTCCGCCCATTTAGATACATAATCAATGGCAACGAGAATGTAGAGATTATTATGAGATTTTGGAAATGGACCCATAAAGTCAATACCCCAAATGTCAAATACTTCACATACTTGAATGACATTTTGTGGCATTTCATCACGTTGACTTATTTTTCCGGCCCTTTGACAAGCATCACAGGATTTGCAAAGAAGGTGTGCGTCTTTGTAAATTGTAGGCCAATAGAATCCAGCTTCATAAACTTTTCTTGCTGTTAATTGAGGCCCATAATGCCCTCCTGTTGGTCCTGTGTGACAATGGTTTAAGATTTTACTAGCTTCATTTTCAAATACACATCGGCGTATTATTCCATCGGGACAACTTTTAAACAAATGTGGATCTTCCCAGAAATAGTGTTTTATATCACTGAAGAATTTCTTTCATTTTTGGTACGACAATTCTTTTTCAAGGAATCCACAAACTAAGTAGTTTGCATAGTCTACAAACCATGGGATTTCATTATAATCTATCTTCAATAGATATTCATCAGGAAAGTTGTCTTGTATGGCCGATTCATTTAGAACTTCTAATTCGGGATTTTCAAGACGAGAAAGATGATCAGCGGCGAGATTTTATGCTCCTTTTTTATCTCGGATTTCAATATCGAACTCTTGTAAGAGTAAGATCCAATGAATTAATCTTGGTTTGGCATCTTGTTTCGAAAATAGGTATCTAAGAGCAGAATGGTCGGTATAGACCACCGTTTTAGCTAGAACGAGATATGATCGAAATTTGTCAAAAGCAAAGACAATAGCAAGGAGTTCTTTTTCAGTAGTTGTATAATTTGTTTGTGCTCCTTGTAACGTCTTACTAGCATAATATATAGGTTGAAATCTTTTTTCAATCCTTTGTCCTAAAACGGCTCCCATTGCAAAATCACTTGCATCGCACATTAGTTCAAATGGTAGATTCCAATTTGGTGTTATCATGATCGGCACATTAGTGAGTTTCTCTTTAAGAATATTAAAAGATTTGATACATTCATCTGAAAAGATGAATGGAGCATCTTTTTCTAGGAGTTTATTCATAGGAGTGGCAATTTTAGAAAAATCTTTTATGAAACGTCGGTAAAAACCGGCATGCCCTAGAAAACTCCTAACTCCTCTAACATTGGTGGGATGTGAAAGTTTAGCAATTACATCTACTTTAGCTCTATCCACTTCAATTCCTTCCTTTGAAATTTTATGACCAAGAATGATGCCTTCTTTAACCATGAAATGGCATTTCTCCCAATTAAGAACTAGATTTGATTGTTCGCATCTAATCAGCATTCGTTCAAGATTAGCTAGAAATGTTTCAAATGTATCACCGAAGACTGAAAAGTTATCCATAAAAACTTCCATGCATTCTTCTATCATGTCATGAAAAATCGCCATCATACACCTTTGAAAGGTTGTAGGGGCGTTGCAAAGTCCAAATGGCATGCGTTTGTAAGCAAAAGTACCATAAGGGCACGTGAACGTGGTTTTCTCTTGGTCCTCGGGTGCTATTGGAATTTAAAAATATCCGGAAAATCCATCAAGAAAACAATAGTAACTATTTTCGGCTAATCTTTCCAACATTTGATCAATGAAAGGTAAGGGAAAGTGATCTTTTCTGGTGGCGTCATTTAAATTTCTATAATCAATACATACACGCCATCCTGTTACAGTCCTAGTAGGAATAAGCTCATTTTTTTCATTTGTAATGACAGTCATGCAACCCTTCTTAGGCACGCATTGAACTGGGCTTACCCATGGACTATCAGAAATTGGATAAATTAAACCTGCATCTAGCAGTTTAATAATTTCTTTTTTAACTACATCTTGCATATTAAGATTTAGTCTTCGTTGACATTGCACATACGTTTTATGACCTTCTTCCATAAGGATTTTATGTGTGCAATACGAAAGACTTATTCCTTTAATATCATGAATCTTCCATGCAATGGCTGGTTTTTGAGCTTTCAACACAGAAATGAGTTGTGATTTCTCATTTTCATTAAGAGAAGACGATATTATTACAGGTAATTCAGATTCACCATGTAAATAAGCGTATTCCAAATAGTTTGGAAGTGGCTTTAACTCTAATTTCGGAGGTTCTTCTATTGATGATTTATATCGATATCTGTCTTCTTCTTTTAGCATTTGAATTTCTTCTGTTGTTGGTTCATATCCATTAGCTATAAGTGTAGCTAACATTTCAACTTCATCAATTTGTTCAGTTCCTTCTCCTAAAGAACATTCTCCTGTTCCTTGTAATTCTAGAAATTCTTCTAATAATTCTGCATGTGCATCTATAGTTTGAATATAATAACATGTATCATCTGCAGATTGTGGTTGTTGCATTGCTCTATCAACTGAAAAGGTAACACTCTCGTCCTCTATACTTAGGGTCAATTTCTTACCGAACACGTCTATCATTGCTTTAGCCGTGTTTAAGAATGGTCTTCCTAATATGAGAGGAACTTGAGAATCTTCTTCCATGTCCAGAACAACAAAATCTACTGGAAATACTAAAGTACCAACTTTAACTAGCATGTTCTCCATTATCCCTCTAGGATATTTTATTGATCGATCGGCTAGTTGTATGCTTATTCTTATTGGTTTCAATTCTCTAAGGTCTAGTTTAGCGTATAGTGAATACGGCATTAAATTTATACTAGCACCTAAGTCTGCCAATGCTTCTATTGAACTAAGACTACCCAGAAAACATGGAATTGTGAAACTTCCTGGATCAGATAATTTTTCTGGTATCTTATTCAACAGCACTGCTGAACAATTAGCGTTCATAGTAACAGCCGAGAGTTCTTCCATTTTCTTTCTATTTGAGATTAGATCTTTCAAGAATTTAGCATATCTAGGCATTCCTGAAATCACATCAATGAAAGGAAGATTTACATTTATCTGTTTAAACATATCCAAGAATTTGGATTGCTCGGCTTCAAGTTTCTCTTTTTTCATTTTACTTGGGTAAGGAAGTGGTGGTTGGTATGGTTTAACATAAGGTTTAGCCTTAACTGTGTTATCTTCATTAACCTTTTCAACTACCGGTTCTTTTTCCTTATCTTGATCAGGTTGTGGTTCTTGTGGAGTAAGAATAGTTTTATCAGAAGTTACAGGTATTTCAGGTGGTTTAAGTGTTGTACCACTTCTTGTGGTAATGGCTTTAGCTGTTTCATTCCGGGGGTTAGCATTTGTATCACTAGGTAAACTTCCCAGTTTTCTTTCACCTATTAACCTTGCTAGGTTACTTACTTCTTGTTCCAAGTTTTGAATAGAAGCTTGTTGATTTCTAAATGCTTGAGCATTTTGTTCATTGGTTTGTTTTTGAGATGTGAAAAACTGCGTTTGAGTTTCAACTAGCTTCGTCATCATATCTTCTAAATTCGGCTTTTTATCATCGGGTTGTGGTTTGTTTTGAAAATTAGGTCTTTGCTGGTTGTAAGTATTATTGGATACTTGTTGATTGCTAGGACCTTGTTGGTTGTTTTATGGAATATTTCGATTATAATTCTGGTTTTGATTGTAGATCGGTCTTGGCGGTTGATAATTATTCTGATAATTATTTCCAGGCCTTTGGTTTATGTATGAAATATTCTCTCTTTGTTCCATTGTTAATTCAATACTGAGACAATCTTTTGTCAAATGTGGTCCTCCACACTGCTCACAACTAATTCGTATTGAGTGAATATCCTTAGTCATCTTTTCCATTCGTCTCTCGACAGCATCTATCTTTGCGGAAATGGAATCTAAGTCATGGCTAGAATCGGCTCTAGCTGCTTTAGATGATCTAACGATATCTTTTTCTTGGTGCCACTCATGTGAGTGGGAAGCAGTGTTATCAATAATTTTATAAGCATCAGTTTCGGTTTTCTTCATAATGGAACCACCAGCTGCTATATCGATGTCTTTTCTTGTAGTGATGTCGCATCCTTGGTAGAATATTTGTACTATTTGACAGGTGTCTAAACCATGTTGCGGACATCCTCTTAATAACTTTCCAAATCTTGTCCACGCCTCATATAGAGTTTCATTTGGCTTCTGTGTGAACGTAAAAAATTTCTCCTTGAAGTCTTACGGCTTTAGATGCCGGAAAGAATTGTTTAAGAAATTTTTCAACTAAAACGTCCCATGTATCAATCGCCCCTTCAGGTAACGATTCCAACCAATCTTTGGCTTCTCCCTTTAAAGTCCAGGGAAATAACATGAGATATATCTGTTCATCCTCAACTTCTCTTATTTTAAATAGAGTGCATATCCTATTAAAGGTACGAAGATGTTCATTTGGATCTTCCTTCGGCGCACCACTAAATTGGCATTGATTAGTCACCATATGTAGTCCTTTAATTTCATAATCTGGTGCATTAATGTCTGGATGAGTAATTGCGTGACCTTGGCCAGTGCGTTTAGCTCTCATTCGGTCTTCCATACTTAAAGGTTCCAGATTCTCCATAACTGAATTTGTTGAATCGGAATCACTAGAGGATTCTGATTTAATGGTTCGTTCCTCAACAATCTCTGTTTGAATGATTGGTGGTTCCGGAGGAAAATTTAATGGTTCAGGATCTATGAATCGTCCCTGAATATTCTCCGAATTCTCAATTGTGAGGTCGGGTTCAAAAAATGGATTATCGGAAATTTGAACTGGAGTACTTGGTCGACTGGATGACGATTCTAAAGAAAAATCAACGGCGGTAATATTTGCTAAATGTCTTGATCTAGTTACAGGTGGTGAACGTACAAAAGGTGGTGAACGTCTTGCTCGGTGCATTCACTGAATATCCTATTAGTTTTTAAAAAGGAAAGAAAAATTATATAAGTTATCCAATTAATAGACTTTTCTGATTTTGCCCACGTTTCGAATAGCCAAAAGATGCAGCAGAGGGGCAAGATTCGTTTGGTCTCAATATAATTGAGGACTGTTTGGCTCCAATAACCCGATCCACGTACAAATCCAACTATTACTACGAACCAGAAAATTTTGATGTCTATCAATTTAACCACTTAAAATAAATTTTCGTAATTTTAAGAAATTTAGATAAGAAGTAGAATAAAAATCTATGTCCTAAAACTAGAATAGCAAGAAATAAGAAAGAAAAAGAGTGTGTCGGAAAAGGTCGAAAAATAAAAATAAGAAAGAAAAAGAGTAACTTATAGAACTTAAAAACACTCGACTAACCCAATCTTATTACTATCACTAACTTAAAATTATAATCGCAAATTGAGATTACTAATTGGAATGATAATTGATACATAGGTAAAAGGTGTCTAAAAATATTAAAGCTTACAAGTAAAACTATATCCCAAATGGCAATAACTTAAAAAGAAACTAAAACTTAAAAAGGCGTCGTAAAATTCTAAAACATCTAAATCTTAGTCTAAAGAAAAAGTACTTAAGGGATTTTACGGCAAAGCCTAAAAATCTAGAAATAAAAATATAACTATGGCAAAAACTAAGTTTAAAACTAAAAACTAGCAAAAAATACAAATATTACGCTAAAACAATTAAAAAGGGAAAAAATATAAAAATATACTAAAAGTTGTGAAAATTACAATTTTTATAAAAATATTATTTTTATATTATTTATTTATTAAAACTATTAATTTTACATTAATTAAACTAATTTAACTAAATATATAAATTAAATAAAAAGAAACTTAAAACTAATTATAATAATAAGTAATTTAGGGTTAATAATAATAATAATTAATAATTACTCCGTAATTAATGCTGATTAGGGTTCATGTGTGGCCCGTGTCAGACGGCTCCGCGAGTTGCGGTATTCGAAGCTGCAAACTCCGCGAGTCGCGGGGTTCTTAAATTCAACTCTGGTACAGTTTTTAATTCGACGCGTTTTTTTTTTTATATTTTCTATTTTAAAAACTAAATAAAATACTTATAAAAAAACTTATATTTAAAAATTAAAATAAAAATAGAACTACTGAATAATTTTATAAATAAAAATCTTAAAACTAGATTTAAATATATATATATATATATAATTTTTTTTCTTTTTCGGTTTTTGATTTTATATTTTAAATAAACACAAAATATTTAAATAAAACTTATAATTTTTATAAAATAAAAATAAAGAAACTTTATAAAACTTAAATATTTAACAAAATCTTAAAAATATTTATATTTTTGTTTTTCTTTTTATGTTTTCGAATATTTAAAACGTATTTTTACAAAAGCGTATAAAAGTAAACTAAAAAATAATTTTTTTTTTATTAGCGTTGCGCTTCTGGCTTTTAAGCTAGATTGTTCCCCGGCAGCGGCACCAAAAATAACTTGATGTTATGCGAGGTGTATATAAAATAGCTATTAAATTTTACAAGAAAATACTATAAAATACGATACAATTTTACACAAGATATTTATTTATTTAGAGAATGGATATACTTAAACCTTGCTACAACACTTATAGGCAGTGTACCTAATCGTACAGTAGTGTAGTTTTTAGTAAGTCTGGTTCGTTCCACAGGGAAAATCTTTAAACAAAGCTTAACGCTATATTAGTTTTATTTTATAAAAATACAAATATATATATAAGTAATATTATTATTATAAAGGGGAGTTTTTACCGTTTAATGACCGGTTTGTCGATTTTAAAACTTTAGTCGCAGTTAAAACAAAATGTAAAATATTAAATAAATAAAAGACTTAATTTAAAGCGTAAAGTAAATAACGATAATGAAATTGCGATAAATAAAAGTGCGATAAAATAAACTTGCGATAATTAAAAAGTATGATAATTAAAAGTGCAATTAAATACAATAACAATAAATAAAAGTGCTATAATTAGAAGTGCAATTAAATATAAAATAAAGGGAATTAAATATGAAATAAAAGAATTATGCTTATTTAAACTTCCGTAATCATGATGTTTGACGTGTTGATTTTAGTTTTATGCCCATGGGTTAATTGTCCTTTGTCCTGGATTATTTAATATGTCCGTCTGGTTTTTGTCCATAACAGTCCATCAGTCATAAATATAAAGTGCGAGTGTCCTCGTCAAATTATCCTTATACCCGAAGTTAAATATTCCAACTAATTGGGGACTTAAACTGTAACAAGATTTTAATACTTTGTTTAATAATTACACCAGGTTATCGATTGTGTGTAACCCAAGGTTTTAATACTCTGTTATCAATTATGCCAAGTGTCCTTGTACATAATTTCACCCCTGTTTTAATAATTCTAGTGGCTATTAATCCATTCCCGTGTCCGGTTAAATGAACGATTATTCGTACATATAAATACCCCGCCCATCGTGTCCGATTGAGTGTATATGGTTAGTTATAGGGACGTCCAATTGTGAATCTTTATATTAAAATTAACAAACTATCGTTTAGTTAAACAAATATAAAGCCCATTAATAGCTCATAGTCTAATTTCCACAAGTGTCGTTCTTTTGTCCAAACCCCAATTATGGTACAAAGCCCAATTACCCAATTTTAGTAATTAGCCCAACATCATGATTACTTCGGATTAAATAAGCATAATAATAACTTAGCTACGAGACATTAAATTAAAAAGGTTGAACATAACTTACAATGATTAAAAATAGCGTAGCGTTACACGGACAGAATTTCGACTTACACCCTTACAACATTCGCTAACATACCCTTATTATAAGATTAAAATTAAAATTAAAATTAAAATATAAATTATAAATATAAATATTACGTATAGATAGATGGATGGATATATATTGATATTAAAATTCGTCGATCTGCGTTGGCTTTTATAGGCATTTTCATTTTTTGGGGCTCCGCGAGTCGCGGTACTTTTAGCCTTCGAACTCCGCAAGTCGCGGAGTTCGTTTTTACAGCTCATTCAACCTTGGCTCTTTGTTTGCCGACGATTTTAAATAATAATATAATATATATATAATTTTTAAGAATTATTTATGTATTATATTATATTCATGTGCATAGTTGACTTGTAATTTTTAGTCCGTTACGTCGAGCGTTGAGAGTTGA
This sequence comes from Rutidosis leptorrhynchoides, assembly GCF_046630445.1. Classification (NCBI taxonomy): domain Eukaryota; kingdom Viridiplantae; phylum Streptophyta; class Magnoliopsida; order Asterales; family Asteraceae; genus Rutidosis; species Rutidosis leptorrhynchoides. The sequence continues at coordinate 34,697,627 of NC_092340.1, forward strand.
CTCTGGTCCCGGTTCCGGATTTTCGAACGTCCTTGCGTACAATTTAATATCTTGTACTTTGCGTTTTGAATCTTGTACTCTTGTAATTTCGAGACGTTTCTTATCAATAATTGGAACCTCTTTGATTGTATTTTGTACTTTTGAGCTTTTTGGTCGTTTGTGTCTTCAATTCGTCGAATCTGTCTTTTATCTTCACCTTTTATTATTTAAACGAATATCACTTTTAAATAGAACAATTGCAACTAAAAGCTTGTCTTTCTTGAGGAATAATGCTATGAAATATATGTTCGTTTTTAGCATTATCAAATATTTCCACACTTGAGCGTTGCTTGTCCTCAAGCAATATAGTCTTGAAATACTAGAATCACTTCTTTATTCTTCACACTTTGTACATCAGTGATTTCTATACGGCGGTATAAACAATGGTAGTAACGATATGGTTTACAGTCTCACATGACTATAAAAATTTAGATCCATTAAGGAAATTGGATCTTTATGAAAACATTTGATCTTTTGAAAATTAAATCTAGTTTTTACCCTAGATAAGTTTTCCGGAATAACCCTTCACCGGTGTTTGCAAAATATTTTTGTGGGTTTGGTGGGTTTCATATTTGAAAATTTTAGCTCAAAACTTATGGTTTTGTGTCACCCATTTGCTAACCTTGTATTAGGAAAGCAACACGTCCAGTTTACTTGTCCCGTATATTACCTTTCGGTAAACTACCGTCCGGTTGTAAAGGAAAGCGTTGAACAAGCAACTGTTAAGGCAATGTCCCCTGACATGCTTTTAATTATGGTCTATAATGTGTCGGACGCAATTACTATCCTTGGTAGGAGCAATATTAAAGCTCACCCTTATGATTTTTCGGTCTGGCACAAGGTCCTGTCTTTGACGATGCTATGCAACCACCGTTCTTACGGTTGACACCCGATTTGGTTCAGGTGACCTAATGAATTTCAGGTGAATTCCTAGGATTTTACGTTCAATGGTAATGAACGCATTGAAAATGGGTTTTTAGAAAATAAATCGGTTTGTAATTTTGATCAAAATATTTTCTCGTTCAGGCTCGAGTTTAGATATCATTGAATTCCATGAGTTTGTAATTCTCAATCTTTAAGGTCAATCTCAAGGATTGAGTAATATCAGTCTTAAAAGCTGATTTTTAATCTTTGAGGAGATTATCCTTTCTGGGGATCTGATTCATTAGTCTTATCAAGCTAATTTGCACGGTGCCCCCCATTGTACGAGATAAATTCTTCTCATGGTTAGGATAAATCTGACCACTTGGCGACCCTGTTTGATGCTAATTTGCACGGTGCCCCCCATTGTTTATTAAATCAAATGAGATGTTAAATTATTACATTATCATGATATCATGATGTATTAATATATCTTAATATGATATATATACATTAAATGTCGTTACAACAATAATCGTTACATATATGTCTCGTTTCAAAATCATTAAGTTAGTAGTCTTGTTTTTACATATGTAGTTCATTGCTAATATACTTAATGATATGTTTACTTATCATAGTATCATGTTAACTATATATATATATATATATCCATATATATGTCATCATATAGTTTTTACAAGTTTTAACGTTCGTGAATCGCCGGTCAACTTGGGTGGTCAATTGTCTATATGAAACCTATTTCAATTATTCAAGTCTTAACAAGTTTGATTGCTTAATATGTTGGAAACACTTAATCATGTAAATAACAATTTCATTTAATATATATGTAAACATGGAAAAGTTCGGGTCACTACATAGCTCGTATCGCTCAAAGTTTCCGAGACATAACCATCTAATGCTCGCGTCATCAAACCCGAAAAATTTCATCCTGAAAAATGCCCAGATTTGAAAAATCATATCTCAAAATTCAACGGTCAGATCAGCCTTAGATTTTTACCAGGTGTAGATCAGCGTGTCTACTATCCAGAACCAAAAAATCAAGTGGATCCAACGGTTAACGTACCCGCTACAATTTTTCTACTCCAACAGCTCCTGGAACTTCGAATTTGCTACAGTGGCTTTGCCACAGTGGTATAGTTTATGGATGATTTAAGACTATATTTTGACAAAGGTAAGAGTCACGAAACGAAAAGAACTAGTTTTCTCAGCGTATGAAAGGGCGTTCGAAAAACCGGAACCGAGACATAAGTCGAGTGATGACGTACGACTTATCGGAGCAAAAGTTACAAGTCCACTAAGCACGGGAATAAAATATAATATATAATTAATTAATTTAAATTATATATATTATATATATTATTATTAAATTATGTCGACAAACAAAAAGTTAAAACATTGTGACCAGGTACAGCTGGCCATGCGATCGCATGGCCATATTAAATGAAACTCATGCGATCGCATGACAATGGATTCCAGATTACATCTATAAATTGATCGATTTCTGCACTTTGATTTCATTTATTTCACATACTCCGTAAACATTTAATTATTTATATTATTATTATTATTATTATTATTATTATTATAATTATTATAATTATTATTATTATTATTATTATTATTATTAATCTTAATATTATTAGTAGTATTATTATTAATTAGTATTATACATAAAATACTACGACGAGGTCATGAGCGTGTCACTTTCAAAATGGTTTTCAAGCGGGATAGAGCTAAGGAAATTATGGGTTATTGCCAAGGAGATTATGGGTAATGTTCGGGGGTATATTTGTGAATCAAACCTAGTGTTTATCATCTCCGTTGCGTCTACGTACTTTTCTACAATATTGAATCTCAATATTGATACGTTGAAATCTACGGTTATTTGGTAATCCGTGTTTCGATCACATTTTGGTGAACGACTTTATATGCTGCTAAGGTGAGTTTCATTTTCTCCCTTTTTAATTGCTTTTGCAATATATATTTTTGGGCTGAGAATACATGCACTTTATTTTAAACGCAATGGATACAAGTACATACTAAATTCTACACTGAGTTTGAACCGAAAATCCCTTAGCTTTGGTAACTGTTAACTGCCAGTTATAAGAACTGGTGGGCGCGAATAGTAGTATATGGATCCATAGGGCTTGATATCCCCGTCCGAGCTAGAGCACTAGCCTTTTAACGGACGTATGCTATTTGATAAGCGTACACGTTGGTTTGCGTGTATTATTAAGATGATTATACAAAGGGTACAAATTATATATACGTTAAGTTTAGTTATCAAGGTGCTCAATTTTGTAGAATATTTTGATAAACGTTTCGGATGAAACAACTGAAATCTTGTGATCCACCTTTATATACAGATTATACGAAACATTAAAACTATGAACTCACCAACCTTTGTGTTGACACTTGTTAGCATGTTTATTCTCAGGTTTCCTAGAAGTCTTCCGCTGTTTGCTTAGATGTTAGACAAGCTATGTGCATGGAGTCTTACATGACATATTTTTCAAGGAAACGTTGCATTCACCAAATCATCACCATGTATCTTATTTTGACTGCATTGTCAACGAAAGTACTGTTGTAAACTATTATTTATGGTGATTGTCTATATGTAGAAATCATCAGATGTCGATAACCTTTGATTTAAATATTCATTTATGGTGTGCCTTTTCAAAAGAATGCAATGTTTACAAAACGTATCATATAGAGGTCAAATACCTCGCAATGAAATCAATGAATGACGTGTTCGTCCATATGGATTTGGAGCGATCGTCACACAACCGCGCCTAATTCCAAATTATGCGTCGTATAATTTTGCTCGTGAATCTTCAATTGTCTAGACGCATAAGCAATCACCTTCGTCCATTGCATTAATACACAACCGAGACCTTGCTTTGATGCATCACAATAAATCACAAAATCATCATTCCCTTCAGGCAATGACAATATAGGTGCCGTAGTTAGATTTTTCTTCAATAATTGAAACGCCTTCTCTTGTTCATCCTTCCATTCAAATTTCTTCCCTTTATGCGTTAATGCAGTCAAGGGTTTTGCTATTTTGGAGAAATCTTGGATGAATCTTCTGTAGTAACCAGCCAATCCTAAAAATTGACGTATATGCTTCGGAGTTTTTGGGGTTTCCCACTTTTCAACGGTTTCGATCTTTGTCGGGTCCACCTAGATACCTTCTTTGTTCACTATGTGACCGAGGAATCGAACTTCTTCCAACCAAAATGCACACTTTGAAAACTTAGCATACAGTTTTTCTTTCCTCAATACTTCTAACACTTTTCTCAAATGTTCACCGTTTTCTTGGTCATTCTTTGAGTAAATAAGTATGTCATCAATGAAAACAATGACAAACTTGTCAAGGTATGGTCCACACACTTGGTTCATAAGGTCCATGAACACAGCTGGTGCATTAGTTAAACCAAACGGCATGACCATAAACTCGTAATGACCGTAACGTGTTCTGAAAGCAGTCTTTGGAATATCATCTTCTTTCACCCGCATTTGATGATACCCGAAACGTAAGTCAATCTTTGAATAAACAGACGAGCCTTGTAGTTGATCAAATAAGTCGTCGATTCTCGGTAGTGGGTAGCGGTTCTTGATGGTAAGTTTGTTCAACTCTCAGTAGTCGATACACAACCTGAATGTACCATCTTTCTTCTTGACAAACAAAACAGGAGCTCCCCACGCTGATGTGCTTGGTCGAATGAAACCACGCTCTAAAATTTCTTGTAATTGGCTTTGCAGTTCTTTCATCTCGCTGGGTGCGAGTCTATAAGGAGCACGAGCTATTGGTGCAGCTCCTGGTACAAGATCTATTTGAAATTCAACAGATCGATGTGGAGGTAGTCCCGGTAATTCTTTCGGAAATACATCGGGAAATTCTTTTGCGACGGGAACATCATTGATGCTCTTTTCTTCAGTTTGTACTTTCTTGACGTGTACTAGAACAGCATAGCAGCCTTTTCTTATCAGTTTTTGTGCCTTCAAATTACTAATAAGATGTAGCTTCGTGTTGCCCTTTTCTCCGTACACCATTAAGCGTTCTCCTTCTTCTCGTACAATGCGAATTGCATTTTTATAACATACGATCTCTGCTTTCACCTTCTTCAGCCAGTCCATGCCAACTATTACATCAAAAATCCCTAACTCTACTGGTATCAAATCAATCTTAAATATTTCGCTACCCAGTTTAATTTCTCGATTCCGGCATATATAATCTGCTAAAATTAGTTTATCGTTTGCTAATTCGAGTAAAAATTTACTATCCAACGGCGTCAATGGACAACTTAATTTAGCACAAAAATCTCTACTCATATAGCTTCTATCCGCACCCGAATCAAATAAAACGTAAGCAGATTTATTGTCAATAAGAAACGTACTCCTAACAAGCTCCGGGTCTTCCTGTGCCTCTGCCGCATTAATATTGACAACTCTTCCGCGGCCTTGTCCATTCGTGTTCTCCTGGTTCGGGTAATTTCTAATAATGTGGCCCGGTTTTCCACATTTATAACAAAGGTAAGAGTCACGAAACGAAAAGAACTAGTTTTCTCAGCGTACGAAAGGGCGTTTAAAAAACCGGAACCGAGACATAAGTCAAGTGATGACGTACGACTTATCGGAGCAAAAGTTACAAGTCCACTAAGCACGGGAATAAAATATAATATATAATTAATTAATTTAAATTATATATATTATATATATTATTATTAAATTATGTCGACAAACAAAAAGTTAAAACATTGTGACCAGGTACAGCTGGCCATGCGATCGCATGGCCATATTAAATGAAACTCATGCGATCGCATGACAATGGATTCCAGATTACATCTATAAATTGATCGATTTCTGCACTTTGATTTCATTTATTTCACATACTCCGTAAACATTTAATTATTTATATTATTATTATTATTATTATTATTATTATTATTATTATTATTATTATTATTATTATTATTATTATTATTATTATTATTATTATTAATATTATTATTATTAATCTTAATATTATTAGTAGTATTATTATTAATTAGTATTATACATAAAATACTACGACGAGGTCATGAGCGTGTCACTTTCAAAATGGTTTTCAAGCGGGATAGAGCTAAGGAAATTATGGGTTATTGCCAAGGAGATTATGGGTAATGTTCGGGGGTATATTTGTGAATCGAACCTAGTGTTTATCATCTCCGTTACGTCTATGTACTTTCCTACAATATTGAATCTCAATATTGATACGTTGAAATCTACGGTTATTTGGTAATCCGTGTTTCGATCACATTTTGGTGAACGACTTTATATGCTGCTAAGGTAAGTTTCATTTGCTCCCTTTTTAATTGCTTTTGCAATATATATTTTTGGGCTGAGAATACATGCACTTTATTTTAAACCCAATGGATACAAGTACATACTAAATTCTACAATGAGTTTGAACCGAAAATCCCTTAACTTTGGTAACTGTTAACTGCCAGTTATAATAACTGGTGGGCGCGAGTAGTAGTATATGGATCCATAGGGCTTGATATCCCCGTCTGAGCTAGAGCACTAGCCTTTTAACGGACGTATGCTATTTGATAAGCGTACACGTTGGTTTTTACGTGTATTATTAAGATGATTATACAAAGGGTACAAATTATATATACGTTAAGTTTAGTTATCAGGGTGCTCAATTTTATAGAATATTTTGATAAACGTTTCGGATGAAACAACTGAAATCTTGTGATCCACCTTTATATACAGATTATACGAAACATTAAAACTATGAACTCACCAACCTTTGTGTTGACACTTGTTAGCATGTTTATTCTCAGGTTTCCTAGAAGTCTTCCGCTGTTTGCTTAGATGTTAGACAAGCTCTGTGCATGGAGTCTTACATGACATATTTTTCAAGGAAACGTTGCATTCACCAAATCATCACCATGTATCTTATTTTGACTGCATTGTCAACGAAAGTACTGTTGTAAACTATTATTTATGGTGATTGTCTATATGTAGAAATCATCAGATGTCGATAACCTTTGATTTAAATATTCATTTATGGTGTGCCTTTTCAAAAGAATGCAATGTTTACAAAACGTATCATATAGAGGTCAAATACCTCGTAATGAAATCAATGAATGACGTGTTCGTCCATATAGATTTAGAGCGATCGTCACACAACCGCGCCTAATTTCAAATTATGCGTCGTATAATTTTGCTCGTGAATCTTCAATTGTCTAGACGCATAAGCAATCACCTTCGTCCATTGCATTAATACACAACCGATACCTTGCTTTGATGCGTCACAATAAATCACAAAATCATCATTCCCTTCAGGCAATGACAATATAGGTGCCGTAGTTAGCTTTTTCTTCAATAATTGAAACGCCTTCTCTTGTTCATCCTTCCATTCAAATTTCTTCCCTTTATGCATTAATGCAGTCAAGGGTTTTGCTATTTTGGAGAAATCTTGGATGAATCTTCTGTAGTAACCAGCCAATCCTAAAAATTGACGTATATGCTTCGGAGTTTTTGGGGTTTCCCACTTTTCAACGATTTCGATCTTTGCCGGGTCCACCTGGATACCTTCTTTGTTCACTATGTGACCGAGGAATCGAACTTCTTCCAACCAAAATGCACACTTTGAAAACTTAGCGTACAGTTTTTCTTTCCTCAATACTTCTAGCACTTTTCTCAAATGTTCACCGTGTTCTTGGTCATTCTTTGAGTAAATAAGTATGTCATCAATGAAAACAATGACAAACTTGTCAAGGTATGGTCCACACACTCGGTTCATAAGGTCCATGAACACAGCTGGTGCATTAGTTAAACCAAAAGACATGACCATAAACTCGTAATGACTGTAACGTGTTCTGAAAGCAGTCTTTGGAATATCATCTTCTTTCACCCGCATTTGATGATACCCGGAACGTAAGTCAATCTTTGAATAAACAGACGAGCCTTGTAGTTGATCAAATAAGTCGTCGATTCTCGGTAGTGGGTAGCGGTTCTTGATGGTAAGTTTGTTCAACTCTCGGTAGTCGATACACAACCTGAATGTACCATCTTTCTTCTTGACAAACAAAACAGGAGCTCCCCAAGGTGATGTGCTTGGTCGAATGAAACCACGCTCTAAAAGTTCTTGTAATTGGCTTTACAGTTCTTTCATCTCGCTGGGTACGAGTCTATAAGGAGCACGAGCTATTGGTGCAGCTCCTGGTACAAGATCTATTTGAAATTCAACAGATCGATGTGGAGGTAGTCCCGGTAATTCTTTCGGAAATACATCGGGAAATTCTTTTGCGACGGGAACATCATTGATGCTCTTTTCTTCAGTTTGTACTTTCTCGACGTGTGCTAGAACAGCATAGCAACCTTTTCTTATCAGTTTTTGTGCCTTCAAATTACTAATAAGATGTAGCTTCGTGTTGCCCTTTTCTCCGTACACCATTAAGGGTTCTCCTTCTTCTCGTACAATGCGAATTGCATTTTTATAACATACGATCTCTGCTTTCACCTTCTTCAGCCAGTCCATGCCAACTATTACATCAAAACTCCCTAACTCTACTGGTATCAAATCAATCTTAAATATTTCGCTACCCAGTTTAATTTCTCGATTCCGGCATATATAATCTGCTAAAATTAATTTATTTTTTGCTAATTTGAGTAAAAATTTACTATCTGACGGCGTCAATGGACAACTTAATTTAGCACAAAAATCTCTACTCATATAGCTTCTATCCGCACCCGAATCAAATAAAACGTACGCAGATTTATTGTCAATAAGAAACGTACCCGTAACAAGCTCCGGGTCTTCCTGTACCTCTGCCGCATTAATATTGAAAACTCTTCTGCGGCCTTGTCCATTCGTGTTCTCCTGGTTCGGGCAATTTCTAATAATGTGGCCCGGTTTCCACATTTATAACAAAGGTAAGAGTCACGAAACGAAAAGAACTAGTTTTCTCAGCGTACGAAAGGGTGTTCGAAAAACCGAAACCGAGACATAAGTTGAGTGATGACGTACGACTTATCGGAGCAAAAGTTACAAGTCCACTAAGCACGGGAATAAAATATAATATATAATTAATTAATTTAAATTATATATATTATATATATTATTATTAAATTATGTCGACAAACAAAAAGTTAAAACATTGTGACCAGGTACAGCTGGCCATACGATCGCATGGCCATATTAAATGAAACTCATGCGATCGCATGACAATGGATTCCAGATTACATCTATAAATTGATCGATTTCTGCACTTTGATTTCATTTATTTCACATACTCCGTAAACATTTAATTATTTATATTATTATTATTATTATTATTATTATTATTATTATTATTATTAATATTATTATTAATCTTAATATTATTAGTAGTATTATTATTAATTAGTATTATACATAAAATACTACGACGAGGTCATGAGCGTGTCACTTTCAAAATGGTTTTCAAGCGGGATAGAGCTAAGGAAATTATGGGTTATTGCCAAGGAGATTATGGGTAATGTTCGGGGGTATGTTTGTAAATCAAACCTAGTATTTATCATCTCCGTTACGTCTACGTACTTTCCTACAATATTGAATCTCAATATTGATACGTTAAAATCTACGGTTATTTGGTAATCCGTGTTTCGATCACATTTTGGTGAACGACTTTATATGCTGCTAAGGTGAGTTTCATTTGCTCCCTTTTTAATTGCTTTTGCAATATATATTTTTGGGCTGAGAATACATGCACTTTATTTTAAACGCAATGGATACAAGTACATACTAAATTCTACACTGAGTTTGAACCGAAAATCCCTTAGCTTTGGTAATTGTTAACTGCCAGTTATAACAACTGGTGGGCGCGAGTAGTAGTATATGGATCCATAGGGCTTGATATCCCCGTCCGAGCTAGAGCACTAGCCTTTTAACGGACGTATGCTATTTGATAAGCGTACACATTGGTTTGCGTATATTATTAAGATGATTATACAAAGGGTACAAATTATATATACGTTAAGTTTAGTTATCAGGGTGCTCAATTTTGTAGAATATTTTGATAAACGTTTCGGATGAAACAACTGAAATCTTGTGATCCACCTTTATATACAGATTATACGAAACATTAAAACTATGAACTCACCAACCTTTGTGTTGACACTTGTTAACATGTTTATTCTCAGGTTTCCTAGAAGTCTTCCGCTGTTTGCTTAGATGTTAGACAAGCTATGTGCATGGATTCTTACATGACATATTTTTCAAGGAAACGTTGCATTCACCAAATCATCACCATGTATCTTATTTTGACTGCATTGTCAACGAAAGTACTGTTGTAAACTATTATTTATGGTGATTGTCTATATGTAGAAATCATCAGATGTTGATAACCTTTGATTTAAATATTCATTTATGGTGTGCCTTTTCAAAAGAATACAATGTTTACAAAACGTATCATATAGAGGTCAAATACCTCGCAATGAAATCAATGAATGACGTGTTCGTCCATATGGATTTGGAGCGATCGTCACACAACCGCGCCTAATTTCAAATTATGCGTCGTATAATTTTGCTCGTGAATCTTCAATTGTCTAGACGCATAAGCAATCACCTTCGTCCATTGCATTAATACACAACCGAGACCTTGCTTTGATGCGTCACAATAAATCACAAAATCATCATTCCCTTCAGGCAATGACAATATAGGTGCCGTAGTCAGCTTTTTCTTCAATAATTGAAACGCCTTCTCTTGTTCATCCTTCCACTCAAATTTCTTCCCTTTATGGGTTAATGCAGTCAAGGGTTTTGCTATTTTGGAGAAATCTTGGATGAATCTTCTGTAGTAACCAGCCAATCCTAAAAATTGACGTATATGCTTCGGAGTTTTTGGGGTTTCCCACTTTTCAACGGTTTCGATCTTTGCCGGGTCCACCTGGATACCTTCTTTTTTCACTATGTGACCGAGGAATCGAACTTCTTCCAACCAAAATGCACACTTTGAAAACTTAGCGTACAGTTTTTCTTTCCTCAATACTTCTAGCACTTTTCTCAAATGTTTACCGTTTTCTTGGTCATTCTTTGAGTAAATAAGTATGTCATCAATGAAAACAATGACAAACTTGTCAAGGTATGGTCCACACACTCGGTTCATAAGGTCCATGAACACAGCTGGTGCATTAGTTAAACCAAACGGCATGACCATAAACTCGTAATGACCGTAACGTGTTCTGAAAGCAGTCTTTGGAATATCATCTTCTTTCAAGCGCATTTGATGATACCCGGAACGTAAGTCAATCTTTGAATAAACAGACGAGCCTTGTAGTTGATCAAATAAGTCGTCGATTCTCGGTAGTGGGTAGCGGTTCTTGATGGTAAGTTTGTTCAACTCTCGGTAGTCGATACACAACCTGAATGTACCATCTTTCTTCTTGACAAACAAAACAGGAGCTCCCCACGGTGATGTGCTTGGTCGAATGAAACCACGCTCTAAAAGTTCTTGTAATTTGCTTTGCAGTTCTTTCATCTCGCTGGGTGCGAGTCTATAAGGAGCACGAGCTATTGGTGCAGCTCCTGGTACAAGATCTATTTGAAATTCAACAGATCGATGTGGAGGTAGTCCCAGTAATTCTTTCGGAAATACATCGGGAAATTCTTTTGCGACGGGAACATCATTGATGCTCTTTTCTTCAGTTTGTACTTTCTCGACGTGTGCTAGAACAGCATAGCAACCTTTTCTTATCAGTTTTTGTGCATTCAAATTACTAATAAGATGTAACTTCATGTTGCCCTTTTCTCCGTACACCATTAAGGGTTCTCCTTCTTCTCGTATAATGCGAATTGCATTTTTATAACATACGATCTCTGCTTTCACCTTCTTCAACCAGTCCATGCCAACTATTACATCAAAACTCCCTAACTCTACTGTTATCAAATCAATCTTAAATATTTCGCTACCCAGTTTAATTTCTCGATTCCGGCATATATAATCTGCTAAAATTAATTTATCGTTTGCTAATTCGAGTAAAAATTTACTATCCAACGGCGTCAATGGATAACTTAACTTAGCACAAAAATCTCTACTCATATAGCTTCTATCCGCACCCGAATCAAATAAAACGTAAGCAGATTTATTGTCAATAAGAAACGTACCCGTAACAAGCTCCGGGTCTTCCTGTGCCTCTGCCGCATTAATATTGAAAACTCTTCCGCGGCCTTGTCCATTCTTATTCTCCTGGTTCGGGCAATTTCTAATAATGTAGCCCGGTTTTCCACATTTATAACAAAGGTAAGAGTCACGAAACGAAAAGAACTAGTTTTCTCAGCGTACGAAAGGGCGTTCGAAAAACCGGAACCGAGACATAAGTCGAGTGATGACGTACGACTTATCGGAGCAAAAGTTACAAGTCCACTAAGCACGGGAATAAAATATAATATATAATTAATTAATTTAAATTATATATATTATATATATTATTATTAAATTATGTCGACAAACAAAAAGTTAAAACATTTTGACCAGGTACAGCTGGCCATGCGATTGCATGGCCATATTAAATGAAACTCATGCGATCGCATGACAATGGATTCCAGATTACATCTATAAATTGATCGATTTCTGCACTTTGATTTCATTTATTTCACATACTCCGTAAACATTTAATTATTTATATTATTATTATTATTATTATTAATATTATTATTAATCTTAATATTATTAGTAGTATTATTATTAATTAGTATTATACATAAAATACTACGACGAGGTCATGAGCGTGTCACTTTCAAAATGGTTTTCAAGCGGGATAGAGCTAAGGAAATTATGGGTTATTGCCAAGGAGATTATGGGTAATGTTCGGGGGTATATTTGTGAATCAAACCTAGTGTTTATCATCTCCGTTACGTCTACGTACTTTCCTACAATATTGAATCTCAATATTGATACGTTGAAATCTACGGTTATTTGGTAATCCGTGTTTCGATCACATTTTGGTGAATGACTTTATATGCTGCTAAGGTGAGTTTCATTTGCTCCCTTTTTAATTGCTTTTGCAATATATATTTTTGGGCTGAGAATACATGCACTTTATTTTAAACGCAATGGATACAAGTACATACTAAATTCTACACTGAGTTTGAACCAAAAATCCCTTAGCTTTGGTAACTGTTAACTGCCAGTTATAAGAACTGGTGGGCGCGAGTAGTAGTATATGGATCCATAGGGCTTGATATCCCCGTCCGAGCTAGAGCACTAGCCTTTTAACGGACGTATGCTATTTGATAAGCGTACACGTTGGTTTGCGTGTATTATTAAGATGATTATACAAAGGGTACAAATTATATATACGTTAAGTTTAGTTATCAGGGTGCTCAATTTTGTAGAATATTTTGATAAACGTTTCGGATGAAACAACTGAAATCTTGTGATCCACCTTTATATACAGATTATACGAAACATTAAAACTATGAACTCACCAACCTTTGTGTTGACACTTGTTAGCATGTTTATTCTCAGGTTTCCTAGAAGTCTTCCGCTGTTTGCTTAGATGTTAGACAAGCTATGTGCATGGAGTCTTACATGACATATTTTTCAAGGAAACGTTGCAATCACCAAATCATCACCATGTATCTTATTTTGACTGTATTGTCAATGAAAGTACTGTTGTAAACTATTATTTATGGTGATTGTCTATATGTAGAAATCATCAGATGTCGATAACCTTTGATTTAAATATTCATTTATGGTGTGCCTTTTCAAAAGAATGCAATGTTTACAAAACGTATCATATAGAGGTCAAATACCTCGCAATGAAATCAATGAATGACGTGTTCGTCCATATGGATTTGGAGCGATCGTCACACAACCGCGCCTAATTCCAAATTATGCGTCGTATAATTTTGCTCGTGAATCTTCAATTGTCTAGACGCATAAGCAATCACCTTCGTCCATTGCATTAATACACAACCGAGACCTTGCTTTGATGTGTCACAATAAATCACAAAATCATCATTCCCTTCAGGCAATGACAATATAGGTGTCGTAGTTAGCTTTTTCTTCAATAATTGAAACGCCTTCTCTTGTTCATCCTTCCATTCAAATTTCTTCCCTTTATGCGTTAATGCAGTCAAGGGTTTTGCTATTTTGGAGAAATCTTGGATGAATCTTCTGTAGTAACCAGCCAATCCTAAAAATTGACGTATATGCTTCTGATTTTTTGGGGTTTCCCACTTTTCAACGGTTTCGATCTTTGCCGGGTCCACCTGGATACCTTCTTTGTTCACTATGTGACCGAGGAATCGAACTTCTTCCATCCAAAATGCACACTTTGAAAACTTAGCGTAAAGTTTTTCTTTCCTCAATACTTCTAGCACTTTTCTCAAATGTTCACCGTGTTCTTGGTCATTCTTTGTAACGACCCGACCAAAACCGTTATTGACGGCGCCGTTAACTTAGGTCCCGTTGCGTGGTCGTAGTCCCTATATGAGACTCGTTTGACCAAAATTATGTCGCATTCATTTGAAAGGTACAAGACTTGCAAGTTTAGTTTACAAAACCGTTCGACAACAAGTCTAAGTTTACAAAAGTCATAAAGTATAAATGAAATAACTTGTGACATAATATAAGTTGAAAAACACAGTTGCTATAAATAGCGAAAGATATTATTTAAAAAAAAAGACGGTGTTAAAAATAAATTTAACGGAAAAACGCGGGATGTTACATTATCCACACCTCAAAAGAAATTTCGTCCCGAAATTTAGTTGGAAGTAGTAGTTGTTGAATCTTCCTCGAGATTTTGTGTTGCCAATTCTACGAATGAGGGAGAAGTACGTTCTAGGGTATTTCAACGAATTTTGACGGTCGGGATCATATGTTGTTTTAAGGTTTGGCTTCACGATTTAAGGTTTCAACCGGTCCTCCTAGGAAGTGAGGGTTATCGTCGATAGTGAGTTCATCAAAGGAGATAACAAGTTCTCGTTTCGCAAAACACGTCTTTGAGTTGATACATCGAATGTAGGATAAACGGAGACTCAAAATGGGTCGGAAAATCTAAACGGCTAGCAACGGGTCCAAAACTCCCCAAGATTTCAAAAGGATTAAAATATCACGAATTTTGTTTTCTATGTTTCCCGAAACGGACTACACCTCCTCAAGGTGTGACTTTTAATATTACGCGGTTCCCCATGGAATTAGAAAGGTTTACGTCTAACATCGGCGTAGCTCTTGGTGATTACGAGTCGCGTTGGGTCTTGCTTGAATATGTATAAATTTTCTCGGTTGTTCATGAATAACCTCGGCCCCGGTGAATTGATCATTGTTTACTTTGTTCGACAAAAGAGAATGACGTTTCCGGTCACATGTGGTTTCAAAAGGAGTGACGTTAAAACTCGAATGAAAATCATTGTAGTACGAGGATTCGGTTAAAGGAAAATACTTTTCTCAAGTAAATTTGAAGTTGGTAATACAAACTTGTATTATGGTTTCCAAGGTTTAAATCGCATGTTTGTTCGGTCCGTCGGGTTGTGGATGGTACGCGGTACTCATGTCTAAACGCTGTCCCGAGGCTTTTTGTAAGGTACTCCAAAATCTAGAAGTGAAACGAGGATCTCGATCCGAAACGGGGTACATTTCCCTAAGGCATATTGAACAAGTTTGCTAGGAATTGAAAACGTTAGCTAGGACAAGTTTCTCAAGAAAATTCGCGTCGCGGAAGATTTATCGGTTTCCAAAAACGTTCGTCGGGGCAAGTTCTTATCGGGTTTTGAAAACGATTGTTAGGACTATCCACCCTCGCGGCGAATACTTGTATGACGTGAAGAGTCGCTCTCCATTGAGAATTTAGAATAAGGACCTCCTGAACCGGAAGTACGAGGGTGATGCAAGAGAAGTTCCCGCCCCGATGTGAGCATAACGAGTAAATTGTAGTTAGTCAATAAGACTGCGCGAGGACGAGCTAGTATACCCGTGTGACATACGGTTGAAGTCAAATGGAATCGGTAATTCATTCGGAAGCATAAATATAATTTGACAATAATTGAAGGTGTGTCCCCGGTATGGTTGTTATAAATTTTCTCGGAGTTTTCGGATGTCCAAACATGAAAAGATGAAGTCATGTACATGGCACATGGTGGTGTTTAGGTTGATCGAGTCTAACCACCATCACGCGTCACTAGAACTTTGGTATGTCTTACCGTAATATAACCACGTTGATCGAGTGTCGTTATATTACGCTAACTCATACCTCCATTCCCACATCACTCTATAGATTCAAGTTCGTGTAATCGTGAAGTTTAAAATAAACAAAGTGTAACAACGTCTCTAACGTGACTCGTATTGAATCGAAAGAATTAGTGCGACTATAAAGAAGCGTTCCCCGAGGGAAGTGTATAAATGATTGTTCACGTCAATGCGGTTCGAGTCAGACAAAAATGTATTCAGGTATGAAAAGAGTAACGAGTCATGATAACAAGTAGTACGCAACCGTAGCGATAAATGTTGCTGACGATACTCACCTAGAGTAGTGATGGTAGTAACACCCAAAAAGTAGATAGTAAGAAACACCAGTGGGAGACCGATAGTAAGTTGAAACGGTGGCAAATAACAATCCGGGAGACAGAGTTCCCGAACAAGTGTGACTAATGAAGTCGTCGTCATCCATACGTGTACGAATCATGAATTTACGTGTGTTACTAAAAAGTGGCGGAATACGAGTTCGTATGATGAAGGTTGGGTACCATTAAAAAGTTTGCCTAAGAATGATTCAAGTATAATGCACAAGTAGTCAAGTAAGTGCTATCTATAGCAAATGTATGTCAGAATGCAAATGCTAACTATCCGGTTGTAGTCTAGACTCACTAATGCGTCCTAACGACTCTGTTAGACACACTAATGCACGTCCTAGTTCCCTACAACCAACGCTCTGATACCACTTGTAACGACCCGACCAAAACCGTTATTGACGGCGCCGTTAACTTAGGTCCCGTTGCGTGGTCGTAGTCCCTATATGAGACTCGTTTGACCAAAATTATGTCGCATTCATTTGAAAGGTACAAGACTTGCAAGTTTAGTTTACAAAACCGTTCGACAACAAGTCTAAGTTTACAAAAGTCATAAAGTATAAATGAAATAACTTGCGACATAATATAAGTTGAAAAACACAGTTGCTATAAATAGCGAAAGATATTATTTAAAAAAAAAGACGGTGTTAAAAATAAATTTAACGGAAAAACGCGGGATGTTACATTCTTTGAGTAAATAAGTATGTCATCAATGAAAACAATGACAAACTTGTCAAGGTATGGTCCACACACTCTGTTCATAAGGTCCATGAACACAGCTGGTGCATTAGTTAAACCAAACGGCATGACCATAAACTCGTAATGACCGTAACGTGTTCTGAAAGCAGTCTTTGGAATATCATCTTCTTTCACCCGCATTTGATGATACCCGGAACGAAAGTCAATCTTTGAATAAACAGACGAGCCTTGTAGTTGATCAAATAAGTCGTCGATTCTCGGTAGTGGGTAGCGGTTCTTGATGGTAAGTTTGTTCAACTCTCAGTAGTCGATACACAACCTGAATGTACCATCTTTCTTCTTGACAAACAAAACAGGAGCTCCCCACGGTGATGTGCTTGGTCGAATGAAACCACGCTCTAAAAGTTCTTGTAATTGGCTTTGCAGTTCTTTCATCTCGCTGGGTGCGAGTCTATAAGGAGCACGAGCTATTGGTGCAGCTCCTGGTACAAGATCTATTTGAAATTCAACAGATCGATGTGGAGGTAGTCCCGGTAATTCTTTCGGAAATACATCGGGAAATTCTTTTGCGACGGGAACATCATTGATGCTCTTTTCTTCAGTTTGTACTTTCTCGACGTGTGCTAGAATAGCATAGCAACCTTTTCTTATCAGTTTTTGTGTCTTCAAATTACTAATAAGATGTAGCTTCGTGTTGCCCTTTTCTCCGTACACCATTAAGAGTTCTCCTTCTTCTCGTACAATGCGAATTGCATTATTATAACATACGATCTCTGCTTTCACCTTCTTCAGCCAGTCCATGCCAACTATTACATCAAAACTCCCTAACTCTACTGGTATCAAATCAATCTTAAATATTTCGCTACCCAGTTTAATTTCTCGATTCCGGCATATATAATCTGCTAAAATTAATTTATCGTTTGCTAATTCGAGTAAAAATTTACTATCCAACGGCGTCAATGGACAACTTAATTTAGCACAAAAATCTCTACTCATATAGCTTCTATCCGCACCCGAATCAAATAAAACGTACGCAGATTTATTGTCAATAAGAATCGTACCCGTAACAAGCTCCGGGTCTTCCTGTGCCTCTGCCGCATTAATATTGAAAACTCTTCCGTGGCCTTGTCCATTCGTGTTCTCCTGGTTCGGGCAATTTCTAATAATGTGGCCCGGTTTTCCACATTTATAACAAAGGTAAGAGTCACGAAACGAAAAGAACTAGTTTTCTCAGCGTACGAAAGGGCGTTCGAAAAACCGGAACCGAGACATAAGTTGAGTGATGACGTACGACTTATCGGAGCAAAAGTTACAAGTCCACTAAGCACGGGAATAAAATATAATATATAATTAATTAATTTAAATTATATATATTATATATATTATTATTAAATTATGTCGACAAACAAAAAGTTAAAACATTATGACCAGGTACAGCTGGCCATGCGATCGCATGGCCATATTAAATGAAACTCATGCGATCGCATGACAATGGATTCCAGATTACATCTATAAATTGATCGATTTCTGCACTTTGATTTCATTTATTTCACATACTCCGTAAACATTTAATTATTTATATTATTATTATTATTATTATTATTATTATTATTATTATTATTATTATTATTATTATTATTATTATTATTATTAATCTTAATATTATTAGTAGTATTATTATTAATTAGTATTATACATAAAATACTACGACAAGATCATGAGCATGTCACTTTCAAAATGGTTTTCAAGCGGGATAGAGCTAAGGAAATTATGGGTTATTGCCAAGAAGATTATGGGTAATGTTCGGGGGTATATTTGTGAATCAAACCTAGTGTTTATCATCTCCGTTACGTCTACGTACTTTCCTACAATATTGAATCTCAATATTGATACGTTGAAATCTACGGTTATTTGGTAATCCGTGTTTCGATCACATTTTGGTGAACTACTTTATATGCTGCTAAGGTGAGTTTCATTTGCTCCCTTTTTAATTGCTTTTGCAATATATATTTTTGGGCTGAGAATACATGCACTTTATTTTAAACGCAATGGATACAAGTACATACTAAATTCTACACTGAGTTTGAACCGAAAATCCCTTAGCTTTGGTAACTGTTAACTGCCGGTTATAAGAACTGGTGGGCGCGAGTAGTAGTATATGGATCCATAGGGCTTGATATCCCTGTTTGAGCTAGAGCACTAGCCTTTTAACGGACGTATGCTATTTGATAAGCGTACACGTTGGTTTACGTGTATTATTAAGATGATTATACAAAGGGTACAAATTATATATACGTTAAGTTTAGTTATCAGGGTGCTCAATTTTGTAGAATATTTTGATAAACGTTTCGGATGAAACAACTGAAATCTTGTGATCCACCTTTATATACAGATTATACGAAACATTAAAACTATGAACTCACCAACCTTTGTGTTGACACTTGTTAGCATGTTTATTCTCAGGTTTCCTAGAAGTCTTCCGCTGTTTGCTTAGATGTTAGACAAGCTATGCGCATGGAGTCTTACATGACATATTTTTCAAGGAAACGTTGCATTCACCAAATCATCACCATGTATCTTATTTTGACTGCATTTTCAACGAAAGTACTGTTGTAAACTATTATTTATGGTGATTATCTATATGTAGAAATCATCAGATGTCGATAACCTTTGATTTAAATATTCATTTATGGTGTGCCTTTTCAAAAGAATGCAATGTTTACAAAACGTATCATATAGAGGTCAAATACCTCGCAATGAAATCAATGAATGACGTGTTCGTCCATATGGATTTGGAGCGATCGTCACACAACCGCGCCTAATTCCAAATTATGCGTCGTATAATTTGGCTCGTGAATCTTCAATTGTCTAGACGCATATGCAATCACCTTCGTCCATTGCATTAATACACAACCGAGACCTTGCTTTGATGCGTCACAATAAATCACAAAATCATCATTCCCTTCAGGCAATGACAATATAGGTGCCGTAGTTAGCTTTTTCTTCAATAATTGAAACGCCTTCTCTTGTTCATCCTTCCATTCAAATTTCTTCCCTTTATGCGTTAATGCAGTCAAGGGTTTTGCTATTTTGGAGAAATCTTGGATGAATCTTCTGTAGTAACCAGCCAATCCTAAAAATTGACGTATATGCTTCGTAGTTTTTGGGGTTTCCCACTTTTCAACGGTTTCGATCTTTGCCGGGTCCACCTGGATACCTTCTTTGTTCACTATGTGACCGAGGAATCGAACTTCTTCCAACCAAAATGCACACTTTGAAAACTTAGCGTACAGTTTTTCTTTCTTCAATACTTCTAGCACTTTTCTCAAATGTTCACCGTTTTCTTGGTCATTCTTTGAGTAAATAAGTATGTCATCAATGAAAACAATGACAAACTTGTCAAGGTATGGTCCACACACTCGGTTCATAAGGTCCATGAACACAGCTGGTGCATTAGTTAAACCAAACGGCATGACCATAAACTCGTAATGACCGTAACGTGTTCTGAAAGCAGTCTTTGGAATATCATCTTCTTTCACCCGCATTTGATGATACCCGAAACGTAAGTCAATCTTTGAATAAACAGACGAGCCTTGTAGTTGATCAAATAAGTCGTCGATTCTCGGTAGTGGGTAGCGGTTCTTGATGGTAAGTTTGTTCAACTCTCGGTAGTCGATACACAACCTGAATGTGCCATCTTTTTTCTTGACAAACAAAACAGAAGCTCCCCACGGTGATGTGCTTGGTCGAATGAAACCACGCTCTAAAAGTTCTTGTAATTGGCTTTGGAGTTCTTTCATCTCGCTGGGTGCGAGTCTATAAGGAGCACGAGCTATTGGTGCAGCTCCTGGTACAAGATCTATTTGAAATTCAACAGATCGATGTGGAGGTAGTCCCGGTAATTCTTTCGGAAATACATCGGGAAATTCTTTTGCGACGGGAACATCATTGATGCTCTTTTCTTCAGTTTGTACTTTCTCGACGTGTGCTAGAACAGCATAGCAACCTTTTCTTATCAGTTTTTGTGCCTTCAAATTACTAATAAGATGTAGCTTCGTGTTGCCCTTTTCTCCGTACACCATTAAGGGTTCTCCTTCTTCTCGTACAATGAGAATTGCATTTTTATAACATACGATCTCTGCTTTCACCTTCTTCAGCTAGTCCATGCCAACTATTACATCAAAACTCCCTAACTCTACTGGTATCAAATCAATCTTAAATATTTCGCTACCCAGTTTAATTTCTCGATTCTGACATATATAATCTGCTAAAATTAATTTATCATTTGCTAATTCGAGTAAAAATTTACTATCTAACGGCGTCAATGGACAACTTAATTTAGCACAAAAATCTCTACTCATATAGCTTCTATCCGCACCCGAATCAAATAAAACGTAAGCAGATTTATTGTCAATAAGAAACGTACCCGTAACAAGCTCCGGGTCTTCCTGTGCCTCTGCCGCATTAATATTGAAAACTCTTCCGCGGCCTTGTCCATTCGTGTTCTCCTGGTTCGGGCAATTTCTAATAATGTGGCCCGATTTTCCACATTTATAACAAACTACATTGGCATAACTTGCTCCAACACTTCTTGCTCCGCCATTACTCGTTCCGACACCATTTGTGTCATAACCCGTCCTTAACCATAAGAACGCGTTAGATAACGTATGATTTCATTGCGAGGTATTGACCTCTATATGAGACATTTTTGAAAGAAAACTGCATATATTATACATTACAAACCATAACCATTATTTTTGTTACAAGCTTAAGACAATAAAAAGAAGATTAACGTTTAGCGATAATCTTCGACTTACAAACTTTACAAATGATGACAACAACACGGTTTCTAGCATATTTTACAATACAACATCTCGGATATGCAGTTTTATTTTTGACACAAACATGCGTACGCAAGATCCTGGTTAGATCCAACATGATGCAACGGAAGCTTCTAATTATCACCTGAGAATAGACATGTTTAAAACGTCAACATAAAGTTGGTGAGATATAGGTTTAATGCCGGCAGCAATATATATATAGACCACAAGATTTCGTATATAAACAGTTTAATAAAAGTATTCTAAGTGGTTGAGCACTTGGTAACCATACTTAACATTTTCACGTCGCATATTCCCTTTAATATGAAATCTTACTACACCGTACCAAGTGTAGTCACAAAACGAAGTACTGTGCAACCGTTGAATACTGGTCGTCCAGTCCGGTTGGGGTTGTCAGGCCCGATAGATCTATCAACAGGATTCGCGTTTACGATACCGCTGTAAATATTAGTTACCAAGCTACAGGGAAGTATGCCAGTGGTACAACTCAACGTAGAACATATTTTTCAGTTACTTGTGTCCATATCGTAAAACATAAAATACATGTATTCTCATCCCGAAATATTTAGAGTTTAAAAGTGGGACTATATACTCACTCTTGTCTTGATGATATAAATAATTTGACTCGGTCTTCCGGTTGATATCACGAACCTATCCATATATAATATATCAATATGTTTTCATTTTTAAACAAACGTTATAAATATATACTTGTTATACTTTTAATACTTTGAATAATTCCTTAGTCCGTAGTTAGCAGTCCGATGTTAGTAATTCAATTTTAATGGTTCATTTTTAGATGTTTAATATACCCGCAATGAAATAAATAAAACCCCCAACGAAATCAATAAAACCCCATCGTATATGTGTTGGTCGAGATTAATCTTGACCCATGGTACCGGTGTTGTCAAATGACGTGTTGCGTACATAAAGTACCGGTGTTGTCAAATGACGTGTTGCGTACAATCATGGGATCTTATGATTAATCTTCTCGTGTTGTTTACGGGTGATCCTGAACCATATAAAATTGAATTATAAGTACATATATATAAAATATCATGTTATCTTAGAAATATGTGATTTATATCATTTTTTTCCAATTGATCCCGTAGTTGAAATGATCTAGGATAACCAATTTTGTTTCGGTCATAGTTTCTTCGTTACAAATCCGTTTTCGTTGATTCAAATTGCCATCTTCTTGGATCGAGTTCTTCTTTAAGACTATGAACTGTAAATACCTTGGTTTGTATTCAAAATCATACGGCATAAGTGAAACATTAGTGAAACATATGAAGTTAAACATTTTTGTTACAACAAAATCATTTAATGACCATTTTTCTAAAAATACTTATACTTTGAAAAACCAAGTTTTACCTTGTTAAATTAGCATATACATAAGTTATATTACAGGTCTTGAAGTATTTTAAAAGTTAAGTTAGAAGGATCTATTTAGTTTGCAAACAAGTTTGAAAACATTCAAACTATGTTCTTGTTGTTAAACTTGTATACCACAAAATATGATAGCTATATATATATGAATCGAATAAGGTTATGAACATAAATTCTACCTCAAGTTCCTTGGATAAGATTGCTGTAAAAGAGGAGTAAGAAGCTAGAATCAAAAGGGTGATAGAAGTGGATGAAAGATTGGAAGTAAGTTGGTGTTCTTGGAAGGTTTTCTTGAAGTGTTTTTGTATGGTTTTCTTATGGTGTTTTAGTATGGTTTTTGAAGCTAGATCTTCTTGGAAACTTTGCTGAATTGATTAAGGGTTTTAAGGCTATGGAAGAGTGTGTGTTTTGCTAGAAAAATGAGAGTAATACTTGAATCAAAATGAGGATCCCATGACCTCCTTAAAAACGTGATTATGAGGGGGACATGGACAAATTTTCAAGTTGTAATCTTGTGTAATTAGTCAATAAGCTTCCAAATTCAATTACCTTATACCAAGGGCAGTATAAAGGGCTGGTTAGGTGGTGATTTGACATGTATATACCAATAGTAAATACGTATAGAAGCTAGGTATGATACGAGTACAAATACTCTAGGTATACGTATAGAAATTTTGTGAAAAATGGAAAGAGGATTCAAATATAGCTATCTTTTGTGAATACACTTACATGGTTTTATGTATTTAAGTCTTTAAAAGTGATTAAATACATTACTTATACAATATATGTATAACATTATAAGTCTTAAGTATTTATGTCAAATAACGTTACGTATAGTTATCGTTTTGAAAACTTAAGTTAGTAGTTTCAAAATATACTTGTAACTTATTGTTATTAATACAAAATGAGATATTAAAACATTCTTTAATCATGTTAAATATGTATATATACATATATATACACAAACGTATAATTATCATATATTGTATAGTTCGTGATATCATCGGTCAAACTAGACGGTCAAACGTTGTGTAAAACTCTTTTCGGAAACATAAGTCTCAACAATTTGGATTGCTTATCAAGTTGGCAAGGTTTAATTTATGTAAATATTAATCTTATAAGTATAGAATGATCGAAAAAGTGCGGGTCGTTACATTACCTCCCCGTTAAATAAATTTCGTCCCGAAATTTTAAAATTGTACCTATTTTGCGTCATCGAGAAACAAGTGCGGATACTTTCGTTTCATCTGATCCTCGCGTTCCCAAGTAAACTCGGGACCTCTTCTAGCATTCCAACGAACCTTAACAATCGGTATATTACTCTGTTTGAGCTGTTTAACTTCACGGTCCATGATTTCGATTGGTTCTTCGACGAATTGTAGTTTCTCGTCGACATGGATTTCTTCAAGAGGAATGGTGAGGTCTTCCTTTGCAAGACACTTCTTAAGGTTTGAGACGTGAAAGGTATTATGTACTCCGGCGAGTTGTTGTGGTAACTCGAGTCGATAAGCTACCGGTCCAATGCGTTCGATGATCTTAAACGGGCCTACGTATCTTGGGTTCAGTTTACCCCTTTTGCCGAAACGTATTACACCTTTCCAAGGTGACACCTTTAGCATAACCATGTCCCCGACCTGAAACTCTAATGGTTTCCTTCGAACATCGGCGTAGCTCTTTTGGCGACTACGGGCTGTTTTCAATCTCTCCTTGATTTGTACTATCTTCTCGGTCGTTTCATGTATGATCTCGGGACCAGTTAAATGTCGATCTCCTACTTCATTCCAACAGATAGGAGATCTACACTTCCTTCCGTACAATGCTTCGAATGGCGCAGCTCCAATGCTCGCATGATAACTATTATTATACGAGAATTCTGCTAACGGTAGATATTTATCCCATCCGTTTCCAAAATCGATCACACATGCCCTGAGCATGTCTTCGAGAGTCTGAATCGTTCTTTCACTCTGTCCATCGGTTTGTGGATGATATGCGGTACTCATATCCAACCGAGTTCCTAGTGCCTCCTGTAGTGATTGCCAAAATTTTGAAGTAAATCTACTATCACGATCGGATATAATGGAAATAGGTATTCCATGCCTTGAAACTATTTCCTTTATATATAATCGTAATAATTTCTCCATTCTATCTGTTTCCTTTATAGGCAAGAAATGTGCAGATTTGGTAAGACGATCAACAATTACCCAAATGGTGTCGTATCCCCAGGCAGTCTTTGGTAACTTCGTGATGAAATCCATGGTAATACCGTCCCATTTCCATTCTGGAATTTCTGGTTGTTGAAGTAACCCTGACGGCTTTTGGTGTTCTGCCTTGACTTTGGAACAAGTTAAACACTCCCCAACATATGTTGCAACGTCGGTCTTTAAATTAGGCCACCAATAACGTGTCTTAAGATCTTGATACATCTTTCCAACTCCAGGATGTATCGAGTATCTTGTCTTATGTGCCTCGTTCAATATCAACTTCCTTAATCCACCCAACTTCGGTACCCAAATACGATTTGAAAAATATCTAATTCCGTCTTCCCGTATAACGAGTTGCTTCTCATACTTCTTCATTATTTCATTCTTTATGTTTTCTTTATTGAGTGCTTCTCGTTGAACTTCTTTGATTTGTGAGTTGAGATTCATACGAATTTTTATGTTCATTGCTCGAACTCGAATTGGTTCTCGTTCCTTTCTGCTTAGTGCGTCAGCCACCACATTCGCTTTCCCGGGATGATAACGAATTTCACAATCATAGTCGTTTATTAACTCGACCCACCTACGTTGCCTCATGTTCAATTGTTTCTGATCAAAAATATGTTGAAGGCTTTTATGATCAGTAAACACAGTGAATTTAACCCCATACAAGTAATGTCTCCACATCTTCAATGCAAACACGACTGCTCCCAGTTCTAGATCGTGCGTCGTATAATTCCGCTCGTGAATCTTCAATTGTCGGGATGCAAATGCAATTACTTTCTTTCGTTGCATAAGAACACAACCAAAACCTTGTCGCGAAGCGTCACAATATATTTCAAAATCATCGTTCCCTTCTGGTAACGATAAAATAGGCGCCGTAGTTAACTTCTTCTTCAGTATTTGAAATGCGTTCTCCTGCTCCGAGGTCCATTCATATTTCTTCCCTTTTTGCGTTAACGCTGTCAATGGCTTAGCTATTCGGGAAAAATCTTGAATAAACCTTCTATAATAACCGGCTAAACCCAAAAATTGGCGTATCTGTGTTGGTGTCTTAGGAGTCTCCCATTTTTCAATAGTTTCAGTTTTTGCTGGATCAACCTGAATTCCTTCGCTATTAACAACATGGCCAAGAAATTGCACTTCTTTCAACCAAAAAGCACACTTAGAAAATTTAGCATATAGCTGTTCTTTTCTTAACAACTCCAATATCAACCTTAAATGCTCTTCATGCTCTTGCTCACTCTTGGAATAGATAAGAATATCATCAATGAAAACGATAACAAACTTATCTAAATACGGACTACAAACTCGATTCATGAGGTCCATGAATACAGCTGGCGCATTCGTCAATCCAAACGGCATAACCAAAAATTCGTAATGACCATAACGTGTCCGAAAAGCAGTTTTCGGAATGTCCTCTTCTTTAACGCGTAGTTGATGATAGCCCGATCTTAGATCGATTTTCGAATAAATACATGATCCTTGCAGTTGATCAAATAAGTCATCAATTCTCGGTAGTGGATATCGATTCTTGATAGTTAACTTATTTAATTCACGATAGTCTATACACATCCTGAAAGATCCATCTTTCTTCTTAACAAACAAAATTGGAGCTCCCCACGGTGAAGTACTCGGTCGTATGAATCCACGGTCCAGTAATTCTTTTAACTGACTTTGAAGTTCTTTTAACTCGGACGGTGCAAGTCTATATGGAGCACGAGCCACTGGTGCAGCTCCTGGTACTAAATCTATTTGAAATTCTACCGATCTAAATGGAGGTAATCCCGGCAATTCTTCCGGAAAAACTTCAGGAAAATCTCTTGCCACAGGCACGTCGTTGATGCACTTTTCTTTCTTTTCGACTTTATTAATATGTGCTAAAATAGCGTAACATCCCTTTTCTAAACACTTCTTGGCTTTCAAACAGCTAATGAGTTTTAGCTTTGAATTACCCTTCTCTCCATAAATCATCACCGGTATTTTATCCTTACCAGGAATACGAATTGCCTTCTTGGCACAAACAACTTCCGCTCCTATTTTGGACATCCAGTCCATGCCGACTATTACATCAAAACCTCCTAATTCTACGGGTATTAAGTCGATTTTAAATGTTTCTCCGGCTAGATTTATTTCACAATCACGACAAATTTTATCGGCTTTAATTAGTTTACCATTAGCTAACTCAATCAAGTACTTAGCATCCAGAGGTAATGATGGACAATTCAATTTAGTGTAAAAATTTATACACACGTAACTTCTATCGGCGCCAGTATCAAATAAAATAGATGCTGATAAGTTATTAATGGTAAACGTACCCGTAACAAGCTCCGGGTCTTCTCGTGCCTCTCTAGCATTAATAACAAACGCTCTTCCACGTGCAGGTCCACCATTCTGATTCGGGCACTGGCTCTTATAGTGACCTTGTTTTCCACACCCAAAACAAGTAATGTTAGCCAAAGCAGTTCTATTTGCGTTGGTGGCAGGAGTCTTGTTACCATTTGCATTTGTAACGAGAGCCTTACAATCTTCAGCAAGATGTCCCTGTCGATTGCATTTGGTGCACAACACACTACAGTAACCAAAGTGATGTTTGTGACAACGGTTGCATAAAGGACTTTGTCCTTTGTAACCAAAGCCTGAACCGCTACCCGCACCTTTCGTGGTTTCTTGTTTCTTATAAGGTTGTTGTGGGTTACCTCGATCATAACCTCCATTCCACTTTTTCTTGTTCCCCAATACCTTCACCTCAGTATTGAATGCTTTCTTGTCTAAAATGACCTGATCCATTAGCTCGTTTGCCATGGTTATAGCTTCATGAATTGTCTTAGGTTTCGATGCTGTAACGTTTGCCTTGACCTTTTTGGGCAAACCACCTTTGTACATTTCAATCTTCCGTGCTTCGGTTGGAACCAATTCAGGACATAGTAAAACCAATTCCATGAATCGCTGATTGTAGTTGGTGATTTCAGTACCAACCACCTTCAAACTTCGTAACTCATCTTCTAACTTAATAACCTCATTCCTTGGACAATACTCGGTGATTATCATTGTTTTGAATTCTTCCCATGGAGTATCATAAGCTACATCTCCTCCTACCGCCTTCACATAATTCTTCCACCATGTGAGTGCACTATCTTGTAAAGTGCATGATGCATACTTGGTCATGTCCTTTTCAACACAACCACTGATTTTAAACACAGTCTCCATTTTTTCTATCCATCGGGTTAAACCGATCGGTCCTTCTGTTCCACTGAATGATGAGGGCTTGCAAGCTTGGAAAGTCTTGTAAGTACATCCTACACGAGGATTTGGATTAACTGCAGCAGCTCTTGCAGCTTCGACCCATAACATTCTATCGTTCACTCGTTGATTGATGAGTTCCTCGAGTTCTTGTTCCGTCATTCGATTCAATCGCGCCATTTCCTAATGAAAAAAAATAATTATTCACATGGATTATTATAGATGTAGTGTGTATTTATAGTACATTATAGCTTGTTAATAATATGAACCAGGTATTATTATAAAAGCCTTTTCTTCTTATTAGCGTTTTATAATTATATCTTGGGTAGTACCTACCCGTTAATGTTCATACTTAATAGCTTAGTACAGAACCAATTACTACAATCTAAATAATACTTAACCATGGAAAATTATTGCATTTCATACTTCGCTATTTTACATATGCTTATCTTACATCAAACTTTAAGCAAACCACACTAATAATATTATACAAAACATTATTTGATTCCATGGTTTAATACGGCAGTGCATCGTTCGGTCTATTTTCTAGGGCGTTTAGTTCCAATGAATGGCCTAACGCTTATCCTAGCTGTCTGCCTACGTTTTGGCTGAGGAGCCGAAGAACTAGACGCCGGGATAGCACTAATAGGAATAGCGGGAATAGGGGTGGTAGTGTTGAGTGGAATTGGTGCCACGTCATTCTCACTAAGTTCGGGATTTGAATTTTCTAATTCATTCGCTTTTCGTTTCTTTCCTTGATCGAATTTTTCTTTCGTAATTTCTAGTATTTCTTCCTCGGGTTCACTTTCTTCTTCGGGTTCACTTTCCTCTTCGGGTTCACTTTCCTCCTCGGGTTCACTTTCCGATATTTCAATAGTTGGTTCATCCGGAAATTGTGAGTCTTCCCCAAAAATACCACTTTCGTCATCGGATATGTTAATGACTGAAACACAATCTGAAGGTTCTGATTCGGAGTCGCTGAATGTGATAATAAGTTTCGAGCCCGACATCTATCACACAACAACTAACCCATTAGTACTTACATAATATTTACACATAAATTTTAACCAACAGTGATAAGCAATGGTTTTTTTTTTTTTTTTTTAAAATCAGACCCGGTCAAAGTCCAGACTTTACTAATGTATCCTAACGACTTCTTGGTTAGACACACTAATGCAAACCTGGTTCGCTAAGACCAACGCTCTGATACCACATGTCATAACCCGTCCTTAACCATAAGAACGCGTTAGATAACGTATGATTTCATTGCGAGGTATTGACCTCTATATGAGACATTTTTGAAAGAAAACTGCATATATTATACATTACAAACCATAACCATTATTTTTGTTACAAGCTTAAGACAATAAAAAGAAGATTAACGTTTAGCGATAATCTTCGACTTACAAACTTTACAAATGATGACAACAACACGGTTTCTAGCATATTTTACAATACAACATCTCGGATATGCAGTTTTATTTTTGACACAAACATGCGTACGCAAGATCCTGGTTAGATCCAACATGATGCAACGGAAGCTTCTAATTATCACCTGAGAATAGACATGTTTAAAACGTCAACATAAAGTTGGTGAGATATAGGTTTAATGCCGGCAGCAATATATATATAGACCACAAGATTTCGTATATAAACAGTTTAATAAAAGTATTCTAAGTGGTTGAGCACTTGGTAACCATACTTAACATTTTCACGTCGCATATTCCCTTTAATATGAAATCTTACTACACCGTACCAAGTGTAGTCACAAAACGAAGTACTGTGCAACCGTTGAATACTGGTCGTCCAGTCCGGTTGGGGTTGTCAGGCCCGATAGATCTATCAACAGGATTCGCGTTTACGATACCGCTGTAAATATTAGTTACCAAGCTACAGGGAAGTATGCCAGTGGTACAACTCAACGTAGAACATATTTTTCAGTTACTTGTGTCCATATCGTAAAACATAAAATACATGTATTCTCATCCCGAAATATTTAGAGTTTAAAAGTGGGACTATATACTCACTCTTGTCTTGATGATATAAATAATTTGACTCGGTCTTCCGGTTGATATCACGAACCTATCCATATATAATATATCAATATGTTTTCATTTTTAAACAAACGTTATAAATATATACTTGTTATACTTTTAATACTTTGAATAATTCCTTAGTCCGTAGTTAGCAGTCCGATGTTAGTAATTCAATTTTAATGGTTCATTTTTAGATGTTTAATATACCCGCAATGAAATAAATAAAACCCCCAACGAAATCAATAAAACCCCATCGTATATGTGTTGGTCGAGATTAATCTTGACCCATGGTACCGGTGTTGTCAAATGACGTGTTGCGTACATAAAGTACCGGTGTTGTCAAATGACGTGTTGCGTACAATCATGGGATCTTATGATTAATCTTCTCGTGTTGTTTACGGGTGATCCTGAACCATATAAAATTGAATTATAAGTACATATATATAAAATATCATGTTATCTTAGAAATATGTGATTTATATCATTTTTTTCCAATTGATCCCGTAGTTGAAATGATCTAGGATAACCAATTTTGTTTCGGTCATAGTTTCTTCGTTACAAATCCGTTTTCGTTGATTCAAATTGCCATCTTCTTGGATCGAGTTCTTCTTTAAGACTATGAACTGTAAATACCTTGGTTTGTATTCAAAATCATACGGCATAAGTGAAACATTAGTGAAACATATGAAGTTAAACATTTTTGTTACAACAAAATCATTTAATGACCATTTTTCTAAAAATACTTATACTTTGAAAAACCAAGTTTTACCTTGTTAAATTAGCATATACATAAGTTATATTACAGGTCTTGAAGTATTTTAAAAGTTAAGTTAGAAGGATCTATTTAGTTTGCAAACAAGTTTGAAAACATTCAAACTATGTTCTTGTTGTTAAACTTGTATACCACAAAATATGATAGCTATATATATATGAATCGAATAAGGTTATGAACATAAATTCTACCTCAAGTTCCTTGGATAAGATTGCTGTAAAAGAGGAGTAAGAAGCTAGAATCAAAAGGGTGATAGAAGTGGATGAAAGATTGGAAGTAAGTTGGTGTTCTTGGAAGGTTTTCTTGAAGTGTTTTTGTATGGTTTTCTTATGGTGTTTTAGTATGGTTTTTGAAGCTAGATCTTCTTGGAAACTTTGCTGAATTGATTAAGGGTTTTAAGGCTATGGAAGAGTGTGTGTTTTGCTAGAAAAATGAGAGTAATACTTGAATCAAAATGAGGATCCCATGACCTCCTTAAAAACGTGATTATGAGGGGGACATGGACAAATTTTCAAGTTGTAATCTTGTGTAATTAGTCAATAAGCTTCCAAATTCAATTACCTTATACCAAGGGCAGTATAAAGGGCTGGTTAGGTGGTGATTTGACATGTATATACCAATAGTAAATACGTATAGAAGCTAGGTATGATACGAGTACAAATACTCTAGGTATACGTATAGAAATTTTGTGAAAAATGGAAAGAGGATTCAAATATAGCTATCTTTTGTGAATACACTTACATGGTTTTATGTATTTAAGTCTTTAAAAGTGATTAAATACATTACTTATACAATATATGTATAACATTATAAGTCTTAAGTATTTATGTCAAATAACGTTACGTATAGTTATCGTTTTGAAAACTTAAGTTAGTAGTTTCAAAATATACTTGTAACTTATTGTTATTAATACAAAATGAGATATTAAAACATTCTTTAATCATGTTAAATATGTATATATACATATATATACACAAACGTATAATTATCATATATTGTATAGTTCGTGATATCATCGGTCAAACTAGACGGTCAAACGTTGTGTAAAACTCTTTTCGGAAACATAAGTCTCAACAATTTGGATTGCTTATCAAGTTGGCAAGGTTTAATTTATGTAAATATTAATCTTATAAGTATAGAATGATCGAAAAAGTGCGGGTCGTTACAATTTGTTCCTTTCGTTCTGTTAACCCCTGGTCCGTAGACCTCACACTTCGCTGCGTTATGACCATTTCTTTTACACTTGTTGCAAAATTTGGTGCAGAACCCCGAGTGATACTTTTCACACCTTTGGCATAGCTGCTTCTGATTGTTGTTGTTGTTGCGGTTGTTATTGTTATTGGGATGATTGTTGTAGTTGTTGTTGTTGTTGTTGTTGTTTTGCCATTTGTTGTAGTTGCGATTGTTGGGATAGTTGTTGTTGTTTTGGTGACTCTTATCACCGTTTTCCTCCCACTTTCTTTTGACTAGCTTCACGTTGGCCTCTTCGGCCGCCTGTTCTTTAATTCTCCCCTCAATCTGGTTCACTAGTTTGTGAGCCATTCTACATGCCTTTTGTATGGAGGCAGGCTCGTGTGAACTTATATCTTCTTGGATTCTCTCCGGTAACCCTTTCACAAACGCGTCGATCTTCTCTTCCTCATCTTCAAACGCTCTCGGACACAATAGGCACAATTTTGTGAATCATCTTTCGTACGAAGTAATATCGAATCCCTGTGTTCATAACCCTCTAAGTTCTGACTTGAGCTTATTGACCTCGGTTCTGGGACGGTACTTCTCGTTCATCAAGGGCTTGAATGCTGACCACGGTAGCGCGTAAGCAGCATCTTGTCCTACTTGCTCTAGATAGGTATTCCACCATGTTAACGCAATACCTGTGAAGGTATGCGTAGCGTACTTCACTTTGTCTCCTTCAGCACACTTACTTATGGCAAACACCGATTCAACTTTCTCGGTCCATAGTTTCAATCCGATTGGTCCTTCGGTCCCATCAAATTCTGAAGGTTTGCAGGCAGTGAATTCCTTGTAGGAGCATCCTACACAATTTCTTGCGCCGATAGCTGTATTGCTAGATTCAGAGTTATTGTTGGTATATCGCGCGGCCTGTACTGCGGCTATGTTTGAAGCAAGAAAGGCACGAAATTCCTCTTCGCTCATATTCAAGGTGTGTCGAGTAGTCGGTGCCATTTCCTTCAAAATAGTCAAATGAAACAATTTAATCATACAGAATATTAAGAGTAGTCAATAGTATCTCGTAGCATAATATGAACTCATTTATAAAAGCTTTTTCTTCATATTAGCGTTTTATAAGTTTAAATTCGGGTACTACCTACCCGTTAAGTTCATACTTAGTAGCTAATATACAATTCAACTACTACAATTCCATATAAAAAACTGATTATAGTAATATATCACATACAAATATTCTTCAAACTTACAACTTCGCTATATTACATATAATATGATATATAGTACACTATGATACAGGACAGTTTTGAAGATAAATCAAGTTAATACGCAAGTTGTTCAGTAAAGGAAATAAAGACACGTAATTCATAAGTCCAGAAACAAGTCATGCATTCTGGTTTTACTAAGACGACTTCCCATCCTTGGTCTTGTGGAAAATAACCGTTATGACCATTGGCTAGGCAGCATGTTGTAATGTCGTCAAAAGAACGAGGGTTTCGTAATGTCCAACAGCCCCGTAATAATCTAAAAACCTTGTTTCTCACCCCAAATACTGAATCCGTCACTTGTGGGAAGGTTTTATTTAAAAGTTGCAATCCAATATTCTTTTTCTCACTTTGGTAAGAAGCGAACATCACTAACCCGTAAGCATAACATGCTTCTTTATGTTGCATGTTAGAAGCTCTTTCTAATTCACGAAATCCTATGTTGGGATATGTTGAGTCAAAATAGGTTCTTAACCCGTAGCGTAAAATTGCATTTGGGTTCCCGCATTTAACGCTTTAAAGAAAACACGGCGTAACTTACGGTCCCCCCAATGTGATATACCCCACCTATCAAAGGAAAGCCTTTTATAAACTAAGGCATTTCTGGAAAGTCTTTCAAATGTTTGACAAGTTAATTTAGCCATAACTAAATGTGCTGATGAATTCTGACCGACTCTAGACAAGATTTCCTCAATCATATCCTCTGGTAGGTCTTCTAAAATATTCGGTTGTCTACCCTTAACGTCCATTTTGTTTTTATACTGTAAAATAGACAAGGATTAGATTCGTAATAACAAACAATACAAGCAATTTTTACATAGAACATAAAAGTACAAGCACACTACAATACATATAATACACAACATGATTACAACCTTCTAATCTGAATCACTGGTTTCTTCTTCTTCGGACTTGGTTCGTTTTCCTAATTTTCTAGGAATATATGGTGTTCCTCTAATACGAGCCGTCGTTTTCCACAATGGTTTAGAAAAACCTGGTGGTTTAGAGGTTCCCGGGTCATTGTTACATTTTAGGAAATACGAATGTTGTCGATACATATAAAGTTCATCGGGGTTGGAATCGGGTTTCTCTATTTTTATACCTTTTCCCTTATTATTTTCTGTCGCTTTATTAAATTGGGTCGAGGTAATTTCTATAACATCATCGGAATCCTCATCGGGATCCGATTCATCGAAAAATTGGTAATCTTCCCAATATTTTGCTTCCTCGGCGGAAACACCATTGACCATTATTAACTTTGGTCTGTTGGTTGAGGATTTTCTTTTATTTATTCGATTTACTATAGGTATCAATATTTCTTCCTCTGGAACCTCTTCTTCTGGTTCCTCCTCTTCCGATTCCTCCTCTTCTGGTTCATCTTCTTTCGGTTCCTCCTCTTCCAGTTCTTCCTCTTCCGGTTCCTCTTCGGGAATTTTTGAATCTTTCCAAAATATATTCGACTCTTCATTATTATTAGGTGAATCAATGGAATTTGTACTAGAGGTAGACATCTATCACACAATATCAAACACGTTAAGAGATTAATATATCACATAATATTTACATGTTACTAATATATAGTTTCCAACAAAAAATGTTAAGCAATCATTTTTCAAGTAAACACGGTCGAAGTCCAGACTCACTAATGCATCCTAACAAACTCGATAAGACACACTAATGCAAAATTCTGGTTCTCTAAGACCAACGCTCGGATACCAACTGAAATGTCCCGTTCATATTGATTATAAACGTTCCATATTAATTGATTTCGTAGCGAGGTTTTGACCTCTATATGAGACGTTTTTCAAAGACTGCATTCATTTTTAAAACAACCATAACCTTTATTTTATCTATAAAGGTTTAAAAAGTATTACGTAGATTATCAAATAATGATAATCTAAAATATACCGTTTACACACGACCATTACATAATGGTTTACAATAAGAATATATTACATCAAAAATAAGTTTCTTGAATGCAGTTTTTACATAATATCATACAAGCATGGACTCCAAATCTTGTCCTTATTTTAGTATGCAACAGCGGAAGCTCTTAATAATCACCTGAGAATAAACATGCTTAAAACATCAACAAAAATGTTGGTGAGTTATAGGTTTAACCTATATATTATCAAATCATAATAATAGACCACAAGATTTCATATTTCAATAAACATCCCATACATAGAGATAAAATTCATTCATATGGTGAACACCTGGTAACCGACATTAACAAGATGCATATATAAGAATATCCCCATCATTCCGGGACACCCTTCGGATATGATATAAATTTCGAAGTACTAAAGCATCTGGTACTTTGGATGGGGTTTGTTAGGCCCAATAGATCTATCTTTAGGATTCACGTCAATTAGGGTGTCTGTTCCCTAATTCTTAGATTACCAGACTTAATAAAAAGGGGCATATTCGATTTCGATAATTCAACCATAGAATGTAGTTTCACGTACTTGTGTCTATTTTGTAAATCATTTATAAAACCTGCATGTATTCTCATCCCAAAAATATTAGATTTTAAAAGTGGGACTATAATTCACTTTCACAGATATTTCCTTCCTCGAAAATAAGACTTGGCCACGGATCGATTCACGAACCTATACAAATATGTACATATATATCACAGTATGATCAAAATATAATTACAACCATTTTTATTATGTTTTAAAGATTTGAGTGTATTAAGTCAGTTGTCCTCGTTAGTAACCTACAACTAGTTGTCCATAATTAGATGTACAGAAATAAGAGGAATATTCATTTGAGTCCATAAATTAAGTTGAGATTCAAGGGACCAATGAGAGCGCGACATGTGTCGCGAAAATCACATGTGATTGAAAAAAAATTCAAAAATTTTTTTTTAAAAAAAAAATTTTAAATTTTTTTTTCGAAATTTAAAAAAAAAAGTTTTTTTAATTTTTTTTTTTACAATCACATGTGATTTACCTGCATAATCACATGTGATTGAATTATACAATCATATGTGATTGGATTTGTCATGCATAATCACATGTGATTGAGTTTACAATCACATGTGATTGACATGCATAATCACATATGATTTTTAAAAAAAAATTTCGAAAAAAAAAATTCGAAAAAAAATTTTCGAAAAAAAAAATTTCGAATTTTTTTTAATCACATGTGATTTTCGCGCCACATGTCGCGTTCTCATTGGTTCCTTTGTTTTCAAGCAAATTTATGGATGCAAGTGATTACAACTCACAGAAATAAATCGATATATATTATCTTGAATCAATCCACGACCCAGTGTATACACGTCTTAGGCTAGATCACAACTCAAACTATATATATTTTTGGAATTAACCTCAACCCTGTATAGCTAACTCCAACATTACTGCATATAGAGTGTCTATGGTTGTTCCAAATAATATATATAGATGGGTCGATATGATATGTCAAAACATTTGCATACGTGTCTATGGTATCCCAAGATTACATAATATATTAGAATACATGTATAATACAATATAAGTTAGCTAGAATATGATTAATATAGATTTGTTACCAATTTTCACGTAGCTACAACAAGCAAAAATAACCAATCTTGTTTTACCCATAACTTCTTCGTTTTAAATCCGTTTTGAGTGAATCCAATTGCTATGGTTTCATATTGAACTTAAGTTTATGAATCTATACAGAAAAAGTATAAGTTTATAGTCAAAATTACAGGTTACAAGTCGTTTTTATAAAGGTAGTCATTTCAGTCGAAAGAACGACGTCTAGATGACCATTTTGGAAAACATACTTCCACTTTGAGTTTAACCATGATTTTTGGATATAGTTTCATGTTCATAAGAAAAATCATTTTCCCAGAAGAATAACTTTTAAATCAAAATTTATCATAGTTTTTAATTAACTAACCCAAAATAGCCCGCGGTGTTACTACAACGGCGTATATCCGGTTTTACGGTGATTTTCGTGTTTTTCGGTTTTAAATCATTAAGTTAGCATATCATATAGATATAGAACATGTGTTTAGTTGATTTTAAAAGTCAAGTTAGAAGGATTAACTTTTGTTTGCGAACAAGTTTAGAATTAACTAAACTATGTTCTAGTGATTTCAAGTTTAAACCTTCGAATAAGATAGCTTTATATGTATGAATCGAATGATGTTAAGAACATCATTACTACCTCAAGTTTTGTGGATAAACCTATTGGAAAAGAGACAAATGGATCTAGCTTCAAAGGATCCTTGGATGGCTTGAAAGTTCTTGAAGCAGAATCATGACACGAAAACAAATTCAAGTAAGATCATCACTCGAAATAAGATTGTTATAGTTATAGAAATTGAACTAAAGTTTGAATATGAGTATTACCTTGTATTAGAAAGATATCTTACTGTAAATAAAAAAGATTTCTTGAGGTTGGATGATCACTTTACAAGATTGGAAGTAAGCTAGCAAACTTGGAAGTATTCTTGATTTTATGAAACTAGAACTTGTAGAATTTATGAAGAACACTTAGAACTTGAAGATAGAACTTGAGAGAGATTAATTAGATGAAGAAAATTGAAGAATGAAAGTGTTTGTAGGTGTTTTTGGTCGTTGGTGTATGGATTAGATATAAAGGATATGTAATTTTGTTTTCATGTAAATAAGTCATGAATGATTACTCATATTTTTGTAATTTTATGAGATATTTCATGCTAGTTGCCAAATGATGGTTCCCACATGTGTTAGGTGACTCACATGGGCTCCTAAGATCTGATCATTGGAGTGTATATATCAATAGTACACACATCTAAAAGCTGTGTATTGTACGAGTACGAATACGGGTGCATACGAGTAG
This sequence comes from Rutidosis leptorrhynchoides, assembly GCF_046630445.1. Taxonomy (NCBI): domain Eukaryota; kingdom Viridiplantae; phylum Streptophyta; class Magnoliopsida; order Asterales; family Asteraceae; genus Rutidosis; species Rutidosis leptorrhynchoides. The sequence continues at coordinate 34,736,544 of NC_092340.1, forward strand.
AATTGTTGATGAAACTGAACGAGGATGTAATTGTAAGCATTTTTGTTAAGTAGAAGTATTTTGATAAGTGTCTTGAAGTCTTTCAAAAGTATATGAATACATATTAAAACACTACATGTATATACATTTTAACTGAGTCGTTAAGTCATCGTTAGTCGTTACATGTAAGTGTTGTTTTGAAACCTTTAGGTTAACGATCTTGTTAAATGTTGTTAACCCATTGTTTATTAAATCAAATGAGATGTTAAATTATTACATTATCATGATATCATGATGTATTAATATATCTTAATATGATATATATATACATTAAATGTCGTTACAACGATAATCGTTACATATATGTCTCGTTTCAAAATCATTAAGTTAGTAGTCTTGTTTTTACATATGTAGTTCATTGCTAATATACTTAATGATATGTTTACTTATCATAATATCATGTTAACTATATATATATCCATATATATGTCATCATATAGTTTTTACAAGTTTTAACGCTCGTGAATCGCCGATCAACTTGGGTGGTCAATTGTCTATATGAAACCTATTTCAATTAATCAAGTCTTAACAAGTTTGATTGCTTAACATGTTGGAAACACTTAATCATGTAAATAACAATTTCATTTAATATATATGTAAACATGGAAAAGTTCGGGTCACTACATAGCTCGTATCGCTCAAAGTTTCCGAGACATAACCATCTAATGCTCGCGTCATCAAACCTGAAAAATTTCATCCTGAAAAATGCCCAGATTTGAAAAATCATATCTCAAAATTCAACGGTCAGATCAGCCTTAGATTTTTACTAGGTGTAGATCAGCGTGTCTACTATCCACAACCAAAAAATCAAGTAGATCCAACGGTTAACGTACCCGCTACAATTTTTCTACTCCAACAGCTCCTGGAACTTTGAATTTGAAAGTTCAATCATTCTTTCGCACGGGATCGCGAAGAACGAGAACTCAGATCCGACACCCGGATCTCCCGAAAAAATCTCTCCACAACGAACCCATCGACCCGACCTCTAACTCCGTAACCCTTCGCGAACCATCACTATCATAATACAATTCGTCGACTAATTGCATCATAAAAGCCAAGATCAGACTAACCTTGGTGTGAACATAGACATACCCCAAGATTATCGCGAACAACTAAGTCACCTGGTCTCGATACATGTTGCAAACAAATCCTTAAGCACTTCGTTTTAACAACCCTGGTGAAAAAACCGATTCTTCAACCGTATCGAAAAACACTTGCTTTCAATTCGTCATCGTGCCCGAACTCGTAACCTTGAAGCTCTTGATACCACTTGTTAGGAATTTGGACCCAAACAAGACAGGTGATTTAAACCACTCACCAAACCCACGAACGATAAACAAATAAATAAAGCATAAGAACGACAAATAAAAGCATAAAATGACATAAGGATTTAACTTGGTTATATCCCAACTCCACACGGAGAAGGGTTTAGTCACGGGCGCAAACCAGAGATCTTTCTTTATTATTTTTGTGCACACATTTACAGTTTACACGGGGGTTATATTTATAGGACAACTTAGAAGAAGAAATACATGTTCTCAACTTGTTGGACAAGTTGACATCTCACATTTGGTGAAGATAATGTCACCATACGTGACATATAATTCCAACAGCTCCAATAATGCTCGATCTATATACTCACGTACTAACATGTTCTCTCACGTTTGGCCATCCTCAATTCTTTTTATATGTCACCAAGTGTGACTCTATGTCACCAGATGTGACTTCAAGGTGGTCCCACATAATTTGTTTTAATATTCCTTCACATATCCAACATTAAGTCATTGGCTCTTTGATCAATACTCATTGTGTAACTTATCAATCATCAGTTTTGTAAATTATTTTAAAATAAAATAATATATATGGAGTATCTCTTACGCTTGTACGAAAGTATGATAATGGTGGAATTAGTTTGAAGCATATTAAGTTGATCGAACGTACTCCATAATTTCGTGGAGTTATATCACGAAAACTCTAAAATAAACTTGGATCATGTAGGCGTATGTTGGAAATTTAGTGTAATTGAGGATTTAGTCTACACTTGTAAATGGGTTAGGAGGTACGGAGTGTACACCCGTTAAGTGATAGATTACCCGGACCCAAGTGGTTTTCCTTTAGTCACTATAATGACTTAGTCAGCTCGAAATTTGACTAAGTGTTTTCGTGCTTAGTCTTCTTAGTAAGCACGAGTTGTGGTGCTTAGTCATCTTAGTAAGCATGAAATGTTTTCGTGCTAGGTATTCTTAGTCAGCACGAGATTTGACTAAGTGTTCTCGTGCTATGTCTTCTTAGTCAGCACGAGATTTGACTAAGTGTTCTCATGCTAACCATGAAGAGGCAGCACGACATTTTCGTGCTACCCATGAAGAGGCAACACAACATTTTCATGTTAAATTTCACTAAGTGTTGTAGTGCTACCTTTGAAGAGGAAGCACAAGCAGCTACATAAAACATTTAGCATGAAATTTATGATTTGGTGTGTTATCTAAAAGGTTGAGTGATTCATGGAAGTATTATTCTTCTAACCACTTTTGCTTTAATAAGTGAAATGAATAATACTTGTAATCATATCATGAAAGAATTATTAATGTAACCACTTTTGCTTTAATAAGTGGAATGTAATCACTCTTGTTTGATAATGAAAAGTATAACATATCTTATGAAAAAGTGACAACCTTTTCTTTGATAATGGAAATGATATTATTGTTCATGAAACCACTTGTTAAAGTTATGGAAGACATATATTATCAATAGGCCAATTGATATTATATATATATCTTTACCAATAATTGTGGGTGCCTATATATATAGATGATTATCATTCATGAGAAGATGTGAAGAGAAGAAGTAATACACACATACAAAGAAAACACCTTAATACTCTTAAGTAAAAGGATTCTTGTTTTGTGCCAAAAACAAGAATTATCTCTGTCTTATCCCAAAGTGATATTCGTGTAACCCAGGCAATAAGGGTCGAATAATTACTTTCGGAAAGTGATACCACGATTCAGTGATTTATCCGGTCATCGATTATTTTACCCTACACGAAATCTTATAAAACCTCCAACAATCGAAAGTAATTATCTGTTATAATCGATGGCGGCTACGATGAAACACATGACGGCGAATTTCTCCAAAATTGATACGTTTGAGGGAATTGATTTTAGGAGATGGCAAAAGAAGATGCACTTCTTTCTGAGCAGCATGAGTGTGGTGTACGTACTCAGCACACCAATTCCTGAAGATCATGGTGATGATGCCACTGTTGAACAAATTCGGAAAAGGTGCAAGTGGGAGAACGATGACTACATCGCTAGAGGTTTAATCCTCAATGGTATGGCTGATTCCCTTTTTGATATTTACCAAAATGTTGAATCTGCTAAAGAACTATGGGACTGTTTAGAATCCAAGTATATGTCTGAGGATGCTTCTAGTAAAAAGTTCCTTGTGAGTAATTTTAATAATTACAAGATGGTCGATTCTAGACCGGTCTTGGAACAATACAATGAGCTCATTCGTATACTTGGTCAATTCACACAACATAAAATGAATATGGATGAGTCTATTAAAGTCTCAAGCATAATTGATAAACTACCTCCATCTTGGAAAGAGTTTAAACATTCTTTGAAACATAAGAAGGAGGAGTTAACTCTCGTTGAGTTGGGTAGTCATCTGCGTTTTGAGGAATCCCTCATGTTGCAGGATAATGACAAGCCAAAGTGCAACGAAGTTGCTGGTACGTCTGTTGTCAATATGGTGGAACATAAAAAGTTCACTAGTAATAATGACAAAAAGGGCAAACGTAAACATCAAGGTTATAACAAGGCTAATCCGAATAAGAAGTCTAAATTGACTTGTTGGAAGTGTGGTAAAACTGGACACATCAAAAGGGATTGCAAGGTTATTTTTGGTAATAATAATGCCAAAGGATCTAGCACAAGCGGTTCGGGAAATGGTTTAAACAACCACAACTCAAAAGGTCAGAATATATTTAATAATTCAAATAAGAATTATTATGTTTCATATATATCTGAGGCTTATTTTGTGCAGGATGATGATGTCGCGTGGTGGGTTGACTCGGGAGCTACCACCCATGTATGCAAGGATAGATTTTGGTTCAAGACTTACGAGTCCGTGACTGATGGATCAATTCTTCATATGGGAAATGAGTCAACAGCCTCTGTTCATGGACATGAAAGTGTGGATTTGTGTTTTAGTTCTGGAAAAACTGTTCGTTTGTTTGATGTTTTGCATGTACCACAAATAAGGAAAAATTTGGTTTCCATTAGTGTGTTAAATTGTTGTGGTTATAAACAAGTGATTGAATCTGATAAGTTTATTTTGTCAAAACATGGTATGTTTGTTGGTTTTAGTTATTTATGCAATAGAATGTTTAGACTTAACATTAATCACTTGAATGTTAATTTTGCTTTTATATCTACTTCTAGCATAAATAATTCTACACTTTGGCATGCTAGACTAGGACATGTACATTTTAAAAGAATGCAAGATATGTCTAAGGATGGTTTAATACCGGCCTTTGATATGAACAATGAAAAGTGTAAAACGTGTATGTGGACAAAGATCACTAAGAAACCTTTTCAAAATATACATCGTGATACTGAGATTTTGGAATTAATACATAGTGATTTATGTGATTTGCATGCAACTCCTACTTTAGGGAACAAGAAATATTTTGTGACTTTTATTGATGATGCTTCTAGGTTTTGCTATGTTTATTTGTTACATACTAAGGATGAAGCATTAGATAAATTTAAAATATTTAAAACTGAAGTAGAATTACAACAAAAGACTTTGATTAAAAGACTTAGAACGGATAGGGGAGGTGAATACATTGACCAATCGTATTTCCAATCCATTGGTATTATCCATGAGACCACAGCTCCTTATACTCCACAACAAAATGGTATATCTGAAAGGAAGAATAGGGTCCTTAAGGAAATGGTTAATTTCATGTTATCCTATTCGGGTTTAAGTGAAGGATTTTGGGGGGAAGCTATGTTAACAGCTTGCTATTTGCTTAATAGAGTTCCTAACAAAAGAAACAAGATTACACCTTATGAATTTTAGAATAAAAGGAAACCTAACTTGAATTATCTTCGGGTATGGGGTTGTAGGGCGGTCGTAAGACTGCCTGATCCCAAGAAGAAAAGTTTAGGTGAAAGAGGTATAGATTGCATATTTGTTGGATATGTTGAACATTCCAAGGCATATAGGTTCTATGTAATAGAGCCTAATGAGTTTGTCTCAATCAATTCTGTGATTGATTCAAGGGATGCAATCTTTGATGAAAATCGATTTTCATCTATACCTAGACCAAAGGATATGATTCCAAGTAATAATGGAATCAATAAGGATTGTAATGATGAAGTCTCCGAAAAAGATGTTGATCAGTCACTTGAGCTTCGGAAAAGCAAAAGAGAAAGGAAACCTAAATCTTTTGGACCAGATTTTCAACTATACTTAGTTGAAGGTTCTAGGGATGATGTTTCTACCCAATATTCGTATTGTTTCAATGTTGATGATGATCCTAAAATATATGATGAAGCAATGAGGTCTCGGGATGTTTCATTCTGGAAAGAGGCAATTAATGATGAGATGGATTCCATCATGGGCAATAACACTTGGGTGTTAGCTGATCTACCTCCTGGTTGCAAACCTTTGGGTTGCAAATGGATCTTTAAAAAGAAGATGAAGGTGGATGGAACTATTGAAAAGTTCAAGGCAAGGTTAGTCATTCAAGGCTTTAGACAAAAGTCTGGAATTGACTATTTTGATACTTATGCTCCTGTGGCACGTATCACTACCATTAGACTGTTGATTGCTTTGGCTACAATTCACAATCTGGTTATTCACCAGATGGATGTAAAGACAGCATTCTTGAATGGTGAATTGGATGAGGAGGTTTATATGAACCAACCTCAAGGCTTTGTCATGCCAGGTAATGAAGGAAAGGTGTGCAAACTTGTGAAGTCCTTATATGGTTTAAAACAAGCACCTAAGCAATGGCATCAGAAATTTGATGAAGTGGTTTTATCTAGTGGTTTTAAATTAAACCAAGCAGATAAATGTGTATATAGCAACTTTGATGATTCTGGTAAAGGAGTTATTATTTGTCTATATGTTGATGACATGTTAATCTTTGGAACTGACCAATGTCAGGTTGATTTAACAAAAGAATTTTTGTCTTCAAAGTTCTCCATGAAAGATATGGGGGAGGCTGACGTTATCCTTGGTATTAGGATTAAACGTGAAAGCAAAGGAATTTCTATTTCTCAATCTCATTATATTGAGAAGGTGTTGAAGAAGTTCAATTGCTTTGACTGTACTCCTGTGAGTACACCTGTAGATCCAAGTGAGAAGCTTATGCCTAACCAAGGTAAAGTTGTATCACAACTTGAGTATTCTCAGGTGATTGGCTGTTTGATGTATGCCATGACATGTACAAGGTCGGATATTGCTTTTGCTGTGGGAAAACTGAGTAGATATACTAGTAATCCTAGTACTCATCACTGGCAAGCAATTAGGCGGGTACTGAAGTATTTAAAGAAAACTATGGACTATAGTTTATCTTATAGTGGATTTCCTTCTGTAATAGAAGGATATTCTGATGCGAGTTGGATAACCAATGTTGAAGACCATTCTTCAACAACTGGTTGGGTATTCTTGCTTGGTGGAGGTGCCATCTGATGTTATGCGAGGTGTATATAAAATAGTTATTAATTTTAGCAGAAAACACTATTAAATACGATACAATTTCACACAAGATATTTATTTATTTATAGAATGGATATACTTAAACCTTGCTACAACACTTATAGGCAGTGTACCTAATCGTACAGTAGTGTAGTTTTTAGTAAGTCCGGTTCGTTCCACAGGGAAATCTTTAAACAAAGCTCAACGCTATATTAGTTTACTTTTATAAAAATACAAATATATATATAAGTAATATTATTATTATAAAGGGGGGTTTTTACCGTTTAATGACCGGTTTGTCGATTTTAAAACTTTTAGTCGCAGTTAAAACCTAATGTAAAATAAATAAATAAAAGACTTAATTTAAAGCGTAAAGTAAATAACGATAATGAAATTGCGAATAATAAAAGTGCGATAAAATAAAATTGCGATAATTAAAAAGTACGATAATTAAAAGTGCGATTAAATAACAATAAATAAAAGTGCGATAATTAGAAGTGCAATTAAATATAAAATAAAGGAAATTAAATATGAAATAAAAGAATTATGCTTATTTAAACTTCCGTAATCATGATGTTTGACGTGTTGATTTTAGTTTTATGCCCATGGGTTAATTGTCCTTTGTCCTGGATTATTTAATATGTCCGTCTGGTTTTTGTCCATAACAGTCCATCAGTCATAAATATAAAGTGCGAGTGTCCTCATCAAATTATTCTTATACCCGAAGTTAAATATTCCAACTAATTGGGGATTCGAATTGTAACAAGGTTTTAATACTTTGTTTAATGAATACACCAGGTTATCGACTGCGTGTAAACCAAGGTTTTACTACTTTGTTAACAATTACACCAATTACCCTTGAATGTAATTTCACCCCTGTTTTAATTATTCTAGTGGCTATTAATCCATTCCCATGTCCGGTTAAATGAACGATTATTCGTACATATAAATACCCCGCCCATCGTGTCCGATTGAGTGTATATGGTAATTTATAGGGACGCCCAATTGTAAATCTTTATATTAACATTAACAAACTTTCATTTAGTTAAACAAATATAAAGCCCATTAATAGCCCATAGTCTAATTTCCACAAGTGTCGTTCTTTTGTCCAAACCCCAATTATGGTACAAAGCCCAATTACCCAATTTTAGTAATTAGCCCAACATCATGATTACTTCGTTTTAAATAAGCATAATAATAACTTAGCTACGAGACATTAATATAAAAAGGTTGAACATAACTTACAATGATTAAAAATAGCGTAGCGTTACACGGACAGAATTTCGACTTACACCCTTACAACATTCGCTAACATACCCTTATTATTAGAATTATAATTATAATTAAAATTAAAATATAAATTATATATATATATTTTTCGTATATATGAGAGAAGAGAGATTATAGATTATATTTTGCGATCAGAATTCGGTTGGCTTTATAGGGATTTTTGATTTTTGGGGCTCCGCGACTCGCGGTGAATTTTGCCTTCAAACTCCGCGAGTCGCGGAGTTTGAAATTCCAGCTCACATCTTGGAGTCTTTCTCTGCCGACGGTTTTTATTATATATATAATTAATATAATTAATTATATATTATATTATATTTATATACATAGTTAACTTGTAATTTTTAGTCCGTTGCGTCGAGCGTTGAGAGTTGACTCTGGTCCAGGTTCCGGATTTTCGAACGTCCTTGCGTACAATTTTATATTTTGTATTTTGCGTTTTGAATCTTGTACTCTTGTAATTTCGAGACGTTTCTTATCAATAATTGGAACCTCTTTGATTGTCTTTTGTACTTTTGAGCTTTTTGGTCGTTTGCGTCTTCAATTCATCGAATCTGTCTTTTGTCTTCACCTTTTATTATTTAAACGAATATCACTTGTAAATAGAACAATTGCAACTAAAAGCTTGTCTTTCTTGAGGAATAATGCTATGAAATATATGTTCGTTTTTAGCATTATCACCATCTCATGGGCTTCCAAGAAGCAAACTTGTATTACCAACTCAACGATGGAATCTGAGTTTGTTGCTTTAGCTGCTGCTGGTAAAGAGGCAGAATGGCTTAAAAACTTGATTCATGAGATACCATTGTGGCCTAAACCTATATCACCTATGTCTATCCACTGTGATAGTGCTGCTACATTAGCAAAGGCTTATAGCCAGATGTACAATGGGAAGTCTAGACACTTGGGTGTCAAACATAGCATGATTCGTGAACTCATCATGAATGGGGTGATTTCTATAGAGTTTGTGAGGTCACAACAGAACTTAGCTGATCACTTGACGAAGGGATTAGCTAGAGACTTGGTTAATAAGTCTGCTAAAGGGATGGGTTTAAAGTCCACATAAATTTCTAATTATAAGATACCCAATTCCCTTCTAATAAAAATTAGAAGTTGAATTCAATGCGGAAGGCTTATACTTAGAAATTTGGAGTACATAAAATTTTATATCATCCCAAGGTATGGTATGTACTCGGACCTGTTGAAGGTGAGGATGAAGTTTAGCTTCTTAATGGTTTATTTGAAAAGTGCAATATCAGGTGCATGACTGAAATGAACTAGCTATGTGATTGTGAAGTTTTGCCGCTTCAAGAAAGCTTTGGACTTTTAGCTTTGGATACAATCATGAAAGGATATGGACACATGGCTTGTAAAGTGTCAGGATAGCTTTAGAGTATTTGAAAACTTATGTGTATGTTATTTTCAGGTATTCAAATGGGTTGAAGGGTTCAATTCTTAGAACACCCCGATTCTCGAATATTTGAAATGTGTAATGTACTAAGGTGAAAATTCAATCTTCAAGATATTTTCATTTATGCATGAGTTTTGTTTTATTTGTTTATTTCTCATGAAACGAATTGCACTAAATTGTGGAGGATTGTTGGAAATTTAGTGTAATTGAGGGATTTAGTCTACACTTGTAAATGGGTTAGGAGGTACGAAGTGTACACCCGTTAAGTGATAGATTACCCGGACCCAAGTTGTTTTCCTTTAGTCACTATAATGACTTAGTCAGCTCGAAATTTGACTAAGTGTTTTCGTTCTTAGTCTTCTTAGTAAGCACGAGTTGTGGTGCTTAGTCTTCTTAGTAAGCATGAAATGTTTTTGTGCTAGGTATTCTTAGTCAGCACGAGATTTGACTAAGTGTTCTCGTGCTATGTCTTCTTAGTCAGCACGAGATTTGACTAAGTGTTCTCATGCTAACCATGAAGAGGCAGCACGACATTTTCGTGCTACCCATGAAGAGGCAGCACGACATTTTCATGTTAAATTTCACTAAGTGTTTTGGTGCTACCTTTGAAGAGGAAGCACAAGCAGCTACATAAAACATTTAGCATGAAATTTATGATTTGGTGTGTTATCTAAAAGGTTGAGTGATTCATGGAAGTATTATTCTTCTAACCACTTTTGTTTTAATAAGTGGAATGAATAATACTTGTAATCATATCATGAAAGAATTATTAACGTAATCACTTTTGCTTTAATAAGTGGAATGTAATCACTCTTGTTTGATAATGAAAAGTATAACATATCTTATGAAAAAGTGACAACCTTTTCTTTGATAATGGAAATGATATTATTGTTCATGAAACCACTTGTTAAAGTTATAGAAGATATATATTATCAATAGGCCAATTGATATTATATATATCTTTACCAATAATTGTGGGTGCCTATATATATAGATGATTATCATTCATGAGAAGATGTGAAGAGAAGAAGTAATACACACATACAAAGAAAACACCTTAATACTCTTAAGTAAAAGGATTCTTGTTTTGTGCCAAAAACAAGAATTATCTCTGTCTTATCCCAAAGTGATATTCGTGTAACCCAGGCAATAAGGGTCGAATAATTACTCTCGGAAAGTGATACCACGATTCAGTGATTTATCCTGTCATCGATTATTTTACCCTACACGAAATCAACAGCGTATGTATAAAGTAGCCCTACTCCTATGGTGTACATATGTACGTTGCTTAGTAGTAGTAGTTTATTACAGAATCATAAATATATATATATCTAACTAGTACTACACGATATATACCAACTAGACCAAGTTAAAGTTAATAACATAATCAAAAAGTACCTACATGACCTGGTTCAGAATATTTTTTGATCACAGTACAAACTGACCATGAACTTCTAGCTAGATGTATATATGCATCTGTCCGATCATGAGTTCATGTCATGTACATTTGTAGTACTGATCCAAACACCTAAAAAATTGTGGATGTGTTTGTCTTTGTAATTAAGACACATGAGTAATATTAACAACACTATGATATGATAGGTCTTTTGTAACATCTCATGGCACATTGATTTGAGAAAAGAATTTTGAGTTCTTCGAAAATTTAAAGTTGCGACTCAATAATATCTATCTTCTATAGTTTCTATTATATTGCTAAAATGATGATGTCATTATTAGGCTAATTTCTTTGTTAAGAAAAAATTGAAAAGAAAAAGAAAAAAATCTAAGCATGATGGGTGATGTAATTAATCTAAATATTTTTGAATTAAAATTAAATCTTACTAATTAATTATTATTATTAAATTTTATTAATAATTATTTTAATTATTAAAATTAAATAATTTTAAATAATTTTAATTAATTATTTTGAATTGAGTACGAGAAGGAATAAAAGCTAGGTAGAAGGAAACCAATTCTACATTTATATTTTAATTTACACTTTTAAAATAAAATGACAATCAATATTATCTCTTATGATTGGATGTGAATTGTTTAATATGCATTTTAGGTATTTGATGAAATGTTCAGCTAATGAGTTTCTTAGTCGGACTATGTGGTTTTACGGATCATTAAACTAAATAATCTTTAGCATTTACGTTCACTTAATACCTAAAACATATCATTAAACTGTTTCTTTTAAACAAACCCGTGGTTCCACGGGTCATTTCACTAGTATTTCATTATAATTTTAGTTGAAACCTGAATATATTGAGTCATTCCATTGTTTTACTACGAAGTTTTATTTAAAACTAGAAAGTTACCGACCGCGCGTTGCGGCGGTGGCGTTCGGGTCATAATGTGGGTGCTCTGTTTGTGCTTATTATGTTTGAAACTATTTAGGATACGTGGGTCTTATGTTAATACACATAATGTAAACATTCATATAGGGAAAATGGCACGTGTGTTAAGTGTCGTTGTCAGAAAATCTATTCAGTTTGAACGTAGTTAGTTTCGTTTCGTTGATAAAATTATTTTGAGTCTAACGGTGCTAGAGGAAGATATGGGTTGTCATTGTGTTTAGCGTTTTTTAAAAAGTGTCCATTTCAAACGTAATTCTTATCGTCTTGTTCATAAAATTATTTCGAGTAAGACGCTACTGTCGAAAAATTTTAACTCGTGGCGAGCGGGAAGATACGGGCTGTCATTGTGTTTAGCGTTTTTTAAAAGGTATCCGTTTCGAACATACCTTTTATCGTTTTGTTCATAAAATTATTTCGAGTACGACGCTGCTTTCGAAAAAATTTAACTCGCGGCGAGCGGGAAGATACGGGCTGTCGTTGTGGTTAGCGTTTTTTAAAAAGTGTCCGTTTCGAACGTAGTTAGTTTCGTCTTGTTCACAGAAATATTTCGAGTTTAACAGTGTGGTCGGTGGAATTTAACTCGGAGCGAGGAGGAAGATACAGGCTGTCATAGGGGTTGGGGGAGTTTTTTATTTTAATTAAGTAAATTGACAGTTTACCCCCCTGGAGTTCAGGGTAGTTTATGTAAGGTGTGGATAGTTGAAGGGTGTTTTGTGCATTTTTTGAGGTGAAGTTTGGTCAATTGTTGTTTTGACCATTTTTTGGGTGGGGTTGGGGGTCAAACGACCAAAATCCCCACGACTATTAGTATATAGGGGTAATAAACGAATTACTTCACATTAAATTAAAGCAACATAAACTAATAACTCAAACGGTAAAACACGCCATTAAACAAGTGATTAACATATACTCGTAAACAACATATAATGGCATAAGATAAACAATTGAAATAACAATTAGATCTCTACGAACACATGATTAAAGAATCGAAAATATATATGGATTGTCAATTAGAAATACGGAACCAAAAATGAACGTTGTCATCTGATAATCAAATGAACTTTTTCACAACTTATACTGTAATTATGTTAATTAATTAATTATTAATTTAATACATTATTATACACAACCAAAAAATATTTATGGAAGCAAAGAAAATTGGTCAACCATATGCAAATTTTCTTCCAAAGACGGGTGGAGGAAGCCTTCATGTCATTCATTGACATCAAAGACATGCAAATAATAGTTAGTTATAAGAAACAACCGTTGAATCCGGTCTTGATGTATATGTATGCTGACCAAAGAAAGGGATTTAAACAAGGTTAGTATTTAGACATTTCTAATTAAGACACTATGTGTGAGAGAGAGTATAGGAGAGAGAAAAACCATAGGAGTGGTTCAAACACGAGTGATGGTGAGGCAAGAGCGGGTGCGACGAAGGTCAAGGAGGGGTTCAACGGGTACTACGAGCGTCGACAAACGTGGTCAAGCAGAAAGCAACTTACATCGTTTATGTTTTTCAAATTTCCGGATGATTGCAAGGTAATTGATTTATGGAGGGTATTCAAGCCTTATGTATAACGACCCTCATTTTTTCATCTATATTTTCTTCCGTATAATTTAAAATGCCCAAAAAAAAAAAAAGATTAAGTATTAATGAATGGTCGTTATATATATATACGAATCTAACAAACGTTAAACGGATAAATATTATTCAACAAAGTACATCTATAAGTTTATATTATATAACGAAACCTAAACTTATCAAGTAATTTATATAATGTATACTTAAAATAAATAAGTTTACAACATATAAATTCATATCAAGTAACATAAGTTTATTAGTTAAATTTATAAACTTTATACTTGACAAAGTTATATATACATATATATTTATATATAACTAAAAAGTATATACATATTTATAAGATGTAAAGTTTATGTAAATATGTTACCACTTACAAAAACTAATCTATACAATGATATCTTTTATAAAAATGAAGGTTATAGTCATTGTAAAAATATATATATATATATATATATATATATATATATATATATATATATATATATATATATATATATATATATATATATATATAAAAGTTACTGTAGCGCCGAATAGTAAATAAAAAAAATTTAATGCTTTTTGCTTTTTATTTTTTTAATTTTATTCTAGATCTAGATCTAGCTTTATAAAAACACTTTTCTTTATTTAATACAAATTATGGGCTGATACAATTATTAATATTTTTATTTTTCTTTTCTTTTTCTTTTTATTTCTTTTATACATTTTTTTTATACCAAGTTTTCACCTATAAATACTAGCCATTTCTTTCAAAATCCTTTACACCTCAAAAATTTATTCTCACTTGAAGATCATACTCTCAAACCTCTGCAAAAATTATTTTTGTAAGTTCTCTATATTATTTTTATAGTTTTTATTTAGTTTTTATCATATTTTTGTGCTAGTTTTATGTTAAATACCAAATAAATACGAAATTAATTATAATAAATAATATAAATACATGATAATTAGTATTAAGTATCCTAATGACTATAAAAATTATTTTTATGAATTATACATTCGAATTTATATTTATTAAAAATCAAAAACTGACTTTTTTATATTCAGTATATATAGATAATAAAGAAATAAATAGTAAACAATTTTATATATTATGTTTTATAATTTTCGCTTGTTCCTTAGGTCATAAAAGTAATTATAAAAATTTATTTTTGATTTATTTGTCATTTTAAATAATTAATTTGTATTTTCTTCTACTTTTGCTACAGTATCGGAAAATCTATTTTAAAAATAAAAATAGAATTTAATGATATAACATGTTTATAACTACAATAAACAATGGAAATTACTTAGGAACTAATAAGAAAGTTATAAAAATTATTTTTAGAATTAATAATTATATATTTCTATTTAATTCCGAATTTAAACTAAAAATAATACAAAAGTTGAATTAAATAGTTAAACTATTAATATAAATGTACAAATAATTTTTCTAAGCTTAATACACTATATTATGCATACGAAAATTTTAGATGAATTAATTGAGTTGATATAATAATTATTACTTTATAAACTTTGATTTATCTTGAACCGAAAAAGAAATTAGAAATAAATACTTTTACACCATAACAAAAATTTATAAAGTTTTCCTAAGTTTATTTTGGTCAGTAGAACCTAAGAAAAATATAAAATGTGTTGTTAAACTTGTTTATCTATTTATTTGTATTTTAGCTATAAAAAAAATTAATATTTAATACATAAAATTAATATTTATGTATAGAAAATTTTGATAATGTTTTATACATGTCACTTACTGTTATGAAATCAATAAAACACTTGTTAGCATTTTTAGATAATTATTGGTACTTATATTGACATAAAACTTAAAATTAAACTATACATATTTTAACATATATATATATATATATATATATATATATATATATATATATATATATATATATATATATATATATATATATATATATATATATATATATATATATATACATATTAACTTGATATTAATACATACCCATTCATAAAACACAATTTCTATGTATAACACTTGTTTACCTACTTAAATATATCCTACTTATTATTAGGATTTAAAAACCAAACAATCTTAATAACGATAATACAATCGAACTTAAGTAAATACTTATTGTATAAAGTATTTAAAGTGTTGTATTCCTATACGCACCTAAAAACGTATTGGAACGGTATATTAGATGGGTATAGATCTTGATCTTTCTCAAGTGGATGGACGCTCGAAAGTCTAGGCGGAGAGTTTGGATTACCGAGTTAAAGGATCCTGTGGCTCAGAAACCTATGACCTGAAAAGGCCATTTTAAATTGAAAGTGTTAGATTGGAAGCTTGTCTAGTATGAAAAGCCTTTCCAAAACGATAAACCTTCTTTAAACTTACTATAAAAGAAAATACTTACACTTATCATAATACGGGCAAAACATCTAAACTATTCTCAACTTATTCTTAGGTTGACTTATTCCGTGCTTCGATCATCCATACTTCCTCTTTAAGGATTACTTTATCTCATCGAATTACTAAGGTGACTTTCATAGCCCCACTCTTATTGCTATAGCACTTTTTATACTTACTGGGGTGAGACACATGCTGCTTTTATACTTTAAACAACTTAGACACAAGTACGAACTTAAACTGTGCTATGACTAGCTTATGCTACTAAGACCCCACAGTGATATTTTTTAATTGCTTTCAGGATAAGGCATTCTTAATTATTGGGGGTAGGCCTATCGGGAGTAACGTCCCCGATACATTTGACCGCGATGTCTTTGTATTACTTAATAATGATTTAAACATGGTGATAAGGTACTGTCAACTTATCATCGGGGTAACAAAACAAACGTTTAGTCTAAAATATCACGAATCAGTACTACTTTTGGATCTGCGTGATCTACTTTTATAACAAATCTTGTGGTCTAAGAACAAATGGTCAATCATATTTGTTAAACCTATGAAATTCACTCAACCTTTTTGGTTGACACTTTTAGCATGTTTGTCTCAGGTACTGAATGATCAGGACCTCTATATCTACTGCTTACGTGATGACTTACTTGGCTAGGATCAAGACTTATCGCATATTTACTTTTCTGCATTTGAACAATTTATAATTCTTGTAATGACATTATTAATCCTTCCGCTGCAAATTTGGTTTTATTCATATAGTATTTGTTCTCATTTTATAATATACTGGTATGTATTATGATATTGAATCACATTTCGCCCAGGCCCTAACTGGGGGTGTGACATTATGGATCAGTCCGCGATGTGTACATTGCAACTAAGAGACTTAAAGATGAAAGCAAATTCGCTTTTGTTAGATTTGAGGATGTCAAAGACGAAGATAGATTATTGCGAAGATTAGAAGATGTCCGTTTCAATGGTTGCCAAATCAAAATTTTCAAGGCAACTAATAGGGATCCCAAACCTGAAACAAAAAACAACAACGAGTGGCCTAAACCTCAACAAGCATATGCCAGACCACCAACAAACAACTTTCAAGATGGGAGAAGCTACAATGATGTTGCGGGGAAAAGGAATAAGGATGATCTAAGGAACTTCCTAAACAACAAAAAGGGTGAATCTTCGGAGGAGAGGGTGAACCACAAGGGTGGGTCAGGATATTGCGGGGAGGCCAAAAAAGATAAAGTGGTGGTAGTTAAAGATAAGGATTATGAACGAAATAAAGATGTATTGCAGTACGCGGTAATGTGCGAAGCGAAGAGTTCTCAAATCCTTAAGAATATTGAAGTTATCTGCCATGAAGAAGGTCATCAAGATGTGGAGATCAAATTATTAGGGGGGGCTATGTTTACTAGTCATCTTCAAAACCAAGGATGCTGCTGCTGAACTTATCAACTTCCAAAATCACCCACTAAGACATTGGCTTTGCAAGTTCAGTATGTGGGATGAATCTTGTTGGGCAGAAGGTCGAATGTCATGGCTGCTTATCCATGGGGTCCCTCCACATTGCTGGAACGATAATACATTTCTTTCGATTGCGGAATGGTGGGGTGTTGTCTATGATTTGGACAATTGCTCTCTAAACAATAGCAAGAAATTAACGTTTGGGAGAGCACAAGTGAAACTCAAAGAACATGCAAAAGTAAATGAGTACATAAAATTGATCCATAAATCAAGGTCCTATTTTATTCATGTATTGGAAGAAGATAGGGTTTGTCCAGACTTAAAAGCAATTGATGAGGATGATTCAAACAGCTCCTCTTCAGATTATAGCTCTAATGAGGTAGATTCTGATGAATTCTCAAATAGTGATGATGAGTTCTTTGTCGGTTCTGAACACGAGGGTGAATGTGACCATGAAAATCTGGATATCGGTATGGATGGGCATGATAGCGTGCAAGAAAACGTAGATGGATATCACGGGGATGGGAAAAATTCTCCAGCCAAACCACCGGACGGTGAAGATGGGAACCAGTCGGCCGAAAAATTTGTTGTTGATGAAGAGGAAGATCAAGAGTCAATTTGTGTTGGGGTTAGAAACCTTTTTGAAGAAACCGATGCGCATGTGGCAGACACTTTCGATGTTAATCATTCCTGCCCTAGTCCCAAAAAAGATGGAATAAATTCCAGGGATAATAAACAAACATGTGGTAATTCGGGATCCAATTCAAAAAATAGGGATAATGGTGAGGCGGTTAATGAACCCTGCAACATGGGCTCTTCAAGCTTTGGGCCAAATAACACATGCCAACCAATAAATGGGGATAACCCAACAAGAGAAAATAGTGGTGGGCCTAATAAACTGTGTAAAAAATGTGGGCTTTTTCTTAACTCGGATAACAGTGCTCCCAAACCCATCTTTTTGTGTTGTGGTTCAAAACATAAAATCGAACAGAAGGGCACATGCTCTTTCGATTCTTCAAAGCAAATTTGTTCAAGCCAAAGTGTCAATACGGCAGGAGTTTCTTTCTGTAAAGAGTGCTATTGGGGGTTAATCGGTAATTGGCGTGCTTCATCAAGAATAATGAGATTGAGGAATATGGCTCGAGGAAAATCTTCGATTGCTGAAGGGGCAAAGGTTCGATGTAAAAATTGTGGGGTCAAATCAAACAGATGTGGGCCTATATCGAAATCAAGAACACAAAGGAAGACGGGGTGTGAAGAAGACTCGATCAATAATGTTGAAGTTAGAGAATTTGGTGAAAAAATCGGATTGAGGTGGCCCCTCAATTCACAGAAAGTCTGTTTGTCTCATCTCGTTTGTCATTATTTTACCATGAAGATTGTTTCAATAAATGTTCGTGGATTCGGGGTCGAGGGTAAATATGGGTGGGTTAAGAATATTTGTTTCTCTGAGAAACCTAATTTTGCGGTATTTCAAGAAACGAGATGTAGGAATCTTGAAGATTGGTGGGTTCAAAACTTATGGGGTGACGAAAACTTTGGGTATGTTCAATACGATGCTATAGGCAACTCGGGTGGGTTACTTTTTATTTGGGATAGTGTAACAACCCAACCCGTTAACCAACCAATAACGCAGAAAAAAAAAATATTTTGCTGGTACAGCACATGGTGCGGCGCGCCATATGGCCGCGCGGCGCGCCAAAGTGGCCTGTCCAAAAAGTCATGAAATGCGAAAATGTTTGACCACTTCCCGACGTATTTAGACAAAACGCATTTAACCATACATTAATATATGTAGAACTAACACGTTCCATTAATAAAATTAGTTTTACGAAGACCGGGCCCACATTGGCCGTTTTACGACTTTCGTACGAAAATACAAGTTTTCAACCACATGATTTGTAATACAAAATTAAGGTCGAGCATGGCGATTGGGGATACGCTACCCAATCCTAATCAATCCAAAAGCAAGCCTTCTAAAGCAACTACGCGAGTCCACTAGTCCCCGCTTACCCGAGCCTCCGCATCCATGCAATCTATAAAAAAGTCAACAACGAGAGGGTAAGCTAACGCTTAGTGAGTGAAAATATACTACATACATATATATGTATAAAATGGACACGCCACAATAATAATCAAATAGCGCATACCGAAGCATCCAAGTATAAGGCAAGCTAAACCTAGCATACCGTACGTTCACTAAGCACAAGCTAACAACACCAACAATATAGTAAGTTCGCAAACAACGTTACGAACAATGCCAATAAGCTACAACCAGAAGGTTAGCTACATCACGTCAATACAACATTATACGTATACAATATATATATATAACAACGCGTAAAACTCCCAAGGTCAACCATAACGCTATGGTGCTACCGGCTCGTGGTTCACACCATACGCAATTGAGTCATACTCTTTTATAGTGCTACCGGCTCGTGGTTCACACTCGATGCTACCGGCTCGTGGTTCACATCAATTATTTTATAGTGCTACCGGCTCGTGGTTCACACTCGATGCTACCGGCTCGTGGTTCACATCAATTATTTTATAGTGCTACCGGCTCGTGGTTCACACTCGATGCTACCGGCTTGTGGTTCACATCCTATCACACACACACATTATGGCACTACCGGCTCGATGGTTCATACCATAACATTCACAAATAAATACGCCATATACACATACGTATAATTATTCCACTCACAATACTACCCTTCGCCATTGGGGTTATATCTAAGTCCGCATCACAATATTAACCCTTCGCCATTGGGGTTATATAATCCACATCATACCGCGTGTGATAATGTACACACAAATTGTGTACCCCGCCAAAGGTGGCCAACCAAAACACACAACCGTGCCAATTGGACCTATACACAAGTCCATCAAATCCACCTATATGTGAAGTGAGCTCTATAACCAAGAAACACTTCAACCCGACCCGCACCCATCCTACACATACATATGCACATAGGATATTAACACTCACCTTGTCGCCTTGATGAATGCTTCCAAATAAACCGCCATGCGCCAATGGAAAGTACCTATTCCATTATCACAAATACAATAACACGATTAGGTTGACTTACAAACCAACCCATATGACACATAGTGCAATTTCGACCCAAATGCACTTCCAAGTACAAACCGCGCCCAAAATTAACCAATAATCACTAACACAAGTGAAAATGGTCTTAATACGCTAATTAAACCCGATCATAGGTGTTAAACACCTATCTTGCCCAAAAAGACACTTAAACCCTAATTTGACCCATAAGAAGTCAATATCACGCCATTAGCAAGTTTTGACACCAAAACATATTTAACTCGGTTCTATGCTTCAACTTAATCCATTTTAAGTTTATAAACCTTATTAAATCGACAATTGGGTCATAACCGTCACCAAACCCTAATTTTGACCCATAGTCAAAATTAGTCAACCAAATAACCCTAAATGGGTTCCAATACTTCCATAATCACTAAACCGAGTGATTAAACCCAATTACAAGTCCTAACCATGGCCAATTAGTTCACCAACACAAAATCCACCAACAATAACAATAAACCCAATTACTAGCATCACTAAACCCATTTCATCATCTAAAAGGGTTTTTCATCAAACTAACTCAAACCCTAACTTGAATATCAAATCAAATAGATGAAATTCGGAGTTTGAGCTTACCAATACCACCACAACGTAGCTAGGAACGGAAGGAACAACTTTAGAACTCGAGCTTTTGATCAATTCGGCCTCCTTCTTCACCAAAACCCTAAATCTCTCTCTAGAATCTCTCTCTCTCTCTAAAATAGTTTGAGAGTGATGAATGGATGTGAAAATGATCCAAAACTGATCCAAACCAGCTAATATGGCTCACAAATCCGGCCCCAAGTAAAATTACTCAATTGCCCTTCATTTAAACCTTTTAAAAAGGCTGAAAATTGCCTCTGCAGCAATCGACGCGCCGCGCCAGAAGGTGGAGCGCCGCTCCAAATAACTGGAAATTGTGGTCGAGCCCAAAACAGGTTTCAGCAACTTGTTTTGGCCATAACTTTTCGACCGTAACTCCGTTTTTGATGAATCAAATATCGTTGGAAATGTAATAAGATATTCTATCCAATGGTAACTCTTTGAAACATCAACTCAAACTTTATTTGGGGTTGAAAAGATACGTACACACCTTGTCACTTCGGACAATGTCCAGTTTCCTTCGACGTTCGAGCAAGCAACACGTACACTTCATACATGCATCATACACCATAAATACATTATGTACAATAAATATTTGGGTCTTACAACTCTCCCCCACTTAAAATCGATCACGTCCTCGTGATCTTCTCCACTTAACCAATCCGGACCTACTCAACGATCCTCACTCAAGTCCCAATACGAACTTTCCTAGACAATTCTTCCCAACGGATCACTTTTAACAACTAAAATCGTCAACCGTGATTTATCAAAACCACAATCCGAGCACTAAAACCTACTCAATTTTCCATATCGGGAAAAACTCAACCAACCTCGTACCGAGATATAA